>NC_053037.3:371084292-372334292 GCF_002575655.3 Aegilops tauschii subsp. strangulata
AGTCCAATTCGCCACCCTTCCTTTTATCAGAGGGGGAAAAGGGGAAGGAGAGGGAGAAGGAGAAGGAAAGGGGGGCGCCGCCCCCTCTCCTAGTCAAATTCGGACTCCTCCCTTGGGGGGGCGCGCGCCACCCCTTGTGTGCTGGTTTGCCTCCCTCCTATGGCCCATATCTTCCCCCGGGGGGTTTTGGTAACCCCCCCCGGTACTCTGATATGTACCCGATACATCTCGAAACACTTCTGGTGTCTGAATACTGTCGTCGAATATATCAATCTTTACCTCTCGACCATTTCAAGACTCCTCGTCATGTCCGTGATCTCATCTGGGACTCCGAACAATCTTCGGTCACCAAAACACATAATTCATAATACAAATCATCATCGAACGTTAAGCGTGCGGACCCTACGGGTTCGAGAACTATGTAGACATGGTCGAGACACTTCTCCGGTCAATAACCAATAGCAGAACCTTGATGCTCATATTGGTTCCTACATATTCTTAGAAGATCTTTATCGGTCAAACCGTAATGACAACATACGTCATTCCCTTTGTCATCGGTATGTTACTTGCCCGAGATTCGATCGTCGGTATCTTCATACCTAGTTCAATCTCGTTACCGGCAAGTCTCTTTACTCGTTCCGTAATAGATCATCCCGCAACTAACTCATTAGTCAGATCGCTTGCAAGGCTTATCATGATGTGCATTACCGAGAGGGCCCAGAGATACCTCTCTGATACTCGGAGTGACAAATCCTAATCTCGATCTATGCCAACCCAACAAACACCTTCGTAGATGAAGGAAATGTGCCCTAGAGGAAATAATAAGTTATTATTTATTTCCTCATATCATGATAAATGTTTATTATTCATGCTAGAATTGTATTAACCGGAATTATAATACATGTGTGAATACATAGACAAACATAGTGTCACTAGTATGCCTCTACTTGACTAGCTCGTTGATCAAAGATGGTTGAGTTTCCTAACCATAGACATGAGTTGTCATTTGATTAACGGGATCACATCATTAGGAGAATGATGTGATTGACTTGCCCATTTCGTTAGCTTAGCACTTGATCGTTTAGTTTACTGCTATTGCTTTCTCCATGACTTATACATTCTCCGATGACTATGAGATTATGCAACTCTCGAATACCAGAGGAACACTTTGTGTGCTACCAAACATCACAACGTAACTGGGTGATTATAAAGGTGCTCTATAGGTGTCTCCGATGGTGTTCGTTGAGTTGGCATAGATCGAGAATAGGATTTGTCACTCCGATTGTCGGAGGGGTATCTCTGGGCCCTCTTAGTAATGCACATCACTATAAGCCTTGCAAGCAATGTAACTAAAGAGTTAGTTACGGGATGATGCACTACAGAACGAGTAAAGAGACTTTCCAGTAACGAGACTGAGCTAGGTATTGAGATACCGACGATCGAATCTCGGGCAAGTAATTAACATACCGATGACAAAGGGAACAATGTATGTTGTTATGCGGTTTGACCGATAAAGATCTTCATAGAATATGTAGGAACCAATATGAGCATCCAGGTTCCGCTATTGGTTATTGACCGGAGACGTGTCTCGGTCATGTCTACATAGTTCTCGAACCCGTAGGGTCCGCACGCTTAAAGTTCTGTGACGATCGGTATTATGTGTTTTTTGTGTTTTGATGTACCGAAGGTAGTTCGGAGTCCCGGATATGATCACGGACATGACGAGGAGTCTCAAAATGGTCGATACGTAAAGATCAATATATTGGAAGCCTATATTTGGACATCGGAATGGTTCCGGGTGAAATCAGAATTTTACCGGAGTACCGGGAGGTTACCGGAACCCCCCGGTAATCGTATGGGCCATAGTGGAGAGAGAGAGAGAGGAGGCCAGGGCAGGCCGCGCGCCCCTCCCCCTCTGGTCCGAATTGGACTAGGAGGGGGGCGGCGCCCCCCTTTCCTTCCTCCCTCTCTCCCCCTTCCTTCTCTCCTAGTCCAACTAGGGAAGGGGGGAATCCTAATCCCCGTGGGAGTAGGACTCCTCCAGGGCGCGCCATAGGGGCCGGCCCTCTCCCCCCTCCTCCACTCCTTTATATACGTGGCCAGGGGGCACCCCATAGACACAATTTAATCATTGATCTCTCTTAGCCGTGTGCGGTGCCCCCCTCCACCATAATCCACCCGGTCATATCGTAGCGGTGCTTAGGCGAAGCCCTGCGTCGGTAACTTCATCAAACACCGTCACCACGCCGTCGTGCTGACGAAGCTCTTACCCGAAGCTCTACTGGATCATGAGTTCGCGGGACGTCACCGAGCTGAACGTGTGCTGAACACGGAGGTGCCGTACGTTCGGTACTGAGGATAGGTCGATCGTGAAGACGTACGACTACATCAACCGCGTTGTCATAACGCTTCCGCTTACGGTCTACAAGGGTACGTAGACGACACTCTCCCCTCTCCTTGCTATGCATCACCATGATCTTGCGTGTGCGTAGGACTTTTTTTTGAAATTACTACGTTCCCCAACAGTGGCATCCGAGCCAGGTTTATGCGTAGATGTTATATGCACGAGTAGAACACAAGTGAGTTTTGGGCAACACAAGTCATACTACTTACTGATAACCCACAAGTATAGGGGATCGCAACAGTTTTCGAGGGTAGAGTATTCAACCCAAATTTATTGATTCGACACAAGGTGAGCCAAAGAATATTCTCAATTATTCGCAGTTGAGTTGTCAATTCAACGACACCTGGATAACTTAGTATCTGCAGCAAAGTATTTAGTAGCAAAGTAATATGGAAGTAACCTAAAAAAAGTAACGGTAGCAAAAGTAATATTTTTGGTGTTTTGTAGTGATTGTAATAGTAGCAACGGAAAAGTAAATAAGCGAAGAACAATATATGAAAAGCTCATAGGCATTGGATCGGTGATGGAGAATTATGCCGGACGCGATTCATCATGTAACAGTCATAACATAGGGTGACACAGAACTAGCTCCAATTCATCAATGTAATGTAGGCATGTATTCCAAATATAGTCATACGTGCTTATGGAAAAGAACTTGCATGACATCTTTTGTCCTACCCTCCCGTGGCAGCGGGGTCCTAATGGAAACTAAGGGATATTAAGGCATCCTTTTAATAGAGTACCGGAACAACGCATTAACACATAGTGAATACATGAACTCCTCAAACTATGATCATCACCGGAAGTGGTCCTGATTGTTGTCACTTCGGGGTTGCCGGATCATAACACATAGTAGGTGACTATAGACTTGCAAGATAGGATCAAGAACTCACATATATTCATGAAAACATAATAGGTTCAGATCTGAAATCATGGCACTCGGGCCCTAGTGACAAGCATTAAGCATAGCAAAGTCATGGCAACATCAATCTCAGAACATAGTGGATACTAGGGATCAAACCCTAACAAAACTAACTCGATTACATGATAGATCTCATCCAACCCATTACCGTCCAGCAAGCCTACGATGGAATTACTCACGCACGATGGTGAGCATCATGAAATTGGTGATGGAGGATGGTTGATGATGACGACAGCGACGAATCCCCCTCTTCGGAGCCCCGAACGGACTCCAGATTAGCCCCCCCGAGAGGTTTTAGGGCTTGGCGGCGGCTCCGTATCGTAAAACGCGATGAATCCTTCTCTCTGATTTTTTTCTCCCCGAAAGTGAATATATGGAGTTGGAGTTTAGGTCGGTGGAATGTCAGGGGGCCCACGAGGTAGGGGGCGCGCCCAGGGGGGTAGGCGCGCCCCGCCACCCTCGTGGACAGGGTGTGGGCCCCCTGACGTGGATTTTTCTTCCAGTATTTTTCTTATTTTCCAAATAGATGTTCTGTGGAGTTTCAGGTCATTCCGAGAACTTTTGTTTCAGCACATAAATAACACCATGGAAAGTCTGCTGAAAACAGTGTCAGTCCGGGTTAGTTCCATTCAAATCATGCAAGTTAGAGTCCAAAACAAGGGCAAAAGTGTTTGGAAAAGTAGATACGACGGAGACGTATCAACTCCCCCAAGCTTAAACCTTTGCTTGTCCTCAAGCAATTCAGTTGATAAATTGAAAGTGATAAAGAAAAACTTTTACAAAATCCGTTTGCTCTTGTTGTTGTAAATATGTAAAGCCAGCATTCAAGTTTTCAGCAAAGATTATGACTAACCACATTCACAATAACTCTTAGGTCTCAGGTTTACTCATGTCAATAGCATAATCAACTAGCGAGCCATAATAATAATTCTCGGATGACAACACTTTCTCAAAACAATCATGATATGATATAATAGGATGGTATCTCGCTAGCCCTTTCGGAGACCGCAAAACATAAATGCAGAGCACCTTTAAAGATCAAGGACTGACTAGACATTGTAATGCATGGTAAAAGAGATCCAGTCATAGTCATACCCAATATAAATTAGTAGTAATGGATGCAAATGACAGCTGCGCTCTCCAGCTAGTGTTTTTTAATAAGAGGGTGATGACTCATCATAAAAGTAAAATAGATAGGCCCTTCGCAGAGGGAAGCAGGGATTTGTAGAGGTGCCAGAGCTCGGTTTTAAAGCAGAGATAAATAATATTTTGAGGGGCATACTTTGATTGTCAACATAGCAACCAAGAGATGGCGATATCTTCCATGCTACACACATTATAGGCGGTTCCCAAACAGAATGGTAAAGTTTATACCCCCCTCCACCAACAAGCATCAATCCATGGCTTGCTCGAAACAACGAGTGCCTCCAACTAGCAACAGTCCCAGGGGGAGTTTTGTTTGCAATTATTTTGATTTAGTTTGCATAAAGCATGGGACTGGGCATCCCGGTGACCAGCCATTTTCTCGTGAGTGAGGAGCGGAGTCCACTCCTCTTGGGAATAACCCGCCTAGCATGGAAGATACGGACATCCCTAGTTGATACATGAGCTATTCGAGCATACAAAACATAATTTCATTTGAAGGTTTGGAGTTTGGCACATACAAATTTACTTGGAACGACAGGTAGATACCGCATATAGGAAGGTATAGTGGACTCATATGGAATAACTTTGGGGTTTAAGGGATTGGATGCACAAGCAGTATTCCCGCTTAGTACAAGTGAAGGCTAGCAAAAGACTGGGAAGCGACCAACTAGAGAGCGACAATAGTCATGAACATGCATTAAAATTAATGAACATTGAGTACAAGCATGCGTAGGATATAATCCACCATGAACATAAATATCGTGAAGGCTATGTTGATTTGTTTCAACTACATGTGTGAACATGTGCCAAGTCGAGTCACTTAAATCATTCAAAGGAGGATACCACCCCACTATACCACATCACAACCATTTTAGTAGCATGTTGGCACGCAAGGTAAACCATTATAACTCATAGCTAATCAAGCATGGCACGAGCAACTATGATCTCTAATTGTCATTGCAAACATGTTTATTCATAATAAGCTGAATCAGGAACGATGAACTAATCATATTTACAAAAACAAGAGAGGTCGAGTTCATACCAGCTTTTCTCATCTCAGTCAGTCCATCATATATCATCATAATTGCCTTTCACTTGCACTACCGGACGATGTGAATAATAATAAGAGTGCACGTGCATTGGACTAAGCTGGAATCTGCGAGCATTCAATAAATAGGAGAAGACAAGGCAATATGGGCTCTTGGTTAAATCAACAATAATGCATATAAGAGCCACTTCAACAATTTAATCATGGTCTTCTCCAATCGACCCCCAAAGAGGAAGAAAAGAAATAAAACTATTTACACGGCAAAGCTCCCAACAAGCAAAAGAAGAACGGGAAATCTTTTTGGGTTTTCTTTTTAATTATTACTACTGCAGCAAGAAAAGTAAACTAACTAAAAGTTACACTAATTTTTTTTGTTTTTCTTAAAGTTTATCAAACACACAATAAGAAAGCAAGAAAAAGAAAATAAACTAGCATGGATATTACAATGAAAGAGTACGAGCACCGACATCTAGCAATGAGTGTGTGTGAACATAAATGTAATGTCGGTGGGAAATACGTACTCCCCCAAGCTTAGGCTTTTGGCCTAAGTTGGTTTATTGCCACGGATGGCCTGGCGGATATCCATAGTTGTAGCCGGGGTCGTACTGAGATGCAGCGGCTATCGCCTCCTGAGCTGCAGCGTGGCGACGAGCGGCCTCTTCCCTCCTCTCGTACTCATCTGCCTCCTCTCTGGTAATAACATATCTTCCTTTTTCCTGATAATCAAAGAAGGCAGGAGCAGGGAGAGTAATACGGACAACACGGTGTCTGTCAAAGATTAAGTGATACTGGAGAGGTGATTCATTCCTCTCAACAAACTGGTGGTGAACCATAGCATTAAAGTCTAGGTAAGAAGGAGGCAATTCAATATCATCCTCACATATGTCCACACCAAGAAAATCAGCTAAGCGGGTTGCATAAATTCCAACAAAGAAATCTCCATTAAATCTATTATTATGCAACCTACGTGCAACAATGGCTCCCAAATTATAAGATTTGTCTCCTAATACAGCACTCCTAAGAATGCTGAGGTCAGGAACACACATATGACATGCTTCATCTTAACCATTTATGCACCTACCTTTGAAGAGAGCAAAATAATGTATAGCAAAAAAATGAATCCCTATGGTAGCTTGTGCTATATCTCTAGATTCCCCCACAGTTATACTAGCAAGAAAATTTCTAAATTCAGATTTGCGAGGTTCACTAGCACTACCCCATTGTGGAAGTTTGCAAGCAGTGGTAAAATCCTCTAAGTCCATAGTATAATATTTTTCATAAAGATCAAACAGGACAGTTGGAGAATTATGTGAAGATGAAAATGCAAACCTCCTCATGAAGGAACTACTGAGATAGTGGTACTGGCTACACTTTTCTCCCTCAAAGTTCACAAGATCAGCGTTACGCAAATACGCGTTAAATTCTTCCTTAATTCCCGCTTGATCCATAAAGTTTTCTGAAGGCCATTCACAAGGTCGCACTGGAGCGTCCCTCGGTGGCTCGTCGTCAGCATCACGCATTGCAAGCCTGGGTCCTTGCTTCCTTGAAGAACCACCTTGGAACATTTTCCTAAGCATATTTCTTCCTCTGAAAAATTTCTGAATTTTTTAGTAACTTCAAAATAAAAGTGAACCAAGCTCAACAAAATTGATAACAACTACTCCTACAAGTGCCTAGAGACTATATCATGCATTAGAACTACTTGGAACCATATAAATTTGACATGCAAGTTCAAGAACATGGTCACCTAGGCAGCACAAATTTGCAACGAATAAAGCACTAGAACAAAAACTAAATGGACCAATGGAGGAGTCACATACCAAGGAACAATCTCCCCAAGCAGTTTTGTGAGAGGTGCTTTGAGCAAGGAGATCGAAAATCGCAGCAAAATGAGCTAGAATTCGTGCTTGAGCTGGATGGTGATTTTTTTGGGAGGAAGAAGTGTGTGGTTGCAGGAATAAGTGGAGGGGGCCCACCATGGGCCCACGAGGCAGGGGGGCACGCCCAGGGGGGTAGGGCGTGCCCTCCACCCTCGTGGCCAGGTGCTTGCCCCTCCTGCTGTGTTTTTAGTGCCAGATGTTCTCAAATATTCCAGAAAAAATCATATTTCAATTTCAGAGCATTTGGAGAACTTTTATTTTTGGGGTATTTTTATATTGCACGGGTAAATCAGAAAACAGACAGAAAAATACTATTTTTACTTTATTTCAACTAAATAATAGAAAGTAGAAAGAGGGTACAGAAGGTTGTGCCTTCTAGTTTCATCCATCTCATGCTCATCAAAAGGAATCCACTAACAAGGTTGATCAAGTCTCGTTAACAAACTCATTCTGAATAACATGGAACCGGAGAAATTTCGAATAACACTATGTTACCTCAACGGGGATATGCACATCCCCAATAATAAGAATATCATATTTCTTCTTGACAGTAGGAAGAGGAAATTCAAAACCTCCAAAAATAATCGATGGAATTTTTCCAATAGAGTTGATACTATGAACTTGAGGTTGTTTCCTCGGAAAGTGTACCGTATGCTCATTACCATTAACATGAAAAGTGACATTGCCTTTGTTGCAATCAATAACAGCCCCTGCAATATTCAAAAAGGGTCTTCCAAGAATAATAGACATACTATCGTCCTCGGGAATATCAAGAATAACAAAGTCCGTTAAAATAGTAACGTTTGCAACCACAACAGGCACATCCTCACAAATACCGACAGGTATAGCAGTTGATTTATCAGCCATTTGCAAAGATATTTTAGTAGGTGTCAACTTATTCAAATCAAGTCTACGATATAAGGAGAGGGGCATAACACTAGCACCGGCTCCAAGATCACATAAAGCAGTTTTGACATAGTTTTTTTAATGGAGCATGGTATAGTGGGTACTCTTGGATCTCCTAGTTTCTTTGGTATTCCACCCTTGAAAGTGTAATTAGCGAGCATGGTGGAAATTTCAGCTCCGGTATCTTTCTTTTATTAGTAACAATATCTTTCATGTACTTAGCATAAGGATTCATTTTGAGCATATCAGTTAATCGCATACGCAAAAAGATAGGTCTAATCATTTCAGCAAAGCGCTCAAAATCCTCATCATCCTTTTTCTTGGATGGTTTGGGAGGAAAAGGCATGGGTTTCTGAACCCAAGGTTCTCTTTCTTTACCGTGTTTCCTAGCAACAAAGTCTCTCTTATCATAACGTTGATTCTTTGATTGTGGGTTATCAAGATCAACAGCAGGTTCAATTTATACATCATTATCATTACTAGGTTGGGCATCGTCATGAACATCTTCATTAGCATTTTCATTAGGTTCATGTTCATTACCAGATTGTGTTTCAGCATCAGAAATAGATATATCATTTGGATTCTCAGGTGGTTCAACAATAGGTTCACTAGAAGCATGCAAAGTCCTATCATTTTTCTTTTTCTTCTTTTTAGAAGGACTAGGTGCATCAATATTATTTCTCTGAGAATCTTGCTCAATTCTCTTAGGATGGCCTTCAGGATACAAAGGTTCCTGAGTCATTTTACCAGTTCTAGTAGCCACTCTAACAGCATAATCATTATTCTTACTATTCAATTCACTGAGCAAATCATTTTGAGCCTTAATTACTTGTTCCACTTGAGTGGTAACCATAGAAGCATGTTTAGTAATGAGTTTAAGTTCACCTTTAACTCTAGACATATAATCACCCAAATATTCAAGCGTATCGGAATTGTATTTCAATTGTCTACCAAAATAAGCATTGAAGTTTTCTTGTTTGACAATAAAATTATCAAACTCTTCTAAGCATTGTCTAGCAGACTTATAGTGAGGAATATCACCTTCATCATATCTATAGAGAGAATTTACCTTTACTACCTGTGTCGGGTTATCAAGACCATGAGTTTCTTCAATAGGTAATGGATTAAGATCATATGTTTCTTCAACAGGTGGTAAATTAAGACCATGTATTTCTTCAATAGGAGGTAAATTCTTAACATCTTCAGCTTTAATACCCTTTTCTTTCATAGATTTCTTTGCCTCTTGCATATCTTCAGGACTAAGAAATAGAACACCTCTCTTCTTCGGAGTTGGTTTAGGAATAGGCTCAGGAGCTGGCTCTGGAGCTTGCTCAGGAAGTGTCAAATTATTTTCATTTGTCAACATATTATTCAATAGAATTTTAGCTTCATCCGGTGTTCTTTCCCTGAAAATAGAACCAGCACAACTATCCAGGTAATCTCTGGAAGCATCGGTTAGTCCATTATAAAAGATATCAAGTATTTCATTTTTCTTGAGAGGATGATCAGGCAAAGCATTAAGTAATTGGAGAAGCCTCCCCCAAGCTTGTGGGAGACTCTCTTCTTCAATTTGCACAAAATTATATATATCCCTTAAAGTAGCTTGTTTCTTATGAGCAGGGAAATATTTAGCAGAGAAGTAATAAATCATATCTTGGGGACTACGCACACAACCAGGATCAAGAGAATTAAACTATATCTTAGCATCACCCTTTAATGAGAACGGAAATATTTTAAGGATATAAAAGTAGCGAGTTCTCTCATCATTAGTGAGCAGGGTGGCTATGTCATTTAATTTAGTAAGATGGGCCACAGCAGTTTCAGACTCATAGCCATGAAAAAGATCAGATTCAACCAAAGTAATTATATCAGGATCAACAGAGAATTCATAATCCTTATCAGTAACACAGATAGGTGAAGTAGCAAAAGCAGGGTCAGGTTTCATTCTAGCATTAAGAGATTGCTGATTCCATTTAGCTAATAACCTCTTGAGCTCATATCTATCTTTGCAGGCTAAAATAGCTAAAGCAGCTTCTTTTTCAAAAACATAACCCTCAGGAATAACAGGCGTGTCTTCATCATCACTTTCATCAATATAATCAGTTTCAATAATTTCTTTCTCTCTAACTCTAGCAATTTGTTCATCAAGGAATTCACTAAGTGGCACAGTAGTATCAAGCATAGAAGTAGTTTCATCATATGTATCATGCATAGCAGAAGTGGCATCATCAATAACATGCGACGTATCAGAACGAATAGCAGAAGCAGGTTTAGGTGTCGCAAGCTTACTCAAAACAGAAGGTGAATAAAGTGCAGAGCTAGATGGCAGTTCCTTACCTCCCCTCGTAGTTGAGGGATAAATTGTTGTCTTAGCGTCTTTCAAGTTATTCATAGTGACCAGCAGATATAAATCCCAAGTGACTCAAAGAATAGAGCTATGCTCCCCGGCAACGGCGCCAGAAAATAGTCTTGATAACCCACAAGTATAGGGGATCGCAACAGTTTTCGAGGGTAGAGTATCCAACCCAAATTTATAGATTCGACATAAGGGGAGCCAAAGAATATTCTCAAGTATTCGCAGTTGAGTTGTCAATTCAACCACACCTGGATAACTTAGTATCTGTAGCAAAGTATTTAGTAGCAAAGTAATATGGAAGTAACGGTAACAAAAGTAACGGTAGCAAAAGTAATATTTTTGGTGTTTTGTAGTGATTGTAGCAGTAGCAACGGAAAACTAAATAGGCGAAGAACAATATATGAAAAGCTCGTAGGCGTTGGATCGGTGATGGAGAATTATGCCGGATGCGGTTCATCATATAACAGTCATAACATAGGGTGACACAGAACTAGCTCCAATTCATCAATGTAATGTAGGCATGTATTCCGAATATAGTCATACGTGCTTATGGAAAAGAACTTGCATGACATCTTTTGTCCTACCCTCCCGTGGCAGCGGGGTCCTAATGGAAACTAAGGGATATTAAGGCCTCCTTTTAATAGAGTACCGGAATAAAGCATTAACACATAGTGAATACATGAACTCCTCAAACTATGGTCATCACCGGAAGTGGTCCCGATTGTTGTCACTTCGGGGTTGCCGGATCATAACACATAGTAGGTGACTATAGACTTGCAAGATAGGATCAAGAACTCACATATATTCATGAAAACATAATAGGTTCATATCTGAAATCATGGCACTCGGGCCCTAGTGACGATGGAATTACTCACGCATGGCGGTGAGCATCATGAAATTGGTGATGGAGGATGGTTGATGATGACGACGTCGACGAATCCCCCACTTCGGAGCCCCGAACGGACTCCAGATCAGCCCTCCCGAGAGGTTTTAGGGCTTGGCGGCAGCTCCGTATCGTAAAACGCGATGAATCCTTCTCTCTGATGTTTTTCTCCCCGAAAGTGAATATATGGAGTTGGAGTTTAGGTCGGTGGAACGTCAGGGGGCCCACGAGGTAGGGGGCGCGCCCAGGGGGGCAGGCGCGTCCCACCCTCGTGGACAGGGTGTGGGCCCCCTGACGTGAATTTTTCTTCCAGTATTTTTCTTATTTTCCAAATAGATGTTCTGTGGAGTTTCAGGTCATTCCGAGAACTTTTGTTTCTGCACATAAATAACACCATGGAAAGTCTGCTGAAAACAGCGCCAGTCCGGGTTAGTTCCATTCAAATCATGCAAGTTAGAGTCCAAAAAAAGGGCAAAAGTGTTTGGAAAAGTAGATACGACGGAGACGTATCACTTACCAGCATGTCATACTTTGGTTCGGCAGTATTGTTGGATGAAGCGGCCCGGACCGACATTACGCATACGCTTACGCGAGACTGGTTCTACCGACGTGCTTTGCACATAGGTGGCTGGCGGGTGTCAGCTTCTCCAACTTTAGTTGAACCGAGTGTGACTACGCCCGGTCCTTGAGAAGGTTAAAACAACACTAACTTGACGAAATATCGTTGTGGTTGTGATGCATAGGTAAGAACGGTTCTTGCTCAGCCCGTAGCAGCCACGTAAAACTTGCAACAAGAAAGTAGAGGACGTCTAACTCGTTTTTGCAGGGCATGTTGTGATGTGATATGGTCAAGACATGATGCTATATTTTATTGTATGAGATGATCATGTTTTGTAACAGAGTTATCGGCAACTGGCAGGAGCCATATGGTTGTCGCTTTATTGTATGAAATGCAATCGCCCTGTAATTGCTTTACTTTATCACTAAGCGGTAGCGATAGTCGTAGAAGCAATAGTTGGCGAGACGACAACGATGCTACGATGGAGATCAAGCTGTCGCGCCGGTGACGATGGTGATCATGACTGTGCTTTGGAGATGGAGATCAAAGGCACAAGATGATGATGGGCATATCATATCACTTATATTGATTGCATGTGATGTTTATCCTTTATGCATCTTATTCTGCTTTGATTGACGGTAGCATTATAAGATGATCTCTGACTAAAAATTTCAAGGTACAAGTGTTCTCCCTGAGGATGCACCGTTGCCAAAGTTCGTCGTGTCGAGACACCACGTGATGATCGGGTGTGATAAGCTCAACGTTCTTATACAACGGGTGCAAGCCAGTTTTGCACACGCAGAATACTCGGGTTAAATTTGACGAGCCTAGCATATGCAGATATGGCCTCGGAACATTGAGATCGAAAGGTCGAACATGAATCATATAGTAGATATGATCAACATAGTGATGTTCACCATTGAAAACTACTCCATTTCACGTGATGATCGGTTATGGTTTAGTTGATTTGGATCACGTTATCACTTAGATGATAAGAGAGATGTCTATCTAAGTGGGAGTTCTTAAGTAATATGATTAATTGAACTAAAATTTATCATGAACTTAGTACCTGATAATATTTTGCTTGTCTATGTTGTTGTAGATAGATGGCCCGTGATGTTGTTCTGTTGAATTTTAATGCGTTCCTTGAGAAAGCAAAGTTGAAAGATGATGGTAGAAATTACACAGACTGGGTCCGTAACTTGAGGATTATCCTCATTGCTGCACAGAAGAATTACGTCCTGGAAGCACCGCTGGGTGCCAGGCCTGCTGCAGATGCTACTGATGACGTTCAGAACGTCTGGCAGAGCAAGGTTGATGACTACTCGATAGTTCAGTGTGCCATGCTTTACGGCTTAGAACTGGGACTTCAACGACGTTTTGAACGTCATGGAGCATATGAGATGTTCCAGGAGTTGAAGTTAATATTTCAAGCAAAAGCCCAGATTGAGAGATATGAAGTATCCAATAAGTTCTACACCTGCAAAATGGAGGAGAATAGTTCTGTCAGTGAACATATACTCAAAATGTCTGGGTATAATAATCACTTGATTCAACTGGGAGTTAATCTTCCGGATGACAGTGTCATTGACAGAATTCTTCAATCACTGCCACCAAGCTATAAGAGCTTCGTGATGAACTATAATATTCAAGGGATGGATAAGACAATTCCCGAGCTCTTCGCAATGCTAAAAGCTGCGAAGGTAGAAATCAAGAAGGAGCATCAAGTGTTGATGGTCAACAAGACCACCAGTTTCAAGAAGAAGGTTAAAGGGAAGAAGAAGGTGAAGGAAATATGCTCTAGAGACAATAATAAAGTTATTATTTATTTCCTTATTTCATGATAAATGTTTATTATTCATGCTAGAATTGTATTAACCGGAAACTTGATACATGTGTGAATACATAGACAAAACAGAGTGTCACTAGTATGCCTCTACTTGACTAGCTCGTTGAATCAAAGATGGTTAAGTTTCCTAGCCATAGACATGAGTTGTCATTTGATTAACGGGATCACATCATTAGAGAATGATGTGATTGACTTGACCCATTCCGTTAGCTTAGCACTTGATCATTTGTATGTTGCTATTGCCTTCTTCATGACTTATGCATGTTCCTATGACTATGAGATTATGCAACTCCCGTTTACTGGAGGAACACTTTGTGTGCTACCAAACGTCACAACGTAACTGGGTGATTATAAAGGTGCTCTACAGGTGTCTCCGAAGGTACTTGTTGAGTTGGCATATTTCGAGATTAGGATTTGTCACTCCGATTGTGGGAGAGGTATCTCTGGGCCCAGTCGGTAATACACATCACTATAAGCGTTGCAAGCATTGCAACTAATGAGTTAGTTGCGGGAAGATGTATTACGGAACGAGTAAAGAGATTTGCCGGTAACGAGATTGAACTAGGTATTGAGATACCGACGATCGAATCTCGGGCAAGTAACATACCAATGACAAAGGGAGCAACGTATGTTGTTATGCGGTTTGACCGATAAAGATCTTTGTAGAATATGTAGGAGCCAATATGAGCATCCAGGTTCCGCTATTGGTTATTGACCGGAGACGTGTCTCGGTCATGTCTACACAGTTCTCGAACCCGTAGGGTCCACACGCTTAACGTCCGGTGACGATTTGTATTATGAGTTTATGTGTTTTGATGTACCGAAGGTAGTTCGGAGTACCGGATGAGATCGGGGACATGACGAGGAGTCTCGAAATGGTCGAGACGTAAAGATCGATATATTGGACGACTATATTCGGACATCGGAAAGGTTCCGAGTGATTCGGCTATTTTTCGAAGTACCGGAGAGTTACAGGAATTCGTATTGGGCCTTAATGGGCCATACGGGAAAGGAGAGAAAGGCCTCAAAGGGTGGCCGCACCCCTCCCCATGGACTGGTCCGAATTGGACTAGGGAGGGGGGCGCCCCCTTCCTTCCTTCTCCTTCTCCCTTCCCTTTTTCCTATTCCATGTGGGAGGTGGAATCCTAGTAGGACTAGGGAGTCCTAGTAGGACTCCACACTTGGGCGCACCCTATCAGGGCCGGCCTCTTCCTCCCTCCATCCTTTATATACGTGGCCTGGGGGCACCCCATAGACAGACAAGTTGATCAGTTGATCTTTTAGCCGTGTGCGGTGCCCCTCTCCACCATAATCCACCTCGATCATATCGTAGCGGTGCTTAAGCGAAGCCCTGCGTCGGTAGCAACATCATCACCGTCATCACGCCGTCGTGCTGACGAAACTCTCCCGCAAAGCTCTGCTGGATCGGAGTTCGTGGGACTTGGATCAGTCCGATCGTGAAGACGTACGACTACATCAACCGCGTTGTCATAACGCTTCTGCTTTCGGTCTACGAGGGTACGTGGACAACACTCTCCCCTCTCGTTGCTATGCATCACCATGATCTTGCGTGTGCGTAGGAAATTTTTGAAATTACTACGTTCCCCAACAGTGGCATCCGAGCCAGGTTTATGCGTAGATGTCATATGCATGAGTAGAACACAAGTGAGTTGTGGGCAATACAAGTCATACTGCTTACCAGCATGTCATACTTTGGTTCGGCGGTATTGTTGGATGAAGCGGCCCGGACCGACATTACGCGTACGCTTAAGCGAGACTGGTTTTACCGACGTGCTTTGCACATAGGTGGCTGGCGGGTGTCAGTTTCTCCAACTTTAGTTGAACCGAGTGTGGCTACGCCTGGTCCTTGAGAAGGTTAAAACAACACTAACTTGATGAACTATCATTGTGGTTTTGATGCGTAGGTAAGAACGGTTCTTGCTCAGCCCATAGCAGCCACGTAAAACTTGCAACAACAAAGTAGAGGACGTCTAACTTGTTTTTGCAAGGCATGTTGTGATGTGATATGGTCAAGACATGATGCTATATTTTATTGTATGAGATGATCATGTTTTTGTAACTGAGTTATCGGCAACTTGCAGGAGCCATATGGTTGTCGCTTTATTGTATGCAATGCAATCCCCCTGTAATTGCTTTACTTTATCACTAAGCGGTAGTGATAGTCGTAGAAGCAATAGTTGGCGAGACAACAACGATGCTACGATGGAGATCAAGCTGTCGCGCCGGTGACGATGGTGATCATGACGGTGCTTCGGAGATGGATATCACAAGCACAAGATGATGATGGCCATATCATACACTTATATTGATTGCATGTGATGTTTATCTTTTATGCATCTTATTTTGCTTAGATCGACGGTAGCATTATAAGATGATCTCTCACTAAATTTCAAGGTATAAGTGTTCTCCCTGAGTATGCACCGTTGTGAAAGTTCTTCGTGCTGAGACACCACGTGATGATCGGGTGTGATAAGCTCTGCGTTCAAATACAACGGGTGCAAGACAGTTTTGCACACGCGGAATACTCAGGTTAAACTTGACGAGCCAAGCATATGCAGATATGGCCTCGGAACAGTGAGACCGAAAGGTCGAGCGTGAATCATATAGTAGATATGATCAACATAGTGATGTTCACCATTGAAAACTACTCCATCTCACGTGATGATCGGACATGGTTTAGTTGATTTGGATCACGTGATCACTTGGATGATTAGAGGGATGCCTATCTAAGTGGGAGTTCTTAAGTAATATGATTAATTGAACTTTAATTTATCATGAACTTAGTCCTGGTAGTATTAGCATGTCTATGTTGTAGATCAATAGCTCACGTTTAGCTCCCCTGTTTTAATTTTGATATGTTCCTAGAGAAAACTAAGTTGAAAGATGTTAGTGGCAATGATGCTGATTGGATCCGTGATCTGAGGATTATCCTCATTGTTGCACAGAAGAATTATGTCCTTGATGCACCGCTAGGTGACAGACCTATATCAGGAGCAGATGCAGACGTTATGAACGTTTTGATAAAAGCTCGGTATGATGACTACTTGATAGTTTGGTGCCCCATGCTTTATGGCTTAGAATCGGGACTTCAAAAACCGTTTTGAAACGCCATAGAGCATATAAGATGTTCCAAGAGTTGAAATTGGTATTTCATACTCATGCCCGTGTCGAGAGGTATGAGAACTCTGACAGCACTTTGCCTACAAGATGGAGGAGAATAGCTCAACCAGTGAGCATGTGCTCAGATTGTCATGGTACTACAATTGCTTGAATCAAGTGGGAGTTAATCTTCCAGATAAAATAGTAATTGACAAAGTTCTCTAGTCACTATCACCAAGTTACTAGAACTTCATGATGAACTATAATATGCAAGGGATGACGAAAACAATTCCCAAGCTCTTCGCGATGCTAAAATCGGCGAATGTAGAAATCAAGAAAAACATCAAGTGTTGATGGTTGACAAGACCACTAGTTTAAAGTAAAGGGGCAAAGGGAAGAAGGGGAACTTCAAGAAGAACGGCAAGCAAGTTGCTGCTCAAGTGAAGAAGCCCAAGTCTGGACCTAAGCCTGAGACTAAGTGCTTCTACTACAAAGGGACTGGCCAATGGAAGCGGAACTACCCCAAGTATTTGGCGGATAAGAAGGATGGAAAAGTGAACAAAGGTATATTTGATATACATGTTATTGATGTGTACTTTACTAGTGTTTATAGAAACCCCTCAGTATTTGATACTAGTTCAGTTGCTAAGAGTAGTAACTCGAAACGGGAGTTGCAGAATGAACAAAAACTAGTTAAGAGTGAAGTGACGATGTGTGTTGGAAGTAGTTCCAAGATTGATATGATCATCATCGCACACTCCCTATACTTTCGGGATTAGTAACCTAAATAAATGTTATTTAGTGTTTGCGTTGAGCATGATGATGATTTGATCATGTTTATTGCAATACGGTTATTCATTTAAGTTCGAGAATAATTGTTGTTCAGTTTACATGAATAAAACCTTCTATGGTCATACTGTTGGGGAACGTAGTAATTTCAAAAAAATTCCTACGCACACACAGGATCATGGTGATGCATAGCAACGAGAGGGGAGAGTGTTGTCCACGTACCCTCATAGACCGAAAGCGGAAGCGTTAGCACAACGCGGTTGATGTAGTCGTACGTCTTCACAATCCGACCGATCAAGTACCGAACGCACGGCACCTCCGAGTTCAGCACACGTTCAGCTCGATGACGTCCCTCGAACTCCGATCCAGCCGAGCTTTGAGGGAGAGTTCCGTCAGCAAGACGATGTGGTGACGATGATGATGTTCTACCGACGCAGGGCTTCACCTAAGCACCACTACGATATTATCGAGGTGGATTATGGTGGAGGGGGCACCGCACACGACTAAGAGATCAAGAGATCAATTGTTGTGTCTATGGGGTGCCCCCCTCCTTCGTATATAAAGGGGGGAGGAAGAGGGGGCCGGCAAAGGGGAGGAGGCGCGCCCAAGGGGGGCAATCCTACTCCAAGTAGGTTTTGCCCCCCTTTCCTATTCCAACTAGGAGAAGGGGGACGGAGGAGGTGGAGAGAAGGAAGGAGAAGGGGGGCCGCCGCCCCCTTCCCTTTCCCAATTCGGATTGGGGCAAGGGGGCCGCGCGCCACCTCCTGGCCACCTCTCCTCTTCCACCACTTGGGCCCATAAGGCCCTATAACCCCCCCCCCCCCCCCGCGGGGGGGGGGGGGGGTCGGTAACCCCCGGTACTCCGGTATATATCTGATAACCCCCTGAACTATTCCGGTGTCTGAATATAGTCGTCCAATATATCAATCTTCATGTCTCGAACATTTCGAGACTCCTCGTCATGTCCGTGATCACATCCGGGACTCCCAACTTCCTTCGGTACATCAAAACACATAAACTCATAATATAACCGTCATCAAACTTTAAGCGTGCGGACCCTACGGGTTCGAGAACTATGTAGACATGACCGAGACACATCTCCGGTCAATAACCAATAGCGGAACCTGGATGCTCATATTGATTCCCACATATTCTACGAAGATCTTTATCGGTCGGACCGCATAACAACATACGTTGTTCCCTTTGTCATCGGTATGTTACTTGCCCGAGATTCGATCGTCGGTATCTCAATACCTAGTTCAATCTCGTTACCAGCAAGTCTCTTTACTCGTTCTGTAATACATCATCCCGCAACTAACTCATTAGTTGCAATGCTTGCAAGGCTTATAGTGATGTGCATTACCGAGTGGGCCCAGAGATACCTCTCCGACAATCGGAGTGACAAAATCCTAATCTCGAAATACGCCAACCCAACAAGTACCTTCGGAGACACCTGTACAGCACCTTTATAATCACCCAGTTACATTGTGACGTTTGGTAGCACACAAAGTGTTCCTCCGGTAAACGGGAGTTGCATAATCTCATAGTCATAGGAACATGTATAAGTCATGAAGAAAGCAATAGCAGAATACTAAAGGATCGTGCGCTAAGCTAACGGAATGGGTCAAGTCAATCACATCATTCTTCTAATGATGTGATCCCATTAATCAAATGACAACTCATGTCAATGACTAGGAAACATAACCATCTTTGATCAACGAGCTAGTCAAGTAGAGGCATACTAGTGACACTCTGTTTGTCTATGTATTCACACAAGTATTATGTTTCCGGTTAATACAATTCTATCATGAATAATAAACATTTATCATGATATAAGGAAATAAATAATAACTTCATTATTGCCTCTAGGGCATATTTCCTTCAGTCTCCCACTTGCACTAGAGTCAATAATCTAGATTACACAGTAATGATTCTAACACCCATGGAGCCTTGGTGCTGATCATGTTTTGCTCGTGGAAGAGGCTTAGTCAACGGGTCTGCAACATTCAGATCCGTATGTATCTTGCAAATTTCTATGTCTCCCACCTGGATTAGATCCCGGATGGATTTGAAGCGTCTCTTGATGTGCTTGGTTCTCTTATGAAACCTGGATTCCTTTGCCAAGGCAATTGCACCAGTATTGTCACAAAAGATTTTCATTGGACCCGATGCACTAGGTATGACACCTTGATCGGATATGAACTCCTTCATCCAGACTCCTTCATTTGCTGCTTCCAAAGCAGCTATGTACTCCGCTTCACATGTATATCCTGCCACAACGCTTTGTTTAGAGCTGCACCAACTGACAGCTCCACCATTCAATGTAAACACGTATCCGGTTTGCGATTTAGAATCGTCCGGATCAGTGTCAAAGCTTGCATCATCGTAACCATTTACGACTAGCTCTTTGTCACCTCCATAAACGAGAAACATATCCTTAGTCCTTTTCAGGTATTTTAGGATGTTCTTGACCGCTGTCCAATGATGCACTCCTGGATTACTTTGGTACCTCCCTGCTAAACTTATAGCAAGGCACACATCAGGTCTGGTACACAGCATTGCATACATGATAGAGCCTATGGCTGAAGCATAGGGAACATCTTTCATCTTCTCTCTATCTTCTGCAGTGGTCGGGCATTGAGTCTTACTCAACTTCACACCTTGTAACACAGGCAAGAACCCTTTCTTTGCTTGATCCATTTTGAATTTCTTCAAAACTTTGTCAAGGTATGTGCTTTGTGAAAGTCCAATTAAGTGTCTTGATCTATCTCTATAGATCTTGATGCCCAATATATAAGCAGCTTCACCAAGGTCCTTCATTGAAAAACTCTTATTCAAGTATCCCTTTATGCTATCCAGAAATTCTATATCATTTCCAATCAGCAATATGTCATCCACATATAATATCAGAAATGCTACAGAGCTCCCACTCACTTTCTTGTAAATACAGGCTTCTCCAAAAGTCTGCATAAAACCAAATGCTTTGATCACACTATCAAAGCATTTATTCCAACTCTGAGAGGCTTGCACCAGTCCATAAATGGATCGCTGGAGCTTGCACACTTTGTTAGCTCCCTTTGGATCGACCAAACCTTCCGGCTGCATCATATACAACTCTTCTTCCAGAAATCCATTCAGGAATGCAGTTTTGCCATCCATTTGCCAAATTTCATAATCATAAAATGCAGCAATTGCTAACATGATTCAGACAGACTTAAGCATCGCTACGAGTGAGAAAGTCTCATCGTAGTCAATCCCTTGAACTTGTCGAAAACCTTTCGCAACAAGTCGAGCTTTATAGACAGTAACATTACTGTCAGCGTCAGTCTTCTTCTTGAAGATCCATTTATTCTCAATGGCTTGCCGATCATCGGGCAAGTCAACCAAAGTCCACACTTTGATTTCATACATGGATCCCATCTCAGATTTAATGGCCTCAAGCCATTTTGCGGAATTTGGGCTCACCATCGCTTCTTCATAGTTCGTAGGTTCGTCATGGTCTAGTAACATAACCTCCAGAACAGGATTACCGTACCACTCTGGTGCGGATCTTACTCTGGTTGACCTACGAGGTTCAGTAACAACTTGATCTGAAGTTTCATGATCATCATCATTAACTTCCTCACTAATTGGTGTAGGTGTCACAGGAACCGGTTTCTGTGATGAACTACTTTCCAATAAGGGAGCAGGTACAGTTACCTCATCAAGTTCTACTTTCCTCCCACTCACTTCTTTCGAGAGAAACTCCTTCTCTAGAAAGGATCCAAATTTAGCAACAAAAGTCTTGCCTTCAGATCTGTGATAGAAGGTGTAACCAACAGTTTCCTTTGGGTATCCTATGAAGACACATTTCTCCGATTTGGGTTCGAGCTTATCAGGTTGAAGCTTTTTCACATAAGCATCGCAGCCCCAAACTTTAAGAAATGACAACTTTGGTTTCTTGCCAAACCACAGTTCATAAGGCGTCGTCTCAACGGATTTCGATGGTGCCCTATTTAACGTGAATGCAACCGTCTCTAAAGCATAACCCCAAAACGATAGCGGTAAATCAGTAAGAGACATCATAGATCGTACCATATCTAGTAAAGTACTATTACGACATTCGGACACACCATTACGCTGTGGTGTTCCGGGTGGCGTCAGTTGTGAAACTATTCCACATTGTTTCAAATGAAGACCAAACTCGTAACTCAAATTTTCTCCTCCACGATCAGATCGTAGAAACTTTATTTTCTTATTACGATGATTTTCAACTTCACTATGAAATTCTTTGAACTTTTCAAATGTTTCAGACCTATGTTTCATTAAGTAGATATACCCATATCTGCTTAAATCATCTGTGAAGGTGAGAAAATAACGATACCCGCCACGAGCCTCAACATTCATCGGTCCACTTACATCTGTATGTATGATTTCCAACAAATCTATTGCTCGCTCCATAGTTCCGGAGAACGGCGTTTTAGTCATCTTGCCCATGAGGCACGGTTCGCAAGTACCAAGTGATTCATAATCAAGTGGTTCTAAAAGTCCATCAGTATGGAGTTTCTTCATGCGCTTTACACCAATATGACCTAAACGGCAGTGCCACAAATAAGTTGCACTATCATTATCAACTCTGCATCTTTTGGCTTCAATATTATGAATATGTGTATCACTACTATCGAGATTCAACAAAAATAGACCAGTCTTCAAGGGTGCATGACCATAAAAGATATTACTCATATAAATAGAACAACCATTATTCTCTGATTTAAATGAATAACCGTCTCACATCAAACAAGATCCAAATATAATGTTCATGCTCAGCGGTGGCACCAAATAACAATTATTCAAGTCTAAAACTAATCCCGAAGGTAGATGTAGAGGTAGCGTGCCGACGGCGATCACATCGACTTTGGAACCATTTCCCACGCGCATTGTCACCTCGTCCTTAGCCAATCTTCGCTTAATCCGTAGTCCCTGTTTTGAGTTGCAAATATTAGCAACAGAACCAGTATCAAATACCCAGGTGCTACTGCGAGCATTAGTAAGGTACACATCAATAACATGTATATCACATATACCTTTGTTCACCTTGCCATCCTTCTTATCCGCCAAATACTTGGGGCAGTTCCGCTTCCAGTGACCAGTCTGCTTGCAGTAGAAGCACTCATTCTCAGGCTTAGGTCCGGACTTGGGTTTCTTCTCCTGAGCAGCAACTTGTTTGCTGTTCTTCTTGAAGTTCCCCTTCTTCTTCTCTTTGCCCTTTTTCTTGAAACTGGTGGTCTTGTTAACCATCAACACTTGATGCTCCTTCTTGATTTCTACCTCCGCAGCCTTTAGCATTGCGAAGAGCTCGGGAATCGTCTTATCCATCCCTTGCATGTTATAGTTCATCACGAAGCTCTTGTAGCTTGGTGGCAGTGATTGAAGAATTCTTTCAATGACGCTATCATCCGGAAGATTAACTCCCAGTTGAATCAAGTGATTGTTATACCCAGACATTCTGAGTATATGCTCACTGACAGAACTATTCTCCTCCATCTTACAACTGTAGAACTTACTGGAGACTTCATATCTCTCAATCCGGGCATTTGCTTGAAATATTAACTTCAACTCCTGAAACATCTCATATGCTCCATGACGTTCAAAACGTCGTTGAAGTCCTGGTTCTAAGCCGTAAAGCATGGCACACTGAACTATCGAGTAGCCATCAGCTTTGCTCTGCCAGACGTTCATAACATCTGGTGTTTCTCCTACACCTGGTTTGGCACCTAGCGGTGCTTCCAGGACGTAATTCTTCTGTGCAGCAATGAGGATAATCCTCAAGTTACGGACCCAGTCCGTGTAATTGCTACCTTCATCTTCCAACTTTGCTTTCTCAAGGAACGCATTAAAATTCAACAGAACAACAGCACGGGCCATCTATCTACAATCAACATAGACAAGCAAAATACTATCAGGTACTAAGTTCATGATAAATTTAAGTTCAATTAATCATATTACTTAAGAACTCCCACTTAGATAGACATCCCTCTAATCCTCTAAGTGATCACGTGATCCAAATCAACTAAACCATGTCCGATCATCACGTGAGATGGAGCAGTTTCAATGGTGAACATCACTATGTTGATCATATCTACTATATGATTCACGCTCGACCTTTCGGTCTCAGTGTTCCGAGGCCATATCTGCATATGCTAGGCTCGTCAAGTTTAACCTGAGTATTCCGCGTGTGCAACTGTTTTGCACCCGTTGTATTTGAATGTAGAGCCTATCACACCCGATCATCACGTGGTGTCTCAGCACGAAGAACTTTCGCAACGGTGCATACTCAGGGAGAACACTTATACCTTGATAATTTATTGAGAGATCATCTTATAATGATACTGTCAATCAAAGCAAGATAAGATGCATAAAAGATAAACATCACATGCAATCAATATAAGTGATATGATATGGCCATCATCATCTTGTGCTTGTGATCTCCATCTCTGAAGCACCGTCATGATCACCATCGTCACCGGCGCGACACCTTGATCTCCATCGTAGCATCATTGTCGTCTCGCCAACTTATGCTTCTAGGACTATCGCTACCGCTTAGTGATAAAGTAAAGCATCACCGGGCGATTGCATTGCATACAATAAAGCGACAACCATATGGCTCCTGCCAGTTGCCGATAACTCGGTTACAAAACATGATCATCTCATACAATAAAATATAGCATCATGCCTTGACCATATCACATCACAACATGCCCTGCAAAAACAAGTTAGACGTCCTCTACTTTGTTGTTGCAAGTTTTACGTGGCTGCTTCGGGCTGAGCAAGAACCGTTCTTACCTACGCATCAAAACCACAACGATAGTTTGTCAAGTTAGTGTTGTTTTAACCTTCTCAAGGACCGGGCGTAGCCACACTCGGTTCAACTAAAGTTGGAGAAACTGACACCTGCCAGCCACCTGTGTGCAAAGCACATCGGTAGAACCAGTCTCGCGTAAGCGTACGCGTAATGTCGGTCCGGGCCGTTTCATCCAACAATACCGCCGAACCAAAGTATGACATGCTGGTAAGCAGTATGAATTGGATCGCCCACAACTCACTTGTGTTCAACTCGTGCATATAACATCTACGCATAAAACCTGGCTCGGATGCCACTGTTGGGGAACATAGTAATTTCAAAAACAATCCTACGCACACACAGGATCATGGTGATGCATAGCAACGAGAGGGGAGAGTGTTGTCCATGTACCCTCGTAGACCGAAAGAGGAAGCGTTAGCACAACGCGGTTGATGTAGTCGTACGTCTTCACGATCCGACCGATCAAGTACCGAACGCACGACATCTCCGAGTTCAGCACACGTTCAGCTCGATGACGTCCCTCGAACTCCGATCCAGCCGAGCTTTGAGGGAGAGTTCCGTCAGCACGAAGACGTGGTGACGATGATGATGTTCTACCGACGCAGGGCTTCACTTAAGCACCGCTACGATATTATCGAGGTGGATTATGGTGGAGGGGGCACCGCACACGGCTAAGAGATCAAGAGATCAATTGTTGTGTGTATGGGGTGCCCCCTCCTCCGTATATAAAGGGGGCGAGGAAGAGTGGGCCGGCCAAGGGGAGGAGGCGCGCCCAAGGGTGGGCAATCCTACTCCAAGTAGGTTTTGCCCCCCTTTCCAATTCCAACTAGGAGAAGGGGGAAGGAGGAGGTGGAGAGAAGGAAGGAGAAGGGGGCCGCCACCCCTTTCCCTTTCCCAATTCGGATTGGGGCAAGGGGGGTCGCGCGCCACCTCCTGGCCGCCTCTCCTCTTTCACCACTTGGGCCCATAAGGCCCAATAACCCCCCGAGGGGGGGGGGTCCGGTAACCCCCCGGTACTCCGGTATATATCCGATAACCCCCGGAACTATTCCTGTGTCTGAATATAGTCGTCCAATATATCAATCTTCATGTCCCGAACATTTAGAGACTCCTCGTCATGTCCGTGATCACATCCGGGACTCCGAACTTCCTTAGGTACATCAAAACACATAAACTCATAATATAACCGTCATCAAACTTTAAGCGTGCGGACCCTACGGGTTCGAGAACTATGTAGACATGACCGAGACACGTCTCCGATCAATAACCAATAGCGGAACCTGGATGCTCATATTGGTTCCCACATATTCTACGAAGATCTTTATCGGTCAGACCGCATAACAACATACGTTGTTGCCTTTGTCATCGGTATGTTACTTGCCCGAGATTTGATCGTCGGTATCTCAATACCTAGTTCAATCTCGTTACCGGCAAGTCTCTTTACTCGTTCTGTAATACATCATCTCGCAACTAACTCATTAGTTGAATGCTTGCAAGGCTTATAGTGATGTGCATTACCGAGTGGGCCCAGAGATACCTCTTCGACAATCGGAGTGACAAAATCCTAATCTCGAAATACGCCAACCCAACAAGTACCTTCGGAGACACCAGTAGAGCACCTTTATAATCACCCAGTTACGTTGTGACGTTTGGTAGCATACAAAGTGTTCCTCCGGTAAACGGGAGTTTCATAATCTCATAGTCATAGGAACATGTATAACTCATGAAGAAAGCAATAGCAGAATACTAAACGATCGTGTGCTAAGCTAACGGAATGGGTCAAGTCAATCACATCATTCTTCTAATGATTTGATCCCGTTAATCAAATGAGAAGTCATGTCAATGGCTAGGAAACATAACCATCCTTGATCAACGAGCTAGTCAAGTAGAGGCATACTAGTGACACTCTGTTTGTCTATGTATTCACACAAGTATTATGTTTCCGGTTAATACAATTCTAGCATGAATAATAAACATTTATCATGTTATAAGGAAATAAATAATAACTTTATTATTGCCTCTAGGGCATATTTCCTTCACATACACCCAATGAAAATGGTTTGTTGGATCTCGATCGTAGTGATACACATATTCATAATATTGAAGCCAAAAGATGCAAAGTTAATAATGATAGTGCAACTTATTTGTGGCACTGTCGTTTAGGTCATATTGGTGTAAAGCGCATGAAGAAACCCCATGCTGATGGGCTTCTGGAATCACTTGATTATGAATCACTTGATGCTTGCGAACCATGCCTCATGGGCAAGATGACTAAGACTCCGTTCTCCGGAACAATGGAGCGAGCCACTGACTTATTGGAAATAATACATTCCGATGTATGCGGTCCAATGAGTGTTAAGGCTCACTGCGGGTATCATTGTTTTCTGACCTTCATAGATGATTTGAGCAGATATCTGTATATCTACTTGATGAAACACAAGTCTGAAACACTTGAAAAGTTCAAAGATTTTCAGAGTGAAGTGGAGAATCATCGTAACAAGAAAATAAAGTTTCTACGATCTGATCGCAGAGGCAAATCATCGTAATAAGAAAATAAAGTTTCTACGATCTGATCGCAGAGGCAAATATTTGAGTTACGAGTTTGGCCTTCAATTAAAACAATGTGGAATAGTTTCACAAACTCATGCCACCTGGAACACCACAACATAATGGTGTGTCCGAACGTCATAACCGTACTTTATTGGATATAGTGCAATCTATGATGTCTCTTACCGATTTACCACTATCGTTTTGGGGTTATGCATTAGAGACAGCTACATTCACGTTAAGTAAGGCACCATCTAAATCCGTTGAGATGATATGAACTGTGGTTTGGCAAGAAACCAAAGTTGTTGTTTCTTAAAGTTTGGGGTTTGCGATGCTTATGTGAAAAAGTTTCATCCTGATAAGCTCAAACCCAAATCGGAGAAGTGCGTCTTCATAGGATACCCAAAAAGAAAATATTGGGTGCACCTTCTATCACAGATCCGAAAGCAAGACGTTCGTTGCTAAGAATGGATCCTTTCTAGAGAAGGAGTTTCTCTCGAAAGAAGTGAGTGGGAGGAAAGTAGAACTTGATGAGGTAATTGTACCTGCTCCCTTATTGGAAAGTAGTTCATCACAGAAATCTGTTCCTGTGACTCCTAGACCAATTAGTAAGGAAGCTAATGATGATGATCATGTAACTTCAGATCAAGTTACTACCGAACCTCGTAGGTCAACCAGAGTGAGATCCGCACCAGAGTGGTACGGTAATCCTGTTCTGGAGATCATGTTACTTGACCATGAAGAACCTACGAACTATGAGGAAGCGATGATGAGCCCAGATTCCACGAAATGGCTTGAGGCCATGAAATCTGAGATGGGATCCATGTATGAGAACAAAGTGTGGACTTTGGTTGAATTGCCCGATGATCGGCAAGCCATAGAAAATAAATGGGTCTTCAAGAGGAAGACGGACGCTAATAGTAGTGTTACTATCTACAAAGCTAGACTTGTCGAAAAAGGTTTTGACAAAGTTCAAGGTGTTGACTACGATGAGATTTTCTCACTCGTAGCGATGCTTAAGTCTGTCCGAATCATGTTAGCAAATTGCCACATTTTATGAAATCTGGCAAATGCATGTCAAAACTACATTCCTTAATGGATTTCTTAAAGAAGAGTTGTATATGATTCAACCAGAAGGTTTTGTCGATCCTATAGGTGCTAACAAAATGTGCAAGCTCCAGCGATCCATCTATGGATTGGTGCAAGCATCTCGGAGTTGGAATATACGCTTTGATGAGTTGATCAAAGCATATAGTTTTATATAGACTTGCGGTGAAGCCTGTATTTACAAGAAAGTGAGTGGGAGCACTACAACATTTCTGATAAATATATGTGAATGACATATTGTTGATCGGAAATAATGTAGAATTTTCCGGAAAGCATAAAGGAGTATTTGAAAGGAGTTTTTCACATAAAGACCTCGGTGAAGCTGCTTACATATTGAGCATCAAGATCTATAGAGATAGATCAAGACGCTTGATAAGTTTTTTCAATGAGTACACTTGACAAGATTTTTAAGTAGTTCAAAATGGAACAGTCAAAGAAAGAGTTCTTGCCTGTGTTACAAGGTGTGAAATTGAGTAAGACTCAAAGACCGACCATGGTAGAAGATAGAAAGAGAATGAAAGTCATTCCCTGTGCCTCAACCATAGGTTCTATAAAGTATGCCATGCTATGTACCAGATCTATTGTATACCCTACACTAAGTTTAGCAAGGGAGTACAATAGTGATCTAGGAGTAGATTACTGGACAGCGGTCAAAATTATCCTTAGTGGAATAAGGATATGTTTCTCGATTATGGAGGTGACAAAAGGTTCGTCATAAAGGGTTACGTCGATGCAAGTTTTGACACTGATCCAGATAACTCTAAGTCTCAATTTGGATACATATTGAAAGTAGGAACAATTAGCTAGAGTAGCTCCATGAGAGCATTGTTGACATAGAAACTTGCAAAATACATACGGATCTGAATGTGGCAGACACGTTGACTAAACTTTTCTCACAAGCAAAACATGATCACACCTTAGTACTCTTTGGGTGTTAATCACATAGCGATGTGAACTAGATTATTGACTCTAGTTAACCCTTTGGGTGTTGGTCACATGACGATGTGAACTATGGGTGTTAATCACATGGTGATGTGAACTATTGGTGTTAAATCACATGGCAATGTGAACTAGATTATTGACTCTAGTGCAAGTGGGAGACTGAAGGAAATATTCCCAAGAGGCAATAATAAAGTTATTATTTATTTCCTTATTTATTGATAAATGTTTATTATTCATGCTAGAATTGTATTAGCCGGAAACTTGATACATGTGTGAATACATAGACAAAACAGAGTGTCACTAGTATGCCTCTACTTGACTAGCTCGTTGAATCAAAGATGGTTAAGTTTCCTTGCCATAGACATGAGTTGTCATTTGATTAACGGGATCACATCATTAGAGAATGATGTGATTCACTTGACCCATTCCGTTAGCTTAGCACTTGATCGTTTAGTATGTTGCTATTGCTTTCTTCATGACTTATACATGTTCCTATGACTATGAGATTATGCAACTCCCGTTTACCGGAGGAACACTTTGTGTGCTACCAAAGGTCAAAACGTAACTGGGTGATTATAAAGGTGCTCTACAAGTGTTTCCAAAGGTACTTGTTGAGTTGGCGTATTTCCAAAGGTATTCGGAGTACCGGAGAGTTACGGGAATTCGTATTGGGCCTTAATGGGCCATACGGGAAAGGAGAGAAAGGCCTCAAAGGGTGGCCGCACCCCTCCCCATGGACTGGTCCGAATTGGACTAGGGACGGGGGGCGCCCCCTTCCTTCCTTCTCCTTCTTCCTTCCCTTTTTCCTATTCCATGTGGGAGGTGGAATCCTACTAGGACTAGGGAGTCCTAGTAGGACTCCACACTTGGGCATGCCCTATGAGGGCCGGCCTCCTCCTCCCTCCATCCTTTATATACGTGGCCAAGGGCACCCCATAGACACACAAGTTGATCAGTTGATCTTTTAGCCGTGTGCGGTGCCCCTCTCCACCATAATCCAGCTCGGTCATATCGTAGCGGTGCTTAGGCGAAGCCCTGCGTCGGTAGCAACATCATCACCATCATCACGCCGTCGTGCTGACGAAACTCTCCTGCAAAGCTCTGCTGGATCAGAGTTCATGGGACGTCATTGAGCTGAACGTGTGCTGAACTCGGAGGTGCCGTGTGTTCGGTACTTGGATCGGTCGGATCATGAAGACGTACGACTACATCAACTGCGTTGTCATAACGCTTCCGCTTTCGGTCTACGAGGGTACGTGGACAACACTCTCCCCTCTCGTTGCTATGCATCACCATGATCTTGCGTGTGCGTAGGAAATTTTTGAAATTACTACGTTCCCCAACAGTGGCATCCGAGCCAGGTTTATGCGTAGATGTCATATGCACGAGTAGAATACAAGTGAGTGTTGGGCGATACAAGTCATACTGCTTACCAGCATGTCATACTTTGGTTCGGCGGTATTATTGGATGAAGCGGCCCGGACCGACATTACGCGTACGCTCACGCGAGATTGGTTCTACCGACGTGCATTGCACATAGGTGGCTGGCGGGTGTCAGTTTCTCCAACTTTAGTTGAACCGAGTGTGGCTACGCCCGGTCCTTGAGAAGGTTAAAACAACACTAACTTGACGAACTATCGTTGTGGTTTTGATGCGTAGGTAAGAACGGTTCTTGCTCAGCCCGTAGCAGCCACGTAAAACTTGCAATAACAAAGTAGAGGACGTCTAACTTGTTTTTGCAGGGCATGTTGTGATGTGAAATTGTCAGGACATGATGCTATATTTTATTGTATGAGATGATCATGTTTTTGTAACCGAGTTATCGGCAACTAGCAGGAGCCATATGGTTGTCGCTTTATTGTATGCAATGCAATCGCCCTGTAATTGCTTTACTTTATCACTAAGCGGTAGCAATAGTCGTAGAAGCAATAGTTGGCGAGACAACAACGATGCTACGATGGAGATCAAGGTGTCGCGCCGGTGACGATGGTGATCATGACGGTGCTTCGGAGATGGAGATCACAAGCACAAGATGATGATGGCCATATCATATCACTTATATTGATTGCATGTGATGTTTATCTTTTATGCATCTTATTTTGCTTAGATCGACGGTAGCATTATAAGATGATCTCTCACTAAATTTCAAGGTATAAGTGTTCTCCCTAAGTACGCACCGTTGCGAAAGTTCTTCGTGCTGAGACACCACGTGACGATCGGGTGCGATAAGCTCTACGTTCAAATACAACGGGTGCAAGACAGTTTTGCACACGTGGAATACTCAGGTTAAACTTGACGAGCCTAGCATATGCAGATATGGCCTCGGAACACTGAGACCGAAAGGTCGAGCGTGAATCATATAGTAGATATGATTGATGCCTACTATGCAACCTTCTTCTTGTAGACGTTGTTGGGCCTCCAAGTGCAGAGGTTTGTAGGACAGTAGCAAATTTCCCTCAAGTAGATGACCTAAGGTTTATCAATCCGTGGGAGGCGTAGGATGAAGATGGTCTCTCTCAAGCAACCCTGCAACCAAATAACAAAGAGTCTCTTGTGTCCCCAACACACCCAATACAATGGTAAATTGTATAGGTGCACTAGTTCGGCGAAGAGATGGTGATACAAGTGCAATATGGATGGTAGATATAGGTTTTTGTAATCTGAAAATATAAAAACAGAAAGGTAACTAATGATAAAAGTGAGCACAAACGGTATTGCAATGCTAGGAAACAAGGCCTAGGGTTCATACTTTCACTAGTGCAAGTTCTCTCAACAATAATAACATAATTGGATCATATAACTATCCCTCAACATGCAACAAAGAATCACTCCAAAGTCACTAATAGTGGAGAACAAAAGAAGAGACTATGGTAGGGTACGAAACCACCTCAAAGTTATTTTTTCCAATCAATCCGTTGGGCGATTCCTATAAGTGTCACAAACAGCCCTAGAGTTCGTACTAGAATAACACCTTAAGACACAAATCAACCAAAACCCTAATGTCACCTCGATACTCCAATGTCACCTCAAGTATCCGTGGGTATGATTATAGGATATGCATCACACAATCTCAGATTCATCTATTCAACCAACACAAAGAACTTCAAAGAGTGCCCCAAAGTTTCTACCGGAGAGTCAAGACGAAAACGTGTGCCAACCCCTATGCATAAGTTCACAAGGTCACTGAACCCGCAAGTTGATCACCAAAACATACATCAAGTAAATCACGTGATATCCCATTGTCACCACAGATAAGCACATGCAAGACATACATCAAGTGTTCTCAAATCCTTAAAGACTCAATCCGATAAGATAACCTCAAAGGGAAAAGTCAATCCATTACAAGAGAGTAGAGGGGGAGGAGCATCATAAGGTCCAACTAAAATAGCAAAGCTCGCGATACATCAAGATCGTATCACCTCAAGAACACGAGAGAGAGAGAGAGATCAAACACATAGCTACTGGTACATACCCTCAGCCCCGAGGGTGAACTACTCCCTCCTCGTCATGGATTGCGTCGGGATGATGAAGATAGCCACCGGTGAGGGATGCCCCCTTCGGCAGGGTGCCGGAACAAGGTCCCGATTGGTTTTTGGTGGCTACAGAGACTTGCGGCGGCGGAACTCCCGATCTACCCGATCGTTTTAGGGTATATGGATATATATAGTCGGAAGAAATATGTCAGGGGAGCCACGAGGGGCCCACGAGGGTGGAGGGCGCGCCCAGGGGGGGTGCGCGCGTCCCCTGCCTCGTACCTTCCTCGTTGCTTTCTTGACGTGGACTCCAAGTCTCCCGGGTTGCTTTCTTTCCAAAAATAACTTCTCCAGAAGGTTTCATTCCGTTTCGACTCCGTTTGATATTCCTTTTCTTCGAAACACTGAAACAAGGGAAAAAAACAGGAACTGGCACTGGGCTCTGGGTCAATAGGTTAGTCCCAAAAGTAATATACAAGTGCATAGTAAAGCCCATAAAACATCCAAGATGGATAATATAATAGCATGAATACTTCATAAATTATAGATACGTTGGAGACGTATCAGCATCCCCAAGCTTAATTCATGCTCGTCCTCGAGTAGGTAAATGATAAAAGAAATAATTTATTGTAGCGACCAGACCTCAAACTGTCTAGTCTCTGTGCATTAGTGTCATCCCTGGATCGGTAATGCTGACATGCACAGTACTTGAAGGATTTATAACAGAGTAGCAATCACACACTTATTACATCGAATGTCTCAAAAGAGAACTTAATACAATAAATACGGCTTAAGGCCATCTAATAATGATAACAGCGGAAAGCTTGGAAGATAAAGTGAGTCCATCAACTCCAACGACATCACTGAGTATAAGACCACGACCTATGGCACCTTACTCGTCGTCTGAAAAGTCTGCAACATGATACGCTGTAGCCCGAAAACGGGTCAGCACATGGAATATGCTGGCAATGTAACACATACAGAGTAATGAATAGAATAATGCTATCACTACATGCATATATGGCTGGTGGAAAGCTCTATGGTTACAGTTTTGCGAAAAGCCAATTTTTCCCTACCACAAAGGAATAAATTTTATTTAACTATCATGGTGGTTGTTAAACATTGAGAAGGTACCTCCAACTCAATCCCAATTAAGAACGTGATTAACCCACTCAAATTAAATTAAGTAACATGATGATGAGATTCACATGATAATCCAAGAACTAGATACTCAAGATGTCCATAACCGGGGACACAGCTAACCATGATTAGATTGTACACTCTGCAGAGGTTTGCGCACTTTTCCCCCACAAGACTCGATCGCCTCCGCCTGATTTCTCGCACTACATGGTGTTTGAGAAACGGATGACCGAGACACAGTCTTTCAGAAGCGTTAGCACCTTACGATGGGTAGACAGTTACACCTACTTTCCCCTACATCTGCTAGTCTACCACTGTAAGAGTTCACACGACTTAATCAACTATGCTAGAGCCCATAATAGCTTGTGGCTGCACACGGAAGTTTCTAGTATGAATAATCTCATAATCCCTTTGAGTCTGGGTGGCGGTCCATAGGATGATCACACGGGTACTCCGGGATATCCAAAAATACAGGCAACACTGGGTTCTCCAGGTGCCTCAATCCACCCAGATGTAAATTAAAGTAGCCACCTTAAGTTGAACCATTAATTAAAAATCTCACATCTGTCGTGGAAAAATTCACTCAAACCCAATCCACGTCTACGAGCATAGCATAGCAATATAAGCAAACGTAGAAGTAACTCCCAATGGTTTGATATAAACAGGGCAATAGGTACTACCTCAACTACTTCCCAAAACCCACATTTTAATCAGATCCTAATCATGCAATAGTTTGAGGATTGATCTAATGCAATAAAACTGGGTGGTAAAGAGGTATGATCAAAGTGTTACTTGCCTTGCTGATGATCCGTGAAACCTAGAGACTCGTACTAGCACGCTTCGCACTCCGGGTACTCTATCACAAACAAACAATACATACATAAGAAATCAAGCAACAGTGCACGGATAAAACTCAAAATAAGAGATATAACCAGAAAGTTCAACTTAAGAACTCCGGTTTGCAAAAAGAATCAAATCGAACGAAGCAACGAAACTCAAACGGCGAAAGAAACAAGCATCATTTACTAATCTGGACCTAAGTCAAGTTTTACAGTATGAAAAACTTGTTTGAGTTGGTTAATCAGAAAGAGGGTTTCGAGACGAAACTCTAGGCGCTTGAATCGCCTGATTCCGATAAACGAGCGAAAAGTTATACTAAAACGAAAAACAGATCGGAAATCGCGATCGAAAATAATCGCGAAAAATCCGAGAAAAAGAAAAACTGATGAACAAGCTAACGACCGAACGTTCGCTGTCTGAGGTTAAACGACGAAAACCGTTCGTTAAAACGAACGTACGGACGAACGTCCGTGAAGTAGACTAAACCGAAAAAAATAAAACCGATCTAAAAGAAAATAAACCGGGTTCCTAAAAAAACTGACGGTTTTCTCTCGAAAACCGCGGCGGTGGCGGTGACTACCTCCGGCGGGTCAACGGCGGGTCAACGGGCGGTGGCGGCGGGTCAACGGGCGGCGGTCGGCTCCGGCGGGGCGGCGGCGATCGGCGGCGGCGGGCAGCGGCAGCGGCGGCTCGCAGCGGCGGCGGCGGCTCGGGGCTAGGGTTAGGGTTAGGGGCAGCGTGGGCTGGGTGGGCTGGCGGCGGGGCAGCTTATAAAGCCCGGGGCGAGGCAGAGTCCGGGTCGCCCACGACGGCCCGAGTCGGTTCGTTTTTTTAAATCGGACGTGCAGAAAAAGTAAGAAAAGAAATACTGAATGGACTCCAAAAATTCCGAAATAAGTTTTCCCCGTCCTCTGAAAATAAGCTGGACAAGATGAACATTTATTTGGGCCTAAAATGCAATTTTGAAAAACGCGTATTTTCCTAATTCAAATAAAATCAAAAAAATCCAAATAAAATCAAATATTTGTTTTTAATATTTTCCTCCAATATTTCATTATTTTTGGAGAAGTCATATTATCTCCTCTCATATATTTGATATGAAATATTTTCGGAGAGAAAAATAATTAAAACAAATGATCCTATTTTCAAAATTTGAGAAAACCCAAATATGAAAATAATGAAATCCCCAACTCTCTCCGAGGGTCCTTGAGTTGCGTAGAATTTCTAGGATCGCAAAACAAAATGCAATAAAATATGTTATGCATGATGATCTAATGTATAACATTCCAAATTGAAAATTTGGGATGTTACAAACCTACGCCCCTTAAGATGAATCTCGCCCTCGAGATTCGGGTTGGCTAGAAAATAGGTGAGAGTGCTCCTTCCATAGATCTTCCTCTCGCTCCCAGGTAGCTTCATCCTCGATATGGTGACTCCACTAAACTTTGCAAAACTTGATAACCTTGCTACGGGTGACTCGGCTGGCATATTCGAGAATCTTGATTGGTTTCTCCTCATAGGTCAAATCGCTATCCAGCTGAATCGCTTCCAGTGGCACTATATCTCTCAGTGGTATCTCAGCCATCTCTGTGTGGCACTTCTTCAGCTGAGAAACATGGAACACATCGTGAATTCCCGACAATCCTCCGGGAAATTCCAACTTGTAAGCAACTTCTCCCATACGCTCCAAGACATTGTATGGTCCTACAAAACGTGGCGCTAACTTTCCCTTAACTCCAAAGCGCTTCACTCCTCGAAGTGGTGATACTCGAAGATAAACTCTGTCTCCGACTTCGTAAACTGTCTCCTTGCGTTTAGAATCCGCATAACTCTTCTGCCCGGACTGGGCTACCTTGAGCCTATCGCGAATCAATTTCACCTTCTGTTCAGACTCTTTAATCAAATCTGCTCCAAACAACTGGCGGTCTCCAACTTCGTCCCACAACAACTGTGTCCTGCACCTCCTTCCGTACAGAGCTTCGAAAGGGGCCATCTTCAACCTGGATTGATAACTGTTGTTGTAAGAGAACTCTGCATACGGCAAATTGTCGTCCCAACTAGATCCATAATCTAGAGCACAAGCTCTCAGCATGTCCTCCAAAGTCTGATTGACTCTCTCGGTCTGTCCGTCTGTCTGTGGATGAAAGGCTGTACTGAACTCTAGCCTGGTACCCAAAGTTTCGTGCAATTGATTCCAAAACTTTGAAGTAAACTGGGTTCCTCTATCTGATACAATGGTCCTCGGAACTCCATGCAGACATACAATCCTGGTCATGTATATCTTTGCCAACTTAGCACTTGTATAAGTGGTCTTTACTGGGATGAAATGAGCTACCTTCGTCAAACGATCGACTACAACCCATATCAAGTTATAGCCTGAACGAGTCTTGGGCAATCCTGTGATAAAATCCATGCCTAGCTTATCCCACTTCCATTCGGGTATCGGCAATGGTTGTAGCAATCCTGCTGGCTTCTGATGCTCTACCTTTACTCTCTGACATACATCACAAACTGCTACATACTCCGCAATATCCTTCTTCATTCCGGTCCACCAGAAACTGTCCATTAAATCCTGGTACATCTTGGTATTTCCTGGGTGAATCGAATACGGTGAATCATGGGCCTCTTGCAAGATCAACTTCCTGATCTCCGGATCATTGGGCACATAAACGCGGTCCTCAAACCATAAGGTATCATGCGCATCCTCATGAAATCCCTTGGCTTTTCCTTTACTCATCCTTTCCTTTATCTCAGCAATTTCCTTGTCTGTCTTCTGAGCTTCTCTGATCTTATCCATCAAAGTAGACTGAATCTCCAATGCTGCTACATAGCCTCTCGGAACTATTTCCAAACATAGTTTGCGAAGATCCTCTGCTAACTCCTTGGGTAACTCTCCAGTCATGAGTGTGTTGACATGGCTCTTGCGGCTCAACGCATCGGCTACTACGTTAGCCTTCCCTGGGTGATAATGCAATCTTTATCATAATCCTTAATGAGCTCCAACCATCTCCTTTGCCTGAGATTCAACTCCTTCTGCGTGAAAATGTACTTCAAACTCTTGTGATCCGTGTACACCTCATAATGGTTTCTGATGAGAAAATGTCTCAACGTCTTCAACGCATGCACTACGGCTGCTAACTCCAAATCATGTGTAGCATAATTCAACTCATGGGGTTTAAGCTGTCGTGAGGCATATGAAACAACTCTTCCCTCCTGCATTAGCACTGCTCCAAGTCCTCGACGAGAAGCATCGCAATATACTTCATAATCCTTGCGTTGATCTGGCAGAATCAACACTGGCGCTGTAACCAAACGTTTCTTCAACTCCTGGAAACTAGCCTCACATTCCTCAGTCCAATGGAATTTGGTGTCCTTCTTCAACAACTCCGTCATAGGCTTTGCAATCTTCGAGAAATTCTCGATGAATCTCCGGTAATATCCTGCGAGTCCAAGAAAACTCCAGATTTCTCCAACTGTCGTGGGTGACTCCCAATTTGTCATAGTGTTAACCTTGGTGGGATCCACTACTATTCCTTCTCCGGATATAACATGTACAAGGAATCCAACTTCCTTTAACCAAAACTTGCACTTGCTGAACTTGGCATATAACTGATGTTCTCGGAGCTTTCCAAGTACCAAATGCAAATGCTCCTTATGCTCTTCTTCATTCTTTGAATAGACCAGAATATCATCAATGAACACTACGGCGAACTTATCCAAAAACCCCATAAACACTTTGTTCATCATGTTCATGAAATAGGCGGGTGCGTTAGTCAGGCCAAATGACATAACGGTGTACTCATATAGCCCATACCTTGTGGTAAAAGCTGTCTTGGGTATATCCTGCTCTCGAATCTTCAATTGGTGGTATCCTGATCGCAAATCAATCTTGGAAAATACTTTAGCTCCTTGTAGTCAGTCAAACAGATCATTGATCATCGGCAGTGGGTACTTGTTCTTGATTGTTACTTCATTCAATCCAGGATAATCAACAACCATCCTCAACGATCCATCTTTCTTCTCCACTAGAAGTACGGGTGATCCCCAAGGTGACGAACTTGGGCGAATATATCCTTTATCCAGTAACTCCTTAATCTGCTTCTTAATTTCTTCCAAATCCTTAGCGGGCATCCTGTATGGTCTCTTAGATATTGGCCAAGTGCCTGGCAAAAGCTCAGTCAAAAACTCGATGTCTCTATCCGGTGGCATGCCTGGCAACTCCTCTGGAAATACGTCAGGGAAATCCTTCACCACTGGCACTTCCTCCTGTACAACTCCTGATAAGGAATTAACTTGAGTCCTCTTCGGCACATGCCGGGATACATACTTAATCCTTCTTCCTTCTGGGGTAGTAAGCAAAATCGTCTTACTGGCGCAATCGATGTTTCCTCCATACATCGATAGCCAATCCATTCCCAAAATCACATCCAAACCTTGTGACTCCAAAACTATTAGGTCTGAGGGGAAAACATACCTACCTATGGCCAATGGTATCTGAAAACATCCTTGGCTTGCCATATACTCTGCTCCTGGCGAGGTTACTAACATAGGTGTTCTAAGAACTTTGGTGGGCAACTTAAACTTATCGACAAATCCCCTTGATATGTATGAATGTGATGCACCAGTATGAAAAAGAACGATCGCAGTAAATGACTTAACCAAAAACTTACCTATTACTGCATCAGGCTGTGCTTGAACCTCCTCCACATTAACGTGGTTCACTTGTCCTCTGTTGAAAGTGTTCGGCTTCTTCCCCGAGCTTCCATTGCCATTTCCATTCTTGGTTTCAGGACATTCATTGGCGTAATGTCCAGTCTTCTAGCATTTGTAGCACGTCACGTGGCTTAGATCCTTCTTGGCTGGGGTTGATGGGTTGGTACGGTTCTGTCCGTTGCTTCCTCCATTCCCATTGCCATTCTTGGGGCCACCATGATTGTGCGAACTTCCTCCATTATGAGTGTGACCTCCATGGTTATGCTGAAGGTGTCCTGCCGAGTTCGGGGTAAAATGAGGCTTCTGATGAGCTCCTGTACTGTACTTTCCTTGTCCATACTTCCTCTTATGGCTCTCAATTTGCTGGTGCTTCCCTTCAATCATGAGAGCTCTGTCTACCAACTCCTGGTAGTTGTTAAAAGTTGCCACCATCAACTACATGCTCAGCTCATCATTCAATCCTTCCAGAAACTTCTCCTGCTTAGCTGCATCTGTAGCAACGTCATCTGGGGCATAACATGCTAACTTACTAAAATCCTCCACGTACTGGCCAACGGTACGTCCTCCTTGGCGTAAGTTGCGAAACTCACACTTCTTCATGGCCATAGCTCCTGCTGAAACGTGGGCAGTACGGAAAGCTTGCTAAAACTGGTCCCATGTGACGGTGTCAATGGGGTGAGTGGCTGTGTAATTCTCCCACCATGATGCTGCGGGTCCATCAAGCTGATGTGTGGCAAAACGCACTCTCTCCGCATCTGTGCATCCTGCAGTGGTCAGCTCCCTTCCAACCTTGCGGAGCTAATCATCTGCCACAATCAGCTCGGTGCTACTGGAGAACACCGGCGCATTCAGCCTAAGAAAACGGGCTAAGTGATCAACAGGTGGTGGTGGTGGTGGGTTGTTGTTGTTGTTGCCTTGGTTCTGAACTAGCGCTCGCATCAGGGCATTCTGCTGCTGAATCAACTGAGTGATCTCCGGTGGGAAAACAAATCCGGTGTCGCGTCTCGGAGGCATCTGATGGGTTTAGAAAAGATGAGAAAATAGGATAGAATGAGGTCTAGAGGGAAAACACTACCCATATGCACATGAGACAAACACAATCATATCACTCCAATCAATTCAAACAAGGCATACAATCAATATATCTATCGTTACAAAGTGTTTGGACTATACTATATACATGGTGGAATACTACTACTACTTTGGTGGTCTACTAGAAAAATTGCTCAGTCGAAGACTCCATGATATCTGCTCCGGCTTCATCCTCCCAATCATCATCACTGGGGTCCGAGTCAGTGTCGTCGATGATGATGTAGTTCTCCGGGCAAGTAGAATCGTCATCATCTCCTCCTGGTGCTGGGTCTCCCATGAAAACTCCTAGCTTCTTTGTCAGGTCGCCATTCTTCTCCAGTAGTGCGATGATTTCCTCCATATAATCCTCGCGTGTAGCCTTGAGTTCTTCCTCCAGTTCCATGATCCTTGTCTTTGCCTTCTTCAGTTCTATCATGTCTGCGCACATCTGGTTCTCCTGGTGACGAATGTGCTGGTTTAACTCCTGAATGAAAGCTGCAATAGATCTATCCTTCCTGGTGCTGATCATCTCCCATTGCTCGTCTCGGCGCCCACAAATCTGATAGATAGTATCCTTGAGATCATTGTGGTACACTTCTCCAATGCGTCCCATGGTGATGTGGGCTGCCATGCTCTTTCCTAGACTCCAGGTTGGTGCATCAAAGGAAACTCTATGGGCTCAGTGACTGGCATGAACGTCCTTCCTGGAACTTGAACTTGAATCATCCAGTGCTCCTCTTCTGGTAGTGTGGCGTTGTAGGTTCCGGTGAAGCTTGGTATTCCGATGTTCAGGTACTTAGTAACTTTCTTCAAGTGTCGTCCAAAAGGTGTATCCTCATCCGGTTGGGCGAACTTGTTCCTTGCATCCGCCATCCTAAAAGAGTGGAAGAGAGGAGAGGAGTCAGAAATGAGAAGAGAGTAGTGATCTAGGGCTTTAGCTTAGTGGTCGTGTCCTACAGTCAGCATGTGCTCTGATACCATCTTTGTAGCGACCAGACCTCAAACAGTCGAGTCTCTGTGCATCAGTGTCATCCCTGGATCGGTAATGCTGACACGCACAGTACTTGAAGGATTTATAACAGAGTAGCAATCACACACTTATTACATCGAATGTCTCAAAATAGAACTTAATACAATAAATTTGGCTTAAGGCCATCTAAAAACGATAACAGCGGAAGGCTTGGAAGATAAAGTGAGTCCATCAACTCCAACGACATCACTGAGTATAAGACCACGACCTATGGCACCTTACTCGTCGTCTGAAAAGTCTGCAACATGATACGCTGTAGCCCGAAAACGGGTCAGCACATGGAATATGCTGGCAATGTAACACATACAGAGTAATGAACAGAATAATGCTATCACTACATGCATATATGGCTGGTGGAAAGCTCTATGGTTACAGTTTTGCGAAAAGCCAATTTTTCCCTACCACAAAGGAATAAATTTTATTTAACTATCATGGTGGTTGTTAAACATTGAGAAGGTACCTCCAACTCAATCCCAATTAAGAACGTGATTAACCCACTCAAATTAAATTAAGTAACATGATGATGAGATTCACATGATAATCCAAGAACTAGATACTCAAGATGTCCATAACCGGGGACACAGCTAACCATGATTAGATTGTACACTCTGCAGAGGTTTGCGCACTTTTCCCCCACAAGACTCGATCGCCTCCGCCTGATTTCTCGCACTACATGGTGTTTGAGAAACGGATGACCGAGACACAGTCTTTCAGAAGCGTTAGCACCTTACGATGGGTAGACAGTTACACCTACTTTCCCCTACATCTGCTAGTCTACCACTGTAAGAGTTCACACGACTTAATCAACTATGCTAGAGCCCATAATAGCTTGTGGCTGCACACGGAAGTTTCTAGTATGAATAATCTCATAATCCCTTTGAGTCTGGGTGGCGGTCCATAGGATGATCACACGGGTACTCCGGGATATCCAAAAATACAGGCAACACTGGGTTCTCCAGGTGCCTCAATCCACCCAGATGTAAATTAAAGTAGCCACCTTAAGTTGAACCATTAATTAAAAATCTCACATCTGTCGTGGAAAAATTCACTCAAACCCAATCCACGTCTACGAGCATAGCATAGCAATATAAGCAAACGTAGAAGTAACTCCCAATGGTTTGATATAAACAGGGCAATAGGTACTACCTCAACTACTTCCCAAAACCCACATTTTAATCAGATCCTAATCATGCAATAGTTTGAGGATTGATCTAATGCAATAAAACTGGGTGGTAAAGAGGTATGATCAAAGTGTTACTTGCCTTGCTGATGATCCGTGAAACCTAGAGACTCGTACTAGCACGCTTCGCACTCCGGGTACTCTATCACAAACAAACAATACATACATAAGAAATCAAGCAACAGTGCACGGATAAAACTCAAAATAAGAGATATAACCAGAAAGTTCAACTTAAGAACTCCGGTTTGCAAAAAGAATCAAATCGAACGAAGCAACGAAACTCAAACGGCGAAAGAAACAAGCATCATTTACTAATCTGGACCTAAGTCAAGTTTTACAGTATGAAAAACTTGTTTGAGTTGGTTAATCAGAAAGAGGGTTTCGAGACCAAACTCTAGGCGCTTGAATCGCCTGATTCCGATAAACGAGCAAAAAAGTTATACTAAAACGAAAAACAGATCGGAAATCGCGATCGAAAATAATCGCGAAAAATCCGAGAAAAAGAAAAACTGACGAACAGGCTAACGAACGAACGTTCGCTGTCTGAGGTTAAACGACGAAAACCGTTCGTTAAAATGAACGTACGGACGAACGCCCGCGAAATAGACTAAACCGAAAAAAATAAAACCGATCTAAAAGAAAATAAACCGGGTTCCTAAAAAAACCGACGGTTTTCTATCGAAAACCGCGGCGGCGGCGGTGACTACCTCCGGCGGGTCAACGGGCGGTGGCGGCGGGTCAACGGGCGGCGGCGGTCGGCTCCGGCGGGGCAGCGGCGGCGGCGGCGGCGGGCAGCGGTGGCGGCTCAGGGCTAGTGTTAGGGTTAGGGTTAGGGGCGGCGTGGGCTGGGGTGGGCTGGCGGCGGGGCGGCTTATAAAACCCGGGGCGAGGCAGATTCCGGGTCGCCCACGGCGGCCCGAGTCGGTTCATTTTTTTTGTTAAATCGGACGTGCAGAAAAAGTAAGAAAAGAAATACTAAACGGACTCCAAAAATCCCGAAATAAATTTTCCCCGTCCTCTAAAAATAAGCCGGACAAGATGAACATTTATTTGGGCCTAAAATGCAATTTTGAAATACGCGTATGTTTCCTAATTCAAATAAAATAAAATAAATCCAAATAAAATCAAATATTTGTTTTTAATATTTTTCCTCCAATATTTCATTATTTTTGGAGAAGTCATATTATCTCCTCTCATATATTTGATATGAAATATTTTCGGAGAGAAAAATAATTAAAACAAATGATCTTATTTTCAAAATTTGAGAAAACCAAAATATGAAAATGAAATCCCCAACTCTCTCCGTGGGTCCTTGAGTTGCGTAGAATTTCTAGGATCGCAAAACAAAATGCAATAAAATATGTTATGCATGATGATCTAATGTATAACAATCCAGATTGAAAATTTGGGATGTTACATTTATGAAGTGTGAATGCTAGCAGGTGCATAAGTTTGATCAATGATAATTTCAATCACCTTTTCTAGCATCATCATATGTCATAACAGTAGCTCAACTCATAGAACTTTGCATGATCAAGTAACAAACTATTCACATGTTAAAGTATAGATCATAACCTTTCTTGAAAACTAACAAACTATGTTCTCAGTCATCAAACAATTGCAATTCATCTTATTTTCAGGAAGAGTCTATGTCAGAGCTTTGATTTAGCAAATCCCACATACTCAACTATCATATAGTATTCCATGATTGCTACCACTCAAAGCATATTTTTAGAACAAATAGCATCCATCGAACACAGAGAAAGATAGGGGCTTAATGTTTCGCCTCCCAACCTTTTACCTCAGGGGTAATGTCAACAGTAATAATGCATGCTCAAATATATTTGAATGGCCATATATGCCTAGATCTTTCCATCACATGATGCTTGCCAACTAAAGAGTAGGTTGGAATGAGAAGGAATACTACTGACTCTTGCATAAAAGTAAAGGATAGGCCCTTCACAGAGGGAAGCAGGGATTTGCAGAGGTGCCAGAGCTCGAAGCAAAAACAGAGATGAAAATAATTTTGAGAGGTATGCTTTCATTGTCAACATAACGACCAAGAGTTCCCAATATCTTCCATACTACATACATTATAGGCGGTTCCCAAACAGAAAGGTAAAGATTTTTACTCCCCCTCCACCAACAATCATCAATCCATGGCTTGCCCGAAACAACGTGTGCCTCCAACTAACATCAAACCTGGGGGAGTTTTGTTTGCAATTATTTTTTATTTGATTTCGATCTTTTGATCATGGGACTGGGCATCCCAGTTACCAGCCATTTTCTCGTGAATGATGAGCGGAGTCCACTCATCGTGAGAATAACCCACCTAGCATGGAAGATACTGCTAGCCCCTAGTCGCTACATCAGCGATTCGGGCATACAAAACAGATTATTATTTGAAGCTTTAGGGTTTGGCACATGCAAATTTACTTGGAACGGCAGGTAAATACCGCATATAGGTAGATATGGTGGACACTCATGGAAGAAACTTGGTTCAAGGAATTTGGATGCACAAGCAGTATTCCCGCTTAGTACATATATTTTGGCTAGCAAAGGATTCTAAATAGCAAGCACCACATGTTAGAGGATCCATAACAATATAACTTCTATACAAATATACCCAAGCATAACTCATTATGTTGTCTTCCTTGTTCAACTTCAACTAATTTGCTCAGGTTTGAAAATAATTAATGAGGATCACAATCATAGAAGATGTCCAAGATAGTGTATTTATATGTGAAATCTCTCTTCCTTCAATATTCTTTCATGAATTGTTCAAGTGACCAATACAATGTTTGCTAACCTTCAAAAAATTTACCACCTCTACTTCTTATATGTGAAGTCATTACTCACCATGGGAAAGGCATATGAAACATATATAATTTCAGATTAATGACATTCAAATCATTCAACCATTTACTCATTGGATATAAGTGAAGCACACAAGTAAATGACAAACTACTCCAAAAAGATATAAGTGAAGATCAATGAGTAGTTAAATAATTATGTAGCTATGTGAAGACTCTCTCTCATTTAAGAATTTCAGGTATTGGTAGTTTATTCATACAGAAAGCAAAACAAAAGAAAATAAAATTACACTCCAAGCAAAACACATATCATGTGGTGAATAAAAATATAGCTCCAAGTAAAGTTACCGATGAACGAAGACGAAAGAGGGGATGCCTTCCGGGGCATCCCCAAGCTTAGGCTCTTGGTTGTCCTTGAATATTACCTTGGGGTGCCTTGGGCATCCCCAAGATTAGGCTCTTGCCACTCCTTATTCCATAGTCCATCGAATCTTTACCCAAAACTTGAAAACTTCACAACACAAAACTTAACAGAAAACTCGTAAGCTCCGTTAGCGAAAGAAAACAAAACACCACTTCATGGTACTGTAATGAACTCATTATTTATTTATATTGGTGTTAAACCTACTGTATTGCAACTTCTCTATGGTTTATAAACTATTTTACTAGCCATAGGGTTATCAAAATAAGCAAACAACACACAAAAACAGAATCTGTCAAAAACAGAACAATCTGTAGTAATCTGTCGCTAACGCAAACTTCTGGAACTCCAAAAATTCTAAAATAAATTGGTGGGCCTGAGGAATTTGTCTAGTAATCATCTGCAAAAAGAATCAACTAAATATCACTATCCAGTAAAAAGTTTTAGCTATTCTCGTGAGGTCTAAAGTTTCTGTTTTTTACAGCATGATCATAAAGACTTCACCCAAGTCTTCCCAAAGGTTCTACTTGGCACAAACACTAATTAAAACATAAAGCCACATTTAAACAGAAGCTATATAAATTTTTTATTACTAAACAGAACCAAAAATAAAGAAACAAGAATAAAATTGGGTTGCCTCCCAACAAGCGCTATCGTTTAACGCCCCTAGCTAGGCATGATGATTTCAATGATGCTCACATAAAAGATAAGAATTGAAACATAAAGAGAGCATCATGAAGAATATGACTAGCACATTTAAGTCTAACCCACTTCCTATGCATAGGGATTTTGTGAGCAAGCGACTTATGGGAACAATAATCAACTAGCATATATAGGAAGGCAAAACAAGCATAACTTTAAAACTTTAAGCACATAGAGAGGAAACTTGATATTATTGCAATTCCTACAAGCATATGTTCCTCCCTCATAATAATGTTCAGTAGCATCATGAATAAATTCAACAATATAACCATCACCTAAAGCATTCTTTTCATGATCTACTAGCATAGAAATTTTATTACTCTCCACATAAGCAAAATTCTTCTCATTCGGAATAGTGGGAGTATCATAAGAGACTTGAATACTATAAATTGTTTCCACATTAAAAGAGTAATGTTCAGAAAAAGGGTAATCATAATCATGACAAGTTTTATAAATATAATCATCACTACTTTTTATAGCATAAGTTTCATCACAATAATCATCATAAGTAGCAACTTTGTTCTCATCATAATCGATTGAAACCTCTTCCAAGATAGTGGAATCATTACTAAATAAAGTCATGACCTCCCCAAATCCACTTTCATAAATAATATAAGATTCAACATCCTCCAAAATAGTGGGATCGTTACTTCCTAAAGTTGATACTCTTCCAAACCCACTTTCATCAATATAATCATCATAGGTAGAAGGCATGCTATCATCATAATAAATTTGCACATCAAAACTTGGGGGACTAAACATATCATCTTCATCAAACATAGCATCCCCAAGATTGTGTCTTTGCATATCATTAGGATCATGGGTATTCAAAGAATTCATACTAACAACATTGCAACCATGCTCATCATTCACATATTTTATGCCAAGCATTCTATGTAATTCTTCTTCTAGTACTTGAGCACAATTTTCCTTCCCATCATTTTCAGGGAAGACATTAAAAAGATGAAGCATATGAGGCAACCTTAATTCCATATTTTTTAGTTTCCTTTTATAAACTAAACTAGTGATAAAACAAGAAACTAAAAGATTCGATTGCAAGATCTAAAGATATACCTTCAAGCACTCACCTCCCCGGCAACGGCGCCAGAAAAGAGCTTGATGTCTACTACGCAACCTTCTTCTTGTAGAAGTTGTTGGGCCTCCAAGTGCAGAGGTTTGTAGGACAGTAGCAAATTTCCCTCAAGTGGATGACCTAAGGTTTATCAATCCGTGGGAGGCGTAGGATGAAGATGGTCTCTCTCAAGCAACCCTGCAAACAAATAACAAAGAGTCTCTTGTGTCCCCAACACACCCAATACAATGGTAAATTGTATAGGTGCACTAGTTCGGCGAACAGATGGTGATACAAGTGCAATATGGATGGTAGATATAGGTTTTATTAATCTGAAAATGTAAAAACAGCAAGGTAACTAATGATAAAAGTGAGCACAAACGGTATTGCAATGCTAGGAAACAAGGCCTAGGGTTCATACTTTCACTAGTGCAAGTTCTCTCAACAATAATAACATAAATGGATCATATAACTATCCCTCAACATGCAACAAAGAATCACTCCAAAGTCACTAATAGTGGAGAACAAACGAAGAGACTATGGTAGGGTACGAAACCACCTCAAAGTTATTCTTTCCAATCAATCCGTTGGGCGATTCCTATAAGTGTCACAAACAGCCCTAGAGTTCGTACTAGAATAACACCTTAAGACACAAATCAACCAAAACCCTAATGTCACCTGGATACTCCAATGTCATCTCAAGTATCCGTGGGTATGATTATATGATATGCATCACACAATCTCAGATTCATCTATTCAACCAACACAAAGAACTTCAAAGAGTGCCCCAAAGTTTCTACCGGAGAGTCAAGACGAAAACGTGTGCCAACCCCTATGCATAAGTTCACAAGGTCACTGAACCCGCAAGTTGATCACCAAAACATACATCAAGTAAATCACGTGATATCCCATTGTCACCACAGATAAGCACATGCAAGACATACATCAAGTGTTCTCAAATCCTTAAAGACTCAATCCGATAAGATAACCTCAAAGGGAAAACTCAATCCATTACAAGAGAGTAGAGGGGGAGGAGCATCATAAGATCCAACTAAAATAGCAAAGCTCGCGATACATCAAGATCGTATCACCTCAAGAACACGAGAGAGAGAGAGATCAAACACATAGCTACTGGTACATACCCTCAGCCCCGAGGGTGAACTACTCCCTCCTCGTCATGGAGAGCGCCGGGATGATGAAAATGGCCACCGGTGAGGGATCCCCCCTCCGGCAGGATGCCGGAACAGGGTCCCGATTGGTTTTTGGTGGCTACAGAGGCTTGCGGCGGCGGAACTGCCGATCTATTCTGTTCCCCTATCGTTTTAGGGTATATTGATATATATAGGCGGAAGAAATACGTCAGGGGAGCCACGAGGGGCCCACGAGGGTGGAGGGCGCGCCCCCCTTCCTCGTGCCTTCCTCGTTGCTTTCTTGACGTGGACTCCAAGTCTCCCGGGTTGCTTTCGTTCCAAAAATAACTTCTCCAGAAGGTTTCATTCCGTTTCGACTTCGTTTGATATTCCTTTTCTTCGAAACACTGAAACAAGGGAAAAAACAGGAACTGGCACTGGGCTCTGGGTCAATAGGTTAGTCCCAAAAGTAATATAAAAGTGCATAGTAAAGCCCATAAAACATCCAAGATGGATAATATAATAGCATGAATACTTCATAAATTATAGATACGTTGGAGACGTATCAATGATCAACATAGTGATGTTCACCATTGAAAACTACTCCATCTCACGTGATGATCGGACATGGTTTAGTTGATTTGGATCACGTGATCACTTAGATGATTAGAGGAATGTCTATCTAAGTGGGAGTTCTTAAGTAATATGATTAATTGAACTTTAATTTATCATGAACTTAGTCCTGGTAGTATTAGTATATCTATGTTGTAGATCAATAGCTCACGTTTAGCTCCCCTGTTTTAATTTTGATATGTTCCTAGAGAAAACTAAGTTGAAAGATTTTAGTGGAAATGATGCGGATTGGATCCGTGATCTGAGGATTATCCTCATTGCTGCACAGAAGAATTTTGTCCTTGATGCACCGCTAGGTGACAGACCTATTGCAGGAGCAGATGCAGACGTTATGAACGTTTTGACATAAGCTCGGTATGATGAATACTTGATAGTTTGGTGCACCATGCTTTATGGCTTAGAACCGAGACTTCAAAAACCGTTTTGAAATGCCACAGAGCATATAAGATGTTCCAAGAGTTGAAATTGGTATTTCATACTCATGCCCGTGTCGAGAGGTATGAGACCTCTGACATCACTTTGCCTACAAGATGGAGGAGAATAGCTCAACCAGTGAGCATGTGCTCAGATTGTCTGGGTACTACAATTGCTTGAATCAAGTGGGAGTTAATCTTCGAGATAAAATAGTAATTGACAAAGTTCTCTAGTCACTATCACCAAGTTACTAGAACTTCATGATGAACTATAATATGCAAGGGATGACGAAAACAATTCCCAAGCTCTTCGCGATGCTAAAATCGGCGAAGGTAGAAATCAAGAAAAACATCAAGTGTTCATGGTTGACAAGACCACTAGTTTCAAGTAAAGGGGCAAAGGGAAGAAGGGGAACTTCAAGAAGAACGGCAAGCAAGTTGCTGCTCAAGTGAAGAAGCCCAAGTCTGGACCTAAACCTGAGACTAAGTGCTTCTACTACAAAGGGACTGGTCACTGGAAGCGGAACTACCCCAAGTATTTGGCAGATAAGAAGGATGGCAAAGTGAACAAAGGTATATTTGATATACATGTTATTGATGTGTACTTTACTAGTGTTTATAGAAACCCCTCAGTATTTGATACTAATTCAGTTGCTAAGAGTAGTAACTTGAAACAGGAGTTGCAGAATGAACATAAACTAGTTAAGAGTGAAGTGACGATGTGTGTTGGAAGTAGTTCCAAGATTGATATGATCATCATCGCACACTCCCAATACTTTCAGGATTAGTGTTGAACCTAAATAAATGTTATTTGGTGTTTGCGTTGAGCATGAATATGATTTGATCATGTTTATTGCAATACGGTTATTCATTTAAGTTAGAGAATAATTGTTGTTCTGTTTACATGAATAAAACCTTCTATGGTCATACACCCAATGAAAATGGTTTATTGGATCTCGATCGTAGTGATACACATATTCATAATATTGAAGCCAAAAGATGCAAAGTTAATAATGATAGTGCAACTTATTTGTGGCACTGCCGTTTAGGTCATATTGGTGTAAAGCGGATGAAGAAACTCCATGCTGATGGGCTTTTGGAATCACTTGATGTTTGCGAACCATGCCTCATGGGCAAGATGACTAAGACTCCGTTCTCCGGAACAATGGAGCGAGCCACTGACTTATTGGAAATAATACATACCGATGTATGCGGTCCAATGAGTGTTGAGGCTCACTGCGAGTATCATTGTTTTCTGACCTTCACAGATGATTTGAGCAAATATTTGTATATCTACTTGATGAAACACAAGTCTGAAACACTTGAAAAGTTTGAAGATTTTCAGAGTGAAGTGGAGAATCATCGTAACAAGAAAAATAAAGTTTCTACGATCTGATCGCAGAGGCAAATATTTGAGTTACGAGTTTGGCCTTCAATTAAAACAATGTGGAATAGTTTCACAAACTCATGCCACCTGGGACACCATAGCATAATGGTGTGTCCGAACGTCATAACCGTACTTTATTGGATATAGTGCAATCTATGATGTCTCTTACCGATTTACCACTATCGTTTTGGGGTTATGCATTCGAGACGGCTACATTCACGTTAAGTACGGCACCATCTAAATTCGTTGAGATGATATGAACTGTGGTTTGGCAAGAAACCAAAGTTGTTGTTTCTTAAAGTTTGGGGCTGCGATGCTTATGTGAAAAAGTTTCATCCTGATAAGATCAAACCCAAATCGGAGAAGTGCGTCTTCATAGGATACCAAAAAGAAAATATGGGGTGCACCTTCTATCACAGATCCGAAAGCAAGACATTCGTTGCTAAGAATGGATCCTTTCTAGAGAAGGAGTTTCTCTCGAAAGAAGTGAGTGGGAGGAAAGTAGAACTTGATGAGGTAACTGTACCTGCTCCCTTATTGTAAAGTAGTTCATCACAAAAATTTGTTCCTGTGACTCCTACACCAATTAGTAAGGAAGCTAATGATGATGATCATGTAACTTCAGATCAAGTTACTACCGAACCTCGTAGGTCAACCAGAGTAAGATCCACACCAGAGTGGTACGGTAATCCTGTTCTAGAGATCATGTTACTTGACCATGAAGAACCTACGAACTATGAGGAAGCGATGATGAGCCCAGATTCCGCAAAATGGCTTGAGGCCATGAAATTTGAGATGGGATCCATGTATGAGAACAAAGTGTGGACTTTGGTTGACTTGCCCGATGATCGTCAAGCCATAGAAAATAAATGGATCTTCAAGAGGAAGACGGACGCAAATAGTAGTGTTACTATCTACAAAGCTAGACTTGTCGAAAGAGGTTTTGATAAAGTTCAAGGTGTTCACTACGATGAGATTTTCTCACTCGTAGCGATGCTTAAGTCTGTCCGAATCATGTTAGCAAATTGCCACATTTTATGAAATCTGGCAAATGGATGTCAAAACTACATTCCTTAATGGATTTCTTAAAGAAGAGTTGTATATGATGCAACCAGAAGGTTTTGTCGATCCTAAAGGTGCTAACAAAATGTGCAAGCTCCAGCGATCCATATATGGACTGGTGCAACCATCTCGGAGTTGGAATATACGCTTTGATGAGTTGCTCAAAGCATATAGTTTTATATAGACTTGCGGTGAAGCCTGTATTTACAAGAAAGTGAGTGGGAGCACTGCAACATTTCTGATAAATATATGTGAATGACATATTGTTGATCGGAAATAATGTAGAATTTTCTGGAAAGCATAAAGGACTATTTGAAAGGAATTTTTCAAACAAAGACCTCGGTGAAGCTGCTTACATATTGAGCATCAAGATCTCTAGAGATAGATCAAGACGCTTGATAAGTTTTTTCAATGAGTACACTTGACAAGATTTTTAAGTAGTTCAAAATGGAACAGTTAAAGAAAGAGTTCTTGCCTGTGTTACAAGGTGTGAAATTGAGTAAGACTCAAAGACCGACCATGGTAGAAGATAGAAAGAGAATGAAAGTCATTCCCTGTGCCTCAGCCATAGGTTCTATAAAGTATGCCATGCTGTGTACCAGATCTATTGTATACCCTGCACTGAGTTTAGCAAGGGAGTACAATATTGATCTAGGAGTAGATTACTGGACAGCGGTCAAAATTATCCTTAGTGGAATAAGGATATTTTTCTCAATTATGGAGGTGACAAAAAGTTCATCGTAAAGGGTTATGTCGATGCAAGTTTTGACACTGATCCAGATAATTCTAAGTCTCAATCTGGATACATATTGAAAGTGGGAACAATTAGCTAGAGTAGCTCCGTGAGAGCATTGTTGACATAGAAATTTGCAAAATACATACGGATCTGAATGTGGCAGTCTCGTTGACTAAACTTTTCTCACAAGCAAAACATGATCACACCTTAGTACTCTCTGGGTGTTAATCACATAGCGATGTGAACTAGATTATTGACTCTAGTAAACTCTTTGGGTGTTGGTCACATGACGATGTGAACTATGGGTGTTAATCACATGGTGATGTGAACTATTGGTGTTAAATCACATGGCAATGTGAACTAGATTATTGACTCTAGTGCAAGTGGGAGACTGAAGGAAATAAGCCCTAGAGGCAATAATAAAGGTATTATTTATTTCCTTATTTCATGATAAATGTTTATTATTCATGCTAGAATTGTATTAACCGGAAATTTGATACATGTGTGAATACATAGACAAAACAGAGTGTCGCTAGTATGCCTCTACTTGACTAGCTCGTTGAATCAAAGATGGTTAAGTTTCCTAGCCATAGACATGAGTTGTCATTTGATTAACGGGATCACATCATTAGAGAATGATGTGATTGACTTCACCCATTTCGTTAGCTTAGCACTTGAACGTTTAGTATGTTGCTATTGCTTTCTTCATGACTTATACATGTTCGTATGACTATGAGATTATGCAGCTCCCGTTTACCGGAGGAACACTTTGTGTGCTACCAAACATCACAATGTAACTGGGTGAATATAAAGGTGCTCTACAGGTGTCTCCGAAGGTACTTGTTGAGTTGGCATATTTCGAGATTAGGATTTGTCACTCCGATTGTCGGAGAGTTATCTCTGGGCCCACTCGGTAATACACATCACTACAAGCCTTGCAAGCATTGTAACTAATGAGTTAGTTGCGGGATGATGTATTACGAAACGAGTAAAGAGACTTTCCGGTAACGAGATTGAACTAGGTATTGAGATACCGACGATCGAATCTCGGGCAAGTAACATACCGATGACAAAGGGAACAACATATGTTGTTATGCGGTTTGACCGATAAAGATCTTCATAGAATATGTAGGAGCCAATATGAGCATCCAGGTTCCGCTATTGGTTATTGACCGGAGATGTGTCTCGGTCATGTCTACATAGTTCTCGAACCCGTAGGGTCCGCACGCTTAACGTTCGGTGACGATTTGTATTATGAGTTTATGTGTTTTGATGTACCGAAGGTAGTTCGGAGTCCCGGATGAGATCGGGGACATGACGAGGAGTCTCGAAATGGTCGATACGTAAAGATCGATATATTGGACGACTATATTCGGACATCGGAAAGGTTCCTATTGATTCGGGTATTTTTCGGAGTACCGGAGAGTTACGGGAATTTGTATTGGGCCTTAATGGGCCATACGGGAAAGGAGAGAAAGGCCTCAAAGGGTGGCCGCACCCCTCCCCATGGACTGGTCCGTATTGGACTAGGGAGGGGGCGCCCCCTTCCTTCCTTCTCCTTCTCCCTTCCCTTTTTCCTATTCCATGTGGGAGGTGGAATCCTACTAGGACTAGGGAGTCCTAGTAGGACTCCACACTTGGGCGCGCCCTATGAGGGCCGGCCTCCTCCTCCCCCCATCCTTTATATACGTGGCCAGGGGGCACCCCATAGACACACAAGTTGATCAGTTGATCTTTTAGCCATGTGCGGTGCCCCTCTCCATCATAATTCACCTCGGTCATATCGTAGCGGTGCTTAGGCGAAGCCCTGCGTCGGTAGCAACATCATCACCGTCATCACACCGTCGTGCTGACAAAACTCTCCCACAAAGCTCTGCTGGATCGGAGTTCGTGGGATGTCAACGAGCTGAACGTGTGCTGAACTCGGAGGTGACGTGCGTTCGGTACTTGGATCGGTTGGATCGTGAAGACGTACGACTACATCAACCGCGTTGTCATAACGCTTCCGCTTTCGGTCTACGAGGGTAGGTGGACAACACTCTCCCCTCTCGTTGCTATGCATCACCATGATCTTGCGTGTGCGTAGGAAATTTTTGAAATTACTACGTTCCCCAACAGAAGGGGAACTTCAAGAAGAACAGCAAACAAGTTGCTGCTCAGGAGAAGAAACCTAAATCTGGACCTAAGCCTGAGACTAAGTGCTTCGACTACAAACAGACTGGTCATTGGAAGCGGAACTGCCCCAAGTATTTGGCGGATATGAAGGATGGCAAGGTGACCAAAGGTATATGTGATATACATGTTATTGATGTGTACCTTACTAAAGCTCGTAGTAGCACCTGGGTATTTGATACTGGTTCTGTTGCTAATATTTGCAACTCAAAATAGGGACTACGGATTGAGCAAAGATTGGCTAAGGACGAGGTGACGATGCGCATCGGAAATGGTTCCAAAATCGATGTGATCACCGTCGGCACGCTACCTCTACATCTACATTCGGGATTAATTTTAGACCTGAATAATTGTTATTTGGTGCCAGCGTTAAGCATGAACATTATATCTAGATCTTGTTTGATGCGAGACGGTTATTCATTTAAATCTGAGAATAATGGTTGTTCTATTTATATGAATAATATCTTTTCTGGTCATGCACCCTTGAAGAGTGGTCTATTTGTGTTCAATCTCGATAGTAGTAATACACATATTCATAATGTTGAAGCCAAAAGATGCAGAGTTGATAATGATAGTGCAACTTATTTGTGGCACTGCCGTTTGGGTCATATTGGTGTAAAGCGCATGAAGAAACTCCATACTGATGGACTTCTGGAATCACTTGATTATGAATCACTTGGTACTTGCGAACCATGCCTCATGGGCAAAATGACTAAAACGCCGTTCTCCGGAACAATGGAGCGAGCAACAGATTTGTTGGAAATCATACATACTGATTTATGTGGTCCAATGAATATTGAGGCTCGCGGCGGGTATCGTTATTTTCTCACCTTCACAGATGATTTGAGCAGATATGGGTATATCTACTTAATGAAACATAAATCTGAAACATTTGAAAAGTTCAAAGAATTTCAGAGTGAAGGGGAAAATCATCATAACAAGAAAATAAAGTTTCTACGATCTGATCGTGGAGGAGAATATTTGAGTTACGAGTTTGGTCTACATTTGACACAATACGGAATAGTTTCGCAACTCACGCCACCCGGGCCACCATAGCGTAATGGTTTGTCCGAACGTCGTAATCGTACTTTACTAGATATGGTGCGATCTATGATGTCTCTTACTAATTTACCGCTACCATTTTGGGGTTATGCTTTAGAGACGACGCATTCACGTAAATAGGGCACCATCGAAATCCGTTGAGACGACGCCTTATGAACTATGGTTTGGCAAGAAACCAAAGTTGTCGTTTCTTAAAGTTTGGGGCTGCGATGCTTATGTGAAAAAGCTTCAACCTGATAAGCTCGAACCCAAATCGGAGAAATGTGTCTTCATAGGATACCCAAAGGAAACTATTGGGTACACCTTCTATCACCGATCCGAAGGCAAGACATTCGTTGCTAAGAATGGATCCTTTCTAGAGAAGGAGTTTCTCTCGAAAGAAGTGAGTGGGAGGAAAGTAGAACTTGATGAGGTAACTGTACCTGCTCCCTTATTGGAAAGTAGTTCATCACAGAAACCGGTTTCTGTGACACCTACACCAATTAGTGAGGAAGCCAATGATGTTGATCATGAATCTTCACATCAAGTTACTTCCGAACCTCGTAGGTCAACCAGAGTAAAATCCGCACCAGAGTGGTATGGTAATCCTATTCTGGAAGTCATGTTACTTGACCATGGCGAACCTATGGACTATGAAGAAGCGATGGTGAGCCCAGATTCCGCAAAATGGCTTGAGGCCATGAAATCTGAGATGAGATCCATGTATGAGAACAAAGTGTGGACCTTGGTTGACTTGGCCGATGATCGGCAAGCCATAGAGAATAAATGGATCTTCAAGAAGAAGACTGACGCTGACGGTAATGTTACTGTCTACAAAGCTCGACTTGTTGCGAAAGGTTTTCGACAAGTTCAAGGGGTTGACTACGATGAGACTTTCTCACCCGTTGCGATGCTTAAGTCTGTCCGAATCATGTTAGCAATTGCCGCATTTTATGATTATGAAATTTGGCAAATGGATGTCAAAACTGCATTCTTGAATGGATTTCTGGAAGAAGAGTTGTATATGATGCAACCAGAAGGTTTTGTCGATCCAAAGGGTGCTAACAAAGTGTGCAAGCTCCAACGATCCATTTATGGACCGGTGCAAGCCTCTCGGAGTTGGAATAAACATTTTGATAGTGTGATCAAAGCATATGGTTTTATACAGACTTTTGGAGAAGCCTGTATTTACAAGAAAGTGAATGGGAGCTCTCTAGCATTTCTAATATTATATGTGGATGACATATTGTTGATTGGAAATGATATAGAATTTCTTGATAGCATAAAAGGATACTTGAATAAGAGTTTTTCAATGAAAGACCTCGGTGAAGCTGCTTATATATTGGGCATCAAGATCTATAGAGATAGATCAAGGCGCTTGATTGGACTTTCACAAAGCACATACCTTGATAAAGTTTTGAAAAAGTTCAAAATGGATCAAGCAAAGATAGGGTTCTTGCCTGTGTTACAAGGTATGAAGTTGAGTCAGACTAAATGCCCGACCACTGCAGAAGATAGAGAGAAAATGAAAAATATTCCCTATGCTTCAGCCATAGGCTCTATCATGTATGCAATGTTGTGTACCAGACCTGATGTGTGCCTTGCTATTAGTTTAGCAGGGAGGTACCAAAGTAATCCAGGAGTGGATCACTGGACAGCGGTCAAGAACATCCTGAAATACCTGAAAAGGACAAAGGATATGTTTCTCGTTTATGGAGGTGACAAAGAGCTCGTCGTAAATGGTTACGTCGATGCAAGCTTTGACACTCATCCGGACGATTCTAAATCGCAAACCGGATAGGTGTTTATATTAAATGGTGGAGCTGTTCGTTGGTGCAGTTCTAAACAAAGCGTCGTGGCGGGATCTACGTGCGAAGCGGAGTACATAGCTGCTTCGGAAGTAGCAAATGAAGGATTCTGGATGAGAGAGTTCATATCCAATCTAGGTGTCATACCTAGTGCATCGGGTCCAATGAAAATATTTTGTGACAATACTGGTGCAATTACCTTGGCAAAGGAATCCAGATTTCACAAGAGAACCAAGCACATCAAGAGACGCTTCAATTCTTGTGGCGCCCCCGATTTGACCGTACACTAATCATGCACGCAAATGTGTACGATCAAGATCAGGGACTCACGGGAAGATATCACAACACAACTGTACAACATAAATAAGTCATACAAGCATCATAATACAAGCCAGGGGCCTCGAGGGCTCGAATACAAGTGCTCGATCACAGACGAGTCAGTGGAAGCAACAATATCTGAGAACAGACATAAGTTAAACAAGTTTGCCTTAAGAAGGCTAGCACAAAAGTAGCAACGATCGAAAAGGCAAAGCCTCCTGCCTGGGACCTCCTAACTACTCCTCGAAGCCGAACTCCACGTAGAATCATCCTCGGGATCTCTAGCTCCTGGACTCCAGCATCTGGTTGCGACAACCATGTATAGAAAAGGGAAAAGAGGGAGAAAAGCAACTGTGAGTACTCATCCAAAGTACTTGCAAGCAAGGAGCTACACTACATATGCATGTGTATATGTGTAAAGGGCCATATCAGTGGACTGAACTGCAGAATGCCAGAATAAGAGGGGGATAGCTAATCCTGTCGAAGACTACGCTTCTGGCAGCCTCCATCTTGCAGCATGTAGAATAGAGTAGATGGTAAGTTCACCAAGTAGCATCGCATAGCATAATCCTACCCGGCGATCCCCTCCTCGTCGCCCTCTTAGAGAGCGATCACCGGGTTGTATCTGGCACTTGGAAGGGTGTGTTTTATTAAGTATCCGGTTCTAGTTGTCATAAGGTCAAGGTACAACTCCGGGTCGTCCTTTTACCGAGGGACACGGCTAGTCGAATAGATAAACTTCCCTGCAGGGGTGCACCACATAACCCAACACGCTTGATCCCATTTGGCCGGACACACTTTTCTGGGTCATGCCCGGCCTCGTAAGATCAACACGTCGCAGCCCCACCTAGGCTCAACAGAGAGGTCAGCACGCCGGTCTAAACCTATGCGCGCAGGGGTCTGGGCCCATCGCCCTATGCACACCTGCACGTTGCGTACGCGGCCGGAAGCAGACCTAGCCTAGTGGCGTTCCAGTCCAATCCGGCGCGCGCCACTCAGTCGCTGACGTCAAGAAGGCTTCGGCTGATACCACGACGTCGGGATACCCATAACTACTCCCGCGTAGATGGTTAGTGCGTATAGACCAAATGGCCAGACTCAGATCAAATACCAAGATCTCGTTAAGCGTATTAAGCATCCGCGAACGCCGACCAGGGCCAGGCCCACCTCCCACCTAGGCGGTCTCAACCTGCCTTGTCGCTTCGCCATAAAGTAACAGTCGAGGGCCGTCAGGAACCCAGGCCCACCTCTACCGGGGTGGAGCCACCTGTCCTTTCAGCCCCCTCATCAGAATCACTTGCGGGTACTCCTCGAGCCGACCCGACTTTAGTCTCCACATGTGTCATGTATATAATGTATATAGTATATACCCGTGATCACCTCCCAAAGTGATCACGGCCCAGTAGTATAGCATGGCAGACGGACAAGAGTGTAGGGCCACTGATGGAACACTAGCATCCTATACTAAGCAGTAGGATAGCAGGTAAGGATAACAACTGTAGCAACAATGACAGGCTATGCATCAGGATAGGATTAACGGAAAGCAGTAACATGCTACACTACTCTAATGCAAGCAGCATAGAGAAGAATAGGCGATATCTGGTGATCAAGGGGGGGGCTTGCCTGGTTGCTTTGGCAAGTAGGAGGGGTCGTCAACTCCGTAGTCGAACTGGGCAGCAGCAGTGTCGGTCTCGTAGTCTACCGGAGAGAAGAGGGGGGAAGAAACAGTAAATACAATGCAAACATAAGCATGACGATGCGTGACATGACAATGAGCAGTGCTAGGTGTGTCCTAACGCGGCAGTAGGTGGTACCGGCGAAGGGGGGAAACATCCGGGAAAGTATTCCCGATGTTTCGCGTTTTCGGACAAACGGACCGGAGGGGGAAAGTTCCATGTTCGATATGCTAGGAACGTGTGGCTGACAAACGGACTACGTATTCGGATTCGTCTCGTCGTTCTGAGCAACTTTCATGTACAAAGTTTTTTCATCCGAGTTAAGGATTATTTTATTTTAATTTTCAAAGTTTTATTCAATTCCTAAAAATCCTGGAATTTATTTAATTTCAAAATAAATAAATAAATGCGAAGTGCACACAGAAGTGTACACAGCAACATGGCAGTGTGGCTGACAGTGGGGCCAGAGGGGTACAGTCAGCAGGTACAGTCAGCAGACCAGTCAAAGTTGACTGGTCAACAGGATCAAGTGAGCCCACATGTCATTGACTGGGGCATCCCAGTCAGCAGTTGACTTGGTCAACAGGGCCCAGTGGGACCCAGCAATCACTGACTCAAATAGCTAACAGAAGGTTAGGTCGATCTAATAAAGTAATTAGCAGGTGGGGCCCGTCCGTCAGTGGGTCATTTTTTAAGAGAGTTTTATTTAACCAAACTAAATAATTAGCTAAGTGGCCCCACATGTTAGTGGCTATTAGGGGGGCGGTTAGTGCTAATTAGCATTTAGGTCCTAATTAATTTGGACGGGCCCACACGTCAGTGAGCCAGCCCGTTGGTTTAAGCACGGATGCGTGCGTCGTGCACGCCGGCGAGCCACAGAGGTGGCGGAGGTGCTCGGGAGCACAACTCCGGCGACGGCCTGGCGTGCGGGAGGCCGCGGTGGAGGGCGTGCGGCGCGTCCAGCGGGGCAGCAGGCACGACGAGCAGTGGCGAGCAGAAGCAGCTACGACGACGGGGCAGAGGCAGCATCGATGCGGGAGGAGGCAAGAGCTCGGGCGCGTCGGCGTTGGCACCCTACGGCGAAGGAGTACGTAGGGGGAGGGGGAGTCGACAGAGGGCCTCACGTTACTACTGTAGGGCATTGGCAGCGGGTTCGGGGAGGCCGACGATGATGCGTAGGGGCGGCCGAGTTGCAGGAGAGGTTCGGGACGGCGGGGACAAGCGCCGAAGGACGGAGGGAGGAGTCGCTGGGCGGAGGCGATGGCTTCACGGCTCGCCGAAGCGAGGGGAGACGGCGATGTTGCGGCAGGAGGTCGGGGATGGCGGTGCTCGGCGCCGGCGGGCGGCGGCCTCAGGGGAGTGGCGGCTCGGGTGTCGGGCGCCCGCTCCACTACGCATACGTGCGTGCGTGTGGCGGCGCGGGTGAGGGGACGAGGGGAACGGTGGGGGCGAAGTGGGGCGATGGGTTAGGGTTCGGTGGGAGTGGGGGGGGGTTAGGTAGGCCCTAGGTTGGGCCGGCCTGGTGGGCGGGCCAGCTGGGCCACGGTCGGCCCAGTGTTTTGTTTTGTTTTTTTCTACTTTTTCTTTTCTGCTTTCTTTTATCTATTTAGTAAATTACAGTTTTACAAAAGTAAAACCCGTACCTAAAATAGAGTTACAACTCCAACTACTTTCACAGAAAGTTTTACCCCTGATCAAAATAGTTTAGCAATTTATAATATTCAAAAGGTATTTATTTAATAGTTTTACCTACTGTTTTAATCATTTAAGTGTATTTAAACCTTTTATAAAAATGTGGTTTCTCCACAATAATTACCTATGCATTATTTGGCAACACCCCAACATTTTAGTTTTAATATTTGAAAATGTTTACCGTTTGACTTTATTTTTAGTTTGAATTTCGAATCGATTTTGAACTAACAAAAGATTAACATCAGTAATCATGGTGACATGGCATCATTAACGCGGGATTACTGTAGTCTAATTATCCGGGCGTCACAATTCCAACCGGGATCAAGACCAGGTGGGAGACATAGAGATTTGCAAGATACATACGGATCTGAATGTTGCAGACCCGTTGACTAAGCCTCTTCCATGAGCAAAACATGATCAGCACCAAGACTCCATGGGTGTTAGAATCATTACTGTGTAATCTAGATTATTGACTCTAGTGCAAGTGGGAGACTGAAGGAAATATGCCCTAGAGGCAATAATAAAGGTATTATTTATTTCCTCATATCATGATAAATGTTTATTATTCAACCTAGAATTGTATTAACCAGAAACATAATACATGTGTGAATACATAGACAAACATAGTGTCACTAGTATGCCTCTACTTGACTAGCTCGTTGATCAAAGATGGTTGAGTTTCCTAACCATAGACATGAGTTGTCATTTGATTAACGGGATCACATCATTAGGGGAATGATGTGATTGACTTGACCCATTTTGTTAGCTAGTTGTCACATCCCTAGTTCTAGTAATGCTTAGTGCTAGCATCTTGTGTTGCATCATGTTTAAGTTTCAATTAAAGTTGAAATGGGGATGGCAGAAACCCCCGGTACCACTTAATCCAACTAGGGTTATTAAAATACTTTTTCAATGAACCTGAAATGCCCTTCAAAAATGTTCATCATCTTTGCCTTGGTCTAGAACCTCTGACAAAAATGGTTCACATTTTTCTAGGACAACATTGAGTCACTGAATTAAATCATATGCTATTTGCATTTGGGCATTTAAATGCTTTATAATATTTTAAATGTCCAAATATTCATGAACTAAAATGTTTACAGTTGGAAATATTCCAAACAGTAGCCTTGAGCAGTTTCATGAATTTTGAGATTGTTTTGGTATTTCTAATAAAGCCCTAAAGTTACAGAATAATAGAAAACAGAAACAGAATTAGAAAAGAGAGAGAGAGGACTCACCTGGGCCACTTACCTGGCCTGGCACTGTGCCGGCCCAGCCCACTGGTGCCTGCCAGTCACCTCTAACCTCGCACCAGAAGGACGCAGCGCGCGTGGCCGCCGCTCGCGAGCACGCCCGGCCACCTCCTGCTTGTCGCTTCGCCCTGGCCTCTTCGGATGACGCCACGCAGCCCCCCCGACCGCTCTCTCACTCTCCTCAAGCTTCTCCCTTCCTCTGCTCTCTTTCCTCTCTTGCCCGAGCACCGTCATCGCCGCCGCTCGCTGATGTCGTGGCCACAGCCACTGCCTCGCTTCACTAATGCGCTCAGAAGCTCCGCCTCGACCCTCTCTTCCTCCCCGCCGAGCCACGCCCCGCCGGAAGCCCTGTAGCGCCGTCCCCGACCTTGTCTTCAACCTCTGGCCACCGGCGATCTCACCGGGGATTTGCGAGCTCCAGCCCCTCCCCAGCCTCGCCGTTGCCTCTGCTGGAATCGTCGTGAGCCCCTGCCCCTTTCCCCTCTCTCCCCGTGCTCGTCCGCGCCTTCTAACCACCGTGGCCATCGAAGCCGATAGCTCCTCATCGCCGGTCATGTCGCCACCATGGCTACGGCCGTGCAAGCACGCGTTCGAGCCCACTGCTCCACTCGCTGCACCCGCGCGAGTCGATCACGACCATCCACGGCTCCTGACATGCCCCGCATCCCGTGAACCGCCGTTGGCCGAACTCTGGCCGCCGCCGCTAGCTCGTTTCTGACGAGCTCCGGCCACCCCAGCTGCCGCCGCCTGTTGCTTTAGATGTGCGAGAGCCTGGGCTACGCGTAGGTGCCCTCCGCCGGCCATTTGGTCGCTGGAGGAGGAATCCCGACGCCCTCCACCGTCTCGGCCTCGCCGTCGACTCAACGCCGGCGGGTTTGACCCCGCTGACCCGGGGTTTTACCCTGTTTGACTTCCCCAGGGTCACTGACAAGTGGGCCCAGGCCACTGTTAATTTAGGTTAAGCGCTAACTAAACTTAATTAGCCCTGTTAATACTGACATGTGGGACCAGGGCCTTAACTAGTCTAGTTTAGTATTAGTTTAGAGCTAATTAACTCAGGTTAATTAGTTAGACACTGACATGTGGGTCCCAGCCATCAGGTTTGACCTGGGCTGTTGCCTTTGACCTGCTAATGCAGTAAATGATTTTCTGGATTAAAACTAATTCAGGGAATTTCAGAAAATGTCCTAAACTTCTAAAAATCATAGAAATTCAACCGTAGCTCAGAATGAATAAGTTATATATGAAAAATTATCAGAAAAATCCAAAGAATATGTTTATGGCATTTACATGCATGTTTGAGAAACTTATGCCTGCTTATCAGGTCAAATCAATTAAATGTCATTTAAATATTAACATATGGAGTTTGAATTTGAACCTAGGGTTCAAACCAACTTCATGTAACTTGTTGCTAGTTGCATTAGCTCAATCAATAGCATATTGCCATGTCACATTCATGCATCATATTATTGCATTGCATTGATTATGTTCCCTCTTGTTTGCCGGAGTTCGTCCCCTCTCAGTAGACGTGTTCCGACGATGTGATCGATGACACCGATGAAGAGCTATATCATCTTCAGAAGTGCCAAGCAAGCAAAACCCCCTTGTTCATTCCGATGCAATCCCACTCTCTCGCTCCTGCTCTCTTTTGTTGCATTAGGACAAAAATGATTCAACGGTTACATGTTGCAGTAGTTGAACCCCTTTCCTCTGCATGACCTGTCATTGCCACAGTAAATAGATGAAACCCACTAGCATGAGTAGGAGTTGTTTGAGCCCTGATGTGCCTACTCATTCATGCTTGTTTGTCATGCCTGCTACTGCTTAGAGTTGAGTCAGGTCTGATTCATCAGGGATGAATTGAAATAATGATGAACATGTCCTACTGTGTGTGAGCTAAGTGTGTGAACACGATTTGGTAAAGGTAGCGGTGAGAGGCCATGTAGGAGTACATGGTGGGTTGTCTCATTGAAGCCGTCCTCAGGAACTGAGTTCTGTGTTTGTGATCCATGAACAGCTACTACCACACGTTGGGCCCTGAAATATGACCCCGCTCGACTTATTAACCGCCATTCTCCTCTGTCCAGGAGTTGCAAGTAGTTTCTGGTGTTTGTAGTATGCTGGAGGCCGTGCGCAGCGCTGACCCGAGGGGTGGGTTGTGATGCGGTAGGCACGTGGCACGGTGTACCGGGTGCCCGTTTGGTGTCTCGGGAACCCTGCACACATCATTCGGGGCCGTATGTGGAAACCTCGGCCGAAGTCCCTGCGGATGGAACCTGAATAGGCGATGAACCTGGACTAGAGACTTGTGTGGTTAGTCAGGTCGTGGTCTACACCCACGTCGGCTTTCGCTTGAAGTCCGCCGAGCACATGTCATGTGCAGACGCTAAGTGGTGGAAACATGTGTGAAGAAGTACACCCCTGCAGGGTTAACATCATCTATTTGAATAGCTGCGTCCGCGGTAAAGGACTTCTGGGTTGCCTGTACAGTTCATAGACAAGTGAAAGTGGATACTCTAAAATGCGCAAGATAAGCGTGAGTGCTATGGATGGAGTTCTCGTAGGGAGACGGGAGCGGATCCATAGTGGTGTATTGATTGGTGAATATGTGGACTCGTGTGTGCCACCTCGAAAGAGTTACTTGCAATCGTAGTACAGGATAGCCACTAAGTCAAAGTTGGCTTGCTGCAGTTAAACTCCACCACCCCTTTGTTGATACTGATGCATATATAGCTAGTTCTGATGTAAGTCTTGCTGGGTACATTTGTGAAGGAAATATGCCCTAGAGGCAATAATAAAGTTATTATTTATTTCCTTATATCATGATAAATGTTTATTATTCATGCTAGAATTGTATTAACCGGAAACATAATACTTGTGTGAATACATAGACAAACAGAGTGTCACTAGTATGCCTCTACTTGACTAGCTCGTTAATCAAAGATGGTTATGTTTCCTAGCCATTGACATGGGTTGTCATTTGATTAACAGGATCACATCATTAGGAGAATGATGTGATTGACTTGACCCATTCCGTTAGCTTAGCACTCAATCGTTCAGTATGTTGCTATTGATTTCTTCATGACTTATACATGTTCCTATGACTATGTGATTATGCAACTCCCGTTTATCGGAGGAACACTTTGTGTGCTACCAAACGTCACAACGTAACTTGGTGATTATAAAGGTGCTCTACAGGTGTCTCTGAAGGTACTTGTTGGGTTGGCGTATTTCGAGATTAGGATTTTTCACTCCGATTGTCGGAGAGGTATCTCTGGGCCCACTCGGTAATGCACATCACTTAAGCCTTGCAAGCATTGCAACTAATGAGTTAGTTGCGGGATGATGTATTACGGAACGAGTAAAGAGACTTGCCCGTAACGAGATTGAACTAGGTATTGAGATACCGACGATCGAATCTCGGGCAAGTAACATACCGATGACAAAGGGAACAACGTATGTTGTTATGCGGTCTGACCGATAAAGATCTTCATAGAATATGTGGGAGCCAATATGAGCATCCAGGTTCCGCTATTGGTTATTGACCGGAGACGTGTCTCGGTCATGTCTACATAGTTCTCGAACCCGTAGGGTCCGCACGCTTAAAGTTTCAATGACAGTTATATTATGAGTTTTGATGTACCGAAGGTTGTTCGGAGTCCTGGATGTGATCACGGACATGACGAGGAGTCTCGAAATGGTCGATACATGAAGATTGATATATTGGAAGCCTATATTTGGATATCGGAAGTGTTCCGGGTGAAATCGGGATTTTACCGGAGTACCGAGGGGTTACCGGAACCCCCCGGGGGCTTAATGGGCCATAGTGGGCCTTTGTGGAGAAGAGGAGAGGCGGCCAGGGCAGGGCCGCGCGCCCCTCCCCCCTAGTCCGAATAGGACAAGGAGAGGGGGGCGGCGCCCCCCCTTTCTTTCCTCTCTCCCTCCTCTTACCCCCTCCACTCGTAATCCAACAAGGAAAGGGAGGGAGTCCTACTCCCGGTGGGAGTAGGACTCCTCCTGGCGCGCCCCCTTCTGGTCGGCCGCACCTCCCCCCTTGCTCCTTTATATACGGGGGCAGGGGGCACCCTAGAGACACAACAATTGGTCGTTTGATCTTTTAGTCGTGTGCGGTTCCCCCCTCCACCCTAGTCCACCTCGATAATACTATAGCGGTGCTTAGGCGAAGCCCTGCGTCGGTAGAACATCATCATCGTCACCACGCCGTCGTGCTGACAAAACTCTCCCTCAACACTCGGCTGGATCGGAGTTCGAGGGACGTCATCGGGCTGAACGTGTGCTGAACTCGGAGGTGACGTGCGTTCGGTACTTGATCGGTCGGATCGTGAAGACGTACGACTACATCAACCGCGTTGTGCTAACGCTTCCGCTTTCGGTCTACGAGGGTACGTGGACAACACTCTCCCCTCTCGTTGCTATGCATCACCATGATCTTGCGTGTGCGTAGGAAATTTTCTGAAATTACTACGTTCACCAACAGTGGCATCCGAGCCAGGTTTTATGCGTTGATGTTATATGCACGAGTAGAACACAAGTAAGTTGTGGGCGATATAAGTCATAGTGCTTACCAGCATGTCATACTTTGGTTCGGCGCTATTGTTGGATGAAGCGGCCCGGACCGACATTACGCGTACGCCTACGCGAGACTGGTTCTACCGACATGGCTTGCACACAGGTGGCTGGCGGGTGTCAGTTTCTCCAACTTTAGTTGAACCGAGTATGGCTACGCCCGGTCCTTGCGAAGGTTAACAGCACCAACTTGACAAACTATCGTTGAGTGGTTTTGATGCGTAGGTAAGAATGGTTCTTGCTAAGCCCGTAGCAGCCATGTAAAATTTGCAACAACAAAGTAGAGGATGTCTAACTTGTTTTTGCAGGGCATGTTGTGATGTGATATGGTCAAGACATGATACTAAATTTTATTGTAAGAGATGATCATGTTTTGTAACCGAGTTATCGGCAACTGGCAGGAGCCATATGGTTGTCGCTTTATTGTATGCAATGCAATCGCCCTGTAATGCTTTACTTTATCACTAAGCGGTAGTGATAGTCGTAGAAGCATAAGATTGGCGAGACGACAACGATGCTACGATGGAGATCAAGGTGTCGCGCCGGTGACGATGGTGATCATGACGGTGCTTCGGAGATGGAGATCACAAGCACAAGATGATGATGGCCATATCATATCACTTATATTGATTGCATGTGATGTTTATCTTTTATGAATCTTATCTTGCTTTGATTAACGGTAGCATTATAAGATGATCTCTCACTAAATTTCAAGATAAAAGTGTTCTCCCTGAGTATGCACCGTTGCCAAAGTTCGTCGTGCCCAGACACCACGTGATGATCGGGTGTGATAAGCTCTACGTCCATCTACAACGGGTGCAAGCCAGTTTTGCACACGCAGAATACTCGGGTTAAACTTGACGAGCCTAGCATATGCAGATATGGCCTCGGAACACTGAGACCGAAAGGTCGAGCGTGAATCATATAGTAGATATGATCAACATAGTGATGTTCACCATTGAAAGCTACTCCATTTCACGTGATGATCGGTTATGGTTTAGTTGATTTGGATCACGTGATCACTTAGAGGATTAGAGGGATGTCTATCTAAGTGGGAATTCTTAAGTAATATGATTAATTGAACTATAATTTATCATGAACTTAGTCCTGGTAGTATTAGCATATCTATGTTGTAGATCAATAGCTCGCGTTTAGCTCCCGTGTTTTATTTTGATATGTTCCTAGAGAAAACGGAGTTGAAAGATGCTAGTAGCAATGATGGGGATTGGATCCGTGATCTCAGGATTAACCTCATTGCTGCACAGAAGAATTATGTCCTTGATGCACCGCTAGGTGACAGACCAATTGCAGGAGCAGATGCAGACGTTATGAACATTTGGCTAGCTCAATATGATGACTACTTGATAGTTTAGTGCACCATGCTTAACGGCGTAGAATCGGGACTTCAAAGAAGTTTTGAACGTCATGGACCATATGAGATGTTCTAGGAGTTGAAGTTAATATTTCAAGCAAATACCCGAGTTGAGAGATATGAAGTCTCCAACAAGTTCTATAGCTAAAAGATGGAGGAGAATAGCTCAAGCAGTGAGCATGTGCTCAGATTGTCTGGGTACTACAATCGCTTAAATCAAGTGGGAGTTAATCTTCCAGATAAAATAGTGATTGACAGAATTCTCTAGTCACCATCACCAAGTTAGTAGAACTTCGTGATGAACTATAATATGCAAGGGATGACGAAAACAATTCCCAAGCTCTTCGCGATGCTAAAATCGGAGAAGGTAGAAATCAAGAAAAACATCAAGTGTTGATGGTTGACAAGACCACTATTTTCAAGAAAAGGGGCAAAGGGGAGAAGGGGAACTTCAAGAAGAACGGCAAGAAAGTTGCTGCTCAAGTGAAGAAGCCCAAGTCTGGACCTAAGCCTGAGACTAAGTGCTTATACTGCAAAGGGACTGGTCACTGGAAGCGGAACTGCCCCAAGTATTTGGCGGGTAAGAAGGATGGCAAAGTGAACAAAGGTATATTTGATATACATGATATTGAAGTGTACTTTACTAGTGTTTATAGCAACCCCTCGGCATTTGATACTGGTTCAGTTGCTAAGAGTAGTAACTCGAAACGGGAGTTGCAGAATGAACAGAGACTAGTTAAGGGTGAAGTGACAATGTGTATTGGAAGTGGTTCCAAGATTGATATGATCATCATCGCACACTCCCTATACTTTCGGGATTAGTGTTGAACCTAAAATAAATTTTATTTAGTGTTTGCGTTGAGCATGAATATGATTGGATCATGTTTATTGCAATACGGTTATTCATGTAAGTTCGAGAATAATTGTTGTTCTGTTTACATGAATAAAACCTTCTATGGTCATACACCCAATGAAAATGGTTTGTTGGATCTCGATCGTGGTGATACACATTTTCATAATATTGAAGCCAAAAGATGCAAAGTTAATAATGATAGTGCAACTTATTTGTGGCACTGCCGTTTAGGTTATATTAGTGTAAAGCGCATGAAGAAACTCCATGCTGATGGACTTTTGGAATCACTTGATTATGAATCATTTGATGCGTGCGAACCATGCCTCATGGGCAAGATGACTAAGACTCCGTTCTCCGGAACAATGGAGCGAGCAACTGACTTATTGGAAATAATACATACTGATGTATGCGGTCCGATGAGTGTTAAGGCTCACGGCAAGTATCGTTATTTTCTGACCTTCACAGATGATTTGAGCAGATATGGGTATATCTACTTGATGAAACACAAGTCTGAAACATTTGAAAAGTTCAAAGAATTTCAGAGTGAAGTGGAGAATCATCGTAACAAGAAAATAAAAGTTTCTACGATATGATCGCAGAGGTAAAATATTTGAGTTACGAGTTTGGCCTTTAGTTAAAACAATATGAAATAGTTTCACTACTCACGCCACCTGGAACACCACAGTGTAATGGTGTGTCCGAACGTCATAACCGTACTTTATTAGATATGGTGCGATCTATGATGTCTCTTACCGATCTACCACTATCGTTTTGGGGTTATGCATTAGAGACAGCTGCATTCACGTTAAATAGGGCACCATCAAAATCCATTGAGACGACACCGTATGAACTATGGTTTGGCAACAAACCTAAGCTGTCGTTTCTTAAAGTTTGAGGTTGCAATGCTTATGTGAAAAAGTTTCAACCTGATAAGCTCAAACCCAAATCGGAGAAGTGTGTCTTCATGGGATACCCAAAATAAAATGTTGGGTACACCTTCAATCACAGATCCGAAGGCAAGATATTCGTTGCTGAGAATGGATCCTTTCTAGAGAAGGAGTTTCTCTCGAAAGAAGTGAGTGGGAGGAAAGTAGAACTTGATGAGGTAACTGTACCTCCTCCCTTATTGGAAAGTAGTTCATCACAGAAATCTGTTCCTGTGACTACTACACCAATTAGTGAGGAAGCAAATGATGATGATCATGTAACTTAAGATCAAGTTACTACCGAACCTCGTAGGTCAACCAGAGTAAGATCCGCACCAGAGTGGTACGGTAATCCTGTTCTGGAGGTCATGTTACTTGACCATGACGAACCTACGAACTATGAGGAAGCGATTATGAGCCCAGATTCCGCGAAATGGCTTGAGGCCATGAAATCTGAGATGAGATCCATGTATGAGAACAAAGTATGGACTTTGATTGACTTGCCCAATGATCGGCGGGCCATTGAGATTAAATGGATCTTCAAGAGGAAGACGGACGTTGATAGTAGTGTTACTATCTACAAAGCTAGAATTGTCGCAAAAGGTTTTCGACAAGTTCAAGGTGTTGACTACGATGAGAGTTTCTCACTCGTATCTATGCTTAAATCTGTCCGAATCATGTTAGCAATTGCCGCATTTTATGAAATCTAGCAAATGGATAAACAAAACTGGATTCCTTAATGGATTTATTAAAGAAGAGTTGTATATGATGCAACCAGAAGGTTTTGCCAATCCTAAAGGTGCTAACAAAATATGCAAGCTCCAACGATCCATCTATGGACTGGTGCAAGCATCTCGGAGTTGGAATATACGCTTTGATAAGTTGATCAAAGGATATAGTTTTATACAGACTTGCGGTGAAGCCTGTATTTACAAGAAAGTGAGTGGGAGCACTACAACATTTCTGATAAGTATATGTGTATGACATATTGTTGATCGGAAATAATGTAGAATTATTCTGCAAAGCATAAAGGAGTGTTTGAAAGGAGTTTTTCAAAGAAAGACCTCGGTGAAGCTGCTTACATATTGAGCATCAAGATCTATAGAGACAGATCAAGACGCTTGATAAGTTTTTTCAATGAGTACATACCTTGACAAGATTTTGAAGTAGTTCAAAATGGAACAGTCAAAGAAAGAGTTCTTGCCTGTGTTACAAGGTGTGAAATTGAGTAAGACTCAAAGCCCGACCACGGCAGAAGATAGAAAGAGAATGAAAGTCATTCCCTATGCCTCAGCCATAGGTTCTATAAAGTATGCCATGTTGTGTACCAGATCTATTGTATACCCTCACTGATTTTGGCAAGGGAGTACAATAGTGATCTAGGAGTAGATCACTGGACAGATTATCCTTAGTGGAATAAGGATATGTTTCTTGATTATGGAGATGACAAAAGGTTCGTCGTAAAGAGTTACGTCGATGCAAGCTTTGACACTGATCTGGATGACTCTAAGTCTCGATCTAGATACGTATTGAAAGTGGGTGCTATTAGCTAGAGTAGCTCCATGCAGAGTATTGAAGACATAGAATGTTTGCAAAATACATACGGATCTGAATGTGGCAGACCCGTTCACTAAACTTCTCTCACAAGCAAAACATGATCACACCTTAAGTACTCTTTGGGTGTTAATCAGATAGCGATGTGAACTAGATTATTGACTCTAGTAAACCCTTTGGGTGTTGGTCACATGACAATGTGAACTATGGGTGTTAATCACATGGTGATGTGAACTATTGATGTTAAATCACATGGCGATGTGAACTAGATTATTGACTCTACTGCAAGTGGGAGACTAAAGGAAATATGCCCTAGAGGCAATAATAAAGTTATTATTTATTTTCTTATATCATGATAAATGTTTATTATTCAAGCTAGAATTGTATTAACCGGAAACATAATACTTGTGTGAATACATTGACAAACAGAGTGTCACTAGTATGCCTCTACTTGACTAGCTTCTTAATCAAAGATGGTTATGTTTCCTAGCCATTAACATGGGTTGTCATTTGATTAACGGGATCACATCATTAGGAGAATGATGTGATTGACTTGACCCATTCCGTTAGCTTAGCACTCGATCATTTAGTATGTTGCTATTGCTTTCTTCATGAATTATACATGTTCCTATGACTATGAGATTATGCAACTCCCGTTTACCGGAGGAACACTTTGTGTGCTACCAAACGTCACAACGTAACTGGGTGATTATAAAGGTGCTCTACAGGTGTCTCCGAAGGTACTTGTTGGGTTGGCGTATTTCGAGATTAGGATTTGTCACTCCGATTGTCGGAGAGGTATCTCTGGGGCCACTCGGTAATGCACATCACTTAAGCCTTGCAAGCATTGCAACTAATGAGTTAGTTGCGGGATGATGTATTACGGAACGAGTAAAGAGACTTGCCGGTAACAAGATTGAACTAGGTATTGAGATACCGATGATCGAATCTCGGGCAAGTAACATACCGATGACAAAGGGAACAAAGTATGTTGTTATGTGGTCTGACCGATAAAGATCTTCGTAGAATATGTGGGAGCCAATATGAGCATCCAGGTTCCGCTATTGGTTATTGATTGGAGACGTGTCTCGGTCATGTCTACATAGTTCTCGAACCCGTAGGGTCCGCACGCTTAAAGTTTCGATGACAGTTATATATGAGTTTATGAGTTTTGATGTACCGAAGGTTGTTCGAAGTCCTGAATGTGATCACGGACATGACGAGGAGTCTCGAAATGGTTGATACATGAAGATTGATATATTGGAAGCCTATATTTGGATATCGGAAGTGTTCCGGGTGAAATCGGGATTTTACCGGAGTACCGAGGGGTTACCGGAACCCCCCGGGGGCTTAATGGGCCATAGTGGGCCTTTGTGGAGAAGAGGAGAGGCGGCCAGGGCAGGGCCGCGCGCCCCTCCCCCTAGTCCGAATAGGACAAGGAGAGGGGGGCGGCGCCCCCCTTTCTTTCCTCTCTCCCTCCTCTTTCCCCCTCCACTCCTAATCCAACAAGGAAAGGGAGGGAGTCCTACTCCCGGTGGGAGTAGGACTCCTCCTGGCGCGCCCCCTCCTGGCCGGCCGCACCTCCCCCCTTGCTCCTTTATATACGGGGGCAGGGGGCATCCTAGAGACACAACAATTGATCGTTTGATCTTTTAGTCGTGTGCGGTACCCCCCTCCACCCTAGTCCACCTCGATAATACTGTAGCGGTGCTTAGGCGAAGCCCTGCGTCGGTAGAACATCATCATCGTCACCACGCCGTTGTGCTGACGAAACTCTCCCTCAACACTCGGCTGGATCGGAGTTCGAGGGACGTCATCGGGCTGAACGTGTGCTGAACTCGGAGGTGCCGTGCGTTCGGTACTTGATCGGTCGGATCGTGAAGACGTACGACTACATCAACCGCGTTGTGCTAACGCTTCCGCTTTCGGTCTACGAGGGTACGTGGACAACACTTTCCCCTCTCGTTGCTATGCATCACCATGATCTTGCGTGTGCGTAGGAATTTTTTTGAAATTACTGCGTTCCCCAACAATTTGTACTCACGTTTGCTTAATTTATGTTTTTGCAGAGAGACCTCATTGTCACTAGTAGTTCCGCGTGGACTTCGACGTTTAGCCTGTTACGTCAGCTACGATCTTGTGCCCTCGACAGGGTCTTGTAGATAGTCAGGCTTCTCAGCCTTTTTCATTTGTAGTTGTCTGTACTCAGACAAGATAAGCTTCCGCATGTGCTATTGCTTGTATGACTTGAATGCTGGGTCATGAGACCCATGTTTGTAATATCTGACTCTCCGGAGCCTTATGAATAAATACTTTGAGTCGTAGAGTTTTGTCGTGATGCCATGTTGTATTTGCACATATCGAGCATATTGTGTGTATGATTTTGAAATGCTTGGTATGTGTGGGATCCGACAACCTAGTTATCTATCCTTGGTAGCCTCTCTTATGGGGAAATGTAGTCTAGTTCTTCCACTGAGCCATGGTAGTCTGCTACAGCCCGATTTACCGGAGTCCTGTTAGCCCAGTTGCTACTGCTCTGGAACACTTAGACTGGCCGGCATGTGTCCTTCTTCGATCCTGTGTCTGTCCCTTCGGGGAATGTCACGCGGTGTCTTTCGGAGTCCTGTTAGCATGCTACAGCCCGGATTCCCGGAGTTCTGCTAGCCAGTTGCTACAGCCCGAATTCACTCGCTGATGACCGACACGTTCGTTGCTGGGTCATGTATGTCTGTCCGTGTAAGTTAGTGTCACTTTGGGTTCACGACTAGTCATGTCGGCCAGGGTTCTCTGTCATATGGATGCTAGCGACACTATCATATACGTGAGCCAAAAGGCGCAAACAGTCCCGGGCCAGGTAAGGTGGTACCCGTGGGAATACTGTGCGTGAAGTCGCAAAGTGATATGATGTGTTACATGCTAGATCGATGGGTAAATATTTAAAAGGTAAAAAATGTGAAAGAACGGTCATTAACTTACAAATTTTTTTGAGGAATTTCTATAAAATAAGGTAAATGCGTCGTAAAGTTGATCTTATAGTGGGTAAAGAATGGGATTCACTCTAATTTACAACTAGGCGAATTATTTCTTTTATAGAAACAAGTTGTCTTACAAATGTAATCAAGAACTCGAGCTTTTACAACCACATGAAAGAATTACAATGCATGCATAGCAGTATACAATAAATATTATTGATTTCTTATATAACAAGAACGAACAGATGACGAAACTAGGAAACATTTCAAGTGCATTCTCTTCCCGGTTCACTCATCCCCAGTCGAGAACCACTAGTAAAACATGGTTACAACGAGGCCGCCTCCGCCTGACGCAAGTATGCAACGCACTCTCTCCCTAATAATCCGGCCGCGCCAGGACAGGAGGCCCCCAAAAAAAACGAAGGGCAACAGCCACGTTCGTAGGAAGGGCTCCCTCGGCGATCGGGGAAACAACGAGAGAAAGAGATACGGCAGGGCGTCGGCTAGCAGCAGGCCAACGCGCACAGGACACACGCGACACACGGCCGGAAACACAAACGGATCACTCCGGCAACACTCGCACACACGTAGAGGTCCATGGACGGATCGCCTTCAGTCAGTCGCGGTAGCAGACGAGCAGCGCGACACAGCGGCAGATGATGCGGATCCTCGCCTTGTGCTCCCGCACCACCCTGCCCAGCCCCAGGCCCCGGCGCTTCCCGTGGCTCACGACGGCCAGCTCCATCTCCATCTCCATCTCCGGCCTTCTCCTGCGTCTCCGGCGACGGAGAAAAACTCTGCGTGCCTGATGCGCGCACACGTACTGTTGGATCCTCCTAGGCTAGACGCAGCTGGGCGGCGGCGTTGCCAAACACTTGGGCCCCTGCAGCTTTTATAGTGCACTGCACGCGGAAGGAAGATGAACTGTGCAGTTCAGTGCATCTGTCGCACTGCCTAGCTGTAGGTACGTACCTACGTACGTACGAGGGTTTGACCGCGTTGGCAGCTCACGGTGAGCGATCCCGTGCAGGTACATCAATCCCCTTTTTTCTTTCGCGCCGGTCGGCCGGCCGGCCGGATTCATCCTCCCAAATGGATAGTCCAGCATGTGGGCCGTGGATCCGAATCCGCGATCTTCATCGTTTCCCGCGCTCGGGCTACTCGGTCGATCTCGACCGCACGTTGCTGAATTAACCTCTGTATCTTTTGATTGCGTTGTATCCTGGCCTGAAGGTATTCCCGACCCGATCGAGGGCGCCCGGTATGGCCCTGCTTGTTGGTCATCGCCGACCGTGCCTTGCACCGCGAGTTATCGGCATTCCTTCACACATTTGCAAAGAGCAAATACTTCCTGTCTGTCTGCGCCCGTGCCTTGACCGGGCAGCAAGAATCTTTCTTTCAGTCCAGCGCAAAGCAACCATCTCATGATCTCAAGACTATATATCGTCACCTGGAACGACGGTAGCTAATTCTGCTGTGAAAAGTAATTCTATGGCTGATCCGTCCGTCCATTTCGGACTTGCGTTTTACCCGGCCAAATTCTGAAGGATTAGTGGTATGTGGTGTGGACGGCTGAGGGCCGGCGTCTGAGGTTTAACTTAAGTTACTTGATCAAGCATCGGGGTTCACTCGTCCACGCGAGCGACAGAGTTGCTATCTTGGCGCGCAAGCGAGTTGACTGGAAACCTTGGACGCCACAAATGTTAACGTTGGCAGAACAAAGCCACATCACATCCAAGTGTCTCCTCTAAAATACTGGTCAAACAAAAGCTAGCTTGGTTTTGATGCAATCACAACGTACAAAACCTTTTATTACAGTCAAAGCATCTAATAACCTGAAAGCAAAGGAGAAAGTACAGTTACATTTTGCTTATTTTGGAGTGAGAAACTGCAGATACACTCAATTTCATCTGAATTCTCCTCATTGATAGTATATGCCTGATAAGAATGCGATGTCATGTCCAGTCAATAGGCGGTCAGAGGGTATACTCGCAGGCATCATCCACCACAAGTGGTCACAAAATTCTGAATCTCGTTCCTTTTCTATGACAGCAAAAATGTGGAATGCATGCAACTTCTGCTGATAGCATAAACAAAACGCAATCTGCTGTGATATACACATGTCTGCACAACTCGGTGCAAACGAGAACACAATGAGATCATTGATGACTAGAACTTAACATTGAGACCATTGTTTAGGGAATCTTATCATTTGGACTCGTCAGGATCTCTCGGGTTGAGAGGAGGAACTAGGATATGTATGCCCAAGGCTAGACAGAACCAAGTTGATGCCAACCAAGTGGGAGTGTTAGCAGCCATACACTTGCCTAAAGATATCACAGAGCGAGATATCTGTATCTGCATGCAATCAGAGCGGTTCATGAGCAGGCACTATGGTCCACAGATTATCAGGGCCGCTATTCCCTAGATCCTGCATTCAGGTTCGTCCACTCAAGTTGTCAACTGCCATGTGCACTGTGCCTGTGGAGTGGCAGCTGCCGACTTCAGAGAAAGTTTTTTTTTTTGTTACAAAATCAAAGTGGAAGATGTTGTCACAAGCTACATCTAGGCAAGGTAGCCAGTGATCTGGCACTTTTCAGGGCCTCTCCACTATATAAGCACACCAAATGCTATGAGATTAGGCACACTAAGCAGAGGCTATCGACAACCCAATCGCTCGTGTCTTTTTCTGAGCAGAAACCCCTTAATCGTTCAACCAGGATGGACAAGTCAAGGTGTCAGGGCAAGCACAGAGGAGGCCTTCGCAGAATGATGAGAGAGCACAAGGCGAGGCTCTACATAATTCGGCGATGCATCGTCATGCTTCTTTGTCACCACGACTGATCAGTGACTCTGACTCGGAATTCAGAGTGCAGATAATTCTTTGATGTGTATATTGAGGGAATATTTGATAGTTTCAGACGATTCTTTTTTTTCATTGATCGGTGATCAGTGTGTCTTGTTCGAGAGAAAAGACGCCACTTTTGTTCTGGTCTCCTTTTCAGAATTCAGTGTATTGGTCTGGACAATTCTTTGATGTGTATATTGAGTGGATATGCAATATAATTGTCAGACATTCTTGTTTTTTTTTTTTTTGAGAAATCTTGACATTCTCGTTGTGCATTTAGTAGATTATATCTGATGCAGAGGCCGGGGGTATTCCTCCTTTTCAAAAAAATAAAAAAATAGTAGATTATATGATGCAGTATATGGATATTACTCAACTAGTGCTCATTTTTACTTGCACAATTGATGTGTTGGTGATATTGGTTAGTCAAATGTAGTGTGCCTGTTTTTGTTGCAATAAAGAACATTTCCATTCAATTGATATATCGAGATGATACAACCATACTGAGCGAATGCTCGACCTTTGCATAGCACGACGCACATAATAGTTGTTCGACCTCAACCATACAACCATCGAGGCAAATGTGATGTACCTAATGGAACATAATAGTTGTTCCCCAATCCGTTCCTCTATGAACCCTAGAGAGACGATCTCTTGGCCCACCGCACCACCATCTCTCCACTGGTAGGTCGCCCTCCACCAGCTTTGTTGGTGCGAGAGTGCAGGGAGGCCCAGATCTACCAGATGGAGCAGTATATTCCTTGTTTGGGGATTTTAGGTAGGTTTTTGTTGTTCGTTGGTCCTTTCAACATTGGTGACAGTTGGTGTACAATACAATCTTTTGTGGCAGCAAGTCGTTGGTGGTAGCCACGATACCGGTCTAGCGAAAAGGGTCTCCTCAAGCCTCACCATCTTGATGGTGTCCTCTACGGCAGCGTACATGGTACGGCTACATATTTTGCCACCTGACGTTCTGACAAGTGAGGTTATGGCTCGTAGGGTTTGTTGGCGCGATGACGGTGGGTTCCCTTTGCAGTTCGATCCTCCGGCCTCCTCTCCGTCACACTGGTGCGGCATCCGATGTCGACGTGATGTATGTAAGAAATAATGGAGTTTTGGCTCTTCGATCCCTGGATCATTGATAATCCCCAAGTGCAAGGAATCATGGTAGCAATTTATAAAGGTGGAAGTGATAAGTATGGAGTGTCGAACCCACAAGGAGCTAAAGGTAAGATCAATATTCTCAAGTCCTATCTGCCACTGATACAACTCTACGTACACCGAACGTTTGCTTCCAACTAGAAACGAGAAATAAAATTACGTTGTGGGTATGAAGAGGATAACTTTGCATGATATCGGAGAACTAAAATATAAAAGTAGGTGCCGTTATCATAAAGTTAGAATATATTACTATATATTATAAATAGCGAGTGTGGAATAATGATGGGTCGGTGTGCGGAATTGTCCTAGACAATTGTTAACAAGATCGGTAATCATTATTGCGATTTCATATGAGGGAGAGGCATAAGCTAACATACTTTCTCTTCTTGGATCATATGCACTTATGATTGGAACTCTAGCAAGCATCCGCAACTACTAAAGATCATTAAGGTAAAACCCAACCATAGCATTAAAGTATCAAGTCCACTTTATCCCATACACAACAACCCTCTTACTCGGGTTTATGCTTCTGTCACTTAAGCAACCCACTATAAGCGAATCATGAACGTATTGCAACACCCTACAGCGGGAATCCTTCACGTGTGCACGGCACGGAAGGCACCATAGGACATCACCAAAAAAACATACAACTCAAACCAATCTAGATCATCAATCAACCCAAAGGACAAAAGATATCTACTCAAAACATCATAGGATGGCAACACATCATTGGATCATAATATGTGGTATAAAGCACCATGTTCAAGTAGGGGGTTACAGCGGGGTGCGGATGAGTGGACCGCCGAAAAGAGATGAGGAACGTGATGAAGATGGTGATGTTGATGAAGACCATCACCGCGGCGATGGTTCCCTCGATGGCACTCCGGCGCCATCGAGAGAGAGGGGGAGAGGGTCTCCCCCTTGTGCTTCCTCCTCCATGGCCTCCCCCCTAGATGGGGAGAGGTTCTCCCTCTGGTCCTTGGCCTCCATGGCGATGAAGGCCCCCTCCGGGATCCTCCTCCATGGCCTCCAGTGATGATGGCCCCCTCCGGCAGGGTGCCAGAGAGGGCCTAGATTGGTTTTTCGAGGCTACAAAGCCTTACGGCCGCGGAACTCCCGATTTAGGTTTCTTTTCGGGGGTTTCTGTATTTATAGGAATTTTTTACGTTGGTTTCACGTTAGGGGGGTCCACGAGTCAACGACAAGGGTGGAGCACCCTCCCGGGGGGTAGGGCGCGCCCTCCAACTTTGTGGTTGGCTCGGGACTCTTCTGGCCCAACTTTTTTGCTTCGGGGGCTTCTTCTGGTCCATAAAAAATCAGCGTAAATTTTCAGGTCATTTGGACTCCATTTGATATTCCTTTTCTGCGAAACTCAAAAACAAGGAAAAAAACATAAATTGGCACTGGGCTCTAGGTTAATAGGTTAGTCCAAAAAATCATATAAAATAGCATATAAATGCATATAAAACATCCAAGATAGATAATATAATAGCATGAATACTTCATAAATTATAGATACGTTGGAGACGTATCAGCATCCCCAAGCTTAATTCCTGCTCGTCCTCGAATAGGTAAATGATAAAAGAAATAATTTATGAAGTGTGAATGCTAGCTAGTGCACAAGTTTGGTCAATGATAGTTCCAAACACTTTTTTATAGCATCATTATATATCATAAACAGTAGCTCATCTCATAAAACTTCTCATGATCAAGTAGCAAGCTATTCACAAATTAAAGTATAGACCATAAAATTTCTTGAAAACTAACAAACCATGTTCTTAGTCATCAAACAATTGCAATTCATCTTATTTTCAGGAAGGGTCTATGTAAGAGCTTTGATTTAGCAAACCCACATACTCAACTATCATATAGTTTTCCATGATTGCTAACAGTCAAAGCATATTTTTAGAACGAATAGCATCTGTCAAACACAAAGAAAGATAGGGGCTTAATGTTTCGCCTTCCAACTTATTTATCATATAGATAATTGTCAACAATAATAACTCATGATCAAATATATTTGAATGGCCATATATGCTTGGATCTTTCCCCACCACATGGTGCTTGCCAACTAAAGAATAACTGAGGTTGAAATAGGAAGGGATACTATTGACTCTTACATAAAAGTAAATACATGAAAGTAAAAGATAGGCTCTTTGCAGAGGGAAGCAAAGGTCGTCATGCGCTTTTAAATCTTGGATGTGCAAACCCTTAACGCAAAGGAACGTAGTGTTGTATTGCCCTTTGTGATAGCAACCTTTATTATGCAGTATGTCGCTTTTATTTCTTTACCACCACAAGTTCGTACAACGCTTATTTTCCCTTACAATAAAAGATCATACATATTTAGGAGCAATTTTTATTGCTTTTGCACCGATGACAACTTACTTGAAGGATCTTATTCAATCCATAGGTAGATATGGTGGACACTCATGGCATGAAACTGGGTTTAAGGGTTTTGGATGCACAAGTAGTATCTCTACTTAGTACAAAATTTTGGCTAGCAAAAGATCCTAAGCAAGCACCACATGTTAGGAGATCCAAAAAAATATAACTTCTATACAAATATACCCAAACATAAGAAAATAATTAATGGGGTTCACAATCATAGAAGATGTCCAAGATAGTATATTTTATGTGAAATCTCTCTTCCTTCAATATTCTTGCATGAATTGTTCAAGTGACCAATGTTGAGTTTGCTAACTTTCAATAAATTTTACCACCTATACTTCTTATAAGTGAAGTCATACTCCCCATGGGATAAGCATATGAAGCATATATAAATTCAGATTTATGATATTCAATTCATTCAACCATTTACTCATAGGATATAAGTGAAGCACGTGAGTAAATGACAAACTACTTCAAAAATATATAAGTGAAGAACAACGAGTAGTCAAATAATTAACTAGCCATGGAAGGACTCTCTTATTCAAGATTTCAGATCCAATGATTTTATTCAAACAGCAAGTAAAATGAAAATACGCTCCAAGCAAAACACATATCATGTGACGAATAAAAATATAGCTCCGAGTAAGGTATACCGATGGTTTTGAAGACGAAAGAGGGGATGCCTTCCGGGGCATCCCCAAGCTTAGGCGATTGAGTCTTCCTTGATTATTACCTTGGGGTGCCTTGGGCATCCCCAAGCTTAGGGTATTTCCACTCCTTATTCTCCTCATATCGATATCTCACCCAAAACTTGAAAACTTCAATCACACAAAACTTAACGGAACTTCGTGAGATGGGTTAGTATGATAAACAGTAAATAATTCACTTTCGTACTGTCAAGGACAAGATTCATAATTGTTCTCACACAATGCCTACGGTACCATATCATTTCTACAATTTATATTGAGCAATATAAGCCATAGAAACTAGAAAACAAGCAAACTATGCATTGAAAACAGAATCTGCCAGAAACAGAACAGTCTGTAATGATCTAAACAGCAACCATACTTATGCTACTCCAAAAATTCTGAAAAATTAGGACAACCTAGGAAATTTGTATATCAATCTTGTGTAAAATATTTAGATCAAAATCATGCTTCTGTGATTTTTTAAAATTCTGGCAATGAGCGCAAATTTTTTCTGTTTTTCAGCAAGATCAAATCAACTATCATCGTAAGCCATCCCAAAGGTCTTACTTGGCACTTTATTGAAACAAAAGCTACAAAACATGATTACTACAGTAGCTTAATCATGTGAACACACAAAAACAGTAAGGATAAATATTGGGTTGTCTCCCAACAAGCACTTTTCTTTAATGCCTTTTTAGCTAGGCATGATATTCTAATGATACTCTTCCAAGCCCAATTCCGATGATAATTTCATTCATACTCTAAAAGATATAAGTGAAGTTCATAGAGCATTCTACAAATAATATAGATTTACCAATACCCAAGCTCAAAATATATAAGTGAAGCACATGAAGCATTCTATAAAGCCATACTCAAAAGATTTAAGTGAAACACAAAGAGCATTCTATAAAGCCATACTCAAAAGATTTAGGTGAAGCACATGAAGCATTCTATAAATCAATGAAGGACTATCTCATACTAGCATGGTACATAAAGGAAAAGAAAGGAAAAATAAACTCAAAAGACACATGTCATGTGAACAAAACAAAAACCAAGGTATACCGAGAATTGTTGAAGAAGAAAGATGGGATACCAACCGGGGCATCCCCAAGCTTAGATGCTTGAGTATCCTAGAAATATTTACTTGGAGTGCCTCAGGCATCCCCAAGCTTGAACTCTTGCCTCTCCTCATTCTTCTTATATCGGTAACTCCTCCATCTTCGAACACTTCATCCACACAAAACTTAACAAAAAACTTTGTGAGATCCGTTAGTATAATAAAGCAAATCACTACCTTTAGGTACTGTTGTAAACTCATTCCAATTTCATATTAGCATTATATCTACTGTATTCCAACTTCACCATGGTTCATACCCCCCCCCCCCCGATACTACCCATAGATTCATCAAAATAAGTGAACAACACATAGAAAACAAAATCTGTCAAGAACAGGACAGTCTGTAGCAATCTGGAACTTTCATATACTTCTGTAACTTAAAAAATTCGAAACAAATAGGGCAATCTAAACAATTTTCAGAGCAGTAATGTGTAAAAATTTCAAAATTTTATCATGCTCCAGTAAAAAATGTAAATTCAAACACTACAGCCAAAGTTTCTGTTTTTCTGCTGCACACACCAAACAAGCAATTTGAACATTCTAAAGCCAAACCTTGGCACATTATTTTTATAATACAATGAATATATACAAGGGTACACTTATTTTTGAGAAACTTCCATGAAAAATTCAACATTGTTTCCATGAGTAAGAACACAAGTGTTCAAGGTCGACCCTCACTTCTCCAATGCATAACCTTCCAATCACTTCTCTTTTTGAAAAAGTTTTTAGGCATAAGATGCAAGTAAAAAAATTGTATTTTCATTTTTATTTTTTTTTATCTTTCACCCACAACTAAAGAAAACAAAAACAAAGGGAAAACAAAATCTACTTAGTGAAGGAAGCAAACAAGCACACACGAGAATATCAACCCCACGCTATTGCTCCCCGGCATCGGCGCCATAAAAGAGCTTGATAATCCCCAAGTGCAAGGAATCATCGTAGCAATTTCCAAAGGTGGAAGTGATAAGTATGGAGTGTTGAACCCACAAGGACCTAAAGGTAAGATCAATATTCTCTCAATTCATATCTATCACTGATACGACTCTACGTACACCGAACGTTTGCTTCCAACTAGAAACGAGAAATAAAATTATGTTGTGGGTATGAAGAGGATAACTTTGCAGGATATCGGAGAACTAAAATATAAAAGAAGGTGATGTTATCATAAAGTTATAATATATTACTATATATTATAAATAGTGAGTGTGGAATAATGATGGGTCGGTGTGCGGAATTGTCCTAGACAATTGTTAACAAGATCGGTAATCATTTTTGCAGTTTCATATGAGGGAGTGGCATAAGCTAACATATTTTCTCTTCTTGGATCATATGCACTTACGATTGGAACTCTAGCAATCATCTGCAACTACTAAAGATCATTAAGGTAAAACCCAACCATAGCATTAAAGTATCAAGTCCCCTTTTGAAGGAAATATGCCCTAGAGGCAATAATAAAGTTATTATTTATTTCCTTATATCATGATAAATGTTTATTATTCATGCTAGAATTGTATTAATCGGAAACATGATACATGTGTGAATACATAGACAAACAGAGTGTCACTAGTATGCCTCTACTTGACTAGCTCGTTGATCAAAGATGGTTATGTTTCCTAGCCATAGACAAAGAGTTGTCATTTGATTAATGGGATCACATCATTAGGAGAATGATGTGATTGACTTGACCCATTCCGTTAGCTTAGCACTTGATCATTTAGTATGTCGCTATTGCTTTCTTCATGACTTATACATGTTCCTATGACTATGAGATTATGCAACTCCCGTTTACCAGAGGAACACTTTGTGTGCTACCAAACGTCACAATGTAACTGGGTGATTATAAAGGTGCTCTACAGGTGTCTCCGAAGGTACTTGTTGGGTTGGCGTATTTCGAGATTAGGATTTGTCACTCCGATTGTCGAAGAGGTATCTGTGGGCCCACTCGGTAATGCACATCACTTAAGCCTTGCAAGCATTGCAACTAATGAGTTAGTTGCGGGATGATGTATTACGGAACGAGTAAAGAGACTTGCCGGTAACGAGATTGAACTAGGTATTGAGATACCGATGATCGAATCTCGGGCAAGTAACATAGCGATGACAAAGGGAACAACGTATGTTGTTATACGGTTTGACCGATAAAGATCTTCGTAGCATATGTGGGGGCCAATATGAGCATCCAGTTTCCGCTATTGGTTATTCACCGGAGACGTGTCTTGGTCATGTCTACATAGTTCTCGAACCCGTAGGGTCTACACGCTTAAAGTTCGATGACGGTTATATTATGAGTTTATGTGTTTTTATGTACCGAAGGTAGTTCGGAGTCCCGGATGTGATCACGGACATGACGAGGAGTCTCGAAATGGTATAGACATGAAGATGATATATTGGACGACTATATTCGGACACCGGAATGGTTTCGGGGGTTATCGAATATATACCGGAGTACCGGGGGATTACCGGAACCCCCCTCCCCCCCGGAGGTTATTGGGCCTCATGGGCCCAAGTGGTGGAAGAGGAGAGGCGGCCAAGGGGCAGCCGCGCGCCCCTCCCCCCCCCAAGTCCGAATTGGACAAGGAGGGGGGCGGCACCCCCCCCCCCCGTTTCCTTTCCCCCTCTCTCTCCTTCCCTCTCCTCTCCTACTCCAACATGGAAGGGGGGAGTCCTACTCCCGGTGGGAGTAGGACTCCTCATGGGGCGCGCCAAGGGTGGCCGACCCCCTCCCCCTCCTCCACTCCTTTATATACGGGGAGGGAGGCACCCCCTTGAGACACAACAATTGATCCTTTGGATCTCTTAGCCGTGTGCGGTGCCCCCCTCCACCATAATCCACCTCGGTCATATCGTAGCGGTGCTTAGGCGAATCCCTGCGTCGGTAGAACATCATCATCGTCACCACGCCGTCGTGCTGACGAAACTCTCCCTCAAAGCTCGGCTGGATCGGAGTTCGAGGGACGTCATCGAGTTGAACATGTGCTGAACTCGGAGGTGTCGTGCATTCGGTACTTGATTGGTCGGATCGTGAAGACGTACGACTACATCAACCACGTTGTGCTAACGCTTCCGCTTTCGATCTACAAGGGTACGTGGACACACTCTCCCCTCTCGTTGCTATGCATCACCATGATCTTGCGTGTGCGTAGTAATTTTTTTGAAATTACTACGTTCCCCAACAGTGGCATCCGAGCCAGGTTTTATGCGTTGATGTTATATGCACGAGTAGAACACAAGTGAGTTGTGGGCGATACAAGTCATACTGCTTACCAGCATGTCACACTTTGGTTCGGCGCTATTGTTGGATGAAGCGGCCCGGACCGACATTACGCGTACGCTTACGCGAGACTGGTTCTACCGACGTGCTTTGCACACAGGTGGCTGGCGGGTGTCAGTTTCTCCAACTTTAGTTGAACCGAGTGTGGCTACGCCCGGTCCTTGAGAAGGTTAAAACAGCACTAACTTGACGAACTATCGTTGTGGTTTAGATGCGTAGGTAAGAACGGTTCTTGCTCAGCCCGTAGCAGCCACGTAAAATTTGCAACAACAAAGTAGAGAACGTCTAACTTGTTTTTGCAGGGCATGTTGTGATGTGATATGGTCAAGACATGATGCTATATTTTATTGTATGAGATGATCATGTTTTGTAACCGAGTTATCGGCAACTGGCAGGAGCCATATGGTTGTCGCTTTATTGTATGCAATGCAATCGCCCTGTAATTGCTTTACTTTATCACTAAGCGGTAGCGATAGTCGTAGAAGCAATAGTTGGCGAGACGACAACGATGCTACGATGGAGATCAAGGTGTCGCGCCGGTGACGATGGTGATCATGACGGTGCTTCAGAGATGGAGATCACAAGCACAAGATGATGATGGCTATATCATATCACTTATATTGATTGCATGTGATGTTTATCTTTTATGCATCTTATCTTGCTTTGATTGACGGTAGCATTATAAGATGATCTCTCACTAAATTTCAAGATAAAAGTGTTCTCCCTGAGTATGCACCGTTGCCAAAGTTCGTCGTGCCCAGACACCACGTGATGATCGGGTGTGATAAGCTCTACGTCCATCGGGTGCAAGCCAGTTTTGCACACGCAGAATACTCAGGTTAAACTTGACGAGCCTAGCATATGCAGATATGGCCTCGGAACACTGAGATCGAAAGGTCGAGCATGAATCATATAGTAGATATGATCAACATAGTGATGTTCACCATTGAAAACTACTCCATTTCACGTGATGATCGGTTATGGTTTAGTTGATTTGGATCACGTGATCACTTAGATGATTAGAGGGATGTCTATCTAAGTGGGAGTTCTTAAGTAATATGATTAATTTAACTTAAATTTATCATGAACTTAGTACATGATAGTATTTTGCATGTCTATGTTTGTTGTAGATAGATGGCTCGTGCTGTTGTTCCGTTGAATTTTAATGCGTTCCTTGAGAAAGCAAAGTTGAAAGATGATGGTAGCAATTACACGGACTGGGTCCGTAACTTGAGGATTATCCTCATTGCTGCACAGAAGAATTACGTCCTGGAAGCACCGCTAGGTGCCAAACCTGCTGCAGGAGCAACACCAGATGTTATGAACGTCTGGCAAAGCAAAGCTGATGACTACTCGATAGTTCAGTGTGCCATGCTTTACGGCTTAGAACCGGGACTTCAACGACGTTTTGAACGTCATGGAGCATATGAGATGTTCTAGGAGTTGAAGTTACTATTTCAAGCAAATGCCTGGATTGAGAGATATGAAGTCTCCAATAAGTTCTACAACTGTAAGATGGAGGAGAATAGTTCTGTCAGTAAGCATATACTCAGAATGTCTGGGTATAACAATCACTTGATTCAACTGGGAGTTAATCTTCCGGATGATAGCGTCATTGACAGAATTCTTCAATCACTGCCACCAAGCTACAAGAGCTTCGTGATGAACTATAACATGCAAGGGATGGATAAGATGATTCCCGAGCTCTTTGCAATGCTAAAGGCTGCGGAGGTAGAAATCAAGAAAGAGCATGAATTGTTGATGGTCAATAAGACCACCAGTTTCAAGAAAAAGGGCAAAGGGAAGAAGAAGGGGAACTTCAAGAAGAACAGCAAACAAGTTGCTGCTCAGGAGAAGAAACCCAAGTCTGGACCTAAGCCTGAGACTGAGTGCTTCTACTGCAAGCAGACTGGTCACTGGAAGCGGAACTGCCCCAAGTATTTGGCGGATAAGAAGGATGGCAAGGTGAACAAAGGTATATGTGATATACATGTTATTGATGTGTACCTTACCAGAGCTCGCAGTAGCACCTGGGTATTTGATACTGGTTCTGTTGCTAATATTTGCAACTCGAAACAGGGACTAAGGATTAAGCGGACACTGGCTAAGGACGAGGTGACGATGCGCGTGGGAAACGGTTCCAAAGTCGATGTGATCGCCGTCGGCACGCTACCTCTACATCTACCTTCGGGATTAGTATTAGACCTAAATAATTGTTATTTGGTGCCAGCGTTGAGCATGAACATTATATCTGGATCTTGTTTGATGCGAGACGGTTATTCATTTAAATCGGAGAATAATGGTTGTTCTATTTATATGAGTAATATCTTTTATGGTCATGCACCCTTGAAAAGTGGTCTATTCTTGATGAATCTCGATAGTAGTGATACACATATTCATAATGTTGAAGCCAAAAGATGCAGAGTTGATAATGATAGTGCAACTTATTTGTGGCACTGTCGTTTGGGTCATATTAGTGTAAAGCGCATGAAGAAACTCCATACCGATGGACTTTTGGAATCACTTGGTACTTGTGAACCATGCTTCATGGGCAAGATGACTAAAACGCCGTTCTCCGGAACTATGGAGCGAGCAACTGATTTATTAGAGATCATACATACTGATGTATGTGGTCCAATGAATATTGAGGCTCGCGGCGGGTATCGTTATTTTCTCACCTTCACAGATGATTTAAGCAGATATGGGTATATCTACTTAATGAAACATAAGTCTGAAACATTTGAAAAGTTCAAAGAATTTCAGAGTGAAGTTGAAAATCATCGTAACAAGAAAATAAAGTTTCTATGATCTGATCGTGGAGGAGAATATTTGAGTTACGATTTTGGTCTACATTTGAAACAATGCGGAATAGTTTCGCAACTCACGCCACCCGGAACACCACAACGTAATGGTGTGTCCGAACGTCGTAATCGTACTTTACTAGATATGGTGCGATCTATGATGTCTCTTACTGATTTACCGCTATCGTTTTGGGGTTATGCTTTAGAGACGGCCGCATTCACGTTAAATAGGGCACCATCAAAATCCTTTGAGACGACGCCTTATGAACTGTGGTTTGGCAAGAAACCAAAGTTGTCGTTTCTCAAAGTTTGGGGCTGCGATGCTTATGTGAAAAAGCTTCAACCTGATAAGCTCGAACCCAAGTCGGAGAAATGTGTCTTCATAGGATACCCGAAGGAAACTGTTGGGTACACCTTCTATCACAGATCCGAAGGCAAGACATTCGTTGCCAAGAATGGGTCCTTTCTAGAGAAGGAGTTTCTCTCGAAAGAAGTGAGTGGGAGGAAAGTAGAACTTGATGAGGTAACAGTACCTGCTCCCTTATTGGAAAGTATTTCATCACAGAAACCGGTTCCTGTGACGTCTAACACCAATTAGTGAGGAAATTAATGATGATGATCATGAAACTTCAGATCAAGTTGTTACTGAACTTCGTAGGTCAACCAGAGTGAGATCCGCACCAGAGTGGTACGGTAATCCTATTCTGGAGGTTATGCTACTAGACCATGACGAACCTACGGACTATGAAGAAGCGATGGTGAGCCCAGATTCTGCAAAATGGCTTCAGGCCATGAAATTTGAGATGGGATCCATATATGAGAACAAAGTGTGGACTTTGGTTGACTTGCCCGATGATCGGCAAGCCATCGAGAGTAAATGGATCTTCAAGAAGAAGACTAACGCTGACGGTAATGTTACTGTCTACAAAGCTCGACTTGTTGCAAAAGGTTTTCGACAAGTTCAAGGGATTGACTACGATGAGACCTTCTCACCCGTAGCGATGCTTAAGTCTGTCCGAATCATGTTAGCAATTGCCGCATTTTATGATTATGAAATTTGGCAAATGGATGTCAAAACTGAATTCCTGAATGGATTTCTGGAAGAAGAGTTGTATATGATGCAACCGGAAGGTTTTGTCGATCCAAAGGGAGCTAACAAAGTGTGCAAGCTCCAACGATCCATTTATGGACTGGTGCAAGCCTCTCGGAGTTGGAATAAAAGTTTTGATAGTGTGATCAAAGCATATGGTTTTATAAAGTCTTTTGGAGAAGCCTGTATTTACAAGAAAGTGAGTGGGAGCTCTGTAGCATTTCTGATATTATATGTGGATGACATATTGTTGATTGGAAATGATATAGAATTTCTGGATAGCATAAAAGGATATTTGAATAAGAGTTTTTCAATGAAGGACCTCGATGAAGCTGCTTATATATTGGGCATCAAGATCTATAGAGATAGATCGAGACGCTTAATTGGACTTTCACAAGGCACATACATTGACAAAGTTTTTAAGAAGTTCAAAATGGATCAAGCAAAGAAAGGGTTCTCGCCTATGTTACAAGGTGTGAAGTTGAGTAAGACTCAATGCCCGACCACTGTAGAAGATAGAAAGAAAATGAAAGATGTTCCCTATGCTTCAGCCATAGGCTCTATCATGTATGTAATGCTGTGTACCAGACCTGGTGTGTGCCTTGCTATTAGTTTAGCAGGGAGGTACCAAAGTAATCCAGGAGTGGATCACTGGACAGCGGTCAAGAACATCCTGAAATACCTGAAAAGGATGAAGGATATGTTTCTCGTTTATGGAGGTGACAAAGAACTCGTCGTAAATGGTTACGTCGATGCGAGCTTTGACACTGATCCGGACGATTCTAAATCGCAAACCGGATACGTGTTTATTTTGAACGGTGGAGCTGTCAGTTGGTGCAGTTCTAAACAAAGCGTCGTAGCAGGATCTACATGTGAAGCGGAGTACATAGCTGCTTCGGAAGCAACAAATGAAGGAGTCTGGATGAAGGAGTTCATATCCGATCTAGATGTCATACCTAGTGCATCGGGTCCAATGAAAATATTTTGTGACAATACTGGTGCAATTGCTTTGTCAAAGGAATCCAGATTTCACAAGAGAACCAAGCACATCAAGAGACGCTTCAACTCCATTCGGGATCAAGTCCAGGTGGGAGACATAGAGATTTGCAAGATACATACAGATCTGAATATTGCAGACCCGTTGACTAAGCCTATTCCACGAGCAAAACATGATCAGCACCAAGGCTCCATGGGTGTTAGAATCATTACTGTGTAATCTAGATTATTGACTCTAGTGCAAGTGGGAGACTGAAGGAAATATGCCCTAGAGGCAATAATAAAGTTTTTATTTATTTCCTTATATCATGATAAATGTTTATTATTCATGCTAGAATTGTATTAACCGGAAACATGATACATGTGTGAATACATAGACAAACGGAGTGTCACTAGTATGCCTCTACTTGACTAGCTCGTTGATCAAAGATGGTTATGTTTCCTAGCCATAGACAAAGAGTTGTCATTTGATTAACGGTATCACATCATTAGGAGAATGATGTGATTGACTTGACCCATTCCGTTTGCTTAGCACTTGATCGTTTAGTATGTTGCTATTGCTTTCTTCATGACTTATACATGTTCCTATGACTATGAGATTATGCAACTCCCGTTTACCGGAGGAACACTTTGTGTGCTACCAAACGTCACAATGTAACTGGGTGATTATAAAGGTGCTCTACAGGTGTCTCCGAAGGTACTTGTTGGGTTGGCGTATTTCGAGATTAGGATTTGTCACTCCGATTGTCGGAGAGGTATCTCTGGGCCCACTCGGTAATGCACATCACTTAAGCCTTTCAAGCATTGCAACTAATGAGTTAGTTGCGGGATGATGTATTACGGAACGAGGAAAGAGACTTGCCGGTAACAAGATTGAACTAGGTATTGAGATACCGACGATCGAATCTCGGGCAAGTAACATACCGATGACAAAGGGAACAACGTATGTTGTTATGCGGTTTGACCAATAAAGATCTTCGTAGAATATGTGGGAGCCAATATGAGCATCCAGGTTCCACTATTGGTTATTTACCGGAGACGTGTCTCGGTCATGTCTACATAGTTCTCGAACCCGTAGGGTCCGCACGCTTAAAGTTCGATGACGGTTATATTATGAGTTTATGTGTTTTGATGTACCGAAGGTAGTTCGGAGTCCCGGGTGTGATCACGGACATGACGAGGAATCTCAAAATGGTCAAGACATGAAGATTGATATATTGGACGACTATATTCGGACACCAGAATGGTTCCGGGGGTTATCGGATATATACCGGAGTACCGGGGGGTTACGGAACCCCCCCCCCCCCCCGGAGGTTATTGGGCCTCATGGGCCCAAGTGGTGGAAGAGGAGAGGCGGCCAAGGGGCAGCCGCGCGCCCCTCCCCCCTCCCCCCCAAGTCTGAATTGGACAAGGAGGGGGGCGGCGCCCCCCCCCCTTTCCTTTCCCCCTCTCTCTCCTTCCCTCTCCTCTCCTACTCCAACATGGAAGGGGGGAGTCTTACTCCCGGTGGGAGTAGGACTCCTCATGGGGCGCGCCAAGGGTGGCCGGCCCCCTCCCCCTCCTCCACTCCTTTATATACGGGGAGGGAGGCACCACCTTGAGACACAACAATTGATCCTTTGGATCTCTTAGCCGTGTGCGGTGCCCCCCTCCACCATAATCCACCTCGGTCATATCGTAGCGGTGCTTAGGCGAAGCCCTGCGTCGGTAGAACATCATCATCGTCACCACGCCATAGTGCTGACGGAACTCTCCCTCAAGGCTCGGCTGGATCGGAGTTCGAGGGACGTCATCGCGTTGAACGTGTGCTGAACTCGGAGGTGCCGTGCGTTTGGTACTTGATCGGTCGGATCGTGAAGACGTACGACTACATCAACCGTGTTGTGCTAACGCTTCCGCTTTCGGTCTACGAGGGTACGTGGACACACTCTCCCCTCTCATTGCTATGCATCACCATGATCTTGCGTGTGCGTAGGATTTTTTTTGAAATTACTATGTTCCCCAACACCTTTATCCCATATGCAACAACCCCCTTACTCGGGTTTATGCTTCTGTCACTCAAGCAACACACTATAATTGAATTATGAACGTATTACAACACCCTACAACGGGAATCCTTCACGTGTGCGCGGCACGGAAGGCACCATAGGACAGCACCAAAATAAAATATACAACTCAAACCAATCTAGATCATCAATCAACCCAAAGGACAAAAGATATCTACTCAAAACATCATAGGATGGCAACACATCATTGGATCATAATATGTGGCATAAAGCACCATGTTCAAGTAGGGGCTTACAGCGGGGTGCGGGAGAGTGGACCGCCGAAAAGAGATGAGGAACGTGATGAAGATGGTGATGTTGATGAAGACGATCACCGCGGCGATGGTTCCCTCGAGGGCAGCCCGGCGCCATCGAGAGAGAGGGGGAGAGGGTCTCCCCCTTGTGCTTCCTCCTCCATGGCATCCCCCCTAGATGGGGAGAGGTTCTCCCTCTGGTCCTTGGCCTCCATAGCGATGATGGCCCCCTTCGGGATCCTCCTCCATGGCCTCCGGTGATGATGGCCCCCTCCGGCAGGGTTCCTAAGAGAGCCTAGATTGGTTTTTCGAGGCTACAGAGGCTTACGGCGGTGGAACTCCTGATCTAGGTTTCTTTTCGGGTGTTTCTGTATTTATAGGAATTTTTTACGTTAGTTTCACGTCAGGGGGGTCCACGAGTCAACGACAAGGGTGGAGCACCCTCCAGGGGGGTAGGGCGCGCCCTCCACCCTTGTGATTGGCTCGGGATGAGGGAGTCCTAGACTAAGGGGTCCTCGGGCGTCCGGCCTGTTACTCATTGGGCCGGACTGATTGGCTATGAAGACACGAAGACCGAAGACTATACCCGTGTCCGTATTGGACTCTCCTTGGCGTGGAAGGCAAGCTAGGCGACCGACTATGAAGATTCCCTCTTGTGTAACCGACCTCATGTAACCCTAGATCTCTCCGGTGTCTATATAAACCGGAGAGCATAGTCCGGATAGGACAGATTCATTACCATATACTCATAGGCTAGACTTCTAGGGTTTAGCCATTACGATCTCGTGGTAGATCAACTCTTGTAACACTCACATTCATCAAGATCAATCAAGCAGGAAGTAGGGTATTACCTCCATAGAGAGGGCCCGAACCTGGGTAAACATCGTGTCCCCCGTCTCCTATTACCATCGATCCTAGACGCACAGTTCGGGACCCCCTACCCGAGATCCGCCGGTTTTGACACCGACATTGGTGCTTTCATTGAGAGTTCCACTATGCCGTCAACGAAAGGACTCGATGGCCCCTTCGATCGTCAGTAATGACGTCGTCTAGGGAGAAATCTTTCTCCCCAGACAAATCTTTGTGTTCGGCTGCTTCGTACTGCGGGCCAACTCGCTTGGCCATCTGGAGCAGATCGATAGCTACGTCCCTGGCCACCAGGCTAGATTTGGAAGCCCAAACTACGTCGCGGATACCCGTGGAGACTTGATCTTCAATAGATTCGAGACCGCGGCAGTTGCTTCCCCGTGGTCCGATGAACATGACTTAAATCAGTTATCGGACTACGTCCAGGAGATGGATCATGTTGCTGCAACGGCTTCGGAACCGAAGTAGATCGCGCCCTCCGAGGACACGAAGCCTACGGTGTTGGAGCCGCACACGGACTCGACATCCTGCAATGCTTGCGTCAATGGAACTCCGGACTCGTATCCGGTCATACGTTCCGGACCAGATGCGCCCACGGACACCAAGCTAGATCGGTTATCGATTTTCAAATTTAGCGCCGCAGACATCTTCCAGCATTCGCCTTTGGGTGACGTACTAAACTCTTTGAAGAAATTGTCCTTGGAGGAAGATTCGCAGCCGAACTATGTTCGGTTCGAGCTAGAGGCGGATGACGAGGAATTTTGCTCCCCACCCGCCACCGTCGATGACTTAACCGACGTGCTCGACTATGGCTCCGAAGACATCGACGGTATGGACGACGATGCCGACAAGGAGCAAGGCCAAGACCCGCCATTCACTGGACATTGGACGACCTCTTCGTACGATGTGTACATGGTCGATACACCTAAAGGATCTGGCGACAACAAAGAAGAGCCGGACAAAAACAAACCCTCGGAGACGCAGTCCAAGCGCCGGCGCCCCAAACGCCGTTCTAAGCCCCGCCGATCAAAAGATGACAACACTAGCACCTGAGAAAATAGTACTCCGGGCGACGCCGAAAACAACGAAGACCCTGTCGGAGCTATATCCGAACAGGAGGAAAACGGCAATGAGCAGGATAACCCCGATGAATAGGCCATAGAGGATGACCCGGAGGACGACGGCTATCATCCACCCTCCGAGGAGGAGACAAGCCTCGCCAACGATGATTTCATCGTGCCTGAGGATCCTCTCGAGCAGGAGCGCTTCAAGCTACAGCTCATAGCCACTGCAAGGAGCCTGAAAAAGAAACAACAGCAGCTTCAAGCCGAACAAGATCTACTCGTCGACAGATGGACCGATGTCCTGACAGCTGAAGAATACGGCTTCAAGCGCCCAGCCAAGAGCTACCCAAAACGCAAACTGCTACCTCAGTTCGATGAGGAGGCACCAGATCCCATACCTCCCTCGCGTAATGCGGAACGAGCACCACGTGGTCGAGACAGGGCGGCCGACCGGCCACCACGCGGTCGGGATAAAGCGGCAACTCAGGCCGAATAGCAGACCGCCCAACCACCCCACAACAATAACGGTGGAAGAATTCGGGGTCACACGTACGACCTCCGGCAGACCCTGGACAGTAGAGTAGGACATACAAGATCGATCTACAGATCGCGAGGACGTGCCTCGAGGCACGAAGACGGCTACCTATTCGGACGTGACAAACCTAACCACGCCCGGTCCGAATGTCACAGACGGACTTCATCAGAGCTACGCCGCGACACGGCCCAGTACAGAGGTGCCGCACACCCTCTCTGCTTCACAGACGAGGTACTGGATCACGAATTCCTCGAGGGATTCAAGCCCGTCAATATCGAATCATACGACGGCACAACCGATCCCGCAGTATGGATCGAGGATTTCATCCTCCACATCCACATGGCTCGAGGAGATGATCTTCACACCATTAAATACCTCCCACTCAAGCTCAAGGGACCAGCTCGGCACTAGCTTAACAACCTTCCTGAAAACTCTATCAGCAGCTGGGAGGACTTGGAAGAAGCTTTCCTGGACAACTTCCAAGGGACTTATGTCCGGCCACCTGACGCCGATGACTTAAGCCACATAGTTCAACAACCCGGAGAATCAGCCAGAAAATTCTGGACTAGGTTCCTAACCAAAAAGAACCAGATCGTTGACTGCCCGGATGCCGAGGCCTTAGCAGCCTTCAAACACAACATCCTTGACGAATGGCTAGCACGCCACCTCGGCCAAGAAAAACCAAAATCCATGGCAGCCCTCACGACACTCATGACCCGCTTTTGCGCGGGAGAGGACAGTTGGCTGGCTCGTAGTAACAACACAGCCAGCGAGACAGGCCCCTCTGAGGTCAAAAATAGCATTGGCAAGCTCCGGCGCAATAGGCACAAACGCCGAAGCACTGATAACAACACCGATGACACTACAGTCAACGCCGGATTCAGCGGCTCCAAGTCTGGCCAACGGAAGAAGCCCTACAAAAGAAACAATGAAGGACCTTCCAGCCTGGACCGCATACTCGACCATCCGTGCCAAACACGGCACCCCGGATAAGCAAGCCAAACACACCAACAGGAACTGTTGGGTTTTTAAGCAGGCCGGCAAGTTAAATGCTGAAAATAAAGAAAACGGGTCACAAAGTGAGGACGATGACGAAGAGCCCCGGTAGCCAAACACTGGGGGCAGAAGAAATTTCCACCCCAAGTCAAAACGGTGAACATGATATACGCCACACACATCCCTAAAAGGGAGCGTAAGCGAGCACTCAGGGACGTCTACGCGGTAGAGCCAGTCGCCCCTAAATTCAACCCATGGTCGTCATTTCCGATCACCTTTGATCGTCGAGATCACCCAACTAGTATCCGTCATGGCGGTTCGGCCGCATTGGTCCTCGACCCAATCATCGACGGATTTCACCTGACACGAGTCCTAATGGGCGGTGGTAGCAGCCTCAACCTGCTCTATCAAGACACAGTGCGGAAGATGGGCATTGACCCCTCCCGAATTAAACCAACAAAGACTACCTTCAAAGGAGTCATTCCGGGCGTCGAGGCCCTCTGTACAGGCTCAATCATGCTGGAAGTGTTCTTTGGTTCTCCGGACAATTTCTGAAGCGAGGAGCTAATCTTCGACATCGTCCCCTTCCGCAGCGGCTACCATGTACTGCTCGGACGAACAGCATTTGCCAGATTCAACGCAGTGCCACACTATGCTTATCTCAAGCTCAAGATGCCCAGTCCACGAGGTGTCATAACAGTCAATGGCAATACGGAACGCTCCCTGCGAAAAGAGGAGCACACCGCCGCCCTAGCAGCAGAGGTACTGAGCGGCCTTCTCAAGCAGCACCATAGTGCGGCTGCCGAGCCCCCGGACACCATCAAGAAGTTCTGAACTACACTCCAGTAGGACAGCAAGGCTCGTCAAGAGCTCGACTAGCAATTTGGCCTCCGTCCCAGTCCCGATGAAGTAGTGGCATTCGTACCACGCATACATAATTACGCACTCGAAATTCCATGGACGTCGACGGAGGCACAAACTAACCCGGGATCTACAGTTCTGCTAGACCGACCCCGGATACACCTTTTCTTTCTGTTTCAGGTTCCTCTTCCTGCGAGCCTGATCACCATCCCCTTCGAAGGATTGGCATACAAAGGGGACATGCAGCATAGGTGTGTAGGGTAACCTCCAAACGTTCTTCTTGACGGTATTTTTGCTTATTTCTCAAGACTCGTACGCTGCCCCCTCTTGATTCCGGCGTATTAAATAGCCCGGGTGCTTGTTGCACTACTTGTACATGATACGCCTTAACGTATCCATTCAGTTATAATGAAAATGATTTGCGGCCCAGTTTTTGTGGTTTTTTGCCCCTTACTTAATTTCATTTTGATCTGCTTATTAGCTACATCGATACTCTTTTGTATGGGTCATATTCGCCAGGGGCTGCTTATCGCCCCACAATACGGCAACAAAGTCCGAACACTTCCCGTATAAAAGTTCGGCACCCCGAATTTAGCATTATATGCATTGGCTCCGAATCATGTCTTTGGTCAATAGTTGGGTTGCCTGGCTCCTGTACTTGCTACCCTACGTTCCGCTCTATCAACTAGGGTAGTAAAGGGAGAACTACTGCGATTGTGCCCTGGCCTTGACCGGATGAGCACCTCGGTAGAGAAAGCCAAAAACTGACTGTCATGATACGGCGAGAGCCGGTCAGCTGTCTGAGGGTTACAAAGTCGTTGGAGATTTCTTCCGCGTCATGCGAAGGATCGGCACCTCCCGATCAGATGCTGACAGCACCCTGGCTTGGACCAAGGGCTGCGCACTTGCTTAATTATAAAACTCCTATGGCTAAGTGAGGGCGTTCAAGCCGTATAGTCTGATTGCCTTGTTCGTTGCGCTAAACAACTCCTTCAAGGACCATATAATTGGATCAAGATTGTTTAGATCTCATCCCGAACACCTCCGTACTACCTACATGAGGGCAGAAGCCGACGACTGGCCAACCTTCAGACTGCATATAACACGGCCGCACAGGAGGAAACAATTTAAAGCATAACGAAATTATATTACAAAACAAGCTTTGTCTTTCTAATACAAGGCAAAGGTCTAACACGAATGTGTTCATTCAAAAATAACGTCCTGCGAACATTGAGCTGCCACAAGTCGAGACCCTTCTATGACATCCGCAAAATATTTCTCGGGTGTGCGGTGCTCCTTGCCCTCTGGCGGCCCGCTGGCAACTTCAACAGCGTTCATCTTCGCCCACCACATCTTGCAACGAGCGAAGGCCATACGAGCACCTTCTATACAGGCGGAGCGCTTGACGACCTCCAGCCGCGGACAGGCTTCCATTAACCGCCTCACGAGTCCGAAAAGCTGTCGGGCATAGCTTCGGCTGGCCATGGCCGGATTGTTAAATCCTACATGGCTAGTTCGGCCACCCTGTGCAGCTCCACCAGCTGCTTCAGCTGATCAGTGAAGGACACGGGATGCTCTAGCGTCTACTACGCCCAGAATAGCTTCTCCGTAGAACCTCCTCCTTCGTTTCGGTAGAACTCTGCGGCGTCGGATACGCTGCGTGGTAGGTCCGCAAAAGCCGGGTTAGTAAAAGGTATTGCTTCTCCGCATACTTGCTTTGCATCTTAAATGCCTTATCCGCCGCGATCTTCTTGGCCTCTTGGATCTCCTGGAAGGCGGCCTGGGCCTCACTCCGTGCGGTCGCCGCGCTTTGACGAGCCTTGGTGAGTTCGGCCTTTCGAGCCGACGCATCATTCTCCAAGGTCTCACATTTTTTTACCACATCTTGAAGCTCCTGCTCGACCTCCTTGACTCGGGCCTCGAGCTTTTTCCGGGCGGCTTGCTGCTCGACGGCCTTCCCCTCGGCTTCGGCCAGAGCCTTTTTCAGGTCCTCGACCTCGGTTGCGGCTCCTGCACATATTACGACACTACGGTCGGTACACATCGCTTGTTCATTCCGAACACACAGCAAGTCGCCATTTACCTTGCTTCTCCTGAAGCCGCATCGTCACCTCACCGAGCTCGTTCTCGGTCCGCTCCAGCCTCTGCTTAAGTTCAGAGACTTCGGCAGCATGCGAGGTTGCGGCCAATAGCGACGCCTGCTTATGCACACATATCATGTTAGTCTCCTACACAAAAAGATTGATCCTCTGTCCGATTTTTTCTTAACGAACACCGGACAGTGTCTCAGGGGCTACTGACTACATGGGGTTTTTCTTTCTCTGTCACTTACCTCAAAACCTGTCAACAGGTTGCTGCAGGCTTCGTTCAGTCCACTCTCGGCGGACTGAACCTTCTCGATCACCGCGCTCATAAGAGCACGGTGCTCGTCCATAACGGAGGCACCTCGTAGCGCCTCCATCAGGTTATCTGGCACCCCTGGATGGATAGGAACCACCGGCGGAAGCAGTGCACCCCCCTCCTTCAAAGGGGGCTTCCCGCCCGACTTCGGAGCCATATGGGTCTCCGGAATCGTATTAAGCTGAGGGCCAAGCTGGATGCAGCCCTCTTCACCAGTCTCCATGGGGATCGTCTCCTCCATGTGTCCGGCAGTGGAGGCTTCGCCTCGTGGCACCTCCCGGACAGCGTCCTGGGTTCCTCCTCGCTTCGGATCGGCCCTCCGGGACAGCACTTCGGTGTCGTCCCTAGCCCCGGGGGAGTAAGCGGGCGGTGGCGACTGGCTCACCATCTCCAACGGAGCCAACGAACTTCCAGACGAGGATCGCTGGATTAGTTCGTGGGCCGGACTGCAATAATACAGTTAACTACATCAAGATATGGAGAAAAAGGGTTGGATGTGCACATGAATAAGCCATGTCACTTACGATGCGGCCTAGGGCTTAGTGCGAGAGTGTCGTTCCGGACTGCCATCAACGTCCCACGCGGTGTTGACCGCCGAGACGCCCTTCCCCTTCTTGGGCGCTTCCGCCTCCAGATGCACCGAAGCCGCCCTCTTCTTCTTCTTCCTCTCCTCAGGGGGAGGATTGTTTCCTTCCTCCTCCTCTTCTTCCTCGTCATCGTCCTCAGGGACGGAGGAATGGGTCTCATCATCCTCGGACGACGCGTCTGAAGCGCCCTTACGACGGGGGCCACTCTTGGCCCCCTTGGCCTTCCCCTTGGCCTTCTTCTCCGGCGCCTTATATGGCACCGACACCAGCATCTTCGCTAGACGCGGGATGACTGGTTCTTCAGGCAACGGAGCCGGACACTGGATCCGCTTCGCCCTCTCCGTCCAGTCCTGGAAGAGCAATAATAAAAGCTCAGGCATCGCCCTTGCAACAAACAGGCAGGGAATACATTAAAAGACATACCTCACTGGCAGGATGCTTAGCGTCGTGTCCGTGTGGCACCCCGGCTCAGAGCGACCGGTTTACCCTGCATTGCCAGCCCAGAGATCATGTCTTCTGGCAACACACAACATATTGGTACAGAAAACAACCGCTTTATTGATGCTAGCAGAACAGAGTTCATATTACAACAGTGGTCGAGGCCAAGCGGCACACTCGGTGCGGCGGAACAATATGTACATTATTTAGTGAACATAAAGGGGCCTCGACTCGAACAACTACGTGGCAGCGGAATAACATCGTAGTGGAAGCTCCATATCACAGGGACACTGATGTGGACACGATCTAGACTCGAACAGCGCTCCTTTCCAACGAGACTTTCCTGAAATCTGGCATGACACGCCAGGTCAGTACATTGAATGTACTTGCAAGCTCACAACAAGCATAATCATAATGACAAACAATATCATGATATTTAACCAATTATTAATAATGCAACATTATATGTCAACATGATGTGATCAAGCCCGAACGTCCCTCAGGACAGCTTACCAACTGTGATCATCTCTGGACCACAAACACACCACCATAGTGGTCTTTCTCAAGAACAACTCGTGATCCTTACGGCGATCACAACCACGACCATCATTCGGTCCCAAATACCTCGATGGCCTTTCTGCCATCCATTGACAATGCAAAGTTCATAGCTTAGTGTGCAATTTTTATTAAACGTTGACTCATGGTGGGACCTAGTACGAGGTGTCTGTGACCGTGGACGCGGCTATCGATAGATTATACACTCTGCAGAGGTAGCACACTGTACCCACACCACGGAACCCATGGCCTCGCATTCCCATTCGGGTGGACCAACGGCATTCCGACAAAACCCCTCCATTGCCACAGCACTCTCCCGGCCACTCCGACCCAAATCCCCAACGGGCTGGTCCTGGGTGGCCCCGTGTCTACCAAAGACACCCCGACCACCGTCATGGTCAAAACACTCCCACTCGGGGACTCGGTACCATAATCTCATCAACGAGCACACAAGATTATGTGTGCTTACCGGGCCAGGGAAAACACGACATAATCTTCCCTAGATGGAGGCACCGACCAGAGGCCATGTCAATGGACCGAATCAAGGCCTTCCCACAAGGCAAATGTGGTTGCACTGGAAAGAAACTCGATTCAGCGGCACCATGACCCAGTCAACGGTATATTCAAGTTGATTTATATTCAGGATTAACTTTAAACTAAAAATGACCGGTGTCATAGCATGCCATGAAATGCAAAACAACACATGCATCACATATTGATAAAAATGACCGACGACATCCATATGCACACCAAGCATAAACGTCAACAACCATATTACTCTACTTGCTCAAAATGACTCACAACTTAACCAAAATATTTTGCAACAAGTTTTATTAATTTCCTACGCAAGAAAGTAACTCCGATAAATTTTTCATATGCTTGACCAAAAGATATCATTATCAACAACTCTTAATTTCTTTATCACTAAGTTGGGTTCAAACATTCTGTAAGACAAGTAATATGATTAAACAAATATTTAAAAGAATATTTTCTAACAAATTTTTATCAATTTAAGAATGCAAACACAAAGCTTTAAATAATTACTAACATGCATAACAAAATTATTTCTAACATCACCTCAAATAAATTTTAACTTGATTTACCCACTTAAACTAGTTTCAACTATTCTATAAATCAAGCATAACAACTCACCAATACTTAACAGAATACAAATAATTCAATAATTATTTAAATGCATGGGTTAATCATTTCATTTAAGTGAGAAAATCACAAATATTGAAATGGCATCATAAAAATGTTGTTGTGGCTTGCCTTAGTGCAGATGAGGTTCACAAGCCTCCTGGTGATCCTCAAGACAAGCCTCACCTTCTGAAAATAATTTTAAACACAAAAAGAACATATCAAGAACACTTCTGAAATTCACCAGAAATTCTAAACAGCTCAGAAAAATCTCATCTTTGGTGAGCTGTTAGATTTCCTTTCAAAGAACACAATACAAAAAGAATCATCTCATTTGGACTTATGGTTAAAAAGTTAAAATTGTTTGAAGCTCTCTGGAATATAAATGAATTTGAATAAAAGAAACAGTTGGGGGTGACGTTGAAGGCGTAAAGCCCAGGGGCGCCACCACTAGTACCGCTTCACGCGTGTACTGAGTGGCTGACTAGCAGGCCCCGCTAGTCAGGTGGGGAAGAGGGAGAGAGAAACAGAGAGGGCCGCGGCTTCGCCGGAGCTCTCGCCGGCGACGAGGGCTCCTTGGCCCAAACGAGAGGGAGGGATTGAGAGAGGGGACGATGGCGCACCAGCCCGTACCCGTAGCGTGGCTAGGGGTGGTCGGACGGCATCGGAAACTAGCTCGCAAGCGGAGGCAGAACGTGGAGGTCGCCGGAGTTGAAGAAGACGGCGAGCAGAGGTCACTCCAGAGGCTCCAAGCGGGCGAGATGGCCTCACCGGAGAGAGGCGGAGGCCTTGGAGGGGTCGCCCAGGCCTGGGAGGGGCTGGAGCTACCGCGGCGACCAGAGGGGATCGCCGGCGAGCTCGAGCTCAGGGACGGCGGCCCGAGGCCTGCCCGGCCGGGCTACGGCTTCCTACTCGATCGTGGGGTGTGTGTGAGTGCTGGATGGTGCTCGAGGAGGCTGGGGGGTGGCTCTATTTATAGGCGAGCGGCGAGGGTGCTTCGGGCTCCGCCGGTGGACACCTGTCCACGGCGCCCGGCGACGAGCGGCGTCAGTGAGAGGGGGAGAAGGCGACGAAAGTCACGCGGCCACTGTGGGCGAGCGGAGACGAGCACAGGATCAAGGGGATGGCGACGAGCACAGTGCGCTCCGCACTGTTGGGCTGGCCGGACCTTGCCCGTGTTCGCTGCGGCGAGCTCCGGCGTCGGCGAGTGCCAGGGAGGAGTTAAGGACGTCGAGACGATGATGGTGGCGGGGTTTGGCATGGTTGGGCAGGCGGGGGAAGCGAGCACGCTCGAACAGAGCGCTCGGCGTCACCCATAGCGCGTCGACACGCATGCCTGGCATCGTGGACACGCGTGGTCACCGCGCGAACTCTCTCCTCAAGCCAGCCTTCGTCCAAAAATCATGTCTGGCATGTTGTTCGTGGTAGTTTTGAAGTTTACCACGGTTTGGTTTGGATCCAGGTGCAGTAGAGAAGATTTTACAAGCCAGGTAAGTTTCTGGTCAGTAACTTTGTGATGTTACTGTGGTCAAATGGCTGGGAGTTTGGGGCTGTGCTTTGGAGTTTAGTTATAAGTTACTAAGGTAAAGATGCACAAGAAAGTTCAGGTCAAATGGAGCAAGTAAAATGGTAGTTGCTGTAGAAACCACCATTTCTGTCCAGAACAGAAAAGATTTTCTGTAGCAAAAATATTCCAAAAAGTGATGAAATATTTTTGCTCAGGGAGGTGACCTAGGGTCCCTAGAATATTTTTGAATTATCTTAGAATTTTCTGAGCCATAAAAACTAGGGTTGCCTTGAAGCAAACAGATCTGGCTTAGGGTTTTTGAGAGAAAATGAATATTTTTCATTTAAGAAAAATATTCCAAAGGTTATTTTGTGGTGGATCAGAAGTGAAGTGATGGTTTGGGAGAGAAGTGAACACTTGGGTGAAAGCCAAGGATGCCCAAGTGTTTAAGTCCAAATGAAAAGATTCAGAAACTCCAAGTTTCAAAAACTTTCAAATGAAATTTCAAGCAAATAAGAAAGGGCAAAAACCAGGCTGTCACAAACCTCCCCCACTTAGAATGAATCTCGTCCTCGAGATTCGGTTGCTTGGGAAAACCACTCTGGATACTGACTCTTAAGGAACTCTTCCTGCTCCCAAGTTGCTTCTGACTCGGTGTGATGCTCCCACTGAACTTTGAAAAAAATTCTGACTTTGCTGCGAGTGACCCTTTCCACTTGATCCAAAATTTTGGACGGTCTTTCTTCATAAGTTAAATCCTTTGCCAATTCTATCTCAACCATTGCAGTCCTTTTCTCAGGCGGGCATATGCATCGTCTCAATTGTGAAACATGGAACACATTGTGTATTTCTGACAACTCCGGGGGTAGTTCCAGGGTGTATGCAACCGTACCCACTCGAGACATAATTGAGAATGGACCAATGAATCTGGGTGCTAGCTTTCCACGAGTCTGAAATCGCTTAACTCCTTTCATAGGAGTGACTCGGAGGTACACATGTTCTCCGGGTTCAAAACTGACCTGCCGGTGCTTTGCATCATAATAACTCTTCTGACGGGATTTGGCCAATTGCAGTCGGTCTCTGATTTCCCTGACTTGTTTCTCGGCTTCCATCATGAGATCGGTTCCAAAGATATGGCTATCTCCAGCTTGAGACCAATTTAGAGGAGTGCGGCACTTACGACCATATAGAGCTTCATAGGGTGACATCTTTAGACTGGTCTGGAAACTGTTGTTATACGAGAACTCAGCATATGGCAAGCAATCTTCCCAGTTCGCCCTGTTGGCTAGCACACAGGCTCGCAACATATCTTCGAGTATTTGATTTACTCGCTCTGTCTGACCGTCCATCTGGGGGTGATAAGCAGTACTATATTTTAGTGTTGTCCCCAAGGCTTGATGGAGGCGGGACCAGAAAGCGGAGGTAAACAAAGAACCTCGGTCGGAAGTGATAGTCTGGGGTACCCCATGCAGACTGACGATTCTGGATACATACAGTTGCGCCAGTTCATTTGCTCTGACTCTGGTGCTGACCGGGATGAAATGAGCAACCATGGTTAGGCTGTCCACTATAACCCAGATTGCGTCTTTGCCTCGCTGAGTCCTAGGCAATCCGGTGATGAAGTCCATGCAAACATCATCCCATTTCCATTGTGAAACTGGCAGTGGTTGGAGAAGTCCGGCTGGCTTCTGATGCTCTGCTTTCACCTTGTTGCATATGTCGCAACAGGCTACAAAATAGGCAATGTCTTTCTTCATCCCATTCCACCAGAATATTTGTTTAAGGTCTTCATACATTTTCGTACTTCCCGGATGAATGGAATACGAGGATTCGTGTGCTTCTGACAAGATTTTCCTCTTCAAGTCCGGTTGATTTGGTACACAAATTCGTCCACGGAATCGGAGGGTACCGAAGTTGTCCTTGAAGAAATCTGGGGGCTGCCTTGCATGTTTTTGTAGCTTGGCGTCATCTGGCTGGGCCTTGCGGATTTCCATCTCAAGTGTGGGGGTAACTTCCAAAATATTAGTGAGGCCAGCATCCACGATGACCAAGTTGAGCTGAGTGATCTCCTCCTGAAGTTCGGTAGGCAATGATTTTAACATGACATTTAAGCTGACGGGCTTTCGACTGAGCGCATCGGCAACGACGTTGGCCTTGCCTGGATGGTAATTTATTCCAAGGTCATAATCCTTGACCAACTCTAACCATCTTCGCTGACGGAGATTTAAATCTGGCTGAGTGAAGATGTACTTGAGGCTTTTGTGGTCGGTAAAAATTTGGCACCTTTTTCCAATGAGATAGTGTCTCCAAATTTTTAATGCATGAACCACTGTAGCCAATTCCAAATCATGAGTAGGATAATTTCCCTCATGTGGCCATAGTTGTGGTGATGCATAGGCTACTACCTTGCCATCTTGCATCAATACACAACCAATACCTTGTCTGGAGGCATCGCAGTACACGTCGAAGCTGCGATAAATGTCTGGAAGAGTCAATATGGGTGCGGTTGTCAGACGACTCTTCTCACAGTCCTTGGTCCACTCAAACTTTGTATCCTTTTTGAGCAGTTCCGTCATAGGTTTAGCAATTTTGGAAAACCCTTCAATGAAACGACGATAGTATCCAGCTAATCCAAGGAAACTCCGGATCTGTGTTATAGTCGTGGGCGGTACCCAATCGAGCACATCCTTTACTTTGCTCGGGTCCACGGCTATGCCTTTGGCGGATAGTACATGCCGGAGAAACCCAACTTGCTTGAGCCAAAATTCGCACTTACTGAACTTGGCGTATAGCTGATGGTTGCGGAGCCGTTGTAGCACTGCCCGGAGGTGATCCTTATGCTCTTCTTCACTCTTGGAGTAAATGAGGATGTCGTCGATAAAGACTACCACAAATTTGTCGAGGAAGTCCATGAACACCTTGTTCATCATATGCATGAAGAAGGCAGGGGCATTGGTGAGACCAAAGGACATCACAGTATATTCGTAAAGACCGTATCATGTAGTGAATGCGGTCTTAGGAATATCTTCCCTTTTAATCTTGAGCTGATGATACCCGGTCCGTAAATCGATTTTTGAGAATACTTTAGCCCCACTGAGCTGATCGAACAGATCATCAATCCTTGACAGTGGGTATTTATTTTTTATGGTGACCTCATTCAGCTGGCGATAATCTATGCACATACGGAGACTGCCATCCTTTTTACCCACGAAGATTGCAGGTGACCCCCATGGTGAAGAGCTGGGACGAATATAACCTTTCCGGAGTAATTCATCAAGCTGTTTCTTTAGTTCCACTAATTCTGATGAGGGCATCCGGTAATACTTTTTGTATAATGGTGCGGTTCCGGGCACAAGATCTATGGCAAATTCCAGTTCCCGATCTGGTGGCATGCCTGGCAGTTCTTCTGGAAACACATCAGGGTACTCACTGACCACAGGAATAAATTCCAATTCGACCACAGCAGTGCACACTAGTTCTGGCTTGGGTATATGCTTGCGAGCATAGAATTTGGTGAGCTGCCCATTCAGGTTGGTTAAATTGACTTCTCGGGTTGTGCAGTTTATACAAACTTGATATTTGGTCAGCTAATTCATTCCCAATATAATATCCAACTGTTCAAACTCAATGATTATCAGAGATGTTGGAAAATGGACCCCGTTGATATTGATCTCCAGATCACGGCAGACTAGATTGCTCTTGATTATAGATCCCGGGGTTTGTACCAGCACATTTTCGCCCAAAATTGTGCGAGGAAAATTGTTTTGGGCGGAAAAACTCCGAGAAATAAAAGAATGGGAAGCCCCAGAGTCAAATAAAATTACTGCAGGTATGTCATTAACAGAAAACATACCAATGACGACTTCTGGCTTCTCTTGGGATTCATCAGCGGAGATATGATTCACGTGCCCAGTGAAGTTTTGCTGGGTTGGCCCTGACTCCATAAAGTTAACTTGTGGCCTGCTCAGCGCATTCACCTTGTGGTTCTTGGGGCACTGTTTGGCATAATGTCCGGGCTGCCCGCAAGTGAAACAAGAATTATTGCGCTGCCGCTCCTCATGCATTGGATTGGCCCCAACATTCTTGACTTGAGTGGTGGTCTTGTTAACATTCTGCTGCCAATTTGGCCGGTATTCCACCTGAGTCTGCTGCCAGGTACGAGCCTTTTGCATAGGTTGCCCATCCTTCTTTGGCTCAAACTTGCGCTTGTTGTCGTTAACAGGCCTATTATCTGATATAAGCTTGTGTTCCCGTTCAGCAATGAATGCCTTGTCTACCAGAGTTTGGAAATCCGTGAAATCAAACATACTGAGAGCACACCGAAGTTGCGGATTTAAACCTCCAAGAAATCTGTCCATCTTCCTTTCTTCGGTGGCTACGTCATACAGAGAGTAACGGGCCAGATGATTGAATTTTTGCAGATACTCAGCCACAGATTGATTTCCTTGGACAAGCGCGAGAAATTCACGCTGCTTGGCCTTCATAACTCCAGTAGGGATGTGATATTTGCGGAACTTATACTTGAATTTTTCCCAGGTGACTTCCTCATCAATCGGCCACATGGCTTTTGTATTTTCCCACCATATGGCAGTTGCGCCTTCAAGGTAATGGGTTGCAAATGGGACTTTATCATTTCCTTCAGTACAGGCGATCTCAAGGTTTTTCTCCATGGTGCGCAACCAATCGTCTGCATCCAATGTGTCAACAACCTGACTGAAATTGGGTGGATTGGTCCTCTAAAAATCTGACAGCTTTGAGTGATGACCATTCTGATTTCCATTTTGTCCAACTATAGCTTGCACACTTCTCAATATTTCAATCAGATCATTGTTCCTTTTTTTCTTCAAACATACGCAGAACTTGCTCGGTGGAGGGAGGATCAGGCGGAGGAGGTGGTGGCTGAACATACGGCTCGGGAGAATATCCTGCTTGTCGTGCGGAACGACGAACAGGAGTTCCCTCACGAACGTTGCTACTGCCGCCTCCCCGCGTCATCCTATTGAGTATTTTTGCCAAGGCAACGAAATCGAGATGAGAGACATCCAAGAATAAAATTGGGGAAAAGCCAGCAACAATTCTTGAAAAAGACAAAAGAGCGAAGAGAATACGGCGATTAAAGTCCCATCATAATTATACATAGACTCATACATGAAAATTTAACAACCTGACTGGTTCCACTACTCTCATACATGAAGCATCATGACTCGTACAACTACATCCGTACACCATCTAGACGACTGCGAATACTCAAAGACACTACTGCTCTGCTGGTGCTGTGGTGTCCTCCCCTGAAGCGGTCTCAGATCCCGAACTGACGTGGTTAACGGAAACCTCCGGGTTAAAGGTAACACGACGACGCTGCCTCAAGGGCTCTCCCTCAGGGGCAGGGGTAGGATGAAGCATCGGGGCTGCAGGAGTAGCAAGAAGTGGGACCCACTCGGCAGGAGTACTGAGAGGGTTCACGGCCGGAACGCCTATGCTGCTCGGGGGAGTAACCGGCGAAATAGGGGAGCTAGAGCTAACTGGGACATAAGGGGTAAATCCCAGTGAGGATGAAGTAGTGGTGAATCTAGTAGTGACCAAGGTAGCGGCTAAAGCAGTACGGGCACGAGTCAGCTCTCGAGCCAGCTCGTGGATCATCAGATAGCTAGCAGTGATATAGCGAGCAAGATGGCTAGCAACACTATCAGACTCCGGGTTAACGAGAGGAAAACGGACACGACCGTTGTCGTGCAGAGATGGGTAGTAATAGAATCCTGGGTGATGCTGCATTTGAACCTCGGTATAACGAAGCTCGACAAGGACCTCAAATGCGGCAAACTGGACAGCCTGAGAAGCGGTGGAGGCGTAACCGCTCCGAGAAGTGCGAGTGTAAGAGCCGGAATCGGAACTGGTGCGCAGAGTAACCACTGCGTGATACTCATACACTGAGTCTGCTAGACGCTCCCGGTACACACGGTAGATTGGTTCGTCTCCGTGAGGGTACAGCCGACGCCACACGTTGCGGAGAAGGTGCGGTGACGTGTACGGCATCAACTGCAACTGGCACGGATACGACACCGGAGCCATCTACACTCACAACCATTAACAGGTTAGCATAAAAATAATAATCAAATGACTACAATGCAACAACCAGCTATAACTGCTATCGACACTCACATTTACTCGTGTCTAGTGTCCAGTTAACATGTCGTAGTCTAGCATGGCCTACAGTCAGCGCGGCTCTGGTACCAACCGTTGTGGCACCCCGGCTCAGAGCGACCGGTTTACCCTGCATTGCCAGCCCAGAGATCATGTCTTCTGGCAACACACAACATATTGGTATAGAAAACAACCGCTTTATTGATGCTAGCGGAACAGAGTTCATATTACAACAGTGGTCGAGGCCAAGCGGCACACTCGGTGCGGCGGAACAATATGTACATTATTTAGTGAACATAAAGGGGCCTCGACTCGAACAACTACGTGGTAGCGGAATAACATCGTAGCGGAAGCTCCATGTCACAGGGACACTGATGTGGACACGATCTAGACTCGAACAGCGCTCCTTTCCAACGAGACTTTCCTGAAATCTGGCATGACACGCCAGGTCAGTACATTGAATGTACTTGCAAGCTCACAACAAGCATAATCATAATGACAAACAATATCATGATATTTAACCAATTATTAATAATGCAACATTATATGTCAACATGCTGTGATCAAGCCCGAACGTCCCTCAGGACAGCTTACCAACTGTGATCATCTCTGGACCACAAACACACAACCATAGTGGTCTTTCTCAAGAACAACTCGTGATCCTTACGGCGATCACAACCACGACCATCATTTGGTCCCAAATACCTCGATGGCCTTTCTGCCATCCATTGACAATGCAAAGTTCAAAGCTTAGTGTGCAATTTTTATTAAACGTTGACTCATGGTGGGACCTAGTACGAGGTGTCCGTGACCGTGGACGCGGCTATCGATAGATTATACACTCTGCAGAGGTAGCACACTGTACCCACACCACGGAACCCATGGCCTCGCATTCCCATTCGGGTGGACCAACGGCATTCCGACAAAACCCCTCCATTGCCACAGCACTCCCCCGGCCACTCCGACCCAAATCCCCAACGGGCTGGTCCTGGGTGGCCCCGTGTCTACCAAAGACACCCCGACCACCGTCGTGGTCAAAACACTCCCACTCGGGGACTCGGTACCATAATCTCATCAACGAGCACACAAGATTATGTGTGCTTACCGGGCTAGGGCAAACACGACATAATCTTCCCTAGATGGAGGCACCGACCAGAGGCCGTGTCAATGGACCGAATCAAGGCCTTCCCACAAGGCAAATGTGGTTGCACTGGAAAGAAACTTGATTCAGCGGCACCATGACCCAGTCAACGGTATATTCAAGTTGAGTTATATTCAGGATTAACTTTAAACTAAAAATGACCGGTGTCATAGCATGCCATGAAATGCAAAACAACACATGCATCACATATTGATAAAAATGACCGACGTCATCCATATGCACACCAAGCATAAACGTCAACAACTCATATTACTCTACTTGCTCAAAATGACTCACAACTTAACCAAAATATTTTGCAACAAGTTTTATTAATTTCCTACGCAAGAAAGTAACTCCGATAAATTTTTCATATGCTTGACCAAAAGATATCATTATCAACAACTCTTAATTTCTTTATCACTAAGTTGGGTTCAAACATTCTGTAAGACAAGTAATATGATTAAACAAGTATTTAACAGAATATTTTCTAACAAATTTTTATCAATTTAAGAATGCAAACACAAAGCTTTAAATAATTACTAACATGCATAACAAAATTATTTCTAACATCACCTCAAATAAATTTTAACTTGCTTTACCCACTTAAACTAGTTTCAACTATTCTGTAAATCAAGCATAACAACTGACCAATACTTAACAGAATACAAATAATTCAATAATTATTTAAATGCATGGGTTAATCATTTCATTTAAGTGAGAAAATCACAAATATTGAAATGGCATCATAAAAATGTTGTTGTGGCTTGCCTTAGTGCAGATGAGGTTCACAAGCCTCCTGGTGATCCTCAAGACAAGCCTCACCTTCTGAAAATAATTTTAAACACAAAAAGAAAATATCAAGAACACTTCTGAAATTCACCAGAAATTCTAAACAGCTCAGAAAAATCTCATCTTTGGTGAGCTGTTAGATTTCCTTTCAAAGAACACAATGCAAAAAGAATCATCTCATTTGGACTTATGGTTAAAAAGTTAAAATTGTTTGAAGCTCTCTGGAATATAAATGAATTTGAATAAAAGAAACAGCTTGGGGTGACGTTGAAGGCGTAAAGCCCAGGGGCGCCACCACTCGTACCGCTTCGCGCGTGTACTGAGTGGCTGACTAGCGGGCCCCGCTAGTCAGGTGGGGAAGAGGGAGAGAGAAACAGAGAGGGTCGCGGCTTCGCCGGCGACGAGGGCTCCTTGGCCCAAACGAGAGGGAGGGATTGAGAGAGGGGACGATGGCGCACCTGCCCGTACCCGTAGCGTGGCTAGGGGTGGTCGGACGGCGTCAGAAACTAGCTCGCAAGCGGAGGCAGAACATGGAGGTCACCGGAGTTGAGGAAGACGGCGAGCAGAGGTCACTCCAGAGGCTCCAAGCGGGCGAGATGGCCTCACCGGAGAGAGGCGGAGGCCTTGGAGGGGTCGCCCAGGCCTGGGAGGGGCTGGAGCTACCGCGGCGACCAGAGGGGATCACCGGCGAGCTCGAGCTCGGGGACGGCGGCCCGAGGCCTGCCCGGCCAGGCTACGGCTTCCTACTCGATCGTGGTGTGTGTGTGAGTGTTGGATGGTGCTCGAGGAGGCTGGGGGTGGCTCTATTTATAGGCGAGCGGCGAGGGTGCTTTGGGCTCCGTCGGTGGACACCTGTCCATGGCGCCCGGCGACGAGCGGCGTCAGTGAGAGGGGGAGAAGGCGACGGAGGTCACGCGGCCACTGTGGGCGAGCAGAGACGAGCACAGGATCAAGGGGATGGCGACGAGCACAATGCGCTCCGCACTGTTGGGCTGGCCGGACCTTGCCCGTGCTCGCTGCGGCGAGCTTCGGCGTCGGCGAGTGCCAGGGAGGAGTTAAGGACGTCGAGACGATGATGGTGGCGGGGTTTGGCATGGTTGGGCAGGCGGGGGAAGCGAGCACGCTCGAACAGAGCGCTCGGCGTCACCCAGAGCGCGTCGACACGCATGCCTGGCATCGTGGACACGCGTGGTCACCGCGCGAACTCTCTCCTCAGGCCAGCCTTCGTCCAAAAATCATGTCTGGCATGTTGTTCGTGGTAGTTTTGAAGTTTACCACGGTTTGGTTTGGATCCAGGTGCAGTAGAGAAGATTTTACAAGCCAGGTAAGTTTCTGGTCAGTAACTTTGTGATGTTACTGTGGTCAAATGGCTGGGAGTTTGGGGCTGTGCTTTGGAGGTTAGTTATAAGTTACTAAGGTAAAGATGCACAAGAAAGTTCAGGTCAAATGGAGCAAGTAAAATGGTAGTTGCTGTAGAAACCACCATTTTTGTCCAGAACAGAAAAGATTTCCTGTAGAAAAAATATTCCAAAAAGTGCTGAAATATTTTTGCTCACGGAGGTGCCCTAGGGTCCCTAGAATATTTGTGAATTATCTTAGAATTTTCTGAGCCATAAAAATTAGGGTTGCCTTCAAGCAAACAGATCTGGCTTAGGGTTTTTGAGAGAAAATGAATATTTTTCATTTAAGAAAAATATTCCAAAGGTTATTTTGTGGTGGATCAGAAGTGAAGTGATGGTTTGGGAGAGAAGTGAACACTTGGGTGAAAGCCAAGGATGCCCAAGTGTTTAAGTCCAAATGAAAAGATTCAGAAACTCCAAGTTTCAAAAACTTTCAAATGAAATTTCAAGCAAATAAGAAAGGGCAAAAACCAGGCTGTCACAGTCCGCGATCTGATTCCGCGGTCGGCGGTTTTTCGTTGCCCTTAAAGAGCAACTTCCACGTGTCTTCGTGAGTAGTCTCGAAGAGCCTTACCAAGGTCTGGTGCTTCTTCGGATTGAACTCCCACAAAGGGCGGCGTTGGCACGGGAGAATCCGGCGAACTAACATCACCTGGATTACGTCTACGAGCTTGACGTTCTTGGCTATGATGCTTTGAACGCGCGTCTGCAATGCTATTACCTCATCGGACGAACCCCAGTCGGGACTCTTCTCGACCCAAGAGGTGAGCCGCATAGGAGCACCAGAGCGGAATTCGGCAGCCGCGGCCCAGGAGGTGCCGCGGGGTTCTGTGATGTAGAACCATTGTCTCTGCCACTCCTTCACTGTCTCCACAAAAATGCCTTTCGGCCAAGAGACGTTGGGCAGCTTGCTCACCATGGCTCCTCCGCACTCCGCGTGCTGGCCGTCTACCATCTTCGGCTTCACGTTAAAGACTTTAAGCCACAACCCGAAGTGGGGATGGATGCGGAGGAAGGCCTCGCACACGACGACGAACGCCGAGATGTTAAGGAAGGAATTCGGGGACAGATCATGGAAATCCACCCCGTAATAATACATCAGCCTGCGGACAAAGGGGTGGATTGGGAACCCCAGCCCGCGGAAGAAATGAGGGAGGAATACTACCCTCTCGTGGGACTCCGGCGTGGGAACGATTTGTCCCTCGGCAGGCAAGCGGTGAGCGATTCCCTTCGCCAGATATCCGGCCGCCCGGAGCTCAGTAATGTCCTCCTCCGTGACGGAGGAGACCATCCACTTGCCCTGACCACCGGATCCGGACATGGTTGCTTGAGTGGAAAGGAGATTGGAACTTGGGCGCTGGAGCTCGAGATCGGGAAGGCGGAGACGGAGAGAAAGCGTGAGAAGAGGAAGGGGAGTCCCTATCTCCTTATAAAGGCAGCCAATATTAAACGCCTCCTCACTCGCCTTGAGATTCGCCTCTTCCCAAGGGTTGTGTAAACGGCACGGTTGGGTTGCCCATGCCCGCATTGATGAGAATCCCGCAATAAAGGGGCATGATCTCTGCTTCGACAAGACATGCCCATAGCAACCACGTCTTGAAACGTGGGATGGCAGATGAAAAACGGTTCGAGATTATGACCGGACAAGACGCGATGTCGTGTGGTGAAGAGCTGTCAACAGATTAGATTCGTGCAAGTATTATATTCTCTCCAAGATAGTCTTCGGATGTAATGCAATGCCGAAGATAATCTGCGCGCCGGACTCCTCGTCATTGAAGCCAGGTTCAGGGGCTACTGAGGGAGTCCTGGACTAAGGGGTCCTCGGGCGTCCGGCCTGTTACTCATTGGGCCGGACTGATGGGCTATGAAGACACGAAGACCGAAGACTATACCCGTGCCCGGATTGGACTCTCCTTGGCGTGGAAGGCAAGCTAGGCGACCGACTATGAAGATTCCCTCTTGTGTAACCGACCTCATGTAATCCTAAATCTCTCCGGTGTCTATATAAACCGGAGGGCATAGTCCGGATAGGACAGATTCATTACCATATACTCATAGGCTAGACTTCTAGGGTTTAGCCATTACGATCTCGTGGTAGATCAACTCTTGTAACACTCATATTCATCAAGATCAATCAAGCAGGAAGTAGGGTATTACCTCCATGGAGAAGGCCCGAACCTGGGTAAACATGGTGTCCCCCATCTCCTGTTACCATCGATCCTAGACGCACACTTTGGGACCCCTACCCGAGATCCGCCGGTTTTGACACCAACACAGGACTTTTCTGGCCCAACTCTTTTGCTTCGGGGGCTTCTTTTGGTCCATAAAAAATCACCGCAAATTTTCAGGTCATTTGGACTCCGTTTGATATTCCTTTTCTGCGAAACTCAAAAACAAGGAAAACATAAACTGACACTGTGTTCTAGGTTAATAGGTTAGTCCCAAAAACATATAAAATAGCATATAAATGCATATAAAACATCCAAGATGGATAATAAAATAGCATGAATACTTCATTATAGATATGTTAGAGACGTATCAATCATCAGGTGATAACGACTTCTTCTACAGTAGTTGGTCTAGCAGGACCATGGCCTTGATGACTTCGCATCTACGACAAAAAATGACACGCTGACTTCGACGCTGGAGCGGCTTGCGGCGACGCGACATCGGCCTTTTGGGAGGATGATGACAGGGTGGCCCCAATAACTTCGATGTAATACTTGGATCGATAATCTCTCTTTATACCACTGAATTGATTAATCGATCCAAGTATTTTTCGTGAAAAAAGGGAGATTATCGCAAGAAGTTTGGATAGTTTGCAACCAAGCAAGCACATGTTATCTCATATATTCACAATCGCAATTGCTCCACGTGCGACAAAATGTGGGCAATATGTGCACGACCAACAATCCAGCGGACGTTGCTCGGCTATGGACGAGATTCCCCAGCTGGATTTCATCATCGTGCGTGAATCGTCCAATTTTTTCGTTCGCATAGCACTGCTCATTCGCAATAGAAAACTTACATTTAGCTAATATTCTTGTATTTTTGGTCATTCTTTTGTAGTGTTTATTTTCTCACTATTTTTTAGTTTCACTTTATCTTTCCCTAAAATGGAAAAGAGCAATATTATGAATGATAGAAATGGCTTCTTTAAGAAGCCAACAAAGTCCTCCTAAATACTTGTGCATTTTTTCATAATACTTCTAAATTTTGAAGTTTCGTACTTGTTCTTTCATTTTCTCCCAATTTTATTGTTTCTTTGATATATACTTCCTTCTCTTTCCAATTTTCCCTACTTTTCCTCCAAATGTAGTTTATAAAATATATATTTTGAATATTCTATCCGCCATATCATCCAAAACTACATGTATGGGTTTGAATGCGAAAATCCAGAGATTTTAAGACTAGGAAACCAATGGTGTCTATCTGTTATCAAGGAAAAGATCCACTCTGCACATTCGCTGAGGATTTGAGGTACAAAATGTAACAGTATATTATACTCACTAAGCTATAGCTCCTCATAGAATTTTGAATTTTTTTTATGCTTTGAGAAATTGACACATGTCAGGTAGTGAACAGTAGCCAAATGAAAAGCAATCATGGAATGCACTACGTCACATATATTTTTACCTGGTGAACGGTAATTCAAAAAAATGTGACAGTTTTACACGCTGGTGACCAGTACTTGAAAAAATATCAACAAAATTTAAAAAAAACTTAATTTTTTTACGCCACATATATAATTTTAATTGACTAAGCCAAATATTTGTTTTCCCTTTTTTAAAATTTTTGTAGCTGCTTACAAGATGTCGTGTGTAAATAGATTTGTGAATGGGTTCGGATAGATTTGAGAAACCACGTCCTTCAACATGTGGTGCACCTACACCGCTTTGACTAGCTAGATATTTTTCTTCCCCACGACTTCTCGGTCTCCACCGCTCACCACAACCGCTTCTCCCCTTCCGAATGTTCACCACTCCAGCACATGCCCTGGGGAACCGCGTCCTTTAACACGTGGTCCACTTACACCGGGGAACCACGTCCTTTAACACGTGGTCCACTTACACTGCTTTGACTAGCTACATATTTCTCTTTCCCACGACTTTTCTTGGTCTCCACTGCTCACCACAACCGCTTCTCCTCTTCCGGCGCTCACCATTCCAGCACATGCCCTAGCCCCCGCCACCTCCGTGCTCTCCTCTATCTCGCTCCAGCGCCGCCGTTGCACATCACCGCCTTCCCACAATTCGTTTCTCGATGACTCACAGCCCCGTCAAAGTGAGGTTGCCACCTTGTGCTCACGTCGGGCCAGATGCAGGTCGTCACCGGCTGCTCAACCTGCACCGAGGAAAGACAGTGCATGAATAGACCAGTGCTCGGGACCCTGTTACCTGGCAGATGGAGAAAGATGATGCGGGGATGGGCCGACGCATACGAGAGGCTGCGGCGGAGAGCGGACGAGATGGGAGCCAACCACACTGCTACTTGGCGGTGGCCTATGTTGGCCCACACACCTCACAGTGCTCTACCATGCTTTTAGTCGCCTCGCCGGTCTTAATCTGTCTCGCCAACGCTTTAATTCTTAGCAACATCAGCTCCGTCAGGTCTTCCTCTTCTTTGCCGCCACCTCGACCGCAATCTCCCCATCTTCCTCTAGGCATGCAACTTGAATTGACTATGTATCTATATTGGTTTTTAGGTTTGTAGACACATCAAGACTCACTATGTAAAACTAAGAAGTTTCGGTTGGATGCGGTGTTTTGACTCTCTGGTGCATCTGCACCCAGGTGAACAGTAAATTCATTTAAAATATATAAAAAATCAAAAATGCTATTTTTTTATGCTAGATGCTCATGCGCGTGAAGTCCGTGCTAAATTTCGTGGAGTTCGGACATTTCAGTTGCTCTTAAAAAAGACAAATTTTGGGGTTGTAAGATAGTTTACTATTCACGTACTATTTTGATCGAATTTTGTCTTTTTTGCCATGAGCTCCTCGGATGCCCGAACAAGCTGAAATTTGGCACGAAAATCACGCATTGGATCATCTTCCACCCATTTTTTCCAGAATTGTTTGAATTCCTTTACTATTTTTTAATTTACTGTTCATCGAGTGTAGATGAGCCCGACTGCCTAACTGAATATCCGGTTTCGGTAGGCTTCGTTGTGTAGTAACATAGTTGATATTGGCTTCATATCATAAAATTTTGTGAGCAGAACTAAGGAAAGGTATGGGCGATCTCCATGTATTTTTTCCTGATCTTAATTGTATTTTCTTTCACTCAGGTATTGAACCTGTTACTCTCATCCAGCATCGTGTGTATGGGGCCGTCACCAATCTCCGTCGCCGGGCAGCGAGCGGGCTGCACCGGCCAGATCAGATTTGACTAGAAGCTAGACCACGCATGCAGCCGACCCGTCCACCAGGCCCTTCACGTTGCCATCGCCGATCTAAGGTTAGATGCCTCATCGCTGCATAACCAGCCGCCACTTTTATGCTCTTTTGGTGCGCTTTGCTCATTTGGTGTTGTATATTATCTACTGTATCACCTTTATACCCAGTCTAGAAAAATAGTAACAGAACGTACTAAGGAGCTATGTGTGTGTAAAGTTGGATCTCGCAATATTGTTCATACCACTTGGGGTTTCCTTTTGTTCATTTTAAGTATTATTATCAGTTCACATGATAAACGTTGCTCCAAATATACGATCATACAATTGGGACATGGTTCGGTAAAATAAAAATGCCACTTTGTTCACACAAAATACCATTAAAATAGTACCAGAACCGAATACCATGTTCAAAACAATTGGAACATGCATGCGACGTTCAATTAATATATTTCACAAACAATACGAAATTAGAGAGAGAAAAAACTATAACCAAAATATTCTAGATGCAACCAGCTTTCAATATATTATATGGCTTAAAATCTGAAATAGTCTTGACATGTCCTATAGTGATAATATATCATACAATATATATCTACCATGTTCAATATTCCTTTCTGTCTCACTCCAGTTTTTCTCAACCAAAAGCAACAAGACCCGCTCACACGGACTGCCTAACGGGGGCTCTGTCACGGGCACGGCGTGTCGCCGCGCCTTTCACTGCTAGTAATATATTCATACCGCCTACTCTCATGCCTTGTATTAACCTACCTAATAATCCTCTCGGCCCCTGAATTTCATCGCGGTGGGGGCCTCCTTTCCCCTTCTATCCAATCAAAACTTGCCAACTATTCTACTCCCGCAAAACTTGCCAACTGATCTTTGCGGCAATATCTCGAGTTCCATGGCATGTTAGAAACAAAGCGCTTATTGAAGGGATTTTGGTTAAGCATCGTGTTGATGCCTTATCTTTTTACACCTATGGAAGCCTCTGAGCAAGGGATATGCGGCCTCATGCAGAGCTGCTATGGGACAAGCTCCCACACCATGCGAAGGTTCTCAGGGATGTTAGAGCATCTCCAACCGTTGGCCCCCCAGGGGGCTCGAAAAATCGCTGCATGGGGGCGAACCGGCGCAAAAAATCGGTTTGGGGGCAATCGGGTTCCCAGCCGCCGCCCCCAGGGTCGCCTCCATTCGCCCTTTTTTAAATATTTTTGAAAAGAAATTCGGCTAAAATTCGGCAAAACATTACAAAGATTCGGCAAACAGGACATAAACTTCGGCGTTCTATATTTTTTAACATAGAAAACATAAAATTTACTAAAAAAAGACAAAGCACCGCGACTACAGGCTGAAGAACTCGCTCAACGCGGCGTAGTCACCGTCGTTGACGTCGCCGTCGTCGTCCTTCTCCTTCTTCACGCTGTTGGACCCCTGCCCGAGGCCGCCCTGGCGGACAGGTTTGGCCAGTGGCGGCCGTCGTCGTCGCTGTCTACAAGCACGATGACGCCCCCTTCGTCGCGCCCACGGCGGCGCGCGGCATCTCTGCCAGGGCGCGACACTGACGCTCCATCTCCAGCCACGCCCAATCTTCCCGCGCCCACTTCATGGCCGCCTCGTCGTCGAGCCCCGGCTCCATCTTCACGGCCGCGAGCCCCAGCTCCATCTTCGGCTTGATGAGGCGGAGAGGAGCCAAGGAGGAGGCACGCTCGCCCTCGTTGATGACGATGCCGGTGAAGGAAATATGCCCTAGAGGCAATAATAAAGTTATTATTTTATATTTCCTTATATCATGATAAATGTTTATTATTCATGCTAGAATTGTATTAACCGGAAACTTGATACATGTGTGGATACATAGACAAAACACCGTGTCCCTAGTAAGCCTCTACTAGACTAGCTCGTTAATCAAAGATGGTTAAGTTTCCTAACCATAGACATGTGTTGTCATTTGATGAACAGGATCACATCATTAGGAGAATGATGTGATGGACAAGACCCATCCGTTAGCTTAGCATAATGATCGTTAAGTTTCATTGCTATTGCTTTCTTCATGACTTATACATATTCCTTTGACTACGAGATTATGCAACTCCCAAATACCGGAGGAACACCTTGTGTGCTATCAAACGTCACAACGTAACTGGGTGATTATAAAGATGCTCTACAGGTGTCTCCGAAGGTGTTTGTTGGGTTGGCATAGATCGAGATTAGGATTTGTCACTCCGAGTATCGGAGAGGTATCTCTAGGCCCTCTGGGTAATGCACATCATAATAAGCCTTGCAAGCAATGTGACTAATGAGTTAGTTGCGGGATGATGCATTATGGAACGAGTAAAGAGACTTGCCAGTAACGAGATTGAACTAGGTATGAAGATACCGACGATCGAATCTCGAGCAAGTAACATACCGATGACAAAGGGAATGACGCATTACGGTACGACCGATAAAGATCTTCGTAGAATATGTGGGAGCCAATATGAGCATCCAGGTTCCACTGTTGGTTATTGACCGGAGAGGTGTCTCGGTCATGTCTACATAGTTCTCGAACTCGTAGGGTCCGCACGCTTAACGTACGATGATGACTTTGTATTATATGAGTTATGTGATTTGGTGACCGAATGCTGTTCGGAGTCCCGGATGAGATCACGGAGATGACGAGGAGTCTTGAGATGGTCAAGAGGTAAAGATTCATATATAAAACGATAGTATTCGGACACCTGAAGTGTTCCGGGGCTACCGGGTACGTATCGGGTCACCGAAAGGGGTTCCGGGCACCCCCCCCCCCCCCCCCCCCCCGGCAAAGATTTGGGCCTTATTGGGCCTAGGGCGGGACAGACCAGCCCCTTGTGGGCTGGTGCGCCCCCATTATGGGTCGATCTAAGTGGAGAAAGGAAAAGGGGAGGAGGAAAGGAAATAGAGGGAATAGGATTCCCCCTTCCTTTCCCCTCTCCCCTCTTTCCTTCCTCCCTCCGAAGATAAGGAAAGGGGGAGGCCGAATTGGAGGAGGCCCCCAAGTAGGATTCCTCCTACTTGGGGCGCCCCAAGGCAACTCCCCTCCCTCTCCCACCTATATATACATGGGGAGGGGGCGCCTAGAACACACACTAACAATTGTTAGCCGTGTGCAGCGCCCCCCTCCACAGTTTACGCCTTCGGTCATATTCACGTAGTGCTTAGGCGAAGCCCTGCGCGGATTACTTCACCATCACCATCACCACGCCGTCGTGCTGACGGAACTCTCCCTCGACACTTTGCTGGATCAAGAGTTCGAGGGACGTCATCGAGCTGAACGTGTGCAGAACTCGGAGGTGCCGTACGTTCGGTGCTTGATCGGTCGGAACGAGAAGAAGTTCGACTACATCAACCGCGTTAACAAACGCTTCCGCTTTCGGTCTACAAGAGTACGTGGACACAGTCTCCCCCTCTCGTTGCTATGCATCTCCTAGATAGATCTTGCATGAGCGTAGGAAATTTTTGAAATTGCATGCTACGTTCCCCAACAGCCGGCGATGCGGGTGCGCCGGACGAGCGGCGTTTCCGTGGGCTCGGCCTTGACGCTGAAGAGTGTCGGCGACCCGGAAGAGTGGGAGGAGAAGGAAGAGGAGCCGGTCCTCCTCGGCATCCATTGCCCACCACTCCGATGGGGGACCGGGGCGGCCGGGTACGTCAGCGGCGGCTCGTTGCCGCCCTCGAGGTGCTCGAGGACGGCGTGGCGCGTGCGGCCGGGGGCGCCCCATCACAGGCGGCGCCCGTCGTTGTTTTTGCTCCCCCGCACCACGGGCGCGTTGTTGGTGGAGGCTAGCCGCTCCGCCTGCCGGCGTTTGAAGTACGCCGCCCACGCCTCGTGGTTGTCGGTGGCATACTCTGGGAGGGCCCGCTGCTCCTCCTTCAGAGACGCCCGCGTACGCTTGATCTCGGCCTGGAAGTAGTCGGGGCGCGTGACGTCGGGCAGCGGGGGGACGGGGACGCCCTCGTCGCTGAGCCTCCACCGCCCGGCGCGCGCATGTCGGGAGGCGCCGGGTAGTTGGCTTCATGCAGGAGATGGGCTTCCCACTCGTGCAGAGAGCGGCGGCCGAAGCCATTGGCAGCTGCCCCATCGCCGGGGAACCTTTCGCCCATCGTTTGCGGCGGCTGTGAACGGGGAGGGAGAGGAAAGAGAGCTCGGCGGCGGCGGCTGTGCACGGGGATAGAGAGGGGCTGCGGGCGAGTGTGTCCACCTGCAAGGGAGGCGCTGCTTTATATAGCGGCGGGGGGGGGGGGGTGGCGTCGTGTGTATGCGTGGCGGGGAGGGGGGGCGTCGCCGCACCGCGCCGCCCGTGAGGAATCAATGGAAGGCTGACCGGCGACAGCCTTGGCATTGGTTCCCCGCGGGAAACCAAGGCGATGTGAGGACGACGAGGCGCGGGTCAATGACTCGGCAGGCCCGCCGTTCTTTCGCGCCAAAAACGATCGCCCCGGCGCCCCCGGGCACCCCAACGCGCCGGATTCGGCCTGGGTCCGCCGGCGCCAGTTTCGGATCTAACCGGCGAAAAATGAGCATTTGAGGACGCGACTGGGCCGTTTTTGGGCGCCGGTGCCGAAAAATGGGCCTGAGGAGGCCTGTTGGCGGCACGGCTAGAGATGCTCTTAGCGGACAGCATAGAAGAATGAGGTGCCTTCCGGCTGCGTCGCGTTGTCGTCTACGTTGTTGGTCGGTGATCCTTGTCTTGGGCCCTTTGAGAGTCTGTATCGAACTATTTTCATTTTTTGTCACTACCTTTGTCTTGTAAACACTTTAAGGGCTTTAGTTCGCCTCTTACCCAAAAAAGGTCCGTGGATGTAGCATTTCTCCCCACCCACCCATTTGTATGTATTTGTCCATCTACTTTTGATATTAGTAACTGGTTGCGAGTGCCTTGTTGTAGTTTGTGTTTTTTTGAAGCGGGCAGCATTGCCAGCATTTCATTGATTTAAGCAGAAGGGAGAGTGACAAGGGGTGATCAAGTGATCAAGAAGGATAAAATTACAACTGCCCCGCAAGTGGAAGGGAACTGCGGGTCCAAGATCGTAGGGCAATACTTTCACGTCACTTCCCCAAAGGGTAGCTCAATGCACTTTGCCCAGGCCATTCTCCATTGCTCCATGTCGCGCTTGCAGGCTTCAATGACGTGACTTGCGTTTGCCTGCTTCCCTCTGAATGTGCAAGCGTTGCGCTCTAACCATATGTGCCAGGAGATGAGTGCCACAACGGTTTTTACCCCCTTCCTGTGTGAAAGGATCGATATAGTTGACGAGAGGGGGGGGTGAATAGGCAACTAACAATTTTTAGCTTTTCTTTACCAAATTAAAGTTTGCATCAAAATAGGTTGTCTAGATATGCAACTAAGTGAGCAACCTATATGATGCAATGACAACAAGCACGCAAGCAAGTAAGAGATATAACACAAGTAAACTAGCTAAAGTAAAGGAACGAGATAACCAAGAGTGGAGCCGGTGAAGACGAGGATGTGTTACCGAAGTTCCTTCCTTTTGAGGGGAAGTACGTCTCCGTTGGAGCGGTGTGGAGGCACAATGCTCCCCAAGAAGCCACAAGGGCCACCGTATTCTCCTCACGCCCTCACACAATGCGAGATGCCGTGATTCCACTATTGGTGCCCTTGAAGGCGGCGACCGGACCTTTACAAACAAGGTTGGGGCAATCTCCACAACTTAATTGGAGGCTCCCAACGACACCACAAAGCTTCACCACAATGGACTATGGCTCCGCGGTGACCTCAACCGTCTAGGGTGCTCAAACACCCAAGAGTAACAAGATCCGCTAGGGATAAGTGGGGGGGATCAAATTTCTCTTGGTGGAAGTGTAGATCGTGGCCTTCTCAACCAATCCCGAGCAAATCAACAAGTTTGATTGGCTAGGGGGAGAGATCGGGCGAAAATGGAGCTTGGAGCAACAATGGAGCTTTTGGGGGAAGAGGTGAGTCAACTTTGGGGAAGAAGACCCCTTTATATAGTAGGGGGAACAAACCAACCATTACCCCCCTTCTGCCCCGAAGAGAGCGGTAGTACCGTTGTGCCAGCGGTACTACCGCTTGCCACTATAAGCGGTACTACCGCTACACAACGCGGTACTACCACTTGGCCCACAGCGGTACTACCGCGGAGGGAGGGAGGTACTACCGCACAGGAGCGGTACTACGGCCCCCCACAGCCGCGGCCAGTACCGTAAAACCCGACACGAAAAAGGAGCCCTCGAATCGAGGCGGTACTAGCACGAGACCACCGCGGTACTACGGCTTGGGGCCACTAGCGGTACTACCGCTTGTGGCACCCAAGCGGTGCTACCGCTCCGTCCCGCGGTACTACCGCTGGGACCAGAGTTAGTACACACATGGGGCTACTAGCGGTACTACTGCTCTGGGCGGTACTACCGCTCCAGAGCGGTACTACCGCTTGTAGCACCCAAGCGGTACTACTGCTCTGGCCCGCGGTACTACCGCTGGGACCAGAGAGGGCACAAAGAGAGGAGAACCAAGCCCATCATCGAAACGGAAAGGCTCGGAGGGAGGGGCAAAGGAAGTGTACGTGATGATTCCGCCCTAGCCTTTCCAAAACGGACCCCCTCTTGATAGTACGGTGATCCCTATGAAACTAGTCCACCAAACTAATCCGAAAGGACTACACCGTCTTCGCTTTAAGCTCCGAGGGGAGGAAATCGTCTCGTGCCAAAAGGATGAATCTCTGAAAAACACTCAATGCACACGATTAGTCCGCAAAAGCATTGTCATCAATCACCAAAACATCTTAGGGATAAATATGCCCTTACAATCCCCCCTTTTTGGTGGATTGATGACAATACGGGATTTGCACAACTGGGAAAAAACAAAGGACATAAGCAAACCCCAAATCTCTAAAATATAGACGGGCTCCCCCTAGATGTGTGCCATCAAGATAAGTGCTTTGAACTGCACGACACACATACTAGGATCAACACTCCCCCTGTATTTTAGAGACCAACAACCTAAGCGAGATACAAGATAGCAGGATATATAACATAATGAAGCATATAACTCATGAGATATCAAATGACTAGAGACAAAGATAAAGATATGATAATGATAGGGTAGCATATGTCTCACACCATATGAGTCAAACTAAAGTCTCACTGAACACAAAACCAAGCAAAGCACAAGGTCCAAGCAAAGCACAAAGTAGCACATAACGAAAGCACAAAGGCAAAGACACACTCGCAACACAACGACGCAAATCCCTAAACTCTCTCCCCCTTTGGCATCGAGACACCAAAAGGTGCAAAGAGCTACCCTACGGCTCCAGGTGAGAGCATGCTGAGGATCTCGAACATCAGGACTCTGCGTGATCATCTGCACTGCCGTCCTCGCCCGGAAACTGCTCCGCATCTGAGTCGGTCCACGGACAGTGCTGCTGGACCCACTCCTCCTCCTTAGTAATCTGACCCTCAGAGCCGCTGGTGACTGTCGCACCCATCTGACGCATCAGCTCCTTGTGACGTCCTCTTGCCTTCTTCTCAGCCACATGAGTCATGTACTGACCATGAGACTCCATGCAGAACAGCTTCTTCATCTTGCGTTTGAGCTTCTTTGCCCAAGAGGGCTCTGCTGCAGAAGGCTCTGTCCCAGGAGGCACATAATCCTCATCATCATCACCGGCATCAGCCTCGTCCTCGGTCTCCATGGCAGCAGCAGAAGATGGAGCTCCAGATCTACCCCAATTATCCTTCTTCCTCAGACGCTTGATCTCATGAGAGACCAACTCTCCAGTTTCCAGCTGCTCCTCGGGATAGGTATGTCTCCAGGCCCTCTCAATAAGCAACATGATGAACGGACCATAAATTGGGCACTTGCGCTCAGAAACAGCCGCTAGAAGCTCAGACCACATGACGTGAGAGATGTCCAGGGACTCGCCGGTGTTTGCGTCCTTCTCACGCTGGCAGAAGAGAAGCATGTCCACAAGGTATGAGTGTACCATGTCCAGATTCCCAATACGAGGGAGGAGAGTCTCGCGGAAGATACGGTGAAGGATGTCCAGATAGGTAGACAACTCATAGGTTTCCTTCCTGGTCTCAGGGTGGACCTTCCGAGTACAGTAGGGCCAGAGGGCTTGCTTGTGAGTGGAGGTGACATTTTGGTGAGGACGAAAACCAACTGGAGTCTCGAGCCCTTGATCTTCCACCTCAAGCAGCCCCATGAAGGCCTGCCACTTGACATCTAGCACCTTTCCATTTGTCATCCAAGTCAGAGTCCTGTCTACGTCAGTTCCTAGGTGAACAGTGGCAAAGAACTGTGCCAGCAAATCTGCATCAAAGTCCTTGTTGAACTGCATGATCCTGAGAATGTTCAACTGAGAGCACATCTGTAGGGCATCACCAAAGTACTCAAGGTCCTTCTCCATAGCATCCGTGTTGATGGAATGAACATTGACAAAGAGATTCTTCTTAGCCTTGATCACATCAAAGTATGTGGCATACTGAAACCGGTTCCAGAACGGGCGGTTGACAAGATTGGGTTCTTGGTCTTCCTCATAGGGGTTGCGCCGACGCCTGTCCCAGAATTCCTTGCTAGACATCTCAGTCACTTTCTTGCCACTTGGCTACGGTCGGTTGGCAATCTTCTTCTTGCGAGGAGGATTAGCACTTGAGGAAGCACCCCCTGCCGGCTGTGGAGCACTGGAAGAACCACCTGCAGTCTCAGATGAGCGGTACCGCTTCGACGTTGAACGCCCGGGGTTGACACGGCGGACTTGCTGCTCAGGATGTTCATCACCTGGAACCAAAAACACGGACACAAGAAACAACCAGAAGGAACGATCAAAACCAAATAAACACAACAAAGATGGATCAACATGTGGTAGGAAACAATGGAACTGGGCATCCAGCGGTAGTACCGTGCCTGCTCAGCGGTAGTACCGCTTAGCCACATAAGCGGTAGTACCGCTCCGTGGAGCGGTAGTACCGCTCCAGCGGTAGTACCGTGCCAGATGGGTGGTAGTACCGCCCGAGACGGGGCACGGCGGATCCCTACTGCCGTGGTCAGATCCGGCACTACCGGGGATGCCAAATTCAAAAATAAACTTACCAAACATCAATCCAAAGAGTCTAGTTGCCTTCTCCAACCTACTCAAGCCTAGATTTGGCCAAAAATCTAGAGATGCAACTACTATTGCCCCTAAAACGCGAGATCTGAAAACTAGACAAGAAGAGAAGAGGAATGGGGGCAATACCGGCATCCATGGCAAGAGGACGAGGTGGGGATCGACTCCACCGAAGGAAATGGAGAGGAACGGTCCGGAGACGGAGGGCCGCCGGAGCCTTCCCGCGGCGAGATGGCGCTGGAGAGAGAGGAAGAGGAACCAGGGGACGAAGCAAATGGGTATGGGGTGGAGGAAACCACCCCTGCCCACGACTTAACCCCCTGGCCCCGCCCCTCAGCGGTAGTACCGTGGTGAGGGGCGGTAGTACCGCTTAGCCGTATAAGCGGTAGTACCGCTCCGTGGAGCGGTAGTACCGCTCCTGCACAACGGTAGTACCGCCCAGCGCAACTCAAACCAGACTCAACACATATGGTGCAAAACAAAAGACGGGAAACACCGTCAAGAAGACCAACAAGAGCACTAGCAAGAGAACAAGAATCACACGCCTCTATACGAGAGGGCGGTGGGCGAGGCCACCTATGTTTGAGTCACTTGGTATGGCACCGCAAAGAATTATCCTTGGGCCCATGACCAAAGCTCGTCTTTGAAGCACAAGTACCATAAAAATGGCTAATGTGAAAGAGTGAGATCAGTTTATGCATTGTGGGGGGAGGGAAAGTTCATTGAGAGAACAACACTCCCCCTACGTCCATGCCTACACCTAGACAAGAAAGCACAATGAATGTGAGGGGTGTGCAAAGGTTCAAACCACATTGCTCGAATCAATGATATTTAGCTCATGCCTTAACTCGCGAAATCTTGCTTCATCCAATGGCTTCGTGAAAATATCTGCAAGGTTATCATGAGTGTTGACATAGTTGAGCTCGATCTCCCCTCGCCTAATATGATCCCGGATGAAGTGATACCGAATCTCAATATGCTTTGTCTTGAAGTGTTGCACCGGGTTGAGAGAAATCTTGATAGCACTTTCATTGTCACACCAAAGAGGCACTTTGTCACAAATGACACCGTAATCCTTTAAAGTTTGCCTCATCCATAAGAGTTGTGCACAACAACTTCCGGCCGCCACATACTCCGCTTCGGTGGACGAGAGAGAGACACAACTTTGCTTTTTAGAAGACCAACTTACCAAAGAGCAACCAAGAAATTGGCACCCTCCGGAAGTGGACTTCCTATCCACTTTGTCTCCCGCCCAATCGGAGTCCGAATAACCTACAAGCTTGAAGTTTGCTCCTCTTGGGTACCATAGGCCAAAGTTTGGGGTATGAGCCAAATATCGAAAGATTCGCTTGACCGCCACAAAATGGCTTTCCTTAGGTGCGGCTTGAAACCGTGCACATATTCCCACACTCAACATGATATCCGGTCGAGATGCACAAAGGTAAAGCAAGGATCCAATCATAGAGCGATATACCTTTTGATCCACCGCTTTACCATTGGGATCAATGTCAAGTTGGCACTTGGTGGGCATTGGAGTGGAAGCCGGCTTGACATCACTTAGCTTGAATCTCTTTAGCATGTCTTGAGTGTATTTGGCTTGGTTGATGAAGGTTCCTTCTCTTCTTTGTTTGATTTCGAATCCGAGAAAGAACTTCAACTCTCCCATCATAGACATCTTGAACTTTGAGGTCATGAGAGCGGCAAATTCTTCATTGAAAGCTTTGTTAGGGGAACCAAAAATAATATCATCAACATATAGTTGGCACACAAACAACTCCCCTTTGACCTTCTTAGTAAAAAGAGTGGGGTCGATTTTCCCGATTTCGAATCCACGATCTTGTAACAACTCCGTAAGATGCTCATACCACGCACGTGGGGCTTGTTTAAGGCCATAGAGTGCCTTGTGGAGTTGATACACATGATCGTGGAAATAGGGATCTTCGAACCCGGGGGGTTGTTTGACATATACCAACTCATTTATGGGACCATTAAGAAAAGCACTCTTCACATCCATTTGTTGCAAAGTGAAATTATGATGAGAAGCATAAGCAATCAACAAACGAATAGATTCAAGGCGAGCAACGGGGGCAAAGGTTTCACCGTAGTCGATACCCTCGACTTGGGAGTAGCCTTGTGCCACCAAACGAGCCTTGTTAGGAACAATGATTCCATGAGCATCTTGCTTGTTCTTGAATATCCACTTGGTTCCAATGACATTATGATTCCCGGTTGGCCTTGGCACTAACTTCCACACTTGGTTATGTTCGAAGTTGTTGAGTTCTTCATGCATGGCGTTGAGCCAATCCGGGTCCTCAAGCGCTTCATAAACCTTTTGGGGTTCAACACAAGAAACAAACGCATGATGTTCACAATAGTTTGCTAATTGTCTACGAGTGCTTACCCCCTTTCTTAGGCTTCCAACCACATTCTCCATGAGATGACCTTTGGTGGTGAGCTTGGAAGCGATCTTAGCGGCACGACGCTCCAATTCCTCCTCGGAAGTGAAGTGAGGAGGGGTTACTTGATCATCTTGAGCGTCGTCTTGAGCTTGTTCTTGATCTTGAACTAGCTCGAGGGGAAGAACTTGACCTTGGGCATCATTTGGTGGATCACCACCATCTTGAGGTTGATCTTGCCCTTGATCTTGTTCATGAGGTTGAGGGCCTTCACTTTGTTCTTCGGAAGCATGTGGGTCTTGGGTTGGTGATGGCTCCACTTGAGTGGAGCATTGTCCTTCTCCTTCGGCCACAAGGGGTTCCTCAATGGGTAGGATATATCCAATACCCATTCTTCTTATGGCTTGGGGAGGAATTTCATCACCTACATCACAAGTACCACTTTGCTCCACTTGGGAGCCGTTATTTTCATCAAACTCCACGTTACACGTCTCCTCAATAAGTCCCGTGGACTTATTGAGAACACGGTAAGCATGGGAGTTTGTAGCATAACCAACAAATATGCCCTCATGAGCTCTAGTCTCAAATTTAGACAAACGAACACCTTTCTTGAGAATGAAACACTTACATCCGAACACCCGAAAGTACTTGAGGTTGGGCTTGTTACCGGTGAGGATCTCATATGGAGTCTTGTTCAAGCCTTTGCGAAGATAGAGCCGATTTGAAGCATGACACGCGGTGTGGATGGCTTTGGCCCAAAAGTTGTATGGAGACTTGAACTCCGCCATCATTGTGACGCCCGGGTAATTAGACTACAGTAATCCCATGTTAACGATGCCACGTCACCTCTGTTAGTGTTGCTAACCTCCCGTTAGATCAAAACGTTTCAAAAGCAGATTTGAATTTTTGACAAATAATAAAAGTTTTCAAACATTAAAATATAAATGTTCGGTTTGTACTAAATATTACATAGATAATTATGGTGTAGAAGACACAATTTTATAAAATGCATAAATATTTTAAATTGAATTAAAACAGAAGAGAAAATAAATAAAAGAAAGAAAATACAAAAGAGAAAAAAACAAAAGACCAAAAAAGAAAGAAAGGAGAGAAACCCCCCGGGCTTCGGCCCAGTTGACCACCGGCCCAACTAGGCCAAGCCACCAGCCCACACGGCCACCCCACACCCGCAGCCTACACCTAACCTCTCCCCCGTGACCTAACTGCCGCACCCCACATCCCCCCACGATCCCCCCGATCTCTCTCCCCTTCCCCGCGTGGATCTGGATCGGGGGCGCTCGCCCCCGAAAATGGTGCCCCGACCCCATCGCCTCGTCGCCTCGCGGACGCTGCCCGGAGCCCGCACCGCCGCCTGGACCTCGCCGGCCCCCGCCCTCATCCTCGCGCTCCCGTCCCCTCTCCCTCAGCGGCGCCCCTCGCCGCGCCTGCCATGTCGCCCCCGACGGCCCGTCGCCGTCCATAGCCGCCCGGAGCCACCACGACGGACTGCCTCCCCGTCAACACGCATCCCCGTCTTCCTCCTCAACGGCTCCAGCGAGCCTCGCCGCCCCAGATCCCCTGCAACGGGGGTGAGCAACGACCCCCCCCTCTTCTTTCCCCTCTCGTCCGGTCGCCGCCCACGGCCGTCCCACTCCGCCCATGCCCGAGCCCCGCCTAGCTGCACCTCGCCACTGTCGCTGTCGAGCGAGGCCGCCGTCGCCTCGGGCCCCTGCTCGCCGTGCCCGACCTCCCTCCTCGGCGTCCACAGCGCCGCTCCGGCGTCGTCCTCGCGCTCGCTGCGGCCTCCTTCCCCCACGCGCAGGCGACGCCCCACGCCCATGGCCACCTATGGCGCTCCGGCGCCCGCGCCCTGCTCCTCCCCTTCTGCCCTGCCGTGGCCTCGCCGCTGCCACGCCGGTGAACCCTCCCCCCTTGCCATGGCCCCGGCTGGCCGCGTCCAGGTCCAGCGCCCGCGCTCGCCCGCGCGGCGACCGAGCCCGTCCGCGCGCTCGTGCGCGCCCATGGCCGCACGCGCGCCCGCTCGCCCGTGCGCCCGCGCCCGCTATGGCCGAGCCCGGACAAGTCGGGTGCCCAAAGGGCCCGGGCGGACATGTCCGCCCCTGGCCTATGACAAACGGGGCCCAGCCCCAGAACGAAAAAATAAATAAATAAATAATAAAAAATGATTTAAAAAATATTAATAATAAATAATAAAAATAATAAATTAAATTAATAAAAATAAATAATTAAAAAAATAATAAAGATAATTAATTAACTTAATTAATCCTGTTAAGTTAAACTAATTAAACTTAATTAACCTAATAACTAGTTAACCTAATTAATCACTGTTAATTAGCTAAACAGTCCCTGACAGGTGGGACCCATCTGTCAGGTTGACCAGGTCAACGGTCAATGTTGACTGCTGACGTCAGCATGACATCATGCTGATGTCATAAATCCATTTTTGAATTAAAATTAAATAATTAATTAAATTCCAGAAATTATTAAAATCTTTAGAAAATCATATCTTTTAATTCGTAACTCGGATTAAATTATTTTCAACATGAAAGTTGCTCAGAATGACGAGACGAATCCGGATACGCAGCCCGTACGTCCGCCACGCGTCCTTAGCATAGTGAACCTACAACATTTCACCTCCGGCACCTCTGCCCGAAAACGCGAAACACCGGGAACACTTTCCCGGATGTTTCCCCCCTTCGTCGGTATCACCTCCTACCACGTTAGGGCATACCTAGCATCGCGTTTTGCCTCCTTATGTTTTGTGATGCTTTGTTTGCTCCGTATTTACTGTTTCTTCCCCCTCTCCTTCTCCGGTAGACTACGAGACCGACGCTGCTTCTACCCAGTTCGACTACGGAGTTGACGACCCCTCCTTCTTGCCAGAACAACCAGGCAAGCCCCCCCCTTGATCACCAGATATCGCCTACTCTACTCTCTACTGCTTGCATTAGAGTAGTGTAGCATGTTACTGCTTTCGGTTAATCCTATTCTGTTGCATAGCCTGTCATTGTTGCTACAGTTGTTACCCTTACCTGCTATCCTACTGCTTAGTATAGGATGCTAGTGTTCCATCAGTGGCCCTACACTCTTGTCCGTCTGCCATGCTATACTACTGGGCCGTGATCACTTCGGGAGGTGATCATGGGTATATACTATATACATTATATACATGACACATGTGGTGACTAAAGTCGGGTCGGCTCGAGGAGTACCCGCAAGTGATTCTGATGAGGGGGCTGAAAGGACAGGTGGCTCCATCTCGGTAGAGGTGGGCCTGGGTTCCTGACGGCCCCCGACTGTTACTTTATGGCGGAGCGACAGGGCAGGCTGAGACCACCTAGGAGAGAGGTGGGCCTGGCCCTAGTCGGCGTTCGCGGATAAATAACACGCTTAACGAGTTCTGGGTATTTGATCTGAGTCTGGCCATTTGGTCTATACGCACTAACCATCTACGCGGGAGTAGTTACGGGTATCCCGGCGTCGTGGTATCAGCCGAAGCTCTTTTTGACGTCAGCGACTGAGTGGCGCGCGCCGCATTGGACCATAAGCTCGCGCTTGTATTAAGGGGGCTAGGTCTACTTCCGGCCGCGTACGCAACGTGCAGGTGTGCATAGGGCAATGGGCCCAGACCCCTGCGCACATAGGTTTAGACCGGCGTGCTGACCTCTCTGTTGAGCCTAGGTGGGGCTGCGACGTGTTGATCTTACGAGGCCGGGCATGACCCAGAAAAGTGTGTCCGGCCAAATGGGATCGAGCGTGTTGGGTTATGTGGTGCACCCCTGCAGGGAAGTTTATCTATTCGAATAGCCGTGTCCCTCGGTAAAAGGACGACCCAGAGTTGTACCTTGACCTTATGACAACTAGAACTGGTTACTTAATAAAACACACCCTTCCAAGTGCCAGATACAACCCGGTGATCGCTCTCTAACAGGGCGACGAGGAGGGGATCGCCGGGTAGGATTATGCTATGTGATGCTACTTGGTGAACTTACCATCTACTCTCTTCTACATGCTGCAAGATGGAGGTGGCCAGAAGCGTAGTCTTCGACAGGACTAGCTATCCCCCCTTATTCTGGCATTCTGCAGTTCAGTCCACTGATATGGCCCTTTACACATATACCCATGCATATGTAGTGTAGCTCCTTGCTTGCGAGTACTTTGGATGAGTACTCACGGTTGCTTTTCTCCCTCTTTTCCCCTTTCTATACCTGATTGTCGCAACCAGATGCTGGAGTCCAGGAGCTAGAGATCCCGAGGATGATTCTACATGGAGTTCGGCTTCGAGGAGTAGTTAGGAGGTCCCAGGCAGGAGGCCTTGCCTCTTCGATTGTTGCTACTTTTGTGCTAGCCTTCTTAAGGCAAACTTGTTTAACTTATGTCTGTACTCAGATATTGTTGCTTCCGCTGACTCGTCTGTGATCGAGCACTTGTATTCGAGCCCTCGAGGCCCCTGGCTTGTATTATGATGCTTGTATGACTTATTTATGTTTTAGAGTTGTGTTGTGATATCTTCCCGTGAGTCCCTGATCTTGATCGTACACATTTGCGTGCATGATTAGTGTACGGTCAAATCGGGGGCGTCACAAGTTGGTATCAGAGCCGACTGCCTGTAGGAATCCCCCTTCCCAAACTCCTTGGCCGAAGTTGAGTCTAGACATTACAAAACTTTTACTAACATGGCTGTGTGTATTACGGGCCCACGTCGCCATTGGGTGGTACTAGGATCTTTTACTCCTCGACCTTTACTCTGGGACTCTGATCTCTCTCCTATTCGGGTTAAATGAATTTTGCTAAATCTAACATTAGGATCTCGTGATCACTTTCACCCGGAGAGCCCCTTATTACTGATGATCGTCTGCTGCACGTGAAGACCCTGAGGATACTCTCCGCTGATAACCCGAGAACTTGTGTCCATCGCTTTTGCAATTCCCTTTCATCGATAAACTCCTATGGATAACCACGTATACTGGCCATTCATACAATGTTTCCCAGTTGATCTTGTTATTACAAGGTACCCCAAAATTCTCTCTGTTATTCTGAGAATCCTTTGAGCTTACTGCCTTGCTGTTCTTTGTCACCTTAATACCCTACGGATAATTCTCGCACTTACCGAGTATCCGCTCATCCCCAGTTGATTCAAGTATTTCACAAAAGTGTTCAAAATACCATTCGATCTTCCGAAAATCCTCAGGAGCCTTTTTGCTCTTGAAATTCTTGCTTACTTGCATTATGATTAATCTTAAGTCTCGTAATCTTATTGGCATCTCTTGTCATTATCATTTTGAGTCCGTTGATTCAATTTGTTGCGATGCTCGCATTCCTCAGTCGAATCCTAGAATTCATCCTTTCGGCTCAGATGTCATTTGAACAGGAGCTGGTTCTCGACTAATCAAATTACTGTCGATTGTACCCCTAAGCCTACTCAACTTATCCATCCTTGATCAAAGCGTAGCTTCTGACCCCCTGATTTGGAAATCATAATTCTTTTGCATTTGAACTTTGATTTAGTCAGTTGTTTCTATAATCAGATCTCCTTGCATTCTTCTTCCTCTGGTTGAGTACCGATGCTCACATCAGATCCCTTGTGGACCATCGGTTCCTTTGTTGGATTTTATCCGACAGTGTCCTTCATATTGAATAACCTTGTGAGCCTTTCCACGGGTATATAATGCCTTTGGTAAATTGTATCTTCTGCTTTGTCAACCATGCTCTACTTTTGAGCTTGTGTTATTTACTTCTGAAGTTCGTGGTATATGTTCTAAGAAGCCCTGATGGCTTGAACCTATGCCTTCCTTAATATGTGTGAACTCGAAAGTTTTCACGAGTCATACTCTTCTGGTATTTTGCCATATAAAATTTCAACACTACAACTTCATCGAATGCGAGAAGTGAATGGAAGGTTATACATTGAAGAAGTGGGAGTCGACCTTGAACCTTTGTGTTCATGCCCATGGACACGATGTAGATCCTATCATGGAAGCTTCTTATAATAATAGCTATTTCCCTGGTATAATATCATCTGGTATCGGTGAATTGATCCTTTGCAATTGTGGTTCCGACCATGTTCTCCTTTAAATACCATTTCTCATACAACTTTAAGCACTTTTTTTCTGTAAGAGCAATACCCCAGTCCAACCTCTACTTTGGTTTGTCGTCGAGTATTACCCCCTGGTATCTCGAGATTGTCACAGAACTGCATAAATTCTTATGAGTTCTTCGTCTAGTACTACATTCTCACCGATTCCAAAATTTTCACGGGCTCTGAGTTATTAATCACGCAAAGACACCGATAACTAAACCGAGTCCGCACCACAGTTCAACAACTCTTAGTAATCTTCTTTAAGTACGAGTTTGTACCCGATCACGCCATTCCTAGCCTGTTTGGCTATATCATTATCTTGATGATTTTAACTGTGCTACCTGGTCCTTACTCACGGAGCACCACCTTCGACGATGAGCTAAGCTTACGTCGATTTTCCTCGTCATATCGTTTCACCTCGAACAACAAACTTGACCCCGAGTTTGTGTAGTATCTGTGGCTCCGATAATCTTTTGTTGCATCAGTCCTTTTGCTTGATGCAGTCGCTGATCAATTGCTTCTTCGTGGATCCCCTCGACAACAAAATGTCGTGATCATCATCAACATTTTGACTCCTTCCAGGATATCAATGGAATTCTTGACGATAAGTGCCATCCTCGTTCCTTGGTAAATTGAGTTACCATCGACAACATCCTTACATTCCTTTCATCACAAACTTGATCATGTTATGGAGCTCCTTGCTAACCAGCTTATGTTATGTTCTACCTTGGAGTATTACCATATTTTATGTCAAGGATATTGTGAGAATTTCTCCACCTCTTGAGAATTCTTGATATAGTAATACTTCTCGCCATCTCCATTTGTTTTCTGATCCCCGTGTTGTTTCTAAACGAAATACCGACAAATGGTCTGTGATGTGAAAATTCTAAACTTCTAGCAACCCTAATGCTTTGAAGTTATTGGCCTATAGTTTCATTCTACGTCTATGGCTTAATGAATCATCATTCGAACATTGATCGTGCTACCTAGCCCATATTGCGGGTGCACATTTCAACCAATGTTTAACTGTGTATGTTTTCCTCGAGCATACGTCATTAAGTCATTCGATCTAGCTATGTTATCTCCTTGTTCACATAGTTGGGGAAATCCATCTTTTGGAAATCTCAACGGATTGTCGCTGAGTCAATCAGTCACCTCCTCACCTCCCCTTGATTTAATGATGGACCCTTGTTCAGAACTCGCTTCCATAGTTCATTTCCCGAGAATCTTACAATGTCGTCTCGTCAATTTGTTTTGTACCTTCTCTTCTCAGGCATCCTAAGTCTGAGGTATCCTGACACCAATCAGAACTAAATCTCGGTCAGATATGATGGTTGGAACATATTTCCAAGAGTTATAACATTGGTCTTTATATGACCCAGTAAGGTGATGTCGTGCCTAGCACACCTGGCCGGAGGACCTATTGTTACCATTTCCTTTTAGCAAGGCTATCCTTTTCTTCCATGAGAAAATTGTAAGACTTATTCTACAAGCGGTTCCCGATGGACCCTTTTTGTTTCTAAAGTCTGATCTTCACCTGATAACCATGTCAAGGCTATCTCGATGCATGTCTGTGGTAATCCAATTTTCAACAAGAACATTTGAAGCCCAATGCTAAATGTTTCTCGCTCAATTATCCAAACACCGTTGTATGGGTAATGTCATGAAATTTCTCTCACCTTACCTAAAGAGTTTTCTACATTATATCCTGTCCTGGATATCATGCTCTGCTTGTCCTTGGGAAGGATATACCCTTGAAATATGTGTTTAAATACATTTTCCTTTCCATTGTTCTGTTTACTCTGATAATCATATTTTCCTTTCCATTGTTTTGTTTAACCTTTCTTGTAATCTGACTTAGCTGAGCAGAGATAATTCCCTGCTTAGTTGAGCACCTCGTTGTACCACTCTCTCAGTAGGCCATGTTACTTTTGTTGATGACATTTCGGTAGCCACCGATGGATGAGAACTTTGCCTATTGGTCCGCCTCGTTTCAACGAGCAGGAAAATGGTTCTCTTCGTCCCTCGCCCTTGGTACCAACGTGTTGCCAACATAACTGACAGGGTATTCTCTGACATGACTTGCTATCATGACCGTGCAAGATGTCACTGCTCCTATAAAAAAACCACATGGTGGGCCCATAACCCACAGTTCCACAGGATCGAAACCTGACTCTCTTGTACACCCCCTGTTCCCAAGGTTATTCCTCACGCTTGGCTTCGTATGTAATTCACGTGCCACCTTTCGTGAGATCATCAATTTTGGTATCAGACACAATACTTATTCCCGTTGCTCTGAACCCTTCAGGCATCGAACGATTGCCTGCCCGCTCAAAACTTCCCCACGATACCTCATTACTTTGCTCTCAATATTGTCTTAAATTTCCATTCGAGAGTTACTTTCCGCCACCTTCCCCGATGTTATCAACCAGATAGTCAACCGTTCAGAGGTCTGTTATTCCGAAGTTACCCCTTGTCCTTCGTAAGTACGATGGAGTTCCCGAAGAAAGGATGCCGGCTTCATCATGATTACCTTAAGCATGAGAAATGAACACATCAACATAATGGATCGACCTCCCTGAGAATAGCAACCAAGACCGAGAAGACTCGTTAGAATTTCGCGACCAAATACCTTCCCCCTTACTCCCCCTCTTAAATCTCGGGACGAGATTTCTTGTAGTGGAGGAGAATTGTGACGCCCGGGTAATTAGACTACAGTAATCCCACGTTAACGATGCCACGTCACCTCTGTTAGTGTTGCTAACCTCCCGTTAGATCAAAACGTTTCAAAAGCAGATTTGAATTTTTGACAAATAATAAAAGTTTTCAAACATTAAAATATAAATGTTCGGTTTGTACTAAATATTACATAGATAATTATGGTGTAGAAGACACAATTTTATAAAATGCATAAATATTTTAAATTGAATTAAAACAGAAGAGAAAATAAATAAAAGAAAGAAAATACAAAAGACCAAAAAAACAAAAGACCAAAAAAGAAAGAAAGGAGAGAAACCCCCCGGGGCTTCGGCCCAGTTAACCACCGGCCCAACTGGGCCAAGCCACCAGCCCACACGGCCACCCCACACCCGCAGCCTACACCTAACCTCTCCCCGTGACCTAACTGCCGCACCCCACATCCCCCCACGATCCCCCCGATCTCTCTCCCCTTCCCCGCGTGGATCTGGATCGGGGGCGCTCGCCCCCGAAAATGGTGCCCCGACCCCATCGCCTCGTCGCCTCGCGGACGCTGCCCGGAGCCCGCGCCGCCGCCTGGACCTCGCCGGCCCCCGCCCTCATCCTCGCGCTCCAGTCCCCTCTCCCTCAGCGGCGCCCCTCGCCGCGCCTGCCGCGTCGCCCCCGACGGCCCGTCGCCGTCCATCGCCGCCCGGAGCCACCACGACGGACTGCCTCCCCGTCAACGCGCGTCCCCGTCTTCCTCCTCAACGGCTCCAGCGAGCCTCGCCGCCCCAGATCCCCTGCAATGGGGGTGAGCAACGACCCCCCCTCTTCTTTCCCCTCTCGTCCGGTCGCCGCCCACGGCCGTCCCACTCCGCCCATGCCCGAGCCCCGCCTAGCTGCACCTCGCCACTGTCGCTGTCGAGCGAGGCCGCCGTCGCCTCGGGCCCCTGCTCGCCGTGCCCGACCTCCCTCCTCGGCGTCCACAGCGCCGCTCCGGCGTCGTCCTCGCGCTCGCTGCGACCTCCTTCCCCCACGCGCAGGCGACGCCCCACGCCCATGGCCACCTCTGGCGCTCCGGCGCCCGCGCCCTGCTCCTCCCCTTCTGCCCTGTCGTCGCCTCGCCGCTGCCACGCCGGCGAACCCTCCCCCCTTGCCGTGGCCCCGGCTGGCCGCGTCCAGGTCCAGTGCCCGCGCTCGCCCGCGTGGCGACCGAGCCCGTCCGCGCGCTCGTGCGCGCCCGCTCGCCCGCGCCCGCTATGGCCGAGCCCGGACAAGTCCGGTGCCCAACGGGCCCGGGCGGACATGTCCGCCCCTGGCCTATGACAAACGGGGCCCAGCCCCAGAACGAAAAAATAAATAAATAAATAATAAAAAATGATTTAAAAAATATTAATAATAAATAATAAAAATAATAAATTAAATTAATAAAAATAAATAATTAAAAAAATAATAAAGATAATTAATTAACTTAATTAATCCTGTTAAGTTAAACTAATTAAACTTAATTAACCTAATAACTAGTTAACCTAATTAATCACTGTTAATTAGCTAAACAGTCCCTGACAGGTGGGACCCATCTGTCAGGTTGACCAGGTCAACGGTCAATGTTGACTGCTGACGTCAGCATGACATCATGCTGATGTCATAAATCCATTTTTGAATTAAAATTAAATAATTAATTAAATTCCAGAAATTATTAAAATCTTTAGAAAATCATATCTTTTAATTCGTAACTCGGATTAAATTATTTTCAACATGAAAGTTGCTCAGAATGACGAGACGAATCCGGATACGCAGCCCGTACGTCCGCCACGCGTCCTTAGCATAGTGAACCTGCAACATTTCACCTCCGGCACCTCTGCCCGAAAACGCGAAACACCGGGAACACTTTCCCGGATGTTTCCCCCCTTCGTCGGTATCACCTCCTACCACGTTAGGGCATACCTAGCATCGCGTTTTGCCTCCTTATGTTTTGTGATGCTTTGTTTGCTCCGTATTTACTGTTTCTTCCCCCTCTCCTTCTCCGGTAGACTACGAGACCGACGCTGCTTCTACCCAGTTCGACTACGGAGTTGACGACCCCTCCTTCTTGCCAGAACAACCAGGCAAGCCCCCCCCCCTTGATCACCAGATATCGCCTACTCTACTCTCTACTGCTTGCATTAGAGTAGTGTAGCATGTTACTGCTTTCGGTTAATCCTATTCTGTTGCATAGCCTGTCATTGTTGCTACAGTTGTTACCCTTACCTGCTATCCTACTGCTTAGTATAGGATGCTAGTGTTCCATCAGTGGCCCTACACTCTTGTCCGTCTGCCATGCTATACTACTGGGCCGTGATCACTTCGGGAGGTGATCATGGGTATATACTATATACATTATATACATGACACATGTGGTGACTAAAGTCGGGTCGGCTCGAGGAGTACCCGCAAGTGATTCTGATGAGGGGGCTGAAAGGACAGGTGGCTCCATCTCGGTAGAGGTGGGCCTGGGTTTCTGACGGCCCCCGACTGTTACTTTATGGCGGAGCGACAGGGCAGGCTGAGACCACCTAGGAGAGAGGTGGGCCTGGCCCTAGTCGGCGTTAGCGGATAAATAACATGCTTAACGAGTTCTGGGTATTTGATCTGAGTCTGGCCATTTGGTCTATACGCACTAACCATCTACGCGGGAGTAGTTATGGGTATCCCGGCGTCGTGGTATCAGCCGTAGCTCTTTTTGACGTCAGCGACTGAGTGGCGCGCGCCGCATTGGACCGTAAGCTCGCGCTTGTATTAAGGGGACTAGGTCTGCTTCCGGCCGCGTACGCAACGTGCAGGTGTGCATAGGGCGATGGGCCCAGACCCCTGCGCGCATAGGTTTAGACCGGCGTGCTGACCTCTCTGTTGAGCCTAGGTGGGGCTGCGACATGTTGATCTTACGAGGCCGGGCATGACCCAGAAAAGTGTGTCCGGCCAAATGGGATCGAGCGTGTTGGGTTATGTGGTGCACCCCTGCAGGGAAGTTTATCTATTCGAATAGCCGTGTCCCTCGGTAAAAGGACGACCCAGAGTTGTACCTTGACCTTATGACAACTAGAACTGGTTACTTAATAAAACACACCCTTCCAAGTGCCAGATACAACCCGGTGATCGCTCTCTAACAGGGCGACGAGGAGGGGATCGCCGGGTAGGATTATGCTATGCGATGCTACTTGGTGAACTTACCATCTACTCTCTTCTACATGCTGCAAGATGGAGGTGGCCAGAAGCGTAGTCTTCGACAGGACTAGCTATCCCCCCTTATTCTGGCATTCTGCAGTTCAGTCCACTAATATGGCCCTTTACACATATACCCATGGATATGTAGTGCAGCTCCTTGCTTGCGAGTACTTTGGATGAGTACTCACGGTTGCTTTTCTCCCTCTTTTCCCCTTTCTATACCTGATTGTCGCAACCAGATGCTGGAGTCCAGGAGCTAGAGATCCCGAGGATGATTCTACATGGAGTTCGGCTTCGAGGAGTAGTTAGGAGGTCCCAGGCAGGAGGCCTTGCCTCTTCGATCGTTGCTACTTTTGTGCTAGCCTTCTTAAGGCAAACTTGTTTAACTTATGTCTGTACTCAGATATTGTTGCTTCCGCTGACTCGTCTGTGATCGAGCACTTGTATTCGAGCCCTCGAGGCCCCTGGCTTGTATTATGATGCTTGTATGACTTATTTATGTTTTAGAGTTGTGTTGTGATATCTTCCCATGAGTCCCTGATCTTGATCGTACACATTTGCGTGCATGATTAGTGTACGGTCAAATCGGGGGCGTCACAATCATGGTCCTTGCCGCATCCATCAACGTCCGGTTCTTCCTCTCCGCAACACCATTTTGTTGAGGGGTGTAAGGTGCGGAATATTGATGCTTGATCCCCTCATCACTGAGAAACTCATCCAAGGTGTAGTTCTTGAACTCGGTGCCGTTGTCACTTCTTATTGTCAAGATCTTTGCATTGTGTTGACGTTGGGCTTCATTTGCAAAGTCAATGACGGTTTGTTGGGTCTCACTCTTCCTCTTGAAGAAATACACCCACGTGTATCTAGAATAGTCATCCACGATTACCAAGAAATACTTTCTACCCCCAAGACTATCAAAGGATGGAGGCCCAAAGAGATCCAAATGAAGGAGCTCCAATGGCCTCTTCGAGTAAATAAGAGTCGTGGGAGGGTGAGCCTTCTCATGAATCTTTCCTTCGATACAAGCACTGCAAGCACGATCTTTGGCAAAACTAACGTTCGTTAGTCCACGGACATGGTCCCCCTTGAGAAGACTTTGCAAAGATCTCATATTGACATGGGCTAGACGGCGATGCCAAAGCCATCCCACGTCAACTTTAGCCATTAGGCATGTCGCGGTCTTAGTGGGTTGCTCCGAAAAGTTAATCACATAGAGACCGTTCTCGACATGCCCAACAAAGGCTACCTTAAGAGTCTTGCTCCACAAGAGGGCCACGGTATCAATATCAAAGAAAGTGGCAAAGCCCATGATAGCAAGTTGACGAACGGAAAGTAAATTGTATGCAAGGGACTCAACTAGCATGACCTTCTCGATCGTGAGATCATGAGAAATGACAACTTTGCCGAGTCCCAATACCTTAGAAGACGAGGCATTACCCCACTCGACATTGGTGGGCATAGATGGAATCTTGTGCACGTCCACCACCAAGTCCTTGCTTCTGGTCATATGATTTGTACCTCCACTATCGAGCAACCATGATCCCCCACCGGAAGCAAACACCTACAAGAGATCAATGCTTGGTTTTAGGTACCCATTTTGTAATGGGTCCTTTGATGTTAGCAACAAGGGTCTTAGGAACCCAAATAGACCATTCAATGTACTCATGAGGAGAACCAACGAATTTGGCATAAACATGCCCATCACTAGCACGGCATAACACATAAGAAGGATTAAAGTCGCCGGCTTTGTTGGAAGGAGTGGCATTGCTCTTCTTGACACCGCCACCCTTCGCATTGTTCTTCTTCTCCTTGGAAGCACCCTCTCCCTCCTTCACAAAAATTTTGCTTGAGAGGAGGAGGTCGCTTGGTCTTGTCATTCTTCTTCTTGTTCTTGGGATTGGGTGCGAACCCAATCCCCTCCTTGGCCACAACTTCCTTTTGATTGCTCAAGAGGTCGTTGAGGTTCTTCTCACCTTGTATGCATGACACAAGGCCTTTCTCAAGTTGCTCCTTCAACTTAGCATTCTCCTCAACAAGATGCACATGCTCACAACACGGGTTAGTAGCATTTGCATTATCAATTAACACCATATGAGGAAAGGTGGCTTTCTCCTTTGTTAGCTTCACTTGGAGTTGATCATGAGACTCCTTGAGGCTAGCATGAACACCCTTCAAGACTTTGTGAGACTTGTCGAGAATGCCAAACTCCTCTTTGAGTCTAGCAAGATCAACCCCAAGTTTTGCCTTCTCGGAGTTTAGCACACGAGACACAACAAGAGCATGATCAAGATCTTTCTTTAACTTAGCATGATCATCGTTGTATGACTCCTCAAGAGCCAAACGAAGACCACGCTCTTCGTCAAGAGCATTGGAAAGATCCGAAATCTCATCGGCATAGTCACGACTATGCCCCTCCATCTTAGAGATGGTATCTTCGTGAGCCTCGATCATGTCATTGGCTTCACCAAGTTGTTCCAAGAGAGCAACGAAGTGCTTCTTGGATTTACCCTTGAGTTTACCCATAAAGATCTCAAACTCATTTTCCTCCACATTTGTCCCCTCATGTTCATCAATGCTATCCGTCGAAGAAGGATGATTAATGATGGTAGTTTTGATGTTGGAGGTTACCTTATTGGTGGCTTTAGCCATGAGGCACTTGGCGGTGATGTTCTCATTGGGTGAGTCGAAGAGAGACACCCGTGGAGTCTTCGCAATGGCAACGGAGGCCATGGCAACCGACTCACTATCTTCATCATCGTCATCATCCTCATTGTACTCTTCTTGAACCACCAACACCTTGGGAGGAGTCTTCTTGGTGAAGTTGCTCTTGTTGGGGAACGACTTGGCCTTGTCTTTTCTAATGAGCTTGCCACCATTGTCTTCCCTCTTCTCATAAGGGCACTCTGCAACAAAGTGGCTCACATTGCCACAATTGAAGCAAGTCCTCATCCGTTGCTTGCCCTTTGCGCCACTTGAGTTGCTTTTGTTGAAGTTTGGCCTCGTGTTCTTCTTGCTCCAAAATTGCCTTGAAGCAAGAGCCATGTGTTCATGATAGGCATACTTCGTATCTTCGAGGTTGCCCTCCTCTTCTTCCTCTTCATCCTCTTCCTCCATACTAACCTTGGCTTTTAGAGCAAGGTTGGGCTTCTTTATTCTTTGAGAGAGAAGAACCGCATTGTCGGCGGTCTTGTCCAAGATGCTCATAGCAACAAACTCATCCAACACTTCACTTGATGACAAGGTGTGGAAGTCCGGCCTTTGACGAATTACGGAGGACATGGCTTTGTGGTAGGGCATCATTGCCTTGAGGAATTTGTGCTTGATCCAATTGTCATCCATGTCCTTACTTCCATGATCTCGGAGAGAGACCGCGAGTTTGGTTACTCTCCGAAAAATCTCACGAGGTTCTTCATCTTCTTTCATTGCAAACTCGTCGGCTTCATCTTGCACCACTTCATAGTTGGAGCGTTGAATGCTTGCGCTTCCCCGATAGAGGGAAACAACTTGGAGCCAAGCATCTTTGGCCACGGTGTAAGGCCGGAGATGAGGAAGATCTTCGGGTGGGATTGCTTCTTGGATGATGAAGAGAGCATTCTCATTGAATTGATGATCCACAACTTCTCTAGGAGTGAAGTTACTTCGGTCATGCGGATAAAAACCTTCTTCAATGATTCTCCAAAGGTTAGTGTTCACATGATTTAAATGACGCTTAAAACGATAGACCCACGAATCAAAATCTACATTCTTCTCAATTTTAGGGGCCGGGCCGACATGATTCAAATGAGTGGAAGGGAGCGGTCCACCATAGACAGGTGGAGGTTCCACATGGGCAAAGATGCCGGTCCCATTTTTATCACTAGAACAAGGAGCCTTCTCGCTCGAAGCTTCCCCCTTGTCGGAGGTAGAATCCGTCACCTTGTTAGCGGGATCACCCACTTTCAACGGTGCGGTGGTAAGTTTAAGCCCTTCTAAGAATTTATTCAACATGCTTTCGACATTGGTCGTCATGGAGGTTTTCAATGTGTCCAACGCCACATTGAATTCCTCACGAGAGACCACGGTTCCCCCATCTCCCGTAGACGAGACTGGATTCTCACCGGAGTGCTCCTCCGCATCGTCTACGACGTCAACCATACTCTTTGGACGGTAAAGCCCTTAATAAAGAGACGAGGCTCTGATACCAATTGAAAAGATCGATATAGTTGACTAGAGGGGGGGTGAATAGGCAACTAACAATTTTTAGCTTTTCTTTACCAAATTAAAGTTTGCATCAAAATAGGTTGTCTAGATATGCAACTAAGTGAGCAACCTATATGATGCAATGACAACAAGCACGCAAGCAAGTAAGAGATATAACACAAGTAAACTAGCTAAAGTAAAGGAACGAGATAACCAAGAGTGGAGCCGGTGAAGACGAGGATGTGTTACCGAAGTTCCTTCCTTTTGAGGGGAAGTACGTCTCCGTTGGAGCGGTGTGGAGGCACAATGCTCCCCAAGAAGCCACAAGGGCCACCGTATTCTCCTCACGCCCTCACACAATGCGAGATGCCGTGATTCCACTATTGGTGCCCTTGAAGGCGGCGACCGGACCTTTACAAACAAGGTTGGGGCAATCTCCACAACTTAATTGGAGGCTCCCAACGACACCACAAAGCTTCACCACAATGGACTATGGCTCCGCGGTGACCTCAACCGTCTAGGGTGCTCAAACACCCAAGAGTAACAAGATCCGCTAGGGATAAGTGGGGGGAATCAAATTTCTCTTGGTGGAAGTGTAGATCGTGGCCTTCTCAAACAATCCCGAGCAAATCAACAAGTTTGATTGGCTAGGGAGAGAGATCGGGCGAAAATGGAGCTTGGAGCAACAATGGAGCTTTTGGGGGAAGAGGTGAGTCAACTTTGGGGAAGAAGACCCCTTTATATAGTGGGGGGGACAAACCAACCGTTACCCCCCTTCTGCCCCGAAGAGAGCGGTAGTACCGCTGTGCCAGCGGTACTACCGCTTGCCACTATAAGCGGTACTACCGCTACACAACGCGGTACTACCGCTTGGCCCATAGCGGTACTACCGCGGAGGGAGGGCGGTACTACCGCACAGGAGCGGTACTACGGCCCCCCACAGCCGCGGCCAGTACCATAAAACCCGACACGAAAAAGGAGCCCTCGAATCGAGGCGGTACTAGCACGAGACCACCGCGAAACTACGGCTTGGGGCCACTAGCGGTACTACTGCTCTGGAGCGGTACTACCGCTCCCAGAGCGGTACTACCGCTTGTGGCACCCAAGCGGTACTACCGCTCCGTCCCGCGGTACTACCGCTGGGACCAGAGTTAGTACACACATGGGGCTACTAGCGGTACTACTGCTCTGGGCGGTACTACCGCTCCAGAGCGGTACTACCGCTTGTAGCACCCAAGCGGTACTACCGCTCTGGCCCGCGGTACTACCGCTGGGACCAGAGAGGGCACAAAGAGAGGAGAACCAAGCCCATCATCGAAACGAAAAGGCTCGGAGGGAGGGGCAAAGGAAGTGTACGTGATGATTCCGCCCTAGCCTTTCCAAAACGGACCCCCTCTTGATAGTACGGTGATCCCTATGAAACTAGTCCACCAAACTAATCCGAAAGGACTACACCGTCTTCGCTTTAAGCTCCGAGGGGAGGAAATCGTCTCGTGCCAAAAGGATGAATCTCTGAAAAACACTCAACGCACACGATTAGTCCGCAAAAGCATTGTCATCAATCACCAAAACATCTTAGGGATAAATATGCCCTTACACTGTGGCCTGGGGCGGCTGCCGCTATAATCCTTTGTACTCGGTCCGTTGTTGTTGTTCCACTGCGCCAGAAGGCCTGATCCAGAGAGGCACAGCCGTTCCAGGTTGCCCCCGCGTGCCAGACTTGCAGTGCAACCGGGCACTCCCAGCAGAGATGAACTGAAGTCTCGAGGCTGCGCATGCACATCGGGCAAAAGTATCCATTGTCCCAGCCTCTCCTTTACAGACGATCATTGCACCATAGTCTGTCAAGGTGCAGCAACCAAAGGAACATCTTGGTCTTGCCCGACGCCCAGACTTTCCAGATGATGGATTTGAAGGAGGTAATCTGTCTATTGCTGAATTGGGCATTGTACGCTAAACTTGTTGTGTAGCAGCCTGAGGCACTGAGCTTCCAGGTAATAGAGTCTTGGGTTCCTGGGATGAGAGTGAGGGCAGCCTGCCTGATCTCCCTCGCAAGCTGCACCACCTGCAGTGCAATGGCATCTGGGTCGCCTCGCCTCAAGTCCAGGATCCATCTGTCGTCGTGCAGCGCATCCTTGACCGAACGGTTCTTCCTGGTTGATCTTGCAAAAAGAGTGGGGAAGGCTTGGCAAAGTTGTCGTCCACCTAGCCATGAGCAGAACCAGAAAGACGTCGTCGCTCCGTCGCCGATGGTCACCACAGTGGATGCAGCAAACAGGGCCCTGTCTAAGGCGTCGCAGGGCGTGCCCGTTCCGACCCAGGGCCTTTTTGGGTTCTTCCAGGATTGCCATAACCAGCGCAGACGTAGAGCCCTGGCAAAACGAGGAAGATCATGAATGCCGAGACCACCATACTGCTCAGGCATGGTCACCGTGCTCCAGCCCACTTTGCACTTTCCACCAGACATCTCCTCATCTCCTGCCCAGAGGAAACGCCGCCGTGATTTGTCTACGTCTTTATAGAACTTCTTTGGAACTCGAAGGGCTATGAGCGCAAAGGTGGGCATGGCCGAAAGTACGCAACGTACTAGGACACGCCGACCAGCCAACGGCATTAATCTGCCTTTCCAGCCGGCGAGGAGAGCCCGGATCCTGTCCAGAATGGCCTGAATATGTACTAGTCTAATACGCCCCGTCGTGATTGGGAGGCCTAGATATCTAATCGGGAACGCCGTCGTAATGCCACCAAAGTTTTGAAGAACATCAGCCATGTCTATGTCTTCGCACCTAATGGGAGCCGCGAGAGATTTTGAAAGGTTGACCCGGAGTCCCGTAGCGTCGCCGAAGAACCATAGCAGCTCAACAAGACTATCTACTTCTTGTCATGCAGGGTTGATGAAGATAACAGCGTCGTCAGCATATAAGCTCGTGCGCATCCTCGCCGCCGCGCCCGGGATGGGATTCAGCACGCCCGCCCTAGTGGCCGCATCCAGGAGGCGATGGAGTGGATCTATGCAAAGGATGAAGAGAAGCGGCGAGAGGGGTGTTGGGAATCGTAGCATAATTTAAAATTTTACTACGCTCACCAAGATGCATCTATGGAGTCTACTAGAAACGAGGGGAAAGGAGTGCATCTACATACCCTTGTAGATCGCGAGCGGAAGCGTTCCAATGAACGTGGATGACGGAGTCGTACTCGCCGTGATCCAAATCACCGATGACCGAGTGCCTAACGGACGGCACCTCCGCGTTCAACACACGTACGGTGCAGCGACGTCTCCTCCTTCTTGATCCAGCAAGGGGGAAGGAGAGGTTGATGGAGATCCAGCAGCACGACGGCGTGGTGGTGGATGTAGCGGGTCTCGGCAGGGCTTTGCCAAGCTTATGCGAGAGAGAGAGAGGTGTTGCAGGGGAGGAGGGAGGCGCCCAAGGCTGTAGGTTGCTGCCCTCCCTCCCCCCTTTATATAGGCCCCCTGGGGGGGCGCCGGCCCAGGGAGATGGGATCTCCAAGGGGGGGCGACGGCCAAAGGGGGGGAAGGGGTGCCTTGCCCCCCAAGGCAAGGGGGAAGCTCCCCCCTAGGGTTCCCAACCCTAGGCGCATGGGGGGAGGCCCAAGGGGGGCGCCCCAGCCCACTAAGGGCTGGTTCCCTTCCACTTTCAGCCCACGGGGCCCTCCGGGATAGGTGGTCCCACCCGGTGGACCCTCGGGACCCTTTCGGTGGTCCCGGTACAATACCGGTAACCCCTGAAACTTTCCCGGTGGCCGAAACTTGACTTCCTATATATAATTCTTCACCTCCGGACCATTCCGGAACCTCTCGTGACATCCGGGATCTCATCCGGGACTCCAAACAACTTTTGGGTTTCCGCATACATATATCTCTACAACCCTAGCGTCACCGAACCTTAAGTGTGTAGACCCTACGGGTTCGGGAGACATGCAGACATGACCGAGACGCCTCTCCGGTCAATAACCAACAGCGGGATCTGGATACCCATGTTGGCTCCCACATGTTCCACAATGATCTCATCGGATGAACCACGGTGTCGAGGATTCAATCAATCCGTATGCAATTCCCTTTGTCAATCGGTATGTTACTTGCCCGAGATTCGATCGTCGGTATCCCAATACCTTGTTCAATCTCGTTACCGGCAAGTCTCTTTACTCGTACCGCAATGCATGATCCCGTGACTAACGCCTTAGTCACATTGAGCTCATTATGATGATGCATTACCGAGTGGGCCCAGAGATACCTCTCCGTCACACGGAGTGACAAATCCCAGTCTCGATCCGTGCCAACCCAACAGACACTTTCGGAGATACCCGTAGTGCACCTTTATAGTCACCCAGTTACGTTTGACGTTTGGCACACCCAAAGCACTCCTACGGTATCCGGGAGTTGCACGATCTCATGGTCTAAGGAAAAGATACTTGACATTGGAAAAGCTCTAGCAAATGAAACTACACGATCTTTTTATGCTATGCTTAGGATTGGGTCTTGTCCATCACATCATTCTCCTAATGATGTGATCCCGTTATCAATGACATCCAATGTCCATAGTCAGGAAACCATGACTATCTGTTGATCAACGAGCTAGTCAACTAGAGGCTTACTAGGGACACGTTGTGGTCTATGTATTCACACATGTATTACGATTTCCGGACAATACAATTATAGCATGAATAATAGACTATTATCATGAACAAAGAAATATAATAATAACCATTTATTATTGCCTCTAGGGCATATTTCCAACAGTCTCCCACTTGCACTAGAGTCAATAATCTAGTTACATTGTGATGAATCGAACACCCATTGCGTCCTGGTGTTGATCATGTTTTTCCCTAGGGAGAGGTTTAGTCAACGGATCTGCTACATTCAGGTCCGTATGTACTTTACAAATATCTATGTCTCCATTTTGAACACTTTCACGAATGGAGTTGAAGCGACGCTTGATATGCCTGGTCTTCCTGTGAAACCTGGGCTCCTTCGCAAGGGCAATAGCTCCAGTGTTGTCACAGAAGAGAGTCATCGGGCCCGACGCATTGGGAATCACCCCTAGGTCGGTAATGAACTCCTTCATCCAGACTGCTTCATGTGCTGCCTCCGAGGCTGCCATGTACTCCGCTTCACATGTAGATCCCGCCACGACGCTTTGCTTGCAACTGCACCGGCTTACTGCTCCTCCATTCAAAATATACATGTATCCGGTTTGTGACTTCGATTCATCCAGATCTGTGTCGAAGCTAGCGTCGACGTAACCCTTTACGACGAGCTCTTCGTCACCTCCATAAACGAGAAACATATCCTTAGTCCTCTTCAGGTACTTCAGGATATTCTTGACCGCTGTCCAGTGTTCCATGCCGGGATTACTTTGGTACCTTCCTACCAAACTTACGGCAAGGTTTACATCAGGTCTGGTACACAGCATGGCATACATAATAGACCCTATGGCCGAGGCATAGGGGATGACACTCATCTTTTCTATATCTTCTGCCGTGGTCGGGCATTGAGCCGTGCTCAATGGCACACCTTGCAATACAGGCAAGAACCCCTTCTTGGACTGATCCATATTGAACTTCTTCAATATCTTGTCAAGGTATGTACTCTGTGAAAGACCAATGAGGCGTCTTGATCTATCCCTATAGATCTTGATGCCTAATATATAAGCAGCTTCTCCAAGGTCCTTCATTGAAAAACACTTATTCAAATAGGCCTTTATACTTTCCAAGAATTCTATATCATTTCCCATCAATAATATGTCATCCACATATAATATGAGAAATGCTACAGAGCTCCCACTCATTTTCTTGTAAACACAGGCTTCTCCATAAGTCTGTGTAAACCCAAACGCTTTGATCATCTCATCAAAGGGAATGTTCCAACTCCGAGATGCTTGCACCAGCCCATAAATTGAGCGCTGGAGCTTGCATACTTTGTTAGCATTCTTAGGATCGACAAAACCTTCCGGCTGCATCATATACAACTCTTCCTTAAGGAAGCCGTTAAGGAACGCCGTTTTGACATCCATCTGCCATATCTCATAATCATAGTATGCGGCAATTGCTAACATGATTCGGACGGACTTCAGCTTCGCTACGGGTGAGAAAGTCTCATCGTAGTCAACCCCTTGAACTTGTCGATAACCCTTAGCGACAAGTCGAGCTTTGTAGATGGTCACATTACCATCTGCGTCCGTCTTCTTCTTAAAGATCCATTTGTTTTCTATGGCTCGCCGCTCATCGGGCAAGTCAGTCAAAGTCCATACTTTGTTTTCATACATGGATTCTATCTCGGATTTCATGGCTTCTAGCCATTTGTCGGAATCCGGGCCCGCCATCGCTTCTTCATAGTTCGAAGGTTCACCGTTGTCTAACAACATGATTTCCAGGACAGGGTTGCCGTACCACTCTGGTGCGGAACGTGTCCTTGTGGACCTACGAAGTTCAGTAACTTGATCCGAAGCTTCATGATCATCATCATTAACTTCCTCCCCAGTCGGTGTAGGCATCACAGGAACATTTTCCCGCGTTGCGCTACTTTCCGGTTCGGAAGGGGTGACTATCACCTCATCAAGTTCCACTTTCCTCCCACTCAATTCTTTCGAGAGAAACTCCTTCTCCAGAAAGGACCCGTTCTTGGCAACGAAGATCTTGCCTTCGGATCTGAGGTAGAAGGTATACCCAATAGTTTCCTTAGGGTATCCTATGAAGACGCATTTTTCCGATTTGGGTTCGAGCTTTTCAGGTTGAAGTTTCTTGACATAAGCATCGCATCCCCAAACTTTTAGAAATGACAGCTTAGGTTTCTTCCCAAACCATAATTCATACGGTGTCGTCTCAACGGATTTCGACGGAGCCCTATTTAAAGTGAATGCGGCAGTCTCTAAAGCATAACCCCAAAATGAGAGCGGTAAATCGGTAAGAGACATCATAGATCGCACCATATCCAATAGAGTGCGATTACGACGTTCGGACACACCATTTCTCTGAGGTGTTCCAGGCGGCGCGAGTTGTGAAACTATTCCACATTTCCTTAAGTGTGCACCAAACTCGTGACTTAAATATTCTCCACCACGATCTGATCGTAGGAATTTTATTCTCCTGTCACGTTGTTTCTCAACTTCACTCTGAAATTCCTTGAACTTTTCAAAGGTTTCAGACTTGTGTTTCATCAGGTAGACATACCCATATCTACTTAAATCATCAGTGAGAGTGAGAACATAACGATATCCTCCGCGAGCCTCAACACTCATTGGACCACACACATCGGTATGTATGATTTCCAATAAGTTGGTTGCTCGCTCCATTGTTCCGGAGAACGGAGTCTTGGTCATCTTACCCATGAGGCATGGTTCGCACGTGTCAAATGATTCGTAATCAAGAGACTCTAAAAGTCCATCTGCATGGAGCTTCTTCATGCGCTTGACACCAATGTGACCAAGGCGGCAGTGCCACAAGTATGTGGGACTATCGTTATCAACTTTACATCTTTTGGTATTCACACTATGAACATGTGTAACATCACGTTCGAGATTCATCAAAAATAAACCATTGACCAACGGGGCATGACCATAAAACATATCTCTCAAATAAATAGAACAACCATTATTCTCAGATTTAAATGAGTAGCCATCTCGAATTAAACGAGATCCAGATACAATGTTCATGCTCAAAGCTGGCACTAAATAACAATTATTGAGGTTTAAAACTAATCCCGTGGGTAGATGCAGAGGTAGCGTGCCAACGGTGATCACATCGACCTTGGAACCATTCCCGACGCGCATCGTCACCTCGTCCTTTGCCAGTCTCTGTTTATTCCGTAGTTCCTGCTTTGAGTTACAAATATGAGCAACCGCACCGGTATCAAATACCCAGGAGCTACTACGAGTACTGGTAAGGTACACATCAATTACTTGTATATCACATATACCTTGGGTGTTGCCGGCCTTCTTCTTGTCCGCTAAATATTTGGGGCAGTTCCGCTTCCAGTGACCACTTCCCTTGCAATAAAAGCACTCAGTCTCGGGCTTGGGTCCATTCTTTGACTTCTTCCCGGTAACTGGTTTACCGGGCGCGGCAACTCCCTTGCCGTCCTTCTTGAAGTTCTTCTTACCCTTGCCCTTCTTGAACTTAGTGGTTTTATTCACCATCAACACTTGATGTTCTTTTCTGATCTCTACCTCAGCTGATTTCAGCATTGAATATACCTCGGGAATGGTCTTTTCCATCCCCTGCATATTGAAGTTCATCACAAAGCTCTTGTAGCTTGGTGGAAGCGACTGGAGGATTCTGTCAATGACCGCGTCATCCGGGAGATTAACTCCCAGCTGAGACAAGCGGTTGTGCAACCCAGACATTCTGAGTATGTGCTCACTAACAGAACTATTCTCCTCCATTTTACAGCTGAAGAACTTGTCGGAGACATCATATCTCTCGACCCGGGCATGAGCTTGAAAAACTAATTTCAGCTCCTCGAACATCTCATATTCTCCATGTTTCTCAAAACGCTTTTGGAGACCCGGTTCTAGGCTGTAAAGCATGCCGCACTGAACGAGGGAGTAATCATCAGCACGTGATTGCCAAGCGTTCATAACGTCTCGGTTCTCTGGGATTGGTGCTTCACCTAGCGGTGCTTCTAAGACATAATCTTTCTTGGCTACTATGAGGATGAGCCTCAGGTTCCGGACCCAGTCCGTATAGTTGCTACCATCATCTTTCAGCTTGGTTTTCTCTAGGAACGCATTGAAATTGAGGACAACGTTGGCCATTTGATCTACAATACATAGTGTAAAGATTTTAGACTAAGTTCATGATAATTGAGTTCATCTAATCAAATTTTTTAATGAACTCCCACTCAGATAGACATCCCTTTAGTCATCTAAGTGAAACATGATCCGAATTCAACTAGGCCGTGTCCGATCATCACGTGAGACGGACTAGTCAAGATCGGTGAACATCTCCATGTTGATCGTATCTTCTATACGACTCATGCTCGACCTTTCGGTCCTCCGTGTTCCGAGGCCATGTCTGTACATGCTAGGCTCGTCAAGTCGACCTAAGTGTATTGCGTGTGTTCCGAGGCCATGTCTGTACATGCTAGGCTCGTCAACACCCGTTGTATTCGAACGTTAGAATCTATCACACCCGATCATCACGTGGTGCTTCGAAACAACGAACCTTCGCAACGGTGCACAGTTAGGGTGAACACTTTCTTGAAATTATTATAAGGGATCATCTTACTTACTACCGTCGTTCTAAGTAAATAAGATGCAAAAACATGATAAACATCACATGCAATCAAATAGTGACATGATATGGCCAATATCATCATGCTCCTTTGATCTCCATCTTTGGGGCACCATGATCATCTTCGTCACCGGCATGACACCATGATCTCCATCATCATGATCTCCATCATTGTGTCTTCATGAAGTCGTCACGCCAACGATTACTTCTACTTGTATGGCTAACGCGTTTAGCAACAAAGTAAAGTAAATTACATGGCGTTATTCAATGACACGCAGGTCATGCAAAATAATAAAGACAACTCCTATGGCTCCTGCCGGTTGTCATACTCATCGACATGCAAGTCGTGATTCCTATTACAAGAATATGATCAATCTCATACATCACATATATCATTCATCACATCTTCTAGCCATATCACATCACATAGCACTTGCTGCAAAAACAAGTTAGACGTCCCCTAATTGTTGTTGCAAGTTTTTACGTGGTTTGTAGGTTTCTAGCAAGAACGTTTTCTTACCTACGTATGACCACAACGTGATTTGCCAATTTCTATTTACCCTTCATAAGGACCCTTTTCATCGAATCCGTTCCGACTAAAGTAGGAGAGACAGACACCCGCTAACCACCTTATGCAACTAGTGCATGTCAGTCGGTGGAACCTGTCTCACGTAAGCGTACGTGTAAGGTCGGTCCGGGCCGCTTCATCCTACAATGCCGCCGAAACAAGAAACGACTAGTAGCGGCAAGAAGAATTGGCAAACTCAACGCCCACAACTGCTTTGTGTTCTACTCGTGCATAGTAACTACGCATAGGCCTGGCTCATGATGCCACTGTTGGGAATCGTAGCATAATTTAAAATTTTTCTACGCTCACCAAGATGCATCTATGGAGTCTACTAGCAACGAGGGGAAAGGAGTGCATCTACATACCCTTGTAGATCGCGAGCGGAAGCGTTCCAATGAACGTGGATGACGGAGTCGTACTCGCCGTGATCCAAATCACCGATGACCGAGTGCCGAACGGACGACACCTCCGCGTTCAACACACGTACGGTGCAGCGACGTCTCCTCCTTCTTGATCCAGCAAGGGGGAAGGAGAGGTTGATGGAGATCCAGCAGCACGACGGCGTGGTGGTGGATGTAGCGGGTCTCGGCAGGGCTTTGCCAAGCTTCTGCGAGAGAGAGAGAGGTGTTGCAGGGGAGGAGGGAGGCGCCCAAGGCTGTAGGTTGCTGCCCTCCCTCCCCCCCCCTTTATATAGGCCCCCTGGGGGGCGCCGGCCCAGGGAGATGGGATCTCCAAGGGGGGCGGCGGCCAAAGGGGGGGAAGGGGTGCCTTGCCCCCCAAGGCAAGGGGGAAGCTCCCCCCCTAGGGTTCCCAACCCTAGGCGCATGGGGGGAGGCCCAAGGGGGGCGCCCCAGCCCACTAAGGGCTGGTTCCCTTCCACTTTCAGCCCACGGGGCCCTCCGGGATAGGTGGCCCCACCCGGTGGACCCCCGGGACCCTTCCGGTGGTCCCGGTACAATACCGGTAACCCCCGAAACTTTCCCGGTGGCCGAAACTTGACTTCCTATATATAATTCTTCACCTCCGGACCATTCCGGAACCTCTCGTGACGTCCGAGATCTCATCCGAGACTCCGAACAACTTTCGGGTTTCCGCATACATATATCTCTACAACCCTAGCGTCACCGAACCTTAAGTGTGTAGACCCTACGGGTTCGGGAGACATGCAGACATGACCGAGACGCCTCTCCGGTCAATAACCAACAGCGGGATTTGGATACCCATGTTGGCTCCCACATGTTCCACGATGATCTCATCGGATGAACCACGGTGTCGAGGATTCAATCAATCCGTATGCAATTCCCTTTGTCAATCGGTATGTTACTTGCCCGAGATTCGATCGTCGGTATCCCAATACCTTGTTCAATCTCGTTACCGGCAAGTCTCTTTACTCGTACCGCAATGCATGATCCCGTGACTAACGCCTTAGTCACATTGAGCTCATTATGATGATGCATTACCGAGTGGGCCCAGAGATACCTCTCCATCACACGGAGTGACAAATCCCAGTCTCGATCCGTGCCAACCCAACAGACACTTTCGGAGATACCCGTAGTGCACCTTTATAGTCACCCAGTTACGTTGTGACGTTTGGCACACCCAAAGCACTCCTACGGTATCCGGGAGTTGCACGATCTCATGGTCTAAGGAAAATATACTTGACATTGGAAAAGCTCTAGCAAACGAAACTACACGATCTTTTTATGCTATGCTTAGGATTGGGTCTTGTCCATCACATCATTCTCCTAATGATGTGATCCCATTATCAATGACATCCAATGTCCATAGTCAGGAAACCATCTCTATCTGTTGATCAACGAGCTAGTCAACTAGAGGCTTACTAGGGACACGTTGTGGTCTATGTATTCACACATGTATTACGATTTCCGGACAATACAATTATAGCATGAATAATAGACTATTATCATGAACAAAGAAATATAATAATAACCATTTATTATTGCCTCTAGGGCATATTTCCAACAAGGGGATCCCCTTGTCGGAGTCCACGAAGATGGATGACGATGTCTCCTGGATCGCCATTGAGAATGCAGGACGAGGTGGAGGAAGATAGCAGCAGGGCGATCCAATCCCTCCATCGGGCTGAGAAACCCAGCCTCTGAAGCAATTCTAATAGGTATTCCCATGATATGCTATCGAAGGCCCTAGCTATATCTAGCTTAAGAAGAAGTGCTGGAGTTTTGTTTCTATGAAGAGATCGGACAAACTTCTGCATGTAAAGGTAGCTGTCATGGATGCATCTCCCGCGCTGAAAGGCCGTTTGAGCAGGCGAGATAATCTTGTCGATGACGGCCGCCAGTCTCATGGATAGCACTTTTGTGATCAGTTTGGCAATGGAATGTATCAGGCTTATAGGTCTGTAGTCGTTCATTCTAGTAGCCCCGTCCTTCTTGGGAATGAGGGCGATCATGGCTTAGTTGATTTCGGCAAAATCACCTTCGGCTAGGTTGTAGAAGTGATCAAAAACTGCCATGACGTCATTCTTTATGGTGCCCCAGCAAGCTCTGAAGAAAGTTCCTGAGAAGCCGTTGGGGCCTGGAGCTTTCTCTGATGGAGATGCCATGATAGCAGCCCAAACTTCAGGTTCCGAGAAAGGATTGTCCAGCCCCTCGTTTTGCATATTTGGCATATCCAACTCCTCCCAGTTGATGGAGCATCGCCTTTCCTCCTTTTTCCCCAGCAGATTAGCAAAGTGGTCGTGGGCGATTGCTTTCTTTTCCTCGTGCGCAGTGACTGTACTTGTTTCTGTTTGCAGGGAGTGTATAAAGTTCTTCCTCCTTCTGGAATTGATCTTTGCTTGGAAGAAGGCCGTTCGTGCATCTCCCGCCTTGAGCCAGGTTAGCCTTGATGCCTGTCTTTTCCTTGATCTCTCCACTGCAGCCAGTCCAAGGGTACGAAGTTTCAGTTGTTTCCTGAGCCAGAATTCCTATTGTGTCAGTCCTCTTTTTTCTTGAGCTATATCAAGTCTCAAGATTACTTCACATGCCAAGTGGAACTGAACCTTTGCATCGCTAAAAAGAGTCTTTGCCCAAATTTTGAGATCATGCGTTGTCCTATGCATCTTCTTCTTGAGCCTGATGATTGGGCAGGTGTGGTTAACTGGGCGCTGCCAAGCTCTTTCAACTGTTTCCTGAAAATGAGGGAAACGTGGCCAGAAAGACTCAAAGTGGAATGCAGCTCTTTTGCGTGGCGCCGCAGTGTTTGCAAGCAACAGTGGGCAGTGATTTGAACATGCTGTTGTCGTGGCCATCAACATAAAAGAAGGGAAGAGGGCATCCCATTTCGAGTTGCAGAACACTTTGTCAATGCTGACCATCGTTGGGTTTTGACGCTCGTTTGTCCATGTGAACCTCCCATTTTTGCATTTGATCTCTCTTAAGCCTGCTCTGTCGATCGCTGCTCTGAACATGCCCATGATCCTCCTGTTCAGGTTGAGGTTGTTCTTGTCACGGGCTTCATAGATGATGTTAAAATCTCCGTTTAGAAGCCAGGGTTCTCCTTGTGGTGGTGCAGCATGAGCTATTTCAGCAAGGAAATCATCTTTTCTCGTGTCGTCCACTGGCCCGTAAACAGTTGTAAGCCAGAAATCAAGTCTGTCCTGGATCAGAGACACTTTTCCGGTGATTGAGAAGTTTCCGACAGCGTGCGTCACGAAATTGACCATACTCTTGTCCCATAGAACAGCAATTCCTCCTCTAGTGTCGATCGCTGGAAGAACGGCGCACCCATCTAATCTGGCCCCTCCCAGCTCTCTAACAACACTGGGCGTCCAAGATTCTAGCTTAGTCTCCTGCAGACAGAGAATGTTTGCCCGCTGCGCTTCTGCTATCTGTCGCACAGCTGTTCGCCTGGCTGGCGTGTTCAGTCCCCTAATGTTCCAGCTTAAAATTGCACACTTTGTACTACTCATCAGGAACATAGAACATCTCTAGAAGTAGCAACACCATCGACGAGTTCCGACAGCTAATACCATTGAAAGAGGAATGTAAATGCAACTGATACACAACCATTCTAGCCTGGGGGCGTCGTCGACCACCAATAGGCCCCAAATCTCGACGACGAAAGCTAAACCACCTACCACTACTGATACAGAGCTGAACTAAACCTAGCTCGAGCCGGCCTACTGCCGACCGCTGTCGGAAACTACTACAGAGGAAGAGGAGCGCTAACATGACTACACTCCAGCCTCCTCAGCTTCAGCTTCAGGCCCCGCCATGCCCACGGCCACGCGCATCGCCTCCTTGTTGAGCCTAGTCAGCTTGGCGATGACGTTGATGTCGTCGCCGGAGAGCGGCTCATCGAACCTGCGGATGAGGGCTTCAGCCGCCTTGGCAGTCATCTTCTCCTTTGGACCCAGCAGACCCAGACCCTTCACCAGGCGTAGCGTGGCGCGCTCGGCGACAGGTGTGGTGTTCTTCTGAGCAGCCTGACGAGCACTCTGGCGCGGGGGCGGCATGGAAGTTGCTCTGGACTTGGCCGGGGCAGGGTACCTCCTGGACGGTGGCAGTGGCAGCAGGGCTGGTGCGGGGCTGGTGAAGAGATCTCGAGCAGCAGAGCCAGGGTCTTAAAGCTCCAGGTGGCACACTTGCTCAGTTATTTCTCCAAGATGCATCTGAACTGTTGTTGCAACTGTGGGCGTTTTGCAGTTGAAGCTTGCAGGGTTGTGGGATGGCCCGGATAGCGTTGGCCCGAAGTGATCCGGGCCGGCCATCTGAGCATCTTCATGCTGCCCTTTCTCTCTGTCAGAGAACTCCAGCGGCGCAGCCAACACAGCTTCAATCTCGGCGTCAAGGTGGGCAGCGTCAGCCTTGGCCGGCTCCATGGCGGTGATCGGCTTCTTTGCTTGGGCGAAGAACTGCTCGAGGTCGTCGTTGAGGGCTTCAGAGCTGAGATGAGCGGGCGGAGCCGGGGCGGCCGCGGACGTGTCCTGTCTTGCACTCTTCTTGGGCCCGTGGCCGCTGGTCTTGCGGCCCTGTCCCTTGGAACTACCAGAGCGGTGACGCGTCGGCGGCGAGCGGCTGCGGACACAGCGGTCCCTGGACGAGACCTCAGCCTGAGCTTGGTGGCCGCGCCCGCGGCCCAGAAGCGTGTCCTTCCAGGATCTTCTGCCGGCCCCGTCGTTGTCGGGGTCACACCTGGAGCCGCTGAGGGGCATGCCCCAGCATCCAGTGTCCACCACCGGGGCGCGGGCCTGCCGCCTGTGCGGCTCCTCGCGCTGGCCATCCTCGACATGCATGGTCCAGGTGCCGGGGTAGGTGCGCGGCAGCGCGTCGTCGTCGTCGGTGCCGGAGGATGGCAGCCCGCTCTGCGCGGAGTGGGAGGAGCGAGGGGAGCGCGGGGACCAGTCTTCGATGAGATCAACGTGGATGAGGAGGTCGAACCGCGTCGCGCCCGGAGGAGGCGCCACCCTGCGGTCCGGCGGAGAGAAACCAACCATCTCCTCCACCCGACCGGCGCCCCGCGGAAGCTTCCAGTAGGTGTGCCTGGTGGGGATGAAAGACATGTCCCACACCCAGACCCAGCAGGCAAAGGTCTTGGTGTGGCCGCGCTCCAGCGTGCGGCTGTTGAGCCGGTCGACGCACACCTTGTCGCCGAGCACCTCCTGCGCCCCCTCGATGGACCAATACTGCATGGGCATGTGCTCGATGACACAGCGGACATGCAGGTTGAAGGTGGCGAAGCCTGCATGATCGTCCTCGCGCCAAGGCTGGATGGCGAGGTTGATGCCGTCGACGCGCAGGGTGCCGCGACGCACAGTGTTGGCATGGTGCGTCGGCTGGGTGAAGACGACGAGGAAGTCTTCAGGCTGGTGAGCAGTGACCCGCAGATGGTGGGGCGGGACGCAGAGCTGGGCCTCGAAGGCCCGCCCGACGGCCATCGGGGATGTGGTCGCCACCCCGTCCAAAGCGCGCAACGTCACCGCATGCTGCGTGAGGAAGAAGACGGCCCGCTCCACTTCCACCGAGGAGACCCCCACCTTGTGGCTGGTGCGGGGGCGGCGTGCAGGGTCAGACAGGCTCGGCTTAGCCATCGAAGCTGCGGGCGGGTGGGCGAGGGGCGGCTGGTGCGGCGGAGGAGGCGATGGAGGTGGCGGTGACAGTGGGGGGAAGTGCAGGCGGGAGTGCACCGGGGGACGAGGAGCAAGCAGACCTAGCCTAGCAGCAGCAGGGCCACCCGGGCCATATCGAGGATTTTGTGGACACTCACGGCCAAAATGTCCCGGGCGCTCGCAGATGATGCAATGGAGCGGGTCTCTACAGTCTTGCCGGCGGTGGAGCTAGCTGAGGCATCAAAAGCAGCGGCCGCGGAAGCGGCATAAGAAGGCCTCCCGCCCACCGGCCGCATTGAACGCAGCCTGGCGATCCTGGGAGCGGTGCGGAGGGGGCCTGCTATTGTCCGGCAAATCAGAGGGGCGGCCGCGGTTCTTCTTGGAGGAGACAGCCGTCCATCCACCGTCCGGCCCCGAAGAGGAAGGGTTGACTATGGAGGGCGGGGCAACTATGATGGATTGGAGACGACGGGTGGGGGCACATCAAGATCCGCAGGATCTGCAGCAGAGGCGACTACGATGGATTTAAGGCGCGGAGCCGGTAGCTCCGGCGCCGCAGTCGAAGAGCATTCACCACGATGCAGGATTCATGGCTGAAATGCCGGATCTGGGGCAGGGGAGGCGCCGCAGCTATGGAGCACGCTGGGGGGTGAAGGAGCCGTCTTCGGACCAAGGGGCGAATCCAGGTCTCCCGCAGCAGAGCCGCAGCTGGATCCGGGCCGAGGGGAGCGCGGCGCGCCCATGCCGCCACGAGGGGGGGTGGGCAAGGAGGCGCTGTGGGGTGGCCGCCGCGGCCGGAGCGGCCAGCGGCGTGGTGGGGGGAAGGCGGGCTAGAGCGCGAGAGGATAACTGGCTCAAAACTGGATTGGGTATTGATTGGGTATTGGATAACTGGCTCAAAACTGGACATTGAAGATTACTCGTCTACGCGAAACATTTGCTATATTGGCGCGCAAGCCAATTGACTGAAACCTTGGTGGCCACAAAAGTTAACGTTGCTAGAACAAAAGGCACATATGTGTGTTTTGAAAATGTCAGTCAAACAAACGGTAACTTTTGATGCAATCAAATAATACGAAGCTTCCTAAAGTTATCATAGTCAATGCTTCATACTTCAACTGGAAACCTCTCTGATTTCCAGTCGTTGACTCATCTGATGAAGTTTTTCTTTTCTTTTTTCGAAAAGGAGGACAGCCCCGGCCTCTCATCAGAGTGATGCATGCAGCCATTTTATTAATCAACAAAGTAAGCAAAAAACAAAGTCTGCAGTTCAGTAGAGCTCACAAAAGGAGTACAAAACAAATGAAGATAAAAATTGTCACAACCGGCGAAAAACAGGACTAGATGATTAAACATCTATCCTGTTATTGGACCGCCATCCAACCAATTGTAGATAACCCGTGCTACCGTCTCCCATTGGTTGCACCCAGTAACCAAAAACTCCCTGCAGTCCGTATGAGTGAGTAACGATCATGTACAGATCCAAGCGGTAGCTCTGTAGATAACTTGCAAAAATTGATAAAATTTTATCTGTTAAAGATCATATCATTTCTGCAATTCCATACAGCCCAAAGTAGTGCGCATATTCCTATCCGAATACGTCCCGCAGTGTTTGGTTCCACTCCAGCTAGTCACGTCCCAAATAACATGTTTATACTAGTTGGAGGGCTAATATTGAAAGCTATATGTATCGTACACCATAGAAGCTTGGCGAGAGGACAATCGAGAAAGAGGTGTTGTATGGTTTTGTCCTGGTCACAAAAACAACAGCGAGAGCTGCCCACCCACCGTCGTTTCATGGATTATCTTTGGTTAGAATCACTTCCTTGTGTACAAACCATATGCAGATTTTGATTCTCAACAGAACTTTAATTTTCCAGATATAAACTGATTTCGGGATAAGGCCACAATCAATTAGGTCCAGGTACATCGATTTCACCGTGAAAGCACCGTTCGTAATTAACTTCCAATGAAACGAGTCTGGCTGGTCTAGCTAGTCCGTTAGTTAAACATTCATCAACCTCCGCACGAGATGCAACCAGGAACTTCAACGTTCCCCATCAGAAACCTCCTAAACTGGATGTTTAGAGGAACCGATTGTAATATGGTAGTAATGTAAGCTTTCTTATGTTGTACAATATTATAAAGGATGGGATACTAAATGGTTAAAGGCGTCTCCGCTAATCATGTATCTTCCCAGAATCTGGTCGTTCTATTGTTTTCAATATTAAACTTCACCCTGTGGAAAAAGTTTTTTTTCCAGTATTAAACTCATCTGATGAAGTAATCCATGTTTTCACGTTTTGAAATGTACTGTCTCGTGGTCACAACTTTGTCATTCTCATTTTCTGCGTGGTTCAGTCCCTCCTTTTTTTTCTTTTGAAGAAAAATGTGAAATGCATGCAGCCTCTACTTATAGAATTAAGCAAAGTTCAATCCAGAGTGATATGCACTGATACACATGTCTGTACAACTCGATACAATTGATAAACACAACGCGATCAGTTGCCTAGAAGGCTGGAACTTATACACATGTCTGTACAGCTCAATGCAGCTGATAAGCACAGCGAGATCAGTTACCCGGAACTTGATTAGCCTTGATACCGTTGTCTAGGGGAACCTAACGATCTCAACTCACCAGAATCTCTCAGATCGAGAATAGATAACTGAGATATGCATGCCCAGGGCTAGACAAATCAGGTCAAGTGGATGCCAAACAAGTAGGAATGTCTAGCGGTCAATCCATACATGTGGCTGAGCTGAGCAAATCCCAGCCGGAAATATCACTGTCACCGGAATCAGAACGACTAATGAGGCACCAGATGGTCCACAGATTTTGGAGACATCGCCCCCAAGATCTTGCATCAAAGTTCGCGCAAGATGTCAAGCTGTGCCATGCCATGCCCATGTGCATGTGGAGTGACAGCTGCCGTCTCCAGACTCCGGAGAAGTGGCATATGATTTTTCTGGACAACGGAACATGTCGTTGCAAGCTACAACTAGCCGAGAGAGCCGGCGATCCGGGGCTCCTCCCCTATATAAAGCCCGCCAGATGCTATGAGATCAAAGCACACTAGACATAAACACTTGAAGAGCCCAGACTCAGCAGAAACAGCAACTCTATTCTGAAGCGAAACACCTTGACCGTTCTTCAACCAGGATGAGCAAGCCAAGCAACCAAGGGAAGCGGGGAGGAGGCCTCAGCAGGATGCTGAGGGAGCACAAGGCGAGGCTCTACATCATCCGGCGGTGCGTCGTCATGCTGCTCTGCCACCACGATTAGATCAGGATCAGTGATCGGCGTATTCAGTTCAAGTCCAAGACTCCCAGTTTTGCCCTGGCTTTCAGGCTTCAGAGTTAGGTCTTGACGATTCGTTCATGTGTAGTAGTACTTGGTAGATTTTTGAGGGAATCCTTGCTAGATTTTTGACATTTTTTTGGCGAGAAAGCTTGACATTCTTGCTGTGCACTTGGTAGATCAGAAATGCAATATCTAAACTTTTCTTACACTTGATCAGTTGATGTTATTGTGCTGTGGAAGTGCAGTATCTTGGGTTTCTTTCTGCTCAAGAGAATTCGCAACCGCGCGCATGCGAAGTTTGCCTGAAAAATCCGCACTTGAGCTGCCATCGAATCGTAATATTTGCTGCCGATCTGCCCATGATACTTCTGCGCCTCAATCAGGCGACAAGTTTACACAGAATATTGCAGAAACAAATCGAGGCATCATGCCGTGTCCGTGCATATAATGTGTCCTTGACTCCTTACGAGATTACTAGTTTTTTCAGATCTTTTCAGATAGGTTGTACTAGTTGACCCATTCCTCATGCCATATTGACAGCTACTCATGCATGCTCGGATGGCTGCAGAAGATCAGACGTTATGATTTGAGTTCGGCACCGCAGATGCTGTCTGCAGGAGCCAAAATGTTTTCGAGCGGTTCTGCTAGCCAACCACATCGATCCAGCACTGCACACTCTACGCTCCTCCGTATTCTGGGCAATGTATATATTCTGATGTCATTTTTGTGTATTTATATGAAAAATAAAATCAAATAAGTATTTTTTGAAGAAAAACAATACAAAATGATGTGGAGATTTCATTTGTTTTCAACTATTTCACAATTCAAAAACAGTGGTTTTAACTATTTCACTATTTTAAAAATTAGTCATTTCAACTATTTCAGAAAATATATCACTTAAATAAAGCAATTTCAATTATCTCACCACATCCGTACATTTTTTAAATATGATTTCGCCCCATCAATATATTTCAATTATTTTCAAAGACTGATTTCAATTACTTACAGTAACTGATTTCAACTATTTTAAAAATGTGATTCCATCTATTTCAAATAAGTGATTTCAGATATTTTAAAATTGTGATTCCAGCTATTTCATAGAAATGATTTCAATTATTAAAAAAAACTACTTCAAAATAAGTTATTCAATTTATTTCCCTATTTAAAACATGTGATTACACTTATTTGTAATGGATATAAGCAAAGAAAATCAAAATTGTGATTTTAGTTATTTCAAAAAGCGAACCAGTCTATTTCATTATTTCAAAATGGTGATTACACCTATTTCAAAAAAAAGTGTTATAAAGAATTTCATTTACAAGATTGTGAATTCATTTTTTTGCAGGAAGATCGTAAATTCAATTATTTCAAAAACTGACTGGTTCGCTTATCACACTCATACTTCATTAGTTTAGTAAACATATTCCACATATTTCCTGAATTTCACATATCACAATAAATATTTTACATGAACATTTGCACACTAACTATTTCAGAGCATCTTCAACTGATGATGTATCTACAAATGTTGTTGCAATTTTTCTTGGCCAGTCTAAAAATTTAGCCTCCCGACACGGCATTTTTGCAGTACTCACGCAGCCGTCGCAAACGCAAGTTGTGTTGCACGAAGCTACAACTGCTTCCTGCCACAACCGCTTTGTCCGTGTGTCGCCTATGTTGTTGAATACGACCGCCACCGCTATGGCATTGCATGCTGCCACCAAGATCCAACCCGTTTTCCGCCTTTATGCGCCCCGCCGCCCGCCCACACGCAAGTTGTTGCCTCGCCGCCGCCCGATCTTTGGACCAGAAGCAAGCAAGAGGTGGAATACCACAAAGAGAAAGTGTACCCCATCTGGATGCCCCATCATCCGCCAGCGCCGGATGCACGACCCCCTCCATCTATCTACATGTTCCGGCCACCCCACCCCATTCAGCCGTCGTTTCGTCAAGAATCATCGTCGCCGCCCCATCGCCCGGCAGGATACGTCGTGCCGACAATGCCGCCACACCAGCAACCGTTGCCTCCACATAGTCGTACCGCGAACAACATGCCCTACCGCGGTGTTCGGCTCCGGCAGTCGGGTAGCTTCGCTTTGAAATCACTTGTGATGGTCGACGGAGGTGGCTCGACACCTTTGCCACACTTCAGCTCGCCGCGTGTGCTCATGATGTGGTGGCTTGGAGGTATTGACCCAAGTCTGAGCTCAATTTCTTGAACGGTATGTTGCTTGAACAGGCGGAGTTCCTTGCCCCTGAAGTGCGGGTCATGCCTTGTAAGGAGGAGAAGGCACATTGCCTCGTGGTGGGGTAGCGCAGCGGGCATGAGAGGGGCTCGATGGCCATGGCGAGGTTCGTTGAGGCTAATCTGGACGTCGTGGCAGCGGAGCTCGAGTTCTTCGCACGAAGGAGAAGGAGTGAGGACGAGGAGCATTAGTGGAGGATCGATGCCAAGGTCGACGAGTTCTTCGACGAGATTGACAGGGGGATGCCTCGATGAAGAGGAGGAGAACATGAAGCCATTTACCGACAATGGCCACGAGACAGGCCCCTAGGGGAGATCAATATTGAGTCGGACGAGGACGATGAGTAGTATGCATGTATTGTGTCTGTAGGAGTGTGTTTCGGTTATGTTGTTTCCATGTATGTCCATAGTAGTGTGTTTGAGGTTGAACATTTGGAATTTAGAGTTTCAAATATTGGAATATGCACTGATCATGTTTAAAGTTTGGAAGTTTCAGGGCACCAGTTTTACATCATCTGTTACGGCAAAAATTGTTCTTTTGCCCTAAAATATTCTCTCTCATGTCGTAAAACTTTTTTAGGGGACAAATTTTTACATAATCTGTTGGAGATGCTCTCATTAGTTTTCATTAATTTCAGTACCTATTTCAAAAATTCAATTGTACTTTCATCAAAACAAAAAAGAAGTATTTCATTGATTTTGGAGATAAACACTTCAATAATTATAGAAACAATTATTTTGTAATTGTCAAAATAAAAAAAAATCCTATTTTTTTATATATGATCGTTCGTATTCCACACATCACAATTCACATTTCACGAATCACTAAGTATCAGCTTGTTATATAAAAGTTCTCAACGTGTTACATATTTTGTCCCCCATCACAATACATAAAAGTTCTCTCGACTATTGGTGTTTGATCTATGGGGCAATGTCTGCGCCGTCTTGGGACATTCAGATATGGGCGGTCGCTTCATGTGTCTTCATGTTGGTGCCGAGTTAACGATCTCTTTCTTCCTCCTCTTTTGCGATGGTGGTGTTATGGGCCTCTAGCAGCGTCAACGACATAAGCGTGACCCTTACAGACTAGGCAGTAACAAGATAGTGGCCTCTATTTTTGTCTGCCTCCCTGACGCTACGTATCACCCTTTCCCTCGCAACAACATTCTCCTCGTCGTCGTTGCGGTGCCACCATACATTTTGTTTAGAAGATAGTTTGGCTTTGGGATTTTTGACTACAAGTGACTTCTATGACGACGGTTCCTTCTATGGGGTGTTAGTCCAAACCTTGGCATGACGATTTCCCGACTGCATGATACAATGTCAGGCCGACCCCATCTATGGAACGACAACGACATCATGCTTTCAGCTCATACTTGCGATGGACCTTGTTTTGTTATCTAAGGACTTGGTTCTAATTCACTTCATTTGTAGGATGTCTTATATCATTAGAAGTATTTTAATATAGATCTATAGTTTTTCATAATTTTGTTTGATTTGGTATTTTGGACCCCGCAAACAAAAGAATAGACAAAGAGAGTACGAGGGGGGGGGGGATTCCACTATCTCCGGAAGGAGCACGACTAGATCGAGTAAGAGTCGACGTCGACCTACATCGATGTGGACATGGTGAGGTCGCCCGTGGGACATTTTCTATTATACGCTCGTTGCGTAAACTAGTAATCAAATTTATTCTTCGCAACACGAACCATGACGACCCGACCCAATAAGGAGCTTTGGGTGCCAGCGCTGATTATTGCTCCAAGTTTTTTTCCAGGCTTTCCTTTTGTGGTTTTCCTACTGGATTTGTTCTACATGTGTCCATTCATTTTTGTTTGTTTGTTTTTTCCTTTTCTATTTTTTATCTATGAATAATTTTTTCTAAACAGTTAAAAAAATTACACACATTTTTAAAATCGTAAATAGTTTTAAAACATATGAATATTTTCTAAAATCCATGAAGATATTTGAAATGAGTACATTTTATAAAGTATGACTATTTTATAAATTCATGAATATATTTAAATTCACAAACTCTTTAAAACCCATAAAGATTTTATAAATGCACTTGCAATTTTCGTCTAAATTGGAGGTTTTGGCGAAACATATATTATATATATATATATATATATATATATATATATATATATATATATATATATATATATACACATATATACATATACCATTTTTTATGAAAGGAGAGATTTGCCAGTTTTTCATTGAGGAAAGCAAATAATTTCTACAACACCATATGAGACAAGTTTTGTTTTTCGAAGAAGGGAGCTGCCCTACTTGGGTGTCCCATTGGGGATATCCTTCGCATAAAGCGGAATATGATCTCCTTGCCAGTGGTGGGGCGCTCTTCTTAAAGTAAGCCCATGGGAGAGACGCCTGACCCATGGGAAAGGAGGTTTAAAGTAAGCCCATGTCTCTTCTATTGGGCCAGATACTTGAACCCGCTACAATAGCTCCATTGCTTTGGAACCAAACGCAAAGCGTGGTCATTCACTTACAGTGGGGTTTTTCGATCTATGCAGGGCTTCTACATTGACATATTCTCTTATGGGGAGTTGGTCCAAACCTTAGCATGATGACTTCTTGACCACATGATACACCGTCAGGCCGACCCCGACGATGGAGCGGCGATGGCGGCATACTTTCAGCTCATACTTGAGTCCGACCTTGTTTAGCTATCTAAAGAATTTAACTAATTTATAGAATGTCTTACACCATCAGAAGTATTTTAATATAAATATTTTCACAAAAGAATTTGATTTGGTATCTTGGATCCCCGAACAAAAGAATAGACAAAGAGAGTGGGAAGGGGGTGGGAGGGGATTCCACCATCTCGGGAAGGAGCACTGCCAGATCAAACAACAGTCGGCGCCAGCCTACATCAGTGTAGACATGGTGATGTCGCCAGTGGGACATTTCCTTTTCCACGATCATTGCGTAGAGTACTAATCAAATGCACTCTTCACAATGATAACCGTGAGAGGTCGACCCAATAGGGAGCTTTGAGCGCGAGCGCTGATTGTAGCGATTTTTGCTCCAGGTTTCTTTCCCAGTGTTTTATTTTGTGTTTTGTTGTTGTTTTTTCCTTCGCGTGTTCATTCATTTTTTGCCCTTTTTTATTTTTATTTGTGAACATTTTTAAAATTTTACCTACAATACTTCTTTAAAATCATGGAAAATTTTAAAAACCACGAATAACTTCTAAAATTCACTAACATATTAGAAATTACTGGTTTTAAAATTACAATATTTTTTGAAAACTTTATGGCCATTTTATAAATTGATGAACACTTTTAAAAATAAGTGAACATTTTTTGAATTAATAATAATTTTTAAAATATATCAATAAACCGGTAACCGTTTTTTCAAGGGAGAGGGCCGTTGTTTTTTCACGCTGGAAAGCAAATAATTTCTACCACAACATATGCAATCGGTTTTGTTCTTCGAAGGGAAGGGGCCGCCCTGCTTGGACGATGGGGGTTATCCTTCTCGGGCGCTGGTATGTCGCTTCACTGCAAAAGCTCCATTGCTTTTGAACCGGACGAAAAGGGTGAGCATTCACTTACACGTGGGACCCTTTAAAAAACCTTAAACGTGGGTCCCCCTAAGAAAAACTTACACGTGGGTCCCTGGGAAACCGTAGGCGGGGACCACCCGTCGGCCTCCCCAGCGGCTGAAACGCGGCCCAGCACTACAATAATCGTGCAGCCAAGGAGGCGCTTCCCTTGCCCCCTTCCTACTCGCTCCTCCTCGTATCCCCCGTGGCCCGCTCCTCGCTGCGCTCCTCTCCCCGTCGCGCCTCCTTCTCTGCGGCCGCCCAAACCCTAGTCCAATCCCATTGCCACCGCCGCCGCCGCCTCCTCATCCGTACCGCAAAGCCGAGACCTAGCCCGCCGCGGCAGCGGCCAGCCCGTAAGGCGCTGCACCAAGCAGCTAGGGTTTTGGCCGCCCCGGGCCATGGAATTCGAGGCGGACGGCGCCCGGTGGCCGGAGCAGCGTGGCGGCGCTGCCGAGGCGCCGCCGCCGCCGCAGGAGCGCGGCGAGGTCCCCTCTCCCCGCTTCGATTCGTCGCGTGCCCTAAGGTGAGCGCCGGGGCCCTATCCCCTTACCTGATATCTGGAATACTCATGCGCGATGGATAGTTTTCTAGGTTCACGTTGGCTATGTTCAGGATTTTGCTTTTTTTAGTTTGGCTGGAGCCCATGCTAGTGAACTTGCTGGGAAAGTTTTTGTAGTATTTACTAGTAGATGCATGCGAGCTTAGCTCTGCTCTCCCAGAGGAGGTAAAGCGTTGCTCTCCGAGAATTTCGTGAGCAAGTTATGATCTTTATTAGCAGGGTTGATGGTCTCTTAATCTCCAGGGAATTATTAGTTCTCATGTTGAAGCCTATAACTGGCAGTAATGCGAACATGAAATACCTCCGTTTGAATTGGCAATAACCTGAGAACATTTATGTGGTTTCACTTTCACATGTATAAGAAACAATATCACAACTCTTTCTTTGACAAAATAATATTATAACAAAATGGAGCAATGAAGGACAATGCTGTTTGCCGTGCCTCTTTGTCAGTAATTATATTGAAGGACAGGACAAGACCCTGGAGTGGTAAATAAAGAGGAAGAATTGAGGGTTGTGGAATATGCACGTAATCAGTCGCTCGTTTGAATAGTCTATAGGGCCTTGATGAGGGTTGTGGAATATGCACATAGTCATTCACTTATCTGAGTAGTCTTTAGGGCCTCGGTGAGATTCTTTTTGTCAAAACAAAGTCGTATTTTAGGAGCATTTGTGTTTAGATGGGTATATTATTTTTATGCCAGTGCATAGAGGTGTTTATTCATTGAATATAGATTATTTGCTGATAGCTTATTTTTCTTGATTCATGGGTTTTCTTGTATGACAAACCTTTCAATTTATGGTTCTCCGGTGGTCAAAAAGAATATATAATGCTTAAGTCTGTCCCCTGATTATTACTTTAAGAATTATTTCAGTGGTACTCATGGAACTATTTCTTCTTACAGATTGCTGACAGAGCTTGACAGTAATGTAACAGAAGATTTGGTTGTGCTGATGCCAAACTTGCTGTCATTTTTGAAACATGACGATCCTGCAGTTGTTAAGCAATCTATAGCTAGTGGGACAAATTTATTTGCTGCTGTATTGGAAGAGATGGCACTTCAGGTCTATTTTGTAAAACAGATATTTATCAATGAGTAAATAAATACACTGTTGTAACTACTACCTGCTGCGGTGTTGCTGTTGTTTGATGAGGTTATTTTATTTGCTTCTCCTAATTCTGTTGGTCTGCTGGATTGTGTAAACAATTTCCCGAGTGAAAACTACGTCAAAAGAAATACCTGACATAAAATGATTTCCTACAAAGAGGGGTTTACTACCTCCAGTTGCAGTTCATTTTGTTTTTTACACTCAACCATCTTACACAGTCATACCAATAATAAAATGGTAATAAAAGCACTGGATTCCTCTGTTCATATCTCCATGAAAAGAAAATACAGCCTAAACGTTTCCCAGTTAGAAATTTGAAGTAGCCTTTTTTGTGTATATCTGTTATTGCCCAGTTGAATCCTTAGCAAATAGTTCATTCCTGTAGTATCCATGATCATATTCATTCACTGACTGGAACCATAAGAATTTTTAGCAGTAAGAAATATATTTTGTTTTCATGAAATCTGATTCTATAAGCTGAAAGAAACTTCTAGAAAAATGAAACCCATTAGATAAGTTACATATTAAACATACATTTTGTACCGAAGTATTAAAAATTATTCTTCAACCTAATGGTATTTTGTGCAAACACTAGAGCTTCATCTAATCAAGAACAAAACAGATATGTAAAAAAAAGAACAAAACAAAGCTTCTTCCATCAGTCATAAACTAGTTTAACTACTGCATCATATAATGGTCTTAGGTTTGGTTTGATATGTATTTGTGTCGACTAATTTACGAATCATGACTTTACCGTTAACACAGGTCAAGGAGGAAATTTACCTATAGGTGGACTAGATAAAAGAAAACTCATGACTTCTTTTCCTAATTTTTAGTTTGTTTTGAGGATACAAATGTTTGTTTGGATTGTATGTTGCTGAAGTCTCCAAAAGTTTCCTGTCTGCATCTCTTTTGTTACTTATTGATCCTTACATGTTCTTTACTTGGTAAGGATAGCTTAATTCTTCTCCTTAATCTTAGCACTCACTTTGTCACTTGAATGCTAAATCTAGGTTAACGAGTGTGGAAGAGTTGATGCTTGGCTTGAAGAGATGTGGGCTTGGATGAACCAGTTCAAGGATGCAGTATGTGTTATGATGCGTGAGGTTAGTTTAATAATAGTTATTGCTGATGTAGCCTTATGAAATTTCAATAATGTCATGAAAAACTGTTGCTGTTGTGTTATCATATTTGCGATCAGTATTCAGCACATCATGGTTTTAGCAGTAAATCATGTGTATCATATCCATGTTGACATGTAGCTGGCCTTTATTGTACTGTCCTGATCTTTTAGCTTAAATCCTTGGAAGGGATTTTGTGGAGAGCTTTGACTGTATGTCTATGTTACGCCGCGCTACAGTGCTTATGAGAATATCGTAAATATAATGACAGCTATCGCTGTAATTTCTGCATTTCTAGTCAACTTACTGGCTAATACTATTATTTCTCTGACATGTAACAACAGCCTGTTCCTATTGCATCTAAACTACTCGCTGTAAAGTTCATTGAAACATGGATCTTGTGCCTCACACCTCAATCCAACAGTGACCGAATGCAGCCAATCGAAGGTATCATTTACCCGATTCTCGATCACAATTAGACGGGCCATATTACCGAATGTTCTTTCAAACTAACCAATCACATATTCACTCTACAAACAGGAAAGAATCGTAGGTTTGATGCTTCACGATTAGCTAAATTTCACCCTAGACTTGATCCCGTTGTTCTGGAAGCTGATGCAAACAGGACTTTCATCATCCTTGTGGATATTGTGCAATCAGCTTATGCTCATAGAGGATCCTTCCTAGTTGGCACCATTAATTCGTAAGTATTTCTACCAGCTGTATGGCTTAAATGAAGTGGAAGCTGTTCATTTCACTCCATTTCCAGCTTTCTTTCTTTACACTACTCCCTTGATATGTTTGGACCACATATTTTTCCTGAATTCTGAATTTGCATGTAATATTATCATAACTGATGTAGCCGTTTTAGTGTTGTCCTACTCTTTTCACCCCAAATTCCCATGATGAAGATCTATATATGAAGAAGTTGTTCATCTCACCTCCATCACCAGCCTGCCCTCTTTTCACCAGTTCCCTCCATGGATAAATATTTGATGGTATCTGCTAAGTTGTTTGTTAATTGGTTTATTTAATTCATGCAATCAATTTCTCATATGGTTTCCGACCTACCCACATGTTTATCCTATTTTGCTGAATTTGTAAGTGATTTGTCATAATTCTAAGGCTAGCCACTTTACTCATGTCGTACTCTTTCCACTCCATGTTCCCACTGTATATGTGCTTTGTGATATAAACATATTTGTTATTATCAGAAATATAAGTTCTTGGTTACATGTCAGTCTTGCAGCTATTGGAAAGAGTAGGCCGGTTTACTATGACCGTGCCCTTTCAGTGTTGTTTGGGTTTGACCCTAATTTGGAGACTTCAAAAGGAGCTCATTCAGGAAGCCTGAAATATTCCCTGAAAACAGCTTTTTTAGGGTTCCTACGTAGTCCTTGCCAGGCAATGCTTGAGGTGAGCTCACCTTATTTAGCAATGTCTTCTTCTACCATTTTATTAAGTTTCAAGTACAAAAATACTTATGTCGGTGATGCATTTTATTTTGTTCTTTCCGACTGCCCATGTTACAGTTTTTACTTGTAGATCTAGTTGAGGTAGTGTTGTTAAACTATTCAGTTGAACAAACACATTTCATATCAAAAGTCATCTGATTCAGCTAAACGAATGTACAACTGTTATGGTTGATTATTAGAAAAATCTTGCTTTAATTGCACATTCCATCTCATGATGTTGTCATGCATGAAGGTCACACTTGACATGTTCAGTCAATGTATTTTTGTTTTTAAACTTTTTGAGCTGTATCTGCTCTTATTTGTGAAATGGGTAGTTGTTGCTTCATGTCTATGGAGCTTGTGCTTGTCATATGGATAGCTACAGTGCTGATTGTTTTTTCTTTGGTTCTAGAACAGTGACAAATTTGGCTATGAAAACTTGAAAGTTCATTGCTTCAGGTCTATTTACATGATTACGTCCTATTTTTCTTGATGGATCATTGCCGAGTTCCTACTCGTAAAAAACAATGATAATGCTCTCATGGCTCACGTGTGCGTTAGAGAAGTTTGGTTATCACTTCATTGATTTTTTAATATGCACACCTATGTAGCTTGTCACTTCTTCGCTGTATCTGTTTATAGGATGCACTAGATTTTATTCGCTCTCTTCTGGGATGTGCCTTAATTTATTTGGAGCGTTCATACAATATTTTGCCACTGTTTTCTTTGATTACTTCTCATATTTGTGTAGAATTTGTACATATATGTTTACCCTATATTGTTTCCTTAATATTTTTGCTGAACTTAATTCCTTTATTATCCTGAAATTGGTTTTTGATTGTTTTATGCTACTTCTCAAGTTAACCATAGCCATTTTTCTCTGGACAGTCCAAGGAAGTTCTAGTAAGGCGCCTTCGAGCTCTGAGCCCAGGTGAAGCAACAGAACAGATTATTAGGCAGGCAGAGAAGATGTCTAGAAATATAGAGCGCGCTTGTCGTACTAACAAGGTATATGTGTGAACGATTATGTGGTTGGTCTTGATGGATTTGGCATGTCTAATTTTAAAGTTTATTATAGGCTTTTTGCGATGAGTTTTACTGTGTTCTCATATTAATAGGACGAGCATCCAACATGGGAGATGTCGTATGGCGATGTGAATCGAAAGAATTCTGCAGGCAGATCAAGTGACACTCTTGCTATGGCCGAGGGCATGGCTAAGAGAGCAAGATTTGATAGCTCTGCAGCTTCGAATCCCCCAGTTCAGGGAATACCTGATTATTCTGAGATGCAGATTGAAAATGATGCCGTTATGGGTCATTCCTCTGACCCATCTCTCTTGAGTACTGGTGTATCTCCTGTTGAGAAGATGATTGAAATGATAGGTGCTTTACTTGCTGAAGGGGAAAGAGGAGCTGAATCCCTTGGTATTCTCATCTCATCAGTAGAGTCAGACGTCATGGCTGACATTGTAATTGAAACAATGAAGCATCTACCTGAAGCACCATTTCCATTAGCTAGAAATAAGAGTGTCCCTCAACCAAATTTGCAATCCCCCTCCAATCCCTCGACAGAGAACTTACCAGGCAATCTGCACTCTTTGCCCTTCACGGCACAATCAGTACCATCGGCAGATGGAGCAGGCATTTCACCACCTGAGGTCCTTGTCATGCCTGGTGTTTCTGATTCAAAGCGTGACCCAAGAAGAGTACGATCTATCTTTACTTCAAATTTTATGAAGTCACAGAAGTTCCTATTGTGAAAATATATGTGTTGCAGGATCCTCGCCGCCTTGATCCACGGCGAACAGTTGCACCTGCTGCTACTAGTCCCATGCAGATGACGGTGGAAATTACCAGTGTGCATCAGACAAATTCTTTGTCAAATACACTTTCTCCTCTTCATGGGAAGATTGAAAAGTGTGCAGATTATTCAGCGGACCCACCAAAAAATGAAGATGAGGAGCATCCATCTTCGAAGCCTCATCAGCCAATGGATGAAGAGAGATCTGAGTTTTTGGATGATTCCACAGAACCAGAGACAAAATTTGAAGTGTACCCACCGGTGGAAGCCGGATTTCCTTCTTCTGATGTCAATGAAGAGATGAGCAATCCCTTGACACCAGAAGCTATTTCAAACAACGGATCTGATAGTACGGATTTGGAGGTCGGTCCCTTTTCACCAGTCTCCAAGACATCCACACCAGAGGATACTAATCATGAGTTGCCACTTCTTCCATCTCATTTGGAATTAAGTGACAGTGAGAAAATCTCACTGCACAAATTAGCTATTGGGCGGATAATTGATGATTACAAGAAAAATAGCATCAATTCAAGATTTTCCTTGCTCGCTCATTTGGTTGCTCAGGTATTCATTTGGTGTTATAATATCTGTAGCCCTATTTATTTGTTTTGTTCCTGAACTCCTTTTCTGTAGACCAAATGCATAACACTTCCAGTTTGTAGTTTACTTTGCTAGAGTTCTTCGAAATTACCGGTGTTAATATCGATAATTTATATGCTCGTTCTGCCACAAGTAATATTTTCTGATTTTCATCATCTGTAACTGGACAGAGTACTGCTGATGATAATATTATGGATTTGATTCAGACGCACATTATCTTGCATAATCATGATCAAAAGGTACTTTATCGTGGTGCTCTATATCTTTATTTATTCTGTGTTGCCTTCAGCTTGCATACAGTTGTGCCCACCTGTCCTGAGCTTGTGGTACTTCAAGTATGCTTCTGGTTGTGATTATGCTGGTAAATCAAGGTTTTACACAATATAAACTGACCTTGAACACATTGTGCTGTGTTTGAGCTGGTTTGGCTTGTGTATTTTCTACTTATAATTCCCATTTCTCAAACAGAACACGAGTCATCAACTCATCATGATCTATCACACTGCATATCAAGTTGTATTTTTCACACGATTCTCACTTTTGTAGCATGTATTTCTCCTAGGGGCATGAACTGGCTATGCATGTGTTGTATCAGCTGCAGTGTGTCAATGTTGCTGATGCTCCAGAAAGTTCTATATCTACTTCTGAACATTACGAGAAGTTCTTTATATCACTTGTAAGTTAGCACATGCTATTCAGACATCTGTTCATTGTCTTCCAGCTAAAAGGTGAACTTACATGCCATTTTTTTTCCATTTGTTTTGTACCCAGGCAAAGTTGTTGATTGACGTGCTACCTGCTTCAGATAAATCTTTCAGTAAACTTCTATGTGATGCCCCATGTTTGCCTGAGTCTCTGTTTAGATTCCTTGAGGGTCTTTGCATGTCACAAGGCAACAACCAACAAACAAAGGACAGTGAGGGTGACCGTGTCACTCAAGGCCTGGGAACAGTATGGAGTCTTATTTTAGGGCGGCCTCCATTGCGGCAAGCTTGCTTGGATATTGTTCTGAAGGTTTGTAATGTTCCCTTTTCAACTGGTATGACTGGCATTTACAAATTTGCAATTTCCCCGAGGCTGCTTCTGTTATTCGTGGCCTGCATTCTGGTGTCGAGTTCACTAAATTATTTGACCATCAACTCTGTTATAACCCCATGTATTCTAAGATCAAACACTCAATATTTCATGATTGTAATTACTATCTTAGGATAACTTTGATTTATGACACTACAAATCTGAGTTCACAACAATGACATGTTTTTATGCTGCTGGTGTCACATTATTTACCATCTCAAACCGTGCCTCACTTATTGTGATGAATTTGCAGTGTGCTATTCACTCTCAAGATGAAGTCAGAGGAAAGGCGGTTAGATTGGTAGGCAGCAGCATCCATTAACTGTTTTTTTAATATAATACTGCGCTCCATAATGCTGATACATTTATATTTCTTAGGTTGCGAAAAAGCTCTATGATCTAACATATGCATCAGAAAAAGTTGAGCAGTTTGCCACAGACAGTCTTCTGGCGATTGCTAATAAGCATGGTGTGTCGACAGATGTTAACTTCACAACCTCAAAAGAATCTACATCTGAGGTAATTCTTGATGATTGGGATCCTTGTTATGGTAAGCATTGAGTAGTCTAGCATGCACTCATCTTCTCCCATAGGAATGGAAAATAGATACTGATTATCCGACTTGCTTGATTACCGAATTCAATAGCAAGAAATACGGGTTAGGGTTTTTATCCATTTAGCTTCTTCTGTCAGAACAGCGGTTCCTTTATATGCATGAAGGTCACGGGCATCACCCACCTTATCATTGCCTAATTGGCTAAGTGCTCCAGTGGAAATACGAGACTGAATATGGATATGCCTTAGACTTTCCCGTCCAAAATGCTGTATTAGCTGCATTTGAAGTCTAATAATTTGATAAAACAACATGAATTATTTTGTTGTGGTATGCCTAACTGGTTGAACACTGTTTTGTTATAAGTGCATTGCCTACCTTTCCCCATCAGCTTGAGCTTTTGGGTGAATTGGCTGGTGCATGCAATTCTACATGGTATTAGAGACAATAGGTCTAGAGTAAGACCGGCTGGCGCAGTTTGGATAAAAAAATAAATTGCAGTCCACTTTCGGTCCATGTTTAGGCCTGAGGTAGCCAAACGTGAGGTGGAGTGTTGAAGTATAAGTGCATTGCTCATCATTCCTAATCGGCTCGAGCTTTTGGGTTAGCATATGGCTTCTCAGTTCTCCCCCTCCCCCTCCCCCCCCCCCCCCCCCCCCCCCTTCATCTTCTCCAGAGAGTGATACAATGTTTTATATGCTCTATGTACTGTAATTCGGCTGAATGTTTGAGTACTATATGATTTTTATGCAACAGGTTGAAGTAAGCAACCAGGAAGCTTCAGTTAGTGGTTCCCAGATTTCGGATGCTGGACCTTCTGCAAGTGGATCTACTAAGACCTCTCTGATTTCACCTAAACAATCAGCAATATCGGTATCCGAGGCCAAACGCCACACTTCATTATTTTTTGCACTTTGCACAAAGGTATCCTCATGAGCATACCATTTTGTCTCTTGTATATTTTGTCTGGAGAGGTACTAAAATATTTTTGCCTTGTTCCAGAGACCTACTCTTCTTCGACAGCTGTTCAATGTTTACGGAGGGTCTCCAAAAGTTGTTAAGCAGGTTTTACTTTTACTTGTGTTGTGAAGTTTAAAGTGTGTAAAAATTGACTACTGAATTACTTGCCGCACATTTTGGTACAAAATTGTGCAGTGTATCCATTGGCATATACCTACTCTTGTAAGAAATCTGGGATCCTCATGTCCTGAGATGCTGGACATTATTCATAGTCCACCTGAAGGCAGTGAGGAACTTGTTACTATGGTATTACAATTTATCTCTGACTTCTCTTTGTACATTATTGTGAAACATTGAAGTTGATTATGTGTTTTGCTTCATTCTATTCTCAAAGATACTGCAAACACTGACAGAAGAATCAAATCCTTCAGCCAACCTGGTCGTGGCTGTTAAACATCTATATGAGACCAAGCTGAAGGTTTGTATACCTTTTGCTTACATTGCATACTGCCTCCAAAATGATGGTTTGTGCCCTTTTATTCGAGCAGCACATCTGCTGAATTTTGTATTTTTCTCTGCAGGATGCGTCTATTCTCATTCCATTGCTATCCTCATTTCCGAAGGAAGAGGTATTGGTTTCTGTTTTTTTATATGTATTATGATGTCTACATCTTTACTATAGCTCAGAAGCAGAAATGCTGTCACTGACATGCTAATGTTTGTAAGAGCTTGTGCGCTCTGCACAATCTGGACCAATCATTGCATCGGCAAAGCAGCAACTTGATTGGGACACGTTATATAATTAACAAGACGGAATTTGGGTATTTAGAGGCTAATAGTGTAAGGATTTCATAATCTAAAATCAGCAGACACAAGCACACTCCAGGCATAACAGTAATTTTTGAAAAAAAAGATGCAATGATTGTTCTCTGAGGTCACAATGGTTCATATGTATGCAGTTTTTGAACTTCACGCAGACTCATAATTCAGGCCAACTTTGACCACTTAGTCTATTTTATTTTAATACTTGGAATATCTTTAAAAAGTGTGATTTTTTTGGAGTTACATGTGTTTCGAGAATGAAACATTATTTTGCAGCTGGTAATAAATGCATGTTATAAAGTCATTTGAAAAATTCTCAGAGGATGCCATGTAGGGTGGTCCTTTTTTTATGAGTATAGTTTATTATCCACATGTTTTTTTGTATCATTTTTCACACTTTATGGTTCATGATCATGGATTTCATTTATTCTTTAAAATCTTTATTTAGTAGCATATTTATTTATTGTCTTGTTTCTTTGTGGTCTCAGGTGCTGCCTATATTTCCGAGACTAGTTGATCTCTCACCTGACAGGTTCCAAGACGCACTTGCTCGGATATTGCAGGTTGTTTTATCTTGCTTATTAGCAACTCCATTAGTGGGTATTGCATTTATATATGATGGCATTTCATAAAAGTTGGTTTGATAGAGTACCTCTATTGGAATATGTTGAGACCAACATAGCTGCCACCAGTCACAATTGATCTTGGAATCACGGTAATTAAAATTTGTCATATGAAATGCCTGCATACATTCTTGCCTCTTTATTTCATAAAATTTTAAGTTACTTTACCCACAAGCAAGAAAAAGCACAAAGCAAGCAAATAAAAATGCACAAGTTATATAAAGTCAATGTTTGAATAGATTAGTGCATTATACACAGTGCTGATCTTCGTCAGCATATATGTCCTATTCATTCTGGGAGCATGTTATTGATTTTGTTGAATTTGCTATATGTTTCTGTGATAGCTTCTGCGAAACAGTTTCTTTTTAGCTAATGCAACCTTTCTGTTGTTTTGTATGATTTTGTATTTTTATTTACAATGGAACAGCCCATGTATGTGATTTGTTATTAAAGGGGCACCCTTTTAAACGATTTTAGTGAGATATGTGTTGTTTTCTCAACCTTTGAGTTGACTAGCTCTGCTTTCGACAGGGATCTGCTCATACTGGGCCAGCGTTAACCCCTGCTGAAGTTCTGATTGCAATTCATGATATTAATCCAGAAAAGGACAAAGTTCCTCTAAAGAAGGTAATTTTGTTTCCTATTGTTTCTTTTAATGCTGCCTTGTTATATTCAACATCTCTTGAGCATATTCTCAGCATGTACAGATAGACGAAGCTTTTTGAATACCTTGTTCATTTTCTGACTTTCCATAATCAATTCAATTCTCGAGTTATATCGGACACATGTGAATGCCTAGATTTTGTATTCAAACACATACACATGCATTTGTGACGTGTGATGTTAGTTTATTTGTTGTCCTGCAGTTTAATCGATCACTGATGGAAATGAACATATTTTCAGGTCATAGATGCTTGTACTGCTTGCTTTGAGCAGCGCACGGTATTTACTCAGCAAGTTCTAGAAAAGGCACTAAATAAATTGGTACTTACATTACCACTGTTATCATGTGCAATACTTTCATGTATATTCCTTTTGCTTAGTTGTTCACCCTGTCATGCAGGTCGACAATGTACCGATTCCTCTTCTTTTTATGAGAACAGTTATTCAAGCACTCGATGCTTTCCCAGCTTTGGTATGTTGATGCTTTGATAATTTATTTAGGTGCAGTGAATAATACCTGATTCTAACTGGTAGAAATTAGAACTTTTACTTGCCTATACCACTTTATATCGTGACTTCTAAATCTTTGCAGTCTTTAGTATAAACCGCGTACTTGCTTAGTTAGTGTATATATATTTGCAGCTTACTTTTCCCTTATGTTGCGTGCAATGATTTGATTATAATTTTATGCCACAGAATAGAAACAATTCTTTCTTGCCAGTACACTTTCCATCTTTGTAATGGACTTCTTTAGGTCAAGACAATATCGAAGTTTGGATAATATTGTTTTTCAGTGATTTGATCATGCTTTATTTCATCAGGTTGATTTTGTCATGGGGATACTTTCCAGGCTTGTCAATAAGCAGGTTTGTGAATTTCTTGAGTTTCACTGTGTTTGACTCTACTTGCCTGTTCATTGATTGACCATATGGGACCCCTGTTGAATCATGATAATATTTGCTTCAATAGTCAGATAGTTAATTGTAACAGAATATGATTATCTTGTACTTGCTCCATCCCAAAATAAGTGACTCAACTTTGTACTAACTTTAGGTTTTATTTGCTTCAATAGTCAGATAGTACAAAGTTAGTACAAAGTTGAGTCACTTATTTTGGGATGGAGGGAGTATGAACAAGCTAGCCGGGTGTTCTAACCTAAGGTTTTATTTGGCCTTTTCTTGGTTCAATATTCTGTATAGCAACAAAAAAAAACATTTTCGGACGTGTGACAACACTGAAACATGGAAATGATATATGTAGGTTTGTCTCGAAAAATCCTTTCACAATTTTTATCATTAACAGAAAAGTGCAAATTGCAGCCCTCAATAAACAGAAAGGTGCAAATTGCAGCCCTCAACTCTTACATGAGTCTAATTTTCAAACTGGAACTTTAAAACCGCCAGCACCTTTAATTCCATGATTTTGATAGTTCAAGGTTTCAACCAAGACGTTTTTGGGGATCATGATTGTGACTCGCGGGTTGAAAAGTGTGCCTTCCCTTACAAAACATATCACAATAGTAACTAGTGGTCAAAGTTGCGCTTTAGAGTCTGTTTAGATGTTACAAAAGATAACCATCTGTGACTGATGTACAGCAATTTTGTTGTATTCAACAGATTAATGATCTCTAGAACATGCTCATGTTAAACAATTTGAATGTTTATCTTGTTTATTTTGCTAAGAAATTGTGAGATGAAAGTTTGTTAATCAGTTTTTAACCTTTTAGTTATATTTCTTAAGCTTGAGTTTTTTCTCTCTTGCTGCAGATCTGGAAAATGCCAAAGCTGTGGGTTGGGTTCTTAAAATTGGCATACCAGACTCAACCACGCTCTTTCGATGTTTTATTACAGGTATTAGTATTTCTTTATTGTGTTACTGAATATATTCCTGGATATATGTTCTTGTATTTTTACTGATATGACATCACGATGCTACATGTAGTTACCTCCACCACAGCTTGAAGTTGCATTGAATAAGTACCCGAATCTTCGACCACATCTTTCTTCCTTTGTTAATCGGCAGAACTTGCACAACAAGTTGCCCAGGTACTTCCTGTTGACCTTAACAGCTCACTCGAATGCTGTGGAACTCTTGTTAGCTTGGGCACAAAATAACTAATCTTGCATTTAGGTGCATTAAAGGCTGATTTTCTAAAAGTAGTAGCTATTATGTAACAACTTATCACTGTTGTATTAAATTGCTGCACTGGCAAACATTTGGGTTGCTGCTAATAGTTACTTAGGGCTTCTAAATAGTGTAGCTAATGAGCCTGGTCTGGTTTTACTTATATTGCTGTGGCACTGCTTGGGCTCGGTACTTCAATGGTGCTTTGTGTGGAATTTGTAGCCTTGGTAAAGTTGAGTTATATTCTGGGCCTCCTCAAGTAAATCTCCTGGCTATTCTTTTTGGAGTTTGTGATGTATTATTGTTAATTTGTTATGCTATGGAGTTTTTATGTGGCTCAAGCACCAAGTTAACAGCGCGTTGCCTAGGTGTCCCGATTCGATAAGGCGCTTGGCTGTGGTTGCAGTGGGTCTGCCGAAGCTTGCTAGCATATGGTTTCTCGCTGTGTCATGTATGACGTTGCAGGAGACCGGGCGGATGCTAGGATGTCTTGCAAAGGTGTATTAAAGATGCATTGCCAAAGCAGATGGCGAGAGGGGGAGACCAGGGGGGCATAGAATCTCTTCCATCTAATGTTGGTTGCCCTGGCCTCCCTCAGCCTCCATCCTTCCGAAGCATCTGATTTAGATCTGAACACAACCCTCTTTGTAGCCATTAAGCCATCTACTCAACTCGCAATCATGGGTTTCATTGTTTCTTTGATGCCTGTCTCATGGTCATCTCTCCAGCAATTTCTTGCCCCTACACTACTCCCGAATCTCGAACTACCCCTTTGTCAGTGTGGCAGTGGAGAGACCTTTATTGCTCAATAGTACAGTTGCAGTGACCTGTATAGTTTTTACATCCATCGTCCTATTGTGGAGTTCTAAACCAAGAAAGAGTAATCACCTTTCTTTGGAGTGTGCCATGTTGGTTCTGTCTAAGTTGCTTAAGAGTTTTATGCCCCTCAGTTGCATTAGGCTCATGTCAGAATATTGTCAAAATAGATGATGTTTCCCAAAACTCCCAAAATATACGTGGACATTCAGTTTCTGTAATTTCTAACGTGTCTTGTTTGATGATTTCTACATGGCAGACATACTTTGAATATTTTGGGCTTCGTTAACGAACCACAGCAGGCACCAATGCCATTTGCGCCCGCTGCATTACAAACAGCAGACGCGACTTCCTCTCTTCCTGGTGCAAACATAATGTGAAATCTGATGATGGAAGTCGTAGCACCGATCAGGTGCAATAATGCCTTGTTCATCACAGGTGGACATTCAGAGATATATGGGCGTGGAATGACACAAATGAGGACGGCGGTGCCCTTTGATGCGTTTGCAGTTAATGCCTCTCAGCAACTCAACAATCTATCGTGGTTACTGATTAAAGGGTGGTCTGGATCAAATGTGGTTGATTAGAGGGTGGTCTATTGTGTTTGTGCTGGAGCTATTGCTTCTCCGAACACCGGTCACTCCCAAGTTGTATAGTAGCTGTATCCTTGTGGTAAAAAGTAGTACCACTTGCAGGCTGAGGCTTATGTGGCGACCAAACGGCAGAGCTAGTGATTTACAAATGGCCAAGCGATACTATTTGATCGGCATGTCTTACTCCAATGAGGACACTGGGTTACTTGCAGCAGCATTCTTTTTGCAAGGAGCCCGCAATTGACTGACTGACGCTAACCATTGCTGCAGTCCTAACAGTTTGTCTGTGTGTTGTAATATTGTATATTAAATTAATTGATTTAGTTAGCAAGAATATTTACTCTGTCATATTTAATCAAGGCTTTTGTCAGAGTGAACGTGTTCTTTTGTTGTTGTTGAGGGAATGCAATCATGGTGGTTTATATTTTATGTGGAAATAGTTGTAGTACAAAATTTGCTAGTACATCCACCGAAATTCCCGTCACCATATTGGCCTACCTAGGGCCATACTGAAAACTAACTGAATTAAGATGTGACATGAAGAATTGCCACCATTCTTCATCACTTCTATGACCTCCATGCAGTCCGCTTTAATTGTCGAGTTGTTGCAGCCCATATCATTTTCCAAGATGAGGCCGTCTCTCGAGTCCTCAACAAAAGAAATATCATGAAAGGCTGGTGCTAGGAAGTCGCCACCTGGGTCCTGAGCCTTTTCCCGGATCAAAAGTTGCATCCACATTCTGTTTTATGAACCCTGTGTCTTAGTGCCCGATTGCTCCCTTTCTTCCTTAATCTTGAAAAGTTCTTTGCTAGAGTGGAAATGGCCTGCAGCGAACGTGTGGGTTCATCAATATTTTCTCCATGTGTGAGTGTGATGCTTCGTCGCTCCCACCAAGTATACCACACGACCACAGATCCTCCATCCCTCTCCTGCATGCACAAGTCATTCACCATACCTCAAAGGCCTAGGATACACAAGATCTCACACACCCTCGGGCATAAGAAGAAAGCATGGCGTATCCTCTCACAATCAGTTGTGCACAGAAGACATCGAGAGGTTGATTTTATGACGGTTGGCCAAGACTCCACAGAAGGTAAGCACCATGTAAAGATTTCCAATAGTAAATTTTAATTTTTGTTGGCGCGCGTAACTTCCTAAGGGTCGACCAGATAGGACTAGTACTTGAGCCTTCATTGGAGTTTGTCCTGCTAAACTTACGTACGTGTTGGTCATCCCACTCTGTGTGATACGTAGTAATCTGGGAAAGTTTGAGCTTATTTGGACAAATTGATTTGGAGATGATCATATTTTTTCTTCAGAGTAGCGTTTAGTTTTCTTGGCGTAAACTTTGAGCCCACCCTTCATTTTCTTTCTAGATTCGCCGCTGAACGACGGTGCTGATCCCCAACGGCTGCTCATCCCCTCCCCAACACCGCGCCCGGTGGCATCCTCGTCTGATCCGGCGGCAACGGCGAGGCGGTGGATCTGGGGGCTTGGTCGGCCTCTTGCTCGCCGACGACCAGCATCTGGTCAACGTGTCCAGGCTCCGGCGTAGTCCGGCCGGTGCCGCCGCCGCTGCTCTGCTGTGAAAGTATGAAGGTTGATTCACTTGATTCAATTTCAGTTTTTCAGATTTTTGGACTTAGGTAGCTGCCTAACTATATACTGTAGTAAATTGTTTAGCTACCAATTGATTACTGATTCATAGTAGATGTACAGTGGCTGTTGGTGGTGGTTGTTAACATCCTAAAATTAATCCATGTATCCATCTTTATTCTTGTTTGTAGAAATGAAGAGAAAGAGGACTTTGCACAGTTGGTTTGCAAGCAATTCAAACGCATCCCCCGTTGTTCCTGAACCCAATACTCCCCCAATTGATGTTGTTGTTCAACCAGCCCCAGTTGAGAACTTAATTCACCCAACTCCAACAAATGAGAGCACTAATCCCTCTACCGATATCGATGAGAGCACTATCCCCCCTACAACAAATGAGAGTATTGATCCCCCAGCCGATGAGACCACTACCCCTCGCACAAATGAGAGTACCAATCCCCCAACTAATGAGAGCACAAACCAACCACCAAGGCATCATATACTAGAATTCCATCCGAGTCAGATTTTTGGTGATCCGGCTGATCGAATACCAATAGAAGATTATGTCCCTGAAATTCAAAGTGAAGTGAGAAGAGCTTATTTGTTGAAAGGAAGAAACAAAGCTAGCGGGCACAAATTTGAAGTGGGATTGGAAGGTAAAATTTGGAGATCTTTTCAACCCCAATGGCTAGATAGGTTCGATTGGTTGGAATATAGTGAGAAAAAGGAGGCTGCCTTTTGTTTCCCTTGTTTTCTTTTCAAGAATCCATCACAGGCCACTAGATTTGGCAATGATGTATTTACAATAGGTGGATACAAACGTTGGAAAACAGCTTTGGCAAATTTTCAGAAACATGTTGGTGGTCCATCTAGTTACCACAACATCGCTAAGGGCTTGAGTGATGATTTCAACAATCAAAGGGCCAATGTGGGTACCAAACTCCGAGTTTACAATAAAGAGGCTGAAATAAAATATAAAATCCGCTTGACTGCATCATTGGATTGTGCAAGGTATCTCATAGCTCAAGGGGAAGCTTTTCGTGGACATGATGAGTCCTCCAATTCCATCAACAAAGGCAATTTCAGGGAGTTCTTGGATTGGTACAAGGACAAGAATAAAGATGTGAAAGATGCATTTGATAAGGGGCAAGGTAATGCACTAATGATATGTTCAGATATTCAAAAGGACCTTGCTACATGTTGTGCAATGGAGGTAACCAAAGTCATCAAGAATGAGCTTGGAGATAAGAAATTTTCGATACTTGTTGATGAGGCCAGAGATTGCTCAATAAAGGAGCAAATGGCAATGATTTTGAGGTAATGCATACGAATTTGCATAGTCTTTTATTTGTCATTGTTGTTCGTTTCTCTTCTTTTAATTTGTAGCTTTTCAAATGTGCAGATTTTTGGATGACCATGGGGAGCTTCAGGAGAGATTTCTTGCTATTAAGCACATCACAGATTATACATCAGCTGGAATTAAAGAAGCATTGCTTGGTGTGTTAAAGTACCATGGCTTGCCTATTAATAGGATTCGTGGACAGGGTTATGATGGGGCTTCAAATATGAGAGGAGAATTCAATGGTTTGCAAAAGCTAATTCGTGACGAGTGTCCATATGCTTTCTTTGTTCATTGTTTTGCTCATCAGTTGCAATTGGTGGTTGTCACAGTGGCTCAGTGTTGTCCAGTTATTGCTGATTTTTTTAACTATCTTCCCTTGATAGTGACTCAAGTAGGTTCATCTTGCAAAAGAAAAGACACATTGCTTGGAAAGCATCATGACAACTTGATAGAATTGATGGAGAATTGTAAGATATCATCTGGAACTGGTTTACATCAAGAAACTAACCTTGCTAGACCAGGAGCTACTCGTTGGGGCTCACATCTTAGGACCTTGCTTCGTATCTACACAATGTGGAATGCAGTGGTGGATGTGCTAGCAATTGTGGTGGACGATGCCCGAGAACACTCTTCTCAAGGTGGAGCTTCATGTTTGATTGTACAAATGGAATGCTTTCAATTTGTGTTCATCATGCTATTCTTGATAAACTTGTTGAACATCACAAATATGCTATCACAAACTTTGCAAAGGAAGAATCAAGATGTTGTTGAAGCCCTTCGTTTGATCTTGGATGTGAAAGAAGCTTTGCAAAATATGAGGGACAATGGGTATGAGTCATTATGTGACCAAGCAAATAACTTTTGTGAGGAACATGGCATTGAGGTGCCAAATATGGATGATCTTGTTGGAGCAATGGGGCAATCTGTTCGTTCCAAGAATAAGGTGACTCGACATCATTATTTCAAGGTTAGCATATTCAATGTTGCTATTGATGCAACTCTCACTGAGATGAATCATCGATTCAATGAAGCTAACACCGAGTTAGTGGATTGCATGTCTTGTTTTAATCCGGCAAACAACTTCTCAAAGTTTAACATTGACAAGCTTATACGGCTTGCTGAAATTTATGCTGAGGATTTTACACAAGCTGAACGGTTGTTGCTAAGATATGAGCTTCCAACATTCCTTACAAATATTAGGAGAAGTGAGGAATTTAATGCATGTCCAGATGTTTCCACCCTTGCTCGGTTGATGGTTCAAACAACAAAACATAGAACTTTCCAATTGGTATATCGCCTCATCGAGTTGACATTGATTCTTAAAGTGGCAACTTCATCGGTCGAGAGGATATTTTCAGCAATGAAGATCATCAAAACTGATTTGTGCAATAAGATATCAGATGATTGGCTTAATGATTTAATGGTTTGCTATTGTGAGAAAAGGATATTCATAAGTATTCCCGATGATCAAATTATGATACGATTCCAGAAAAAGAAAGATCGAAAAGGACATTTGCCTCATGAGTATAATGTGATTTCTTAGAGGTATGCCTCTGTTTTTCTACTAGTGATGATAGTCACTTGAGGATGCCTTACTATATCACTAACAATTGTGCTCATTTTGATAGATGGCTTGTAGTTTGTCTCTTGGATTTTGGTGTGGAGGTGTTCTGCAACTACTAGTATCAGCTAAGAAGCAACACGCAACACCAATATCATTGTTTTTGTCTTTTTTGTTGCTTCTCTAGTACTTGATCTATGGGTGTGTGAACTGTATGAGACTTTGTCAATCTTGCTACTAGTTTATGGGTGTGAACTATACTTGATCTATGGATCTGGGAAAGTGTGAGCATATTTGGATGATTGGATTATGAGATAAGGGCTATTTTTGCTAAACAGATTCAAGTTTTTCTTGAAACATTGATATTTTTCAAAAAATCTGAAAAAATTCAGTTAAATAGTACATGTTCCCAGTAGTAATCTGGGAAAGTTTGAGCTTATTTTGACGACCGGATTATGAGATAAGGGCTATTTTTGCTAAACAGATTCAAGTTTTTGTTCAAAAATTCAAGTTTTTCAAAAAATCTGAAAAAATCAGTTAAATAGTACATGTTCCCAGTAGTAATCTGGGAAAGTTTGAGCTTATTTGGACAAATTGATTTGGAGATGATCATATTTTTTCTTCAGAGTAGCGTTTAGTTTTCTTGGCGTAAACTTTGAGCCCACCCTTCATTTTCTTTCTAGATTCGCCACTGTGATACGTCGTTCTGACTGAAAAAATTCCGTTCTTGCTGAAATGTCATGAAACGAAATCATCCATCATCCCCAGAGCTAGGGGGGTATTAAGTATATGCTACGCATCGTTGGGCCAAAAGATTTCCCTTATGAGTTGTTCATCCGATTCTCTTGCATAAGCACAATATCGCCTCTTCTTGTCATCACTTTCCTGGATGGAGTACTAGGAATTCATGGGTCATCCCATATGTTAATTTGAGATCCATCACCAACTCTCCATATGCACCATTTTTAAATGTTTGGATTCTCTCCCTCAGACTCTGCCACATGTATGAACTACCTTTCTTCAGGTTGCAATTAAGGAGATCCCCATTTGGAAAATATTTCTCTCTCGACACCCTTGCACAAAAAGACTCATGCTCTGACAGGAGCCGCCAACACTGTTTTACAAGGAGTGCCAAGTCGAAACAATGTGAATCTCTAAAACCCACACCTCCTCTTTTTTGGGGACGCACATCTTCTACCATGTTCGTGATTGCTTCAACCATGATATTCAGCGAGGTACAAACCTCCACTCTAGCATCAAATGCGTACGTGGGCTGGAAAAAAATGTGACAATGGCATCAACATGTGTATAGACATCATAATTCCTAATGATCATTCTCACTACTCATGGACTTCCCGTTGCGTAACAAATCCGACACCGCTGACGCCAGCTACTTGTGAGCTGCGTTCGGATTTCCTCGAAGAGGAGAAGATGATGCAGTACAGTAGAGATAAGTATTTCCCTCGGTCATGAAACCAAGGTTATCAATCCAGTAGGAGAACCAAGCAACACTATGTAAACAACACCTGCACACAAACAAAAAATACTTGCAACCCAACGCGTAGAGGGGTTGTCAATCCCTCAACAGTATTGAGCAAGATTAAATTGTATAGGTTTTGATAGATAGATCTGACAAAAATACGAAATAAAATAAATAAAAGAAAATTGCAGCAAGGTATTTTTAGGATTTTTATATGATAAAAATTAGACCCGGGGGCCATAGTTTTCACTAGAGGCTTCTCTCAAGAAAATAGCATACGGTGGGTAAACAAATTACTATTGGGCAATTGATAGAAAATCAAATAATTATGACTATATCCAAGGCAATGATCATACATAGGCATCACGTCCGAGATTAGTAGACTAAAACGATTCCGCATCTATTATTATTACTCCACACATCGACCGCTATCCAGCATGCATCTAGTGTATTAAGTTCATGGAAAAACGGAGTAATGCTTTAAGCAATATGACATGATATAGATAAGATAAACTCGCGTGTGAATAAACCCCATCTTTTTACCCTTAACAACAGCGATACATACGTGTCATGTCCCCTTATGTCACTGGGATTGAGCACCGCAAGATCGAACCCATTACAAAGCACCTCTTCCCATGGCAAGATAAATCAATCTAGTTGGCCAAACCAAACTGTAAGTGCATCTAGTGCCACCCCGAGTTGGTTTTGGAGTATTGACGACAAACTTGGTTGAGGGACTAATGTGTTTGTGAGAATTGCAGGATAACACAGGTAGTAGTCCCTTATTGATTCAGTTTACCTACCAGAGATGACCCCTAAAAATGTGTGAAGACATTGAAGACAATGGTGGGTTGTGAAGACATTCACAGTGAAGATTATGACATGAGAAGACATTCATGTGAAGACTATGGAGTACGAAGACATAGTTGTTTCGTAGTTTCCTTTTCTTCTTTGTTGAGTCATGGGAACCACTGTACTGTTAAGTGGGGTCGGGTGACTGAAGTGATGATCAACCAAAATCCTATGTCTTCGAGCGAAGACAATGAGAGCAAATCTTATCCAGAGCTGGATGAGTCAGCTTTACTTGTAGCCCAAGTCAAGCTGCCGCGTGTGTTTGAAATCCGACCGTTGGACACGTGTCGGTTCCTTAGTGACCCAGGGTCATTTCGGATAAATCCGGTTGGGTTGCCTCCTGACTATAAATAGCCCACCCCCTACACCATAAATTGGTGGCTGCTTAGAGTTAGTGCACGGCTTTTGTCGTTTGAGAGCAACCCACCTCCGAAGCATTTGAGAGAGAGATCCTTGCGAGGACAAAGCCCAAAACACCCAGAGCCAAAGAGTGTTAGGCATCACTGAAGTCTTTCTGTCCGCGTGATCTGAAGACTTGTTACACTTGAGGACTGTGTTTCCTCCAGCCGGTTAGGTGACGCGTTCTGAGCATCCAAGAGCCATTGTGGATCACCGGTGAACGAAGTATGTGAAGGTTTGGAAGTCTACCTTGAAGACTTATCAGAGTGATTGGGCGAGGACTGGGTGTCCTTAGCTCAAGGGGGATAAGGTGAAGACGCAATCTTTTGAGTTAAATCTCAGCCTCCCTAACCAGACGTACAGTTGTCACAGCAACTGGAACTGGTCTACCAAATCCTTGTCTTCACCAAGCAACTGGTTCTATCCTTCACTTCCCTTTACTTTATAGTTTGTCTTCGTGAAGTCATTGTCTGCTTGTCTGTTCTGATTGACTTCACTGTGTGAAGACTATTTATTGTTGGCTTCTTACTGTCTTCCATCCTAATCATTACTACCTAGCTGTTGATAGTCTTCGTGCTTTCACTTCATTGCTTACTTGACTATGGCTTGTCTATTGTAGTCTACCTTCCACTGCATATCAATAGGTTCATTTCTATTGTTTATCTTCAAAGACCTCGTGTTTTGAAGACTTTCATAAAAATCGCCTATTCACCCCCCTCTAGTTGATAACTAGCACTTTCAATTGGTATCAAAGCAAGGTGCTCCCTTGTTCTGTGTGATTCAGTTTAACCACCTAGAGTTTTAGCTATGTCGACTGCAATGATAATCAAGGTCTCCGTTGCGTGCCCAGTCTTCGATGGCACTGATTACCCCTACTGGAAGAATAAGATGCGCATGCATCTTGAAGCCATTGATGTCGACCTCTGGTATGTTGTCAAGAATGGTATTCCCAAGGTTGGTGAGGGTGTCACCACTACTGATGTCAAGAGGTCCATTCAATTGGATTCGACTGCCAAGAACATCATCTGTGGTCATCTGACAAAAGGACAGTACGGCCGTGTGAGTGCACTAGAAACTGCGAAGCTAGTCTGGGACTGGCTCTCCAAGGTCAACGAAGGCGTCTCAACTCAGAGAGATTCAAGGATTGATGTTCTTCGCAACCTCTTCAACCGCTTCTAGAGAAATGACAATGAGAATGTCCAGCTCACATTTGATCGCCTCACTGATATCACAAATGAGCTTCACGCGCTTGGCGCTACTGAGATCACTAAGCATGAAATCGTCAAGAAGCTCCTGAGATCACTTGACAGCTCATTCGACACCCTGGCCCTAATGATTCAAGAACATCCTGACATCAAAGATCTTGATCCGCCTGACATACCTGAGAGGCTCAACACACATGACTTCTAGTTATCTGAGAACAGAGATATCTATGGCCCCAACTATGGCCGAACCCGGGCTTTGAAGGCGAAGATTGTGTCCTCATCTGAAGAAGAATCTGACTACAGTTCTGGTGATCCTGAAGACATTGCAAAGGAACTAGCTATGCTCGTGAAGAAGTTCCAGAAGTTCTCTAAGAAGAAAGGTTTCAGAAAGTCTTTAAGATCCAGCTCAAGAAATGATGAAGCTTCTACTCGTGACCACAAGAAGAGAACACGCCACAAATGCAAGAAACCAGGTCACTACATCTCTGAGTGTCCTCAATGGGACAATGAGACCAAGAAAAAGAAGAAGAGCAAGGAATATGATTCTGATGACAAGAAGAAGAAGAAATCCTCAAAGTCTTCTTCAAAGTCTTCATCAAAGTCTTCATCTCACAAGAAGAGCTCTTCCAGCAAGGCTCGTGCGTTTGTTGGCAAGAAGATGGGTTCAAAGGAGGAATCTGCTTCTGAGGAAGCGGAGGTGGAGTCTGAGGAGGAGTCCGATTCAGGCGTGGCAAGCCTGACTCTAGCTTCAGCTTATGTCGCCAAGTCCATCTTCAACAGTGAAGACAATGGCCTCGTCACCAACGCTAATGCTGATAATGAGGATGACTCTGCTCCTACCTACTGCTTCATGGCATGTGGTGCCAAGGTAAACTCACGCGATGCTTACTTTCAAACATCCAGTGAAGATGACTCTGAATGTGAATCTAAACCTAGCTACAAAACACTTGCTAAAATTGCAACTGAACGACAAACTGCTATGGAACATATTCAAAAGTTGCTAGACAAAAGCAATGACCTGTTGGACGCGGAAATGACTCGAATTCAGTCCTTAATTGAAGACATTAAAAATATTCACGTTAAGTACGAGGAACTTGAAAGTCGTCATGAAACACTCTCAGCTACTCATGAGAAGCTTTCTTATGATTATCTTCAAAGGAAGCAAGAACTTGAGAACATGCGAGCGACTCATGAAGATCTTCAAAAGGAGAACGAGTCACTCCGCGCTCAACATATCAGTTCCGCTCAGGAAGGTTTCGAACCACCATGTCTAAAATGTTTTGAGCGTGATAATGTTGTCTCTGTTGTTGAATGTTCTACTGCTGCTACTATTGCAATATCTTCAACTGCTGATGTGGTAACTAACCCCTCTACTAAGGATACCACTACTATTGCTGATGAGAATGCTAGGTTGAAGACATTGCTTGAAACAGGGATGTACAAAAGCCTCAAAGGGCATCAGACACTATGTGATGTCCTTAAGAAACAGATTCTGAACCGACACCCTAGGAAAGAGGGTGTTGGGTTCGAGAGGAAAATGAATGTTGATGGTTCATACTGGAAGCCTGAGCAGTACCCCAAAACCACATGGGTTGCTGCAAAGGAACCTTCAGTGGATCCCTCTACCTTATCTGGCTTCACTTGTACTAACCTGATTATCATTGGTGAATCCTTTGATGCAAACTATAAACTATTTAAGAATTAGAATGGTGGAGTGTTTGCCAGGTATATTGGTACTAACTGCAGGAATGGACCACCTTTGAAGAAGATCTGGGTGCCCAAAAGTTGTCTTGAGAAGCTTCCTGTGAATGTCATCATGACACCACCTGGGAAGAAGACAAACCCCAGACCAAAGGCTTCATATGGTCCAAAGGCTTCATACAGACAGAGGACTCACCAGAGTCACCCTAACGCCAATGTTTTGCAGGGAAACCATACTCAGACTTATGAATATGAGCGTGTTTCATCAAACCGCTATGTTCATAAGACCAAGAACTTTTCTGCTTATTCTTATGAGTATTATTCACCTCCTGCAAGGCTATTTGCTAGGGCTCCAAAGCCAAAGTTCTCAGATGATGCACTTAGACTCATTGCTTCTAAGTCACCCCTGAAGATGTGGGTGGTTAAGAACAATTAACTCTCTTTTGCAGGGAAAGGTCTCCAGCCGGAAATCAAAGGCTTCTGATGCTTATGCCGGGGACCTAAAACATCTTGTGGGACGCAAGATAAAATGCCAAAATGGTCTTACTATGTATTTCGTCCCAGGATTTCTTGACAAACATCCTATCTACCCTAACCAGGATCTGAATTTTGATAATATGCTTGTTCGTCAAATGTTTATGCTTCACATTTCCCTTGGTGAAGCATATCACCCAAACTGCACTGTAGGGTACGATACCAAAGGCTTCTGAGTGGATTATGGACAGTGGATGCACTAACCACATGACTGGTGATCGAAGTCTTCTTATGGATTCAACCCTACGTTCGTCTGACAAAAGTCACATCACATTTGCTGACACTGGTAAAAGCAAGGTATTCGGTCTAGGTAGAGTTGCAATCTCAAAGGATCAGCACATGGATAAAGTGATGCTTGTTGAATCCCTTGGTTTCAACTTAATGTCTGTCTCAATGCTTTGTGATCTGAACATGATTATGATATTTGGAAAATATCGTTGTCTTGTGCTTATGGAATCTCACAAATCTCTAGTCTTCGAAGGGTATCGAAAAGACGATCTGTATATGGTAGATTTCTCCGCAGGACCACATGTGGCTGTATGTCTTCTAGCAAAAGCTTCGGAGTGCTGGCTCTGGCATCAGAGGCTAGGGCATGCGGGCATGAGGAACTTACACACTCTCGCGAAGAAGAAGCATGTCATAGGCATCGAGGGCTTCAAGTTCAAGAAGGATCATCTATGCGGTGTCTGCGAAGCTGGAAAGATGACTCGGGCCAAGCATCCCTCAAAGACAATCATGAAGACGACACGCCCCTTCGAGCTACTTCATATGGACTTATTTGGCCCTACTCACCACTCTACCCTCACTACCATTGCTTGCCTATATGGCTTCGTCATTGTTGATGATTACTCAAGATATACATGGGTGCACATAATTCTCTACAAGACTGAAGTGCAGGATGTCTTCAGACGATTCTCCCATCATGCCATGACCAACTATGGCATCAAGATCAAGCACATCAGAAGTGACAACAGCACAGAATTCAAGAACACCAGCCTCGATGCCTATCTTGATACATTGGGCATCACACATGAGTTCTCAGCTCCATACACACCTCAGCAAAATGGCATCGTGGAGCGCAAGAACAGAACCCTCATTGAGATGGCATGGATGATGCTTGATGAGTACAAGACTCCAAGGAAGTTCTGCCCGAAGCCATTGATACTGCATGCCACATCATCAACCGTGTTTATCTTCACAAGTTTCTAAAGAAGACATCATACGAGATCCTGACTGGTAAGAAGCCAAATGTCAGCTATTTCAGAGTATTCGGTGCTAGGTGCTGGATCAAGGATCCGCATCACACTTCAAAATTTGCACCGAAAGCACATGAAGGTTTTATGCTTGGTTACGGAACGGATTCGCACTCCTACAAAGTCTTCAACCTCTTTCACTATAAAGTGGTTGAAACCGTGGATGTGCGGTTCGATGAGACTAACGACTCGCAAAGAGAGCACCTGCCAATGTGCTAGATGAAGCTACACCAGTGAATCTATCAACTTATGGGTACTGGAGAAATCATACCTTCAGAGGCTCAGGCTGAAGAGGAAATCATCATTTCTGCACCTAATCAACCCGAAGACACTGCTCAGCCTGAAGCCAATGCTGAAGATGAAGACAATGATCAGCAAGGGCAAAATCTTCGTCCAGTTCATCCTCATGTTGCAAATGAAGTACATATTGAGAAGATAATTGATAGCATCAATGCACCTGGTCCACTCACTCGTTCAAGAGCAACACAGCTAGCAAATTTTTGTGGGCACTTTGCATTTGTCTCTATATCTGAACCCAAGAAAGTTGATGAAGCCTTCATGCAACCTAAATGGATTCAAGCTATGCAAGAAGAGCTTCAACAGTTTGAGTTGAACAATGTATGGGAGCTAGTAAAGCATCCTGATCCTCGCATGCACAATATTATCAGCACCAAATGGATCTATCGCAACAAACAAGATGAGCATGGTCAAGTTGTCAGAAACAAGGCTCGTCTCGTTGCTCAAGGTTATACACAAGTTGAAGGGATTGACTTCGATGAAACATTTGCTCCTGTGGCTAGGCTTGAAGCCATTCGCATACCGCTAGCCTATGCCAACCACAACAACATTCTTCTGTACCAAATGGATGTAAAGAGTGCCTTTCTCAACGCCAAATTGAAGAAGAAGTGTATGTTGCACAACCACCTAGTTTTGAAGACCCTAAGCGTCCTGACATGGTATACAAGCTCAACAAGGCACTGTATGGCCTCAAACAAGCACCTCGAGCTTGGTATGACACACTCAAAGACTTCCTGAAGAGCAATTCAAACCTGGTTCTCTAGATCCCACTCTCTTCACGAAGACATATGATGGTGAACTGTTTGTATGCCAAATCTATGTGGATGACATTATCTTCGGCTGCACTGACAAGAGATACAGTGATGAGTTTGGGCATATGATGCAAGAGCAATATCAGATGTCCATGATGGGTGAGCTGAAATTCTTCCTTGGTCTTCAAATCCGTCAGCAGAGCAATGGTATCTTCATTTCACAAGAAAATATCTCAAAGATTGACTAAAGAAGTTTGGAATGCAAGACTGCAAAGGGTACACGACGCCAATGCTGACCAAAGGCCAATTGGGTCCCGACGACAATGGTAAAGAGTTCGATCAAAAGGTATACCGCTCCATGATTGGTTCTTTACTTTACTTATGTGCATTTAGGCCTGATATAATGCTTAGCGTTTGCATGTGTGCCCGATTCCAAGCGGCACCAATGGAATCGCATCACTTAGCTGTGAAGCGAATTCTTCGATATTTGGCTTACACCCCAACACTAGGATTATGGTATCCAAAGGGCTCAGAGTTTGATCTTGTTGGATTCTCAGATGTTGATTATGCTGGTGACAAGGTTGATCGCAAGTCCACATCACGCACATGTCATTTTCTTGGACGATCTCTTGTTTGTTGGTCTTCAAAGAAGCAGAACTGTGTATCCCTCTCCACTGCTGAATCTGAATACATTGCTGCTGGATCTTGCTGCGCTCAGCTTCTATGGATGAAGCAAACCCTCAAGGACAATGGCATCCACCTGAAGCATGTGCCACTCTACTGCGACAATGAAAGCACCATCAAGGTTGCCAACAACCCAGTTCAGCACTCGAAGACAAAGCACATTCAGATCCGTCATCACTTTCTCAGAGATCATGTCATGAGAAGGAAGATATTGATATCATTCACGTCAACACTGAAGAGCAATTGGCAGATATCTTCACAAAACCCTTGGATGTGAAAAGGTTTTGCAAGTTGCGGTGTGAGCTAAATATCTTAGAATCCTCAAATGTCCTGTGATTGGACACACATCCTAACGCTTATGCATGTTGATGACTTAGATGTGCAACACACGAAGTAACGTATATCTTCAATCAATGAAGACATACACTCTAAGTGTGAACACATTAACACAGAATTTGACTTAGGAGCGCCACAATAATTGTGCGTTGTGTCTGGGTCTAATACTTCCTATACGGTGGGTGACACCACCACCAAACTTTCTCGAAGATTTTCTTTTGCCTGAATACCGGAGAAGCCAGAACGACCACCCGACAAACCAGGCGTGCGTGGGAACATGGAACAACTTCCAATGCGTTGCATGCATGCCATGTGTCCATCAGATGTGAACCGTCAGGGGCACCTGCGTAATTGCATTGTGCAGCCCTTTACCTTATAAATACCCATCCCGTGCGGTTATTATCTCCTCTTCCACCTCGCCATCTCACTCAAACCCTAGCGCCACCGCTAGCTCACGTTGACGCTGTAGACGAAGCGCTTAGCTGCCGCGACCTCTTCGACGTCGTCCTCACGCCGGCCGCGGACCTCGTCTTCTCCGCTGCCGCCGTAGGTGTCTTCCTCCGCCAAGTTAGGGCGCGGGAGATTGGACTGCTCGGCCTCCCATCTTCCTCGTCTAGAAGTTCGTCTGTGGTAAATAAATCTCCTTTTTACAGTCTTTTTGATCTGTCAAATCCATCCACTTCAACCAAAAGTGGTTTCTACACTTCCAAATCTGGATCTGTCTCTTTCTGAATCTCATATCTTGCAAAGTATGTTCACTTATGCTTCACAACTAGTTAGATTCCTCACTTGTACTTATTCATGGATTCGTACAAATCTGGAACCAACTCACTTCAAATAAGTGAATGTCTTCGCACTATGAGGTCAATGTCTTCAAACTGATTCATCTTCAAAATCTTTTGAGAATGCATATGACCTCTTCCCCTTCCCTCGCATATCTAATGCTGTCACATGTACATGTCCGTGGGAGAATCCCTTGGTTCTCATAGTCTGCATTCATTTGCAGAATTCTTACAGCATCACATTCACTCCCGTGAAGCCAGTTCTTGCTTGACAAGTAGATGGAAGCCATTCACTGTTCTGAAGCCTATCTGTCTGAATATCATGGCCACTGAGAAATCGGCAAGGAAGGGTGGCAGGCAGCGCCGTGGCAATACTGCTCTAGATCCGCCTCTGGATCTGTATGAGATGTACAAGACCGATCCAGAGGAAAACTACAATCAGCGCAAGACCCGAATCCAATGAATCCGAAGATATTGGGCAGAACAGTAGTTCAAGTACAACTTTGTCACTGCTGAATATGCTGAGAAAAATGCCATCAAGCGCCGTGGGGTGATATTCTTTACAAGAATCTTCAACCCAAGTCGAAGCCTGAAGCTATTGCTCAAGGTTTCTATCCTTGCATGGTCCGAGGACCACGCCTGAGAATGCCGACCCATCATCCATGTTATGGTGTCGTGACGACTATCTCTTCAAGTGCAACTATCAGTTCGCAAAGGAGTCGGCTGCAAAGAACGGGAAGGATCTCGGACTCAACTTCAACCCTGGTCCGTATGCTCCATGGTCGGATGGCACTCGTGAAGCCAATCCCAATGTCATCGGCCCCTTCAATAGCTTCGATGGGCTCCTCTCCCACATTGCTGCTCAGAGGGCCATGGTGGATCAATCGGCTGATGACGCAGACTCTGAAGATGCGCCCGCACCACCGAAGCAGCAGAAGAAGAAGTAGACAAAAGCTTTGAAGCCCTCTGATGCACCAACTGCTTCGCCTATGAAGCCCTTGAAGGCTGCACCTCCTAAACCCAGTGTGCAGTCTGAAGATTTGTCTCGTGTCTCCAAGAAGACCAAGAAGCCCAAGAAAATTTCAGGGCATAACCTGACTCCTGCTGTCGTTCTGCGCAACGAGGAAGACACCATTGGTCTGTCAAGTGATGAAGATCTTGGTGATGAAGCTCTAGAGATGCTGATCAAGAGCAAGCAAGAGGCGGAGATCTTCAATGATCTTCCCCTCTTTGATGTTGATATTTTGAACAACTTCATCAATGAATGGTTTGACGACCAGAGCATCAGTATTGATGATCTGCAGCTGCCAGTGGACATCAGCGTCACATTTCATGGAGCCATTGCCAATGAATTGGCCTTGGCTCAGAAAATCGTCGAGCTCAAGAACAAGATTGATCATGAGAAGGCGCATTTCAAGAAGAACATGGCCAAGCTCAGTGTGGCTGATGTGCAGATCTTCAAAAAGATGTTGCATGATCTCAAGGCAGAATTCCACAAGAAGCGTGAAGAAGCCAAAGGCTCACGCGAGCGCATGAAGTACTATGCGCAAAAATGTGTTCAAGCGCATAATGAAGTTGAGAAGAGAAAGGCTCTTGGGTGTCCTAGCATCGACCTCAGGATGGCTGCCAAGCAAAAGAAGAAGTCTGCTGCGGCCCAATCCGAAGCTCAAAGGCAGGAAGAACCTAGCATTGTCTTCCCTGCCAGTATGACTGGCTCGAAGCCAAAGGTCACCTCAGCAGCTTCAGAGCTGAAGAAAACCAGGCATGCTGAAGCCGAAGCCAGGAAAAGGAAGCTCAAGGATACATCTGATGATGCTTCCTCCAAGAAGAAATTGAAGACAAAGGCTTCAAAGTCTTCAAAGAAAGAGCGTGCTGCTGCCCCAGAGCCCCTCATCGTTGAACCCATCTCCGTTGCTCTCCCTGCTTCAACAAACCAAGAACGTCGCCTTGTGATACATGAGCCTGCTTCCACTGAGGCTCAAACTAGTGAAGAAGTTCCAGCTATTGACTCCAACACAGCTGAAGACATTGGTCATGAAGAAAATGTGCATGATGATGAAGTCCTTCCTCAGCTCAAGCCCAGTCAGTATCATCGCCTACTCCAACAAGCAGTGAACTTATTAGCATTGGTGCCCCATTGACGCCAACTGCTCAAGATGACTCATGGGATGAGCACCAACAACAAGACACCCCTATACAAGATTAAACACCCCGTACTCCACCTGCTCAAGTCACCTCTACGGTGCTTGATGATGACAACTACATGGAAACCACTCATTCTCCAAAGGCGTCGACAGCGTTTCGCAGGCTTCACAAAGGCCTCAGTCCACCGGTCTCCATGTCGAGCATTCCAGAAGAAGAAGTGCAACACACTAGCCAGTAGCACGTCAAGTTTTTACTGAAGCCACTCTGTCAGCGTTCTGGGAACGGGGGTCCCCAGACTTGCCTGCCTGCGGCCCACGGCGTGGCTAAGCAAGCAGGCCGTATGGCCCATCTTCATCAACAAGGCATCCAAGACCCTCGCGAGGGTCCAAGCCTCGCGAGGCGGACGACGCAAGACCTCCTCAGGAGTGGCCTAGCCAGGCAGGCTCACGAGGAGGGGAGATATCAAGGCGGGGCAAAACCTCAAGAGGCTCTTGCGATGTGAGCCATGACGAACGACACCAGGCGGGCGCCAGCGCGCGCAGCGTCCTTATTTCCTCTTTGGTGCTAAGGAGGCCAGCGCAGGCGAAGAGTACCGAGGCATCAGGCAAAGGTTGCTATATTGGTGCAATGAGACCGAGACCAGGGGGATGGCAAGACGGAGGTCATTGTGGAGCCCAAGACGGCGTCACCACCAGAGCTTTTCGCAGGCGAAGACCTCTTTTGTCAGGATAGCTTGTACTAGATGCCCCCCTTCAAATTTGCCCGCCGTTGTTTGCTCCTGTCGGCGTTCTGGGAACGGGGGTCCCTAGACTTGCCTGCCTGCGGCCCACGGCGTGGCTAAGCAAGCAGGCCGTATGGCCCATCTTCATCAACAAGGCATCCAAGACCCTCGCGAGGGTCCAAGCCTCGCGAGGCGGACGACGCAAGACCTCCTCTGGAGTGGCCTAGCCAGGTAGGCTCACGAGGAGCGGAGATATCAAGGCGGGGCAAAACCTCACGAGGCCCTCGTGACGTGAGCCATGACGAACGACACCAGGCAGGCGCCAGCGCGCGCAACGTCCTTGTTTCCTCTTTGGTGCTAAGGAGGCCAGCGCAGGCGAGGAGTACCGAGGCATCAGGCAAAGGTTGCTATATTGGTGCAACGAGACCAAGACTAGGAGGACGACAAGGCGGAGGTCATCGTGGAGCCCAAGACGGCGTCACCACCAGAGCTTTTCGCAGGCGAAGACCACTTTTGCCAGGGTAGCTTGTACTAGCTGTCCCCCTTCAAATTTGCCCGCCGTTGTTGGCTCCCTTCCCGCTCGATATTTGGGAAGAGGACCAGGGCCTATATAAGTAGAGGCATCTCATCTTAGCTTGATCCAACCCGATCGAGAGCCTACCCTAGCCACAAGAACACCTCAACCTCGGGAGGCCGTTCTTCCCTTGTACTGTTCATCATCAGCCCTAGAGGCAATCCACCACCACCACACTGGAGTAGGGTATTACACCACAACGGTGGCCCGAACCAGTATAAACCTCGTGTCTTTCTGTGTTGCGAGTTCGTCGAGTTCGTCCGCGAGATCTTAGCGAGCTAGGGCGTAGATCGGTAGGAGGGAAAGACTTCACGCGTACCCCAGTGTTCGAACCTTAAGGGTTTGCCGGAACCCCACATCCGACATTTGGCGCGCCAGGTAGGGGTATGTCGTAGCTTCCCTTCCATCAGTTCGTCGCTCCGCCGCTGCGTCGTCTCCATGGCGGACGCTCGCCGTGCTCGGGCTGAGCGTCGGGCTGTCCTCACCACTCGCGTCGCTCAGACGGCTCCCGTCGGCGGGCCACCTCATCGTTCTCCGTCTCCCTCCGCCAACGCTGCCACCGGCCCGGTGGGGAACGAGCAGTAGGCGTCCTTGCTGCATCCTTCGGTGCGGCAGGATGGCCGCACCGCCACTCCATCACTAACCCCTGCCGGTTCTTCGTCTCACGCGCGCCGTGCTCCCATGGAGGCACGGGCCGCGCTCCTCGCGGCCAACGAACTCCTGCGCTACCGCCCCGTCGACGACCTCTATGAGGAGTGGCTCGACCGCGTCGCCGAGCTCGTCCACGCCGCAGGGGGCTCTCCGGCGCCGTCCCTCTCTTTGCCTCCCCCTCAACCAGCCATGGGCGACGAGGCTCATGGCGTGCCTCCACCACCTCTGCCCCAAGACGGCGCCTTGGCACCAAGGCGCGCGGCTCCGCAGTGTGATCCGCCATGCCCGGTGCCCGCGCGCGAAGAGAGAAGCTGCCAAGAAATCCCTCGGCCGCGAGAAGCCGCACCTGCACTCCCCGCGCCACCTCGTCAAGACCGCTCACCGCCCGCAGCGGCGCAGCGCGGACCTCGTCAAGACCAAGCTCCACCTCCGAAGTGGGCCCCAGCGACCACGGCTAGCTGCTGCACCTTCACCCCCGAGCTGCGTAGCGTCGCCTGGCCAGGCAAGTTCAAGCCGGATCTGCCTCCTCGCTATGACGGCACCGCCGACCCCGCGGAGTTCCTGCAGCTCTATGAGCTAAGCATCGAAGCAGCCAACGACGACAAAAAAGTCATGGCGAACTGGTTTCCCATGGCTCTCAAGGATGGAGCCCGCTCCTGGCTCCTGAATCTGCAGCACGGCTCGGTCTCCTCTTGGGACGAAATGCGCGACCGCTTCGTCGCCAACTTCCAGGGCACTCACGACCACCCGCCGGCCGCGGGTGATCTACGCCGCATCAAGCAACAACCAGGAGAGACCCTCCAGAAGTACATCCAGCGCTTCAACAACACCCGCCTCAAGATCCCCAAGGTCACGGACGAAGCAATCATCTCCGCGTTCTAAGACGACGTCCGTGACGTCAAGATGAAGGAAGAGCTCGCCATCCACGAGGAGCTCTACACCTCTCAGGAGTTGGTCAACCTGGTGACCAAGTGTGCAAGAGCTGAGGAGGGGCGCCTCTCTCTCCTTGAGCTTCCAGCCGCGGGCGCAGAGGAGAAGAAAGCCAAGGCCAAGGACGTGAAGCGCAAGGAGGCGGTTGTGCTCGCAGTGGAGCCCGACACCAAGCGGGGCAGGGATCAGCCCGAGTCTTCCAAGAACAGCCGACCGTTCTACACCTTCCACAACCTGAACACCCACAACACCAGCGACTGTCAAGAGCTTAGGGCCATACGAGAAGGACGCTTCGGTCGACGCCCCGAGCGCAGCGACCGGGGCTACGGCCGCGGAGGAGGACGTGGGGGCGGACGTTGGGACGACCGTGGCCCGCACCAGGAATGGCGCGACAGGCCTCGCGAGGACCGCTGGTAGGACCAACCTCGCGAGGGTGCCTGGAGAGACCCGCCTCATGAGGATCGCCCTCAGGGCAACACCGGTCTTCCCCCACTGCCGCCACCAAGAAGGAACGACGACCACCACCATGACGAGGGGGCTGGGGGCTCCCAGGAGCCGCGTGCGATCGCTTGCATCTTGGGGGGCGCCCAGGCCCCAGCCTCTCAGTGCATCTTCAAACAGTTCGCTCGCGAGGTGAACGCGATGCTTTCCAAGCTCGAGGCCACGCACCCGCTCAAGTGGTCCCAATGCGCCATCACTTTTAGCTCGACAGATCAGCTCAAATGCGCGGCCACCGCCGGTGCCCTCCCGATGTTGTGTTCCCTAGTCATCAGCAATGTGCAGGTTACCAAGACCCTCATCGACGGCGCCGCAGGGCTCAACGTCCTGTCCGTCGACACGTTCAACAACCTCCAAATGCCATATGAACAGCTCCAGCCCACCAAGCCTTTCTCAGGAGTGACCAACGGGTCCACCACACTGATAGGGCAGGTCCGCCTGCCTGTCACCTTCGGGGAGCGCAAGAACTACCACACCGAGCTCATCGACTTCGACGTCGCGCACATCCGCCTGCCGTACAATGCCATCCTCGGGTATCCAGCCCTGGCCAAGTTCATGGCGGTCACCCATCACGGCTACAACGTCCTCAAGATGCCAGGAAGAGGAGGAATCATCACGGTACCATGCGAAGAGAGGGATGCGGTGTGCTCCCTCGAGCGCGCTTTCCAGGCTGCAGCAATCGATGACCCCGACAGCAGAAGTGAAGGCCCTCTGGAGGCCATCCCCAAGAAGAAGAAGCCGCGCCGCGCAGGACCTCAGGAGGATGGCGTCACGGCAGGGGCCTCATCAGGATCAGCGTCCGTCCCAGGGGCGCCTCCCTCCATCGCATAGGAAGGTGCGCCCGGCGCCCTCCTCAGGCAGGGCTCGGGGGCTCTCTTCTGGAGGGCCTCTGTCCTTGCCAACCTCACGAGGGAGTCTCTTGGGCACTACCTGGAAGCGTGCTTCGCGGCACATGTTCCTCAGGAGAGCACGGGGCAAGGAGTGCCCACCACCCAGGAGCTCATCACCAAGACCACCCAGGAACTGCAAGACGCAGGAGCCATGCGCGGCGACCGCCGCTCACGAGGCGCAGCCCCCCATCCTGGCGAGGATGCTAGGCTGCGTGTCTGCATCGACGTCCCAGGGCTCAACAGGGCTGCATCTCAGGAGCGCTTCTGGCCTTCGCGTGTGGGCCGCTGCGGGGCCCCGCAACACAGGTATGTTCGCATGCCCTTCGGCTTGCCGAGCGTGGCATCGGCCTATCAGCGCAACATGCGGCGTGTCCTGGTGGCTCAGGAGGCCAGGTACCACGCCGTCCTGGAAGAGATGGAGACGGTCTTCAGGGAACCTCCCGAGCCCCCAGAGCCTCCCGAGGCTCAGGGCTCCGGCGGCTCATGAGGAGTCATTTCTTCAACGCACGCCTTCAGCTGCACCAACTCTACTTCGTCTACAGAACCAGGTGACATCTTCCAAGCTCGTTTAGCTCGGAGCGCCCCTCGGGCTGCATTATTCCCAGGCCGCATGGGTCCGTCCCTGCGGCATGTATCCCTTTTGCTTATGTCTTTAGCTTACCTTGCTAGAGGCGCCCCTCGGGCTGCATCATCCCCAAGCCGCTCGGGCCGGACCCGGTGGCATGTATCTTCCTGCATTTATCCATGTTGATCTGCTTTTCATGCTTAACCTGCCAACTGTTATCGCCTGCTCGATCGCTGCCCGTCATGAGTCTGTTCATCCTATGCAATTCGCTTGCGCGTTAAAAGGGGGGCTCCTGAGCATCGTGACTCAGGAGCTCTTACTAGCTCTCCAGCCCTCACCCCCTGCCTTGACCACGGCATCGCGACCTGGCATACCAGCGGCGGCTAAGCTCGCTCGAGGGCCGGGACCTGAGGACGTAGAGTGCTTGCATCTAACCGCCTTGCAGGAACACACAGTCACCAAGGCCCAAGACCAGGCGCAACCCGCCTTGAGGTAGGGCCTCGTGAGTCCCGCGCTGGCTCACGAGTGCCTAGATACACATCGCAGCCCTGCCATGCAAGCCACGTGCCAGGACAGGGCTGTACACGCCCCGGGGGCTCCTCCCGGAGGGGGCCCCCATCCTACGCACAAGTGGAAGCACCATGCTCCGCGCTGGCTGACGACACTGCCGAGGAGCGGCTATGCCCGTGCACAAGCGGAAGCACTATACTCCGCGCTGGTGATAAACAACTGAGGGCGGCCCCACGGTCGTACCAACCTCAGGGAGCCCAGAGCTCAACATGCAACCTCACCGCAACGCCTCCCCTCAGGAGAGCCACGCGAGGGGGCTGGGCACGGGGGCTGCGCTCGGGTCGCACCCGCTTGGGCCGCGCCCCAGCGCACGCCACCCAACCAGGTCTCCCGGACCTGGGCGTCGCGCACCCCTCCCGAGGCCTCGGCGAGGGCAGGTATGGAAATTGTTTGCACGTCAAGGGGGACTCCTGAGCATCACGACTCAGGAGCCTAACTGGTCACGTAGCCCCTCACTCCTTGGTCCGTCCTGGTCTCTGGTCGGCCCAATGGCGGTTGAGGTATGCACGGGGCCGGGCTCTGCCGATGTAGAACATTAATCTATCCTCGCGAACTCTCCCTATAGGTTGTTTGCGCGTCAAGGGGGACTCCTGAGCATCGTGACCCAGGAGCCTAATTGGTCATGTAGCCCCTCACTCCTTGGTTCGTCCTGGTCTCCGGTAGGCCCAATGGCGGTTGAGGTATGCGCGGGGCCGGGCTCTGCCGACGCAGAACGCAAAGCAAATAGGAAGGAAATCGCAAAATCTCGAAGCAAATATTACAAGCATATTGTCCTCACAGTACCAAATGAAAAGTCTAAACGCCTCCACGAGGCCTAATACATGTCACAGGAACGAAACGGGAGAAACAGCCGCAGGTCACCCACGGACGTCGGCATCGCCTGCGGAAGGCGCTTCCCCATGGGCAATGATGTTCTCGTCTTCACCACCCGCCGCAGGATCGGTGGCGTCGCCGGACAGAGGAGCGGAGACAAAGCCGCGGAACTTCTTCAGCAGGGCCTCCACCTGACCTTGCACGGCTGCGGCGGCGGCCTCGCATTGATCTTCAGCAACAGGCTCCAGCAGCTCGTCAAGGCACGCACTGGGGTCGCGAAGGTGCAGGTGGCTGAAGACGGGGGTTAGCGCAGCTGAAGACAGGACGCGAGCTTCCGCCTCCGCCATGGGACCAACGCCATCAATGACTTCCTCTAGCGCCTCCACCAAGAGAGGAAGCAGTTGGGCGGGGCCGTCCTCGTCAGTGGCAAGCGACTTCTCCAGGCCGTGCTCGTACAACATCTTCAGCGCCTGGCGAGATCTCTTCTCGAGATCGGCAAAGGCCACGCGGTCTTCAGCCAGGACTCGCGCCTTGGCATCGAGATTGGCCTCCCTCGCCGTCGCCTTCCGCTCCAGCTCTTCCAACCGGTTGCGCTCGGCGGCCTACGTCCTCCCCAACTCCGCCAGCTCAGCATCACGGTTTTTGACGGCGTCCTCCCGGGCCTTCATCTCCTCCTCCCTTGCTTGGCGGTAGCGTGCTTTTTCGGCATGCTTGTCGCGCAGACTCTGCAGCTCGTCCTCCAGCACCTGGCAGCGATCACGGGCGGCCTTGGCGTCTTTCAGTGCCGCCTCGCGATCGCCTGCAGCGGTGGCGGCACTCTGCTACTCCTTCTCAGAAGCCGCAGCGGCCCGACCCAGCGCCGCGCGAACAGCCAAGTCGGAGTGGAGCCAGCCTGAGGCCAGCTCCAGGCGCCCGGCCACAAGGCATGGGTCCGCGCTCAGGAGATCCGCCTACAGCTGGGTCATCTCCGAAAGAGCGCATTCTAGAACAGCAGCAGGAGCAGAAGAACCTAGGAGTGGAGGCGCAGTAGTGGGAGGAGGCGACTTCGTCACCAGGACCCGGGAGATCATGGGTTCCGGACCAGCTGGGACCTCATCAGCCGCGCCAAGTGCCGGCACCTCCGGAGCCAGCGGGGCCATGGGGGCTGATTCCACGTGGCGATGCTCCTCTTGGCCTCGCGAGTGTCGGCGTTCTGGGAACGGGGGTCCCCAGACTTACCTGCCTGCAGCCCACGGCGTGGCTAAGCTAGCAGTCCATACGGCCCATCTTCATCGACAAGGCATCCAAGACCCTCGCGAGGGTCCAAGCCTCGCAAGGCGGACGACGCAAGACCTCCTCTGGAGTAGCCCAGCCAGGCAGGCTCATGAGGAGCGGAGATATCAAGGCGGGGCAAAACCTCACGAGGCTCTCGTGACGTGAGCCATGACGAACGACACCAGGCGGGCGCCAGCGCGCGCAGCGTCCTTATTTCCTCTTTGGTGCTAAGGAGGCCAGCGCAGGCGAAGAGTACCGAGGCATCAGGCAAAGGTTTCTATATTTGTGCAACGAGACCAAGACCAGGAGGACGGCAAGACGGAGGTCATCGTGGAGCCCAAGGCAGTGTCACCACCAGAGCTTTTCGCAGGCGGAGACCGCTTTTGTCAGGATAGCTTATACTAACTGTCCCCCTTCAAATTTGCCTGCCGTTGTTGGCTCCCTTCCCGCTCAATATTTGGGAAGAGGACCAGGGCCTCTATAAGTAGAGCTAGCCACCATTGTGGAGGGGCATCTCATCTTAGCTTTATCCAACCCGATCGAGAGCCTAGCCACAAGAATACCTCAACCTCAGGAGGCTGTTCTTCCCTTGTACTGTTCATCATCAGCCCAAGAGGCAATCCACCACCACCACACTGGAGTAGGGTATTACACCACAACGGTGGCCCGAACCAGTATAAATCTCGTGTCTTTCTGTGTTGCGAGTTCGTCGAGTTCGTCCGCGAGATCTTAGCGAGCTAGGGCGTAGATCGGTAGGAGGGAAAGACTTCGCGCGCACCCCAGTGTTCGAACCTTAAGGGTTTGCCAGAACCCCACATCCGACATTTGGCGCGCCAGGTAGGGGTGCGCCGGAGCTTCTTCTCCACCAACCAGCTCGTCGACGCTCGACGACCACGATGTCCGGCGACTCAAGGGCTGGCTCCGATCGCTGGGCAGCCTGGCCAGCCCGGACAGCGCCGCCTGCCCATGAAGATTTCGACCCCGCACTACAGGCGGCGCGAGCGCCGCCAAACTCCACCGGGTGCGGACAGCGCGGCCAGGCGTCATCCACCCTCACCCCGCGGCAAGTACGAGCTGCGGCAAGAGCGGCGAGTCATGCTGCAGCAACGGCGCTGCACTCACGGCGGGAGCAAGCAAACATGCGGGCGGCACTCACGGTGGCAAGGGAGCTGCTGTGATGCAGGCTGATGGAGAGCGGCTGGGATACGCTGCTGGAGCGTGTTGCCGAGCTGCTGGATGTAGCGGTGTCGGGAGCACCACCCTTCTGCTATCGACTTCCTCCTCGGGCCACTGCAGGGCCGCGCGGTGAACCTCACCACATCCGTGTGCCATCAACTACACCCGGGGGCTTCATCAACATCAGCACGGCCAGTGGCGTAGGGGGCTCTGACTCCCCCATGCCGCCCGCGACAAGCACGAACGCAAGCGTCGCACTTCATGGTCCCAGCCGGATGCCACGCTACCATCCTCAGGACGCCACCCTGGGCCAAGCAACATGGAGCGTGGGGCACCATGGCGAGGTATTCGGGGTGACGGCCCCGGAAGCCTACGTGCCCCGCATGATGGGTCAAGGGTACGCACCAGAGGACGACCTCGACTCATTCATTGGAGAAGATTGGGGAGAGGGGGCGCTAGGAGCCGAAGCCTTCCAAGAACCAACGGAGAACCACAACGATCGCGCCGGCAACGGCAACTACATGGTACTGCTAATCTCTCAGGAACATGCTTATGCTAACCATGGGCTGCAGATGAATCAGGTTGCAGCATCGATCGACGACCCTAGCAGGGCGGCACCCATTCCAAAGGGAGACACCCTGGGGGCCGCCGGGAGGGAGCCAGGAGCAAGGCCCCTCCCCGCGGCGCGCGGCGCCTGGCGACACTCGGAGGTAGGCCCTCTGCCGGGGAGGCCTCGACAACCCATCCCCCGGCAGAGGACCTGTGGTCGCCGAGGGAACCGCTGGCGTCCTCTTTCCCTCCTTTGTGTCGTCCTGGTGACCGGTCGGCTCAGAGGAGGTCGAGGGTGGCGCAAGGCGGGGCCCTCGTCAGGCGATATGAAGCAAGGCCGGTACCTGTGAAGAAGGCCCAGTGCCTGTGAAGCTCGCCACCCGTGACACTCTCATGTAATAATGAGTTGGGGCTGTACACGCCCCGGAGTCTCAGGGGTGCCGGCCTCAGGCCCTGGGGCTCCCTCCCACGCCTAGTGGCAGCACTTAGCTCCGCGCTGGTGAGAAGACTTGAAGACCAGAAGACTAGACTAGGTGCCGGACGCGGCCTTTTGCTTTGGATCTCTTTCTCAGTAGCTTTGCTTTCCGGATCTGGATTTGAGTTGAAGTAGCTTTGCCTTCTGGATCTAGATTTGAGTTGAAGTTGAATTTTTATTGACGCGCGCGGGGGGAGCCTTTTCTCGTTCAAAGCAATTTCTTGCCTTCTGGATCTCGTTTTGTCCGGGACTCATGTCCGTCGCCTTCCCCTCACGAGCTCCTCGCGAGCAGGACTACGCGAAGCACGCGCATGCCAAGCGCGCGCTAGCACTACAACTGGTGCTCACCTCTAGTGGGGCCCCTTCTGACGGGGTGACGAGCTCCGCAGGGTTCTCAGAAACTCGACGCGTCGCGACCCAGCTCAAAGCTGGCACTGACTAAGGTAAACCACGACAAAGAACTCGCACCCGGATTCATGAGCTCACGAGGACACAAACTCACATTGCATAGGAGAGTAAAAACTGCAGTTTGCTTACATGAGGGGCTCCCCCTCTCAAAATGCTCTTACAAGTTTCCCAAGGGACACGCCCGAGTTTGTGCGCAGGGTGAAATGACAGGAGAACAAGGGATCAGCCAGAAATGTCGCTCGCTGCGTCACCCGCGGATTCATCACTCGCGTCGTCGTCGTGTTCATCGGCATCGTCGCCGTCATCGGCGACGCCCCCGTCACCGTCGTCAACCACGTCGCCTTCGTCTGCGATGACCACCACCGCGTCATCCTCCGAAGTGAAGGCCCTAACCAATGCGTCCACATTGTCCTCAACCCAACGCGCTAGGTCGCCCCGGACAGCCGTGGGTACGGGGGCGATAGCGGCGTCGAAATCAAAGTTGGGGTCGACATTCAGGAGGTGGCTGAAGACACGGGAGAAAGCACGCTCAAGCAGGCCACGACCCCTTTCCTCCACAAGCTGGCGAGCTCTGGCAGATCGGGCCTCCAGACGCGTCACCACCTCAGTGAAGAAGGTCAGATGGCTGGCATAATCATTCGAGTGAGGGGCCGGCGCCTCCACATCGCAAATATGGCCCAGGGCGATATTGTCCCTGTTCCGGAGATCCTGAAGCATAGGGGCATGCTCGCGCTCCAGCGTTCGTCGCTGGAGCACTTCCTCCATGTTTTGCCGTGCGACGGCCTCAGCGTCATCAACCCGCCTCTGAAAGGAACGCAGCTCGGCGCGGGCGGAGGCCAAGTCCGCCTGCGCCGTAACCAGGGCGGCGGCCGTGGCTTCCGCGCGCCTTTCAGCCTCATCCAACCTGGGCCTGAGGGCAGCGACCCTGCCCGCATCCTCCGTACCTGTGAGCTTCAGCTTCAGGTCGTACCTACCCTCCAGGTCTGCGCGAACCTCGGCCACCCGGCGATTGACCTCCTCCTCGACTCTGGCCTCGCGAGCCCCAACGGCATCTTCTGCTTGAGCAACTTGACGCTCCCTCGTCTCCAGTCGCTCGAGCTCGAGGCTGCGCTCCACGGCTTCCAGGGCTAGCGCCTCGCTACGCTTCCGGACCTCCTCATCCTCCGCGGGCGTCCCCCTCAGCGATGCAAGAGCGGCCCTGCGCGCCTCCACCTGCTGCTCAAGGGACGCGCTCTAGGCCTGGAGCTCCCACGCGCGCTTCTTTGCAGCCTCGCGACGACAGTCAGCCTCGCGAGCCTCTTCCAAGGCTCGCAAGTGGGCTTCATGGGCAATCTTGAGGGACGCCTCGGCCTTCGCATTCTCAAGATCACGCTGATAGCGGCCGAGGTTGATGGCCACCTTCAGCTTGCGCTGCTCCTCCACCAGCCGGAGACCTTCAGCCTCAAGGCGCGAGTCAACACCAGTGAGCTCTTCACCCAGTCGACTCATCGCGCCCATCGCCTCCTGGAAGAGCTCGTGACGAACTACGCTCCGCCCGTGCTCGAGCTCGAATGCTCGGCCCACCTCGTCCTCCACCTCCGGGGCAGCGGGCGGGGTGCCAAGTGGCGCGCCACCTCCCGGCAGGGGGCTGGGGGCTGACGCCGCACCCGACGTCAGCCAGTCCTCGCGAGAAGCCCGAGCTGATCGGGGCACGCTGCATGAAGAGAAGTCGAAGATCGAAGCCAACCAGCTGCTGTCTATGAGCAAAGGAGGGGTCTTGGGCACGCCCACCAGGCTCCATGCCAGACCGTGGGGGAGGAGTGACAAAGCCGCGGGCTCAGCGCGCCGTGAAGGCGGAGATACTCCCCCAACCGACCCTGCTCCAGGGGCGGTAAGCAGACCAGGAACGCTCAAGGTCGATGGGGGAGTCGAGGAAGGAGGAGGCCGTTTCTCAGGAGGCGCAACCGCCTCGACGGAAGGAGCCCTGAAGAACTGACGTCAGGAGATGAAAAACAGCACACAAGGAGCCACAATGGTACGATACTTACACGTCAACGGCGATGTACTTCCTCGGCTTCAGTGGTCCAAAGATGTTGCTGCCGCTGGGGGACCCTTTCCTCTTGCGGAGCTCCTCGAAGTCCACACAAAGATGACCGAAACGCTGGACGTGATGGCCGGTGCGCAGCGGGGCCGAAGAAGAGCTCGGAAGGATATCTTCAGGGGTGCCCGGTTGCGGCAAACAGCCGGGCACCGTTTCACCACGACCTCCCGAGGCTCCTGGAGCCTTGGCCTCGGGAGCCGCATGCTGCGTCTCCTCAGCAACCGACGCCTCAGGAGGGGGGTGGCAGGCTCCTAAGGACGATGCCCCAGGATCCCCACTCGGCACTTTCTCCTCAGCACTCGAGCCACCGGCCTCCGCCAGAGCTCGCCCACCTGCATCGTCGCTTGGGGCGAGCTCAGCACCAGGGGCAAGGAAGGGAACCACAACGACGGGGTTCTCATGAGGTCCCTCCAGGCCGATCGGCCGCGGCCCCCACTCGTCAAAAGGAGGCATGTTCTCTGCAAATTCATCCTTGTTCTTGAAGCGATACAGTAAGCAATTCTTCCCAGGCAGCTCGGCCGGCAAAGGGACACCCGTCAGGACCCTGAGCACTGTCTGCCGCATCCCGAGAAGGAGCCCAAACTCCTGAAACCTCATGTGGTCCTGGCTGTGGAGCAAGGTCCACATTGGGCGAGAATGGCGCTGAAGCGGAGCAACCCGGCACTTGACGAATTCCTTCACCACCATCGGCGCGGTCACGCCGTGATCCTTTAGCAACCTCAACCTGAGCCAGACGTGGGCAAGGCCGGGGCTCGTGAGCCGCTGATGGCTCCAGCCGGAGTTAGGAACAGCGGGCCCCGACAGAGCCTGAAGTAGAGGACTGAGCACGCCGGCATCAACGAACACCCATCGTGTCCAGAATTCACTCGTGGGTGGAGGAAGCTCGAAGTCGATCCCCTCACCCGCCGTCGTAGCCATGGCATGGAAGCTCACGCATCCCGAGCTTTGTTGGGGGTCGATCAGATGCAATGAGAAGAAATGGCGAAGGAGGGCCACAGAAGGGGCTATGCCAGCCATGGCTTAGCACACGAAGGCGAAGACGGCGAGAAGAGTCACAGACTGAGGGTCGAGATGCAGCATGTGGATCTGATAATGCTCAAGCACCGCATTGAAGAAGGCGGAGAAGGGAGGAATCAGGCCAGCCCAGAGGGCATCTATGAAGATTGGGACTTCGGTGGCCGCCTGAGCCGTGCGAGTGCGAGACGCAGGCCAGGCCACCGTCTCCCCCCACTCGTTGAAGCTGGAAGCAAGCATCGTGCGCACCTTGTCCATGGCCTCGTCGTTGAGCACCCGAGACCGGCCGAGCACCGGCGCAAAGGGCGGAGGCGCAGCAGGCAGAGATAGAGGTCTCTTCCCCTTTTCAGCTTGTTTCAGCGCCATGGCGATGGAGCAGGCGGAGTGCAAGTCAGATTGGGGGAAGGGAAGCAGAGTCTCGAGGAAGCAGGGAGATTGGGGAAGCAAGGCGCACACAACGGAGGAATAACTGTGTAGGCCGCGGGGGCCGCATAGCTAGGCGGGTTCAAAGGCGGTGTGGGGAAGCGGAGACGTCCACGTCCAATCAACTGCCATGCGTCAACTGAGGCCGCAGGCTTTTGGAGCCCGCGGTGCTCCGAACTTGATCCTTGGCTCCGCCGCGAAGCCAAGCCCGAGCGCACCTTGGGCCCGGGGGCTACTGTCGGCGTTCTGGGAACGGGGGTCCCCAGACTTGCCTGCCTGCGGCCCACAGCGTGGCTAAGCTAGCAGGCCGTACGACCCATCTTCATCGACAAGGCATCCAAGACCCTCGCGAGGGTCCAAGCCTCGCGAGGAGGACGACGCAAGACCTCCTCTGGAGTAGCCCAGCCAGGCAGACTCACGAGGAGCGGAGATATCAAGGCGAGGCAAAACATCACGAGGCTCTCGTGACGTGAGCCATGACGAACGACACTAGGCGGGCGCCAGCGCGCGCAGCGTTCTTATTTCCTCTTTGGTGCTAAGGAGGCCAACACAGGCGAAGGGTACCGAGGCATCAGGCAAAGGTTGCTATATTGGTGCAACAAGACCAAGACCAGGAGGACGGCAAGATGGAGGTCATCGTGGAGCCCAAGGCAGCGTCACCACCAGAGCTTTTCACAGGCGGAGACCGCTTTTGTCAGGATAGCTTGTACTAGTTGTCTCCCTTCAAATTTGCCCGCCGTTGTTGGCTCCCTTCCCGCTCAATATTTGGGAAGAGGACTAGGGCCTCTATAAGTAGAGCTAGCCACCATTGTGGAGGGGTATCTCATCTTAGCTTGATCCAACCCGATCGGGAGCCTAGCCACAAGAACACCTCAACCTCAGGAGGCTGTTCTTCCCTTGTACTGTTCATCATCAGCCCAAGAGGCAATCCACCACCACCACACTGGAGTAGGGTATTACACCACAATGGTGGCCCGAACCAGTATAAATCTCGTGTCTTTCTGTGTTGCGAGTTCGTCGAGTTCATCCGCGAGATCTTAGCGAGCTAGGGCGTAGATCGGTAGGAGGGAAAGACTTCGCGCGCACCCCAGTGTTCGAACCTTAAGGGTTTGCCGGAACCTCACATCCGACAGCGAGGATGATCGGGCTGGGGAGATGCGGGCGCTGCTGCCTCCTTTCTCCGCGGAGGGAGGCACGGCCGCCGTATCCTCTTTCCTCTTCTTCGCCGAAGACGTCGGCCTGATCAACCAAGGGCGAGCATCTGAAAATGGCAAGCACAAACAAGGACAAGGCGAAGCTCAAGACACTTACCGATCCACTATGATGTATTCCACTGTCCTCTTGGGAAGCTTGAAGCCTGACAGCTTCGGGACCTGAGGAACAGGCGTTCGGGCTCCGGCGGCGCCAGGCGGAGCAGAGGTAGAGCCGGAGCCAGCCCCAGGAGGTGCCAGGGCGGAGGCGGCACCGCGGGCCACCAGCGATGACCTACCCCTCGTCGGGATGAGGGGCTGCTCCCTCTCCCCTTGGTAGGAGTCGGCCTCGGCATCGTCAGGAAGGGCGCGGAGAATCTCGGCCTTGCTCAGGGGGGAAGTCTCCCCCACCTCTTCCAGAGTCTTCTCCGAGTCCACCTCCTCTTCCCCCTCTCCGCGGGACTCACCAGAAGACACCTCCACCGGTGTCTGTGCTGCAGGAGCCCCCAGAAGCGCCGGCGGCACCAGCCCACGCGCGTCAAAAGTCGGCCTGGAGGCGATGAATTCCTCTCGGTCCCTGCGTTGAAACAAGGGAACGAAGGCGCTAGGCAGGTACTCCTGGTTGTCCCCGACTATGAGGAGCAGGACGGCCTCCAATTCATCGCCAGGCAGGTCCCCGGCCTCAGGCGGGTCTTGTTTCCCTCTTCTTCAAGCTCCCACAGGGGGCGCGCGCGCCCGGAGTGGGGCAACCCGCAGCATCAAGAACTCCCTCAGGAGCATCGCCCCCGTTACCTTGGCCGCCCTTGCATTGACCGACTTCAAATCGGTCATCATCTGCCCCAACACTGGCGATGCCCGCTCATCGGCAAGCTCCGCCTTGCGTCACCCCCCGTTGGAAGGGGGCGCCGCCGTTGGCAACGCCAGGCGAGGGTCGGCGTGCTTGGCGTCCATCATGACCCATTTGGATCGAATGTTGTTGGCCCTCTTCCCGGTGCTCGAGATCGAGTTGGCCTTGCCGCATGCAACGAAATTAGCGCCTCCAGAGATGTGCGTCTCGCTGACACGGAGGAAGAAGAAATGGCGCAGGAGCGCCACGGACGGCATAACGCCCAGGTACGCCTCACAGTAGTAGGCGAAGATGGACAGGAGGAGGACAGAGTTGGGATGGAGATGCAACGCCCGCAGACCATAGTGGTCAAGGACTTCATAAAAGAAATCGAAGAAAGGAGGGACCAACCCAACGGCGACGCTGCTCGAGAAGAAGGGGAAGAAGGTGCTCCCCTCAGGCTCCGGCTCGTCGGAGGCGAGCCGGAGCTCCGTCTTCCCCCACTCATTGCTCTCCCCCGCCGTCAGTAGGCGCACGGAGGTGAGGCTCTTCTCCATGACGGTGGGCGCTTCAAGAGTAGGCTCATACCAAGCCGGTGCCGAGGAAGTCTTGACCTTGCACGGTGCCATGGGATGCAGATGCAGAGCAAAGTTGGAGCAGATCTGGAGGTAGCGGTGGCGAGGAGCGAGAAAGGGGATCTGGAGCGAGGCTATGAGGAAGCAATGAAGGCAAGAACTGCCCGCACCAACCTTTTGTCAGATCAAGCAGTTGCCAAGGCAGCGTGGGGAAGCGGAGATGCCCACGTCCAATCGACCGCCATGCGTCAACCGAGGCCGCAGACTTTTGGGGCCCGCGGTGCTCCGAACTTGACCCTTGGCTTCGCCGCGAAGCCAAGCCCGAGCGCACCTTGGGCCCGGGGGCTACTGTCGACGTTCTGGGAACGGGGGTCCCCAGACTTGCCTGCCTACGGCCCACGGCGTGGCTAAGCAAGCAGGCCGTACGGCCCATCTTCATCAACAAGGCATCCAAGACCCTCGCGAGGGTCCAAGCCTCGCGAGGCGGACGACGCAAGAACTCCTCGGGAGTGGCCTGGCCAGGCAGGCTCACGAGGAGCGGAGATATCAAGGCGGGGCAAAACCTCACGAGGCTCTCATGACGTGAGCCATGACGAACGACACCAGGCGGGCGCCAGTGCGCGTAGCGTCCTTATTTCCTCTTTGGTGCTAAGGAGGCCAGCGTAGGCGAAGAGTACCGAGGCATCAGGCAAAGGTTGCTATATTGGTGCAACGAGACCGAGACCAGGAGGATGGCAAGACGGAGGTCATCGTGGAGCCCAAGACGGCGTCACCACCAGAGCTTTTCACAGGCGAAGACCGCTTTTGTCAGGATAGCTTGTACTAGTTGTCCCCCTTCAAATTTGCCCGCCGTTGTTGGCTCCCTTCCCGCTCGATATTTGGGAAGAGGACCAGGGCCTATATAAGTAGAGCTAGACACCACAGTAGGGGGATCTCATCTTAGCTTGATCCAACCCGATCGAGAGCCTACCCTAGCCACAAGAACACCTCAACCTCAGGAGGCCGTTCTTCTCTTGTACTATTCATTATCAGCCCTAGAGGCAATCCACCACCACCACACTGGAGTAGGGTATTACACCACAACGGTGGCCCGAACCAGTATAAACCTCGTGTCTTTCTGTGTTGCGAGTTCGTCGAGTTCGTCCGCGAGATCTTAGCGAGCTAGGGCGTAGATCGGTAGGAGGGAAAGACTTCGCGCGCACCCCAGTGTTCGAACCTTAAGGGTTTGCCGGAACCCCACATCCGACACACTCCTTCTACGTCTGCCTCAGAGTCTAACGCCAAGACTGTTGAAGACATTCCGGTTGCATCAGTCGAGGAAGAAAAAGAAGAAGATAAAGGAGAAGAAAGAGAAGCCACACCCCCTGCTAGTGATCCCGTCATTCTAACAGAGAATGTGATTGTGCCCGACCCTCCAGTCCTTGAACAGATGGAGGTTGAAAACAATGAGGCTGCCACCAATGATGCCTCTGAAGCAAATGACTCAGTCATGGCTGAAGACAATGTGGAGCCTGAAGCCAATGTGAATGCTGAAGCCTCTGTGACGCCAATCATCTCCGATGGCGCTGTTCCACCCCCAAGGCCTCATACAATGGAAAACGCATTCAATCGAGAAGGTTAGCTTGTCACAGTCAAATGACCCATTATGGTTCTACCCACTGCTCTCGGGCCACATTATGATTATCATGTGGAACAGAGGCCTCAAGTTCAGAAGCCAAAGCCACGTCTGCCAAGGCTTCCAAGTGATGTTACAACACATGGCTCATTCAGCGTGCTCAGCTCCAGAGAGCACAATACATTCTTTGACAACTCCAAGAACCCGTACACGAAGCCCAAGATCTCCTCAGACATGTTTTAGAGCCATCAACAGCGAAGCTATTACTCGTGCATCCTCTACAACCAAGACCGGATTTATCCACACAAGCGTCTGGAGTGTGATGCTATGGCTGGGCTGCCATGTCTTGAGGAAGCCCTTGATTGCTTTAGGGATGTTGGTCTTCTGGCCTTTGTGACTGACAAGGAACATTGGAATGAAGAGCTTCTGCTGCAGTTCTATGCCACTCTACATATTCGAGGCTACAGCAGGGATCCGAAGACTTGGGTCCTTGAGTGGATGACAAGTGATGTTCATCTCAAAGCCAACGCTCAGGATATCATCGAGCTTACTTCCCTGCCCACTCCAAGTGAGTTATATGAACCTGGTTGTCAGCTTCATTAGAATGAGCTGCAGAGCATTTTTCAAAAGCCAGAGCCAAACATGAGCCAAATGCTCAGTATGATGAAGCCATTGCCCCAAGACGCCGATTACCCAAAGGAATTCTTTGTCAAGGACCTTGAGTACCTACCACGCACAGTGTACCATATTCTAAGGCGTACTCTCTGGCCCATCAAAGGATATTCTTCTGAAGCTAAACTCGAAGGTGCTATGAAGACTTTGGTATTCTATATCATCAATGGCATCAGATTCAATACTCAGGATTTCTTCATCAGACAACTTGCTGCTTCTGGGATTGATCTGTTTGGTCTGAAATTCTATGCTCCATGGGTGATGCGCTTGATTAAGCTTCATTCCACCATTGACTATCAGCCTTCAGCGCGCAACCATGTCATTTTTCTGCCTGAAGTTGATATGTCCATTGAAGCCATCTACCCCGAGCCTGCCAAGAAGCCACTCCACCTTCAGAATGCTGAATTTCAAAGCTTCACGCAGCCAATTGAAGGGATTCTTATGCCCAATGCTGCAACACCTGCTTATCCTTTGGCTGGAAACATGAGGGTGCCACACCGTGCCAATACTGAAGCCACTGCCAGCACAATAGCTCAAAGGCCTCAGAAGCGTCCTCGTGTCCTCAACGACTGTGAGCTTCTGGTGGCTTTACATTAAAAGCAGGATAGGCATCATGACTGGCTGAAGCATAAGATGCAGAGTCTCTTGGTGGATGTTAATCGCATTCGCAACTTGGCCACCAAGAACTCATTTGTTGCACATGAAGCCCGTCGGCGGTCTTGGAAGAGCCTCACAATGCTCTGCCCTGAAGAAGATCTTCGCAAAGATGGCTTCACAGAGAGCTTCAAGTTTGACTCCAAGCCTCCTCAAAATGCAAGCTGGCGTCGCACTCCATCTATTGAAGATTCTGAATATTCGTCTTCGGCTGCAACTGTTGTTGCGAGAGTCGTCGATGAAGAAGACGATGCCACTTCACCGACTTTGGCTGCACCGGATCATGATTCTGCGCCAGGCCCGTCTGCACCACCAAACTCCAACGTCGGCCCTGCTCCGTCTTCTACTCCAACTGGGAACGAGTAGATCCTCTATGTCTTCAAACCATTTTGGTCATTACTGACAAAAGGGCGAGAAGCATGTGAGGTTGATAGTCTTCAAGCGGGTCCATATGGGTGGTTGCATTATTTTTGCTGAGTTTTTACAACTCTCATTTTGAAACAATTTGGCTTTTGAGTTGTAACACTTAAACTCGATGGTCGTCTGCTACTTTGTGATGCGATGATAAATCCCGCATGGAGTCATTCTGTAGACGCCTATTTTTCATTATGCATGTCATTATCTTTGTTATCTGTTTATATGCATGATGAATTGTCTTCGCAAGTTGAAGAGGATCTCCACAAAGTAAAACCTGCCACGTGCATTTGCATTCAAAAGCAAACTACTTATATGCACATCTTTAGGGGGAGTCTTTTGCTACTTATGAAGACAATGCCTTAATCCTTTACTTTCACGTACTTTTATCCCCGTTGAAAACTTCAACCAGTTTGTCACCAATCACCAAAAAGGGGGAGATTGTAAGTGCATCTAGTGCCACCCCGAGTTGGTTTTGGAGTATTGACGACAAACTTGGTTGAGGGACTAATGTGTTTGTGAGAACTGCAGGATAACACAGGTAGTAGTCCCTTATTGATTCAGTTTACCTATCAGAGATGACCCCTAAAAATGTGTGAGGACATTGAAAACAATGGTGGGTTGTGAAGACATTCACAGTGAAGATTATGACATGAGAAGACTATGGAGTACGAAGACATACTTGTTTCATAGTTTCCTTTTCTTCTTTGTTGAGTCATAGGAACCATCGTACTGTTAAGTGGGGTCCAAGTGAACAAAGTCAGAGTGACTGAAGTGATGCTCAACCAAAATCCTATGTCTTTGAGAGAAGACAATGAGAGCAAATCTTATCCAGAGTTGGATGAGTTAGCTTTACTTGTGGCCCAAGTCAAGCTGTCGCGTGTGTTTGAAATCCGACCGTTGGACACGTGTCAGTTCCTTAGTGACCCAGGGTCATTTTGGACAAATCAGGTCGGTTTGCCTCCTAGCTATAAATAGTCCACCCCCTACACCATAAATTGGTGGCTACTCAGAGTTAGTGCACGCCTTTTGTCGTTTGAGAGCAACCCACCTCCGAAGCATTTGAGAGAGAGATCCTTGCGAGGAAAAAGCCCAAAACACCCAGAGCCAAAGAGTGTTAGGCATCACTGAAGTCTTTCTGTCTACATGATCTGAAGACTTGTTACACTTGAGGACTGTGTTTCCCCCAGCCGGTTAGGCGTCACGCTTTGAGTATCCAAGAGCCATTGTGGATCACCGGTGAACAAAGTCTGTGAAGGTTTGGAAGTCTACCTTGAAGACTTACCAGAGTGATTGGGCGAGGACTGGGTGTCCTTAGCTCAAGGGGAATAAGGTGAAGACGCGGTCTTCTGAGTTAAATCTCAGCCTCCCTAAATAGATGTACAGTTGTCACAGCAATTGGAACTGGTGTACCAAATCCTTGTCTTCACCAAGCAACTGGTTCTATCCTTCACTTCCCTTTACTTTACAGTTTGTCTTCGTGAAGTCATTGTCTGCTTGTCTATTCTGATTGACTTCACTGCGTGAAGTCTATTTACTGTTGGCTTCTTACTGTCTTCCATCTTGATCATTACTACCTAGCTGTTGATAGTCTTCGTGCTTTCACTTCATTGCTTATTTGACTATGGCTTGTCTACTGTAGTCTACCTTCCGCTGCATATCAATACGTTCATTTCTACTGTTTGTCTTCAAAGACCTCGTGTTTTGAAGACTTTCATAAAATTGGCCTATTCACCCCCCTCTAGTTGATAACTAGCACTTTCAATTGGTATCAGAGCAAGGTGCTCCCTTGTTCTGTGTGATTCGGTTTAATCACCTCGAGTTTTAGCTATGTCGGCTACAGGGATAATCAAGGTCTCCGCTGCGTGCCCAGTCTTCGATGACACTGATTACCCCTACTGGAAGAATAAAATGCGCATGCATCTTGAAGGCATTGATGTCGACCTCTGGTATGTCATCAAGAATGGCGTTCCCAAGGTCGGTGAGGTGTCACCGCTGCTGATGTCAAGAGGTTCATTCAATTGGATTTGACTACCAAGAACATCATCTGTGGTCATCGGACCAAAGGACAGTACGGCCGTGTGAGTGCACTGGAAACTGGGAATCTAGTCTGGGACTAGCTCTTCAAGGTCAATGTAGGCGTCTCAACTCAGAGAGATTCAAGGATTGATGTTCTTCGCAACCGCTTCAAGAGAAACGACAATGAGAATGTCCAGCTCACATTTGATCGCCTCACTGATATCACAAATGAGCTTCGCGCGCTTGGTGCTACTGAGATCACCAAGCACGAAATCGTCAAGAAGCTCCTGAGATCACTTGACAGCTCATTCGACACCCTGGCCCTGATAATTCAAGAACGTCCTGACTTCAAAGATCTTGATCCGTCTGACATACTTGAGAGGCTCAACACACATAAGTTCTAGTTATCTGAGAAGAGAGATATATATGGCCCCAACTATGTCCAAACCCGGGCTTTGAAGGCAAAGGTTGTGTCCTCATCTGAAGAAGAATTTGCCTGCAGTTCTGGTGATCCTGAAGACATTGGAAAGGAACTAGCTATGCTCATGCAGAAGTTCCAGAAGTACTAATAGAATAAAGGTTTCAGAAAGTATTCAAGATCCAGCTCAAGAAATGATGAAGCTTCTACTCGTGACCACAAGAAGAGAACACGCCACAAATGCAAGAAACCAGGTCACTACATCTCTGAGTGTCCTCAATGGGACAATGAGACCAAGAAGAAGAAGAAGAAGAAGAAGAGAAAGGAATATGATTCTGATGACAACAACAAGAAGAAATCCTCAAAGTCTTCATCAAAGTCTTCATCTCACAAGAAGAGATCATCCAACAAGGCTCGTGCATTTGTTGGCAAGGAGATGGATTCAGAGGAGGAGTCTGCTTCTAAGGAAGCGGAGGTGGAGTCAGAGGAGGAGTCTGATTCAGGCGTGGCAAGCATGGCTGTAGCTTCAGCTTATGTCGCCAAGTCCATCTTCAACACTGAAGACAATGGCCTCGTCACCAACCCTGATGCTGATGATGAGGATGACTCTGCTCCTACCTACTGCTTCATGGCACGTGGTGCCAAGGTAAACTCATGCGATGCTTACTTTAAAACATCCAGTGAAGATGACTCTAAATGTGAATCTAAACCTAGCTACAAAACACTTGCTAAAATTGCAACTGAACAACAAACTGCTATGGAACATATTCAAAAGTTGCTAGACAAAAGCGATGACCCGTTGGACGCGGAAACGACTCGAACTCAGTCCTTAATTGAAGACATTAAAAATCTTCATGTTAAGTACGAGGAACTTGAAAGTCGTCATGAAACACTCTCAGCTACTCATGAGAAGCTTTCCTATGATTATCTTCAAAGGAAGCAAGAACTTGAGAACCCGCGAGCAACTCATGAAGATCTTCAATAGGAGAACAAGTCACTCCGCGCTCAACAGATCAATTCTGCTCAGGAAGGTTTCAAACCACCATGTCTAAAATGTCTTGAGCGTGATAATGTTGTCTCTGTTGCTGCATGTTCTACTGCTACTACTATTGCAATATCTTCAACTGCTGATGTGGTAACTAACCCCTCTGCTGAGGATAACACTACTATTGCTGATGAGAATGCCAGGTTGAAGACATTGCTTGAAACAGGGATGTTCAAAAGCCTCAAAGGGCATCAGACACTATGTGATGTCCTCAAGAAATAGATTCTGAACCGAAACCCTAGGAAAGAGGGTGTTGGGTTCGAGAGGAAAATGAATGTTGATGGTTCATACTGGAAGCCTGAGCAGTACCCCAAAACCACATGGGTTGCTGCAAAGGAACCTTCCGTGGATCAATCTACCTTATCTAGCTTCACTTGTACTAACCCGATTATCATTGATGAATCCTTTGATGCAAACTATAAACTGTTTAAGAATTAGAATGGTGGAGTGTTTGCCAGGTATATTGGTACTAACTGCAGGAATGGACCACCTTTGAAGAAGATCTGGGTGCCCAAAAGTTGTCCTGAGAAGCTTCCTGTGAATGTCATCATGACACCACCTGGGAAGAAGACAAACCCCAGACCAAAGGCTTCATATGGTCCAAAGGCTTCATACAGACAGAGGACTCACCAGAGTCACCCTAATGCCAATGTTTTGCAGGGAAACCATACTCAGACTTATGAATATGAGCGTGTTTCCTCAAACCGCTATGTTCATAAGACCAAGAACTTTTCTGCTTATTCTTATGAGTATTATTCACCTCCTGCAAGGCTATTTGCTAGGGCTCCAAAGCCAAAGTTCTCAGATGCTGCACTTAGACTCATTGCTTCGAAGCCACCCCTGAAGATGTGGGTGGTTAAGAAAAATTAACTCTCTTTTGCAGGGAAAGGTCTCCAGCCAGAAATCAAAGGCTTCTGATGCTTATGCTGGGGACCTAAAACATCTTGTGGGATGCAAAAGAAAATGCCAAAATGGTCTTTCTATGTATTTCGTCCCAGGATATCTTGAGAAACATCCTATCTACCCTAACCAGGATCTGAATTTTGATAATATGCTTGTTCGTCAAATGTTTATGCTTCACATTTCCCTTGGTGAAGCCTATCCCCCAAACTGCACTGTAGGGTACGACACCAAAGGCTTTTGAGTGGATTATGGACAGTGGATGCACTAACCACATGACTGGTGATCGAAGTCTTCTTATGGATTCAACCCTACGTTCGTCTGACAAAAGTCACATCACATTTGCTGACACTGGTAAAAGCAAGGTATTGGGTCTAGGCAGAGTTGCAATCTCAAAGGATCAGCACATGGATAAAGTGATGCTTGTTGAATCCCTTGGTTTCAACTTAATGTCTGTCTCAATGCTTTGTGATCTGAACATGATTGTGATATTTGGAAAATATCGTTGTCTTGTGCTTATGGAATCTGACAAATCTCTAGTCTTCGAAGGGTATCGAAAAGACGATCTGTATATGGTAGATTTCTTCGCAGGACCACAGGTGGCCGTATGTCTTCTAGCAAAAGCTTCAGAGTGCTGGCTCTGGCATCGGAGGATAGGGCATGCGGGCACGAGGAACTTACACACTCTCGCGAAGAAGAAGCATGTCATAGGCATCGAGGGCGTCAAGTTCAAGAAGGATCATCTATGCAGTGTCTGCGAAGCTGGAAAGATGACTCGGGCCAAGCATCCCTCGAAGACAATCATGACGACGACACGCCCCTTCGAGCTGCTTCATATGGACTTATTTGGCCCTACTCACTACTCTACCCTCACTACCACTGCTTGCCTCTATGGCTTCGTCATTGTTGATGATTACTTGAGATATACATGGGTGCACATAATTCTCTACAAGACTGAAGTGCAAGATGTCTACAGACGATTCGCCCATCGTGCCATGACCAACTATGGCATCAAGATCAAGCACATCAGAAGTGACAATGGCACAGAATTCAAGAACACCAGCCTCAGTACCTATCTTGATACATTGGGCATCACACATGAGTTCTCAGCTCCATACACACGTCAGCAGAATGGCATCATGGAGCACAAGAACAGAACCCTCATTGAGATGGCATGGACGATGCTTGATGAGTACAAGACTCCAAGGAAGTTCTGGCCGAAGCCATTGATACTGCATGCCACATCATCAACCGTGTTTATCTTCACAAGTTTCGAAAGAAGACATCATACGAGATCATGACTGGTAAGAAGCCAAACATCAGCTATTTCAGAGTATTTGGTGCTAGGTGCTGGATCAAGGATCCGCATCACACTTCAAAATTTGCACCAAAAGCACATGAAGGTTTTATGCTTGGTTACGGAAAGGATTCGCACTCCTACAGAGTCTTCAACCTCTTTCACTATAAAGTGGTTGAAACCGTGGATGTGCGGTTCAATGAGACTAACGGCTCGCAAAGAGAGCACCTGGCAAATGTGCTAGATGAACGTACACCAAGTGAATCTATCAAGCTTATGGGTACTGGAGAAATCATACCTTCAGAGGCTCAGGCTGAAGAGGAAATCATCATTTCTGCACCTAATCAGCCCGAAGACACTGCTCAGCCTGAAGCCAATGCTGAAGATGAAGACAATGATCAGCAAGGGCAAAATCTTCGTCCAGTTCATCCTCATGTTGCAAATGAAGTACAAATTGAGAAGATAATTGATAGCATCAATGCACCTAGTCCACTCACTCGTTCAAGAGCAACACAACTAGCAAATTTCTGTGAGCACTTTGCATTTGTCTCTATATCTGAACCCAAGAAAGTTGATGAAGCCTTCATGCAACCTGAATGGATTCAAGCTATGCAGGAAGAGCTTCAACAGTTCAAGTTGAACAATGTATGGGAGCTAGTAAAGCATCCCGATCCTCGCAAGCACAATATTATCAGCACCAAATGGATCTGTCGCAACAAACAAGATGAGCATGGTCAAGTTGTCAGAAACAAGGCTCGTCTCATTGCTCAAGGTTACACACAAGTTGAAGGGATTGAATTTGATGAAACATTTGCTCCTGTGGCTAGGCTTGAAGCCATTCGCATACTTCTAGCCTATGCCAACCACAACAACATTTTTCTGTACCAAATGGATGTAAAGAGTGCCTTTCTCAACGGCAAAATTGAAGAAGTGTATGTTGCACAACCACCTGGTTTTGAAGACCCAAAGCGTCCTGACATGGTATACAAGCTCAACAAGGCACTGTATGGCCTCAAACAAGCACCTCGAGCTTGGTATGACACACTCAAAGACTTCCTGAAGAGCAATTCAAACCTGGTTCTCTAGATCCCACTCTCTTCACGAAGACATATGATGGTGAACTGTTTGTATGCCAAATCTATGTGGATGACATTATCTTCGGCTGCACTGACAAGAGATACAGTGATGAGTTTGGGCATATGATGCAAGAGCAATATCAGATGTCCATGATGGGTGAGCTGAAATTCTTCCTTGGTCTTCAAATCCGTCAGTAGAGCAATGGCATCTTCATTTCACAAGAAAAATATCTCAAATATTGACTGCAGAAGTTTGGAATGCAAGACTGCAAAGGGTACACGACGCCAATGCCGACCAAAGGCCAATTGATGATTACTCGAGGTATACATGGGTGCACATAATTCCACTACAAAAAAGGCACATCCGTGACATTTTGGGCCTCAAGAAATTTTTTCTGACATACTTATGATACTTCTATGACGATAATTGTGACAAAACCCGGTATCATCATATATGTGGTGGGCTCCTACTTCTATGACAAAAAATCATGACAGAAAATGGGCTTTTCTTCCTGGGCGGGCCGGAGACGCAGGTGCATGACATTCTTTGGGTCGTCCATGACGGAAAAAACCATGGTAGAAGCGAGGGCGAGGAAAATATCGGGGAGTTCCCGGTTACGGTGGGTGGTTGGGGGCCGAGCGATGCGCGTTTCTCTCGTACACGTACGCGCGTGGGTGCGAGACGTTGGGCTCTAACTGAACCCGAGCGAGGCGTTGGGCTCTAACTGAACCTGAGCGATTGCACTAGCTACGTTACTGAACCCGAGCGATCGATCCCTTGCTGTTAACTGAACCCGAGTGATTCCTTCCTTACTGCTGCTAACTGAAGCTGATCGAACCTTGCTGCCTCCTTCCCTTGATGAACAGTGAGAGTTGTTGGGGGGGGGGGGGTTTGGATGAACAGTTCCCGGTGGGGGGTTGGATGAACAGGACGCTGTGGTGTTGCTGCTGGATGAACAGGACCTCGATCGATCGAGCCGGTTGGGGGTGGATGAACAGGACCCCGTGGAGGGCTAGATGAACATGACCCCGTGGAGGGCTGGATGAACAGGATGACCTCGTGGAGGGCTGGTTGAAAGTAGCTGGTGGAGGGCTGGATGAATAGTAGCCCATGGAGGGGTGGTTGAACAGGACCCCGTGGAGAGGGCTGGTTGAACAGTAGCCGGTGGAGGAGCGGTGGAGGCTGGATGAACATGAGCCCGTGGATGAACAGTCGTAGGTGGAGGCTGGAGGAGGTCGACGGTGGATGAACATTAGCCCGTGGAGGCTGGAGGAGGTCGATGGTGGAGATGAATAGTATCCCATGGAGTCCCATTTTGCAGTACGCCACACCCCTCCCGATGAACAGGACCCCCATTTCGACCGTAGCGCTCCAACACAAGTCCGTTTCCTCCGTTTTGCGGTACGCCACACCCCTCCCGATCAACAGGACCCCGTTTCAACCGTAGGAGGTCCAAGAGAAGTCTGTGTCCTCCGTTTTGCGGTACGCCAGAGCCCTCCCGATGAACATGATCCCGTTTCGACCGTGGCCAGTCGAACACAAGGCCGTTTCCTCCGTTCTATGGTACGCCAGGCCTCGTTTCGATCGGTTGTTCCATCCAAGCCGGTTGGCTCCCGATGAACACGACGTATTCCGTTGCCTCCCGATGTACACAACGCATTCCGTTGCCTCCCCATGAACACGACGATGACACAGTTTCTCTGTTCTGACCCAGCCATGTACACGAGCCCTGGTCATACGTATGGGCGAGTAGGCATTCGAGACCCCGCCCATATGTACGTACGTGGCCGTATTTACTTTCTTGCACCCTGGCCGCTGTACGTACGTGTACACAATCTTAATGAGACTGCGTGACATGCTACGTGCGCGCCTCTACTATGACACGTGCCCTTCCTTACACGGCCACGATTCATCGCTGCAGCTTGCAGACAGATCGGGCGACCAGTATGTACGTACACGTTCGCGACCAGAATGACAACGCTACGTATGCTTCGACCAGGTGGGTCTTGACTGTCAGGCACTTCCTTGCGTGCGAAGATGTAGCTGGTGGGTCCCAGCAGTTAGGGGGTGAATCATTTTTTTTGCCCGTAATATGGATGCACTTCCTTGCGTGCGAAGATGTAGCTGGTGGGTCCCAGCAGTCAGGGGGGAAACGTTTTTTCGCGAAATACGGTGGCCCGTCCGGTGGGTCCTTGCTGTCAGGTGGAGGAATCATTATTTTCCGCATAATAAGGAGGCACTTCCTTGCTGCGGCCGTGGACCCAGTTGTTAGCCTCTCCACGTACATTACTCTTCCAATGGAAGTCGTTCCTTGACCACGTTGACCACGCCGTGCCGAGAGCACCAGGGCGATGGACGATGGCGAGGCCTAGGAAGGGGACGACGTGGAGCCGGGGAAGACGCGGTAGTAGAAGCCCACGCAGAGAGGAGTATGAGGGTTCACTAGTTCAGCTTCGGTGTGAGCCTGTCATCGCTGCAGAATAACAGGGGGTGTGGGTGAGTGTGGAGGGATGGCCTGGCCAGCGGTGGGAGTAGTAGGGGCGGTGAGGCCTCTGCGGCAGCACAGCCGGCCACGGGAGGCAGGAGCAGGTGGCACGACCGGCGCTGCTTTGGGCGGCTGGAGCAAGAAGACCAGAGGTTGAAGAAGCACGACGGCCGTTGGATGGACATCGTACGGTCACTGCAGTTAGAATCGTTTATATTGACTAAGTTGACAAAGCCCTTGGTACGCGTCAACTTAGTAGGCCCACAGGTCAGCCTCCGAAACGGTGCGCCCCAGATGTCAGGGGGAGGAATCATTTTTTGGGCGGGTGAAGCTAGAATATCCGAGATTAAAGAAGAAGCACGACATCCGTTGGATGGACATCCAGCGGCCACTGCTGCTAGAACCGTGTGTTGACTATAAGTTGACAAAGCCTTGCATACGCGTCTACTTAGTTTTTTTTGAGGGGACGTGTCAACTTAGTAGGCCCACAAGTGTGTGGCAGAGAACTTATAGCCCATTTGAGATCTGTAAGAATGTACAACCCATTTTTGAATTCTAATGGAATTTACTACAACCCATTTACAGTTTGTTAAAAGGACAACCCATTTTCTAGCTAGGACAACGATTAATAATTTCAACCAACCGTTCAAAACATAATTCAATAAAATTTCCCACATTTTGATGGGATCCGAAATATTTTTATCCCAAAATTTCTAGTCAGATTAAATACAATTTCAATATAAATTTGTATTACGTAAAAATCCCACAAAACATTGCACGCGCAACAATTAATGAAATTAAAAATTTCAAAATCCAAAAATAATATTTTATAAACTAATTACGTGTTTGGTGCATTTTTTTACAGTTACAACCCAGTTTTTATAATTACATCCCATTTATTATTTCTTAAAGCCCATTTTTTGTTAAGCCTAATGCATCCCTCCTAGGAAAGATTTGCAGCCCAGCGGGGCGGAGAATAACAAGTTGACCTTGCCTGGGTATTCCTCAGAAAAAAGTATAGCTGGGCTAGCCATTTTCAGCTTGAAAAAAATTAATATCTGGGCTGGATATCTAGCCTGGGCTAGACGGGCCACAGCCCGCCCAGTTAATACCCTGCTCTCCTCTGAACAACAACGGAAACATCGCTCAAGAAAAACTCTACAGTGCTCACACCTCAAAAACACAAATACTGCTCGAGCTGCTTGGTCCCAGCCGTCGGCCGCTCCTTGTGCAATTCTCTTGTTTATTGACTACATAGGTTGAAAATGGTGTGGGACCGTTGTCGGCGTTCTGGGAACGGGGGTCCCCAGACTTGCCTGCCTGCGGCCCACGGCGTGGCACTGCGAGCGGGCCTGTACGACCCATCTTCATCAACAAGGCATTCAAGACCCTCGCGAGGGGCCAAGCCTCGTGAGGCGGGCGACACAAGACCTCCTCAGGAGTAGCCTCACCGGGTTGGCTCGCGAGGGTCGGAGAGATCAAGGCAAGGCAAACCTCGCGAGGTTCTCGTGACGTGAGCCATGACGATTAAGATCAAGCGGGCGCCAGGCGGGCGCCAACGCGCGCAGTGTCCTTGTTTCCTCTTTGGTGCTAAGGGGGCGAGCGCAGGAGCGGAGTACCGAGGCGTCAAGCAAAGGTTTCCATATCAATGCAACGAGACCAAGACTAGCAGGACGACAAGACGGAGGTCACCATGGAGCCCAAGGCGGCGTCACCACCAGAGCCTTTTGCAGGCGAAGACTGCTTTTGTCAGGATAAGCTGTACTAGTTGTCCCCTTTCAAATTGGCCGTTGTTGGCTCCCTTCCCGCTCAATATTTGGGGAGAGGACCAGGGCCTCTATAAATAGGACTAGCCACCACCGTAGATGGGATCTTTAGTTCATCCTCACACCCACCAAGCACAAGAACACCTCAACCTCAGGAGGCTGTTCTCCCCCTTGTACTGTTCATCCTCAGCCCAAGAGGCAATCCACCACCACCACACTGGAGTAGGGTATTACACCACAATGGTGGCCCGAACCAGTATAAATCTTGTGTTGCGAGTTCGTCGAGTGAGCCCTTGAGATCTTAGCGAAGCTAGGACGTGGATCGGTAGGGGGAGATCTTCGTGCGCACCCTAGTGTTCGAACCTTGAGGGTTTTGCCGGAACCCGTGATCCGACATTTGGCGCGCCAGGTAGGGGTGCGCCGTAGCCTTCCTTCCGTCGATCTGCGCTCCGTTGCTTCATCGTCTCCATGGCGGACGCGCGCCGCACTCGCGCTGAGCGCAGGGCTGCCCTCACCGCCTGCGTTGCTCAGACGGCTCCCGTCGGCGGGCCACCCCGTCGTTCTCCGTCGCCTGCCGCCAACGCCGCCACCGGCCTGGCGGGGAACGAGCAGCAAGCATCCTCGCTGCACCCCTCGGTGCGGCGGGACGACCACACTGCCACTCCATCGCTGACCCCGGCTGGTTCATCATCCCACGCTCGTCATGCTCCGGTGGACGTGCAGGCCGCTCTGTGCATGGCACGCGAGCTCCTGCGCTACCACCCCGTCGACGACCTCTACGAGGACTGGCTCGACCGCATCGCCGAGCTTGTCAGCGCCACAGGGGGCTCCTCTGCGCCGTCCCTCTCGTTGCCTCGCCCTCCGCCAGCTGCGGGCGGCATAGCCCATGGAGCGCCTCCACCACCTCTGCCCCAAGACGGAGTCTTGGCGCCAAGGCGCGCGGCCCCACGGCGCGACCTGCCGCGTCCGGCGCCCGCGCAGGAAGAAAGAAGCTGCCAAGAAGTCCCTCGGCCATGGGAGAACGCCCCCGCGCTCCCTGCGCCACCACGGCAAGACCGCGTGCCGCCCGCAGTGGCGGTGCGCGGGCCCCATCAAGAACAAGTCCTCCACCAGCGCCGAGTTCCGGTGACCACAGCAGGCTGCCGTGCCTTCACCCCTGAGCTGCGTAGCGTCGCCTGGCCGGGCAAGTTCAAGCCGGATGTGCCTCCTCGCTACGACGGCACCCCCGACCCCGCGGAGTTCCCGACGAAAAAGTCTTGGCGAACTGGTTCCCCATGGCTCTCAAGGATGGTGCCCGCTCCTGGCTCCTGAACCTGCCTCCAGGCTCGATCTCCTCCTGGGACGAGATGCACGACCGTTTCGTTGCCAACTTCCAGGGCACTCGCGACCGCCCGCCGGCCGCAGGTGACCGACGCCGCGTCAAGCAACGACCAGGAGAGACCCTCCAGAAGTACATCCAGCGCTTCAACAACGTCCACCTCAAGATCCCCAAGGTGACGGACGAGGCCATCATCTCCGCATTCTCTGATGGCATCCGCGATGTCAAGATGAAGGAGGAGCTCGCCATTCACGAGGAGCTATGCACATCTCTGGAGCTGTTCAACCTGGCGACCAAGTGCGCAAGAGCCGAGGAGGGGTGCCTCTCCCTCTTCGAGCTCCCGACTGCGGACCCGGAGGAGAAGAAAGCCAAGTCCAAGGATGTGAAGCGCAAGGGAGCAGCCGTGCTCGCAGCAGAGCCAGACACCAAGCGCGGTAGAGCCCAGCCCGAGTCATCCAAGAGCAGCCGACCGTTCTGCGCCTTCCATAACCTGCATAGCCACAACACTAGCGACTGCCAGGAGCTTAGAGCCATTCGAGAAGGACGCTTCGGTCGACGCCCCGAGCGCAACGACCGGGGCTACGGCCGAGGAGGAGGACGTGGTGGCGGACGCTAGGATGACCGCGGCCCGCGCCAGGAGTGGCGCGACCGGCCTCGTGAGGACCGCTGGCAGGATCAGCCTCGCGAGGGCGCCTGGAGGGATCAGCCTCGTGAGGATCGTCCTCAGGGCAACGCTGGCGTTCCTCCACTACCGCCACCACCAAGAAGGAATGACGACCACCATCAAGACGAGGGGGCTGGGGGCTTCCAGGAGCCGCGCGCAATCGCCTGCATCTTAGGCGGAGCTCAAGCCCCAGCCTCACAGCGTATCTTCAATAGTTTGCTCGTGAAGTGAATGTAGTCCTCCCCAAGCTCGAAGCCATGCGCCCGCTTAGATGGTCCAAGTGCGCCATCACATTCAGCTCGGCAGATCAGCTCAAGTGCGCGGCTACGGCTGGCACCCTTCCAATGCTTTGTTCACCAGTCATCAGCAACGTGCAAGTCACCAAGACCCTCATCGACGGCGGCGCATGGCTCAATGTCCTATCCGTCAACACGTTCGACAACCTCCAAGTGCCATATGACCAGCTTCAGCCTACCAAGCCTTTCTCAGGAGTGACTGACGGCTCCACCACCCCGATAGGGCAGGTCCGCCTCCCAGTCACCTTCTGGCAGCGCGACAACTACCACACCGAGCTCATCGACTTCGACGTCGCCCACATTCGCCTGCCGTACAATGGCATCCTCGGATATCCGGCCCTCGCCAAGTTCATGGCAGTGACCCACCACGGCTACAACGTCCTCAAGATGCCAGGAAGCGGCGAAATCATCACAGTCCTGTGCGGAGAAAGAGACGCGGTGTGCTCCCTCGAGCGTGCCTTCCAAGCTACAGCCATCGATGACCCTGACAGCAAGGGCGAGCACCCTCCTGAGGCCACCCCCAAGAAGAAGAAGCAGCTGCTCCACGCAGGGCCTTAGGCAAGCGGCGCCTCGTCAGGATCGGCGCCTGCACCTGGGTCGCCTCCCTCCATCGCATAGGAAAGCACGCCCGGCGCCCTTCTCAGGCAGGGCTCGGGGGCTCTCTTCTGGAGGGCCTCAGACCTTGCCAACATCACGAGGGAGGTGCTTGGGCACCACTTGGAGGCGTGCTTCGCGGCACGTTTCCCTCAGGAGAACACAGGGCGAGGAGCGCCCACTGCTTAGGAGTTCATCGCCAAGACCACTCAGGAACTACAAGACGCAAGAGCCATGCGTGGCGGCCGCCGCTCACCAGGCGAAGCTCCCCATCCAGGCGAGGATGCCGGGCTGCGTGTCTGCATTGACATCCCGGGGCTCAACAGGGTCACATCCCAGGAGCTCTTCTGGCCTTCGCGCGTGGGACGCTGCGAGGGTCCACCGCACAGCTACGTTCGCATGCCTTTTGGCCTGCCAAGCGTGGCGTCTGCCTATGAGCGCAACTTGCACCGCACCCTGGCGGCTCAGGAGGCTAGGCACCACGCCGTCCTGACGGAGATGGAGACGGTCCTCAAGGAACCGCCTGGACCCCCAGAGCCTCCCGAGGCTCAGGGCCCCGGTGGCTCATGAGGAGCAACCCCTTCGCCGCGTACCTTTAGCTGCCCCAACTCTCCTTCATCAACAGAACCAGGTGACATTTTCCAAGTTTGCTTAGCTGGGAGCGCCCCCGGGCTGCATCATCCCCAGGCCGCGTGGGTCCGTCCCTGTGGCATGTATCCCTTTTCATGTCTTTAGCTTACCTTGCTAGGGGCGCCCCTCGGGCTGCATCATCCCCAAGCCGCTCGGGCCTGACCCAGTGGCGTGTATCTTCCCTACATTCACCTAAGCCAGTTTGCTTTCCATGCTTAATCTGCCTATGACTATCACCTGCTTGATTCTCACCCGCCATGGGGCTACTCACGCTGGCACGATGCTTGTGCAGGGGCCCGTCCCTGCAACGTCGACAAATCTGAGCGGTCGAGCTCTGGCTCGCGGCACGCCCCGCACACGTCACCTCACCAGGCCCTCAGTTCCTTCATTTCCTCGCGGAGCAACCGGTGGCAGACTGGCAACCATAATGGCAAACTGTGTTCTCCTTGTGCTGGCTTGCAGGAATCTCACGAGGATAACAGCAGGCGGAACCGCGAGCTCCCTCTTCTCCCATGCAGTCCGCTTGCACTTTAAAAGGGGGGCTCCTGAGCATCGCGACTCAGGAGCTCTTACTGGCTCTCCAGCCCTCACCCGTGGCCTTGACCACGGCACGCGACCTGGCATACCAGCGGCGGCTGAGCTCGCTCGAGGGCCGGGACCTGAGGACGTAGAGTATGAAGGAGAGCGTGGAGAAGAGGGGGAGGCTTGTATGGGCCTGACCTAGCTACGTTGTGGGTGCCTGCGCACGAACCTGGCGCACCACGAAGGGATCGACTCCGGACCGTCAAGATAAGTCCCAAGCCTGGGTTGGCTAAACCACTAAGGATTATGAACCACTCTAACCGCAGCCCTGCTGCAGCAACGTCACCCCCTCTCTTACCTCTCGACGGCTGCTTGAGCGCTAAAGGGGACCTCCTGAGCATCGCGCCTCAGGAGCTCTTACTGGACCTCGGTCCGCTCACCTCCTGGCCTTGACCACGACACACGACCTGGCATACCAGCGACGGTTGCAGCCTGCCTGGGGACCGGGACCTGTCAGCGTAGAGCGCCAAGTCGTCGCGGGGTCGGAAAAGGAGACCAAGCTGAAGCAGGACTCGCGCTCGCACAAGTTCATAACACAGATAATATTGACAAAAGACATTACAAACCCTTTACACGCCCCCACGGGGTACTCCTTGACTCCTCGCAGGGAACAAAAGACAAGAACCTAGGGGAATCCTATCTACACGCTCCTGCGGCCGACACCATCATCAACAGTGGGCCACGGGAGGCCGGCGCCAACCCCATCCAGAACAGCGACGGCGGCGGCTGGACGCGCGCAGCCTTGCTCCAGGCGCGGCCAGAGCTCGGAGGCACGTAGCTGTCGTCACTCGTCTCCAGAGTCTCGTAGAGCTCTGGAGAACCGCTGGACTCCCACGAGCTGCCGCTGCTGGAGGAGCTGCAGGCAGGGCGCGCGTCGTCCAGGTGCTCCCCTTCAGGGCAACACTCCAGACGGCAGCCTTCCGCGTCCAAGACCTTGAAGAACAGCGTGGAGGCGCCGTCAAACTCGAAGTGGATCGCGAGGGTGCCCTCAGCACGGCAAACCCGCGCAACCTCACCCCAGGCGCGGGTCATGAAGATCTTGCCAGAGGAGACCACTTCAACTTCTGCTCCGATCGCCGGAGCATCGTAGTCAGCATGCTGCAACCAGAGCTCGAGGGGTCCCCTCGGCGGCATCACGTCGGAGAAGAACTGCGGGAAGCGTATCCAGGAGCGCGGAGGCATCGCTGCCCACAGCACAAATTCGTGCGAGGAGTCTGCATCATGGATTCTGGGGGGGACAGCGTGCGTCGCCACGGCGCGGCGGCCGTGGCCGAGGCGTGGGCGACGCTCCTCGCCGCTTCTTCCTCCTGAGCCCCCGGCCTGGACGTACCAGGGCAGCGGATACCCTGGAGGCGGCCGTTCGCACTAGGGCCTCGTCACCTCCGCCCTCACGACAATGTCGCGGCGGTGGACCGGCCTCTTCTTCGGCGGAAGCTGCCTTGGCTCATCGCGGGGAGCCTTTCCTTTCTCCTCGGCGGAGAATCTTTGGATCGGCGCCATTGGAGTTGCTACTAGTAGTGGAGCGAGAAGGAGAAGCTGAAGGAAATATGCCCTAGAAGACATTGGAGTTGCTACTACTATTGCAATAATAAAGTTATTATTTATTTCCTTATATCATGATAAATGTTTATTATTCATGCTAGAATTGTATTAACCGGAAACATGATACATGTGTGAATACATAGACAAACAGAGTGTCACTAGTATGCCTCTACTTGACTAGCTCGTTAATCAAAGATGGTTATGTTTCCTAGCCATAGACATGAGTTGTCATTTGATTAACGGGATCACCTCATTGGGAGAATGACGTGATTGACTTGACCCATTTCGTTAGCTTAGCACTCGATCATTTAGTATGTTGCTATTGCTTTCTTCATGACTTATACATGTTCCTATGACTATGAGATTATGCAACTCCCGTTTACCAGAGGAACACTTTGTGTGCTAGCAAACGTCACAACGTAACTGGGTGATTATAAAGGTGCTCTACAGGTGTCTCCAAAGGTACTTGTTGGGTTGGCGTATTTCGAGATTAGGATTTGTCACTCCGATTGTCTGAGAGGTATCTCTGGGCCCACTCGGTAATGCACATCACTATAAAGCCTTGCAAGCATTGTAACTAATGAGTTAGTTGCGGGATGATGTATTACGGAACGAGTAAAGAGACTTGCCGGTAACGAGATTGAACTAGGTATCGAGATACCGATGATCGAATCTCGGGCAAGTAACATACCGATGACAAAGGGAACAACGTATGTTGTTATGTGGTCTGACCGATAAAGATCTTCGTAGAATATGTAGGAACCAATATGAGCATCTAGGTTCCGCTATTGGTTATTGACCGGAGAGGTGTCTCGGTCATGTCTACATAGTTCTCGAACCCGTAGGGTCCGCACGCTTAACGTTACGATGATAGTTATATTATGAGTTTATATGTTTTGATGTACCGAAGGTTGTTCGGAGTCCCGGATGTGATCACGGACATGACGAGGAGTCTCGAAATGGTCGAGACGTAAAGATTGATATATTGGAAGCCTATGTTTGGACATCGGAAGTGTTCCGGGTGAAATCGGGATTTTTCCGGAGTACCGGGAGGTTACCGGAACCCCCCGGTAACTTAATGGGCCTTAGTGGGCCTAGGTGGAAGAGAGGAGAGGAGGCCAAGGCAGGGCCGCGCCCCCCTTCCCCCCCAGTCCGAATAGGACAAGGAGAGGGGGGCGGCGCCCCCCCTTCCTTCCTCCCCTCCACCTCCTCCACCTTCCACTCCTAGTCAAACATGGAAAGGGGGGAGTCCTACTCCCGGTAGGAGTAGGACTGCTCCTGGCGCGCCTCTACCTCCTAGGCCAGCGCCTCCCCCTTGCACCTTTATATACGGGGGCAGGGGGGCACCTCTACACACACAATTGATCAAGATCTTTTAGCCGTGTGCGGTGCCCCCCTCCACCATATTACACCTCGATAATATCGTAGCGGAGCTTAGGCGAAGCCCTGCATCGGTAGAACATCATCATCGTCACCACGCCGTCGTGCTGACGAAACTCTCCCTCAACACTCGGCTGGATCGGAGTTCGAGGGACGTCATCGAGCTGAACGTGTGCTGAACTCGGAGGTGCCGTGCGTTCGGTACTTGATCGGTCGGATCGTGAAGACGTACGACTACATCAACCGCATTGTGTTAACGCTTCCGCTTTCGGTCTACGAGGGTACGTGGACAACACTCTCCCCTCTCGTTGCTATGCATCACCATGATCTTGCGTGTGCGTAGAATTTTTTTGAAATTACTACGTTCCCCAACAGTGGCATCCGAGCCAGGTTTTATGCGTTGATGTTATGCACGAGTAGAACACAAGTGAGTTGTGGGCGATATAAGTCATACTGCTTACCAGCATGTCATACTTTGGTTCAGCGGTATTGTGAGATGAAGTGGCCCGGACCGACATTACGCGTACGCTTACGCGAGACTGGTTTCACCGTTGCGAGTACTCGATGCTTAAAGGTGACTGGCGGGTGTCTGTCTCTCTCACTTTAGTTGAACCGAGTGTGGCTACGCCCGGTCCTTGCGAAGGTTAAAACAGCACCAACTTGACCAACTATCATTATGGTTTTGATGCGTAGGTAAGAACGGTTCTTGCTAAGCCCGTAGCAGCCACGTAAAACTTGCAACAACAAAGTAGAGGACGTCTAACTTGTTTTTGCAGGGCATGTTGTGATGTGATATGGTCAAGACATGATGCTATATTTTATTGTATGAGATGATCATGTTTTGTAACCGAGTTATCGGCAACTGGCAGGAGCCATATGGTTGTCGCTTTATTGTATGAAATGCAATCGCCATGTAATTGTTTTACTTTATCACTAAGCGGTAGCGATAGTCGTAAAAGCAATAGTTGGCGAGACGACAACGATGCTACGATGGAGATCAAGGTGTCGCACCGGTGACGATGGTGATCATGACGGTGCTTCGGAGATGGAGATCACAAGCACAAGATGATGATGGCCATATCATATCACTTATATTGATTGCATGTGATGTTTATCTTTTATGCATCTTATCTTGCTTTGATTGACGGTAGCATTATAAGATGATCTCTCACTAAAATTTCAAGATAAAAGTGTTCTCCCTGAGTATGCACCGTTGCGAAAGTTCTTCGTGCTGAGACACCACGTGATGATCGGGTGTGATAGGCTCTACGTTCAAATACAACGGGTGCAAAACAGTTGCACACGCGGAATACTCAGGTTAAACTTGACGAGCCTAGCATATGTAGATATGGCCTCAGAACACGGAGACCGAAAGGTCGAGCGTGAATCATATAGTAGATATGATCAACATAGTGATGTTCACCATTGAAACTACTCCATCTCACATGATGATCAGACATGGTTTAGTTGATATGGATCACGTGATCACTTAGAGGATTAGAGGGATGTCTATCTAAGTGGGAGTTCTTAAGTAATATGATTAATTGAACTTAAATTTATCATGAACTTAGTCATGATAGTATTTTGCAAATTATGTTGTAGATCAATAGCTCGCGTTGTTGTTTCCCTATGTTTATTTTGATATGTTCCTAGAGAAAAATTATGTTGAAAGATGTTAGTAGCAAAGATGCGGATTGGATCCGTGATCTGAGGATTATCCTCATTGCTGCACAGAAGAATTATGTCCTTGATGCACCGCTAGGTGACAGACCTATTGCAGGAGCAGATGCAGACGTTATGAATGTTTGGCTAGCTCAATGTGATGACTACTTGATAGTTTAGTGCACCATGCTTAACGACTTAGAATCGGGACTTCAAAGACGTTTTGAACGTCATGGATCATATGAGATGTTCCAGGAGTTGAAGTTAATATTTCAAGCAAATACCCGAGTTGAGAGATATGAAGTCTCCAACACGTTCTATAGCTAAAAGATGGAGGAGAATAGCTCAAGCAGTGAGCATGTGCTCAGATTGTCTGGGTACTACAATCGCTTGAATCAAGTGGGAGTTAATCTTCCAGATAAAATAGTGATTGACAGAATTCTCTAGTCACCATCACCAAGTTAGTAGAACTTCGTGATGAACTATAGTATGCAAGGGATGACAAAAGTAATTCCCGAGCTCTTCGTGATGCTGAAATCGACGAAGGTAGAAATCAAGAAAAACATCAAGTGTTGATGGTTGACGAGACCACTAGTTTCAAGAAAAGGGCAAAGGGAAGAAGGGGAACTTCAAGAAGAACAACAAGCAAGTTGCTGCTCAAGTGAAGAAGCCTAAGTCTGGTCCTAAGCCTGAGACTAAGTGCTTCTACTGCAAAGGGACTGGTCACTGGAAGCGGAACTACCCCAACTATTTGGTGGATAAGAAGGATGGCAAAGTGAACAAAGGTATATTGGATATACATGTTATTGATGTGTACTTTACTAGTGTTTATAGCAACCCCTCGGTATTTGATACTGGTTTAGTTGCTAAGAGTAGTAACTCGAAATGGGAGTTGCAGAATAAACAGAGACTAGTAAAAGGCGAGGTGACAATGTGTGTTGGAAGTAGTTCCAAGATTGATATGATCATCATCGCACACTCCCTATACTTTCGGGATTAGTGTTGAAACTAAATAAGTGTTATTTGGTGTTTGCGTTGAGCATGAATATGATTTGATCATGTTTGTTGCAATACGGTTATTCATTTAAATTAGAGAATAATTGTTGTTCTGTTTACATGAATAAAACCTTCTATGGTCATACACCCAATAAAATGGTTTGTTGGATCTCGATCGTAGTGATACACATATTCATAATAATGAAGCCAAAATATGCAAAGTTAATAATGATAGTGCAACTTATTTGTGGCACTGCCGTTTAGGTCATATTGGTGTAAAGCGCATGAAGAAACTCCATACTGATGGGATTTTGGAATCACTTGATTATGAATCACTTGATGCTTGCGAACCGTGCCTCATGGGCAAGATGACTGAAACGCCATTCTCCGGAACTATGGAGAGAGCAACAGATTTGTTGGAAATCATACATACAGATGTATGTGGTCCGATGAATATTGAGGCTCGTAGCAGGTATCATTATTTTCTGACCTTCACAGATGATTTGAGCAGATATGGGTATATCTACTTAATGAAACAGAAGTCTGAAACATTTGAAAAGTTCATATAATTTTAGAGTGAAGTGGAAAATCATCGTAACAAGAAAATAAAGTTTCTACGATCTGATCGTGCAGAAGAGTATTTGAGTTACGAGTTTGGCCTTCAGTTAAAACAATGTGAAATAGTTTCACTACTCACGCCACCTGGAACACCACAGTGTAATGGTGTGTCCGAACATCGTAACCATACTTTATTAGATATGGTGCAATATATGATGTCTCTTACCGATCTACCACTATCGTTTTCGGGTTATGCATTAGAGATAGCTGCATTCACGTTAAATAGGGTACCATCTAAATCCGTTGAGACGACATCTTATGAATTGTGGTTTGGCAAGAAACCAAAGTTGTCGTTTCTTAAAGTTTGGGGTTGCGATGCTTATGTGAAAAAGGTTTCATCATGATAAGCTCAAACCCAAATCAGAGAAATGTGTCTTCATAGGATACCCAAAGGAGACAGTTGGGTACAGCTTCTATCACAGATCCGAAGGCAAGACATTCGTTGCTAAGTATGGATCCTTTCTAGAGAAGGAGTTTCTCTCGAAAGAAGTGAGTGGGAGGAAAGTAGAACTTGATGAGGTAATTGTACCTGCTCCCTTATTGGAAAGTAGATCATCACAGAAACCAGTTTCTGCGACACCTACACCAATTAGTGAGGAAGTTAATGATAATGATCATGAAACTTCAGATCAAGTTATTACTGAACCTCGTAGGTCAACCAGATTAAGATCCGCACCAGAGTGGTACGGTAATCCTGTTCTGGAAGTTATGTTTATAGGCCATGACGAACCTACGAACTATGAAGAAGCGATGGTGAGCCCAGATTCCGCAAAATGGCTTAAGGCCATGAAATCTGAGATGAGATCAATGTATGAGAACAAAGTATGGACTTTGATTGACTTGCCCAATGATCGACGAGCCATTGAGATTAAATGGATCGTCAAGAGGAAGACGGACGCTGATAGTAGTGTTACTACCTACAAAGCTAGAATTGTCGCAAAAGGTTTTCGACAAGTTTAAGGTGTTGACTACGATGAGAGTTTCTCACTCGTATCTATGCTTAAGTCTGTCCGAATCATGTTAGCAATTGCCGCATTTTATGAAATCTGGCAAATGGATAAACAAAACTGCATTCCTTAATGGATTTATTAAAAGTTGTATATGATGCAACCAGAAGGTTTTGTCAATCCTAAAGGTGCTAACAAAATATGCAAGCTCCAGCGATCCATCTATGGACTGGTGCAAGCATCTCGGAGTTGGAATATACGCTTTGATAAGTTGATCAAAGCATATAGTTTTATACAGACTTGCGGTGAAGCCTGTATTTACAAGAAAGTGAGTGGGAGCACTACAACATTTCTGATAAGTATATGTGAATGACATATTGTTGATCGAAAATAATGTAGAATTATTCTGCAAAGCATAAAGGAGTGTTTGAAAGGGGTTTTTCAAAGAAAGACCTCGGTGAAGCTGCTTACATATTGAGCATCAAGATCTATAGAGATAGATCAAAACGCTTGATAAGTTTTTTCAATGAGTACATACCTTAACAAGATTTTGAAGTAGTTCAAAATGGAACAATCAAAGAAAGAGTTTCTTGCCTGTGTTACAAGGTGTGAAATTGAGTAAGACTCAAAGCCCGACCACGGCAGAAGATAGAAAAAGAATGAAAGTCAGAACCTATGCCTCGACCATAGGTTCTATAAAGTATGCCATGCTGTGTACCAGATCTATTGTATACCCTACACTGATTTTGGCAAGGGAGTACAATAGTGATCTAGGAGTAGATCACTGGACAGCAGTCAAAATTATCCTTACTGGAATAAGGATATGTTTCTCGATTATGGAAGTGACAAAAGGTTCATTGTAAAGGGTTACGTCGATGCAAATTTTGACACTAATCCAGATGACTCTAAGTCTCAATCTGGATACATATTGTAAGTGGGAGCAATTAGCTAGAGTAGCTCCGTGCAGAGCATTGTAGACATAGAAATTTGCAAAATACTTACGGATCTGAATGTGACAGACCCGTTGACTAAAATTAGCTCACAATCAAAACATGATCACACCTTAGTACTCTTTGGGTGTTAATCACATAGCGATGTGAACTAGATTATTGACTCTAGTAAACCCTTTGGGTGTTGGTCACATGACGATGTGAACTATGGGTGTTAATCACATGGTGATGTGAACTATTGATGTTAAATCACATGGCGATGTGAACTAGATTATTGACTCTAGTGCAAGTGGGAGACTGAAGGAAATATGCCCTAGAGGTAATAATAAAGTTATTATTTATTTCCTTATATCATGATAAATGTTTATTATTCATGCTAGAATTGTATTAACCGGAAACATAATACATGTGTGAATACATAGACAAACAGAGTGTCGCTAGTATGCCTCTACTTGACTAGCTCGTTAATCAAAGATGGTTATGTTTCCTAGCCATAGACATGAGTTGTCATTTGATTAACGGGATCACCTCATTGGGAGAATGACGTGATTGACTTGACCCATTCCGTTAGCTTAGCACTCGATAGTTTAGTATGTTGCTATTGCTTTCTTCATGACTTATACATGTTCCTATGACTATGAGATTATGCAACTCCCGTTTACTGGAGGAACACTTTGTGTGCTACCAAACGTCACAACGTAACTGGGTGATTATAAAGGTGCTCTACAGGTGTCTCCAAAGGTACTTGTTGGGTTGGCGTATTTCGAGATTAGGATTTGTCACTCCGATTGTCGGAGAGGTATCTCTGGGCCCACTCGGTAATGCACATCACTATAAAGCCTTGCAAGCATTGTAACTAATGAGTTAGTTGCGGGATGATGTATTACGGAATGAGTAAAGAGACTTGCCGGTAACGAGATTGAACTAGGTATCGAGATACCGACGATCGAATCTCGGGCAAGTAACATACCGATGACAAAGGGAACAACGTATGTTGTTATGCGGTCTGACCGATAAAGATGTTCGTAGAATATGTAGGAACCAATATGAGCATCCAGGTTCCGCTATTGGTTATTGACTGGAGAGGTGTCTCGGTCATGTCTACATAGTTCTCGAACCCGTAGGGTCCGCACGCTTAACGTTATGATGACAGTTATATTATGAGTTTATATGTTTTGATGTACCGAAGGTTGTTCGGAGTCCCGGATGTGATCACGGACATGACGAGGAGTCTCGAAATGGTCGAGATGTAAAGATTGATATATTGGAAGCCTATGTTTGGACATCGGAAGTGTTCCGGGTGAAATCGGGATTTTTCCGGAGTACCGGGAGGTTACCGGAACCCCCCGGTAACTTAATGGGCCTTAGTGGGCCTAGGTGGAAGAGAGGAGAGGAGGCCAGGGCAGGGCTGCACCCCCCTTCCCCCCTAGTCCGAATAGGACAAGGAGAGGGGGGCGGCGCCCCCCTTCCTTCCTCCCCTCCACCTCCTCCACCTTCCACTCCTAGTCAAACATGGAAAGGGGGGGAGTCCTACTCCCGGTAGGAGTAGGACTCCTCCTGGCACGCCTCTACCTCCTAGGCGGGCGGCCTCCCCCTTGCACCTTTATATATGGGGGCAGGGGGGCACCTCTACACACAAAATTGATCAACGATCTTTTAGCCGTGTGCGGTGCCCCCCTCCACCATATTACACCTCGATAATATCGTAGCGGAGCTTAGGCGAAGCCCTGCGTCGGTAGAACATCATCATCGTCACGACGCCGTCGTGCTGACGAAACTCTCCCTCAACACTCGGTTGGATCAGAGTTCGAGGGATGTCATCGAGCTGAATGTGTGCTGAACCCAGAGGTGCCGTGCGTTCAGTACTTGATCGGTCGGATTGTGAAGACGTACGACTACATCAACCGCGTTGTGTTAACGCTTCCGCTTTCGGTCTACGAGGGTACGTGGACAACACTCTCCCCTCTCGTTGCTATGCATCACCATGATCTTGCGTGTGCGTAGAATTTTTTTGAAATTACTACGTTCCCCAACAGAAGCAAGCGGATGGGAAGAGATGGGCGACGGGGGCTCTACCCCCTCCCCCATTTATAGCAGCAGAAGGCCAACCAGCGCCCCCACGATCACAGGTAATAATGGTTTTTCCTTGCATGTCGCAGGGACTTGTCAAGTCGGACAGTTGCCGAGGCAGCATGGGGAAGCGGAGACGCCCACGTCCAATCAACCGCCACGCGTCAACCAAGGCCACAGGCTATTGGGGCCCGCGGCGCTCCGCACTTGACCTTTGGCTTCGCCTCGAAGCCAAGTCCGAGCGCGCCTTGGGCCCGGGGGCTACTGTCGGCGTTCTGGGAATGGGGGTCCCCAAACTTGCCTGCCTGCGGCCCATGGCGTGGCACTGCGAGCCGGCCTGTACGACCCATCTTCATCAACAAGGCATCCAAGACCCTCACGAGGCGGGCGACACAGACCTCCTCAGGAGCAGCCTCACCGGGTTGGCTCACGAGGGGCGGAGAGATCAAGGCAAGGCAAACCTCGCGAGGTTCTCGTGATGTGAGCCATGACGATCAAGATCAGGCGGGTGCCAGCGCGCGCAGTGTCCTTGTTTCCTCTTTGGTGCTAAGGGGGCGAGCGCAGGCGCGGAGTACCGAGGCGTCAAGCAAAGGTTTCCATATCAGTGCAACGAGACCAAGACCAGCAGGACGGCAAGATGGAGGTCACCATGGAGCCCAAGGCGGCGTCACCACCAGAGCCTTTTGCGGCGAAGACTGCTTTTGTCAAGATAAGATGTACTAGCCGTCCCCTTTCAAATTGGGCGTTGTTGGCTCCCTTCCCGCTCAATATTTGGGGAGAGGACCAGGGCCTCTATAAATAGGACTAGCCACCACCGTAGATGGGATCTTTAGTTCATCCTCACACCCACCAAGCACAAGAACACCTCGACCTCAGGAGGCTGTTCTTCCCCTTGTACTGTTCATCCTCAGCCCAAGAGGCAATCCACCACCACCACACTGGAGTAGGGTATTACACCACAACGGTGGACCAAACCAGTATAAATCTTGTGTCCCTTGTGTTGCGAGTTCGTCGAGTGAGCCCTTAAGATCTTAGCGAAGCTAGGACGTGGATCGGTAGGGGGAGATCTTCTTGCGCACCCCAGTGTTCGAACCTTGACGGTTTTGCCGGAACCCGTGATCCGATAACCGTGATGTCAGGAAACCAGGAGGAAGCAAAAAAATTATAGTTGTATATAATAAGGAGGCACTTGCGAAGTGCGGCTATGGCCCTGGTGGGTCCCCACTGTCATCCTCTCCAAGTAAAGTCATCTCCTCATTCCTCATGTCCGTTGACCATGTTGACAACCCGAGACAGCGGCGCCACGGCGAGCGCAACAACTCGAAGGATGACGGAGAGGGCCTTGCGGGCCCTACGGATGGTCTGACACAGCGCCCGCTGCTCATTCGAGAAGCCAGGATCATAGGGCCACATGTCCACAACGGCTTTGTCGTTCGCTTGTGCACCGGTGCTTGTTGAGGAGACGGAGGTTGCAGCACGGGTCCTCCTGCGCTGGTAGCTCTTCCGCCATTTGGGCGTCGAAGTGCGGCCGCACCTGCTCTATGGTGAACACGGCATGAACGAGCTTGGACAGTGGCGCCGGCTCCTGGTCGGAAGCTATGTCCATCGTCTGATTGTCATCACTCAGCTCGGCGAGCCAGCATGTCCGGCTGCTGGACCGACCCGCTGCCAAGCACAAGTCTGAATGCCCTGGCCCACCCAGACCGCCTCCCTCGCCCATGCCCGCTTTCCGCCTGAAATGGTCAGCGCTGCCCGCCCCGCTTCCCGGTGCAGGCGATTGCTCCGCCTTCAAACGACACAAGTGTCGTCCGTCCATCCGTCTGTCTGCCGCCCACATTAATGATACGCGGTTGCCGAGGCGATTACTCCGGCGCCACTCCGTCCCTCTGCCGCCCACTATTGCTATATAAACTGTTGCGCCGGCCATAGCCGCAGTCATCCGCCTCCGTTCCCTTTCTCCTGTCCACACCACTACTGCCCACCATGGCTTCCTCGCTCTCCAGCGCTCTTCGGGACGGGCGGACGACAGACCACAAGGATATGGCAGCCATTGCTGCCTACTGGCTGGCGGGCAGGCAGCCGAAGGACGACGACATCCCAATGGAGAACATGGTAGTCAACAATCCGGCGCCAACCCCCTCCTCCGCGCCATCCTCGCCAGTGCATTGCACCATGACCATCGGCGAGGCCCGTGCCCAATACATGGACACAGTGAGGCAGAAGCGTTAGGAGCAGTTCCGGGAGGCGCATGCCGACGCCGCCTACAACCACCATCACCTCCAGGAGCACCTGCAGGCGGAGGAGCAGATCACCACGGAGCGGGCGGAGCAGGAGGCGCTGCCCGACTCGTACCTCTCCGCCCGCGAGGGCCGCCTCGAGCGCTGGCGGTGCCGCATGCGAGTGGCGGAGGCTGCGGCCGCCTACAAAGAGGGCGATGAAGCGGGCTGGTGAGACCAAGGACAAGGTAGAGGACAATACCGACTCCGACGAGTCCCCGCTCCGCTGGCGTCAACGAGGCCCTGCTCTGCCGAGGCCTCGTGGTGCCAAAAACGAGGAAGAGTAGAACACGGTAGGTCGCCGCCACTTGGGTCCAAGTAAGGCCACCGCTGCTACCCTCCGGTTGAAGCCAAGCTATGCGGGTTAACCATTGACGGCCGATTAGCTTCTTGGCGGCAACGTGGAGTCAGAGAGCTATGTTGGAGAAGGACACTGCTTCTACTTAACTGCTGGTGTAGTTGCTCACTGACACGTGGTCCCAACAGGCATCAGGGCCACATGTCAGTTACGCAACTGCACCTGCAGTTAAGTCACTGAAGCTTAGTCCGCTGGAGAAGAAGCTTCTGTTCGGCTCAGCGGAACACATGTGGATAGCTTCGGTTAATTAATTGTTCGGCTCAGCGGAACACATGTGGATAGCTTTGGTTAATTAATTATACCTCCAGTGCACCCCTTTTTAGTTGAAGAATGTATGAAATGTAATGAAATCCGGCATGTTTATATGAAATCCGACCGTATATGAATGAATTTAGTTTGATTAGTTCGAATTCTTGTATCACTGGCATTGGATGAACATGCAAAACAATACGTACTAGCATTATTCCCAGGGTGATGACCTTGTTTGCAGCAGTTTCACATGTACTCCCTCTGGTCCTTTTTAGTCTGCATACAAGTTTTGTCTGCAGTCAAAGTATCTCTACTTTGACCAATCTTATAGAAAAAATTATGAACATTCACCATGTGCGAAGTAAAAAGGAACAGAGGGAGTACATAGAGTTTGAGCAGCTTTTTAGCATTCCTGTACATTGCAATCAAACACACAGGCCTGGCAATTCATCGAGAACATTCAAAACAATCGATGATTATGCATCTCAGCGATTCACATGTCAGAGCCAATATTTACTTCACAACTAAAGAATAAAAAAATTGATCGATGCTGCTGACAGCAAAGGGCGTCCCATTCGAAAATATCAAATGCATGTCTTCTTGCTAACATCAATGAGCAAAATTTGACAAGGTTCTCTCATTCCAAAATGTCAAATCCGTGTTGTTTTGCATACATCAATGAACAAACTTTGACAAGGTTTTCCCATTCCAAAATAGCAAATGCCTAAGATTGTGGAATGGGCAGGGTTTGCCATCAGTTCTGACATTGACATGGCACCTCGTGCTAAATAAACCAGCTGTTCTTTTTGTGCAGTTCCACCAAAATCAACCAAATTCGCGCGTAGCTTGTATGATTTCGCCCTTATATCACTGCAAAAAAAGACACACCCGTGACATTTTGGGCCAAACGAAAAAAAATTCTGTCATACTTATGACACTTCTATGACAATAATTGTGACAAAACCCGGTATCATCATAAATGTGGTGGGGTCCTACTTCTATGACAAAAAATCATGACAGAAAATGGGCTTTTCATCCTGGGCGGGCCGGAGACGCAGTTGCATGACATTCTTTGGGCTGTCCATGACAGAAAAAACCATGGTAGAAGCGAGGGCGAGGAAAATATCAGGGTGTTCCTGGTTACGGTGGGTGGTCGGGGCCGAGCGATGCGTGTTTCTCTCGTACACGCACACGCGTGGGTGCGAGGCGTTGAGCTCTAACTGAACCCGAGCGATTACACTGCAGGCTACGCGTTACTGAACCCGAGCGATCGATCGATGACTGTTAACTGAACCCGATCGAGCGAGTCCTTCGCTACTGCTGCTAACTGAAGCCGATCGATGCTGCCTCTGGATGAACAGTGAGCGTTGCTGGGGGGTTTGGATGAACAGTTCCCGGTGGGGGTGGATGAACAGGACCCCGTGGTGTTGCCTCTGGATGAACAGGACCCCGATCGATCGAGCTGGTTGGGGCTGGATGAACAGGACCCCGTGGAGGGCAGGATGAACAGGACCACCCCGTGGAGGGCAGGATGAACAGTAGAAGGTGGAGGGCTAGATGAACAGTAGCCCGTGGAGGGGTGGTTGAACAGGAGCCCGTGGAGAGGGCTGGTTGAACAGTAGCCGATGGAGTAGCGCGCGGTGGAGGCTGGATGAACAGGAGCCCGTGGATGAACAGTCGCAGGTGGAGGCTGGAGGAGGTCGACGGTGGATGAACAGTAGCCCGTGGAGGCTGGAGGGGGTCGACGGTGGAGATGAACAGTATCATGTGGAGTCCCGTTTTGCGGTACGCCACACCCCTCGCGATGAACAGGTCCCCCGTTTCGACCGTAGCGCTCCAACACAAGTCCGTTTCCACCGTTTTGTGGTACGCCACACCCCTCCCGACCAACAGGACCCCCGTTTCGACCGTAGGAGGTCCGTTTTCTCCGTTTTGCGGTACGCCAGACCCCTCTCGATGAACAGGATCCCGTTTCGAACGTGGCCGGTTGAACACAAGGCCGTTTCCTCCGTTCCACGGTACGCCAGGCCTCGTTTCCATCGGCTGTTCCGTCCAAGCCCTCCCGATGAACACGACGACGCATTCAGTTCTGACCCAGCGGGTTGGCTCCCCATGAACACGACGACGCTGTTTCTCCGTTCCGACCCAGCCTTGTACACGAGCCCTGGCCGTACGTATGCGCGAGTAGGCGTTCGAGACCCTGCCCGTATGTACGTACATGGCCGTATTTTCTTTCTTGCACACTGGCCGCTGTAGTACGTGTACATGCTACGTGCGCGCCTCTACTACGACACGTGAGCGCCTCTACATCGACCAGTATGTACGTACACGTTCATGACCGGAGTGACAACGCTACGTACGCTTGGACCAAGTGGGTCCCGACTGTCAGGCACTTCCTTGCCTGCGAAGATGTAGCTGGTGGGTCCCAGCAGTCAGGGGGGCGAATCATTTTTTTTGCCCGGACGCACTTCCTTGCGTGCGAAGATGTAGCTGGTGGGTCCCACCAGTCAGGGGGATACATTTTTTTCGCGAAATACGGTGGCCCGTCTTGTGGATCCCCGTTGTCAGGTGGAGGAATAATTATTTTGCGTGTAATAAGGAGGCACTTCCTTGTTGCGGCCGTGGACCCAGCTGTCAGCCCCTCCACGTACAGTCCACGTCCGATGGAAGCCATTCCTTGATCATGTTGACCACGCCGCTCTGAGAGCACCAGGGCGATGGACGACGGTGAGGCCTAGGAAGGGGATGACGCGGAGCCGGGGAAGACGCGGCAGTGGATGCCCACGCGTAGAGGAGTACGAGGGTTCACTGGTTCGCTGCGGTGTGAGGCTGCCGTCGCCGTAGAATAACAGGGGGTGTGGGTGAGTAGAGGGATGGCCTGGCCAGCGGTGGGAGTAGTAGGGGGCGGTGAGGCCTCCACCGCATCGTAGCCGGCCACGGGAGGTAGGATCACGAGGCACGACCGGCGCTGGTTTGGGCGGCTGGAGCAAGAAGACCAGAGGTTGAAGAAGCACTACGGCCGTTGGATGGACATCGTACGGTCACTAGAGCTAGAATCGTGCATATTGACTAAGTTGACAAAGCCCTCCGTCCCCGTCAACTTAGTAGGCCCACAAGTCAGCCTGCCACTATACTGGGTCCCAGCTAGCAGGGGGAGTATTCATTTTTTGTGCGTAATAAGGAGGCACTTCCTTGTGTGTGAAGATATAGCTGGTGGGTCAAAGCTGTCAGCGATGGTAATGTTGTTTTCACGAAATACAGAGGCCCTTTCGGTGGGTCCCAGATGTCAGGTGGAGGAATCATTATTTTGCGTGTAATAAGGAGACATTTCCTTGCGTGCGGCCGTGGACCCAGCTGACAGCCTCTCCACGTACAGTCCACTTCAGATGCATGTCGATCGTTGACCACGTTGACCACGCCGCGCCGAGAGCACCAGGGCGGTGGATGACGGCGAGGCCTAGGAAGGGAACGACACGGAGGCAGGGAAGACTCAGCAGTTGTTTCCCACGCGGAGGGGAGTACGACTGTACGAGGGTTTACTGGTTCGTCTGCCGTCGCCGGAGAATAACAGCAGGTGTGGGTGAGTAGAGGGATGGCTAGGCCAGCGATGGGAGTACGGTGGGGCGGTGAGGCCTGCGCGGTAGCACAGCCGGCCGCGGGGAGGAGAGAGCAAGCAGTCCCGCCGGAGCTTGTTTGAGCGGCTGGAGAAGTAAGAGCAGAGATTGAAGAAGCACGACGGCCGTTGGATGGACATCCAACAGTCACTGCTTGTGCGTCAACCTTTTTTTAGGAAAGCCTCAAATCTGTGGAAAACATCATACAGCCCATCTGCCATTATTTCTAATAATTTACAGCCCATTTGCTAATTCTTAAGGTTTTTTGGAGCCCATATTCTTTTTGTTAGCATTACAGCCCATATTGTGGCCACGGTTAAAAATTATACAAAATTTTGCATATTTCGGTGCGGTCCGAACTGTTTTTAATCCCGAAATTTTGAGTCACATTCAAACTAATTTAAAAAAATGTATATCAATATAAAACCCAACAAATTGTCCACGCATAAAAATCAATGCAATTGAAAATCTCGAAATGAAAAAAAGAAATTTGAAACTAATTGCCGGTTGGATGTGTTTTAAAAATGTACAGCCCATTTCTCATTACCGATAGGCCATTTTCTCGGCCAGCCGAATGAAGCTCTCCTCGTCTTGAAAGATTTGCAGCCCAACAGGCCTGACAAAGCGACTTACTTGGCAAATCACAAAAAAACTGGGCTGTGGCCGTGGACCCAGCTGCGGTCGTGGACCCAGCTGTCAGCCTCTCCACGTACAGTACTCTTCCAATAGAAGTCGGTCATTGACCACATTGACCACGCCGCGCCGAGAGCACCAAGGCGGTGGACGACGGCGAGGCCTAGGAAGGGGACGACGCGGAGCCGGGGAAGACGCGGCAGTGGATGCCCACGCGGAGAGGAGTACGAGGGTTCACTGGTTCGGCTGCGGTGTGAGGTTGTCGTCGCCGCAGAATAACAGGGGTGTGGGTGAGTAGAGGGATGGCCTGGCGAGCGGTGAGAGTAGTAGGGGGCGGTGAGGCCTCCGCGGCATCACAGCCGGCCACGAGAGGCAGGAGCACGCGGCACGACCGGCGCTGGTTTGGGCGGCTGGAGCAAGAAGACCAGAGGTTGAAGAAGCACTACTGCCGTTGGATGAACATCGTACGGTAACTGGAGCTAGAATCGTTCATATTGACTAAGTTGACAAAGCCCTCCATCCCCATCAACTTGGTAGGCCCACAAGTCAGCCTCCCACGATGTTGGGTTCCAGCTGGTAGGGGGAGTATTCATTTTTTTGTGCGTAATAAGGAGGCACTTCCTTGCGTGCGAAAATAGCTGGTGGGTCCGACCTGTCAGCGGGGGCATGTTTTTTTCGTGAAATACCGAGGCCCTTCCGGTGGGTCCCAGATGTCAGGTGGAGGAATCAAAGACTTGAGAAGGCGTACAGAACAAGCTAGTGTACCAGTAAAGAGACGTTGCTGAGTTTTAGAAAAAGAGAGACGTGCTCCTGTAGCTGGTTCGAATCCAAACCTAGACTATGACTATATATGGTGCTATGCTACTCTGCAAGTAATGAAACTGACATATCCAACGTTCGCTTCTCCTCTTCTCTACTTACTCTGCCTAGCATCAGAAGCTCTAGCCGCAGCAACCATGTCCGCTGGCTGCTCGTCCACCTGCTCTTCAGCAGGCAACAACCAAATATGCGCCAAGTCGCCACCCGTACCATCGCCTGTGGGTCTCATCACACCCCCGCCGGCATGCGCACTGCAGCCGGTTGCTCATCGCAACCCGCTGCCGTTGGTGTGGTGCCACTGCTACAAATCACGCAGAGTCATCCGTCGTGTCTCAACCACAATCCTCAACCCTGGCTGAGTCTTCTACAAATGCCCGAATCATGGGGTAATAATATGTTTAAGTGTTATTCTGCTGCTTTCAGTTGCTGATTTTTTTAATAGTTTGGTTGATGATCTTCCAATTTGATTCATGCAGAAAAGGGAAGATTCGTGTGATTTGTATTTCTGGGAAATTGCTGATGTGGGGGAGTGCAACTACGCTGATTATTTGGTTAGCCGAGGAATCCCAATACCAGCAGGTTGGGGTGTTGGACAAGTAACTGAAGGAACGACAGAAGAGGAAGATGCAGAGCAGAAGGTTAAAGATGCAGTTCCTCTGATCATGGCTAAGCAACAGCTGCTGAACGGCCTTGACAGCAATGAGGAGATGAAAGAGCTTGTGAAGATAATGGGCAAAATCGATGTACTCTGTAGGATGATTGTCTCTTTATTTGCAGTGTATGTAGCACTCGTGATGTATTCAGTGGCTATGACATGAGCACTTTGCTGAAACTAGTAATGAATGAAACCTATGTAGCAGGCTGGGCGTAGTGTTGTGAACATCTAATGATTTCTATTAACGGAAATCAGGGGGTATCCCCTTTTGCTCATAAATAAATAGAAGAGGCCCTTTTGGTAATAAATAAATAAATTAGCAGAGGACCTGTCGGGTCAGCTTTGTTCTCATTCGAAGACGTCGAGCAAATTGCAGTCCAACAGCAAACTATGTCATCAAATTCAAGTTTCACAGCCAAATATGAGTACAACTAAACAACAATGTCATCATGTTTTAGTCGTCATACTATCACCAAACACAAATCAGCATACATAACAAGTGATGTTCTCACAGGAAAATACTAAACAACATGTTCATCAGGTTTCAGTTGTCATAGCAAACACAATTTCACATAGTAGATAAAAAAACGTCTTCTGACAGGCAAATACGACAAAAGCAATGTAATCATCATCCGCAGCAACAGCGTCAACATCTTTGCCATGTGTATCAGTCTGAATCGTAATTCCCCATGGTGTCATCTTCTTCTTCGTCCTCAACGTCCTCGAATGTTGGCTTCTTCTTGATCAACTCTTGTATGTCCACAGCACGACAGGCAATCTTTTCGCCGGCGTCATTGACGTGATGGTTCTCAAAGATATTAGGAACATCTGTGTTATCTTGTATATCAGGAGCAGTGTAAGCATCATCTTGTTGTGCAACTTCATTAAACGAATTCCTTTGCTCAAACCTTTGCACTACTCTCCAGTCATCGCTACGTGCAAATGTGTCTTCCAAGAAAAATATCTGTGTTGCTTGATTTGCCAAAATAAAAGGCTCGTTGGTCTGGTACGCCGCCTTGACATTGATGGATTTGAAATAATCATCAGCTCTGGGTTTTGCGATCCTGGAAAACAGGTTATACCAACGACAGCACAACAAAACCACACACCGATGATCCTCGAAACTGGAGATATACTGCAACTGAACAATGTCTGTTATGTTAGCATACATTTCAGTTGTCTCTTTGTCATACGTATCCATGCTCATGATGGCACTGTTTTGTGTCTTCCTGCCTTCGTCTCGTGCAAGGGTGTTGTAGCGCACATCTCCAACAACGCAAGATTCATAATGTCTTAGCCGAGTATCAGGACCCATTGCTAGTGAGTAAAGGGCATCATCAACTGCATGCCCATCCTCCCGCATCTTCTTAACCTATGGTTAGAAAATAGACAAGCTGATCATCTTATGTACTCAATATATTAAAAAAACTGACAGTGCAATTCAAAAGCTTACATGGCTCTTGAACCATTTCGCAAATCCTGCCATAACCAGTTTGTCAATGTTTCTTGGATTTTGCGGCAGTAACTCCTTTTTGTAGATGATGCACAACATAGTGATCGCGTCAAACATCTAAATATATAAGAATGTGCTGCAAGTTTAGTAGATTACGATGTATAAGCTGCAGTACTTAGCACTTACTTGATATAAGTTAGTATCTCAGGACAGTTATTCAACACATACCAAACCATTTTGTCCAAATCTTTAGGTTTGCCCTCTTGTCGACTCGTCCCTGTAACTCGAACAGAATAATCGAAAACATTGAGCCCGGGATTGTCTTCATCCACGTCTTTGCTAAGCTGATCAGCTGTTTCAATGTATTTTGAGCAGAATGTCAACGCTTCTGTAGTAATGTAGGCCTCTGCAATGGAACCCTCGGGTCTAGCTCTGTTCCTAACATAGCCCTTGAAAGTGCCTAGCCGCCTTTCAATAGGATACATCCAGCCATACTGTACTGGACCTCTAAGTAGTGCCTCATCAGGTAGATGAACAGCCAAATGCACCATCACATCAAAGAAGGCTGGAGGATATATCTTCTCAAGGTAGCATAGGATAGTTGGTATCTTGTCTCTAAGACGCTCCAAAGCATCCATCCTGATATTTCTACTGCAGAGTTCCCTAAAGAATTGTCCCAACTCTGCAACTGCTCTGTATAAGTCAGGGCAGCCCATCCTCTAAGGATAACAGGTAAAACCCTTTGAAGTAGGACGTGGCAGTCATGAGTTTTCAACCCTTGTACCTTGTCTCCATCTGCACTGACTCTCCTTTCAGGGTTGGAAGCAAATCCATGTGGGAATCTCACACGTGACAGGACCTTGCAGAATTCTTTTGCTTTTACCTTGTCCAAGACGTACATAGCTGGTACCATATCCCGTGGTTTACCTTCATCTTGCACCTGCAAATTACCCAGGTGTGTCAAATCAATCCTAGATTTTAAGGTATCTTTCGTCTTGCCTTCAATATTAAGAAGTGTGCCGATAATGCTGTCATATATATTTTTCTCGATGTGCATCACATCAAGATTATGCCGCAGATCCAAATCTTTCCAATACTCCAAGTCCCACAAAGTGGACCTGCGGGTAAACAATAATCTCTCTTCTGCCCTGCCACGCTTCCTTTCCCGCTACCATTATCAGGATGGTTTCCTGGTGTAATATGCCTGACCTTCTCTAATTCCACTTGCAACTCATCGGCGGTGAGCCTCTTTGGCACATCATGGTTTTCATGCTTTGCATTGAACACATGTCTTCGGTATTTTCTAGGATGCGGCTTGTCCTTGGCAAGGAAACGGCGGTGTCCAATGTAAAAAATCTTACTAAGTATTGCGTATGACAGCGAATTCCTGTCACAGCGAACACATGCATTGTAACCATGTGTCGTTCGCCCTGACATAGTGCCCAAAGCCGGATAATCATGGATGCACCAAATTATAACAGCACGCAGAAAGAAATCAGCTGGTGGGCTGCTATATAGGTCTCGAGTGAGAACACCCCTCCATAGCTGTTGAAGTTCCTCCACAAGAGGCTCCATGAACAAATCAAAATCCTTTCCAGGACTTTTTGGACCTGGGATGAGCAAGGCCATCATGTAGTTTGATTCATTGGTGCAGACATTTGGAGGCATGTTGTAAGGGATAACAAGCACTGGCCACATGCTATATGTGGTGCTCTGGTGGCCAAATGGGTTAAATCCATCTGAAGCTAAGCCAAGCCTAATGTTTCTCGGGTCAGCAGCAAACTTTTCGTGCTTCTGATTGAAGCTTTTCCACTCACTACCATGTGATGGATGGCTCATTACATTCTGATATCTGAAATCTTGGTTCCTAGAATGCCACAATACATCCTCTCTTGTTTCAGCATCATGAAACAACCTCTGCAATCTTGGTGTAATTGGAAAATGTCTCAGAACATTATGAGGAATCCTCTTCACAGCATCGCCATCTTTCCATCTTGATGATTTGCATTTTGGGCATTCACTTAAGTTGACATAATCCTTCCGGAACAGAACACAATCATTCTTACAAACATGGATCATATCATATCCAATTCCAACTGCACGAAGGAAATTCTTCATTTTATTGTAGGTGTGTGGCAGCTCAGACGCATCTTGGAATGCTTTGCGGAAAGCAGCCAACATCGCATCAAATGATTTGTTGGTCATCTGCTCAGATGTCTTCACCTGAAGAAAGGTGACCATAGCTGAGAATACTGACAACTTATTTCCTAGGGTGACAGCCACGTTGCATTGTTCCAACATGCGGGCCCACCGTTTTTCTTCTGCAGGTGAAAGTTCACGGAATGCACGAGCATTTCGTAGCATTGTTTCAATGTTGGTCAAACTCACTGGCTCCGCCACCACCTCCTCCTCCTCCTCTTCCACCTGAGCATCAGGCAGATCAAGATGGTGATCTGCTGCTTCCACGTAGTCAATAACATTGACGTTCACAGCTTCACCATGATGAACCCACCTAGTATATGTGACCGACATCCCATACAAGTGTAGATGATTTTGCACAGTTGACTGGGGTCTTGTAACTGAATTCATACAACTGCTACACGGGCAGAGCACATCTGATTTTGGACCACCGTACTCAGCTCTGAAAAAGTTCATGAAGTTTTCAACCCCCTCGACATATGCAGCGAAGAATCTTCGAGCAGAAGTTGTCCAAGTCTTGTCCATCTGTTAGACATACAAATTAGTTCTTCTACTAGATATTACAGGAAAAACATATATGCTTTTTTATGAAGTCCAGAAGAAAATACCTAGGTCGATGTCTAAAGCTATGGCAAGATATTTGGACGAGCAGATCTAAGTAACGAAATATATGTAAAGCTAATTCAGCAAACAGATTTGAGTGCTAAATTATGGCAGGCTGTTTCAGCAGTCAATGAGGCCGAGCACACAACCATCGAACTATCGAAGGCCATCGCAACAACAAAGATCGAGTATAAAACGGTGTAGAGCTATTTCACCTAACAAATTGGCTACTAGACCATGGCAATCTACGTCACAATAAATATATGGCAGGATATTTTAGCAACTAATCGGCCTTGGCATGCCATCTCGGCTAAGCAGATTGAGTGCAGAACAGGGCAAGGAAGCTTCTTAAGCAGAGCATATTGACTGTAAACTACTTCGGCAAACAGTGAGATTAACAGTGTCTATCAGCTAACATTCAGCGCTACACCGACATGCACGGGGCCTCAGTCTAGAATGCGCGTACCGTGGGAGAAGCTGACCGCCATGCGTCTCCACATGAACGTCGCCAGCGGTGGCGGCCCTGACCGCCGTGCGCCTCCACAAGAACGTCGCCAGCGGTGGCGGCGCAGCTAGAGGACGGCAGTCTACGAGAGCGTACTGTGGGAGCAAGAGGATCGCCATGCGTCCCCTCGATGAACCGCGGCGCCGACGTATCGGTGTGGCGGGGATGGCGGCTTTGGCGGAGCGAATGGAGTGGAGGGGGACGGGGGAGGGGGGTTTGGGGAATATTATTGGCTAGTTGGCCGAAGGGCGGTTGAATCTAGGATTTGGGGGGAATTTTGGGTGGGGGGGGGGAGGATTTTCGCGCGGTGGGCATGGGGATTTTGGCGCATGGTCGGTTTCTCCAAGTGCAGTCCCACGTGTCAGTGAATAGGCAAGCCGAAGCGCGTTCCGTTTGCGTGAGCCGTGTGCAGGACCGAACGTGTGTGGGGTGCAATGCGACCGCGACAGGGGTGCTATGAGTGTACCGCCTTTTTTCCTTTTAAACTAGGTGCTTCGCCCCCTCAAAAAAAACTTGTTGCTTCGTGCGATCCATCGATACTACTACTAGTAATCCGGTAATCCCGACTAAAACGGCGCGGCCGGGTCTTTTCCCGCGCGATATGCTGGGAGGTTGGCTTAGTTGGGTTTTTTAGGACGAGTAATGCTACCCTACGTAGTCCCAGTTACGTAATTAACATAATGTGAAACGTGTGATCTGTTGATTGTAGATTGGGGGGAGGGAGGGGCCCACCACCATGAAAATCAGGGGAGGAGAGAGAGAGGAAATTTACGTTAACCCTTTCGTAGGTTCCCGTAGATGTATAAAAATGTGAAATGCGTGAATGTGCATTTGCAGATAAGGCCTTCCCTCATTCATCCTTTTCTCCCACAAGATCTTGATCTTCCGTGCAACGCACGGGCATCTTGCTAGTACATCTACAATATACTATATTATTGTGAAAGTTCATATACACCAGCCGAGATTAATGCAAACACGGCAGATCTTCATTACATTTCGAACTTTTATAGGACAGAAAAATAAAAGAAACCCGACCCTAAACCTATTCTATGGCGGCGACAAACGTCCTCCATCTGCGATCTCCATGTACGGGGGCGAGGTTCAAGACCCGTGAAGTGAAGGTGCGGTCTTCGGCGAGGAAAAGTAGAACACGGGAGATGGACCGGCCAGTTGGCACACCATGCCCTGCCGCCTCCCATGCCCTACTCATCCTCGGAGGAGTCCCCGACCTCGGCGGTGCCAGACGTTGGACGGCGGCAAGTAGGACGCGTGGCTGACGGTGCTCCCGTCGTCGGCCGCCAGCGTGGCCACCGCTTGTGCGGCGACTTGAGCGAGGGCGGCGACCTCGAGCTCCATCCCCGAAGACAAGCTCTCCCGCAGAGCGTTCGCGCTTGCGGTCATGGCGTATGTGGTGCCAGGTAGGAGGACGATGCACTATGGTGTGGAGGTTAGCTGGGCGTTGCCGCTTTAAGTAGCGCATTCCGGTGAGGCCAAGCGTCCTGGTGCATCATTAAGTCGCCGGAGTTGGTTCCTCGGGCACCGAGCCTCTTAACGACGGCATACGGACGGACGACATGAATACGGGCAGCTGGCGCCGGCTGGGAACTCACCGCGTGACGGCGCGAGGGACGAGGGTTTTTGGTGTGCCAGGGTAGTCAGCTGCGGTCGTGGCAACGTTGGAGATGCCCTTTGCTCACATGCGATCGATGCATGTCATTGAAAAAGCAAGACGACCCGGCATCGTCTCAGGTCCTGAGGATGCAGTTGGCCGCGCTACACCACTTCGCGGACGCGTCCCGGCGCCCCGTGCATCCTCGACGAGCCGGGTGTTGGGGTGTGTTTGGATTGTGGCCAAAGTGCACCTTACCAAAATTTTGGTCATGACCCAAAGATTGGTCTTTGTTTGGATGGTTGCCATTTTTTTTGAGGTTTTGGTCATGACCCAAAAATGGATGGTTGCCATTTTTTGGCATGCCAATGAACTCTAGCCAACTCTAGTTCATTTTTCTTGCCGATGTCGGCCAAATCATGGGCAACCAAAACCTCAATCAAAATTTTTGCTACCCAATGCTTTGATGGGGCAACCTTGGGCACAAACCAAACATACTAGCTGTTGGTCGTGCCACAGCACTAACGCCACCCTCGGCACACTGAAACCGACTGTGTCTAGCGACGATGAGCGTGTCGCTCACCGCGGTCGCCGTGTCCAGAGGCGGTGCTGGAGCTGCGCCACGTTGTTGGCCCCCACGACCCACATGAACGGTTGCCGGTGGCGAGGAGGTCGTGGGCCAGCTCCTCCATTGGACTAGTTTGCGCTACGTCGTCCCGACAGGTGTGCCCCACATGTCGGTTTCCCTGTTTTCCCGGCCATATTCGAGCGTCAGTGCTCCGCGTTGCGCATTAGGCCTTTCACTATGTAGGCCAAGTGAGACAACTTATTGTTTATTTGAGCCGGTCAAGACATCATGTGGCGTTTGCTTATTTCTCATTCATCTCCAACCCTCTTCTCCATCGATCATGTCGCCCTCCAGTCGAGTCCATCCTCCCGCATGCCTCATTTGAACATTCTGCCGAGTATCATTCGCATGTGGGCCTAGACCATGCTTGTATTTCCAATGTTTATTTGTAATTTGTCCGACATGCATACAAACAAATGATTCGTTTGAAGTTTCACTTTGACTCCACTATGTGTCGCTTTGCGTCTTAGTTTTGGCATCTCATTCGGTTCATGCATGCCCTGACACATGTTGACGAGATCGATTCAGAGATCAATTGCGTGTCGTGCAAGGAGATAAAGGTTTGGTCTATTTCTATGATAGAAATGACCCGTGGGGGGGGGTCTGTGTGGATCAGAGGGAGTATATTGTACGTTCATAAGCGAAACGAACGTATTGTACCCACCCTAGTCCTCTTTCAATTGATCTCCGGACCCCGAGATGAAATCGAGAGAGAACGAGTGGGGGCATGTGTGATACCTAAGGCGGATTCAAAATTTTGAACCGGTGATCATAGCATCCGCAAATCATATATAAAGGGTATTCAATGTTCGTTTCGTTTTTGAACATACAATATACTCCCTCCTATCCTTTCTAGTTTACATATAAGTTTTATGTGTAGTCAAAGTATCTCTACTTTGATAAAAAAGTATCAACATTCAACAACGCCCAATCAATATTGTTAGATTCGTACGTACTCCTAGATTTGTACTCGAGATGGTTTCCGATTTGTTTTGAACCACGTGAATGTGCTTGCTCTCGCGCATGCTCTTCCTACTAGGATTTCGCCACGTATAGCTAGTCCAATAGTAACTTTTTTTAAGCTCCCTGTCCAATAGTACTAGTGGAGTACTGACAACATCTGTACTAGAGTATGCAGTGCTCATAGTTGTACTCCCTCCTTCCATTTATATAGGGCCTATGTGGAGGAGAGAGATGTGAAAAAGTAAGGGGAGTGAGCTCTCATGCAAGAGCCTAGCTATATACGCATTCCTAGTTAAATACGTACAATAAATATGAAGAAAGAGATGGAGAGGAGATGGAAAAAAGTACTAATACAATAGCCAACCTTATAAAAAAATTTGCGGAAAATAGCCAACCTTATAGCCCACACTACTGTATGAGTGCATATAATAGATGATGGCTATAGATGACATGGCAGTTCCTTATAGCCATCGACTGGCTATATTATTAACCATGATCTAATGCGTTTTTCAAAACCGCATTTGACTATTGACAAGATTAATAGTACATGAGATGTATAATGTGAAAATTATATCATTGGAAGCTCCTTTCACATACGTATCCCTGCCTTACCCTCCCTTTCGGTCACTTACTGGCGGACCCCATGCTTGCTAGGCCCTGCATGTCAGTTACTCAATGGGTTCGGCCATGTCAGGGGATCCTCATCCGTAGTATACTCCCTCTGTTTTTATTTACTCCGCATAAAATGACGCGGGCGGGGGAGGGGGAGGGACGTCGGTTTGCTCTCAACTGCGGTCCCACAAGCGAGTGAAAACGCAAGACAAAGCGCGTTCCATTCGGTGAGCAACATGGAGGGTCCAGCGTGCTGGGCTGCAACGCGAAGGCGACAAGAGCGATGCACAGTCAAAACCGATTGACCGGTCGTCATCGGAACCACTATTCACACCAGAACCTTCGCTGCTCGGCCTACGCCAGCCACTGCCCTAAAACCACACCTAATCTCCAGCCCCTTCCCCCACCTTTCGATCCCCTAGCCCGCATCAAGCGTCCCCTAGTTCACCAGAAAGCCATGGTGCGCCGCAAGACCACGTACTACAAGATGCTGACGCCGGAGCGCCGCGCAGAAATCGCGGCGGCGGTCGGCGCCAGAGACCTCCGTTCCCAAGCTCGCTTTGCGGCAGGCCAATCCCCGAGTTCTCTGGAGCCAAGCTACGAGGAGGAGGAAGCCGATCCAATGTTCATGGCGGAGGTCGCGGCGCAGAAGGCCCCCGATGGGTATGAGACGACGGACGTCGACTTCGTGCCGGCGTCCGAGTCCCCCATGGTGCAGGCGGACCAGCGGTTCAACCTGGCGATACTAAAGGAGGACCGAGAGGCAGAGGCTCAACTCGACGCGGAGCGCACACATGCCGCTGCCATCGAGGCTCTCCTACAGGCGGAACCGAATGTCATGCATGTGAACCGGGCGGCGGAGGCTCAACTTGAGGCGGAGCGCGCGGATGCCGCTGGCATCGAGGCCCTCCTACAGGCGGAACCGGACGTCCTGGACTTGAACCGGGCGGCAGAGGCACAACTCGACATGGAGCGCGCGGATGCCGCTCTCATCGAGGCCCTCCTGCAGGCGGAACCGGACGTCCTGGACTTGAACCGGGCGGCGGAGGCTCGACTCGACGCGGAGCGCGCGGATGCTGCTGCCATCGACGCCCTCCTGCAGGCGGAACCGGACGTCCTCGACTTGAACCGGGCGGTGCTCCCGTCCGTGCAGAGCGCCCGCACGCTCCGCGTGAACGAGTAGCTGGAGGCCGAGGACAACCACGGTGCAGAGACACACGTCGGCAGCTACGGCTGGTTTGCGCTGGCAGCCAAAGACGACGAGGCCGTCTCATTCCGTGAGCAGTGATAGTTTTTCTTTATGTTGTTGTTTTTATGGATCTTTTGCTGTGTAAAAACATATATTGTTATGCAAGTCGCCTGACTTGGGTCAGTCTACCATTTCAGGCGGTTGGATGAATATCCTACGTCTCCTAACCCTTCTTCCTCACCTCTTCTTCTTCCCCAACAGACCACCGCACGGGCCATACGGATACTCACCAACATGCGGTTGGATAAACATACTCTATGAACGAAAATTATGTGTCAGTGGTAGGATGGCTAAGTTTGGTTTGTTCACATGCGACAACACGTGTTAGTGAGGGTGTGTTCCCTTGGTTGGTTTTGCGGCGTGCATGAGCGACTGTGCTTGTGAGGGTGCGGTGCGACCGCGGCGTGCAGGAGTGACCGTGTGAGGGTGCGGTGCGACCGCGGCAGCCGTGCGCAAGTGTACCTCCTTTTCATTTTGAAAACTTTAGGCAAGCTTGGCAAAAATGTGTGGCGAAGTATGGCAATGCAAGGCCTAGACCCAAACAGGATAAGTACGTAGTACTAGTACTACGTACTAGGAGAACTAGTGTTAAAAAAGAAAGGCGGGGTTTTCCTTCGCGGGATTATTCGATACAAATCCTTGTTTCACGTGTCAATTAATGCGTATTTTTTCTCCAAAGCCCAAAGAGCTAACCATCTCACTCCTCATCGCTTGATTAATGCAGCGCCATGCAAACCAACCTTCTCACTTCCGCATACATGCAGGGGATATTAATGTCCTTGGTTGCTAGTACAAGGCAAACCCCATCAATTTTGCCTCGATTAGTGTTAGTGGCCTTTGCAAATTGTAATTTTGATATACTGGCCTTGTGTACAAAAAAATGGAGGTAGTAACTATATTTGACTTCCTTCCCCATTGCGGTGACGTCGACGATATCTCGAACGTTGTGGTTTGGCGAAGTGCGTTCGACGGAGAACACCATTGAGGGAGACCACGGTAAGTCCTTCGCAAGTGCCGCCTGCAAGCCGAGACAACCGCCTTATTTGCATCCAGGAAGTCCGTTGAACCAAAGGACGCGTAAATGTACTAGTACTACTCGTACACAATAGCGTTGTCCGTCCAGCTTAGTGCGGTGAGATGGTTTCTCGAAGAAGACGATGGAGAAGCGGAGTCAGCGAAGAGTGAAATGATGGTTGGTTCGTCCGTGCTTTGTGATTTGATGCCTCACTGCTTTGTGATTTGTGATAGAAGGGACATGGGAGTAGACTCTATCCTCTATACTGTACATGCGTCCAAGCACGGGAGAAAGAGGAGAGACGTTGCATTTTTTATTCCTTCAATCAATCAATCAATCAGGGAGCTTCGGTTCCATCCTTTTGGCTTTGGCAACACCGTCCACAATGGTTCCCATGATGCCAAAAGCTATTTTCACAGTTGGCTACACATTGTGGATGCCCTTAACCGTACCACTTGGTTTTGCTCATGTGTGCTATCTATACAAATCTCAATCATATTGATCTAAAAAATTATAGAATCAAGATTAGTAAAAAGGAGGTGATTTTGCCACGCGGATGGCGGGGGAGGTTTCTTATTTTTAGAGGACGTTGTCCTGGCGGTTTGCTAACATGCGGTCCCACGTGTCAGTGCTTTTACCAAGCCGATCCGCTTCCCACATGAGGCAGAACAATGGCAGAAGCAACACGTGGTTAACTTGAAGAAGATGAGGGAGAAGCAGATTCAGCAACGAGTGAAATGATGATTGCTTCGTCCCTCCAACTTATTTTTTTTAGCATTATTACTTCGTCCCTCAAACTTAACTGCGGGAAAGGTGCAGCTTTGTGATTTGACGCCTCATTTCTCATTACTACGCCGGCACCATGACTGGGTGCTTCACCCTGGCTGCTCTGCACTGTATTCCGGTATGGCACATGGACCCGGTAGCTTGATGCCCCACATGTCGGCGAAAGGGACTAGAAGATTTATGAAAGCGAGTGCTCCACTCTTACGACGGAGGAGTACATGACATGACAGCCCAGTGAACTGTCACTTGTACTGTATGTAGTACTATAGTTTTGCTGTTTCACACGATCCATCGATACAAACTCGATTAAACAGGAAAGGTCGGGATTTTTCCCGAGCGGTATATGATACTGGCCATACATTTCAAAGGCAATTTTAATGTATGCAAACTGAATAATTAAGTAACAATATGATATCTAGTAAAACTAAAAACACATATGATTTATTGTGTTATAGTGTAGTAGTAGTGTTGTATTGCATAGTTGTTAGATGTAACATGCGAGAACGTGTAGAGATGTAGTTTTGGAGGGCCTACAGAGAGAAAAGCGTAATACGTTTAGCGAACTTCAGAATAAGCTGATTACGGTCACTATATACGTTTTGCGATGATTATACGGTCACTTGCTCATGGTTCAGCATCGGATTGCACTCTGTTGACCGGCCAAATAGTCTGCATGGCACCATGTTGACTAGTTAAATTGACCACGTTCCTTGTGGGTCCCACCTGTCAGTTCGCAAAGGGAAAAGGTCAGATAAACACAAATTTACGCAGGCGCGACAAGACTCCACCCCATGCGCGGGAATCACCTGGTTGTGTATGTGTCTGTCAGGGCCTGATGTGTGCGCATGCACGTGTAGGTTGAGCACTTGAGCGTGAGAGTGTGTGTTGGTCGTGTGGTGTACTGGTGTGTGCATGCATGCGTGCGTGTGTGCGTGTGAGTGTTGCGTGCGTGCGTAGCTGCGTGTGTACGTGTAAGTGTTGCGTGCGTGCGTGGGTGCATGTGTTCGTGTGAGTGTTGCGTGCGTGCGTGGCTGCATGTGTACGTGTGAGTGTTGCGTGCGTGCGTGGGTGCATGTGTTCGTGTGAGTGTTGCGTGCATGCAGTTCGTGTGCATGCGTGCAGGTGTGTATAATCACCACACCAGCTCCTGTGTGTTAAAACAGATGGCTCAGCATACCAATACAAGGCCACCTTGTTCGCTGTGCCTGCGGTCATGACTTCGAACCACCGTCCAATATTTTTTGTCGTTGTTTTCATTATTACTAGCAAGATGCCCGTGCGTTGCACGTAACATCAAGATGCATTTGTATGACTAGTTTATCTTGTGAGAGAAAAGGATGAACGAGGGAAGGCCTTATTTGCAAATGTGGAGAGGTGTGTGGGTACATCTTAGGCAAAATTGTCATAGTTTCTTTCCTATCTGTCAGATATAAATCGGACGGCCTATATTGCAGGATGGCAGGCACACCATCATCACCAACTCTGTTTTTTATAAGACTGTATTTTATCCCTACTCTTATAAAAAGCATAGTCAATGATGATCGTGTGCCTGCCATCCTGCAATATTGGTCGTCCGATCTATATCTGACGGATAGGAAGGAAACTATGGTAATTTTGCAAAAAGATACCCACACCCCTCTCCACACTTGCAAATAAGGCCTTCCCTTGTTCATCCTTTTCTCCCACAAGATAAACTACTCATACAAATGCATCTTGATGTTCCGTGCAACGCATGGGCATCTTGCTAGTATTTTATAAGAGTGTAGATGTAGAGTAGATACAAGCCGACAGGTGGGCCCGATGGTAGTGAGATAATGTGATGCAACACTAGAGGTGCCACGTGGAGCGTTTAACTGGTCAACTAGTCGTGTCTTGAGCAAATACATAGTTGTACGGTGAGCCCGTGACTGTATAATAACCACAAAACGTAAATGGTGACCGTAATGAGTGGATTCTGAAGTCCAATGCACGTATCGTGCTTTCGCTTCAAATACAATGATCGTCACTGTATATATCGCGAGAGAAAGATGAAACATGCGTGAATGTGCTGGGGGCTTACTTTTAGAGGACCTGGAGATAGTTTGTGTGCGTACGTGAAAGGGGCGTAGAGGGGGGTATGCGATGGAGAGAGAGATGCTCTTCGTTTCTCTTTATTATGACTAACTTTATATATAGTATAAAAATATACAAATTCACAGTGCGGAATAAATATCATTGTGGGCACCATGCAATGCAAGCGTTCATACTCCTCCATGTAACTTTGTAATGTTGTATATATGTAGAAATTCTAAAATATTTTTTTGGCCACACTTTATTCAAAAGGAATGTTGTATGCGAAATAAACGTGAAGAGAGGGCTTTTTAGATCAATGGGGTACGTGATGTAACATGTGTGAATGTGTAGTTGATGCATTTGGCAGGGCCTAGAGAGGTATGTGTGTGTATTACGTATTCGAGAGAGTCATGGATAGAGGGGCCGACAGGGGGGTGTGGGAGAGATAGCATGAGAAATGAGAGTGGTCTAGAGAGAGAGAGAGAGAGAGAGAGAGACGAATATGACATCACGGCGAGAGATTCCCTTGAGTGTGTATATGCAAGGGGGGAGTGGATAGAGGCACCAGGAGAATATATTTCTGTGTGTGGTGTCTGTGTTGGTATGTGTGGGTGTGAGAAGATAACGAGACATGGGGGCAGAGGGTGTGTCACCGCGTGAGGTCCGGTGGGTCGAGGTGAGGCCCTTCGTTCGGTTCCGTCCTGCGCCACATTGGTCGGCCTGTGATGCATTTAGGGAGACCCATGGATGACTAGTCGTACAAGACAAAGATAGCATAATTGTGAAGGACTCTATGTCCACTGACAAAGCCGGCTAGGATTTGTAACCCTAGGTTCTCGGACTAAGATAACCCCTTTATCTCTGATATTACTATTCATCCAACCTAACTTTAAGGGGCATCCCACAGAATGCTCTGCTAGAATCATACTCGTCGATTAGGAAGAGAGGTGTGAGACAATGCGTGAGAGACATGCCTAAAGATAATGTGCGTACAGGAGACACGTAGGCAGGTCTATGTATATAGAAAGGGTCGATGGGGATTGCGCGTGTGTATGCTTGCGAGAGGAAGAGTGCTTGTGATAAAGGTTAGTGAAAATAGTCATAAATGGTTACGAGAGGGAGGGAGGGTTATATCGAGAGCATGTGTGCGAGAAAGACACCTCAGAAGAGAGTGTGTGAGCATGGACCACCGATGGAGACTGAAACTACACGTACAAGACTGTTGTACACATTGATTAAAGATATAAATTGTATCCAAATATTAGGATGGGATCATGATATTTGCAATTCACGTAAGGAACGGTCATTGATCCATCAGACATCTAGATTCTATCGAATTTGAGCATGTCTATGTTATTATTCGACACAATTGATCCACATAGTTAGTATTTTGAACTCCAGACAATGCATCGCTTTAGCAATCGAATATAAACGTGAGTATAGTTCATGTTGTGTGTGTAAAGCACATTATACATACGAAAGTTACACAATGAACATTATAAATAGCTACCTATGAACTAGCATACATTTGAATTCAACTTAAGGTGGTTTTAAAAAATCGAATTCAACATGAAGTCCATTCAACTATTTGAATTTGATATCATGGCATTTGTAAATCATACCTAAATTATGGGGGCACCAATCTTTGCTCTGATTTTGTACATAATAGCATATGTAGTCGTGTAAAAAATAGATTCTAATTTAGCTCTTCCATTCCAAAATAATCGTAGTTATAGGATTTTCAAGTGTCAAAACTTCAAAAAGAAGCGGATAATTTAATGAGGTTTTCAAACATACAAGGTCAAATTTAACGTTGTCTATTTAGGTCAATCCTCAAAGTTCAAGAGTACTCTAAACGTGAATGCTTGTGTTTCTAAATTTTGAACGATGCGCCAAAAGAGCCTCTACTCGCCCGAAACCGCGTGAGACCAATGTTTGGTAGTACAAGGTCTCCGACCCGTGAAACCTACCGGCCCGACGTCCAAAGGTCTAAACCGGGGTAGGTCTGTAGCTTCATCTAGACGCCACGCAACCGCCTCCGAAAAACATTCATACACAATGGCCGCCTTAGCACACATGCGCGCGGCCGAAATCGCTCCCGCCCACTATTTGGGACACTTGGGATTACCATCCTACCTCCGACCCGCAGTAGGTCCGAAATTTAAGAGGGGGGCAAAGTTTGTACTTTTCCCAAATTTCAAACAAGCGCGTCCCATCTTATGTTCAAAAAAGCCAAAAACAAGTGTGTCCCAGACCGAAACATGGTTCTCCCCCTCCCCCCCCCCGCCCACCCGTCCGATTCTCCATTCGTACTCTGTGGGTGCAAAAACTGCCTCTCCACCAGCCGCGAAACCCCGGCGTCCTCCGTCCGCCACCCCATTCCACCCATCAACCGCCGCCCTCCTCCATCACGCCGGAGCCGATACCCCGACGTCGTCGTCCACCGCAACCTCAACCACAACGCCCTCCACGGCTAGTAGTTGAAACCGAGGCCGAGCCATCCGTACCCGAGCCAGTTCAACCACGCCATCTTGCGCCTCACCGCTGCCGCTCCAACTTCGCCACCCTCCACCACACCGGAGCTGTTCCTGCTACGCCGTCCTTCGCCGCCTCGGATCTGCTTCCCCCTCGCCGACATACGGCCACGGCAACACAGTCAACAATTTGGCCATGGGTTCGTCCAAGCCTGCACCCTCCAGAACATCGGTTTCCCCGGCAAAAAGAAGAAGATCGGCACGACATGTGGAGGTGACCACACCGGCAACCGAAAATGGTACTCCTCTTCCCTTATTCGTGCAAATCTTACGTGTCTGCTTGCACGATATTCATCCCAGAGAAGACACTAGTTGACCGCTTCTTCTTGATACTAGATGTTCCTAGTAACTCGTGATGCACAAGGTTTCTCCTTATATACTATTTCACCTTAGCTAGAGGTCCGTCACCCCCCCTGAATTTCAATTCCTGGTCAGTTGATTCCCAATTAACGGAAGCATTCCCCGGCGTAACAGACGCTAGTCCGCCTATTACGCCCGGGAAGTAGCGCCTCGGTGTTTATCTTAGGGGCGTGTGGGGCCTAGAGCTACTGGCGCCCGATCTGGGGGTCGGCCGGGATTAAAGGGATGGCCTGGGAGCGCTGCCAAGCACGGCGGTGGTGTGAGGTCGAGGGGAGGGTGGGGCGGCGGAGGTAGGGGTCTGGGCCGGTGGTTGCTGGCGGTTCGAGAAAGATTGTCAACAGTGACTGGCGGGAGGTAGACGAAGGCCATCTGCCCATTCCTTATAGATCGGACGGTTCATTAAAAAAATCGACTGACCTATTTATTTTCAGTCGACTGTTATCTTGACATGACCACATGTGGTGGTGTGCTGGAGGAGTACCTGCATTTCCTGTGCTCATATATTAGAAAATCATACGGAGTAGAATCTAATTTTGTTTGCCATGCAATGTTGTAGAGCTATCATATGTCTCCTGTCATTCATTTTTCAGCCACCTGCTATCTGCTACTTTTACAGTGCACTAGTTCTGCACACACTTCACCCATACTCTCACTATTGTGTTTTTATGCAAGGGTATTTCAGATCCTGCCTTGACAGAAGCAGAAAAGATAAGAGAGAAGTCGCTCCAGCGTGGTACGCGGCTAAGCCAGACACGTTTCAAGACTTTAAAGGGTGCAGTGTCAGCAGATGGAGACGGGGAACATAGCTCTGGAGTTGATGATCTCGCTCGCCATGAACCACCATCCCAGGTGCTTGCTTTAACTTCACGGTGTCATATGTGGTTGCATGTTCCATATGGTGTCTAGCTTGTATTCGAAAGGCCGAAGTCGGTCTTTATTAAGATAAAGAAAGATATTTTTTACATGAACCACCATCCCGTGAGCACCAGAAGACAAATAGCTAGTCAGGGCACTAGCCGAGCCAGTGACAAGGCCAGCAAAGAGAGGCATCACCTGGAAGCCAACTAAAAAGTCGCGATGGTGGCGAAGCAGCCCGCCTCCCACTAGGCTCTCAGGTCCTAGATGATCATGCTCACCACTCCAGCCGGATGTCTAGCTTGTAGTGCTTCCAATTTGGTTAAATTGCATCTGCTTAGCTTACACATTATACCTTTGAATATGACATGCCTTTCTGTTTTTGGTACATACTAGTACATCTGTGTATTAACCATGTTCTTACATCAAACTAATGTTCTTGTGTATCCCTCATCAATCACTTGTGATGAGGCAGTCAGGCAAGTGAATACTCCTCATTTAAAGAATGCAGTGTCAGCCTCCCGACATGATTCTCAAGAAACAGCAAGGCTAGATGAAGATAGTGAACGTAGCTCTGTAGTTGATTACCGCATTTCCCCTACACTAGCATCGCAGGTGCTTGCTCTAACTTGGCAGCGTGATATGTGGTTGCATGTTGCATATGGTGTCTAGATTGTAATTCTTCCAATCTGGTTAAACTGCATGTGCTATTCTGCTTAGCTTATACATTATACCTGTTAATGTGACATGCCTTCCTGTATTTGGTACATAGTACATCTGTCTATTAAGCATGTCCTCACATAAAACTATTGTTTTTTTGTATCCCGCATAAATCAATATGACGAGACACCTTCAGTATATGCAGTGTGATATTAGTTGCATCTTTGATATGATTTATAGAATGCGCTGCTTCTAATTTGTTGAAATGCCATTTATGATGGGACACTTTTAACTTGGCAGAGTCATATTGGTTGCATATTTCACGTGGTGTCTAGATTGCATTGCTTCTTATTTGGTGAAATGGTTTCTGCTTAGTTTACACAAACAGTTGTGAATATGCCATGCCGTCCTATTTTTCGTATTATTCCATCCTGGAATCATGTGTTTGCCTTACATCAAAGTAGTGATTGTCAGTATCATGCACGAATGAGTTCTGAAGAGTGAATTTTATTGCTTTTTCTTGTCGGTTTTACTTGACAATTCAAAATCAATAAAGCAGAAGGAAGTTAGCAAGGCAGCGGATGAAGGTGCTCCTTCCAAATGGAGGGCCTCTACAGATTCTACAAGATGATTTCCAAGACAACACATGCATAGACACTCAACGTAGTTGTGTTGGTGATGAGCGCGTCTCCCCTAGTGCACCATCACAGGTGCTCCCTCTAACTTTTCACTGTTATATGTGGTTGCATGTTATGTATGATGTCTAGCTTGTATTGCTTCTAGTTTTGTTGAATTGCATCTGCTTACATTACACATTATACTTGTGACTAAGACACGTGTTCCTGTTTCTAGAACATACAATATCTGTCTATCACACCATGTTCTTACATCAAAGTACATTTGTTCCGAAGAACTAAATTGTTATTCGTTTTTCTTGTCGGCTTGACTTAACATGGCACAGAGAAAGAGGAAGCAAGACAGAACGACAGGGAAAGGGAAGTGGAACAATCTTGCAGATTCTGCTGATACTGATGGTGCAATAGAACGTCAAAGTCCAACGGAAAATTGTACCGACAGGGTATCCCATGCTACACGAGCTGCAGAACAAGCCAAACAGAAACAAATAGCTGCCACCAAACAAGCAGAGACAACCTAGTTGTTGCTACACCTTCCACAGTACCACCAGCTGCACGATTTACTCGTTCGTCAACTCAGCTAGCAGCACGTTCCCAAGCTCCCTTGCCACCTGACACTACTTCCGAAGCACTCTTGACACAAGATGAGTTGGCAAGATCAGATGAACTTTGTGAGCTTCAATAGCAAGAAGGTAGTTGCTGGAGTCAAGTTACAGTTGCATGCTTCTTTATATGTAGTCTCACAGTTTGATGTACACTAACACTTCCTATGTTTGTTCTTGGACTAGCACCTAGGCGCAAGAGGAAACAAACATCAGGGATAATGCTCGATAGGTTAACTAAATCTAGAGGAGGAAGAATGGAGATCCGTTTTGAGGCAGGTTTAAAAAGGCCACGTGATGCTACAGAGTCAGCCAAGTTAGGATCAGAGGCAGCGGTTGCTGTTAGGTGTCATGTACGTATCCTCCCAACATGGATTCAGTACAGGAATGACAAAGACGAAACCCAGTTCAACACCTTCGTCGACCATTTATCTGTAAGTATGGTTATGTATGGAAACTAGTAATATCGTCTTGCTCTGTCCAATACTTTCTAGGTTGCTGATAATGAGACTCCCATAATTTTCAACAGATGAGGTTCAAGTTGGATAGCCAAGATGATGCAACCAGACAAGCTTGCACCCATGTTTTCAAGTCTGCTCTACGACAGTACTGGTATAACTTGAGGAAAACTCACTTTGAAGGCAAGGCTAACAGTGAACTTGCCCAAACATCTCCAATGGAAAATATATCTGATGAAGACTGGAGAGGCCTCGTTAAACACTGGTCCGATCTGAAGTATCATGTACATTATATATATGTCATCAGATCACATGTTGAAGTCCTATTTACGCATGTGCCACACAAATCTATCTTCTTGTAGGTGAACTGTTCAAAGAACAAGGCCAACCGCACGAAAGTGAAATTCCAACAGACGACAGGATCTCGTAGCTATATTGCACACTGCGAGGCTCTTGTAATTAGCTGTTGTTTCACTCTTTTCGCTGTACCATATTATCAGATCTATATTGACTTGTTCCAAATGCAGAGGAAAGCCTGCAAGGACCAAAAAGTACCTGAACCAAATGCCGTGGAAATCTTCAAGGACTGTCACACCAGCAAGAAGAAGGGCATGACTACACCAGTCAAAGCCGCTGTTGTAAGTCCTTAATCCTCATGCCTTTTAACTACTACTTACTCTGACTTGTGCCTTGAACTGCATGGTTTGCAGCCAATGTCTATTACTCTTTTCAATTTTATACACAATTGTCTTAGCGTATCATTGCACCTTACAAGGTTTTAAAGAGAGGAGTGACGTTCCTTTGATCTTGACCTATAATCTAGTTCCGTGCTGGACTTGCCCACACAACGTTACAATTGCATGTTTGTCTCTTCTCAGTTGTTTTGTGATATGAATGATGTCATACTATGCTTACCGTATTATAAACTTCGTCTCTTTATCCTTAGCCCTCAATACAATGTGAAGAAATAGATAATACATTAGCGATGGTACATGGTCATATGTTTGGAACCTGGTTTTATTATGTACTTTGCAATAAAATACAACTATTATTTTACATGGGTTCACCAGAATAAGTTATGTATATAGACCAAAGCTATTTTGTTTGGTTTTGCTGCCTCCTTAATATCTTCTGTTTTGGTACTACTAATGTAAAACCACAACTTTTCAGCGAGCTATGGAAAAAATGGTGGAACGCCACCTTCTGAAGGTGGCGAGGCAACTATAACCGCAATGTTAGCTCTTGCTATAGTGGGTCAGTACCTGTCCACTAACAGTGCCAAAAGCACGTTCCTGCGTAATACTGGATTGGTTGTTAAGGCAATCTCGTCCAAACTGCCTCATGATCAAGATATGCAAGCTCAAAACAATGTTGTATCTGCGCTCCAGACACAAGTCCATTCCCTAACAGAGACCCTTTGTGAAACAAGGAGAGACATTGTTCGATGTTGTCAAGATATGCATGGTTTTGAAACCAGACTATCAGACATTTTCTATGTTGTTCAGGAGCCTAGGAGAACTGAAGGCGAAGGTTATGGTGCTCCATCGGACAATACAGCATGAAAACGTAACAGTCAGGTCATATGAACTGAGCTTCTGAACTTCTGGTGGTGCATTTATCTACTAGACTGTTAACTTTTATGCCAACCTTCCTTTTGTTTTATAGTTGTAATTTGTTTTGGTGCGATACAAAATTTGTTCTTAACGTGCAGCCATCGGCTGAAGAAAACAGCAAGCCATTTTTGTATAGTGTAGGGTGTTCCCTATATTTGCACTGGTGGTGAACTTTGATGCCCATCGGCTGTAGTTTACATGGGCCTCCTACGGGCCGTAGAAACAATGGGCCTTCTAAGGGCCGTAGAAACAATGGGCCTTCTACGTGGCATAGAAACAAAGGGCCTTATACGGGCCATAGACACAATGGGCCTTCTATGGGCCGTATCATCAATGGGCCTTCTACGGGCTTATGATCGGTTGGCCAAACATGGGCCAATAACAGACCACATTATGGCTGTAAATGGGCTAGAATTGAAATCGTCCATTTATGGGCCGACCATAACAGGCCGTCGTTAATTGGTCGTATTTTGATGACGCTATGAAAACGGCCCAATGTATTAACGGGCCACAAACGGGCCGACTGTAACCACGGGCTGAATTTGGCCCACAAGCAGAAAATGACAGTAACGGGCCGTAAGTAAATGAATGTGGAAATGAGCCCAAGAATAAATGGGCCCCGAGAAGGCCGAAAGATAACATGGGATGGAAACGGCCCAACGGAATAATGGGCCGTTAATGGGTATAAAGTGATACACTGTTCATTACGGGCCAGTTTCACCATGGGCCGTTAATGGTTATAAAGTGATACACTGTTCATTACGGGCCAGTTTTACCACGGGCCGTTAATGGGCCGAGAGTAATAAGGGCCTCATATGGGCCGAAAGACGTCATGGGCCATACATGGGCCGGAAGTTAAAACGGGCTGGAATTATATTGGACGGCCCAGATGACGCTACTGGGCCTAATTCAGTTAGGCCGTAAACGGGCCCTGGGTTAGCGGGCTGTAAATGGGCTATATGCGAACAGGCCATTAACAGGCTTGCCGTGGGCCGGCCCGCCACCTTTTGACCAAGTCAAATGGGCCGGACTTTTCACAGGCATGGGCCTCTGTTGGGCCGTGCCACGTGTCGACGTATCATAGGCGCTTTGTGTCCAATTAGTGGATGACATCTGTCCCAACGGTGAGCCGACACGTGTTTCCTCCAGCCAATGATGATTTTACACGTGGAAAATCCCCATTGGTCGGGGCTGTTAACGGGTTATCGGATCCAAAACCGGACCCGATAGCTTAACGGCGTTCTGTTATGATGGATGCCACGTGTCGCTCACCCTTGACGAAAGCACTTCTGTGACGCGCGATTTATCGTCATGGAAGTGGACACTTCCGTGATGATAATTTTGGTAATGTCATGGAACACTTCTATGACAGCACAGGTATGACTATCTTGATTTTGTCATAAATTTGTCATGGATGTACATGCATGACAAAAAACGTGACCTACTGTGACAAACACGTATCATCACGGAAGTGTATTTTTTTTGTAGTGTATGTTGCAACGCCTTGAACATATCGTCACCTCCTTTCTTGTGGTGGAAATGAATGATTCGATGTATTCATGAACATTTTGTGCAGTTCCCATTGAAATCAAGCCGAGCACCCCTGTTTGCACAAATACAAAAAAAGTGATTAGTATAAAGGAAACTGTACTATGAATTGACAGTTTAAATAGGCACCTACATGGTCCATGTAGAGAACACCTTAAAAATGGAACTCACCAGAAAGAATCCTAGAACAACATTGTACTTGCGCATCACAGCAAAAAAATGGAGATGTGTCAATCCTTCTGAGCTGAAGTTAGTTTGGTCTTGTGGGGAGTAATGTAACCATCCTTCAACTGCTCCTTCTGATGAGAAGATAGATAGGGCTTCTTCATCCTAGCATAATCGGAACTAGTCACTTCACGTACTCCATATTCTTCTTCAGAGCAGGATGATCCTATTGTGCAAAGACAAGAGGACAACTAAATGCTAGCATCCCTGTTTGCTCAAAAAAGGAAAGGAAATATTTAAAACAGCACAGATGAAGCACTTCTCAAGGACAATACCACTTTCTCATGACAGTATCTAAATAGTAGCACAACACCAATAGAGATGACAAAGCTCAATCCTATGGATGAAATCTGTGGGCGAGTACGAACCTTTGTCAGGAGGCTTATTGTGTAGAGCATACAGATCAAGCACTTCTCCAGAACCATCTGTTGTTATCTACTGTGGTTGCCATGCTTACTATATACTCCTCGATTAGTTTAATGTTTCCAACATCTTCTTGTGCAGTTCCACTAAAATGTATGGTATCTTCAAAGAAGATCCCTGTTTGCACAAGTAGAGATAATTACATATTACATTAAGAGTGGCATCAAATTAGTGGCAAAACAATTGCTCGTTCCAGCCATAGCAATAAATTAAGATGCAAAACTATATCATTACTTGTGTCATCACAGTTCCAGTGCTTCATTACAGCACCGGGAGTTGATTTTTGTTTTTCTTTCGCTTGTTCTTCCCCTTCATCACTTGGTTCAATAACAGACAAGCTTCACCTTCAATGTAAGATTTGGCATGTCAATTAGGGAGCACAAGTATAGCACTAAACAACAGCATTAATTTTCTGATGAAAGTGGCAAAATACAGGCCAACAGTTTTGAAATATCCTTATCTTACCTCAATGGGATATTACGGTGCAATACAGATTGGAAGTCTTGTCTCCATTTGTGCAGTTCACTAAAATCAAGCAACATTACCGTACAAGTAGCACAACATATGAAAGCACACTGCACAATCATGTGAAAGAAGGCTAGTACTGACCTCTCATGACACGGAATTCAAACAACTCACAAGAAGAAGATCTGAACCAAATTTGCCAACACGGATAGGAAGTAAGATCTCCTCTTGTGCAGTTCCACTAAGATCAAGCAATCAAGCAACATTGTCGGTGTGACATTTTGGTTGAACTGCACAAAACACTCTTAAAACAAAAGTGTTTTGTGTAGTGCAACAAAAGGTGACAATAGCAACGAGGTGAAGTAGATAACCCTGTTTACACAGAGGTGCAAAGGAAACAACTAGTGGTCAATAACGGTGGATGACTCAGAAGCCAACAAAAAGAAGCATCTAACTTATCTAAATGGGAAAGAAAGCAAGACGGTAGCATTTCTCAAACGGTGGCATTGATTCATATTAACAAAGATATTATATTAACAATAAAATTCATTAAACATGTAATTTGCTTTTAGCTGTGGCATTGCATCAATTTTCCAGCGGCATTATTAGAGGGTGTTTGTTTACAGGGACTTTTTGGTGTAGGGACTAAAAAAAGTCCCTGTCAGTCCCATCTAAACCAAACAGGAGGGACTTTTAGGGACTAAAAGTGGGCATTTGGGACTAAAGAAAGAAGACCCCGAGGGAGAGTCTTTTTGGGACTTTTTCCAATAGTTGCCCCTGCCCCGCATCGTACCTTATCTCTATTAGTTCATTACTAGGGGTAACATGGTCTTTTAGCATGTCATTTAATAACCTCTAGTCCATGTTTAGTCCCTAGAACCAAGCAGGTAGGGACTAGGGACTTTTTAGTTGGGACTAAAAAAAGTCCTAGAACTTTCTAACCAAACAGGGCCTTAGATTAACAATAGCTAAAGAGTTGCATGGGATAGTGGACGCACCAACACCAAGTGCATCTACCGATGTATGAAGGGGTGATGCACAGTCTGTTGCAACAAAGAACAAACAACCAAGGAGCATATTTGTGTTGGTCCCAGTTTTGTTATCTTTAGGCACCTTTCCCTATGTGAGCGCAGCAAATCTAGTCCTGCTCAAACTCTATAGCCTTGTCCCCCAAAACAAAAAGGTCAGTTCATTACAGATGTGTGTACTGCGTTTGTCATTGTTTTCACTTTTTGACCAACGTAGGTGCTGGATAGCCAGTCTGTACTAGTACTTTCCCCCTTCCTTTCCTCTTTGAACCACGTCCTAGATTCATGTTATACAACTTTCCCCACTACTTTCCCCCATTCCTTTCCTCTTTGAACCACGTCCTAGATTCATGCTATACAACTTTCCCCACTATTTTCCACCCTTCCTTTCCTTTTTGAACCACGTCCTAGATTCATGCTATACAACTTTCCCCACATTCCCCCATTCCTTTCCTCTTTGAACCACGTCCTAGATTCATGCTATACAACTTTCCCCACTACTTTCCTGTTTGATCCAACACCTCGATTCGAGTGCAGAAGCGGAAAAGGCCCACATGCAGCTAGAGCAATGCATGTGGAATAAGTAAATTATACCTTAAGGTTCTTGGGGTGTGGTTCGGTGGGTGACCGGAGGCCGTTCGGCCCACACTATGTACGGCGGTGAGGAAGAAGGGGTTGGAGGCCCTCCCGCGCCGCCGCTGGGTGAAAGAGAACAGTTGCGCTGGTAGTGGATTCCCTCCCTCGCCGACGGCGACAGCGTTAAGCCTCCTTCCCTTTCTGGTGGACGGATCCTGCTAGCTCTTTGATCAGTAGTGAGGGGGAGAGAGAGAGAGAGGCCAACGAAGTCTTGTTTAGATCTGGGAGGGTGAGAGAGTGTGAAGAGAGCAACTACAAGCGCTGAGTCTCCAGCGTGTATATATATAGTGGAGAGAGTGTGAAGAGTGCAAACCCTAGAAAACAAGCGTCGAGGTTGCAGCGTATATGTGATGAGGTGATTATACGGTCACTATAGATCGTATAGCTCCGTATCCATCCATTTTGACCAGTCAAAGAATCCTCCTGGCACTGCCCCAGATCACTTTCTCTCTTTGTCATGCGGGGCCTACCTGTCATTGGGTGGAAGAAAGAAGTCGAACAAAAACAAAATTATGCTCAAGTGTAGTTATCGAACCCGAGACCTCAAGTTTGATGAGTGAACAGGCTAACCAGCTACACCACCCTCCCGTTATGTTTAACGAGAGGAAAATAACCTTTTATACATTCCTGCATTCGTGTGACAAGCATGACGTGTTTTTTTTGCGTGGGAGTCATTGGGATTTAAATCATAATCGTGGCATGTGGCTTTGGTGGTAAGGTCTTTTGGGATTTAAAGCAGTGTTGGTAGTACAAAAATAATGCAGCCTTAGTCACCTTACCTCTCTCCACGTAGTACGTTGGGTCCCACCAGTCAGAGGGTGAAACAAACAAATTAATAAGAAAAAATAAAAGCGCCAGCAGTGTATCTTACCTCACACATCTCGCTACTGCTCATGAACACTGTCCAATTGATCCCTATGTTCGCTCACGTACTATTTTAAGTGAATCCTTATTATAACATGCACACAATTTTGGGAACTTGTATTCGACCTAAGTCAGTGTGCTACCGTATCTCGTACTACTCCCTCCGTCTAGGTGTAATAAGTCACGTTAGAAGGTGCAGCGGGCCCAAGGTGCAAGCAGATTGGAGGAGAAGGAGAAACTTGACTGGTCCTTCCTCCAATCAAAGCCCTGATTCTATCTCTAAACGCAACAATTAATCCCAACAACTAAGAGATGTCATTTTAGCTACAATGCAGGGCCATGTATTAACTCGCATGCAAGCCGACTTTGATTTCTTGACTGATCAACGCGTAGTTGCGCTCCATGCATTGGGTTTCCGGGGGAGATAACAAGGCAGATTAAGGAGCATTTGTTACATTGCTTAGGTTGGTCATAGTGGTGAGTAACTTGGACTAGTAACATGCATATGTTACTAGTCTATGTTACTACTACCTTCGTCCTGGTTTATAGGTCCCCTTTGTAGTTTGTGCCAAATTTTGACCAAAGATTTAACTAACAAAATGTTAATGCATGTCAACAAAATTTATATTGTTGGATTGGTATTTGAACATAGTTTTCAATGCTATAATTTTTTGTGACATGCATGAACATTTTGTTAGTTCAATCTATGGTCAAAATTTGACACGAAATACAATGGGGACCAATAAACCAGGACGGAGGTAGTACCTTCATAGTGGGCAGTATGGATGGTAACATGCAAGTCTTCATTAATTGAGATATAGACTCATTTTACCTCGGGGTGTGTTATGTTACAGTAACATATTATGTTACCACAAGCATCTCTTTCCTCATTAACTCCATGCCACATAATCAATTTTTTCTTGGGATGTGCTATGTTACTACCTAAGTTACTCCCACTATGGCTAGCCCAGCTAGCCAGCTTTCGCTTTGTCAACCTTGCCTGGTCAAACAGTTTAGTTCTTTTTCTTACCAGCCTTGCCCCGTGAAAATCGTTGTCATGAGTGGGTCGCCGATTTTTCTGTGCGCTAATTTTGCCGTCGGAAGCGAGCCGATCTGGCTCTCCTAAGCTAGCACGGTTTTTCTAGCCCACCCAACCTAGCTAGCCCACAAAAGCTAACATATTTTAACAGTTCCAAACGCCTAACCTTGCCCGGCTAGGCTATAAACTGTTCTTGCTAAGGATCGAAACGCTCCCTAAGTAACAATGCTCGCTAGCAACGAGGCCAGGAGGGATTGAGATGTGAAGTTAATGGACGACGCCTAAACATTTTGGGAATATCTGATTTCGTAAGATGACTTAACACCTAGACGGAGGGAGTACTACTCCTCAGTCCAGGTTTGATGGAATATTCGTCACCTCTTCTCTTCTTGTACGTACTCCATTTGTATCTCGCTTCCTGTGGCTTCGCACTCGCACGATATTCCTATTCTATGAACGTGTGTGTGCGTGTGTGTGTGTGTGTGTGTTGCTACCTCTTGAGCACTGCGTTGGTTTTCCCTTGAAGAGGAAAGGGTGATGCAGCAAAGTAGCGTAAGTATTTCCCTCAGTTTTTGAGAACCAAGGTATCAATCCAGTAGGAGGTTACACACAAGTCGCCTTGTACCTACACAAACAGATAAGAACCTTGCAACCAACGCGATAAAGGGGTTGTCAATCCCTTCACGGCCACTTGCAATAGTGAGATCTGATAGAGATGATAAGATAATATTTTTGGTATTTTTATGATAAAGACTGAAAGTAAAGAATGCAAAGTAAAAATAGATTGGAAGCTTATATGATGGAAAATAGACCCGGGGGCCATAGGTTTCACTAGTGGCTTCCCTCAAGATAGCATAAGTATTACGGTGGGTGAACAAATTACTGTCGAGCAATTGATAGAATAGTGCATAGTTATGAGAATATCTAGGCATGATCATGGATATAGGCATCACGTCCGCAACAAGTAGACCAACTCCTGCCTGCATCTACTACTATTACTTCACACATCGACCGCTATCCAACATGCATCTAGAGATAATAAGATAAATATTTTTGGAATTTTTGTTGTATAGGTTGAAAGTAAAGATTGCAAAATAAAATAGATTGGAAACTTATATTGTAACATCCCAAATTTTCAATTTGGTATGTTGTACATAGATCATCATTGCATATCATGTTTTATTGCATTTTGACAAATCCTCGATAAATCCTAAGCAACTCAAGGACCCTCGGAGAGAGTTGGGATTTTCTCGAATTTTTATATTTGATTTTCATCAAATAATAAGACGAGGATTTTGGTTTTAATTATTTTCTCTCCGGAAAAATATTTCATTCTAAAAATAAACGAGAGGAGAAAACATGACTTCTCCAAAAAAATTGAAATACTGGAGGAAAAGGTTAAAATCATTTATTGAATTTATTTGGATTTTATTTGCAATTTTTATTGCATTAAAAATATTGCATGTTTTCAAATATTTATTTTGATTTAAAAAAAATGTTCACCCTATTCTAGATTTTCTAACTAGATGGGAAAAATTATTTCATATTTTTATGATTTTTATTTATTTTTCTACGAATTGTTTTCCGTGGAACATATTTTTAAAAAAAACTACGCGCGCCCGACCGGGCCGCAGCCCAGCCAGGCCGCCGGCCCACCCCGCGCCCCTCTCCTCCTCGCGCACGAGACGCCGCCGCCGCCATGGCCGAGTCCGGCTCCCGCCGGCCACCCCCTCCCCCAAGTCACCTCCACCCCCCCTATTTATACCGCCGCCGCCCCCCCTCTCCCTCACCGCAAGCCGCCGCCGCCGCACTCGCCTCGCCCGCCGCCGCCCGCACGGGATCCGCGCTGCCGCCGCCGCTCGCCGGAGCCCCGCCCCTCGCCCCCGAGCCGCCCGAGCCCCGCAGCCCCGTCGCCGGAGCCCGTCCCCGACGTAGCCGCACCTCGCCGTTGCCGGTTTTCTTTAAAAAAACCGTTCGTTTTAAAAAAACCCTAGATCGGTTTTTTTCGGTTTTATTATTTTGCGAGCGTTCACCGAACCGTTCGTTTTAACGAACGCGTTCGTCGGTTTTTCTCTGTTAACGAACGTCCGTTATTTAACCGTTCGTCCGTTTTTCTTTTTCGTCGGATTTTTTCTGCGATTTTCTCAGATTCGATTTCTGATCGAGTCTTCGATTCTGTTTAACTTCTCGCTCGTTTATCGGAATCAGGCGATTCAAGCGCCTAGAGTTTCGTCTCGAAATTCTCTTTCCGTTTAACCTACTCAAACAAGTTTTTGCTACAGTAAAAGTTGACCTAGATCCAGATTAGCAAATGAAGTTTCTTTCTTTCGCCGTTTGACTTTCGTTGCTTCTTTCGAGTTGATTCTATTTGCAAACCGGAGTTCTCAAGTTGAATTTTCTGGTTGGATCTTTCATTCGAGTTTTACCTGTGCATTAGAAGAGTACTGATTGTATGCTTGTTTGTTTGCGATAGAGTACCCGGAGTGTGCCGCTTGTTACTTCGACTCGTTAGGTTTTGCGGATCATCAGCAAGGCAAGTAACACTTTGATCATACCCCGTTCATACCCAGTTTTACTGCATTAGATCTGTTATCCTCAAACATTGCATGAATAGGATCTGATTAAATTGTGGGTATTGGGAAGTAGTTGAGGTAGTACCTATTACCTGTTTTTCTTATCAAACCCTTGGGAGTTACTTCTACGTTGCTTTTATTATTGCCATGCTATGCTCGTAGACGTGGATTTGGGTTTGAGCGATATTCACGACAGATGTGAGATGTTTATTAATGGTTCAACTTAAGGTGGCAACTAAAACTCACATCTGGGTGGATTGAGGCACCTGGAGAACCCAGTGTTGTCTGTATGTATAAGGTCCGCCACCCAGGCTCAAAGGGATCATAAGATTATTCATGCTAGAAACTTCCGTGTGCAGCCACAAGCTATTATGGGCTCTAGCATAGTTGAGTAGGTTACAAGATCTCTTGAAGAGGTGGGCTAGCAGATGTAGGGGAAATTAGGTGTACCGGTCCATCCAGAGTAAAGAGTGATTGTTTCTAAAAGGCTGTGTCTCGGTCATCCGTTTCTCAAACATCATGCAGTGCGAGAATCAAGCGGAGGCGATCGAGTCTTGTGGGGAAAAGTGCGCAAACCTCTGCAGAGTGTACAAACTAATCATGGTTAGCCGTGTCCCCGGTTATGGACAACTTGAGTATCTAGTACTTGGATTATCATTTGAATCTCATCACCATGTTACTTATAATTAATTTTGTTGGGTTAATGATGACACTTAATTGGGATTGAGTTGGAGGTACCTTCTCAATGTTTCACAACCACCATGATAGTTAAATAAAATTTATTCCTTTGAAGTAGGATAAAATTGGCTTTTCGCAAAACTGTAACCATAGAGCTTTCCACCAGCCATATATGCATATAGTATAGCATTATTATTGTTCATTGCTCTCTATGTGTTACTTTGCCAGCATATTCTATGTGCTGACCCGTTTTCAGGCTGCAACGTTTCATGTTGCAGACTTTTCAGACGACGAGTAAGGTGCCTTAGGTCGTGGTCTTATACTCAGTGATGCCGCTGGAGTGATGGACTCACTTATCTTCCAAGTCTTCCGCTGTTATCGTTATTAGATGGCCTTAAGCCATGTTTATCATACTTAATATCTTCGGAGATATTCGATGTAATAAGTGTGTGATTGCTACTCTGTTATAAATCCTCCATTTGTACTGTGCGTGTCAGCATTACTGATCCAGGGATGACACTGGTGCACAGCAGCACAGGCCATTTGAGGTCTGGTCGCTACAAAGTTGGTATCAGAGCACACGCTGACTGTAGGACACGACCACTAAGCTTAAGCCCTAGAAAGCCTCTCTCTTCTCATTTCTGACCCCTCTCCACTTTCTACTCTTTTAGGAATGGCGAATGCAAGGAGCAAGTTCATGCAACCAGATGAAGACACGCCGTTTGGTCGACACTTGAAGGAAGTCACCAAGTACTTGAACATAGGAATACCAAGCATCACCGGAACCTACAACGCCACATTACCTGAAGAGGAGAGCTGGAAGTTTCAAGTTATCATTCCAGGAAGGACTTTTGTGCCAATTACTGAACCCATGAGATTGGTTTTCGAAGCACCAACTTGGAGTTTAGGGAAGAGAATGGCCGCACATATCGCCATGGGACGCATTGGAGAAGTCTACCACCAGGAGCTTAAGGATACAATTTATCAGATTTGTGGACGTCGAGACGCACAATGGGAGATGATTAAGACCAAGAAGGATGGATCAATTGCAGCTTTCATCCAGGAGCAGAACCAACATATTCGTCGCCAGGAGAACCAGATGTGCACGGACAAGGAAGAACTGAAGAAGGCATTAACGAAGATCAAGGAGCTCCAAGAAGAACTCAAGGCTACACACGAAGATTATTTGGAGGAAATCAACGCACTAGTAGGGAAGATTGACGACCTGGAGAAGAAGATTGGAGCATTCGTGGGAAATCCAGTGCCAAAAGCAGAAGTTGACGAATGCACTTGTCCGGATAACTACATCATCATCGACGACACCGACTCGGAACCAAGTGAAGACGACTGGGTTGATGAAGCTGGAGCAGACATCATGGAGTCTTCAACGGATCAGAATTTCTAGTAGACCACCATATCAGTAGTAGTTTTCCCCCATTTAATAGTATAGTTCAAGCACTTTGTAACGCTAGTTAGATCGATTGTTTTGCCTTGTTTGAATTGATTGAGTGATATTGATTGAATTTGTCTCATGAGCATATGGGTAGTGTTTTCTCTCTAGACCTCATTCTATTCTTAACTCTCATCTTTTCTAAACCTATCAGATGCCTCCGAGACGCGACACCGGATTTGTTTTCCCACCAGAGATCACCCAGTTGATTCAGCAACAGAATGCCCTGATGCAAGTGTTAGCGCGGAACCAAGGCAACAACAACAACAACCCACCGCCACCATCACCTGTTGATCACTTAGCCCGTTTCTTAAGGCTAAACCCGCCGGTGTTTTCCAGTAGCACCGAGCCGATTGTAGCAGATGATTGGCTCCACAAAGTTGGAAGGGAGTTGACCACTGCAGGATGCACAGATGCAGAAAGAGTGCGTTTTGCCGCACATCAGCTTGATGTACCCGCAGCATCATGGTGGGAGAATTATACAGCCACGCACCCTATTGACACTGTCACATGGGACCAGTTTCAGCAAGCTTTCCGTACAGCTCATGTTTCAGCAGGAGCTATGGCTATGAAGAAGCGTGAGTTTCGTAACCTACGCCAAGGAGGACGCACCGTAGGCCAGTATGTGGAGGATTTCAGTAAGTTAGCACGTTATGCACCAGATGACGTTGCTACAGATGCTGCCAAGCAGGAGAAATTTTTGAAAGGGCTGAACGATGAACTGAGTATGCAGTTGATGCTAGCAACCTTCAACAACTACCAGGAGCTGGTAGATAGAGCTCTCATGATTGAAGGGAAGCAACAGCAGATTGAAAACCGTAAGAGGAAGTATGGACAAGGGAAGTACAATTCTGGAGCCCAGCAGAAGCCACGATTTACCCCGAAGCCGGGAGGACAGTTTCAGCATACCCATGGAGGAGGTAGTTCGCACAACCAAAATGGCTCCAAGAATGGTAATGGGAATGGAGGAGGAAATGGACAGAACCGCACCAACCCATCTACCCCAACCAAGAGAGATCTAAGTCACATTACTTGTTTCAAGTGCCAGAAGACGGGACATTATGCTACTGATTGTCCCGAAGCCCAAAATGGAAATGGCAATGGAAGCTCTGGGAAGAAGCCGAACCCGTTCAACAAAGGACATGTGAACCACGTGAGCGTGGAGGAGGTTGAAGCTCAACCTGATGCAGTAATAGGTAAGTTTTTGGTGAAGTCATTTACTGCAACCGTTCTTTTCGATACTGGTGCATCGCATTCATACATATCAAGGGGATTCGTAAATAAGTTTAAGATGTCCACCCAAGTTCTCAAAACCCCTATGTTAGTAACCTCGCCTGGAGCAGAGTATATGGCCACCCAAGGATGTTTTCAGATACCATTGGCCATTGGTAGGCATGTTTTCCCCTCAGACCTCATTGTTTTGGAATCGCAAGGTTTGGATGTGATTCTGGGAATGGATTGGCTATCGTTGTATGGAGGAAACATCGATTGTGCCAGCAAGACGATTTTGCTTACCACCCCGGGAGGAAAAAGGATCAAGTATGTATCCCGGCATATGCCGAAGAGGACTCAAGTGAATTCCTTATCAGGAGTTGTACAGGAGGAAGTACCAGTGGTGAAGGATTTTCCGGATGTATTTTCAGAAGAGTTGCCAGGCATGCCGCCAGATAGAGACATTGAGTTTTTGATTGAAATTTTGCCAGGCACAGGGCCAATATCTAAGAGACCGTACAGGATGCCTGCAAAGGATTTGGAAGAAATTAAGAAGCAGATCAAGGAGTTACTGGATAAAGGCTATATTCGCCCAAGTTCGTCACCTTGGGGATCACCAGTACTTCTAGTGGAGAAGAAAGATGGATCACTGAGGATGGTTGTTGATTACCGAGGTTTGAATGAAGTGACCATCAAGAACAAGTACCCACTGCCGATGATCAATGATTTGTTTGACCGCTTACAAGGAGCTAAAGTATTTTCCAAGATCGATCTACGATCAGGGTACCATCAGTTAAAGATTCGAGAGCAGGATATACCCAAGACGGCATTTACCACCAGATATGGATTGTATGAGTATACCGTTATGTCATTTGGTCTGACTAACGCACCTGCCTATTTCATGAACCTGATGAACAAAGTGTTTATGGAGTTTTTGGATAAGTTCGTCGTGGTGTTCATTGATGATATTTTAATCTTTTCCAAGGATGAAGAAGAGCATGAGGAGCATTTACGATTGGTACTTGAGAAGCTCAGAGAACATCAACTATATGCCAAGTTCAGCAAATGTGAGTTTTGGTTGAAGGAAGTTGGATTCCTTGGACATGTTATTTCTGGAGAAGGAATAGCAGTAGACCCTGCCAAGCTTGACACAGTGACAAGTTGGGAATCACCCACGACAGTTGGAGAAATCCGGAGTTTCCTTGGACTTGCAGGATACTATCGGAGATTTATCGAGAATTTCTCAAAGATTGCTAAGCCCATGACTGAGCTATTGAAGAAGGACACCAAATTCAATTGGACTGAGGAATGTGAAGCTAGTTTCCAAGAGCTGAAGAAACGATTGGTTACCTCACCAGTGTTGATTCTGCCAGATCAACGCAAGGATTATGAAGTTTATTGCGACGCTTCTCGTCGAGGACTTGGAGCAGTGCTTATGCAGGAAGGAAGAGTTGTGTCGTATGCTTCACGACAACTTAAACCCCATGAGAAGAATTATGCTACGCATGATTTGGAATTAGCAGCCGTGGTGCATGCATTGAAAACATGGAGACATTTTCTCATCGGAAACCATTGTGAGGTGTACACGGATCACAAGAGTTTGAAGTACATTTTCATGCAGAAGGAGTTAAATCTCAGATAGAGGAGATGGTTGGAGCTCATTAAAGATTATGATATGAGATTGCATTATCACCCTGGAAAGGCTAACGTAGTAGCAGACGCGTTGAGCCGCAAGAGTCATATCAACACCCTCATGACAGGAGAGTTACCTCAAGAGTTAGCCGAGGACCTTCGCGAGCTATGTTTGGAGATAGTCCCTAGAGGCTATTTAGCGACATTGGAGATTCAGTCTACCTTGATGGAAAGGATCAGAGAAGCTCAGAAGACAGACAAGGAGATTGAAGAGATAAAGGAGAAGATGAGCAAAGGAAAAGCCAAGGGATTTCGTGAGGATGATCACGATACCTTATGGTTCGAGGACCGCGTATATGTGCCAAATGATCCGGAGATCAGGAAGTTGATTTTGCAAGAAGCCCATGATTCACCGTACTCGATTCACCCAGGGAATACCAAGATGTATTTGGATTTGAAGAATACTTTCTGGTGGACCGGAATGAAGAAGGATATTGCGGAGTATGTAGCAGTTTGTGATGTATGTCAGAGAGTGAAGGCAGAGCATCAGAAGCCAGCAGGATTGCTGCAACCATTGCCGATACCCGAATGGAAGTGGGATAAAATAGGCATGGATTTTATCACAGGATTACCCAGGACTCGTTCAGGCTATGACTCGATATGGGTTGTAGTCGACCGTTTGACGAAAGTGGCTCATGTCATTCCAGTGAAGACCACTTACACCAGTGCTAAGTTGGCAAAGATATACATGACCAGGATCGTATGTTTGCATGGAGTTCCGAGGACCATTGTATCAGACAGAGGAACCCAATTTACCTCGAAGTTTTGGAAGCAGTTACATGAAACATTGGGAACCAGGCTGGAATTTAGTACAGCTTTCCACCCACAGACAGATGGACAGACCGAAAGAGTCAACCAGATTTTGGAGGACATGTTGAGAGCATGTGCACTAGATTATGGATCCAGCTGGGACGACAATTTGCCATATGCGGAGTTTTCGTATAACAACAGTTATCAAACCAGTTTGAAGATGGCCCCTTTCAAAGCCTTGTACGGAAGGAGGTGTAGAACACCGTTGTTATGGGACGAAGTTGGAGACCGTCAGTTGTTTGGACCAGATTTGATTAAGGAGTCTGAACAGAAAGTGAGGTTGATTCGCGATAGGCTCAAGGTAGCCCAGTCCAGGCAGAAGAGTTATGCTGATTCTAAACGAAAGGAGACCATTCACGAAGTCGGAGACAGAGTGTATCTTCGAGTATCACCCCTTCGAGGAGTGAAGCGCTTTGGAGTTAAAGGAAAGTTAGCGCCCCGTTTTATCGGACCATACAGAGTGTTGGAACGTATGGGAGAAGTTGCCTACAAGTTGGAATTGCCCGAAGGATTGTCTGGAGTACATGATGTATTTCACGTTTCGCAGTTGAAGAAGTGCCACGCAGAGATGGCTGAGATACCACTGAGAGATACTGTGCCACTGGAAGCGATACAGTTGGAAAGTGATTTGACTTATGAGGAGAAGCCAGTTAAGATTCTCGAGTATGCCAGCCGAGTTACCCGCAGCAAGGTTATCAAGTTTTGCAAAGTTCAGTGGAGTCACCACACAGAAGATGAAGCCACCTGGGAGCGAGAGGAAGATCTACGGAAAGACCACTCCCACCTGTTTTCTAGCCAACCCGAATCTCGAGGGCGAGATTCATCTTAAGGGGGGTAGGTTTGTAACATCCCAAATTTTCAATTTGGTATGTTATACATAGATCATCATTGCATATCATGTTTTATTGCATTTTGACAAATCCTCGATAAATCCTAAGCAACTCAAGGACCCTCGGAGAGAGTTGGGGATTTTCTCGAATTTTCATATTTGATTTTCATCAAATAATAAGACGAGGATTTTGGTTTTAATTATTTTCTCTCCGGAAAAATATTTCATTCTAAAAATAAACGAGAGGAGAAAACATGACTTCTCCAAAACAATTGAAATACTGGAGGAAAAGGTTAAAATCATTTATTGAATTTATTTGGATTTTATTTGCAATTTTTATTGCATTAAAAATATTGCATGTTTTCAAAATATTTATTTTGATTTAAAAAAATGTTCACCCTATTCTAGATTTTCTAACTAGATGGGAAAAATTTATTTCATATTTTTCTGATTTTTATTTATTTTTCTACGAATTGTTTTCCGCGGAACTTATTTAAAAAAAAAACTGCGCGCGCCCGACCGGGCCGCAGCCCAGCCAGGGCGCCGGCCCACCCCGCGCCCCTCTCCTCCTCGCGCACGAGACACCGCCACCGCCATGGCCGAGTCCGGCTCCCGCCGGCCACCCCCTCCCCCAAGTCACCTCCACCCCCCTATTTATACCGCTGCCGCCCCCCCCCCCTCTCCCTCACCGCAAGCCGCCGCCGCTCGCCGGAGCCGCCGCCGGAGCCCCGCCCCTCGCCCCCGAGCCGCCCGAGCCCCGCAGCCCCGTCGTCGGAGCCTCGTCGGAGCCCGTCCCTGAGGTAGCCGCACCTCGCCGTTGCCGGTTTTCTTTTTAAAAAAACCGTTCGTTTTATAAAAAAACCTAGATCGTTTTTTTTCGATTTTATTATTTTGCGAGCGTTCACCGAACCGTTCGTTTTAACGAACGCGTTCGTCGGTTTTTCTCTGTTAACGAACGTCCGTTATTTAACCGTTCGTCCGTTTTTCTTTTTCATCGGATTTTTTCTGCGATTTTCTCAGATTCGATTTCTGATCGAATCTTCGATTCTGTTTAACTTCTCGCTCGTTTATCGGAATCAGGCGATTCAAGCGCCTAGAGTTTCGTCTCGAAATTCTCTTTTCGTTTAACCTACTCAAATAAGTTTTTGCTACAGTAAAATTTGACCTAGATCCAGATTAGCAAACAAAGTTTCTTTCTTTCGCCGTTTGACTTTCGTTGCTTCTTTCGAGTTGATTCTTTTTGCAAACCGGAGTTCTTAAGTTGAATTTTCTGGTTGGATCTTTCATTCGAGTTTTACCTATGCATTAGAAGAGTACTGATTGTATGCTTGTTTGTTTGCGATAGAGTACCCGGAGTGTGCCGCTTGTTACTTCGACTCGTTAGGTTTTGCGGATCATCAGCAAGGCAAGTAACACTTTGATCATACCCCGTTCATACCCAGTTTTACTGCATTAGATCTGTTATCCTCAAACATTGCATGAATAGGATCTGATTAAATTGTGGGTATTGGGAAGTAGTTGAGGTAGTACCTATTACCTGTTTTTCTTATCAAACCCTTGGGAGTTACTTCTACGTTGCTTTTATTATTGCCATGCTATGCTCGTAGACGTGGATTTGGGTTTGAGCGATATTCACGACAGATGTGAGATGTTTATTAATGGTTCAACTTAAGGTGGCAACTAAAACTCACATCTGGGTGGATTGAGGCACCTGGAGAACCCAGTGTTGTCTGTATGTATAAGGTCCGCCACCCAGGCTCAAAGGGATCATAAGATTATTCATGCTAGAAACTTCCGTGTGCAGCCACAAGCTATTATGGGCTCTAGCATAGTTGAGTAGGTTACAAGATCTCTTGAAGAGGTGGGCTAGCAGATGTAGGGGAAAGTAGGTGTACCGGTCCATCCAGAGTAAAGAGTGATTGTTTCTAAAAGGCTGTGTCTCGGTCATCCGTTTCTCAAACATCATGCAGTGCGAGAATCAAGCGGAGGCGATCGAGTCTTGTGGGGAAAAGTGCGCAAACCTCTGCAGAGTGTACAAACTAATCATGGTTAGCCGTGTCCCCGGTTATGGACAACTTGAGTATCTAGTACTTGGATTATCATTTGAATCTCATCACCATGTTACTTATAATTAATTTTGTTGGGTTAATGATGACACTTAATTGGGATTGAGTTGGAGGTACCTTCTCAATGTTTCATAACCACCATGATAGTTAAATAAAATTTATTCCTTTGAAGTAGGATAAAATTGGCTTTTCGCAAAACTGTAACCATAGAGCTTTCCACCAACCATATATGCATATAGTATAGCATTATTATTGTTCATTGCTCTCTATGTGTTACTTTGCCAGCATATTCTATGTGCTGACCCGTTTTCGGGCTGCAACGTTTCATGTTGCAGACTTTTCAGACGATGAGTAAGGTGCCTTAGGTCGTGGTCTTATACTCAGTGATGCCGCTGGAGTGATGGACTCACTTATCTTCCAAGTCTTCCACTGTTATCGTTATTAGATGGCCTTAAGCCATGTTTATCATACTTAATCTCTTCGAAGATATTCGATGTAATAAGTGTGTGATTGCTACTCTGTTATAAATCCTCCATTTGTACTGTGCGTGTCAGCATTACTGATCCAGGGATGACACTGGTGCACAGCAGCACAGGCCATTTGAGGTCTGGTCGCTACATATATGATGGAAAATAGACCCAGGGGCCATAGGTTTCACTAGTGGATTCTCTCAAGATAGCATATTCTACGGTGGGTGAACAAATTACTGTCGAGCAATTGATAGAGAAGTGCATAGTTATGAGAATATCTAGGCATGATCATGTATATAGGCATCACGTCCGTGACAAGTAGACCGAAACGATTCTGCATCTACTACTATTACTCCACACATCGACCACTATCCAACATGCATCTAGAGTATTAAGTTCATAAGAACAGAGTAATGCATTAGGCAAGATGACATGATGTAGAGGGATAAACTCAAGCAATATGATATAAACCCCATCTTTTTATCCTAGATGGCAACAATACAATATGTGTTGTTTCCCTTTCTGTCACTGGGACCGAGCAACGCAAGATTGAACCCAAAGCTAAGCACTTCTCCCATTGCAAGAAAGATCAATCTAGTAGGCCAAACCAAACTAATAATTCGAATAGACTTGCAAAGATAACAAATCATACATAAAAGAATTCAGAGGAGATTCAAATATTGTTCATAGATAATCTTGATCATAAACCCACAATTCATCGGATCTCGACAAACACACCGCAAAAAGAATTACATCGAATAGATCCCCAAGAGAATCGAGGAGAACTTTGTATTGAGATCCAAAGAGAGAGAAGAAGCCATCTAGCTTATAACTATGGACCCGAAGGTCTGTGGTAAACTACTCACACATCATCGGAGAGGCTATGGTGTTTATGTAGAAACCCTCCGTGATCAATTCCCCCTCCGGTGGAGCGCCGGAAAAGTCCCCAAGATGGGATCTCACGAGTACAGAAGGTTGCGGCAGTGGAAATAGGGTTTTGTGGTGCTCCTGGATGTTTTCGGGGTATATGAGTATATATAGGCGAAAGAAGTCGGTCAGAGGAGCCACGAGGGGCCCACAAGAGTGGGGGGCGCGCCTACCCCCCTGGGTGTGCCTCCCTGCCTCGTGGCCGCCTCGTTGCTTCCTTGACGTCCACTCCAAGTCTCCTGGATTGCGGTTGTTCCAAAAATAACTCTCCCGAAGGTTTCATTCCGTTTGGACTCCGTTTGATATTCCTTTTCTGTGAAACACTGAAATAGGCAAAAAAAACAGCAATTTGCACTGGGCCTCCGGTTAGTAGGTTAGTCCCAAAAATAATAGAAAAGTGCATAATAAAGCTCATTAAACATCCAAAACATATAATATAATAGCATGGAACAATCAAAAATTATTAATACGTTGGAGACGTATCATGTGTGTGTGTTTAACAGCATGTGTGTGTTAGAGAGAGCGACACAGCGACCTACTCCTACAGAGAGATGGTGTGTAGTGTACGATTTAGCCGCGAGAGTCGGTGCATCCTCTCGTTTCCGGGCGTCCGGTCGGGACAGGCGGACAGCTGCCACGCCCGCTCCTGACCAGCCTAGCCCACCCAAAGCCCCTCGATCGCCCGCGCGCGCTTCACGCCCGAAACGGTCAGCGCCGCTCCAAAGAATTGGTGCCACATTCATGCCCGGGCAGAGCGGACGTGACCTTTCACTGGCGCCTGCGTTGAAGGGATAAGCGGGTTCAAGAGTGATGGTTGCTTCGTCCGTCCAACTTACTGCTGGGTCTATGTGATTTGGCGGCTCATTGGTCATTATTACTGAGGTGGTAGGACTGTTGGATGTCCCACGCTTTCGGCGGAAGGAGGTACTACTAGATTACAATTTTCTCCATTCTTAGAGCGGAGGAGTGCGAAAGCAGTGAAAACACGCAGGCTCAGTGATTACATGGCCCACCTCACACTATCACCATATTTTCTGGACACCGTGCGACACCTAACTCTTTACATAGTACTAGTATAGTATGTACTATAATTTATCAGCGAGATAAATTTGTACAATGCTATGAAGCTTCCAGCTTCTGTTTCATGTATCTTGCGTCCAAGGTTGCCCGTTGCAACATTTCATCAAATACAAAGGAGACTAACATGCATGCTATTGCATCTCAATGATTGACAGATCATAGCCAATATGTACTCCCTCCGTTCCAAAATAAGTGTCTCAACTTTATGCAAACTTTAGTACAAAGTTATACTATTACTAAAGTTGACACTTATTTTGGAACAGAGACAGCTAAATAAGAAATGATCCATCCAGTCCCTAGCCCTTGAACCGTAAACCCTAACCAGGCTTTAATTTGCTGGCAACGTTGGAGCTTCCGAAGAAATGAAGTTTGCAACCCTTTGACCATCGGATCATTTTGTGCAGTTTCACCAAAATCGAGATGAGCATTCATGTGGCAAAGAAATTGAAGAAGCGTGATTAGAATAAGATTACTGTGACTAGTTGATGAGACATAAACTCATCAGAAATACAGTACGTAGAAGCCAGTAGAGGTATGTGCGGGGCAAAGAAGTAGAGAAATATCCACATGGAGTGATGTGGGCAGCTGGAGCAGTGGTGCAAGTCGGCTGTAAAGGAAGTTGTACCTGAGGGATGTCGGGACGTAGCTCAACCTAGAGGAGGGCGGCGGGAGGCGGAACTGCCCATGTCGCGGCAGTGAGCAAGGGACGAAGGCAACCTCACCGGCTTTGTGAGAGATAACGGCGGGGACCCCTGATCGGGACGTGCCGACAGTAGGTTTTCGCTGTCGGCGACGGCGACCGCATCTACAATAAGCATCCACCCCTTCCCTTGGCGGACGTGATCCGCCGGGATGTTAGTGATGTGGCCATAGTCGTTTTGTGCGAGAGAGTGTGAAGAGAGCAACCCCAGCAAGCAACCGTGTAGGCTTGTCCTGGCTATGTATATAGTGGAGCGGTTTCCTTTTCTCTCCATATGAACCTATTTATATTGCGTACGTGCCACTGAAGAAAAAAACTTTATTTATAAATGACGCGAGACCTACTACTCATTCTCCTATAAACCTTGCGCTTGGCATCTCCAAAATATTAACCTTGCGATTGGCTCTTCGCCTCTTCGGGAAGTCAAGCAATAATGGTACTACAGTATATATCGTTCTGGCTATATGAGACCGAATGAATTGCTGCACGTCCACCACGTGGTCGAGGGGCGAGGGAGAGTGTGTACTATTACGTCTGTCTCAATATGGACTACATACGGAGCAAAATGAGTGACTCTACACTCTAAAATACGTCTATATACATCAGTGTTTGGAGTATGTACTAGTAGTTCATATTGAAATCTACTAAAGGACATATATTCCAAACAATATGATAATCTCTCTAACCAAGGTAGGGACAAGGAGTAAACGGAGGGAGTAGTAAAATTTTCTCCTCGTCCTGCGAGCCACCGCGCGTGTGGGCTAGGGAGCGGGCGTAAGGCGTAGTAAGCAAGCTTCACCTCATCCTGCGAGCCACCACGCCCGTGGGTGGGGGAGACGGCGTACTAAGCAAGCTTCTCCTTGTTCTGCGAGTTGACGGGACACATCAAAAGTAATATGTACAGAGCATCTCGAGTGTATAGAGCCTTGCCTCTAAGTTAGGCCCCACATGGTTTGCCTCTTTTTTAACATAATGCATCAAGTCACAATTTGTTTGTTCACCCGTGGTAGACGATCCTCCATCAAGTGGACAACCAGTACATGTGTCAAATTACCACGTGGGCTGCCTTTTCGTAAAGAAATGAGCTCCAGCGTGTACCCGCGCGGGTGTGGTTGGGAAAGAGACGGGAGTACGTGCGCCGTGCGTGCACCTCTTCTCTTTGTGCACGTCCCCCACCTACGTGGGTGTGTGTGAGAGAGATACAAACCTAGACAGATGGCATATGCGTTCGTGAGTGTTTTTTCTTTGGGGGTGTGATTTCGTGAATGTATTTGTGGGAATATGTGTTGATGACATCTCAAACAAAAATTTGACACATGCAACATGTGTGAAATAGAGGCCTATCTATATCATATATGGAGGGGGTGATCCACGAGAAGAGAGGGAGGGGTCATAGATATCGATAGAGTCGAAGAGAGGATCAAGTGGGTGGGTGCGAGATCGATGAAGAGAGCCATCGAAATTGTGTGTGTGCAAGTCAAAGATATAGGGCGACTGACCTACTGGAACGTCAGAGGGCACAGGGAAAGTTTGTGTGTGGCAGGGGGACATGACTAGAGCGCTCGATGTATCGTTGTGTGTGGGGGGGGAGGGGGGAGGCAGAGGCCTAACTAGAGAGGTATAACGACTCGTATATGTGTTGAGAAGGAGAGACCCAGCTATGTCTTGAGGGAGATCGGTCGACACCCATACATAACTGAAGGACGGGAAATATGTTGGGACAGAGAGAGAGAGAGAGGGAGATAGAGAGAGAGATAGAGAGAGAGAGAGAGAGAGGAGAGAGGGAGGGAGAGGGGTAGAGTGCTGGATGGGTGATGGAGTTGCTTCTCGAAGATGGTGGGAGAGGCCTACTAGACAAACTGAGGGTAGAACTGCAATATTATCAATAAGAGTGGGGATGTGTTTCTGTGTGTGCCTGTGCATGATAGATCTGTCGGGACGCATGCATGGATGATGAAGGGTAACCATGTGTTTGGTAAGCAAACCTAACTAGATCGGTAGATCAATTGTTGTTTGTCGGAGGAAGGGAGAGACATAACTAATGAGGTAGATCGATCGACGTGTGGGGAAAAATGAGTTATAAGGACCTAGCTAGCTATATGTATAGGGGGAGATCGGTCGGTGTACATCCATTTGTGAGAGGCAAATAAGGCCCAGCGAGATGGGTAGACAGAGAGAATGGAGCTAGGAGGTGGTGCGAGAGGCTGAGCTACTAGCTAGATAGGGGAGGAGTGTGCGGTTGTGAGATCGATGAAAAGAGGGGCGAGAGTTTACACGTGTGTGGGACCGTATGAGAGACATGAGGCATGGACACAGAAAGGAGGAGATGGAAGGTGCGTGTATATGTTGTAGGCAGACATTGCTGGAGAGGTTTATCGATCGGTGTGTGTCGGAAAGGAGTTGTGGAGACTGTGGGAGAACGACCTAAAGAAAAAAATGAATGTGCGCGATGGATATAATGCTGAGGGAGGGGGAGGGCGAGGAGGGCGTGTGCATGCATGAGAGAAAGTTAGTGCTAGCTAGAAAGGTTAGATGATTGTGTGGGTGTAAGAGACTAACAAAGATCATAATTTGATATGAAAGTGGATTCATATATTTGAATAGGAGATCATAGTGTTATAAACATATGCATGCATGAATATAGCGGTGATACGCGTGCTGTGGTTTTGCACATGTTATACCATAATGTGATAATGCATGGCGTTTGCAACTCACAGCTAAATGTTGAACAATCTAAACCATACTATACATCAAACAATCTCACATTTTTATTTGAATTTGTGATAATGTGTGGCGTTTGCAGCTTACAACTAAATATCAAACAATCTAAACAATACTATATATCGAACAATCTCATATTTTATTTGAATTTGTGGTAATGTGTGGTGTTTGCAACTCACATCTAAATACTTGTAGGCGTAGGGGGCGGGGCACCATACATTATGTGATAAACACATTATACATATGAGACATGGTTTAGATTATGAAGATCTAGCTAGAGCTTGAAATGTACTGTGATTTGAAATCAACATAAAGTGGATTCAAAAAATCGAGTTCGAGTTCATATAGTACACATAGTTCATATCTAACTCGACAGTAATCATGTGGTGTGCTGTGAAGATAATACACAAACGATGGTTTAACTTGACAATAATGATGATCGTAGATCTTATTAAAATAGAGAAACGAATTCAAATGGTTTGACTTCACAACAATCATTATTGTAGATCTTATTCAAATAGAGAAACAAATACAAATTTAGTTCATATTGAAGCGGTAGTATATATGTTTGGAATGCACTAAAATGTTCATTTGAGTAGCAGGTTGCATGCATTATACACGTAGCGAAATATTTTAATTGAACATAACATGAATTCAATGTTTTGAATGGCATTTGTAGTGCGAATTGATTTGGTATAGTACACGGGACTAGACTCTCTTGTGTGGTGTGAATTGATTTGTTTTTGTTTTTTCATCGACGGAAGTGCGAATTGATTTGGTACAGTACATGTTAGGCTTGTCCAGAAATTTCAGCCCGTGCCTTGTTACCCCGAAATATTTAAGATATATCTTTGTCTCGTTGTGCTCCGAAAACTCCCTCCATCTCAACCCGCGCTTTGCTATTCCAAAATTACAACGCGCGCGAAAACTCCCACCTCCTGTGAAATCCCGACACGCGAAATGCCCGTGATAACCTTAACCGAAAGAACCGCCTAGCTCAAATCGGTGGGGGTACTTTCGTAACTTACCCCACATTTCGGACAAGCGCGTCCCTAAGCCATGGTTCCCCACTCCCATCCCATCAGCCTACCCATTCGTACACCGAGGCCGCGAAAACCCGCGAAGCCCCACACCCTCCTCCGTCCGCCACCTAGCCGGAGCCTCTTCCCCGACAACGTCGTCCGCAGCAACACCTCGACATCCCTCATCCACCGTACCGGATGAGGATCCGTCGTCGATCACGTCGTCCTGCCAATTCAGCCACCCCGTCCTCCACCTCCAAGGAGCTACCTCGACATTCCCCTCGTCTTTCGTGCCACCTCCATTCCCACACTGCCATCTTCACCTGCACCACCGGAAGAGCAGCATCATCACCGTTTCCTCGGATGAAGCCGAGGCCTAATCGGCGCCACCAAAGAGGTTGTACACTAATTGCCGCATTTTATTCTTGATTCGATCTCACGGTGCTGCCGGCGCTCGGTCCCGAGCCGACATGGCGTGGCTCCATCCACGGCGGCGTCGCCGGCCACTTCCTCCACGGCGTCGCTCCCTCGGCGGCGACGTCCACATTAGTAGGAGCTGCTGCTGCTTTAGCTATCGCTCGCGCTGCTGCTCTGCTCTTGCTCTCGGTCCCCTGCCTGGTCTGCTCTTGCTATTGCTCTTGCTCTTGCTCGCGTTACTGCTCTCGCTCTTGCTCTTGCTTGCGATGTTGCTCCGATTTAGCTACACTCCAGTCGACTGATTCGACATTTGGGTCAGTCGATTTTCCGGGGGTGGGGGGCTCGCCGGAGTTAAGGAAGAACCAGCCGCACCGGGGAGGGGGATCGCCGGAGAGGTACTCCACTAGCTATCTAAGGGTTCAGGGTGGGGGCAGTGGTCGCCGGTGGTGGTAGGGCGGTGGCGTCGGGATTGCCAGAGAAAAAGCTCGGCACGGGGGGCCTAGAGGGATGGCCGGGGCGGCGGCGGACCGGCAGTGGGGAGTGGTTTTGGGGCGGGCGGGGCGGCGCACCACCTGCCGCGGGCGGCGGGGGCGGCGGTTTGGCCGGTGGTGGCTGGCGGCTCGGGGGGGTGGATGTTGAAGATGAACTGCATGCCCTTGATTTCGTATAACAGCAAAATTCAGTTTCGACAGTTAAGTTCAGTTTCGACAGTTAAGTCAGAGATGAGCGGCTGATGTATTTTACATCTAGCACTTTATGGTTATGTATTTTACGTCATCTATTGGAGATGCTATTAGAATTCCACTCAGGTTAACGTTGTCTCTCTTGTCCTGCTTCAGCCTCGGCGTCGTACAACTCACCGGAGCTGCTCCAACGACGAAACCCTCCATCACGGCGGAGCAGTACCCCGGGCTCCATCTCAAGATGCCTAAGGTCTTCTTGCCCTCCTCCGACAGCCAAGTCAGCCGGATCATCCTCACCGACCAACCCAATCACGTTGAGATCGACATGGCTTCGCCAAAGAGGTTGTACACTTGTTGCATCTCTTTTTTACTCTACATGTTATATATATTGTCCACTGAGCGCACGTAGTAACATGAAATACTATTAGTTTCTCCTACTATATGACAAGCAGTGAGGTACCAGGCAACTTAGCTATCCGTGATAGACTCTCTTGAACGCCATCATTATTTATCTCTGCGCGTTTGAGCTGTGCATTTGTCGATGGGCCTGGGAGTTGAGCTAGTACGGCAGTGGCCTGGGTCCAAAGTAGTAGAAGTAGCACAAAAACATTTTTTGAGTGTAGGGTTTTCCTTGCTCAAGCCTGCCTACTAGAATCGCCAGTGCTTGAAAGGAAAAGTGAAGGAAAAAACACAGGAGCTGGAAAGTTTCCTATGGTACTACTATTCATGCATTTGGTTCAAAGGAATGGAGCAAAGGAAAACTGTAGGATTTGTTCCTTTAGTGTCTCCTTGAAAGAAAAACCGTAGGAATTTTAATATCCACTTGTCCTCCTTTTCAAATTCCTATTCATGAAGCACAAGACTAAGAGATAGTAGCATAATAGCATTATAACCGTACATTTTCTTGTGGTTTGACTTAATATCACCATGCTTCTTTGCATCCCGTGATCTTCCAATTCTTGTGAACCAAACACCCAGATTGGCAGAAATCCTGTGTTTTTTAATTCTTTGTTTTGCACGTGCATTCCTATCCTATTACTGTGTATTTCCTATCCCTGTGTTGTTAGAATCCTCCAATTCAAACGAGCCCTTACGGAATTACTTCTCCTACAGATAGTTGTCAAAGAAAACCTTGTGTGGTTTGTCCCGCTCCTGCTGCGCCGTCGTCCACCCCAGCTCAGCTGCTCCAACGACAGAAGGGTCCAGCACAGCAGGGTCTGGCCTCCAGACTGTCTTTTGCCGCCTCAGATCTTCTTCCCCGCCGCTGGCAGCCATGACAACTACATTACCATCATCAACCGAGCAGATGACCTCGAGGACTACACGGGTCCGCAAGAGAGGTCGCACTCTTTTGTGTCTGCTTACGTTATGCATCGCTTAATATTACATGCTACTTTATCGTCCTGTTCACTGATTAGACTCTGAGTCAGCTCCAAACTAATGGTCAAACTTGAGTTTTTAAATGGTTGTGGGGTACATATCGGGGCCGCAATCAATAGTATCTATCTACTATCTGCTACTTTATCGTCGTGTTCACCGACTAGACTCTGAGTCAGCTCCAAACTAATGGTCAAACTTGAGTTTTTAAATGGTTGTGGGGTACATATTGGGGCCGCAATCAATAGTATCTATCTACTATCTGGTTAATCTTTGGTGTCTACTATGAGTTTCATGTTGGGTGGGAAACAAACAGTAAAGAAGCCATTATCTATATTTTTTAACTGAAGCCATTATCTGCCTGCTCTCATGGGTTTTGGGTCTATCCACAGGTTGCTACCATCACTCTGGATTTCTGCATGCACTCCTTACATAATCTCACTATGTTTTATTCCTATGCATGTCAGTTATTGTACACAATGGGACTGAACATGTAGAGCAAAAGAGACGAGCCTTGCGTGGCAATAAAATTTCATGCAGACGTCGCTCCATGGTAAGCGCAAAGGCAGCCCCCCTCCACCCATTTCGGATTGTAATCGAGAGGAAGATATCTGTTCTGAGGGGGATTCAGAAGAAGAAGACCACTCCTATTTACCCCCTGAGGTCTTCGCTCTAACTTGGCATGTTGATGTTGGTTATATCATGCATATGGTGCCTTGCATTGCTTACTTTATACATCAAATGTGTCATTTGCTTAGTTTAGACATGCTTTGTGTGAATGCCATCTGTTTAGTTTATTCATTTTTTATGTGAATTATTCAATGCCATCTTGTTTAACCAGGCATCATATATGTGAATTTTGCAATGCCATCCTGCTTAGCCAGTAATCTTATATGTGAATTATATCAGGCCATCCTTTTTTTGTTACGTATTACATTTGTCAACAATGTTAGTACATTCAACTACTCTTCGTGTGCATCAGCCATTTGACACGGTGATGGAAAATTCTGGAGTGAAAACAAGGTCTTCAGAGCAGACTATGCTATCTAACGAAGCGCATATCTCGCTGGTTACAGATAGCTCCTCAGAGGAGGATTCAGAGACAGATGACCAGTCCTATCCCCCCCCCCCCCGAGGTGTATGCTCTAACTTGGCAGGGTTATGTTGCTCATATCGTGCATAGGGTGTCTTGCATTATTATGTCATTTGATTAGTTTAGACATGCTTTGTGTGAATGCCACCTGTTGCCACCTGTTTAGTGTCTAATTACCATATATGTGAATTATGCATTGCCATCTTGTTGCAAGACATTATATATGTGAATTATGCAATGCTATCTTGTTGCAAAGGCATTATATATGTGAATTATGCAATGCCATGCTGTTTAGCCAATCATCATGTATGTGAATTATATCATGCTATCATTTTTTATATTATGTGTTCCATTTGTCGACAACGTTTGTATATTCAACTACTCTTCCTGTGCATTAGCCATTTGAAGCGGTGATGGAAGTATCTAGAGTGAAAACAAGGTATTCAGAGCAGACAATGCTACCTGCTGAAGCAGACATCTTGCTGGTTACAGAGAGCTCCTCAGAGGAGGATTCATAGACTGATGACCAGTCCTATTTCCCTCCTGAGGTCTATGCTCAAACTTGGCAGGGTTATATTACCCATGTCGTGCATGTTGTCTTGCATTGCTTAGTTTTTACATCATATATGGATTGCCATCTGCTTACTTGCTTACTATATAAATCATATATTTGAATTATATCATGTCATCATGTTTACATACACAGCATCTATCTGAATTATGGCATGCCAACCCATTTAATAAAGACATCATATAGTTATATCATCTCATCCTGTTTAGTGTTTACAGTCATCATATTTTGAATTATGTCATTCTATCCGTGAATTATCTCATGCTATCATGTTTACATAGGCAGCATGTATGTGAATTATAGCATGCCAACCTATTTAATAAACATATTATATAGTTATATCATGTCATCCTGTTTACATAGTCATCATATTTTGAACTATGTCTTTCCATCTTTTTTAGTTAGCCATCATAATGTGAAATTGTGTCATGCTATCCTGTTTAGTTAGCCATCATATATGTGAAATTGTGTCATGCTATCCTGTTTGGTTAGACAACATAAATGTGAATTATTTCATGCCCTCTTTTATTCCCCACTATCCATTGCACCTGTCTATCATACAATGTCTGTACATTCAATTACTTTTCTTGTTTATCAGCCATTTGAATTGGAGAGGGTGATGGCAGTATCTAAAGGAGTCACAACACGGCCTTCAGAAAAGATAGTGCTACCAGTTGATGCAGATAGAACCACGGTTGTACTTGCCCAAGAACCAGCCCCACCACACATAACCCAAACTCTCACAGATTGTACCCCTACCCAGTTGGACAGACAACCAGCTACACCCCTTCTAACCCCAACCCCAGCAGACAGTAACCCAGTTCCAGTTGACACAGCATCGTATCCACCACAGAGCACCCAAACACGAGCAGTTAGTAAGGGAACTACAGTGCCCAAAGCACGAGGACCACCACTCCAAATCCCAACCCAATGCTTAAAGGAGAAGAAGAATTGTTCTCAGGTTCGGTAGCTATGGTTCATACTCCTTTGCTCTTGCATCACTGTATTTACTCATACCAACTATTTTCAAATTTGAAGGATGGAATTGAAACTCCAATGGCGCAGCAGGTATGTTTTAAACCTGTTTATTTAACTGTTTTGCTGTTGTAACTTGCTCTATGTTAATTTCAGTTTCAATTGAATAAACAGTTATGTTCTCATGTCATGCACATTACAAGTGTTGTTATTGCTCTGTAGTTTCCCACACTTATATTCTCACTATTCTGCTTTGTCTTGAACAAATATTATTTGAACTGTGTCTCTATCTTGATTTGGCAACAAAAACTAGAATGATATAGACCATAAAGTGACCATGGTACATAGATATATGTTTGTTTCATGCTGTTATCATGTCCACTTTACTACTGAACTGATTTACCAAAATGAGTTTCATATACAACATGGTAAACTTGTGATGTGTCTGCTTGTTTCTCTTTTAGAATGCGGACAAAATGTTGGAGAACAGTACCCTGTTATGCAAAGGTAAATGAAGTAATGCAGATAAGGTTCAAGATAGAGAAACATCCCTGTTGGTCTCTAACAAAGCTGATAAAAACTATCTTGACGACAGTGAGAGAACCCAAAAGTCATGTCTTGATGTAGTGTTTGAGTTACTGGCCACTACTGCTGGCACAAGCTCTTCGAACTCGCTGCCTGAATCAGTTCGTCTTCTTGAGTCTCAACTTCAAGTTGAAAAACATCGATCAGATGTGCTGCAACAGGAAGCTGAAGGACCGAGGAAGTCCCTGCAGAATTCTGATGCATACTTTCTGGTGCAACAGCAAGCGCTGGAGGATTTAAGCGCCAAACAAGAGAAAGTTAATAAGCTTGCTAAGCATCTTGCCAGCATTATGGGTAGCCAGGATATTGTTTCTTGAGCTCTTCTGAAGTGGTTTCAGTTCTGGACTTGTTTTGCTGCGGCGTTTATTTGCACTGGTCGCCAACTTTGACAACTAGTGTATATGATATGCTGCTTTCTTCCCTATATTTGCACTGGTGGCGAACTTTGATGCCCAGTGGATGTAATATGTGTAATAGCCGTGATAGCCTAGCGTAAGTTGCTTGCTTATTTATTTCCTTGTTGTCTTGTTTATTTGTTTGCTTGTAGTCAGTGTAGTTCTTTTTCCACGGTTTGGCCGCAATAACCTATTTTTTAAAACTAGGCCACAGTAACCATGGGCTACATATTTACTGTAGTTACCATGGGCCTCCTACGGGCCGTAGAAACAATGGGCCTTCTAAGGGCCGTAGAAACAATGGGCCTTCTACGGGCCGTAGCATCAATGGGCCTTCTACGGGCCGTATGATCGATCGGCCAAACATGGGCCAATAACAGACCGCATTATGGGCTGTAAACGGGCTAGATTTGGAATCGTCCATTCATGGGCCGACAATAACGGGATGTTGTTAATAGGCCGTATTTGATGACGCTATGAAAACGGCCCAACAGATTAACGGGCCGCAAACGGGCCGATTGTAACCACGGGCTGAATTTGGCCCACAAGCAGAAAAGGCCAGTAACGAGCCGTAAGTAACCGAATGCTAGAAATAAGCCCAAGAATAAATGGGCCCTGAGAAGGCCGAAAGATAACACGGGTTGGAAACGGCCCAATGGAATAATGGGCCGTTAATGGGTATAAAGCAATACACTGTTTATTGCGGGCCAGATTCACCACGGGCCGTTAATGGGCCAAGAGTTACAAATGGCCTCGTATGGGCCGAAAGACATCATGGGCCATACATGGGCCGGAAGTTACAACGGGCTGAAATCATATTAGACGGCCCAGATGAAGCTACTGGGCTTAATTCCAATAGGCCGTAACGGGCCATGAGTTAGCGGGCCGTAAATGGGCTATATACGAACATGCCGTTAACAGGCTTTCCGTGGGCCAGCCCGTTACCTTTTGACCAAATCAAACGGGCCGGCCTTTTCACCGAAATGGGACTCTGTTGGGCCGTGCCACGTGTCGACCTATCATAGGCGCCTCCTGTCTAATGAATGGATGACATTTGTCCCAATGGTGAGCCAGCACGTGTTTCCTCCGGCCAATGACAATTTTACACGTGGAAAATCCTCATTGGTCCGGGCTGTTAACAGGTTATCGGATCCAAAACCGGACACGGTAGCTTAACGGTGACCCGTTACAGTGGATGCCACGTGTCGGTCACCCTTGACGAAAGCACTTCCATGACGCGCTATTTATCATCATGGAAGTGGACACTTCCGTGATGATAATTTTGGTAATGTCATGGAACACTTCTATGACAACACAGGTATGACTGTCTTGATTCTGTCATAAAATCGTCATGGATGTACATGCATGACAGAAAACGTGACCTACTGTGACAAACACGTATCATCACGGAAGTGTATTTTTTGTAGTGTTCTCTACAAGAATGAAGTGCAGGATGTCTTCAGACGATTCACCAATCGTGCCATGACCAACTATGGCATCAAGATCAAGCACATCAGAAGTGACAACGGCACCGAATTCAAGAATACCGGCCTCGACACCTATCTTGATAAATTGGGCATCACACATGAGTTCTCAGCTCCATACACACCTCAACAGAATGGCATCGTGGAGCGCAAGAACAGAACCCTCATTGAGATGGCACGGACGATGCTTGATAAGTACAAGACTCCAAGGAAGTTCTGGCCTGAAGCCATTGATACTGCATGCCACATCATCAACCGTGTTTATCTTCACAAGTTTCTAAAGAAGACATCATACGAGCTCCTGACTGGTAAGAAGCCAAACGTCAGCTATTTCAGAGTATTTGGTGCTAGGTGCTGGATCAAGGATCCGCATCACACTTCAAAATTTGCACCGAAAGCATATGAAGGTTTTATGCTTGGTTACGGAAAGGATTCGCACTCCTACAGAGTCTTCAACCTCTTTCACTATAAAGTGGTTGAAACCGTGGATGTGCGGTTCGATGAGACTAACGGCTCGCAAAGAGAGCACCTGGCAAATGTGCTAGATGAAGCTACACCAAGTGAATCTATCAAGCTTATGAGTACTGGAGAAATCATACCTTCAGAGGCTCAGGCTGAAGAGGAAGTCACCATTTCTGCACCTAATCAGCCCGAAGACACTGCTCAGCCTGAAGCCAATGCTGAAGATGAAGACAATGATCAGCAAGGGCAGAATCTTCGTCCAGTTCATCCTCGTGTTGCAAATGAAGTACAGATTGAGAAGATAATTGATAGCATCAATGCACCTGGTCCACTCACTCGTTCAAGAGCAACCCAGCTAGCAAATTTTTGTGGGCACTTTGCATTTGTCTCTATATCTGAACCCAAGAAAGTTGATGAAGCCTTAATGAAACCTAAATGGATTCAAGCTATGCAAGAAGAGCTTCAATAGTTTGAGCTGAACAATGTATGGGAGCTAGTAAAGCGTCCTGATCCTCGCAAGCACAATATTATCGGCGCCAAATGGATCCATCACAACAACAAGATGAGCATGGTCAAGTTGTCAGAAACAAGGCTCATCTCGTTGCTCAAGGTTATACACAAGTTGAAGGGATTGACTTTGATGAAACACTAGTGGTTGTGGCGTCACCCGATGGCGCCACCTAAGAGGAAGTTGTGCGCACGTTTCCATTTAAAAAAATACATAGAGTCCTCGTCTTTGTCTAAAAAAATATTTGTGGAAAAATCCTCACCTTCATCTAAAAAAAGAAGTAAAAAAATTACCACCGCACCCTACCAGCAAATGCCACTTTACATAACCCTCAATTTAAAAATACCAAAGATCCTCACTTCCATCTAAAAAAATACATTAAAAAAATCCTCACCTTCATCTAAAAAAATTCAAAAGATTTCTCACCGCGGCTAACCAGCTTGCGCCACGTGGCATAGCTGGTTGGTCGCCCTTCTCGCGTAGCTTAATGGGTTTAATTTAAAAAATACCAAAGATCCTCACCTCCATCTAAAAAATACATTTAAAAAATAATCCTCACCTTCATCTAAAAAATTTCGGAAGATTTCTCACCGCGGCCAACCAGTTTACGCCATGTGGCATAGCTGGTTGGTCGCCCTTCACGCGTAGCTTAATGGGTTTAATTTGCTCCTGTGGCTAGGCTTGAAGCCATTCGCATACTGCTAGCCTATGCCAACCACAACAACAATCTTCTGTACCAAATGGATGTAAAGAGTGCCTTTATCAACGGCAAAATTGAAGAATAAGTGTATGTTGCACAACCACCTGGCTTTGAAGACCCAAAGCATCCTGACATGGTATACAAGCTCAACAAGGCATTGTATGGCCTCAAACAAGCACCTCGAGTTTGGTATGACACACTCAAAGACTTTCTGAAGAGCAAAGGCTTCAAACCTGGTTCTCTAGATCCCACTCTCTTCACGAAGACATATGATGGTGAACTGTTTGTATGCCAAATCTATGTGGATGACATTATCTTCGGCTGCACTTACAAGAGATATGGTGATGAGTTTGGGCATATGATGCAAGAGCAATATCAGATGTCCATGATGGGTGAGATGAAATTATTCCTTGGTCTTCAAATCCGTTAGCAGAGCAATGGCATCTTCATTTCACAAGAAAAATATATCAAAGATTGTATGAAGAAGTTTGGAATGCAAGACTGCAAAGGGTACACGACGCCAATGCCGACCAAAGGCCAATTGGGTCCCGACGACAATGGTAAAGAGTTCGATCAAAAGGTATACCGCTCCATGATTGGTTCTTTACTTTACTTATGTGCATCTAGGCCTGATATAATTCTTAGCATTTTCATGTGTGCCCGATTCTAAGCGGCACCAAAGGAATCGCATCACTTAGTTGTGAAGCGAATTCTTCGATATTTGGCTTACACCCCAACACTAGGATTATGGTATCCAAAGGGCTCAGAGTTTGATCTAGTTGGATGCTCAGATGCTGATTATGCTGTTGACAAGTTGATCGCAAGTCCACATTAGGCACATGTCATTTTCTTGGACGATCTCTTGTCTGTTGGTCTTCAAAGAAGTAGAACTGTGTGTCCCTCTCCACTGCTGAATTTGAATACATTGCTGCTGGATCTTGCTGCGCTCAGCTTCTATTGATGAAGCAAACCCTCAAGGACTATGGCATCCACCTGAAGCATGTGCCACTCTACTGCGACAATGAAAGCGCCATCAAGATTGCCAACAACCCAGTTCAGCACTCGAAGACAAAGCACATTCAGATCTGTCATCACTTTCTCAGAGATCATGTCATGAAGGAAGATATTGATATCATTCACGTCAACACTGAAGAGCAATTGGCAGATATCTTCACAAAGCCCTTGGATGTGAAAAGGTTTCGCAAGATGCGGTGTGAGCTAAATATCTTAGAATCCTCAAATGTCATGTGATTAGACACGTCCTAACGCTTATGCATGTTGATGGCTTAGATGTGCAACACACGAAGTAACGTATATCTTCAATCAATGAAGACATACACTCTAAGTGTGAATACATTAACGCAGAATTTGACTTCGGAGCGCCACGATAATTGTGCGCCGTGTCTGAGTCTAATACTTCCTATACGGTGGGTAATGCCACCACCAAACTTTCTCGAAGATTTTCTTTTGGCGTCATGATTGCATTATCTTCGCATTTGGTTTGTCTCCAACATTGATTTGACTTCAAGGTTTATCTTCGCAATGTTGATTTTTTATGCGTGTTCTATCCTCTACAGCATTCACTTATAGCTATGTCTTCAAACCTGCATTTTTCTGAACTAAGTGAATGTGATCGGACCCTGACCCCTTCTGTGCTTCTTCCTCAAATTCTATCTGTCTAGTCATATGCATTTTGTTGAAACGTGTCGAATGTCTTCAATGGGTCCTTGTCAGCTGAAGATACAGAGACACACATTTAAAACTGCTTTCAATGTTATATCTCTTTTGCCTGGATACCAGAGAAGCCGGAACGACCACCCGACAAACCAGGCGTGCGTGGGAACATGGAACAACTTCCAATGCGTTGCATGCATGCCACGTGTCCATCAGATGTGAACCTCCAGGGGCACCTGCGTAATTGCGATGTGCAGCCCTTTACCTTATAAATACCCATCCTGTGTGGTTATTATCTCCTCTTCCACCTCGCCATCTCGCTCAAACCCTAGCGCCACTGCTAGCTCGTGTCGACGCCGGAGACAAAGTGCTTAGCTGCCTCGACCTCTTCGATGTCGTCCTCACGCCGGCCGTGGACCTCGTCTTCTCCGCCGCCGCCGTAGATATCTTCCGCCGCCAAGTTTGGGCATGGGAGATTGGACTGCTCGGCCTCTCATCTACCTCGTCTAGCAGTTCGTCTGTGGTAAATAAATCTCCTTTTTATAGTATTTTTGATCTGTCAAATCCATCCACTTCAACCAAAAGTGGTTTCTACACTTCCAATTCTGGATCTGTCTCTTTCTGAATCTCATATCTTGCAAAGTATGTTCACTTATGCTTCATAATGAGTTAGATTCCTCACTTGTACTTATTCATGGATTCGTACAAATCTGGAACCAACTCACTTCAAATAAGTGAATCTCTTCGCACTATGAGGTCAATGTCTTCAAACTGATTCATCTTCAAAATCTTCTGAGAATGCATATGACCTCTTCCCCTTCCCTCGCATCTCTAATACCGTCACAGGTGCATGTCCATGGAAGAATCCCTTGGTTCTCATAGTCTGCATTCATTTGCAGAATTCTTACAGCATCACATTCACTCCCCTGAAGCCAGTTCTTGCTTGACAAGTAGACGGAAGCCATTCACTGTTCTGAAGCCTATCTGTCTGGATATCATGGCCACTGAGAAATCGGCAAGGAAGGGTGACAGGCAGCGCCGTGGTAATACTGCTCTAGATCTGCCTCCGGATCTGTATGAGATGTACAAGACCGATCCAGAGGAAAACTACAATCAGCGCAAGACCCGAATCCAATGGATCCGAAGATATTGGGCAGAACAGTGGTTCAAGTACAACTTTGTCACTGTTGAATATGCTGAGAAAAATGCCAGCAAGCGCCCGTGGGGCGATATTCTTTTCAAGAATCTGCAACCCAAGTCGAAGCCTGAAGCTATTTCTCAATGTTTCTATCCTTGCATGGTCCGAGGACCGCAACTAAGAATGCCGACCCATCATCCACGTTATGGTGTCGTGACGACAATCTCTTCAAGCACAACTATCAGTTTGCAAAGGAGTCAGCAGCAAAGAACAGTAAGGATCTCGGACTCAACTTCAACCCTAGTCCTTCTGCTCCAAGATTGGATGGCACTTGTGAAGCCAATCCCAATGTCATCAGCCCCTTCAATAGCTTCGATAGGCTCCTCTCCCACATTGCTGCTCAGAGGGTCACGGTGGATCAATCTGCTGATGACGCATACTCTGAAGATTCGCCAGCACCACCAAAGTAGAAGAAGAAGACAAAAGCTTCAAAGCCCTTTGCTGCACCAACCACTTCGCCTATGAAGCCCTTGAAGGCTGCACCTCCTGAACCCAGTGTGCAGTCTGAAGATTTGTCTCATGTCTCCAAGAAGACCAAGAAGCCCAAGAAAATTTCAGGGCATAACCTGACTCCTGCTGCCGTTCTACACAACGGGGAAGACATCATTGATCTGTCAAGTGATGAAGATCTTGGTGATGAAGCTCTAGAGATGTTGATCAAGAGCAAGCAAGAGTCGGAGATCTTCAATGATCTACCTGTCGGTGTCAAAACCGGCAGATCTCGGGTAGGGGGTCCCGAACTTTGCATCTAAGTGTAGCGATCTGACCTCAAACGGTCAAATCTCTGTGTATAAGTGTCATCCCTAGATCGGTAATGCTGACACACACAGTACTTGAAGGATTTATAACAGAGTGCAATCACACACGTATTACATCGAATGTTTCAAAAGAGAACTTATTACAATAATATAGCTAAAGGCCATCTAAATAAGATAACTGTGGAAGCATCGAAGGTAAATGTGTTGGGGATTGTAGCAGAATTTAAAAAATTTCTACGCATCACCAAGATCCATCTATGGAGTATACTAGCAACGAGGGAAAAGGAGTGCATCTACATACCCTTGTAGATCGCGAGCGGAAGCGTTCCAATGAACGGGGTTGATGGAGTCGTACTCGCCGTGATCCAAATCACCGATGACCGAGTGCCGAACGGACGGCACCTCCGCGTTCAACACACGTACGGAGCAGCGACGTCTCCTCCTTCTTGATCCAGCAAGGGGGAAGGAGAGGTTGATGAAGAGCCAGCAGCACGACGGCGTGGTGGTGGAAGTAGCGGGGTCTCGGCAGGGCTTCGCCAAGCTTCTACGAGAGGGAGAGGTGTTGCAGGGGGAGAGGGAGGCGCCAGGGGCTGTCATGCTGCTGCCCTCCCTCCCCCCACTATATATAGGCCCCCTGGGAGGGGGGCGCCGGCCCTGGATCCCATCTACAAGGGGGGTGGCGGCCAGGGGGGTAACTTGCCCCCCAAGTCAGGTGGGGCGCCCCCCACCCCTAGGGTTTCCAACCCTAGGCGCAGGGGGAGGCCCATGGGGGGCGCCCCAGCCCACTAGGGGCTGGTTCCCTTCCCACTTCAGCCCATGGGGCCCTCCGGGATAGGTGGCCCCACCCGGTGGACCCCCGGGACCCTTTCGGTGGTCCCGGTACACTACCGGTGACCCCCGAAACTTTCCCGGTGGCCGAAACTTGACTTCCTATATATAATTCTTCACCTCCGGACCATTCCGGAACTCCTCGTGACGTCCGGGATCTCATCCGGACTCCAAACAACTTTGGGGTTTCCGCATACTCATATCTCTACAACCCTAGCGCCACCGAACCTTAAGTGTGTAGACCCTACGGGTTCGGGAGACATGCAGACATGACCGAGACGCCTCTCCGGTCAATAACCAATAGCGGGATCTGGATACCCATGTTGGCTCCCACATGTTCTACGATGATCTCATCGGATGAACCACGATGTCGAGGATTCAATCAATCCCGTATACAATTCCCTTTGTCAATCGGTATGTTACTTGCCCGAGATTCGATCGTCGGTATCCCAATACCTTGTTCAATCTCGTTACCGGCAAGTCACTTTACTCGTACCGTAATGCATGATCCCGTGGCTAACTCCTTAGTCACATTGAGCTCATTATGATGATGCATTACCGAGTGGACCCAGAGATACCTCTCCGTCATACGGAGTGACAAATCCCAGTCTCGATCCGTGCCAACCCAACAGACACTTTCGGAGATACCCGTAATGCACCTTTATAGTCACCCAGTTACGTTGTGACGTTTGGTACACCCAAAGCACTCCTACGGTATCCGGGAGTTGCACGATCTCATGGTCTAAGGAAATGATACTTGACATTGGAAAAGCTCTAGCAAACGAACTACACGATCTTTTATGCTATGCTTAGGATTGGGTCTTGTCCATCACATCATTCTCCTAATGATGTGATCCCGTTATCAACGACATCCAATGTCCATGGTCAGGAAACCATAACCATCTATTGATCAACGAGCTAGTCAACTAGAGGCTTACTAGGGACATGGTGTTGTCTATGTATCCACACATGTATCTGAGTTTCCTATCAATACAATTCTAGCATGGATAATAAACGATTATCATGAACAAGGAAATATAATAATAACCAATTTATTATTGCCTCTAGGGCATATTTCCAACAGTCTCCCACTTGCACTAGAGTCAATAATCTAGTTCACATCACCATGTGATTAACACTCACAGGTCACATCACCATGTGACCAACATCCAAAGAGTTCACTAGAGTCAACAATCTAGTTCACATCATTATGTGATTAACACTCAATGAGTTCTGGTTTGATCATGTCATGCTTGTGAGAGAGGTTATTAGTCAACGGGTCTGAACCTTTCAGATCCGTGTGTGCTTTATGAATATCTATTTCATCTTGTGGATGCTACCACGCGCTACTTGGAGCCATTTCAAATAACTGCTCTACTATACGAATCCGGTTTACTACTCAGAGTCATCCGGATTAGTGTCAAAGTTCGCATCGACGTAACCCTTTACGACGAACTCCTTTTCACCTCCATAATCGAGAAAATTCCTTAGTCCACTAGATACTAAGGACAAGTTCGACCGCTGTCATGTGATCCGTTCCCGGATCACTATTGTACCCCTTGATCAACTTTGGGCAAGGCACACTTCATGTGCGGTACACAGCATAACATACTGTAGAGCCTACGTCTAAAGCATAGGGGACGACCTTCGTCCTTTCTCTCTCTTCTGCTGTGGTCAGGTCTTGAGTCTTACTCAATACTCACACCTTGCAACACAGCCAAGAACTCCTTCTTTGCTGATCTATTTTGAACTCTTTCAAAATCATGTCAAGGTGTGCGTTCTTTAAAAGTATCATCAGACGTCTTGATCTATCTCTATAGATCTTGATGCCCAATATGAAAGCAGCTTTATCCAGGTCTTCCTTTGAAAAAACTCTTTTCAAACAACCCTTTATGCTTTCCAGAAATTTTACATCATTTCGGATCAACAATATGTCATTCACATATACTTATCAGAAATGTTGTAGTGCTCCCACTCACTTTATTGTAGATACAAGTTTCTAACAAACTTTGTACAAACCCAAAAACTTTGATCACTCCATCAAAGCGTATATTCTGACTCCGAGATGCTTGCTCTAGTCCATGGAAGGATCGCTGGAGCTAGCATACCTTTTAGCATCCTTGGGATCGACAAAACCTTTCTGATTGTATCACATACAACCTTTCCTTACGAAAACTGGTAAGGAAACTTGTTTTGACATCCATCTGCCAGATTTCATAAATGCAGCTAATACTAACATGATTCCGACAGACTTAAGCATCGCTACGGATGAGAAAATCTCATCGTAGTCAACTCCTTGAACTTGTGAAAATACTCTTTGCCACAAGTCGAGCTTCATAGACGGTAACATTACCGTCCACGTCCGTCTTCTTCTTAAAGATCCATTTATCTCAATGGCTTGCCGATCATCGGGCAAGTTCACCAAAGTCCATGCTTTGTTCTGATACATGGATTCTATCTCGGATTTCATGGTTTCTAACCATTTGTCGGAATATGGGCCCACCATCGCTTCTCCATAGCTCGTAGGTTCATTGTTGTCTAACAACATGATATCTAAGACAGGATTACCATACCACTCAGGAGTAGTACATATCCTTGTCGACCTACGAGGTTTGGTAGTGACTTGATCCGAAGTTTCATGATCACTATCATAAGCTTCCACTTCAATTGGTGTAGGTGCCACAGGAACAACTTCCTGTGCCCTGCTACACACTAGTTGAAGTTATGGTTCAATAACCTCATCAAGTCTCCACCATCCTCCCACTCAATTCTTTCAAGAGAAACTTTTCCTCGAGAAAGGACTCATTTCTAGAAGCAATTACTTTTGCTTCCAGATCTGAAATAGGAGGTATACCCAACTGCTTTGGGTTTTCTATGAAGATGCATTTATCCGCTTTGGGTTCGAGCTTATCAGCTTGAAACTCTTTCACATAAGCATCGCAGCCCCAATCTTTTAAGAAACGACAACTTAGGTTTCTCTAAACGGTGTCGTCTCAACGGAATTGCGTGGTGCCCCTTTTAAAGTGAATGCGGTTATCTCTAATGCCTAACCCATAAACGATAGTTGTAATTTGATAAGAGACATCATGGTATGCACCATATCCAATAGGGTGCAGTTATGATGTTCGGACACACCATCACACTGTGGTGTTCCAGGCGGTATTAATTGTGAAACACTTTCCACAATGTCTTAATTGTGTGCCAAACTCGTAACTCAGATATCTCTATGATCATATCATAGACATTTTATCCTCTTGTCACGAAGATCTTCAACTTCACTCTGAAATTACTTGAACCTTTCAATAATTCAGACTTGTGTTTCATCAAGTAAATATTCTCAGCATCTACTCAAATCATCTGTGAAGTAAGAACATAACGATATCTACTTCATGCCTCAACACTCATTGGACTGCATACATCAAAATGTATTACTTCCAATAAGTTGCTCTCTTGTTCCATCTTACTGAAAACGAGGCCTTTCAGTCATCTTGCCCATGTGGTATGATTTGCATGTCTCAAGTGATTCAAAATCAAGTGAGTACAAACGATCCATTTGCATGGAGTTTCTTCATGCATATATACCAATAGACATGGTTCGCATGTCTCAATCTTTTCAAAAATGAGTGAGTCCAAAGATCCATCTACATGGAGCTTCTTCATGCGTTCTATACCAATATGACTCAAATGGCAGTGCCACAAGTATGTGGAACTATCATTACTATTTTATATCTTTTGGCACGAACATGTGTATCACTACGATCGAGATTCATTTTAGGTGCAAGACCATTGAAGGTATTATTCAAATAAACAGAGTAACCATTATTCTCCTTAAATGAATAACCGTATTGCGATAAACATAATCCAATCATGCTCAACGCAAACACCAAATCTTGATTGTAGAGGGAGCATGCGATGCTTGATCACATCAACCTTGGAAACACTTCCAACACATATCGTCATCTCACCTTTAGCTAGTCTCCGTTTATTCCGCAGCTTTTATTTCGAGTTACTAACACTTAGCAACCGAACCGGTATCTAATACCCTGGTGCTGCTAGGAGTACTAGTAAAGTACACATTCATTTAATGTATATCCAATATACTTCTGTCGATCTTGCCTGCCTTCTCATCTACCAAGTATCTAGGGTAGTTCTGCTTCAGTGACCGTTCCCCTCATTACAGGAGCACTTAGTCTCGGGTTTGGGTTTAACTTTGGGATTCTTCGCTAGAGCAGCAAATGATTTGCTGTTTCATGAAGTATCCCTTCTTGCCCTTGCCCTTCTAGAAACTAGTGGTTTTACTAACCATCAATAATTGATGCTCCTTCTTGATTTCTACTTTCGCGGTGTCAAACATCGCGAGTTGCTCAAGGATCATCATATCTATCCCTGATATGTTATAGTTCATCACGAAGCTCTAATAGCTTGGTGGCAATGACTATGGAGAACCATCACTGTCTCATCTGGAAGATTAACTCCCACTCGATTCAAGCGATTGTGGTACTCAGACAAATCTGAGCACATGCTCAACGATTGAGCTTTTCTCCCTCAGTTTGCAGGCTTAAGAAACTTGTCAGAGGTCTCATACCTCTTGACGTGGGCACTAGTCCGAAATCCCAATTTCAGTCTTCGGAACATCTCATATGTTCTGCGACGTTTCAAAAACCGTCTTTGGTGCCATAATTCTAAACCGTTAGCATTACGCACTGAACTATCACGTAGTCATCAAAACGTGTATGTCAGATGTTTCGCAACATCTACAAACGACGCTGAGGTTCAGCACACCGAGCGGTGCATTAAGGACATAAGCCTTCTGTGCAGCAATGAGGACAATCCTCAGTTTACGGACCCAGTCCGCAGAATTGCTACTACCAACTTTCAACTAAATTTTCTCTAGGAACATATCTTAACCAGTAGAACTAAAGCGCAAGCTATGACATAATTTGCAAAGACCTTCTGACTATGTTCATGATAATTAAGTTCATCTGATTAATGAACTCCCACTCAGATAGACATCCCTCTAGTCATCTAAGTGATACATGATCCGAGTCAAACTAGGCCGTGTCCGATCATCACGTGAGACGGACTAGTCATCATCGGTGAACATCTGCATGTTGATCGTATCTACTATACGACTCATGTTCGACCTTTCGATCTCTTGTGTTCCGAGGCCATGTCTGTACATGCTAGGCTCGTCAAGTCAACCTAAGTGTTTCGCATGTGTTCCGAGGCCATGTCTGTACATGCTAGGCTCATCAACACCCGTTGTATTCGAACGTTAGAATCTATCACACCCGATCATCACGTGGTGCTTCGAAACAACGAACCTTCGCAACGGTGCACAGTTAGGGGGAACACGTCTCTTGAAATTTTAGTGAGGGATCATCTTATTTATGCTACCGTCGTTCTAAGCAAATAAGATGTAAACATGATAAACATCACATGCAAATCATAAAGTGACGTATATGGCCAATATCATCTTGCGCCTTTGATCTCCATCTTTGAGGCGCGGCATGATCACCTTCGTCACCGGCATGACACCATGATCTCCATCATCATGATCTCCATCATTGTGTCTTCATGAAGTTGTCTCGTCAACTATTACTTCTACTACTATGGCTAACGGTTAGCAATAAAGTAAAGTAATTACATGGCGTTTTCATTGACACGCAGGTCATACAATAAATTAAGACAACTCCTATGGCTCCTGCTGGTTGTCATTCTCATCGACATGCAAGTCGTGATTCCTATTACAAGAACATGATCAATCTCATACATCACATATATCATTCATCACATCCTTTTTGGCCATATCACATCACAGAGCATACCCTGCAAAAACAAGTTAGACGTCCTCTAATTGTTGTTGCATGCTTTACGTGGCTGCTATGGGTTTCTAGCAAGAACGTTTCTTACCTACGCAAAAGCCACAACGTGATATGCCAATTTCTATTTACCCTTCATAAGGACCCTTTTCATCGAATCCGATTCGACTAAAGTGGGAGAGACAGACACCCGCTAGCCACCTTATGCAACTAGTGCGTGTCAGTCGGTGGAACGTGTCTCACGTAAGAGTACGTGTAAGGTCGGTCCGGGCCGCTTCATCCCATGATGCCGCCTAATCAAGATAAGACTAGTAACGGCAAGAAGAATTGGCAACATCAACGCCCACAACTGCTTTGTGTTCTACTCATGCATAGTAACTACGCATAGGCCTGGCTCATGATGCCACTGTTGGGGATCGTAGCAGAATTTAAAAAATTTCTACGCATCACCAAGATCCATCTATGGAGTATACTAGCAACGAGGGGAAAGGAGTGCATCTACATACCCTTGTAGATTGCGAGCGGAAGCGTTCCAATGAACGGGGTTGATGGAGTCGTACTCGCCGTGATCCAAATCACCGATGACCGAGTGCCGAACGGACGGCACCTCCGCGTTCAACACACGTACGGAGCAGCGACGTCTCCTCCTTCTTGATCCAGCAAGGGGGAAGGAGAGGTTGATGAAGAGCCAGCAGCACGACGGCGTGGTGGTGGAAGTAGCGGGGTCTCGGCAGGGCTTCGCCAAGCTTCTACGAGAGGGAGAGGTGTTGCAGGGGGAGAGGGAGGCGCCAGGGGCTGTCATGCTGCTGCCCTCCCTCCCCCCACTATATATAGGCCCCCTGGGAGGGGGGCGCCGGCCCTGGATCCCATCTACAAGGGGGGGTGGCGGCCAGGGGGGTAACTTGCCCCCCAAGTCAGGTGGGGCGCCCCCCACCCCTAGGGTTTCCAACCCTAGGCGCAGGGGGAGGCCCATGGGGGGCGCCCCAGCCCACTAGGGGCTGGTTCCCTTCCCACTTCAGCCCATGGGGCCCTCCGGGATAGGTGGCCCCACCCGGTGGACCCCCGGGACCCTTTCGGTGGTCCCGGTACACTACCGGTGACCCCCGAAACTTTCCCGGTGGCCGAAACTTGACTTCCTATATATAATTCTTCACCTCCGGACCATTCCGGAACTCCTCGTGACGTCCGGGATCTCATCCGGACTCTACAACATAATACGTTGCAGCCCGAAACGGGTCAGCACATGGAATATGCTGGCAAAATAACACTATAGAGCAATGAACAAGATAAATGCTAACACTACATGCATATATGGCTGGTGGAGGCTCTATGGTTATCATATTTTTGCGTAAAGCCAATTTTTCCCTACTACAAAGGAATATATTTTATTTAACTACAAAGTTGGTTGATAAACATTAAGAATGGAAACCCCATCTCAATCCCAATTAGACAGTAATTAACAACCCAACAAAATTAATTAGGAGTGATGAGATTGTAGGGTAACGCAGCAGAAAACAAAAAATTTCCGACCTACGCACCAACCCAGGACCACTATGGAGACTGCATACATGGTTTGATCTTTTTCGTTACCGACTCGTAGCGCAGCGGGAAGTAGAGTCGATGACGATCGGCGGTGCAGATCCCCGCAGCTAGGATTTACAACCTCCCAACCGCGAGGATGTATACCCTCATTTGCTCCTCAGACAGCCCTCCGGGAGGCGGTCGAACAGCCCCCCGGATGGTGTCGCGGACAGCCCTTCGGGAGGACCTTCGAAACTCGAACGGTCACTCGGACAGCCCTTCGGGAGGACCTTCGAAACTCGGACGGTCACACGGACAGCCCTTCAGGAGGCACTCATGAACTAAGACCGAAACTACGATCTCTCTACAGAGTTGCACACATACGGTGTCATCTATCCGGCAGGGCTTCGCCGTCCAGAACTAGTTCCTGCCGGAACCCAGACAGCCTTACGGCCCTACGAAACTCTTTTCGTGGGAGGGAGAGAAGAAGCCAGATAATGCATGGCATGTGTATGAGAGCAAGGGATGAGTGTGGAGGGCTGCCCCTCCACCTCTATTTATAGGAAATCCCAAGGGGTAGGGTAGTTTCACAAAAAACCCAAAATGCACATGAATGAAGTCCTTCCACAAGGACCTAGGAGTGAAACCAAGGAACAAGAGGGTCCCCAAGGGGGGATACCCCATGTGGCCGGCCACAACCCCATGAGGGGCCCAAAAAATGGCTCCTATCCATCCATGTCATCCCCAAGATCTTTTGGAGCAAAGCCCCAAAAGGTGGCTTTCCATAAAGTAACCATAAAGCTGATTTTCACTATTCACGACGACATTTTTCAGCGTCTGATCGAACTGAAAATATTTATGTGGGCTAAGAACATTTCCAGTACCCACTAAAATGATTTTCAACGCGTTCCGAAACAATTCCGGTTTTAGTGATTTTCATCTGCGAAACGCATCTGAAGTGGCTCCGGCAGCTCCGGAACATTTCCGGTGTTTATCTCAGAAAATTCCAAAAAGCTTCCAGAATGATTCTGGCATCCTCCAAGAATTATCAGGCATGTGCCGAAACCAATTTGACTTAATGGTGTATCCCGAAACAACTTTTCGGTATCATCGAAACTTATCCGATGACCTCTCTCTGCGGTACGATTCCGCTGTCCGAAACTTTTCGGTGTCCGAAACTTTTTCGGTGATTTTCTCTCAGACTCCCTGTCTAGTATTCAGCAGATAGATGACCCTTAAGCGTGTGACCCTATAGGTTCGGTGAAGTATAGACATGACCCGGAACCCCTTCCGATCAATGATCAACATCGGAGCCGTGGACACCCATATTGACCCCTATACCCACACGAATAAATATTCGAGTGAACCTCCAGTTGTCGTGTGCTATTCCTGTTGCTTCGCGATATGTTACAAATACCCGAGGTGAGACATGTTGGCATTCCCGTGGATCAACAACTTGTCCACTATGCTAGTTACCTCGTTACCGGTATTGTTCTCTTTTCTCGTTATCGTGTTCCGGCATCCCCGTGATCAAATCACAAAGTGTCTGGCCAGACGATGATGGATACCGTAACACCGAGAGGGCCCAGAGATATCTCTCCATCGTCGGAGGAGCAAATCCCAATCTTGAGCTATCAAGTTACTTGACACACTTTTCCATGAACCCGTAAGCCGCCGTAATAGCCACCCATTTACGGATGACGTTTAACAAACCCCAAAGTTCATGAAGCAAGCATGAAGAAACTCGATACTCTCATGGTCTAAGGAATCATGCAAACGTTAACCATCTCTGTGTTATGTACCAATAAACTTGTGACGAATGAATCTCATAGCATAACATCATGCCGGGTCGATTCAACACAAATGTTCTCTTAACATTATGCCCTCAAGGTTGCTGACATAGACATGCCCATGATCAGGAAAACATAACCATCATGCAACACTTGATCTAGTCTTAGAGGCCAGACTAGGAATACATTTTACCGTTTATTATTCCACACGTGCATATGAGTCTTCCTCCGAGCCTCGTGGTTATTGCAGACTCGAGAACCATAACAGTTATAGCATGGAACATAAACATAATTATGAACTCGGAGATAAATAATATCATTTATTATTGCCTCTAGGGCATATCTCCTACAGACTCCCACTTGCACTAGAGTCAATAATCTAGTTAATGCTAATGCACTTTACACCTGTGGCACACCGGTGTAAATATGCTTCGCTTGTGGTATAGCCTGATGTCCAACGGATCTGACGACTTCAGTTCCATGTGTATCTTTGCATGTCCTCGCGTTTTCACGTTTTCACAAAATTCATATTTTGTGTGGACTTGGCTTTGTATGTATGTGAATCATAGGTCGAACCTGGATTCCTCAGACTGAGTTATGGAGCAACTACCTGCAGTAGTGTCCCATTGTCAAAAGCCATCTTGGAACTATACTAAGTTCATGAATGAACTATATGATTCAACATCTTCTTTGTCGCTTCTAAAGCGTCAACATACTTAGCCCTTGTTATAGAATTCGCCACAGTAACTAGTTTGAACAAATTCCAACTAACTGTGCCACCACATTGTGTGTTACACAAAACCCTTAACTTAAATCGAAAATCGCACGGTGAAAAGATGAAGACTATCGATGTAACATTTTACAACGAACTCTTCATGATCTCCGCTTGCAAGAAAACATATCATCAGTACTTACTCTAGTACTCAATGACATCGTTCACTGTTGTCCCACGATCAGTACTTTGATCACTTTAGTATCCATACTCACAACACCTTGGGAGTATCGGACATATCTGGTTGTTTTACATACCATGGAATACATGATTAACCCAAACACAAAAGTGTGTGGAATCTGCATCATGTATTTTACTCATCAGTGTTTTGGGACACCGAGTCTTGCAAAAACTCCTTCCATGTGACTTTGGCAAGAATCACTCCTTGGCGTTTTAAATGCTAAAAGGTTTTAGCATCTTGTCAATATGTATTCATTGCTTAGCCCATTAGGTAAATCTATCTCCATAGATCATCATGCCTAATATTGAGGCTATTTAGCCTAAGCACTTCATCGAAAAACTATTTTCAAATGAAGTCCTAATTCGTGTCAAGAAATTTATTTCCAATTACCAATGTGCCAAGCACATAAGGTTTTTAGAAATATTATTACGCTCCCACTTACTTTCTTGAATTACAAGCATCTTCGTTACCCATTGATGAAGTCAAAACCCCTTTGACCATTTCATCAAAACACGAAGATTCCAACTCCATTTTGCTCTCTTCTGTCCATTGCTGGAACTCTGAAGTTTGCATACCTACTAGCATCCTCTGGATCGACAAATTACTTTGGACTGTATCATATACAAGTCCTAGCTTTCATTTCCATCAGATGGAAATCCTTTTATCATCCATGTTTCATATCTCATGATTGAAATATGTATTAATTGCTAGTTCAACCCGAACCGACTTTAAGCATCGCTACGATGAAAACAACCTCATCGTGGTCAACTCTTGAACTTGTTATTTCAACAAGTCGAGCTTTATGGATAAAACATTTTTATCCATATCAGTTTTAAGTTCCATAAATATTCGTTAGACTCTAAGTCTTCCGAAAGGTGTATCAAGGTTTTAATCTTGAATCACTTATATGGAAACTAACTTGGGTTGTATTGGCATTTAGCCAATTCCGGAGTCAGGGCCCATCAACGCTTCCTTGTGTATCGTAGGTATAATGTTGTCTAACAACAATATCTCGTTTGCGCACCTGAGAGGTTTGCACGAGCCTTGCCTACGTGGTTCAGCTGCAAGTTCGACCGAAGTTCATACATTTTATTGTAGAGACTTCCGTATCAGTCGCAGTAGGAAACTCTGGAATTACTTCCAAGGTCTCTTTCCTTTGATCTGATGACTTAGATACTGTTTATCTCGTCGAGTTGCACTATTCTCCCACTCACCTTTTTGAAAGAACCATTCTCTTTAAAAGCACACCATTTCGCGGCAAAACTATTTGCCTCGGTATAGTGAGGGAGGAATACCCAACATTTTGGTATAACCTACAAAGTAGCACTTGTCTGATTTGGAATAGGTTTGTAACCTTTTACACAAGCCCCATATTCCAAATGTTAAGAAAAGATATAACATGGTTGGGCGTACCATACCATGGCTTCATTTCAACAGACCCGATGTAGCTCTTTTCAGTGTAAAAGCCGCAGTCTCTAAAGCATCACTTTAAAAGGGATAATGGCAAATTTATTTATGTCATCTTTCACCTTACCATGTCATAAATGGTTTGATTACATCTCCACAGACTTTCCACTTGCAGTGGTGTTCCAGGAGGTGCAAGTTATGAAACCCCTTTCACAACTCATCAGACATTCGCTAAACATGTAACTCAAATATTCCTTTGTGCAATCAAATTGCAGAAACATAATTTTCTTGTTACAATAACTTCTACTTCATTTCTGAGAACCTTTCGAATGATTTCAAAAGATCCAGACTTACGTCTCATCAAGTAAATATCCATATATCTACTTGAGTAATTTCTGAAGATAAATAAATCCACCACTAACAACACTTATCGGACTACACACATCAAATGTATGATCACTAATAAGTTTGTTGTTCGTTCCTTATGGCCTGTGAACGGTATTTTAGTCACTTCACTTTTCGGAGGAAATTTGCAAGTGTCAGATGATTCAAAATCAAGAAGACTTCAAAATCCATCATAATGGAATTTTCCATGCGGTTTCTCCAATGTGACCAAATGTAGTGCCACACTTGTGTGGTATTCTTTTAGTCTTGCGACATTTAGCGTTAGTGTTATGGATGTATCATATTACCATCAATATTCATAACATACATGCCATCTTGGATGGAAGCATGGCCTTCATGTTATTCATAATACTTAACAACAATTGTTGTTTTTATGAACAACTCTTTTGCAACAAACATTGTGCAATGGGCTAGAATGTATGAAACTCTAAAATGAATTATGAAAGTAAACCCAGAGGTATTGTATTATTATCAATATTCATAACATACATCTCATTCATAATGAAAGTATGGCCCTTGTGTTATTCATAACATCGAACATAAAAAGTTCTCTTATGAACAACCTTCTTGCAAGATACCTTATGCAATGGGATAGAGTTTGTAAAACTCTAAATGAATTATGAAAATAAATACAGACGGCAATACACCGATGGAAGGTATAGTAACATTTACTATGTTCCCTGTGTATACCTTAACCTCATTTCTAGCTAGTCTTTCAGGCCATAGTAGTTCTTACATCGAGTTGCAACAGAATGCAATCGAGCGGGCAATTTTGTGATGAACTCACAATACCCAAGAATTAGTGATTAACATGTTTAACCATAATTCGCAAGAACTATATCTTTGACCAGCCTTCTATACATCAAAAACTTGTATGACATTCATACACGAGCTGGATATTCCAGTCTTCTTTCCTTTTGCCTTTATACTTCTATCAGTTTAACTTTTAGTATTTCTCCTACTCTCAGAAGAAGCACCCAACTTAAGAGTGGCATTAGCCCCGGACTTCCTAGGCGTGTAAGTCATACTAACACCCTTTGGACACTTCCTTTCTCTTTAAGTTGTTGTTTTATTCACCTTTCATTATATGACAGGCGTTCTTCTGGATCCCTTTCCCAACAGTCAAATGCATAGTAAACACTTTTACTAATACTTGCAAACAAACATTGCTTTGTTTGTATCTGAAAATAATTTTCAGTTCCATGAATATCATATAACTATCCCAACTTTCGAAGTTTGGGTTTCATGGAAGCAAACATATTCCACTTGACTGTAACAGAATCCTAGCTTTTGGATCGAAGGACGAGAGTCACATGATCCATAGCATTAGCGGGAGGATACGGAAAGCATGCGATAGGACAATGTCCTTCTCGGCACTTTTGAGGATAATCCTCATATTACGTTACCAATCGTAAAGTTTTAACCAGATATTTAACAGCTATTCAATTTTAATAGGGAAGGTGGAAATGCGAGCCATTATTCTACAACTATTATGCAAGAAACACTTAGACAGTGTTCATAATTAATTGCACTGAGAATTAAACATGTTAATTCAACAGTGCGCTCCCACTCAAATCAATATCTCTCACAATTAATTTTGAGTGATACAAGATCCAGACTTCAATTCATCGCCATAGAATCATCATCTCATAACGGGAATTTTAATCGGTAGGCCAACTTGCCGATCACATCTCTATGTGACTCTTGCTCATCTTTCGATGCGTGTGTTCCGAGCTCAGGACGATCCTGCCATGAACGTCAAGGCAACCAAGTGATCTTGCTGCGAGGTCTGACCTCACCCGCCTCACACTTCTCTAATCGTTCGTACCCATGCATCCATGGCGCACCCCGAAAAGATAGGTGCCGTGACGGTGCTACACTTGGGAGAACACTAACTACTTGATATTTTAAGTGAGAGATCACCCTAATAAAAGCGACTACCGCACAATCAAGAAGGGTGCATCATAAGGGATAAACATCTCAGGCAATTCATAATAGCATGATATGGTATAGCCCTTTCTGACGGAGAAGTATTTCATTTCTTCGTCTTCGGCATTCGCGTCGGTGTTCACCTTCGCGAAGATTGCCACCACCTTGTCGATGCACCAGATAATATTGCTATCTCTATAGCTAACAAAATAATGCATTACAACAAGGTTGACACGCAGGTCATTAAAGTGCAATCATATGGCTCCAGCCATCATGCCGAATCATGACACGCAGGTCATGTTAATCAAATTACATCATATAGTCATCTCATACATAATCGAATTAGTATGAGCACTGCTATACCACATCACATGCACATCCTGCAAAACCAAGTTAGACGCCTCTAATCGGTTTATGCAAAATTTATTTTACGTGGCTTCTAAGGTTTTGACTTAAACCGCAGCGACCAACGTTCATCATCAAGTATGATTATTCAGGTTGCTAGATTAACATCTCGGGGTGTATGAAACACGGGATAATTAAATCTCGAGCCCCATACTAAACTTCGTCATACGCATGACCCCCGTGCAGATCATATCTGCAATGCCCTTTCATCTGCGAATTTCATCTTTCTTTTGACTACGGCAGAACCCAAAGAACTGATAGCACTTCCATGATCAATCAGGATCACGGATTGCCAGAACTTTGTCAAATTCCACCATGCTGTCTCGAGATTGAGCAAACACAAATTCTAGGGAAGCAACAAGAACCTCGGGTAACAGATTTCATCTGTCACCCGCATAAATAATTTTCAGCAATATATCTCATCTACTACCTAATTATATTATGCAATACCCATACATCTCCATGTATTCTAGATCGAAACCTGCATCTACGCATAGCACGGCTCTTGATGCCACCGTAGGGTAACGCAGCAGAAAACAAAAAATTTCCGACCTACGCACCAACCCAGGACCACTATGGAGACTGCATACATGGTTTGATCTTTTTCGTTACCGACTCGTAGCGCAGCGGGAAGTAGAGTCGATGACGATCGGCGGTGCAGATCCCCGCAGCTAGGATTTACAACCTCCCAACCACGAGGATGTATACCCTCATTTGCTCCTCAGACAGCCCTCCGGGAGGCGGTCGAACAGCCCCCCGGATGGTGTCGCGGACAGCCCTTCGGGAGGACCTTCGAAACTCGAACGGTCACTCGGACAGCCCTTCGGGAGGACCTTCGAAACTCGGACGGTCACACGGACAGCCCTTCGGGAGGCACTCATGAACTAAGACCGAAACTACGATCTCTCTACAGAGTTGCACACATACGGTGTCATCTATCCGGCAGGGCTTCGCCGTCCAGAACTAGTTCCTGCCGGAACCCAGACAGCCTTACGGCCCTACGAAACTCTTTTCGTGGGAGGGAGAGAAGAAGCCAGATAATGCATGGCATGTGTATGAGAGCAAGGGATGAGTGTGGAGGGCTGCCCCTCCACCTCTATTTATAGGAAATCCCAAGGGGTAGGGTAGTTTCACAAAAAACCCAAAATGCACATGAATGAAGTCCTTCCACAAGGACCTAGGAGTGAAACCAAGGAACAAGAGGGTCCCCAAGGGGGGATACCCCATGTGGCCGGCCACAACCCCATGAGGGGCCCAAAAAATGGCTCCTATCCATCCATGTCATCCCCAAGATCTTTTGGAGCAAAGCCCCAAAAGGTGGCTTTCCATAAAGTAACCATAAAGCTGATTTTCACTATTCACGACGACATTTTTCAGCGTCTGATCGAACTGAAAATATTTATGTGGGCTAAGAACATTTCCAGTACCCACTAAAATGATTTTCAACGCGTTCCGAAACAATTCCGGTTTTAGTGATTTTCATCTGCGAAACGCATCTGAAGTGGCTCCGGCAGCTCCGGAACATTTCCGGTGTTTATCTCAGAAAATTCCAAAAAGCTTCCAGAATGATTCTGGCATCCTCCAAGAATTATCAGGCATGTGCCGAAACCAATTTGACTTAATGGTGTATCCCGAAACAACTTTTCGGTATCATCGAAACTTATCCGATGACCTCTCTCTGCGGTACGATTCCGCTGTCCGAAACTTTTCGGTGTCCGAAACTTTTTCGGTGATTTTCTCTCAGACTCCCTGTCTAGTATTCAGCAGATAGATGACCCTTAAGCGTGTGACCCTATAGGTTCGGTGAAGTATAGACATGACCCGGAACCCCTTCCGATCAATGATCAACATCGGAGCCGTGGACACCCATATTGACCCCTATACCCACACGAATAAATATTCGAGTGAACCTCCAGTTGCCGTGTGCTATTCCTGTTGCTTCGCGATATGTTACAAATACCCGAGGTGAGACATGTTGGCATTCCCGTGGATCAACAACTTGTCCACTATGCTAGTTACCTCGTTACCGGTATTGTTCTCTTTTCTCGTTATCGTGTTCCGGCATCCCCGTGATCAAATCACAAAGTGTCTGGCCAGACGATGATGGATACCGTAACACCGAGAGGGCCCAGAGATATCTCTCCATCGTCGGAGGAGCAAATCCCAATCTTGAGCTATCAAGTTACTTGACACACTTTTCCATGAACCCGTAAGCCGCCGTAATAGCCACCCATTTACGGATGACGTTTAACAAACCCCAAAGTTCATGAAGCAAGCATGAAGAAACTCGATACTCTCATGGTCTAAGGAATCATGCAAACGTTAACCATCTCTGTGTTATGTACCAATAAACTTGTGACGAATGAATCTCATAGCATAACATCATGCCGGGTCGATTCAACACAAATGTTCTCTTAACATTATGCCCTCAAGGTTGCTGACATAGACATGCCCATGATCAGGAAAACATAACCATCATGCAACACTTGATCTAGTCTTAGAGGCCAGACTAGGAATACATTTTACCGTTTATTATTCCACACGTGCATATGAGTCTTCCTCCGAGCCTCGTGGTTATTGCAGACTCGAGAACCATAGCAGTTATAGCATGGAACATAAACATAATTATGAACTCGGAGATAAATAATATCATTTATTATTGCCTCTAGGGCATATCTCCTACAGAGATCAAATCAATAATTCAAGAATCAGATACTCAAGATGTCCATAACCGGGGACACGGCTAACCATGATTAGTTTGTACACTCTGCAGAGGTTTGCGCACTTTTCCCCACAAGACTCGATCTCCTCCGTTGAATTTCTCACACTACATGGTGTTTGACAAACGGATGACCGAGACACAGTCTTTCAGAAGCATTAACTCTTTCGACGAGTAAACCGTACCACCTACATCCCCTACATCTGCTAGTTTACCACTGAAGAGGTCACATAACATACTCAACTATGCCAGAGCCCATAATGGCTTGTGGCTGCACACGGAATTTTCTAGCATGAATAATCTTATGATCCCTTTGAGCCTGGGTGGCGAACCATAGGATGATCACACGGATTCCCCGGGATCTCCTTGGACAACACTGGATTCCCCAGGTGCCCAAAAACAATCCACCCAGATGTGTATAAGAGTAGCCACCTTAAATAAACCCTTAATTAACATTAATCTCTCACATATGTCATGAATCTCTCAAACCAAACTACGTTTACAAGCATAGCATAGCAGTAATAGCATAACGTAGAGGTAACTCCCAAGGTTTCAAATAAGGGACAATAGGTTCTACCTCATCATCTACTTCCCAAAACCCACATTTAATAAATCCTACTCATGCAATGTTGGAGGGTTGAAACTAATGCATAAAACTGGGTAATAAAGGGGTATGATCAAAGTGTTACTTGCCTTGCTGACGATCTGCAAACCCTAGAGACTCGTAGTAGCACGCTTCGCACTCCGGAAATTCTATCGCAAACAAACAATAGCATACATAAGAATTCAAGCATAGATGCAAGGGTAAAACTCAGATGAGAAAGTCCAAACTGAAATTTCAACTGAAGTGCTTCGATTTGCAAAAAGAATCAATCAAATCGGAGCTACGAAACTCAAACTACGATCAAAAGAAGTTCGAAAACAAATCTGCTTGAAAACCAAATTTTAAATTGTCAAAAATCTTGTTCAAGTTGATTAACTGGAAAGAGGGGGTCGAGACGAAGATTTTGGCGTTGGTTTCACTGGATTTGGACAAACAAGCAAGAAGTTGCGAGGGTTTGAAGATCAGGGGCTAATCTGCGATAAAAATAATCGCGGATAGGTCCCTGGAAGAAAATAAAATAAAAAGAAAAACCTATCGAACGAACGTTCGCTATGAGAGACGAGCGGACGAACGTGTTCGCCAACAGTGACGTTCGGGTGAACGTTCGCTAATTAGCGAAACCGAAAAAAACAAAACCAAACCGATCTAACGAAAAAAAGCGGGGCGATGTTTCGTCGGTTTTACCGATTCAACAAAAAAACCGGCGGCGGCGAGATCCGGCGGGTCCGACGGGATTTCTGGCGGCGGCGGCTTCGGGCAATGGCGAGGTGGGGCGGCGTCGCAGGCGGCGGCAGCAAGCAGCGACGGCGGTGTCCGGCTGCGGCGGCTACGGTGGGAGGTGGCAGCTGCGGCGTGGCTTGGTGGAAGGAGAGGGCGGCGGCGGCGGGGCGGTATTTAAAGAGGAGGGGCGGCTTGGAGGAGGGGCAAGGCGGCGGGGAGGCGGAGTCCGGCTCGGACTGGGAGTCCGGCGGCGGTGCGGCTCCCACGCGGGGAAGGCTGCGGCGGCCCGGCTCGGCTGGGCCTTTGGAGAAGTCATATTATCTTCTCTCATGTATTTTTAATATTAGAAATATTCGGAGAGAGAAAATATTAAAACCAAATTGATCCTCTTTTCAAATTTGAGAGAATTCAAATATGAAAATTTATGAAATCTCCAACTCTCTCCTTGGGTCCTTGAGTTGCTTAAGATTTCTAGGATCACAACCAAAATGCAGAAAAAAATATGATATGCATATGATGACCTATGTATAACATCCAAGTTGAAAATTGGGATGTTACAAACCTACCCCCCTTAAGATGAATCTCGCCCTCGAGATTCGGGTTGGCTAGAAAATAGGTGTGGGTGGCCTTTCCGTTGGTCTTCTTCTCATTCCCAGGTGGCTTCATCCTCGGTATGGTGGCTCCACTGAACTTTGCAAAACTTGGTAACTTTACTGCGTGTAACTCGGCTGGCAAACTCGAGAATCTTGACGGGTTTGTCCTCATAGGTTAGGTCACTATCCAACTGAATTGCTTCCAGGGGCACTATATCTCTCAGAGGAATATCGGCCATCTCTGCATGGCACTTCTTCAACTAGGAAACGTGAAACACATCATGAACTCCTGACAGTCCTTCGGGTAACTCCAAATTGTATGCCACTTCTCCCATTCGTTCCAAAACTCGGTATGGTCCTACAAATCTCGGGGCTAACTTTCCCTTAACTCCAAATCGTTTAACTCCTCGCAGAGGTGACACACGAAGATATGCTCTGTCTCCGATCTCATAGACTACCTCCTTGCGTTTGGAGTCTGCATAACTCTTCTGCCTGGACTGAGCTACCTTTAGTCTGTCGCGAATCAACTTAACCTTCTCTTCAGACTCCTTAATTAGATCCGGTACAAACAACTGACGGTCTCCAACTTCATCCCACATCAACGGTATCCTGCACCTTCTCCCATACAAAGCTTCGAAAGGTGCCATCTTCAAACTAGCTTGATAACTGTTGTTGTAGGAGAACTCTGCGTAGGGCAAATTATCATCCTAACTGGATCCATAATCTAATGCACAAGCTCTCAACATGTCCTCCAGAATCTGATTAACTCTCTCGGTCTGTCCATCTATCTGCAGATGAAAGGTTGTACTAAACTCTAGCCTGGTACCCAAAGTCTGATGCAACTGATGCCAAAACTTTGAAGTAAACTATGTTCCTCTATCTGATATGATGGTCCTCGGAACTCCATGCAGACATACGATCCTGATCATATATATCTTGGACAACTTCGCACTCGTATAGGTAGTTTTCACTAGGATAAAGTGAGCCACTTTGGTCAAGCGATCGACTACTACCCAGATAGAACCATATCCCGATCGGGTCCTGGGTAATCCGATAACGAAATCCATGCCAAGCTTGTCCCACTTCCATTCGGGTATCGGCATAGGCTGCAGTAATCCTGCTGGCTTCTGATGTTCTGCCTTCACTCTCTGACATACACCACATACGGCTACATACTCGGCAATATCCTTCTTCATACCTGTCCACCAAAAACGCTCCTTTAAATCCAAATACATCTTGGTGTTTCCGGGGTGTATCGAGTATGGTGAATCGTGGGCCTCCTGAAGTATTAACTTCCTGATCTCTGCATTATTGGGTACATATACACGGTCCTCAAACCATAAGGTTTCGTGCTCATCCTCTCGAAAACCCTTGGCTTTTCCTTTGCTCATCTTCTCCTTTATCTCAGCAATTTCTTTGTCACCCTTCTGAGCTTCTCGAATCTTTCCCAGTAATGTAGACTGAACCTCCATTACTGCAACAAAACCTCTTGAAACTATTTCCAAACGAAGTTCCTTGAGATCGTCGACTAACTCCTGCGGTAATCCTCCGCTTACGAGGGTATTGACATAACTCTTTCGGCTCAAAGCGTCTGCTACGACATTGGCCTTTCCTGGATGATAATGCAACTTCATATCATAATCCTTTATAAGCTCCAATCATCTCCTTTGCCTGAGGTTTAGCTCCTTCTGAGTGAAAATGTACTTCAAACTCTTGTGATCCGTGTACACATCACAAACTGTTTCCAATAAGAAAATGTCTCCAGGTCTTGAGCGCATGCACTACGGCTGCTAACTCCAAATCATGTGTGGCATAATTCAACTCATGCGGTCAAAGATGTCGTGAGGCATATGAAACAACTCTTCCGTCCTGCATAAGTACACCTCCAAGTCCTTAGCGGGAAGCGTCGCAATACACTTGGAAATCCTTGCGTATATCTGGAAGAATTAGCACTGGGGTTGTAACCAAACGTTTCTTCAACTCCTTAAAACTAGCCTCACACTCATCCGTCCATTTAAACTTAGTGTCCTTCTTCAACAACTCCGTCATGGGCTTCGCAATCTTGGAAAAATTCTCAATGAATCTCCGGTAATATCCCGCGAGTCCTAGAAAACTGCGGATCTCCCAACTGAGGTGGGTGACGACCACTCAGTGACTGACTGAACCTTGGTAGGGTCTACTGCTATACCTTCTCCTGATATAACATGTCCAAGGAATCCAACTTCCTTCAACCAAAACTCACATTTGCTGAACTTGGCATATAGCTGGTGTTCCCTGAGCTTCTCGAGAACTAAATGCAAATGCTCCTTGTGCTCCTCTTCATTCTTCGAGTATACCAAAATATCATCAATGAACACCACCACAAACTTATCCAGGAACTCCATGAACACCTTATTCATCATACTCATGAAATAGGCAGGGGCATTAGTCAATCTAAACGACATAGTTGTGTACTCATATAGCCCGTACCTTGTGGTAAATGTTGTCTTAGGTATATCATGTTCTCGGATCTTCAACTGGTGGTATCCTGATCATAGATCGATCTTGGAAAATACTTTAGCTCCTTGCAGTTGGTCAATCAAATCATTAATCATCGGTAGTTGGTATTTGTTCTTGATCGTTACTTCATTCAATGCACGATAATCAACAACCATTCTCAAAGATCCATCCTTCTTCTCAACCAAGAGCACTGGGGCTCCCCACGATGACGAACTTGGTCGAATGTAACCTTTCTCCAATAACTCCTTAATCTGCTTCTTAATTTCTTCTAGATCATTTGCGGGCATCCGGTATGGCCTCTTTGATATTGGTCCGGTGCCTGGCAACAGCTCTATCAACAATTCTATATCTCGATCCGGCGGCATGCCTGGTAGTTCCTCTGGAAATACATCCGGGTAATCCTTCACTACAGGCACTTCCTCCTGAACAACTCCTGAGATGGAATTTACTTGAGTCCTCCTCGGCGCATGCCTGGATACATACTTGATCTTTTTTCCCTCCGGGGTGGTGAGAAGTATCAATTTACTAGCACAGTCAATGTTTCCTCCATACTTCGATAGCCAATCCATGCCTAGTATTATATCCAATCCTTGTGACTCCAAAATTATTAGGTCTGAGGGGAAAACATGGCTACCAATGGTTAAGGGTAACCGATCACACCATCGGCTGGCCATATACTCTGCTCCTGGCGAGCTTACTAACATGGGTGACCTAAGGGCTAAGGTTGGCAACCTAAACTTGTCCACAAATCCCCTTGATATGTATGAATGCGATGCACCAGTATCAAAAAGAACGAGAGCGGTAAATGACTTAACCAAAAACTTACCAATCACGGCGTCAGGCTGATCTTCAACTTCCTCCACGTTGATGTGGTTCACCTGACCTCTGGTGAAGGGATTGGGCTTCTTCCCAGAGCTTCCATTTCCATTGCCATTCTTCAACTCAGAACAATCATTGGCGTAGTGCCCAGTCTTCCCGCATTTGTAACAGGTGACATTACTCAGATACTTCTTAGCGGCCGTTGCTGGGTTGGAACGTTTCTGGTTGCTGCTTGCTCCATTCCCATTTCCATTCTTGGGGCCACTATGGTTATGCGAACTTCCTCCATTGTGAGTGTGGCCTCCATGGTTATGGCGAGTATGTCCTCCGGAGTTGCTGCTTCCCTTCAATCATAAGAGCCCTGTCTACCAACTCCTGGTAGTTAGCAAATGTAGCTACCATCAGCTGCATGCTCAGCTCATCATTCAGCCCTTCCATAAACTTCTCCTGCTTCGCGGCATCTGTGGCCACATCATCCGGGGCATAGCAGGCTAATTTGCTGAACTCATCCACGTACTGCCCCACAGTACGGTTTTCCTGGCATAAGTTGCGAAACTCATGCTTCTTCATGCTCATAGCTCCAGTTGAGACATGTGCAGTGCAGAACGCTTGTTGAAACTGATCCCAAGTGACATTGGCTATAGGGAAAGTGGCTGTTGCTACCTCTTGAGCTTGCGTTGGTTTTTCCCTTGAAGAGGAAAGGGTGATGCAGCAAAGTAGCATAAGTATTTCCCTCAGTTTTTTAGAACCAAGGTATCAATCTAGTAGGAGACTACACGCAAGTCGCCTCGTACCTACACAAACAAATAAGAACCTTGCAACCAACGTGATAAAGGGGTTATCAATCCCTTCACGGCCACTTGCAAAAGTGAGATCTGATAGAGATAATAAGATAAATATTTTTGGTATTTTTATGATAAAGATTGAAAGTAAAGATTGCAAAGTAAAATAGATTGGAAACTTATATGATGGAGAATAGACCCGGGGGCCATAGGTTTCACTAGTGGCTTCTCTCCAGATAGCATAAGTATTACGGTGGGTGAACAAATTACTGTCGAGCAATTGATAGAATAGTGCATAGTTATGAGAATATCTAGGCATGATCATGTATATAGGCATCACGTCCGCGACAAGTAGACCGAAACGATTCTGCATCTACTACTATTACTCCACACATCGACCGCTATCCAGCATGCATCTAGAGTATTAAGTTCATAAGAACAGAGTAACGCATTAGGCAAGATGACATGATGTAGAGGGATAAACTCAAGCAATATGATATAAACCCCATCTTTTTATCATCGATGGCAACAATACAATACGTGTCGTTTCCCCTGTTGTCACTAGGACCGAGCACCTCATGGTTGAACCCAAAGCTAAGCACTTCTCCCACTACAAGAAAGATCAATCTAGTAGGCCAAACCAAACCGATAATTCGAAGAGACTTGCAAAGATAACAAATCATACATAAAAGAATTTAGAGGAGATTCAAATATTGTTCAAAGATAATCTTGATCATAAACCCACAATTCATCGGATATCGACAAATACACCGCAAAAAGAGTTACATCGAATAGATCTCCAAGAAGATCGAGGAGAACTTTGTATTGAGATCCAAAGAGAGAGAAGAAGCCATCTAGCTAATAACTATGGACCCGAAGGTCTGAGGTAAACTACTCACATATCATCGGAGAGGCTATGGTGTTGATGTAGAAGCCCTCCGTGATCGATTCCCCCTCCGGCAGAGCACCAGAAAAGGCCCCAAGATGGGATCTCACGGGTACAGAAGGTTGCGGCGGTGGAAATAGGGTTTCGTGGTGCTCCTGGATGTTTTCGGGGTACATGGATATATATAAGAGGAAGAAGTAGGTCGGTGGAGCTACGAGGGGCCCACGAGGGTGGGGGCGCGCCGAGGGGGGTAGGCGCGCCTCCCTGCCTCGTGGCCTCCTCGTTCGTTTTCTTGACGTCCACTCCAAGTCCTCTGGATCATGTTTGTTCCAAAAATAACTCTCCCGAAGGTTTCATTCCGTTTGGACTCTGTTTGATATTCCTTTTCTGTGAAACACAGAAATAGGCAAAAAAATAGCACTTTGCACTCGGCCTTGGGTTAGTAGGTTAGTCCCAAAAATAATATAAAAGTGTTTAGTAAAGCCCATTAAACATCCAAAACAGATAATATAATAGCATGGAACAATCAAAAATCATAGATACGTTGGAGGCGTATCAAGCATCCCCAAGCTTAATTCCTGCTCATCCTCGAGTAGGTAAATGATAAAAACAGAATTTTTCATGTGGAATGCTACCTAGCATAATTCTCAATGTAATTTTCTTTATTGTGGCATGAATGTTCTGATCCGAAAGATTCAAGACAAAAATTTAATATTGACATAAAAATAATAATACTTCAAGCATACTAACAAAGCAATCATGTCTTCTCAAAATAACACGGCCAAAGAAAGTTATCCCTACAAAATCATATAGTCTGGCTATGCTCTATCTTCATCACACAAAGTATTTAATCATGCACAACCCCGATGGCAAGCCAAGCAATTGTTTCATACTTTTGATGTTCTCAAACTTTTTCAATCTTCACGCAATACATGAGAGTGAGCCATGGACATAGCACTATATGTGGAATAGAATGGTGGTTGTGGAGAAGACAAAAAGGAGAAGATAGTCTCACATCAACTAGGCATATCAACGGGCTATGGAGATGCTCATTAATAGATATTAATGTGAGTGAGTAGGGATTTCCATGCAACGGATGCACTAGAGCTATAAGTGTATGAAAGCTCAACAAAAGAAACTAAGTGGGTGTGCATCCAACTCGCTTGCTCACGAAGACCTAGGGCATTTTGAGGAAGCCCATCATTGGAATATACAAGCCAAGTTCTATAATGTAAAATTCCCACTAGTATATGAAAGTGACAACATAAGAGACTCTCTATCATGAAGATCATGGTGCTACTTTGAAGCACAAGTGTGGTAAAAGGATAGTAACATTGTCCCTTCTCTCTTTTTCTCTCATTTTTTCTTTTTTTTATTTTGGCCTTTTTCTCTTTTTTTATGGCCTCTTTTCTTTCTCTTTTTTTTTATTTTTAGTCCGGAGTCTCATCCCGACTTGTGGGGGAATCATAGTCTCCATCATCGTTTCCTCACATGGGATAATGCTCTAATAATGATGATCATCACACTTTTATTTACTTACAACTCAATACTTAGAACAAAATATGTCTCTATGTGAATGCCTCTGGCGGGGTACCGGGACATGCAATGAATCAAGAGTGACATGTATGAAAGAATTATGAATGGTGGCTTTGCCACAAATACAATGTCAACTACATGATCATGCAAAGCAATATGATAATGATGAGGCGTGTCATAATAAACGGAACGGTGGTAAGTTGCATGGCAATATATCTCGGAATGGCTATGGAAATGCCATAATAGGTAGGTATGGTGGCTGTTTTGAGGAAGGTATATGGTGGGTGTTTGATACCGGCGAAAGGTGCGCGGTATTGGAGAGGCTAGCAATGGTGGAAGGGTGAGAGTGTGTATAATCCATGGACTCAACATTAGTCATAAAGAACTCACATACTTATTGCAAAAATCTATTTGTTATCGAAACAAAGTACTACGCGCATGCTCCTAGGGGGATAGATTGGTAGGAAAAGACCATCGCTCGTCCCCGACTGCCACTCATAAGGAAGACAATCAATAAATAAATCATGCTCCGACTTCATCACATAACGGTTCACCATACGTGCATGCTACGGGAATCACAAACTTTAACACAAGTATTTCTAAAATCCACAACTACTCAACTAGCATGACTCTAATATCACCATATTCATATCTCAAAACAATTATCAAGTATCAAACTTCTCTTAATATTCAATGCACTTTATATGATAGTTTTTGTTATACCTATCTTGGATGCCTATTACTTTAGGACCAATATTTTAACCAAAGAAAATTACCATGCTGTTTTGTAGGACTCTCAAAATAATAATAGTTAAGCATGAAAGATCAATAATTTCTATAAAATAAAACCACCACCGTGCTCTAAAAGATATAAGTGAAGCACTAGGGCAAAATTATCTAGCTCAAAAGATATAAGTGAAGCACATAGAGTATTCTAATAAATTCTGATTCATGTGTGTCTCTCCCAAAAGGTGTGTACAGAAAGTATGATTGTGGTAAAATAAAAAACAAAGACTCAAATCATACAAGACGCTCCAAGCAAAACACATATCATGTGGTGAATAAAAATATAGCATCAAGTAAAGTTACCGATGGACGAAGACGAAAGAGGGGATGCCTTCCGAGGCATCCCCAAACTTAGGCTTTTGGTTGTCCTTGGATTTTACCTTGGGGTGCCTTGGGCATCCCCAAGCTTAGTCTCTTGCCACTCCTTGTTCCATAATCCATCAAATCTTTACCCAAAGCTTGAAAACTTCACAACACAAAACTCAACAGAAAATCTCATGAGCTCCGTTAGCGAAATAAAACAAACCACCACTCTAAGGTACTGTAATGAAATCATTCTTTATTTATATTGGTGTTAAACCTACTGTATTCCAACTTCTCTATGGTTCATAACCTCCGATACTAGCCATAGATTCATCAAAATAAGCAAACAACACACGAAAAACAGAATCTGTCAAAAACAGAACAGTCTGTAGTAATCTGGATCTAACGCAAACTTATGTAACTCAGAAAAATCTACCAAAATAGGAAGACCTAGATAATTTGTTTATTGATCTACTGCAATTGGAATCAGTATTTTATCACGTGCTGGTGATTTTTAACAATTGCTTTTGTGTGCAGAAAGTTTCTGACTTTTTCAGCAAGATCAAATAACTATCATCCAAGAAGATCCTACAGGTTTTACTTGGCACAAACACTAATTAAAACATAAAACCACATCTAACCAGAGGCTAGATCAAATATTTATTACTAAACAGAACCAAAAAGCAAGAAACAAAAATAAAATTGGGTTGCCTCCCAACAAGCGCTATCGTTTAACGCCCCTAGGTAGGCATAAAGGCAAGAATAGATCTAGGTATTATCATCTTTGGTATGCAATCCATAAGTGGCTCTCATAATAGATTCATAAGGTAATTTAATTTTCTTCCTAGGAAAGTGTTCCATGCCTTTCCTTAACGGAAATTGGAATCTAATATTCCCTTCCTTCATATCAATAATCGCACCAATCGTTCTAAGGAAAGGTCTACCAAGAATAATAGGACATGAAGGATTGCAATCTATATCAAGAACAATGAAATCTACGGGCACATAATTCCTATCTGCAACAATAAGAACATCATTAATCCTTCCCATAGGTTTCTTAATGGTGGAATCCGCAAGATGCAAGTTTAAGGAACAATCATCAAATTCATGGAAACCTAACAAATCACACAAAGTTTTTGGAATCGTGGAAACACTAGCACCAAAATCACACAAAGCATAGCATTCATGATCTTTGATCTTAATTTTAATAGTAGGTTCCCACTCATCATAAATTTTTCTAGGGATAGAAACTTCTAATTCAAGCTTTTCTTCATAGGATTGCATTAAAGCATCAACGATATGTTTAGTGAAAGCTTTATTTTGACTATAAGCATGAGGAGAATCTAGCACGGATTGCAACAAGTAAATACAATATATTAAAGAACAATTATCATAATTAAATTCCTTGAAATCCAAAATAGTGGGTTCATTGCTATGTAAAGTTTTGACCTCTTCAATCCCACTTTTCCAAAATTTTGCATCAAGATCTAAAAACTCCGAATCATTGGGACGCCTTTTAACTAAAGTTGACTCATCTCCAGTCCCATTATTATCAAGATTCATATTGCAAAACAAAGATTTAATAGGAGATACATCAATCACTTTTAGATCTTCATCCTTATTATCATGAAAACTAGAAGAACACGCTTTTACAAAGCAATCTTTCTTAGCACGCATCCTAGCGGTTCTTTCTTTGCACTCATCAATGGAAATCCTCATAGCTTTGAGAGACTCATTGATATAATGCTTAGGTGGAATAGATCTAAGTTTCAAAGAATCAACATCAAGAGAAATTCTATCCACGCTCCTAGCCAACTCATCAACCTTAAGCAATTTTTCTTCAAGCAAAGCATTAAATTCTTTAACACTAGTATCAAAATCAGAGGGCGTCTTATTAAAATTTCCATAAGAGTTGTTGTAGGAATTACCATAATTATTAGAGGAACTACTAGGGAACGGCCTAGGATTAAAGTTTCCTCTATACGCGTTGTTACTAAAATTATTCCTACCAACAAAATTCACATCCATAGATTCATTATTATTATCAATAGTGGACAAAGGCATATCATTAGGATCAGAAGAAACACTCTTATTAGCAAACAATTTCATAAGTACATCCATCTTTCCACTCAAAACATTAATCTCTTCAATTGCATGCACCTTTTTACTAGTAGATCTTTCAGTGTGCCATTGAGAATAATTAACCATAATATTATCTAGGAGTTTAGTAGCTTCTCCTAAAGTGATTTCCATAAAAGTGCCTCCCGCGGCCGAATCTAAAAGATTTCTAGAAGCAAAATTCAATCCGGCATAATTTTTTTTGTATAATCATCCATAAATTCAAACCATGTGTAGGGCAATTACGTATCATTAATTTCATCCTCTCCCAAGCTTGTGCAACATGTTCATGATCAAGTTTCTTAAAATTCATAATGTCGTTTCTAAGGCAGATGATCTTAGCAGGAGGAAAATACTTAGAGATAAAAGCATCTTTGCACTTATTCCATGAATCAATACTATTTTTAGGCAAAGACGAAAACCAAGTTTTAGCACGATCTCTAAGCGAAAAAGGAAATAGCTTCAATTTAACAATATCATTATCCACATCTTTCTTCTTTTGCATATCACACAAATCAACAAAGATGTTTAGATGGGTAGCGGCATCTTCACTAGGAAGGCCGGCGAATTGATCTTTCATGACAAGATTCAAAAAAGCATCATTAATTTCACAAGATTCAGCATCGGTAATAGGAGCAATCGGAGTGCTAAGAAAATCATTGTTGTTGGTATTGGAAAAGTCACACAATTTAGTATTATCTTGAGCCATTGTGACAAGCGATCCAACACACAAGCACACACAAGAAGCAAGTGAAGGAAAAAGCGAACGGAAAAAGAGGGCGAATAAAACGGCAAGGGTGAAGTGGGGGAGAGGAAAACGAGAGGCAAATGGCAAATAATGTAATGCGAGGGATAAGAGTTTGTGATGGGTACTTGGTATGTCTTGACTTGGCGTAGATCTCCCCGGCAACGGCGCCAGAAATCGCCCGTTGGCGGGAGATCAAATCTTGACTTGACTTGGTGTAAGCCTCCCCAGCAACGGCGCCAGAAATCCTTCTTGCTACCTCTTGAGCTTGCGTTGGTTTTTCCCTTGAAGAGGAAAGGGACATGATGTAGAGGGATAAACTCAAGCAATATGATATAAACCCCATCTTTTTATCCTCGATGGAAACAATACAATATGTGTCGTTTCCCCTGCTGTCACTGGGATCGAGCACCGCATGGTTGAACCCAAAGCTAAGCACTTCTCCCATTGCAAGAAAGATCAATCTAGTAGGCCAAACCAAACTGATAATTCGAAGAGACTTGCAAAGATAACAAATCATACATAAAAGAATTCAGAGGAGATTCAAATATTGTTCATAGATAATCTTGATCATAAACCCACAATTCATCGGATCTCGACAAACACACCGCAAAAAGAGTTACATCGAATAGATCTCCAAGAAGATCGAGGAGAACTTTGTATTGAGATCCAAAGAGAGAGAATAAGCCATCTAGCTAATAACTATGGACCCGAAGGTCTGAGGCAAACTACTCACACATCATCGGAGAGGCTATGGTGTTGATGTAGAAGCCCTCCGTGATCGATTCCCCCTCCGGCAGAGCGCCGGAAAAGGCCCCAAGATGGGATCTCACGGGTACAGAAGGTTGCGGCAGTGGAAATAGGGTTTCGTGGTGCTCCTGGATGTTTTCGGGGTACATGGATATATATAGGAGGAAGAAGTAGGTCGGTGGAGCTATGAGGGGCCCACGAGGGTGGGGGCGCGCCTAGGGGGGCATGTGCATCTCCCTGCCTTGTGGCCTCCTTGTTCGTTTCTTGACGTCCACTCCAAGTCCTCTGGATCACGTTTGTTCCAAAAATAACTCTCCCAAAGGTTTCATTCCGTTTGGACTCCGTTTGATATTCCTTTTCTGCGAAACACTGAAATAGGAAAAAAACAGCAATTTGCACTGGGCCTTGGGTTAGTAGGTTAGTCCCAAAAATAGTATAAAAGTGTTTAGTAAAGCCCATTAAACATCCAAAACAAATAATATAATAGGATGGAACAATCAAAAATCATAGATACGTTGGAGACGTATCAGCTCTGTAATTCTCCCACCATGAGGCTGCGGGTCCATCCAGTTGGTGTGCGACAAAGCGCACCTTCTCAGCATCTATGCAACCTACGGTGGTCAACTCCCTTCCAATCCTACGTAGCCAGTCATCAGCAACAATCGGCTCGGTGCTACTGGAAAACACCGGCGGATTCAACCTCAGAAAACAGGCTAAGTTGTCAACTGGAGGTGGTGGCGGTGGGTTGTTATTGTTGTTTTTGTTGTTGTTGCCTTGGTTTTGGACTAGCAACTGCATCAAGGCATTTTGTTGTTGTATCAACTGAGTGAGCTCCGGTGGGAAGACAAATCCGGGGTCACGTCTCGGAGGCATCTGATGGGTTTAGAGGGGAGAGATTAGAATAGAGTGAGGTCTAAAGAGAATTCACTACCTATATGCACATGAGACAAACACATTCATATCACACCACTCAATTCAAACAAGGGCATACAATCGATCTAGCTACCGTTACAAAATACTCGGACTACTACTATATACATGAAGGAATACTACTGATAATATGGTGGTCGACTAGAAATTTTGATCGGTGGAAGACTCCATGTTATCCGCTCCAGCTTCGTCTTCGTAATCATCATCACTACTGTCGGGGTCGGAGTCGGTGTCGTCGATGATGATATAGTCTTTACAACGGATGTCCTCCTTAGGTGCGGGATCTCCCATGAATACTCCTAGCTTCTTCTTCAGGTCTTCATTCTTCTCTAGTAGCACTGCGATTTCCTCCTCATATCCATCGCGTGTAGACTTGAGTTCCTCTTCAAGCTCCATGTTCCTGGTCATCACCTTCTTCGGATCTACCATGCTGGCGCACATTTGGTTCTCCTGGCGGCGAATGTGCTGGTTTAACTCTTGGATGAAGGCTGCAATGGACTTGTCCCTCCTGGTGCTGATCATCTCCCATTGCTCATCTCGGTGCCCACATATCTGGTAGATGGTGTCCTTCAGATCCCTGTTCTAGACTTCGCCGATGCGTCCCATGGCGATGTGGGCTGCCATGCTCTTTCAGACTCCAGGTTGGTGCATCAAAGGAAAACTCTATGGGCTCAGTAACTGGCGCGAATGTCCTTCCTGGAACATGAACTCGAATCATCCAACACTCCTCTTCTGGTAAAGTGGCGGTGTAGGTCCCGGTGAAGCTTGGTATTCCGAAGTTCAGGTACCTAGTGACTTCCTTCAAGTGTCGTTCAAAAGGTGTGTCTTCATCCAGTTGAGCAAACTTGTTCCTTGGGTCCGCCATCTATAGAGTGGAAAATGGAGAGGAGTCAGAAATGAGTAGAGAAGAGTGACCTATGGCTTATCTTAGTGGTCGCGTCCTACAGTCAGCGTGTGCTCTGATACCATCTTGTAGCGATCCGACCTCAGATGGTCAAATCTCTGTGTATAAGTGTCATCCCTGGATCGGTAATGCTGGCACACACAGTACTTGAAGGATTTATAACAGAGTGCAGTCACACACTTATTACATCGAATGTCTCAAAAGAGAACTTATTACAATAATATGGTTGAAGGCCATCTAAATAAGATAACTGCGGAAGAATCAAAGGTAAATGAGTCCATCAACTCCAACGGCATAACTGAGTGCACGACAACGACCTAGCACACCTTACTCTTCGTCTGAAAAGTCTGCAACATAATACGTTGCAGCCCGAAACGGGTCAGCACATGGAATATGCTGGCAAAATAACACTGTAGAGCAATGAACAAGATAAATGCTAACACTACATGCATATATGGCCGGTGGAGGCTCTATGGTTATCATATTTTTGTGTAAAGTCAATTTTTCCCTACTGCAAAGGAATATATTTTATTTAACTACAAAGTTGGTTGATAAACATTGAGAATGGAAACCCTATCTCAATCCCAATTAGACAGTAATTAACAACCCAACAAAATTAATTAGGAGTGATGAGATTAAATGAATAATTCAAGAACCAAATACTCAAGATGTCCATAACCGGGGACAGGACTAACCATGATTAGTTTGTACACTCTGCAGAGGTTTGCACACTTTTCCCCACAAGACTCGATCTCCTCCATTGAATTTCTCGCACTACATGGTGTTTGAGAAACGAATGACCGAGACACAGTCTTTCAGAAGCATTAACTCTTTCGACGGGTAAACCGTACCACCTACATCCCCTACATCTGCTAGTTTAGCAGTGAAAGAGGTCACACAACATACTCAACTATGCCAGAGCCCATAATGGCTTGTGGCTGCACACGGAAGTTTCTAGCATGAATAATCTTATGATCCCTTTGAGCCTGGGTGGCGAACCATAGGATGATCACACGGATTCCCCGGGATCTCCTTGGACAACACTGGATTCCCCATGTGCCCACAAACAATCCACCCAGATGTGTATTAGAGTAGCCACCTTAAATAAACCCTGAATTAACATTGATCTCTCACATCTATCATGAATCTCTCAAACCAAACCACGTTTACAAGCATAACATAGCAGTAATAGCATAACGTAGAGGTAACTCCCAAGGTTTGAAATAAGGGACAATAGGTTCTACCTCATCATCTACCACCCAAAACCCACATGTTAACAAATCCTACTCATGCAATGATGGAGGGTTGAAACTAATGCATAAAACTGGGTAATAAAGGGGTATGATCAAAGTGTCACTTGCCTTGCTGACGATCTGCAAACCCTAGAGACTCGTAGTAGCATGCTTCACACTTCAGAAATTCTATCGCAAACAAACAATAGCATACATAAGCATTCAAGCATAGATGCACAGGTAAAACTCAGATGAGAAAGTCCAAACTTGAGAGAATTCAAATATGAAAATTTATGAAATCTCCAACTCTCTCCTTGGGTCCTTGAGTTGCTTTAGATTTCTAGGATCACAACCAAAATGCAGGAAAAAAAATGATATGCATATGATGACCTATGCATATCATCCAAGTTGAAAATTGGGATGTTACACTAAGGATCGAAGGTAACAGGAGACAGGGACACGATGTTTACCCAGGTTCGGCCCCTCTCGATGGAGGTAATACCCTACTTCCTGCTTGATTGACTTTGATGAGTATAGGGGTTACAAGAGTTGATCTACCTCGAGATCGTAATGGCTAAACCCTAGATGTCTAGCCTGTATGGTTGTGTTCGCCTCTACGGACTAAACCCTCCGGTTTATATAGACACCGGAGGGGACTAGGGTTGTACAGAGTCGGTTTACAGAGAAAGGAATCTTCACATCCGAACGCCAAGCTTGCCATCCACGCAAAGGAGAGTCCCATCCGGACACGGGGGAAAGCCTTCCATCTTGTATCTTCACGGCCCATCAGTCCGGCCCACGTCACATAGCCCAGACGCCCGGGGACCCCTAATCCAGGACTCCCTCACTACCCCTCTTTGATGTTGATATTTTGAACAACTTCATCGATGAATGGTTTGATGACCAGAGCATCAGTATTGATGATCTGCAGCTACCGATGGACATCAGCGTCACATTTCACGGAGCCATTGCCAATGAATTGGCCTTGGCTCAGAAAATCGTCGAGCTCAAGAACAAGATTGATCATGCGAAGGCGCATTTCAAGAAGAACATGGCCAAGCTCAGTGTGCTTGATGTGCAGATCTTCAAAAAGATGTTGCATGGTCTCAAGGCAGAATTCCACAAGAAGCGTGAAGAAGCCAAAGGCTCACACGAGCGCATGAAGTACTATGCGCAAAAATGTGTTCAAGCGCATAATGAAGCTGAGAAGAGAAAGGCTCTTGGGCGTCCTAGCATCGACCCCAGGATGGCTGCCAAGCAAAAGAAGAAGTATGTTGCGGCCCAATCTGAAGCTCAAAGGCAGGAAGAACCTAGCATTGTCTCCCCTGCCAGTATGACTGGCTCGAAGCCAAAGGTCACCTCGACAGCTTCAGAGCTGAAGAAAACCAGGCATGCTGAAGCCGAAGCCAGGAAGAGGAAGCTCAAGGATACATCTGATGTTGCTCCCACCAAGAAGAAATTGAAGACAAAGGCTTCAAAGTCTTCAAAGAAAGAGTGTGCTTCTGCCCAGAGCCCCTCATCATTGAACCCATCTCCGTTGCTCTCCCTGCTTCAACAAACCAAGAACGTCGCCTTGAGATACATGAGCCTGCTTCCACAGAGGCTCAAGCTAGTGAAGAAGTTCTAGCTATTGACTCCAATGCAGCTGAAGACATTGGTCATGAAGACAATGTGCATGATGATGAAGTCCTTCCTCAGCTCAAGCCCAGTCAGTATCATCGCCTGCTCCAACGAGCAGTGAACTTATTAACATTGGTCGCCCATTGACGCCAACTGCTCAAGATGACTCATGGGCTGAGCGCCAACAACAAGACACCCCTGTACAAGATGAAACACCCCGTACTCCACCTGCTCAAGTCACCTCTACGATGCTTGATGATGACAACCACATGGAAACCACTCCTTCTCCAAAGGCGTCGCCAGCGTTTCGCAGCCTTCGCAAAGGCCTCAGGCCACCGGTCTCCATGTCGAGCATTCCAGAAGAAGAAGTGCAACACACTAGCTCAGTAGCACGTCAAGTGTTTCCTAAAGCCACTCCTTCTGCGTCTGCCTCAGAGTCTGACGCCAAGACTACTGAAGACATTCCGGCTGCATCAGCCGAGGAAGAAAAAGAATAAGATAAAGGAGAAGAAAGATAAGCCACACCCCCTGCCAGTGATCCCGTCATTCTAACAGAGAATGTGATTGTGCCCGACCCTCTAGTCCTTAAACAGATGGAGGTTGAAAACAATGAGGCTGCCACCAACGATGCCTCTGAAGCAAATGACTCAGTCATGGCTGAAGACAATGTGGAGCCTGAAGACCCCCTAATCCAGGACTCCCTCAGTAGCCCCTGAACCAGGCTTCAATGACAATGTGTCCGGCGCGCAGATTGTCTTCGGCATTGCAAGGCGGGTTACTCCTCTGAATGCTTCAAAGTAGTTGATCAACAAGAACTATATCCGGCTCTGTTTAACAGTTACAACCCACTACCACAAGGGCATAATACTTAATCAAAAAACATAATATGTCTTTACTGACAGTTTTGCTGGCGAGACGTTACGTCTGGCCTTTTCATTATTTCGAATCGTTTTTAGCCTCTCGCTTCGTGTTTCGAGGTACGACCCATATTGACACGTCTTGTCCAAGCAGAGATCATGTCCCCTTATTGCGGGATTCTCATCAATACGGGTTTGGATAATCCAACCATGCCGTTTGCACGACCCCTTGGGAATAGGCGAGTTTTAAGGCTTGTGAGGAGGCGCTTGATATTCATTGCCTTTATAAAGGGATAAAGACCCATCTTTCTCCCCCACGCCTTCTTCTTCCTCAACCTTTCCATCCTCGAGATCCAGCGCCCAAGTCTCGACTTCTTCCATTGCCACCAAGCACTCCAGCCATGTCTAGGTCCGGCTCTCAAGGCAAGTGGGTGGCCTCCTCTGTCACCGAGGAGGACATCGCGGGGCTCCGGGAGGCGAGGTACCTGTTTGCGGAAATCCCACACAGGTTCCCTGCCAAAGGGCAGGTCATCCCCACACCAAAGCCCGGCGAGAGGTTTGTGTTCATCCCTCACTTCCTCCACGGGTTAGAGTTCGCTCTTCACCCCTTTGTTCGCGGTCTCATGTTCTATTACGGGCTAGATTTTCATGATCTAGCCCCAAACTCTTTTCTCCATATCTCGGCGTTTATCGTCATGTGTGAGGCTTTTCTCCGTATCCCCCCACACGTCGGCCTGTGGCTCAAGACATTCAACGTGAAGCCAAAGGTGGTCGACGGGGAGCACGCAGAGTGCGGTGGTGCTCTAGTGAGCAAGCTCACCAATGTTACATGGCCAAAAGGGGCCTTCGTGGAAACTGTCAAGGTATGGCAGTAGGAGTGGTTCTACATCACCGAACCCCGCGGCACCAAATGGGCGGCCGCTCCTGCATTCAGATCCGGTCCCCCACCGCGGCTCGCATCGTGGATCAATAAGGGTCTGGACTGGGGATCATCCGATGAGGTGCTGATGCTGCAAAAGCGCGTCAAAAGCATCATCGAAAAAGACACCAACCTTACTAACGTGATCCAGGTGATGCTTGTCCGCCGAACCCTTCCGTGCCAGCGATGGTCTCTCCGTACGTGGGAGTTTAATCCGGAAGGGCCCCGGACCCTACAACAATTCTTAGGTACAATGCACAAAGGGATCTGGAAACTGCTCTTCAAGGCTCAAAAGTCGTGGTCGGATACATCTGAGGACATCGGACTCGACTGCAATCATCCAGATACCCCGGTAAGTGCTTAATTTCTGAACATAGCTTAGCCTATTAATCTAAGGTGATGCACTGAGAGTTCCATCCTTTAATCAGGGCTAGATAAAGAAGGCGGAGCGAATCAGGTGTTCGGCTCCACTTCCTGAAAATTCAGCTAATCCTCTGTTAATGAAGATGCTGGTCCCGGCGCTGTACCAAGCATTGGCAAAGAAGGACAAGAAGAAGAAGAGCAAGAAGGCCGAAGGTGGCCTTCACCCTAAAGGTACATCGGACGCTATGTCCGGGGGGACCGAGGCTCCCTCCTCCGAAGACGAAGATGAAGACGAGGAAGAAAGCGATAACCCTCCTCCCTAAGGGAGGAAAAGGGCGGCCTCTGAAGACCTGGAGGTGGAGGCGCCCAAGAGGGGAAAGATATCCCTGTCGAATGGCTCGGATTCGAAAGCCGAAGCCATCCGAAAACACCGCCCCAAGGACAAGCCCCTTGTCGAATCGTAAGTAACTAAGGATGCTCTATACACATCTAGTTCTTTTTGAGTTGCGGGAATAATATTAAATTATTTGTTACAGTCCGGCCCGCGATCTCCCTCAACAATCCTCCTCATCGGGGGATTTGCCGCCGGAGATGATGGAGAGCAAGATGCCTCCACAAGCTTCCTCGCCCCCTAGGGCGGATGACCTTGAGGTGTCATCCTGGAGGGTTTCTCCAGATCGGCAAGAGGTGCGGGGGACGATTAAGACGGCGCCAGAGGGTAACACCTCAGCCGTCAAGGGTACGGGGGCCACGACTGAGGGAGTCCTGGATTAGGGGGTACTCGGAAAGATGGACTATATACTTTGGTCGGACTGTTGGACTATGAAGATACAAGATTGAAGACTTCGTCCCGTGTCCGGGTGGGACTCTCCTTTGCGTGGAAGGCAAGCTTGGAAATTCGGATATGTAGATCTCCTCCCTTGTAACCGACTCTGTGTAACCCTAGCCCCCTCCGGTGTCGATATAAACCGGAGGGTTTAGTCCGTAGGACAACAACAATCATAATCATAGGGTAGCTTCTAGGGTTTAGCCTATACGATCTCGTGGTAGATCAACTCTTGTAATACTCATATCATCAAGATCAATCAAGCAGGAAGTAGGGTATTACCTCCATCGAGAGGGCCCGAACCTGGGTAAACATTGTGTCCCCCGCCTCCTATTACCATCCACCTTAGACGCACATTTCGGGACCCCCTACCCGAGATCCGCCAGTTTTGACACCAACATTGGTGCTTTCATTGAGAGTTCCACTGTGCCGTCACGATAAGGCTTGATGGCTCGTCTTGTTGTCAAGGACAACATTACCTCTGGGGGAGCCCTGGCTGTAGGCCAAACTCTCCGAATAGGCGGCTTCATCATGACCGCCCGTTCGGCCGTCGCGCCGACGATGACTTCTCGGGTCATCCAAAACAGCCTCCACGTCGGCTCGGGATTCGCCGAGCAGATGGATCCAATGGAGCTCTCTTCCTTGAACGAGCTCTTGGATCGCATCGCCGCCCTGGGAGTCGCTACGGACTATGATTGGATCGGGCTTAAACCCGACCAAAGGGAGATTAACTCTCCGCCGATCACCCATCAGATAGCGGTGGTGGAGGAGCAATGTAGCAATTCTTCCTCTATTTTGAGGACAAACTATATCCGGATTCCCGAGCTCTCCGAGCCGGATACCCGTCTATGGGAGGACATGGCCCAAGCTTCAAACCTAGAATCAGACAGCGGGCCAAAACTATTGGGCAACATCCCGGAGCCCGAACTGCCAAGCTCGGAAACTCCTCCGCCCCTGGGTCTCAGATTGGGTCAGGGTTTGGACCTAAATCTACCCACCCACCCAGACATAAGTGATCTTTCCCACATTAGACAAGAGCCCCAAGAGACAGTACATCACTATTGGGCCAGATTCCTCCTTGTAATGAGCAAGGTCAAGGACTGTCGCGAGGAAGACGCAATTTCATTCTTTTGCAAAAATTGCACGGACAAGGGAATCCTCAACGCCATAAGTCGCCGTGACATAGCACACTTCGCTGACTTGGCGGCCATAGTACAGAAGTACTGTGCGATGGAAAGCGCCTGGAAAACCCAAACAAAATTCTGGGATCCTCCGGCTCTCACTAAACCCTCCGTCCGAACTAAAAGGGTGTACTCTCGTAAGTCACCCGATCCAATTACAAAGAAACCAAAGCCCACTACAGGGCGTGGAACTATATTGGAGGGATGGATCAATGGGCCATGCAAAATTCACAGTACACCGGACACCATGCCAACACACAGCCTTAGAGCATGTTGGATACTCCGGCAGGTGGCCAAGAGCGGCGAGGATCTCCTCATCAACAATACCACAGAGCACCATCCCGTGAAAAAATAACAATACAGTATTGACAGTCTTCAAGACCTTCGCCTCAAATAATAGGCGCAAGCGAGCACTCCGCAGCCTTGCCGAAGTCTGCCACGTTGCAGCAATAAATCCATGGAACGACACGGCCATAACCTTCAATGCCAGTGACGAACCTCAATTCCGCACATCCCGAGCACCAGCCGCTTTGGTCCTTAGTCCAATTGTGGACGGCTTCCGGCTTACTAAAGTGCTCATGGACGGTGGCAGCGGATTAAACCTCATCTACGAGGAGACTCTTAAAAATGGAAATAGACAAGAGCCGCATTGAGCAAAGCAGCACGACCTTCAGAGGAATCATCCCTAGTCGGGAGGCACGATGTGCGGGAAAAATCACACTAGATGTGGTATTCGGCACGCCGGAGAATTATAGGTCCGAAGAAATCACATTCCAAGTGGCCCCGTTCAGTAGCGGATACCACGCCCTTTTAGGGTGGGAGGCATTCACGATCTTCCAAGCTATACCCCGTTACGGGTACATGAAGCTCAAAATGTCCGGGCCCAATGGAATCATCACTCTAGCTAGTGATCCGGACATAGCACTCCGTGCCGAAAACAAAACCACCGCACTGGCCCTCAAGGCGTTATCCGAAGCCCTTGCGGCCAAAGAACTAACTGTGCTGCACTCCACTGTGGACAGGGACGACGTGATACTCGACAAAAGACCCAAGTCCACCTCTTTTAAACCAGCGGACGAAGTAGTCAAATTCCAGGTCCATCCAACGGACCCTACAAAAACAGCATCCATCGGCGCACAGCTGAACCCCACAACAGACGCCGCACTGCGGGAGTTCTTGCGTGAGAATTGGGACATTTTCGCCTGGCATCCTTCAGACATGCCAGGAATCCCACGCAGGCTGGCCGAGCATAGCCTAAACATTCTAAAGGGATACAAGCCGGTCAAGCAGACTCTTCGGCGTTTCTCAAAGCCTAAGCGACAAGCCATGGGAGAGGAGCTAGCCAAGTTACTCGAGGCCGGATTCATTAGAGAAATAAACATCCGGACTAGCTAGCAAACTTGGTAATGGTACCAAAGAAGGACAAATCCTGGCGCCTATGTGTCGATTTCAAGGACCTTAACAAGGCTTGCCCCAAGGATCCCTTCCCCCTCCCCCGCATCAATCAAATTATCGACGCTACTGCAGGACACGACTCATTGTGTTTCCTCGACGCATACTCCGGATACCATCAAATTAAGATGGCGGAATCCGATCAAGCCCCAACGGCATTCATCACTCCATACGGCCCCTTCTGTTTTAACACCATGCCTTTGGGGCTCAAAAACGCCGGTGCAACCTATCAACGCATGATTCAGACATGCCTGGAAACACAAATTGGCAAAACAGTGGAGGCATACGTAGATGATGTGGTCATTAAAATCAGACACGTCGAATCCTTAATAGACGACTTGAGGCTCACATTCGACAATCTCCGAACATATGACATCAAGCTCAACCCGGAAAAATGCGTTTTCGGCGTGCCCGCCGGTAAGCTCTTGGGCTTCATCATTTCCAATAGAGGAATTGAAGCAAATCCAGCCAAAATCCGAGCTCTGTCACAGTTGGCTATCCCAACAGACCTCAAGCAAATCCAGAAATTGACTGGATGTGTGGCTTCCTTAAGCCGCTTTATCTCCCGATTGGGAGAAAAGGCACTACCTCTTTATCGCCTTCTTCGACGCACTGAACACTTCGAGTGGACGAATGCGGCCACGGCCGGATTGGAAGAAATAAAAGCCGTCTTGGCCAGCAACCCAATCTTGGCCGCGCCAAATATTGGCGAACCAATGCTGTTATATATAGCGGCAACACACCAAGTTGTAAGCGCAGTGCTCATCGTCGAACGAGAGACAGACGGACATAAGTTCCCGCTTCAAAAGCCGGTATACTACGTATCCACTGTCCTCACTCCATGCAAATCACGGTACCCACATTATCAAAAGATTGCATACGCGGTCTTCATGGCATCCCGAAAACTACGACACTACTTTCAAGAGTGTTCAATTACGGTGGCCTCTGAAGTACCACTCAATGACATAATAAATAACCGCGATGCCACGGGCCGGATTGCTAAATGGGCTATTGAGCTCCTCCCGTTCGACATAACATACAAACCACGGCGAGCCATTAAGTCACAAGTACTGGCTGATTTCGTCGCCGAATGGACAGAAGCCGAACTCCCTAAAGAGTACGGCGCTCCAATTGGATCATGCACTTTGACGGCTCTAAGATGCTGGCTGGTCTGGGGGCAGGCGTCGTCCTGACATCCCCCACCGAAGACACAGTCCAATACGTACTCCAAATATTATACACAGACTCCAACAATGCAGCAGAATATGAGGCCCTGTTGCATGGTCTCCGAATGGCAGTCTCCATGGGCATTCAACGCCTAGAGGTGCATGGGGATTCGAACCTTGCAATATCTCAAATAAATGGAGACTTTGATGCCAAGGACCCAAAAATGGCGGCTTACCGCAACGCCGTCCTCAAAATGTCAGCTCCGTTCGAGGGGCTCGAATTCCACCATGTGGTCCGAGAAAACAATCAAGCGGCGGATATCCTCGCCCGCATCGGCGCTAAGCGTGACCCTGTCCCACCTAATATCTTCTTGGAAAGGTTGTTTAAGCCATCCGTGGTGTGGGAAGGGGAGACCGGCATCAACAGTCCGGATCCGGCCACAACGCCAGATCCCGAACACTGACGTAATCGGAGGCTCTACCACCGGAATAACACCTTCGGCCCACGTGATTATGGTTGTCATCGCCCCGTGGACAGAACCCTTCTTGGCTTACCTAACTAGGCAAGAACTCCCTGAGGACCCAAACGAGGCACGTTGCATTGTGCGGTGGTCTAAGGCCTACAAGGTCCACGAGGGAGAGCTTTATAAGAAAAGCGCTACCGGAGTACTTCAAAGGTGCATCTCCAAAGAGGAAGGATGGCAACTTTTGGCAGAAATTCATGCTGGACTCGGCGGCCACCACGCCGCAGCTCGGGCCCTTGTAAGCAAGGCCTTCCGTACAGGTTTTTACTGGCCGACGGCCCGAGCAGACGCACAGGACCTCGTCCAGCATTGTGTCGGTTGCCAGCTTTTTTGCAAACCAAAGCCATATGCCACCTACCGCTCTCCAAACAATCCCCATTACTTGGCCCTTTGCGGTCTGGGGGCTTGATATGGTTGGACCCCTTAAAGGAGGAAGCCATAAGAAAAAGTACCTATTGGTCATGGTGGATAAATTCACCAAATAGATAGAAGACAAACTAGTTAAAACAGCCGAGTCCGGACCAGTGATAGACTTCATATCCGGGGTTGTACAACGTTACGGAGTCCCCCACAGCATCATCACCGATAATGGCTCGAACTTTACAGCCGACGAGGTAAAAACTTGGTGCGGCAACATGGGCATTAAGCTCGATTATGCCTCCGTCTATCACCCCCAAACAAACGGTCAAGTCGAGCGAGCAAATGGTCTTATTATGAGCGACATTAAACCCAGATTAGTGCGATCCTTGAAGGAATCAGATATGCACTAGGTCGAGGAGCTCAACTCCGTACTATGGGGGCTGCGGACCACGCCGAATCGCACTACCGGATACACACCATTTTTTATGGTGTACAGCGCAGAGGCGGTACTGCCCTGCGACATCATTCATGACTCACCTCGAGTGCGCGTGTACGAAGAGAAAGAAGCCGAGCTTGATCAGTAGGACAGTTTGGACGCCCTAGAGGAGGAGCATGACGTGGCAAAAGCCCGCTCCGCATTCTATCAGCAACAGGCTCGACGGTATCAAAGCAGAGAAGTACGGGCCAAAACTTATAACGTTGGCGAACTCGTTCTACGCCTACCAGAGAAGAAAAAGGACAAGCTCAAGCCCAAATGGGAAGGTCCCTTCATTATTGACAAAGTTCTCACCGGTGGAGCGTACCGTCTGCGGGATGCATCGGACAATCGACTCGAGCCAAACCCATGGAACGCGGCCAGACTCCGAAGGTTCTACGCCTAGTGCCGGACTCTATGTTCGTCTCCTTACCTCCGTCAATTATATATATATATCCGCTATCTGTTTTTCTTTCTTTCTTTCTTCCCTTTTTCTTCACAGCCTTAAAAGGTTAAAATGTGTCTTGACTACACAATCTTGACGCGCCAGGCGTGCTCATTATACCTGGGGGCTTCTTATACAGAAGCTTAATATAACTATGTTCCGGGCTCTATGCCCCCTGCACATGTGTTACTTTTCCACATGTACCTTTTCTTCGCCATTATATGCATCGATATGACTTAAGTTTTGGCCAAGCTGGGTTGCCTGGCTCTTGTGTTTATGCCCTACGTTCCCGTTAATTCGGCTAGGGCATAAGGGGAGCACCTCTGCGATTGTTACTGCCGGGTCAGCCGGATGTGTACCTCAGACTGGGTGAAGCCGAAAGCTAGCGTTGTTAAGGGAATATTCGGTCGGTGAACAAAAGATGACTTTTACTTATTGTAATACATGCCCCCAGATGCTTATATCCTGTGTCTCTTTTCGCAGTTCGGACATGCACATTAATGCATGCGTACCCAGGGAAAGGAACCCTTAACGGAACTATTCTCCCTGGAAGATGTTTCTTACTATCCATGTAATATAACATAGCTAGTTGGGTACTTGTCTGTTCAAGCACTTATGACCCCTACGCCTGGTTTCCACGCGTACCCCGGTTTTTACATAACTGAGCGGGTATTCAGATACACTCCGGACTGTCGGGTCCGGAGGTCGAAGCGAAAAGGTCCGCCATGACAAATGATTTACAATCCGGCTAGGGACAATATATGTCACTTGAAGTACACAGTCACTTAGACTGACTAAATTCTTCTTCTATACCATCCAACAGGCTGTCTAGCCTACAATCCTGTTGGGAATACTTTGCGGCTAATTTCACCTGGTCATACACCAAACTGACGGGGATCTCTTTCCCATCAGACCCCACATGTCCGACCTCGGCCATGTGGTTCGGGTTAGCCTTGGTATATCGAGTCTTCACCATGGCCCAGGCTTCCCTTGCACCTTGTCGGCAGGCAGATATCTTCCATAATCGGAAGCGCCGCCGCGCTCCCTTGAGCATCTCTACGAGATCCCCCATGCCTCCTGGCAAGGAGGCAGATGGCCACAAGGCCTGGCCAATGCCCTGCATCACCTGCCGAACTTGTTCGTGCAGTTGTGAGAGCTCTGGCAGAAGATCACCCGCAGACCCGGGCATCTCCTCTGCGGGATGACCCGTCAGCATACTTACAGATATAACTCTGTTAGCCGGTTTCTTCGCCGAACTCTATAAAAGTTCGTTCAAGCACTTACTAAAAATGCCACGTCGAAGCCTCTTATTCTCCTTTACGGAGTCAGCAAGCTGGGCCCGAACATCTTTCAGTTCAACGCCCAGCCAGGTATTTGCATCTTGGAGATCGTTTTTCTCCCGCCTAACCTGCGTAAGCACGCGCTCGCCAGCCTCTAGCTGTTGTTGAGCATGTTGCTCATCCCCTCGCACGACCTCCGGATTCACTCCGGGGTCATCTGCAGAATCTATTGTTAGATTTGCATGCCGAATACTAACTGGTATATGCCATTCTTTTCGATAGGAACAAGTGTTACCAGATGGGGCCTTCTTGGACTCCTTCATTGCGGCAACTGCGGCCCGTAGCTGGGCTTTGCACTCCTCCAGCTCTTGAGACAACTGGCTATTCTTCTCCATAAGAACCTACGCAAATAATGATCCTTAAATCAGTAGTGCCAACTGTTTCAAGTCTCAGGGGCTACTGATATACATAATTATCAGATTTTCTTACCCGTAGATCCTTTACATACTGGTCCGTGGCTCTGGCAAGACCATTTTGAGCAGCTCGGATGTATGCGTCCCCTGAGTAGAAGGCATCGAACGCCTTGTCACATCCTAGCTAGTTCATGCATTAGAGTGTTGCATCATGTTTACATTTCACAGAAACCTGAAATGGGGAATGCCAGAAACCCCCAGCACCCCCCCTGGAACAACTAGGGTTTACTAAAATTCTTTTCAATGAACCTGAAATGCCCTCCATAAATGTTCACCACCTTTGGTCTTGGCTAAAACCTCTGCCAAAAATGGTTTCATATTTTTGGAGGCCATCTTGGATTTTTGCACAAGTCATAAGTACTTGCATTTGGGCATTTTAAATGCTATAAATATTTTCAAATGCCCAAATAATTTTGAAAGTATTTTTAGGCTGTTGGGAATAATCTCAAAGGTGCCTCCGAATATTTTCAGGATTTTTCCAAATGAAATAGTATTTTTACTATTTCAAAACATAGAACAGAAATAAATAAAAAGAGAAAGAAACAGAAGGCAGAGAAACTTACCTGGCGGCCCACCTGGCGGCCCAGCACTGTGCTGGCCCGCGCCAGTCAGCTGCCTGCTCTCGCCAGAGCAGGCAGAGAGGTGACGCCGGCGAGCGTGAGCTCGCCACGGCGCCAGCTGCTTGCCGCCCTCGCCGCGGATGAGCTGGCCGACCTCCCTCGACGCGCCCCGAGCCTCTGGACACCGTCATTCTCCCCCATCGCCTCTCCCTCGCTTTCTCCCCACCATGGCCGACGCCGCCGCAGACACCTCACCGGAGTAGCCGCGCCCACCGTCGACCTCGCGCCGTTCCAGCGTGTCCTACAGCACCGCCGTCGCCCGCTCCTTCGAGCAAGCCGAGCCCCGAGCGCTCGGTTGCCCTGAAGCTCCATCACCGACCTCGCCTTCGCCGCTCCCCGTCAGAGATCCCCTCCGCCGTCGCCACTGCAACAGCTCGCCTCCGACCTCGCCGCCTGCTCCGTCGCAACCGCCGTGAGCATGGCCACCTTCCCATCCTCTCCTCTCTCTCTCTCTCTCTCGAGCTTTGTAGCCACCGCACGAAGCTCACCCGCACGCGCCGCCGCACGAGCTCGTCGCCGATGAGGCTCCGGCCATCCAACGGCCGCACCACCGTAGCCATTAGCTTCACCGCAACGCCAGGAACCCGTAGCACCCTCGCACGTTCCTCGCCGTGCTCTCTAGCTACGGTTTCAATCACGCCCGTACCCCGGCAGCCGCACGGCTCGTCGCCGGCGTCGATTCCGGCGACCCCGAGCCCCACTACCACCACCAGTCGACGCGGTTCGCCCTCAGCTACCCGTAGGTACTCTCCGCCGTCCTTTTGGTCGCCGGAGGGGGGATCCCGCACTCCACCGCTGCGTCTGGACGTCGCCGGCGGCTAAACACCGGCGAGTCAACGTGGTTTGACCACAGGTTGACCCCCCCAGGGTCACTGACAAGTGGGGCCGCCTGCTAATTAATCTGAGTCAGAGAGTTAAACTAATCCTAATTAACTAATTACCTAACAGTGACACTGACACAGGGGACCCACGCGTCAGGTTTGACCTGGACGACCCCGTTGACCTGCTGACGTCAGGCTGACGCAGTAAAGCATTACTGGAATTATTCTTATATTGGAAATTCCAGAAATTATCACAAACTTCAAAAAATCATAGAAAATAATCTATAGCTCAGAATGAAAAGATTTATATATGAAAAATGATCAGAAAAATCCATTCTATCCATCTGTACTGGTTTCATGCATGATTAAGCAAGTTAACCTACTGTTTTATACAGAACAAGATAAAGCACTAATATGGGCCATTTATGAACTTGGAATTTGAATCTTTGATTCAAATTAGTCCAAACCCATCTGGTCTTAGTTGCATTAGCCCAATACATCCATTTTGCCATGTCTCATGCATGCATCATATTGTTGCACTTGCTTGGCGTTGATTGTGCTTCGATGTGTTCATTGTGGTAGGTCCTGCCTCCGAGGATATTCACGGGTATCCAACTGAAGGGCAGTATCCCACCACCACTCCGTCAGGCAAGCAACCATTGATCATTTCGATACAAACCCATCTTCTCGCTTCTGCTCTCGTTTACTGCATTAAGACAACGCGATTCAAACTGCTGCGTGTGTTGCGGTAGTTGAACCCACTTTCCTTTGCATGACCTGTCATTGCCACAGTAACTAGATGAAACCCACTAGCATGAGTAGGAGTTGATTGAGCCATGTTGTGTTCCTACAATGCTATGCTTGCTACGCTTAGAGTTGTGTCAGGTCTGGCTCATCAGGGTGATGAACTAGAGTGAAAGTGTGTGTGTCGATAATGAGAGTGAAGTGTTGAATACGATTTGGTAAAGGTATCGATGGGAGGCCATGTAGGAGTACATGGTGGGTTGTTTCATTGAGACCGTCCCTAAGAACTGAGATCTGTATGTGTGATTTAAGATTCAGCTACTACCACACATTGGGCCCGAAACCAATGGACCCCCTCGGCTTCTTATTCACCCTTGTCCTCTGTCCAGGAGTTGCACGTAGTTTCTGGTGTCTGTAGTAAGCTGGAGGCCGTGGACAGCGCTGACCAAGGGGTGGGCTGTGATGCGGTAGGCTCGTGGCACGGTGTACCGAGTCGCCCGTTTGGTGTCCGGGAACCCTGCACACATCGTTCGGGGCCGTATGTGGAAACCTCGGCCGGACTCCCTGCGGATGGAACCTGAATAGGCGATAAACCTGGACTAGAGACTCGAGTGTTTAGGTAGGCTGTGGCCGACACCATGTTGGGCTTCCGCTTGAAGGTTGCCGAGTACACGTCGTGTAGCGACGATAAGTGGTGAGAGCGTGTGTGACGAAGTACACCCCTGCAGGGTATAAAACTATTCGAATAGCCGCGTCCGCGGTAAAGGACTACTTGGTCGCTTATGCAGTTCATAGACAAGTAAATGGATACTACTAAAAGCCTCAAGATAAGTGTGAGTACCGCGGATGGCCCTCTCGTGGGATGACGAGGGAGGATCCACGGTGGAGTATTGAGATGGTGATTAGTGGACTCGTGTGCGAAAACTATTTCACAAGTGGTGTACCGTAGGATAGCTTAGCCAAGAGTCAAAGCTGGCTTGCTGCAATAACCCCACTACCTTCTTGAGAATGAACATGTATAGTAGGATCTGTTGTAAGACTTGCTGAGTACCTTTGTACTCATGTTGCTTTAATTACTGTTTTCAGACGACAACACCGCCCCTTCTGATGGGTTCTACGTAGAACTCGACGACGACGAGTGACTTGCCACCCAGGTGGTGATCTAGGCTTGTGAAGGGCCTATGTAGATAGACAGGCTTCGTCAAGCCTTCTTTCTTTCTAGTGTCTGTACCCAGACAGTTTGCTTCCGCATGTGCTTGTATGATTGTATGACTTGAGTGTCGGGTCATGTGACCCCTATCTGTATGAACAAGTTATGTAAGGCTCTCCGAAGCCCTTTAAATAAAGTACTTGGAGTTGTAGAGTTTTGTTGTGATGCCATGTTGTATTTGCACATATCGAGCATATTGTGTGTATGTTTGAAATGCTTGGTATGTGTGGGATCCGACAATCTAGTTGTTTATCCTTGGCAGCCTCTCTTATGGGGAAATGTAGACTAGTGCCTCCTTGAGCCATAGTAGTCCGCTACAGCCCGGTTCACCGGAGTCCTGCTAGCCCAGCACTACTGCTCTGGACACTTGACTGGCCGGCATGTGAGTCATATCGTTCCTGTGTCTGTCCCTTCGGGGAAATGTCACACGGTGACATCTGGAGTCCTGCCTAGCCTGCTACAGCCCGGGTTCCCGGAGTCCTGTTAGCCCAGTGCTACAGCCCGGATTCACACGCTGCTGACCGACACGTTCGATGCTGATTCATGTATGCCTGTCCCCATACGTTAGTGCCGCTTTGGGTTCACGACTAGCCATGTCGGCCCGGGTTCTCTGTCATATGGATGCTAGCGACATTGTCATATACGTGAGCCAAAAGGCGCAAACGGTCCCGGGCCATGGTAAGGCGACACCCGTGGGAGTACCGTGCGTGAGGCCGCAATGTGATATGAGGTGTTACAGGCTAGATCGGTGTGACTTGGAATCGGGGTGCTGACAGCGTTGGCATCAGAGCCAGGTTGCCTGTAGGTGCGATAAGCCAAACTGGTCGATGTCGAGTCTAGAAATGCTTTAGTTATATGTAGGGGAATTGATTGTGGGAGGGAACGTAAGGTGCTTTTACTCCTTTACCTCATGCCCTCTGATCTGAGTCATACTCTTCTCATTCCACGTGGGTTAAGGACTAGGCTCTCTCCTCTCTATCAGGTTCACGTGTTACTAATCCGTAGTAACTTATAGGATTGTTGGTTCCATGCTTCGGTTCAGTTTCTACTACCCTGGTATGTTGTCGGTTGAACCAGAACCTTGACATGATGTTGTTGAGTGGTATTGCAAAACTGTTGCGAATGTCTCAAATCCTTTTCCGAGCATTTACAGCCGTTATGCTGTCCGAATTCTCCTAGAAATACTAATGCCTTGCATTATTTCGTGCTTTCAGATGGCCACCCGTTCCCAGAACCAAGTGGTTCGTCTGACCCGGTGCATTGGCGTACCTGGTCACACGGCCATGTTGGTCCGAGTGATGGTTGAGACAGGCTATCGTTGGTATCCCGAGTATACCGTCGAGGAGCAGTTTCGAGACTTTAATCAAAGCCAATATCTTTGCACAGTCAGGATTTACCCATCCTATCCTGGAGCCACTGAACCCCTCCATTGCTCTTATGGACTTGGGGTTACTATCGAGATGTCTGTGCAGGACGCAGCTTACTCAATGATGACTATCATGCGAGCCAGAACTGCTTTGCTTCAGAACACCGACTACCGCTACATGCCAGCAGCACTCCCTGGGGCACAGGGGTACTATCAGGCTACTTACTGTGATTCTACCCATGAGGACTCACTACTCCGCACCACCACCGAGATGCTTGAGGACAAGGACCGTGAGAACCGTGCCTTGCGAATGGAGCTCTTTAATGCTCGTGCTGATCACTGGGCCACACTGACACGGTTTGCACCTGCCGTGCAAGCTGGGTTCATGGACATGAGGGACTTATACCCCGTGCGATCTGGTCTGCCAGAATGTATGGAATGGTGTGATGTAGGAGGCATCACCCCTCCTCGTGGACCCCGTCTGCCACCGTTTGTTGGACCAAGGCCACACCCGAGTCCCTATGGACCACAAGCTCCACAAGACCGACTGTTTCCGGATGATCATGTTCAGCTCCCAGGACATGGTGGTGACTTCTATGAAGATTACTACGGAGACGTCTGAGTTGGTAGTAGTTCTACTAGTATTGTAACAGTTGTAATCTCCACAGTCCTGCGTGTCTTGTGGGATACGACTTGGTGTGTATCATGTTCCGGAGGTGTAGAAAAATAATGTATAGGAGCTTGGAATGCCTCTGATGAGATGTACCGTCTTTCATCGTAGTTGTACCATAGCCTGGGCTTGTACTAAACTATGTATGGCGTGTATGACCGTTGGTATATGTATGTTGCTATGTTACCATGTCATACCGATGATCATCTCCGCATTCCGTGTTATCCATTACATTCCGCATTTCCCTATCAAGATTTAGCCATCCTCGTCTAAACCGTTGCTTTGTTTCTCCTAGGATGGTTAACACCCGCAACAACCCTGCCGTCCAGGCGCAGGGTGAAGCTAATGCAGCCAGGGCGGAGAACCTGCCCCAACCACCTTCACTGGCCGAAGTTATGCTGGAGGCAGAAAGAAACAAGCGTGAGACTAACCGCTTGCTAGAGCGAATTGAGCAGAATACTGCACGTCACCAGAGGAACGACCTGGTGTCCATCAATGACTTTATCAAGTTGTACCCACCGAAGTTCAACCATTCCGTCGAGCCCCTTGATGCGGATGATTGGCTTCGCAGCATCACCCATAAGCTACGTTCTGCCAATGTAGCCGAAGCTGATAAGGTTACCTACGCTGCCTATCACCTTGAAGGCCCTGCTAGCCTTTGGTGGGAGAACTTTGAGGCTATGCGCCCAGCTGGCCAAATCACTACTTGGGCTGAGTTCAGTGAGGCTTTCCGTGAGCATCACATTCCGGAGGGTCTCATAGATCGTAAGCGGGAAGAATTCTGCAACTTCACCCAAGGCAGACTGACCGTGGATGCATACAGCCGTGAGTTTGGAAATCTAGCACGCTATGCTCCTGAAGAGGTATCCACCGACTCCAAGAAGCAGGCAAGGTTCCGCAAGGGACTTAGCCCTGAGCTTCGCCGTGATCTTCGTCTGCATGAGTGCACCTCTTTCCAGAAGTTGGTCAATAAGGCCATCAGTGCCGAGACAGGACAGACTGACTATGACGCTACACGCAAGCACTCTCGCGATTTTGGTTCCTCATCCGGCTCCGGATCCCAGAAGCGCCGGGTCTGGATTCCAGATACTGCTCTGCCACCCAGGTTCACTCCGAGGCCATCCTTCGAGGCGCCTCGCCCCAACCAGCAGCATGCACCGCCCAAGGTTTATGGTGGCCCCGCTGCTAATGCCGCTCCACGCCCCAATATTGTGACATGCTTCAAGTGTGGAGAAACGGGTCACTATTTGCGCGAGTGCCCCCGAAACAACCTCAACCAACCTGGACAGTCCGTTGGCCGTGGTAAGCCAGCAGGAAAGACTTACTACGCCAAGCCAGCCACCACTGCACGTGGCCATGTCAACTATGTTTCAGCTGAAGAAACTCATGAGGATCCCAACGTCGTCCTTGGTACGCTCCTTGTTAATTGCCATCCGGCAACTGTTCTTTTCGATACTGGAGCATCTCATTCATTTATCTCCGAGAGCTATGCTCGATTGCACAACACCACATTTTGTGACATGCCCACTTCCATGGTAATCCAAACCCCTGGTACTAAGTGGCAAACCTCTAAGATAAGCCATGGAAATGAAATTCTTGTTGACAGATTGGTCTTCCTTGCGTCACTAATAGCTCTCAAGTCCTCGGACATAAACATCATCTTGGGTATGGACTGGATGTCAGCCCATTATGCTAAGATTGATTGCTCTACTAGAACTGTTCAACTCACCCATCCGTCGGGCAAGACAGTCAATGTTTTGACCCGAGTGTCTAAGCGTCAGCTCTACTCATTAAATGCCAACCCTCTTCCAGACCTCGAAGATGTGCCGGTAGTCCGTGACTTCCCGGATGTCTTCCCTGAAGAACTACCGGGTATTCCACCTGACAGGGATGTCGAGTTCGTGATAGACCTTGTTCCAGGAACCGTCCCAATCTCTAGAAGACCCTATAAGATGGCACCCCTAGAGCTAGCCGAGCTTAAGAAACAACTCGATGAGTCCTTGAAAAAGGGTTTCATTCGTCCTAGTTCTTCTCCGTGGGCTTGCCCCGTCCTCTTCGTCAAGAAGAAGGATGGTACGGATCGGATGGTTGTAGATTACTGACCCGTCAACCTAGTCACAATCAAGAACAAGTATCCGCTTCCCAGGATCAACGACCTGTATGATCAGCTCGCTGGATCCTCAGTCTTCTCTAAGATGGATTTGAGGTTGGGCTACCATCAAATCAAAATCAAGAACGGGGACATTCCTAAAACGGCCTTTGTTACTCGTTATGGCCAATACGAGTATATTGTCATGTCCTTCGGGTTAACCAACGCTCCAGCCACCTTTTCTCGGTTAATGAACTCAATCTTCATGGAGTATTTGGATAAATTCGTCGTAGTATACCTCGATGATATACTCATCTACTCCAAGAACGAGGCAGAACATGCCGAGCATTTAAGGCTAGTACTGACGAAACTTCGAGAGCATCGCCTTTATGCTAAATTCTCTAAGTGTGAATTCTGGTTGCCAGAAGTGACCTACCTAGGCCACGTGATCTCTGGTAAGGGTATTGCTGTTAATCCCGAGCGAGTTCAAGCCATCCTTGACTGGACTCCCCCTGAAATGGTCAAGCAAGTCCGGAGTTTCCTTGGCTTAGCGAGCTACTGTCGCCGCTTCGTCGAGAATTTCTCCAAGGTTGCTAAACCTCTAACCGAACTCCTCAAGAAAGATAAAAAGTTCGAGCGGACCCCACAGTGCGAGTTCAGCTTTCAGGAACTGAAAAGACGCCTGACATCTGCCCCCGTACTCGTACCACCAGATTTTTCTAAGGACTTTGTTATCTATTGCGACGCCTCGCGACAAGGACTAGGTTGCATACTCATGCAAGATCGTCATGTGATTGCCTACGCTTCCCGACAGTTGCGTCCACATGAGGATAATTATCCCACACATGATCTAGAGCTTGCAGCCGTAGTCCATACACTCAAAACATGGCGACATTACCTTCTCGGTAACCGTTGCGAGATTTTCACCGACCACCAGAGTCTGAAATACATCTTCACCCAGCCGGATTTGAATCTCAGGCAAAGACGTTGGGTCGAGTTGATCTCAGACTACGACTTAGGAATTACTTACACCCCGGGCAAAGCCAACGTCATGGCTGATGCACTAAGCCGTAAATCCTATTGTAACAACTTGATGTTACAACAAAGTCAACCACTTCTCCACGAGGAATTCTGTAAGCTTAACCTTCACATTGCTCCTCAAGGATTTCTATCCACCCTGGTGGCGAAACCAATCCTTACGGATCAGATCATCAAAGCTCAGAAGGTAGATCCGGGAATATCCCGTATTAAGAGAAACATCAAGAAAGGAGTCGCGGATTGTTTCTCCGTTGATGACCAAGGTGTTGTGTTCTTTGGAGACCGCCTAGTGGTTCCCAAGGTACGCAACCTGAGGCGATTGATCCTTAAGGAAGCTCATGAATCTCCTCTCACCATTCATCCCGGTAGTACTAAAATGTATCAAGACCTACGCCAGAGGTTTTGGTGGACTAGGATGAAGAGAGAAATTGCTCAATACATTGCTAATTGCGACGTTTGCCGTCGTGTTAAAGCAGAGCATCAACGGCCTGCTGGCACCCTTCAGCCTTTGGCTATTCCTGAATGGAAATGGGATAAAATCGGTATGGATTTCATTACCGGGTTTCCCAGGACCAAGAGAGGGAATAATGCTATCTTCGTTGTTGTCGATCGCCTTTCCAAAGTAGCCCACTTCCTACCAGTTCGTGAGAGTATAACCGCTAGCCAGCTAGCAGACTTGTACATCTCCCGAATAGTGTCTCTTCATGGTGTTCCATTGGAAATTAACTCAGACCGTGGAAGTCTCTTCACCTCTCGATTTTGGGAAAGTTTCCAAAATGCTATGGGAACTCGTCTCTCTTTTAGCACCGCCTTTCACCCTCAATCAAGTGGTCAGGTAGAACGAGTTAATCAAATTCTGGAGGATATGCTCCGAGCTTCTGTCATCTCGTTTGGCATGGATTGGGAGAAATGCCTTCCATTCGCCGAGTTCGCTTATAACAATAGTTACCAAGCTAGCTTGGGCAAAGCCCCTTTCGAAGTTCTCTATGGACGAAAATGTCGAACGCCTCTTAACTGGTCAGAAACTGGGGAAAGACAACTCTTTGGCCCGGATATGATTCAGGAAGCAGAAGAGCAGGTTCGCATTATTCGTGAGAAATTGAAAACAACCCAATCTCGCCAAAAGAGCCATTATGATCGCAAACATAAGGCTATGACTTTTGAGGTTGACGAGAAGGCTTACCTTCGGGTGACTCCTTTAAAGGGAACCCATCGATTCGGTATCAAAGGCAAATTGGCTCCTCGCTACATTGGACCCTTTCGCATTCTTGCCAAGCGAGGAGAAGTTGCCTACCAATTGGAACTACCTCCGCATCTTTCCAAGGTTCATGACGTCTTCCACGTTTCCCAACTCAGGCGTTGCTTCTCGGATCCTATCCGTGGAGTGGACCAAGAAACGCTTGATCTCCAAGATAATCTCACATACCGGGAGTATCCCATTCGAATCCTTGATCAAGCCGAGCGTACCACTCGACGCCAAAACATCAAGTTTCTCAAAGTTCAATGGTCACACCATTCCGAGAAAGAAGCTACTTGGGAAAGGGAGGATCGTCTTCGACTTGAGTACCCCACCTTCTTCCCAACGGATCCTAAATCTCGGGACGAGATTCTTTTGAGTGGGGGTGAGTTATCACATCCTAGCTAGTTCATGCATTAGAGTGTTGCATCATGTTTACATTTCACAGAAACCTGAAATGGGGAATGCCAGAAACCCCCAGCACCCCCCCTGGAACAACTAGGGTTTACTAAAATTCTTTTCAATGAACCTGAAATGCCCTCCATAAATGTTCACCACCTTTGGTCTTGTCTAAAACCTCTGCCAAAAATGGTTTCATATTTTTGGAGGCCATCTTGGATTTTTGCACAAGTCATAAGTACTTGCATTTGGGCATTTTAAATGCTATAAATATTTTCAAATGCCCAAATAATTTTGAAAGTATTTTTAGGCTGTTGGGAATAATCTCAAAGGTGCCTCCGAATATTTTCAGGATTTTTCCAAATGAAATAGTATTTTTACTATTTCAAAACACAGAACAGAAATAAATAAAAAGAGAAAGAAACAGAAGGCAGAGAAACTTACCTGGCGGCCCAGCACTGTGCTGGCCCGCGCCAGTCAGCTGCCTGCTCTCGCCAGAGCAGGCAGAGAGGTGACGCCGGCGAGCGTGAGCTCGCCACGGCGCCAGCTGCTTGCCGCCCTCGCCGCGGATGAGCTGGCCGACCTCCCTCGACGCGCCCCGAGCCTCTGGACACCGTCATTCTCCCCCATCGCCTCTCCCTCGCTTTCTCCCCACCATGGCCGACGCCGCCGCAGACACCTCACCGGAGTAGCCGCGCCCACCGTCGACCTCGCGCCGTTCCAGCGTGTCCTACAGCACCGCCGTCGCCCGCTCCTTCGAGCAAGCCGAGCCCCGAGCGCTCGGTTGCCCTGAAGCTCCATCACCGACCTCGCCTTCGCCGCTCCCCGTCAGAGATCCCCTCCGCCGTCGCCACTGCAACAGCTCGCCTCCGACCTCGCCGCCTGCTCCGTCGCAACCGCCGTGAGCATGGCCACCTTCCCATCCTCTCCTCTCTCTCTCTCTCTCGAGCTTTGTAGCCACCGCACGAAGCTCACCCGCACGCGCCGCCGCACGAGCTCGTCGCCGATGAGGCTCCGGCCATCCAACGGCCGCACCACCGTAGCCATTAGCTTCACCGCAACGCCAGGAACCCGTAGCACCCTCGCACGTTCCTCGCCATGCTCTCTAGCTACGGTTTCAACCACGCCCGTACCCCGGCAGCCGCACGGCTCGTCGCCGGCGTCGATTCCGGCGACCCCGAGCCCCACTACCACCACCAGTCGACGCGGTTCGCCCTCAGCTACCCGTAGGTACTCTCCGCCGTCCTTTTGGTCGCCGGAGGGGGGATCCCGCACTCCACCGCCGCGTCTGGACGTCGCCGGCGGCTAAACACCGGTGAGTCAACGTGGTTTGACCACAGGTTGACCCCCCCAGGGTCACTGACAAGTGGGGCCGCCTGCTAATTAATCTGAGTCAGAGAGTTAAACTAATCCTAATTAACTAATTACCTAACAGTGACACTGACACAGGGGACCCACGCGTCAGGTTTGACCTGGACGACCCCGTTGACCTGCTGACGTCAGGCTGACGCAGTAAAGCATTACTGGAATTATTCTTATATTGGAAATTCCAGAAATTATCACAAACTTCAAAAAATCATAGAAAATAATCTATAGCTCAGAATGAAAAGATTTATATATGAAAAATGATCAGAAAAATCCATTCTATCCATCTGTACTGGTTTCATGCATGATTAAGCAAGTTAACCTACTGTTTTATACAGAACAAGATAAAGCACTAATATGGGCCATTTATGAACTTGGAATTTGAATCTTTGATTCAAATTAGTCCAAACCCATCTGGTCTTAGTTGCATTAGCCCAATACATCCATTTTGCCATGTCTCATGCATGCATCATATTGTTGCACTTGCTTGGCGTTGATTGTGCTTCGATGTGTTCATTGTGGTAGGTCCTGCCTCCGAGGATATTCACGGGTATCCAACTGAAGGGCAGTATCCCACCACCACTCCGTCAGGCAAGCAACCATTGATCATTTCGATACAAACCCATCTTCTCGCTTCTGCTCTCGTTTACTGCATTAAGACAACGCGATTCAAACTGCTGCGTGTGTTGCGGTAGTTGAACCCACTTTCCTTTGCATGACCTGTCATTGCCACAGTAACTAGATGAAACCCACTAGCATGAGTAGGAGTTGATTGAGCCATGTTGTGTTCCTACAATGCTATGCTTGCTACGCTTAGAGTTGTGTCAGGTCTGGCTCATCAGGGTGATGAACTAGAGTGAAAGTGTGTGTGTCGATAATGAGAGTGAAGTGTTGAATACGATTTGGTAAAGGTATCGATGGGAGGCCATGTAGGAGTACATGGTGGGTTGTTTCATTGAGACCGTCCCTAAGAACTGAGATCTATATGCGTGATTTAAGATTCAGCTACTACCACACATTGGGCCCGAAACCAATGGACCCCCTCGGCTTCTTATTCACCCTTGTCCTCTGTCCAGGAGTTGCACGTAGTTTCTGGTGTTTGTAGTAAGCTGGAGGCCGTGGACAGCGCTGACCAAGGGGTGGGCTGTGATGCGGTAGGCTCGTGGCACGGTGTACCGAGTCGCCCGTTTGGTGTCCGGGAACCCTGCACACATCGTTCGGGGCCGTATGTGGAAACCTCAGCCGGACTCCCTGCGGATGGAACCTGAATAGGCGATAAACCTGGACTAGAGACTCGAGTGTTTAGGTAGGCTGTGGCCGACACCCACGTTGGGCTTCCGCTTGAAGGTTGCCGAGTACACGTCGTGTAGCGACGATAAGTGGTGAGAGCGTGTGTGACGAAGTACACCCCTGCAGGGTATAAAACTATTCGAATAGCCGCGTCCGCGGTAAAGGACTACTTGGTCGCTTATGCAGTTCATAGACAAGTAAATGGATACTACTAAAAGCCTCAAGATAAGTGTGAGTACCGCGGATGGCCCTCTCGTGGGATGACGAGGGAGGATCCACGGTGGAGTATTGAGATGGTGATTAGTGGACTCGTGTGCGAAAACTATTTCACAAGTGGTGTACCGTAGGATAGCTTAGCCAAGAGTCAAAGCTGGCTTGCTGCAATAACCCCACTACCTTCTTGAGAATGAACATGTATAGTAGGATCTGTTGTAAGACTTGCTGAGTACCTTTGTACTCATGTTGCTTTAATTACTGTTTTCAGACGACAACACCGCCCCTTCTGATGGGTTCTACGTAGAACTCGACGACGACGAGTGACTTGCCACCCAGGTGGTGATCTAGGCTTGTGAAGGGCCTATGTAGATAGACAGGCTTCGTCAAGCCTTCTTTCTTTCTAGTGTCTGTACCCAGACAGTTTGCTTCCGCATGTGCTTGTATGATTGTATGACTTGAGTGTCGGGTCATGTGACCCCTATCTGTATGAACAAGTTATGTAAGGCTCTCCGGAGCCCTTTAAATAAAGTACTTGGAGTTGTAGAGTTTTGTTGTGATGCCATGTTGTATTTGCACATATCGAGCATATTGTGTGTATGTTTGAAATGCTTGGTATGTGTGGGATCCGACAATCTAGTTGTTTATCCTTGGCAGCCTCTCTTATGGGGAAATGTAGACTAGTGCCTCCTTGAGCCATAGTAGTCCGCTACAGCCCGGTTCACCGGAGTCCTGCTAGCCCAGCACTACTGCTCTGGACACTTGACTGGCCGGCATGTGAGTCATATCGTTCCTGTGTCTGTCCCTTCGGGGAAATGTCACACGGTGACATCTGGAGTCCTGCCTAGCCTGCTACAGCCCGGGTTCCCGGAGTCCTGTTAGCCCAGTGCTACAGCCCGGATTCACACGCTGCTGACCGACACGTTCGATGCTGATTCATGTATGCCTGTCCCCATACGTTAGTGCCGCTTTGGGTTCACGACTAGCCATGTCGGCCCGGGTTCTCTGTCATATGGATGCTAGCGACATTGTCATATACGTGAGCCAAAAGGCGCAAACGGTCCCGGGCCATGGTAAGGCGACACCCGTGGGAGTACCGTGCGTGAGGCCGCAATGTGATATGAGGTGTTACAGGCTAGATCGGTGTGACTTGGAATCGGGGTCCTGACACGCCTCTTCAGAGAAACCAGGGTCGCGGAGTACGGCCCGGCGACGCCTGTGATTCATGGCACTCTCCACTTCGGAATTTCTAGCGGACAGCCTATCCGCATCCTCTGTAGGAGGAACATTCGGCGTTGTCCCCACGTTAGCATCTGCCTCTGAGTCTGGCTTTGGAGCCCGGCGGGTGGAGGCGTGGCCGGCACGCTCTCCGGATACGGTCCGGCGAGCGTTTTTCTTGCCAGGAACCATGGACGTTATTATATTTTTTAAAACGACAACCACGGAGCAGGGTTCTTTTTCATACCTCTGCGACGGCATCTCAGTCCTGACCGCCTTCCTTTTAAGCCTACCCGGTTTCGGTGCCCCTTGTTGGTGAGTCACTACGGGTTCGGCATGGCATCCCGAGGGCCTTCCCTGTAAGACACCATATGTGTCCGGTGGGTGAAGTGCAAAAAAGGGATCCTTCTCGGAAGTTGGGACTCCGGTTTTACTTACATGCGATGCAGGGAGCAGTCCAGGATAATCGGCTATGATGGCCACCAAGGCACCGTCGCAGCTTAACTGATAGAACGTCATGTCGATGAGCTCCACAAATATGTCCGGATCTTCTTCGAGTCCGGGGTCGAGGGCCCGGTCAGGGTCCTCTGGCTGTGGAGACGGGCTGTGGACCTCCCTCACAGCTTTTCGCAGTTCCTTCTATGAAATAGCAAGGTAAATATTTATGACGAAGAATGCGGGAAGGTCTGGAGTAAAAAGTAGCAGCTCACCCAGTTTGGGGGTTGTACATGGAGAATCCACCCCGTGGCTTAATGCGGATGAACTCCTCTTCCTCTCCTTTATATAAATCGGACAGTATTTTCGCTAGAGCAGCGGCGGAGTCCGGACCTCGGCCGCAGCGGGTGGCATCGTCTTCTCCGTTGAAGTGCCACATGGGTTGTCCCCAATATTGAAGTGGCTGCACCCCCCGCATTATACATATTGACATAACCTCAATTATTGTCAGTCCTGATTTGGCCAGCGTTTTTATCCGGCCCATCAGGTAAAGGACCTCTCTGTTATCTTCCTCCTGGGGGCTCCGAGGACGCCAGCTGTGGCGTTTCTTCAAAGGGGCGTTATTGAACTCAGGAAGGCCCATCTAAATAGGGTCCGGAAGGGGGGCGTCCTCCATATAAAACCACTCCGAAGGCCAGTCTTCGGATGTCTTCTTCGGAGTACCGGACTGGTATCCGGTCCCGGCGATGCGCCATATTTCGGCTCCGCCCACTTGATATATTGACCCCTCCTGTGTACGGGGCATGAGGCAGAATAGCCTCTGCCATAGCTCGAAATGAGCTTCGCAGCCCAGAAACAGCTCGCAAAGGGTGACGTAGCCAGCGATGTGTAATATGGAGGCGGGAGTAAAGTTATGCAGCTGGAGGCCATAGAACTCCAGGAGCCTGCGGAGGAACGGATGGATTGGAAATCCAAGTCCCCTTAATAAGTAAGGGACAAGGCATACCCGCTCCCCCATGGATGGGTTGGGAAAGCTCTCCGCTTGCTCCCCGCCGTTGTAAGTGGCTAGTCCGGCTCGGACGGGGACCATATACGCAGGAGGGAGAAACCCCTGGGTCTGTAACTCTACTAATTGGCTGTGGGGGATGGAACACTTCTCCCAATTGCCTGGCTTAGTGCTATGGGAGCGAGAGGAGGAGTTGCGATGGCCGGCCATGATGGGATGGGCTTTTCCGGGCGCGCTCCGATGGATACTCGCTGTGGGAGGATGGCGTGATATGGATCTGAGGATCCCCGGCTCTTTAAATAGACGATTTACTCACATGGTTAGGGTGGCAAGTGTAAAAATGCCCCGACTTCTCGCATTCGCTCGACACGTGGAAGATAGCCATTATTAGGCGCAGAAGCCGAGGAGTGCAACATTCATGGGAAGCCGGACACTACTCGACAGGTACTCAGGATTTGGAGACCGCCTTGCAATGTCGAAGACAATCTGTGCGCCGGACTCATCGTCATTGAAGCCTGGTTCAGGGGCTACTAAGGGAGTCCTGGATTAGGGGGTACTCGGACAGACGGACTATATACTTTGGCCGGACTGTTGGACTATGAAGATACAAGATTGAAGACTTCGTCCCGTGTCCGGGTGGGACTCTCCTTTGCGTGGAAAGCAAGCTTGGCAATTCGGATATGTAGATCTCCTCCCTTGTAACCGACTCTGTGTAACCCTAGCCCCCTCCGGTGTCTATATAAACCGGAGGGTTTAGTCTGTAGGACAACAACAATCATAATCATAGGCTAGCTTCTAGGGTTTAGCCTCTACGATCTCGTGGTAGATCAACTCTTGTAATACTCATATCATCAAGATCAATCAAGCAAGAAGTAGGGTATTACCTCCATCGAGAGGGCCCGAACCTGGGTAAACATTGTGTCCCCCGCCTCCTGTTACCATCCGCCTTAGACGCACAGTTCGGGACCCCCTACCCGAGATCCGCCGGTTTTGACACCGACAACGACCCCCGTGGGAACCGGTGATGGGGGCCCTGGATTGTCCGGTCTCCCGCCGAATACTGCTCCAGAGATGGATCCGGAGTCGAGTAAGCGGCCCCCTTCAGGGGAGAGGGGAGTGCCTACTCCCACGGTGACCTCCATGAATCCGGAGGCGCCGGACACTCTGACGGGTGCACTGCAAAGTGCATCCGTCTTAGAGGAGCACCATACCTTAATGGGTACGGTGGTTGAGAAGATTCAGTCCACCAAAAGCGGACTGAATGACGCCTTCACGTGCCTACTAACAGGCTTCGAGGTATGCGATGTAATGTCTTTAGCCACTTTCCATATGAAAAATACGCCTGTATATATATAGTAGCCCCTGAGACTCTGGTCGGCTCATAAAGAGAGGCGAATAGAGGATCCATAGATATCTTCATGAATTAACATGTTTATTTGATTGGAAAAATAGGCTTCATTGTTAGCGGCCACCGCCCAGGCCGCGAAGGTTGCTAAACTAAAGCAGAAATTGAAGCTCGTTGATGAGGACATTGTCCTTATTAACAAGCGGCTTGACGAGGCGCAAGGTATATTTCGGACATCCCGTTTGTGCCTATATGACGGTGCGAATACTAGGTTGAAATTTACACACTGTTATATGCATAATTGCAGATGGTGCTGCCGCGGTCGAGACCCTCCGGGCTGAACTTGCCCGGGCCAAGGAGCAGGCCAGGGTGAGCAATGCGGCCACTGATAAAGCGGTTGCCAATTTGAAGGCCGAACAGGCCACCCGGCGCCAGTTCGAGGAGCGGATATCTGCCATAGAGCAAGAGCTCAAGGATGCCGCCTGCAAGTGCAAGTCCCTCGAGGAGGATAATAAAGCCAAGGTAGCCAAACTCAACAAGGCCCTTCAGGAGGCCAAAGAGGCGCAGTCCGAGTCTAGAGCGACTCAAGAGGAGATCCGACAAGCTGGACAGATAGCGGCTGGTAAGCCCTTTCTTTTACTGACTAAGTTCGGCGATCCGAAATATGCCTTGCTTAATTGACTGTGGAGTTCTCCAGACGCGTTTTTGGACCTGCCGAAGAGTGTCGACGACGCTGCGCAGTTCTTCCAAGCTCAGGAAGGACATGCGACGGAGAAGCTGTTCTGGTCAAAATTCGCTGCACAGGAGTGCCCGGCGTTGCTAAACGACCAAATGGCGCAATGGGCCGAGCTTCATAAGATGTCCGGAGCTGCCATGAAGGACGTCATAGTTCGGCTATGGCCAGCCGAACCCATTCCGAACAGCTATTTCGGCCTGGTGCGGCGACTTGTCGATGTAGTGTCGCGGATCGACGCAGTCAAGCGGTCAGTATGCATAGAAGGTGAATGGATGGCCTTTGCCCGCATCAAGATGTACTGGGCGAAGATGAAGGCAGCTGATGTTGCAGTTAAGGGCCCGCCCGGAGGCAAGGACCACCGCACGCCGGAGCGCTACTTAGACGACGTCCTAGAGGGTGCCCGCTTGATAGAGGGTCAGTGCTCAAAGGACATTATGTTCGAATGAATGTACCTGAACTGCCTGGACGTTTTTATTGTGTACTAAGGCCTTCCGATATATTTATGCTATTATCTGAAAGTTCTATCCTCCTGTGCGGCCGTAGTTGTATTCCTGAGAGTTGTCCAGTCGTCGGCTTCAGCCCCCATGTAGATACTATGGGGGTGTTCATAATAGCACATGATCACACTTGACCCAACGTCTTGGTCCGTAAAGGGTGTCAGTGCGGCGAACCAGGCAATCGGACTATGAGACTTTACCACTCTCACTTAGCCATAGGAGTTTGACGATGGGTCTAAGAAGTAGCCCCTGGTATGTACGCGACTATCCGAATGTGGATGCATTACATATGTGACCGGAAAACAGTCCTTCGTGTAATACAGAAAAAATCGCTAAAGATTTTAATAAGTCGCGGAGTGGCTGACCAGCTCTCGCCGCATCATGACAGTCAGTTTTTGGCTTTCTCTACCGAGGTGTTTAACCGGACGAACCAGAAACACAATCGCAGTAGTTCTCCCTTTACTACCCTAGCTGATCAGACGGAACGTCAGGTAGCAAACACAGGAGCCGGGCAACCCAACTATTGACCAACGACATGATTCAGAGCCGGTGCATATAATGCCAAGCTCAGGACGCCGAAGTGTGCTATAAAGCTGTTCGGGCTTTTGTTTAGCAACACATATGTTGCCATATAGAGCCCCTGGCAATTTTTGTCGAGGTGTGTGCGTGGGACAACTGAAGAGACGGAATACAGTCTATGAATAAAGGCGATACCGAATAAGAATTGTGTTCACTGGAATCTGATTGATACGTCAAAACGTAATCTTACAGAGGGTACCATAATCACCAAGGCCATTTTACATGCGGGGGTCTAAGGCTAAGGGGAAAAGCTCTATACAGGTTCTTTAAATAAAGTTTTGGTCTACAAAATCCTTTGGACCTCCTGCCGCACGTCTGCGCCGCTTTCGCCTTAGTGAGAAAGATTCCTTGAGAGGAATTGTCTTCGACTATTTGTACGGAACCGGGCTCGGAGAGAGTCCTTGTAAGTCTGTAGGATGAATAGTTTTTGATTCACCTGTGGTAAAAGAGAAGAAATAATTAAATAAAAGGGGAAGGCCATATAGGGTCCCATATAGGGTCGAACCGTACTATAGGCTTGTCCGTATTGTAACTCCGGTGACGCCCAAGGTATTTTGAGTGCATAATTATGCACGCGCTGTACAAATTTTGTGGATGTATGTGGTGATCGACGGAGGCGAAAACGCTAATCCAGCTCTGGAGTTGCCAAGCTGTCAGCATGCAGAATTGACCGGCCTTGTGTAATAAAGTCCGGTGGCCTAATAGCCGATGAGGTGTGCTGCTTGACAGGGCCGCTTTGTACTTCGGCTGCGATGGCCGCGGTATGCTCCTCAGTACAGAGGGAGTGTTCCATGTTTCCGTTGATTGTAATGACATCATGTGGACCGGGCATCTTAAGCTTTAGATAGGCATAGTGTGGGACCGCATTAAAACGGGCAAAAGCGGTTTGTCCGAGCAGTGCATGATAGCCACTGCGGAAGGGGACGATATCAAAGATCAAGTCTTCGTTTTGGAATTGTCTGGTGAACCGAAGACGACTTCCAATGTAAATGAGCCCGTGTAGCGGACCTCTACACCGGGTATTACTCCTTTGAAGGTAGTTTTAGTGGGCCTGATTCTTGATGGATCAATGCCCATTTTGCGGACAGTGTCTTGGTAAAGTAGGTTGAGACTGCTGCCGCCGTCCATGAGGACTCGCGTGAGATGGAATCCGTCGATGATTGGATCGAGGACCAGAGCTGCCGAACCTCCATGACGGATACTGGTTGGGTCGTCCTTTCGATCGAAGGTGATCGGGCAAGCCGACCATGGGTTGAATTTTGGGGCGAATGGCTCTATGGCGTAGACGTCCCGTAATGCGCGCTTGCTCTCCCTCTTAGGGATATGTGTGACATATATCATATTTACTGTTTTTACCTCGGGGGGGAATTTCTTCTGTCCCCCTGTGTTCGGTTGACGAGGCTCTTCATCGTCGTCCTCGCTGGGCGGCCCTTTCCCCTTGTGTTCGGCGTTGAGTCTGCCAGCCTGTTTAAAAACCCAACAATTTCTGTTGGTATGATTGGCAGGCTTATTAGGGGTGCCGTGAATCTGGCAAGGCCGATCGAGTATTCTGTCCAAACTGGATGGATCATCTCTGTTTCCTTTGAACGGCTTCTTTCGTTGGCTGGGCTTAGGGCCACTGAATCCAGCGTTGACCGCCGTATCTTCGGTAATGTCATTATTGATTTGACGCTTGTGCTTGTTGCGTCGTGGCTTGCCATTGCCGTCCCTGGCTTCGGATGTGTCGGGGTCGCTGGTGCTATTGCTTCTACGGGCTAGCCAGTTGTTTTCCCCCGCGCAAAAGTGGGTCATGAGTGCGGTAAGGGCTACCATGGACTTCGGCTTTTCTTGGCCGAGGTGTCTGGCGAGCCATTCGTCGCGGACGCTGTGTTTAAAGGCCGCGAGGGCTTCGGTGTCCGGACAGTCTACAACTTGGTTCTTTTAATTAAGAACCTGGTCCAGAGTTTCCGGGCTGACTCTCCGGGTTGCTAGACTATGTGACTGAGGTCATCGGCGTCTGGGGGCTGTACATAGGTACCTTGGAAGTTATCCCTAAAGGCATCTTCGAAATCTTCCCAGTTGCCGATGGAGTTTTCTGGGAGGCTGTTTAACCAGTGCCGAGCTGGTCCCTTAAGCTTTAGTGGGAGGTATTTGATGGCATGTAGATCATCACCGCGAGCCATGTGAATGTGGAGAAGAAAATCTTCGATCCATACTGCGGGATCTGTTGTGCCATCGTAAGATTCGATGTTCACGGGTTTAAACCCTTCTGGTAACTCGTGCTCCATTACCTCATCGGTGAAGCATAGGGGGGGTGTGGCGCCTCTGTATCGGGCCATTTCACGACACAGTTCGGATGAAGTCCGTATGCGGTTTTCGGCCCGGACGTGGTTATGCTTGCCGCGCCATAGCCGTCTTCTCACGCCGGGGCACGCCCCCGTGATCCGTAGATTGATCTGGTCTGACCGGCTCTATTTTCCAGGTCCTGTCATAGGTCATAGGTGTATCCCTGAGTTGTTGTTTCTCTGCCTTTACGGCGAGGTGGTGCGGGCCGGTGTTCGGCTTGAGTTGTCGTTCTGTCCCGGCCACGTGGTGGTCGGTCAGGTCCGTCAGTAGCGTTACACGCTGGTGGTATGGGCTCCAGTGCCTCATCGTCGAATTGGGGTAGCAGCTTGCGCTTCGGGTAACTCTTAGTTGGGCGTTCGAGGCCGTATTCCTCGGCTGCCAGGACATTAGTCCATCTGTCATTGAGCAGATCTTGATCAGCTTGAAGCTGCTGCTGCTTCTTTTTCAAGCTTCTTGCAGTGGCTATTAGCCGGCGCTTAAAAGCGCTCTTGTTCAAGGGGTTCCTCTGGCATGATGAAATCTTCATCGCCGAGGCTCACATCGTCCTCGGAGAGTGGTAGACAGTTGCTATTCTCCGAGTCCTCGTTCCCTGCTGGCTCGTCAGGGTCAATTTTCCCGTCCTCCCGATCATCCTGTTCGTATGTTGATTCGATGGGGGCTTCTTGGTCTTTGGCGTTCTCCGGAGTATTATTGTCTCCGGTGCCGGTATTGCTATCTTTTCCACGACGCGATTTAGAGCGACACCGCTGACGTCGACGCTTTGGTGGTATCTCAGGAGGTTCATCCTCGACTGGATCCTTCTCATCATCGCCGTCGCCTTTTAGGTGTGTCCACCATATACACGTCATGTGAGGAAGTGGTCGTCCAGCGTCCGGTGATCGGCGGGTTTTGGGCCTGCTCCTCTCCGGCATCATCGTCCATACCGTCGATGTCTTCAGAGGCGTAATCGAGCATGTCGGTTAAATCCTCGACAGTGGCTATGAAGTGGGTGGTGGGTGGGAAGTAAAATTCCCTTCTTTCAGCCCCTAGTCCGGGCTGGGCGCAATTCGGAAGCGATTCCTCTGTTATGGCGAGGGATCGCATTAAGTCCAAAACCTCATTTAAGAGCGAGGTCTGGACGGGGAAGCGAGAGTCCGTGGAGTTGGGTGGGACAGAAGTTCCCTGGCCGAGCTCACATGACACGGACTTCGAGGGTTCGGAGCTAGTGTCCGGAGAAGAGTCCGGCTTTAGGATGATAGAGGGAGCCTGACATAACTCCGGGCCTGTCAGTGATGCTATTCCCTCCGGTTCCCCAGTATCGAGCTCTATAGCTGCAGAGAGTCCGGTGGGCTCTAAACTCCCGTCTTCGGACCTGGTGACATGCTCCGGATCTAAGGCCAGAGCGGTGGTTGGGGCCGCGAACCCTTGGAAGATCAACTCTCCTCGGATATCAGTGACATAGTTCAGATTTCCAAAACTGATCTGATGACCAGGGGTGTATCTGGCGATCTGCTCTAGGTGGCCAACCGAGTTGGCCCGCAGTGCAAAGCCGCCGAATACAAAGATTTGGCTGGGGAGAAAAAATCTCCATCACGGCAGCATTGTTGTAGATGATCGATGGAGCCATCGAGCCTTTCGACGACGGCACAGTGGAACTCTTAATGAAAGCACCAATGTCGGTGTCAAAACCGGCAGATCTCGGGTAGGGGGTCCCGAACTGTGCGTCTAAGGATCAAAGGTAACAGGAGACAGGGACACGATGTTTACCCAGGTTCGGGCCCTCGATATGGAGGTAATACCCTACTTCCTGCTTGATTGACTTTGATGAGTATAGGGGTTACAAGAGTTGATTTACCTTGAGATCGTAATGGCTAAACCCTAGATGTCTAGCCTGTATGGTTGTGTTCGCCTCTACGGACTAAACCCTCCGGTTTATATAGACACCGGAGGGGACTAGGGTTGTACAGAGTCGGTTTACAGATAAAAGGAATCTTCACATCCGAACGCCAAGCTTGCCATCCACGCAAAGGAGAGTCCCAACCGGACACGGGGGAAAGCCTTCCATCTTGTATTTTCACGGCCCATCACTCCGGCCCACATCACATAGCCCGGACGCCCGGGGACCCCCTAATCCAAGACTCCCTCACTACCCCTCTTTGATGTTGATATTTTGAACAACTTCATCGATGAATGGTTTGACGACCAGAGCATCAGTATTGATGATCTGCAGCTGCCATTGGACATCAGTGTCACATTTCACGGAACCATTGCCAATGAATTGGCCTTGGCTCAGAAAATCGTCGAGCTCAAGAACAAGATTGATCATGAGAAGGCGCATTTCAAGAAGAACATGGCCAAGCTCCGTGTGGCTGATGTGCAGATCTTCAGAAAGATGTTGCATGATCTCAAGGCAGAATTCCACAAGAAGCGTGAAGAAGCCAAAGGCTCACGCGAGCGCATGAAGTACTATGCGCAAAAATGTGTTCAAGCACATAATGAAGCTGAGAAGAGAAAGGCTCTTGGGCGTCCTGGCATCGACCCCAGGATGGCTGCCAAGCAAAAGAAGAAGTATGTTGCGACCCAATCCGAAGCTTAAAGGCAGGAAGAACCTAGCATTGTCTCCCCTGCCAGTATGACTGGCTCGAAGCCAAAGGTCACCTCTGCAGCTTCAGAGCTGAAGAAAACCAGGCATGCTGAAGCTGAAGCCAGGAAGAGGAAGCTCAAGGATACATCTGATGATGCTCCCTCCAAGAAGAAATTGAAGACAAAGGCTTCAAAGTCTTCAAAGAAAGAGTGTGCTGCTGCCCCAGAGCCCCTCATCGTTGAACCCATCTCCGTTGCTCTCCCTACTTCAACAAACCAAGAACGTCGCCTTGTGACACATGAGCCTGCTTCCACAGAGGCTCAAGCTAGTGAAGAAGTTTCAGCTGTTGACTCCAACGCAGCTGAAGACATTGGTCATGAAGACAATGTGCATGATGATGAAGTCCTTCCTCATCTCAAGCCCGGTCAGTATCATCGCCTGCTCCAATGAGCAGTGAACTTATTAGCATTGGGCACCCATTGACGCCAACTGCTCAAGATAACTCATGGGCTGAGCGCCGACAACAAGACACCCCTGTACAAGATGAAACACCCCGTACTCCACCTGCTCAAGTCACCTCTACGGTGCTTGATGATGACAACCACATGGAAACCACTCCTTCTCCAAAAGCGTCGCCAGCGTTTTGCAGGCTTCGCAAAGGCCTCAGGCCACTGGTCTCCATGTCGAGCAATCCAGAAGAAGTGCAACACACTAGCTCAGTAGCACGTCAAGTGTTTCCTGAAGCCACTCCTTCTGCGTCTGCCTCAGAGTCTGACGCCAAGACTATTGAAGACATTTCGGCTGCATCAGTCGAGGAAGAAAAGAAGAAGATAAAGGAGAAGAAAGAGAAGCCACACCCCCTGCCAGTGATCCCGTCATTCTAGCAGAGAATGTGATTGTGCCCGACCCTCCGGTCCTTGAACAGATGGAGGTTGAAAACAATGAGGCCGCCACCAACGATGCCTCTGAAGCAAATGACTCAGTCATGGCTGAAGACAATGTGGAGCCTGAAGCCAATGTGAATGTTGAAGCCTCTGTGACGCCAATCACCTCCGATGGCGTTGTTCCACCCCCAAGGCCTCATACAATAGAAAAACGCATTCAATCGAGAAGGTCAGCTTGTCATAGTCAAATGGCTCATTATGGTTCCACCCACTGCTCCCGGGCCACAGTATGATTATCATGTGGAACAGAGGCCTCAAGTTCAGAAGCCAAAGCCACGTCTGCCAAGGCTTCCAAGTGCTGTCACAACACAGGGCTCATTCAGCGTGCTCAGCTTCAGAGAGCACAATACATTCTTTGACAACGCCAAGAACCCATACATGAAGCCCAAGATCTCCACAAACAGGTTTTGGAGCCATCAGCAGCGAAGCTATTACTCGTGCATCCTCTACAACCAAGACCGGATTTATCCGCACAAGTGTCTGGAGTGTGATGCTATGGCTGGGCTGCCATGTCTTGAGGAAGCCCTTGATTGCTTTAGGGATGTTGGTCTTCAGCCCTTTGTGACTGACAAGGAACATTGGAATGAAGAGCTTCTGCTGCAGTTCTATTCCACTCTACATATTCGATGCTACAACAGGGATCCGAAGACTTGGGTCCTTGAGTGGATGACAGGTGATGTTCATCTCGAAGCCAAAGCTCAGGATATCATCGAGCTTACTTCCCTGCCCACTCCAGGTGAGTTATATGAACCTGGTTGCCAGCTTCATCAGAATGAGCTGCAGAGCATTTTTTAGAAGCCAGAGCCAAACATGAGCCAAATGCTCAGTATGATGAAGCCATTGCCCCAAGACGCCGAATACCCAAAGGAATTCTTTGTCAAGGACCTTGAGTACCTACCACGCACAGTGTACCATATTCTGAGGCGTACTCTCTGGCCCATCAAAGGATATTCTTCTGAAGCTAAACTCGAAGGCACTATGAAGACTTTGGTATTCTATATCATCAAATGGCATCAGATTCAATACTCCGGATTTCTTCATCAGACAACTTGCTGCTTCTGGGATTGATCTGTTCGGTCTGAAATTCTATGCTCCATGGGTGATGCGCTTGATTATGCTTCATTCCACCATTTCTATCAGCCTTCAGCGCGCAACCATGTCATTTTTCTGCTTGAAGTTGATATGTCCATTGAAGCCATCTACCCCGAGCCTTCCAAGAAGCCACTCCACCTTCAAAATGCTGAATTTCAAAGCTTCACGTGGCCAATTGAAGGGATTCTTGTGCCCAATGCTACAACACCTGCTTATCCTTTGGCTGGAAACATGAGGGTGCCACACCGTGCCAATACTGAAGCCACTACCAGCACAATAGCTCAAAGGCCTCAAAAGCGTCCTCGTGTCCTCAACGACCATGAGCTTCTGGTGGCTTTACATCAAAAGCAGGATAGGCATCATGATTGGTTGAAGTGTCAGATGCAGAGTCTCTTGGTGGATGTTAATCACATTCACAACTTGGCCACCAAGAACTCATTTATTGCACATGAAGTGTGTCGACGGTCTTGGAAGAGCCTCACAATGCTCTGCCCTGAAGAAGATCTTCGCGAAGATGGCTTCACGGAGAGCTTCAAGTTTGACTCCAGGCCTCCTCAAAATGCAAGCTGGCGTCGCACTCCATCTATTGAAGATTCTGAATATTCGTCTTCGGCTGCAACTGTTGTTGCGAGAGTCATCGATGAAGAAGACGACGCCACTTCACCGACTTTGGCTACACTACATCACGATTATGCGTCAGGCCCATCTGCACCACCAAACTCCAACGTCGGCCCTGCTCCGTCTTCTACTCCAACTGGGAACGAGTAGATCCTATATGTCTTCAAACCTTTTTGGTCATTACTGACAAAAGGGGGAGATGCATATGAGGTTCATAGTCTTCAAGCGGGTCCATATGGGTGGTTGCATTATTTTTGCTAAGTTTTTAAAACTCTCGTTTTTAAACAATTTGGCTTTTGAGTTGTAACACTTGAACTCGATGGTTGTCTGCTACTTTGTGATGCGATGATAAATCCCGCATGAAGTCATTCTGCAGACGCCCATTTCTCGTTATGCATGTCATTATCTTTGTTATATGTTTATATGCATGATGAATTGTCTTCGCAAGTTGAAGAGGATCTCCACAAAGTAAAACCTGTCATGTGCATTTGCATTCAAAAGCAAACTGCTTATATGCACATCTTCAGGGGGAGACTTTTGCTTCTTATGAAGACAATGCCTTAATACTTTACTTTCACGTACTTTTATCCCCGTTGAAAACTTCAACTAGTTTGTCACCAATCACCAAAAAGGGGGAGATTGTAAGTGCATCTAGTGCCACCCCGAGTTGGTTTTGGAGTATTGACAACAAACTTGGTTGAGGGACTAATGTGTTTGTGAGAATTGCAGGATAACATAGGTAGTAGTCCCTTATTGATTCGGTTTACCTATCAGAGATGACCCCTAAAAATGTGTGAAGACATTGAAGACAATGGTGGGTTGTGAAGACATTCACTGTGAAGATTATGACATGAGAAGACATGCATGTGAAGACTATGGAGTACGAAGACATAGTTGTTTCGTAGTTTCCTTTTCTTCTTTGTTGAGTCATAGGAACCACCGTACTGTTAAGTGGGGTCCAAGTGAACAAAGTTAGAGTGACTGAAGTGATGCTCAACCAAAATCCTATTTCTTCGAGCGAAGACAATGAGAGCAAATCTTATCCAGAGCTGGATGAGTCAACTTTACTTGTAGCCAAAGTCAAGCTACCGCGTGTGTTTGAAATCCGACCGTTGGACACGTGTTGGTTCCTTAGTGACCCAGGGTCATTTCGGACAAATCAGGTCGGGTTGCCTCCTGGCTATAAATAGCCCAACCCCTACACCATAAATTGGTGGCTGCTCAGAGTTAGTGCACGGCTTTTGTCGTTTGAGAGCTACCCACCTCCGAAGCATTTGAGAGAGTGATCCTTGCGAGGACAAAGCCCAAAACACCCAGCGCAAAAGAGTGTTAGGCATCACTGAAGTCTTTATGTCCGCGTGATCTGAAGACTTGTTACACTTGAGGACTGTGTTTCCTCCAGCCGGTTAGGCGTTGCGTTTTGAGCATCCAAGAGCCATTGTGGATCGCTGGTGAACGAAGTCTGTGAAGGTTTGGAAGTCTACCTTGAAGACTTACCAGAGTGATTGGGTGAGGACTGGGTGTCCATAGCTCAAGGGGAATAAGGTGAAGACACGGTCTTCTGAGTTAAATCTCAGCCTCCCTAACCAGACGTACAGTTGTCACAGCAACTGGAACTGGTCTACCAAATCCTTGTCTTCACCAAGCAATAGGTTCTATCCTTCACTTCCCTTTACTTTACAGTTTGTCTTCGCGAAGTCATTGTCTGCTTGTCTGTTCTGATTGACTTCACTGTGTGAAGACTATTTACTGTTGGCTTCTTACTGTCTTCCATCATGATCATTACTACCTAGCTGCTGATAGTCTTCGTGCTTTCACTTCATCGCTTACTTGACTATGGCTTGTCTAGTGTAGTCTACCTTCCGCTGCATATCAATAGGTTCATTTCTACTGTTTCTCTTCAAAGACCTCGTTTTTGAAGACTTTCATACAAATCGCCTATTCACCCCCCCTATAGTCGATAACTAGCACTTTCACAAACCAATAAATCAGAGAAGAAATACGTGGATATATTAACCATGCATAAAAGAGTTCAGAGAAAACTCAAATATATTCATGGATAGATCTAATCATGCACTCACAATTCATCATATCCCAACAAACACATCGCGAAAAGTCATTACATCAAATAGATCTCCAAGAACAACAAGGAGAACATTGTATGGAAGATCAAAAAGAGAGAAGAAGTCATCTAGCTACTAACTATGGACCCGTAGGTCTGTGGTAAACTACTCACGCATCATCGGAGGGGCAACAAGGTTGATGAGGAACCCCTCTGTGATCGATTCCCCCTCCGGCAAAGTGCCAGAAAGGTCCATGGGATCTCTCGAGAACAGAGGCTTGGGGCGGAAAAAGTATTCCGTGGACTCTCTGGTAGTTTTTTTCTTCTGATTTTAGGGTATTTATAGGGCGGAGTTAGGTCAAACGGAGGCTCGTGGACCCCACTAGGTACCAAGGCGCGCCCTAGTGCCTAGTGGGCCACTGCTTCGTCTTCTCGTGGCCTCCCGAAGCTTCCAGGGTCTCTTATCACCAGAAAAAATCTCCAAAAAGTTTTGTGACATTTGGACTTCGTTTGGTACTGGTATTTTGCAAAGTCAAAAACAAGCAAAAAACAACAATTGGCACTGGGCACTAAGTTAATAGGTTAGTCCCAAAAAATGATATAAAGTTGCTTGTAAATGTATATAAAACATTCAAGAAATATACTATAATAGCATTGAACAATAAAAAATTATAGACCGCTTCTTCACTTACGTACTTACGCAATCCCATGTCTCCATATAATGTATGGAATGCGACAAATGGCGGTGAGTTTCTCACTTTTTTGTTGCATGATCTCTTCTCTCGTCATGCTGCTTTCTTCCATTTCTCGTGTCCACATACTTTGCCACAAAATGGAAAAGACGAATGCCTCATCCACACCACCAATGACATTCTTTGCGTCCTAGTCATCCACTCCCACCCCACCTCCATTTTGGGTAGAAGCTCTGCACATCCCCACTTAGGCAACCAATGACCCTACTCAGCTAACGAATTCGAGACACCCCATTTCTGCCTTCTTGGCCAACACTCTGCCTATGATCAGATTCGGGTCTTCGGTTGCCTATGTTTTCCCAATGCTATCTCCACAAGCTCACCCCATGCTCGTCATGTTGCACTATCACTTAGAGCACGAAGGCTACAGGTGCCTCGACCTATCTACATGTAAAGTCATAATTTCCCGTCATGTTGCCTTTGACGAGACAAACTTTTAGTATTTTTCTATCGATTCCCAGCATCCGTCACTAGCAGCCGTCATCCCAAAACATCCCGATGTCTGATGTCCACTACACAATTTATTCTTGTAGACTCGTGTTGGGCCTCCAAGCGCAGAGTTTTGTAGGACTGTAGCAATTTTTCCTCAAGTGGATGACCTAAGGTTTATCAATCCATGGGAGGCGTAGGATGAAGATGGTCTCTCTCAAACAACCTTGCAACCAAATACAAGAAATCTCCTGTGTACTGATGTCTACTACGCAACCTTCTTCTTGTAGACGTTGTTGGGCCTCCAAGTGCAGAGGTTTGTAGGACAGTAGCAAATTTCCCTCAAGTGGATGACCTAAGGTTTATCAATCCGTGGGAGGCGTAGGATGAAGATGGTCTCTCTCGAACAACCCTGCAACCAAATAACAAAGAGTCTCTTGTGTCCCCAACACACCCAATACAATGGTAAATTGTATAGGTGCACTAGTTCGGCAAAGAGATGGTGATGCAAGTGTAATATGGATGGTAGATATATGTTTTTGTAATCTGAAAATATAAAAACAGCAAGGTAGCAAGTGGTAAAAGTGAGCGAAAACGGTATTGCAATGCTTTGAAACAAGGCCTAGGGTTCATATTTTCACTAGTGCAAGTTCTCTCAACAATGATAACATAATTAGATCATATAACAATCCCTCAACGTGCAACAAAGAGTCACTCCAAAATCACTAATAGCGGAGAACAAACGAAGAGATTAACGAAACCACCTCAAAGTTATTCTTTCTGATCGATCTATTGGGCTATTCCTATAAGTGTCACAAACAGCCCTAAAGTTCGTACTAAAATAACACCTTAAGACACACATCAACCAAACCCTAATGTCACCTAGATACTCCAATGTCACCACAAGTATCCGCGGGTTTGATTATACGATATGCATCACACAATCTCATATTCATCTATTCAAACCAACACAAAGAACTTCAAAGAGTGCCCCAAAGTTTCTACCGGAGAGTCAAGACAAAAACGTGTGCCAACCCCTATGCATAAGTTCACAAGGTCACTGAACTCACAAGTCGATCACCAAAACATACATCAAGTGGATCATGTGAATATCCCATTGTCACCACAGATAAGCACATGCAAGACATACATCAAGTGTTCTCAAATCCTTAAAGACTCAATTCGATAAGATAACTTCAAAGGGAAAACTCAATCCATTACAAGAAGGTAGAGGGGGAGAAACATCATAAGATCCAACTATAATAGCAAAGCTCATGGTACATCAAGATTGTGCCAAATCAAGAACACGAGAGAGAGAGAGAGAGAGCGATCAAACACATAGCTACTGGTACATACCGTCAACCCTGAGGGTGAACTACTCCCTTCTCGTCATGGAGAGCGTCGGGATGATGAAGATGGCCACCGGTGATGGATCCCCCTCCGGCATGGTGCCGGAACAGGGCCCTGATTGGTTTTGGTGGCTACAGAGGCTTGCAGCGGCGGAACTCCCGATCTAGGTTTATTTCTGGGGTTTTTGGTATTTATAGGAATTATTGGCGTCGAGAACAAGTCAGGGGGGTCCACGAGGAGCCCACAAGGTCGGAGGGCACGCCCACGGGGGGGGGGGGGGTAGGGCGCGCCCTCCACCCTTGTGGAGGCCTCGTGGCTCTTCTGGCCCAACTCTTTTGCTTCGGGGGCTTCTTCTGGTCCATAAAAAATCACCGTAAATTTTCAGCTCAATTGGACTCCGTTTGATATTCCTTTTCTTTAAAACTCAAAAACAAGGAAAAAAACAGAAAGTGGCACTGGGCTCTAGGTTAATAGGTTAGTCCCAAAAATCATATAAAATAGCATATAAATGCATATAAAACATCCAAGATAGATAATACAATAGCATGGAACAATAAAAAATTATAGATACGTTGGAGACGTATCAAGCATCCCCAAGCTTAATTCCTGCTCGTCCTCGAGTAGGTAAATGATAAAAACGGAATTTTTGATGTGGAATGCTAGCAAGTGCACGAGTGTGATCAATGATAATTTCTATCACTTTTTCTAGCACCATTATATATCATAACAGTAGCTCATCTCATAAAACTTCTCATGATCAAGTAACAAGCTATTCACAAGTTAAAGCATAGACCATAAACTTTCTCGAAAACTAACAAACTATGTTCTTAGTCATCAAACAATTGCAATTCATCTTATTTTCAGGAAGGGTCTATGTAAGAGCTTTGATTTAGCAAATCCCACATACTCAACTATCATATAGTCTTCCATGATTGCTACCACTCAAAGCATATTTTTAGAACAAACAAAATCCATCGAACACGGAGAAAGATAGGGGCTTAATGTTTCGCCTCCCAACTTATTTATCATATAGATAATTGTCAACAATAATAATTCATGATCAAATATATTTGAATGGCCATATATGCTTAGATCTTTCCCCATCACATGATGCTTGCCAACTAAAGAGTAGGTTGGAATGAGAAGGAATGCTACTGACTCTTGCATAAAAGTAAAAGATAGGCCCTTCGTAGAGGGAAGCAGAGATTTGCAGAGGTGCCAGAGCTCGAAGCTTTTAAAACAGAGATGAAAATAATTTTAAGAGGTATGCTTTCATTGTCAACATAACAACCAAGAGTTCCCAATATCTTCCATACTAGATACATTATAGGCAGTTACCAAATAGAATGGTAAAGTTCTTACTCCCCCTCCACCAACAATCACATTCCACAGCTGGTCCGAAACAACGGGCAGCGTCCAACTATCAACAATCCTGGGGGAGTTTTGTTTAATTTATTTGCGATTTTGTTTTAGATCTTTTGATCATAGGACCGGGCATCCCAATTACCAGCCATTTTCTCGTGAATGATGAGAGGAGTCCACTCATCGTGAGAATAACACACCTAGCATGGAAGATACTGACAGCCCCTAGTCGCCACATGAGCGATTCGGGCATACAAAACAGATTATTATTTGAAGGTTTAGAGTTTGGCACATGCAAATTTACTTGGAACGGAAGGTAAATACCACATATAGGTAGATATGGTGGACACTCATGGAAGAAACTTGGTTCAAGGATTTTGGATGCACAAGCAGTATTCCCACTTAGTATAGAAATTTTGGCTAGCAAAAGATTCTAAAAGGCAAGCACCACATGTTGGAGGATCCATAACAATATAACTTCTATACAAATATACCCAAGCATAACTCATTATGTTGTCTTCCTTGTCCAACTTCAACTAATTTGCTCGGGTTTGAAAATAATTAATGGGGCTCACAATCATAGAAGATGTATAAGATAGTATATCTATATGTGAAATCTCTCTTCCTTCAATATTCTTTCATGAATTGTTCAAGTGACCAATACAATGTTTGCTAACTTTCAATAAATTTACCACCTCTACTTCTTATATGTGAAGTCATTACTCACCATGGGATAAGCATATGAAACATACATAAATTTAGATTTATGATATTCAATTCATTCAACCACTTACTCATAGGATATAAGTGAAGCACGTGAGTAAATGACAAACTACTCCAAAAGATATGAGTGAAGATCAATGAGTAGTTGAATAATTATGTAACTATGTGGAGACTCTCTCTCATTTAAAAAATTCAGATCTTAAGTACTTTATTCAAACAGCAAGCAAATCCTAATAAAATGACATTGCAAGGATATCACATATCATGTGAAGAAGCAAAAACTTAGGCTCAACCAAAACTGACCGATAGTTGTTGAAGAAGAAAGGTGGGATGCCAACCGGGGCATCCCCAAGCTTAGATGCTTGAGACTTCTTGAAATATTAATTAGGGATGCCTTGGGCATCCCCAAGCTTGAGATTTTGTGTCTCCTTAATTCCTCTCATATCATAGTTTCCCTAATTCTTAAAACTTCATCCACACAAAATTCAACAAGAACTCATGAGATAAGTTAGTATAAATCAACGCAAAACCTTATCATTCTCTACTGTAGGAAATCACTAAAATTATAATTTGACATTGCATACTAAATTCCTCTGCATATTTAATACTCCCATCCTCAAATACAATCATTAAAAAAGCAAACATATGCAAACAATGCAAACATAACAGCAATCTGTCTAAATAGGACAGTCTGTAAAGAATGCAAGAGGAATCATACTTACCTAACTCTAAAAGTTCTGAAAAATTACCACACTGTAGATAATTTGTTGTTACTCATCGTGTAAATATTTCAAGATTTTATCATGTTCTGACTATTCACCAATATTCAAAACATAACAACAAACTTTGTTTTTTCAAAACAACAACGTATAGACTTGTAAAATTAGCATGGTAAAGGCTATACTTGACCTTTTTATTGAAATAAAAGATGCAAAACATTAATCTAAATAACAGAAAGCAAATACTAATAAAATAAAATGAAGCTCCAAGCAAAACACATATCATGTGGTGAATAAAAATATAGCTCCAAGTAAGGTTACCGATGAACGAAGACGAAAGAGGGGATGCCATCCAGGGCATCCCCAAGCTTAGTTGCTTGGTTGTCCTTGAATATTACCTTGGGGTGCCTTGGGCATCCCCAAGCTTAGGCTCTTGCCACTCCTTATTCCGTAGTCCATCGAAACTTCACCCAAAACTTGAAAACTTCACAACACAAAACTCAACAGAAAATCTTATGAGATCCGTTAGTATAAGAAAGCAAATCACCACTTAGGTATTGTTGTGAACTCATTCTAAATTCATATTAGTATTATATCCACCGTATTCCAACTTCTCCATGGTTCATACCCTCCGATACTACTCATAGATTCATTAAAATAAGAAAACAACACATGAAAGATAGAATCTGTTTAAAACAGAACAGTCTGTAGTAATCTGGAATTTCCCATACTCCTGTAACTCCAAAAATTTGAAAAATTAGGACAACTTGGGAAATTTGCGTACCAATCAGATGCAAAAAGAATCAGATCAAAAGCACGCTTCTGTGAATTATGAAAATTACTTTCCTGGGCGCAAAAGTTTCTGTTTCTCAGCAAGATCAAAACAACTATCACCGTAAGCCATCCCAAAGGTCTTACTTGGCACTTTATTGGAACAAAAGCTATAAAACATGATTACTACAGTAGCTTAATCATGTGGACACACAAAAACAGTAGGGGTAAATGTTGGGTTGTCTCCCAACAAGCGCTTTTCTTTATTGCCTTTCTAGCTAGGCATGATGATTTCAACGATGCTCATATAAAAGATAGGAATTGAAACATAATGGGAGCATCATGGAGAATATGACTATATGACTAGCACATTTAAGTCTAACCCACTTCCTATGCATAGGGATTTTGTGAGCAAACAACTTATGGGAGCAAGAATCAACTAGCATAGGAAGGTAAAGCAAGCATAACTTCAAGATTTTCAACACATAGAGAGGAAACTTGATATTATTGCAGTATGTAAAAGCATAAGTTCCTCTCTCATAATAAATTTCAGTAGCATCATGAATGAATTCAACAGTATAATCATCACATAAATCATTCTTTTCAAGCATAGAAATTTCATTACTCTCCGCATAAGCAAATTTGTTCTCATGAATAGTAGTGGGAGAAAACTCAACAAAATAACTATCATGTGAGGCATAATCCAATTGAAAATCAAAATCATGATGACAAGTTTCATGGTTATCATTATTCTTTATAGCATACATGTCATCACAATAATCATCATAGATAGCAACTTTGTTCTCATAATCAATTGGAACCTCTTCCGAAATAGTGGATTCATCACTGAATAAAGTCATGACCTCTCCAAATCCACTTTCATAATTATCACAATAAGATTCAACACCCTCCAAAATAGTGGGATCACTACTTCCTAAAGTTGACACTCTTCCAAACCCGCTTTCATCAATATAATCATCATAGATAGGAGGCATGCTTTCATCATAATAAATTTCCTCATCAAAACTTGGGGGACTAAAAAGATCATATTCATCAAACATAGCATCCCCAAGCTTCTGGATTTGCATATCATTGGCATCATGGATATTCAAAGAATTCATACTAACAACATTGCAATCATGCACATCATTCAAAGATTTAGTGCCAAACATTTTAATGCATTCTTCTTCTAATACTTTGGCACAATTATCGGAATCCTTATTTTCACGAAAGACATGATAAAGATGAAGCATATGAGGCAACCTCAATTCCATTTTTTGTAGTTTTCTTTTATAAACTAAACTAGTGATAAAACAAGAAATTGAAAGGTTCGATTGCAAGATCTAAAGATATACCTTCAAGCACTAACCTCCCCGGCGACGGCGCCAGAAAAGAGCTTAGTTGATGGGGTTGAGTGTCGCTTACCTAGCCTCCCGGGCAACAACGTCAGAAAATACCTTAATGTCTACTACGCAATCTTCTTTTTGTAGACGTTGTTGGGCCTCCAAGTGCAGAGGTTTGTAGGACAGTAGCAAATTTCCCTCAAGTGGATGACCTAAGGTTTATCAATCCGTGGGAGGCGTAGGATGAAGATGGTCTCTCTCGAACAACCCTGCAACCAAATAACAAAGAGTCTCTTGTGTCCCCAACACACCCAATACAATGGTAAACTATATAGGTGCACTAGTTCGGCGAAGAGATGGTGATGCAAGTGTAATATGGATGGTAGATATAGGTTTTTGTAATCTGAAAATATAAAAACAACAAGGTAGCAAGTGGTAAAAGTGAGCGAAAATGGTATTGCAATGCTTCGAAACAAGGACCAGGGTTCATACTTTCACTAGTGCAAGTTCTCTCAACAACGATAACATAATTAGATCATATAACAATCCCTCAACGTGCAACAAAGAGTCACTCCAAAGTCACTAATAGCGGAGAACAAATGAAGAGATTATTGTAGGGTACGAAACCACCTCAAAGTTATTCTTTCTGATCGATCTATTGGGCTATTCCTATAAGTGTCACAAACAGCCCTGGAGTTCGTACTAAAATAACACCATAAGACACACATCAACCAAAATCCTAATGTCACCTAGATACTCCAATGTCACCACAAGTATCCGCGGGTTTGATTATACGATATGCATCACACAATCTCAGATTCATCTATTCAAACCAACACAAAGAACTTCAAAGAGTGCCCCAAATTTTCTACCGGAGAGTCAAGACGAAAACGTGTGCCAACCCTTATGCATAAGTTCACAAGGTCACTGAACCCGCAAGTTGATCACCAAAACATACATCAAGTGGATCACGTGAATATCCCATTGTCACCACAGATAAGCACATGCAAGACATACATCAAGTGTTCTCAAATCCTTAAAGACTCAATCCGATAAGATAACTTCAAAGGGAAACTCAATCCATTATAAGAAGGTAGAGGGGGAGAAACATCATAAGATCCAACTATAATAGCAAAGCTCGCGGTACATCAACATCGTGCCAAATCAAGAACACGAGAGAGATAGATCAAACACATAGCTACTGGTACATACCCTTAGCCCCGAGGGTGAACTACTCCCTTCTCGTCATGGAGAGCGCCGGGATGATGAAGATGGCCACCGGTGATGGATCCCCCCTCCGGCAGGGTGCCGGAACAGGGCCCTGATTGGTTTTTGGTGGCTACAGAGGCTTGTAGCGGCGGAACTCCCGACCTAGGTTTATTTCTGGGGTTTTTGGTATTTATAGGAATTATTGGCGTCGAGAACAAGTTAGGGGAGTCCACGAGGAGCCCAAAAGGTCGGAGGGCGCGCCCTCCACCCTTGTGGAGGCCTTGTGGCTCTTCTGGCCCAACTCTTTTGCTTCGGGGGCTTCTTCTGGTCCATAAAAAAATCACCGTAATTTTTCAGCTCAATTGGACTCCGTTTGATATTTCTTTTCTATAAAACTCAAAAACAAGGACAAAATAGAAACCGGTAATGGGCTCTAGGTTAATAGGTTAGTCCCAAAAATCATATAAAATAGCATATAAATGCATATAAAACATCCAAGATAGATAATATAATAGCATGGAACAATAAAAAATTATAGATACGTTGGAGACGTATCATGTCCCCAACGCTTAGAAACAAGGCCTAGGGTTCATACTTTCATTAGTGCAATCTCTCGACAATGCTAACATAATTGAATCATATAACAATCCCTCAATGTGTGACAAGAATCACTCCAAAGTTCTTATCCAGCGGAGAACATAAGATGAAATTGTTTGTAGGGTACGAAACCATCTCAAAGTTATCCTTTCCTATCAATCTATTGAGCTATTCCTATAAGTGTCACAAATAGCCTAGAGTTCATACTAAAATAACACCATATGATACGCATCAACCAACTCTAATGTCTCATAGATACTCCAATGTCACCACAAGTATCCGTGAGTTGATTATATGATACACATCAAACAACTTCAGATTCATAATATTCAATCCAACACAACGAACTTCAAAGGATGCCCCAAGGTTTTTACCAGAGAAAGTAGGACGGAAACATGCATCAAACCCTATGCATAGATTACCCCAATGTCACCTTAGGAATCCACGAGTTGAATGTCAAAACGTACATCAAGTGAATAAATATAACACCCAATGTCACCACGGGGATTCATATGCAAGACATTCATCAAGTGTTCTCAAATCGATAAAAGTATTCAATCCAATAATAGTGAAACCTCAAAGGAAAAAACTCAATTCATCACAACAAGATAGAGAGGGAGAAAACACCATATGATCCAACAATGTTAACAAAGCTCGCGGTACATCAATATCGTGCCAAATCAAGAACGTGTATCATGCCAAATCAAGAACACGAGAGACAGAGAGAGAGAGAGATCAAACACATAGCTACTTGTACATACCCCTAGCCTCGAGGGTGAACTACTCCCTCCTCATCATGGTGGCCGCCGGAATGATGAAGATGGCTTCCGGTGATGATTTCCCCCTCCGACGGGGTGCCGGAACAGGGCTTCAGATGGTATTTCGAAGGCACAGAGGCATTCTGCGGCGGAGTCCAAGTTCTAGGGTTATTTCTGGTAGTTTCTCTATTTATAGGATTTTTTGGCGTCGGTTTCACGCGAAGATGGGCCATAGGGTGCACACTACCCACCAGCCCAAGGCCACCCCTGGGCGCGTCGTGGTGGGTAGTGGAGCCCTCGTGCTCTTCTGTCCCTCCCATGAAGCTTCGGGGGTCTCTTTTGTTCCAAAAAAATCGTCAAAAAGTTTCAGCCCATTCTGAGAACTTTTATTTCTGCACAAAAAACAACACCATGATAGTTCTGCCAAAAACAACGTCATTCCGAGGTAGTTCCATTCAAATCATACCAAAACCATATAGAATTGTTATGAACATGGCATGAATACTTCATAAATTATAGATACGTTGGAGACGTATCGATGTCTCATCAGCTATACCCTTCGGGGTCCCGCATCTCGGATATCATCCGTGCAAGTCCATCTCCACCTCGCTCAACACACTCGACAAGCTCTCCACCAACACGAGGCTGCTCTTCCACAACATGTCACTCTACCGCAGCTTGGCCGGCGCCCTTCAGTACCTTACATTGACATGCCTGACCTCTTCTACGTCACGCAATGGTGTTGCATGTTCACGCACACGCCGCACGATTGTTAGTTCCGACTCGTGAAGCGCATCCTCGGGTACGTACGCCGCACGATGCATCTCGGCCTTCGGATTCATCACACCACCACCACCGAGCTCGTCGCATACTCTAACACCGACTAGGCCGACTGCCTCAACACACGTATGTCTAAAGAGACAAAACACCATCTCCCGGTCTAGTGTCGAGGCGTAGTACCAATGCCACAGAGTCAACGTGGCTATGCCAGCTTCTCAGCTAACTCCATCAATCTCTAGTGCGCACCACAATAGTCTACTGCGACAACATCATCTCTATGTACATGTCGAGCAACCTGATGCAACATCAACACATGAGGCATATTAGATCGATCTTCACTTTGTGCGAGAGCATGCCACACTTGGTGAAATACTCGTTCTTCATGTGCCACGAGCTCGCAGTCCGCTGATATTTTGACCAAAGGTTTATCGACAGGTGTCTTCCTCAAACTCTAGTCCAGTCTCGACGTCAGCGAACCCAAAGTTTCGAACAAGTCTTGCACTATGTGCACATGTACAACCTGCGTGATAGGCATTATCGGCTAGTGTCGTTGCACTCTCTCCCTATCCCCCTCTCTCGTGCAATTGTATATATAAGCACACAATGCCTGTTGATACAATCAGGAAAGAGTTTACACCGCCTAAATCTCTTAGCCCTCTGTGAAGCTTTCCATGAAGCTTAGATAGGCCACTTAGCACATTTTCAGAGTCTAACTCTCCCGCATTTTCATTCTAACTTTTTTTATAAAATTTTCAATCTTAACTATGATAGTCAACTTAACCAACAATGGTGTTAAAAAAACGTAACCAACAACGTGCTTTTAGGATATCTCACCACTCACGTCGAACGGTAACCAACAACATGTTGAAATGAACCCCGCTAAAAAACATGTTGAAGCAAACAACTTATAGAAACTTCCCCGCAAAAAGAAATAATAGAAATTCATAAACATTAGAATCTAAAAAGAACTCAAAATCAAAGGGGAAACGTTACAAATCAACCGACAGATTACGTCGCTTGTGTTGACAGCCTCCCTTTGTTGCCACATGTCCCGTGTGCGCCCTAGTACAGTGCAACCCCCCCCCCCCCCCAAGTTTCTATAAATATCCGGGGCGACCCCGTCCCCTTCCTCTAGTGTTTCACCCTCGTTCTCTCAACCCACTTTTTTCGATCTGGATGAAGCCCAAATATTAAGATCTATGCCGGCTGGTGCAAGGTGCATACATGAATGGTGTTTGGAAGGCGCCGATGATGCGGGCTAGGGCTCCGCTCGCGTACTTGGCAGATCCATGCCCGTTGTTGCAAGGTGTCGTTGATGCGGGCTGGGGCACCGCTCGCCACCGCATGCTAGGCAGATCCATGCCCGTTGGTGCAAGGTGCCGTTGATGTGGGCCAACCCCTTTCTCCTTTCCTCCTCTCTCCTTAACCCCATCTCTCCACAAACGAGCTCCCAAACCAGCTCTCATGGCGCTCTCTTCTTGGGTGCTTTTCTGCAACAATACCTCTGTTGTAAAAAAATTCTACAAAAAGAACTATGTATACAAATTTCATAAAAAACATTCAGCAACAAGACCTTTGTTAGATTTATTTTTTTTGCAACAAGAGCAAATTTTGTATCAAAACTTTTGTGCAACTAGATCTATGCTGCAAAAAAATTATGCAACAAGCATCCCTCATCCGCTCGATGCGCTAGATCCGACGGCTCGCGACTCAGCTGGCTAGCACGCCTCAAATCAAAGAGACTTGGTTTTATCTATTTGATCTGATATACATCGTGAGAAGGCACGGAAAGGCGATTACATCTGATACGGGCTCCCAAATTTAATTTGGCAGGACATTATCTAAGCCATCGAGGAAGAAATTTAACCAGCCGGCACGGAATTCATCACACCCGATCTACACGTACACACAGCAAGCCGGCCCCGACCGGCCCCGACCCAGTTTCGTTCCGCCCGGTCGCCGCACCACCCGCCCCCTCAAACACCGGCGGTGGTCATGCCGCCTCCGCCTCCTCCGCAACCCCCACCTCCTCCGCCGCCGCCGTCTTCGCCCCCTCCTCTCAGCGCCCACCGCCTCCCTCTCCCGCCCGCCCCGTCCTCTCCCACCTCGCTCCTCCTCGCGCCGGCCCCCTCCCCGTCCCGCGCCTTCGCGCTCCTCTTCCCGGACGCCTCCGCGCGCCTCTTCGCCTCCCTCCCCGCCCCCGCCCCCGCCTCCGCCGCGTCGCCCGCCCCAGCTCCCACACCCGTGCCCTCCCCGCTCGCCGCCGCCGCCTGCTTCGCGCTCCTGCTCCCCTCCTCCCACCTCCTCTTCCTCTCCGCGCACCCGGCCCCCTCCTCCCCCGCGGTCCACCTCCGCGCCTACTCCCTCGCCTCTGCTCGCTTCGCCCCCGCCCCGCTCTCCTTCAAGCGCCACGTCTCGCCCACCGCCCTGCCCCTCCACGGCCTTCCGTTCGGCCTCGGCGTCCGCCTCGCGGGCGGGGTCAACGCCGTGGCGCTTCTCTCCCTGGCCGCCGGCCAGATCTGGGTGCTTGCACCGAGGATGGCCGCGGACGGGCGGACGCTTGAGCTGCACAAGTGTGCGGTCATCCAGCTCGAGCCAACGCGGCCGGTGTATGCCATGGAGGTCGCCATGGGGAGGCTGCTGCTCGGAGAGGCTGGCGGCGTGCGCGTGTTCCCACTGAGGAGTTTGATGAAGGGTGGGAGGGAGAAGGAGGGGAGAAGGGAGGGTGCCGCGGCATCAGCAAAGAAGAGCTTGCACAAGAAGAACGGGATTCTGAATGGACTGATTGTGCCGGTTGGGCGTGGTAGTGGCGCCCGAGGTGGTCAAGGAGATGCTGCTTCCGACTGTGAGTATTTCCGGCTTCTGTGAAGCTTTGGTTCCGTTTTATAACCAGAAAATCAAAGAACTGGCACTAATAACTACAACTAGGCGTCATTTCATTTATGCTTGCAATGTTTAAGTGATTAGGTTATCAGCTAGGTCTCATGCTCAAAGGTGTGTCTTTGCTATGTATCTTTATATTGGAGCGTTCACCTCGGATGTTCAAGATAACGTTGAAACATGAAATGTCTGATCAATTCACATTGTAATTCTTTTCATTGCAAACAAGGAATATTTGGTTACTTCCATTAGTTTAGTTGCGTGGCCCTCTAGTTGTTCCACCCTCCACTTACTGTTTGCTGGGTCAGTAAATGGTCTTCTTATTTATATATAACAGTAAAGGAGCAATAGCCGGAAGCGTTTTTTCCCTCTTATAAGCAAACTATTTACATGTCTACGTTATGCCTATTCTTATGTTATCTCGGCCCCATTTTCTCCAAACTGGTGTCATTTTTTATATAAGAAACATATTTGAATTGGCTAATTCGTGCTAAGCCCTAATCATTTCAAACTCAAAATTCGATAGAGATAAAACAACATTCGGTACCTCATGGTAATTAGTTACGTGGATGGGCACCAGACAAACTTTTATTGTGTTCATAGTCATAGGTATCGGTAGGTGCTCGCATACATTGTGTGCCATATTTAGTTATTTACTAGCACTGTGCTGATGTAAATGGCAGATAAATAGATGGTGAGTACTTGAGTAGCTTTCGTTGGGTCTTAGGAGGTGTTTGGTTCGGGTGAAGCAACGGAAGCGTAAACGTTATTAAGTTATAGCGTTAGTGTAGACGTAATCGAAGAAAATCGCAAGTTGTTTGGTTAGCAGTTGTAACGCTATCGCTTGCCGGCTCTTGTCCTCGATGCCATCTCCCTCTTTTTGGCGTTCTCACGTAGCGAGGCCTTCACCGCCGGTGCGACGCTGCTCCACAGATCACAGCGCAGCCCTCGTCACCGGAGCGTCGCGCCTCCATCGTGTGCAGTTCGTGCGCCCGCCGGGCCATCTCCAGGCTGCTCCCGGACACCACAAGTACACCATGGTGGCGCAACTCTCCGCGCCGCCGCAAGTAGCCGCTCCCAGCGCCGACTGCAGGCTTGGCTGGCGTTATACAAGGTGAGTTTGTCCTCGTGTTTGCCATTAGGGCACTCATCGACGTCGTGCTAAGACCGGGCCTCCACCGTTGCGCCGTGTGGCCAGCCAGGAGGGATCATGGAGGAGTCGAGCAGAGGGACAAGAGGGCGTTCGTGTCACGGCGCTCCTCGCAGGCCATGGAGCGAGCACAACGGCTGGCGTGGTGGAGGCCACGAAGAAGACGACCTCGTGGAAGAAGACACGTGCGGACAGATACGATTTCCTTTTTTCCGGGGTAACGGTTTACACACGACTTTGGCCGTAATCGAATTAAAACCAGGGTGGGATCTGATTCCCGCGTTATCTGATTACGCTCGATCCAAACAGACAAAATCTAACGTTGTCTCTTACTGCTGTAAACTGATTACGTTACAAAGTAACGAAGCAAACACCTCCTTAGGGGCAGGTCCGTGCAGACATGATGATCAATCCTGACCTGTACTAGTACCAACATCTCCTGTATTAAATTGATCTATTTCTTGAGACAAATTTATTGGGTAGGATTTCTAGTAGAAAAGATTAATACTAAAGTTCTCTCATACCACTAGCCTCTCGAAGGACCCCTTTTCTAGATGTACTGTATGGGAATGATCACTAGGACGTGTGTCAACTATATAGCATTCTTATATAATTACACAGAAATTTATATCTGGTTCCTTTGAGACACGCAAGTTACAAACAATACTCGTAATTGGTACTGCTACTAGAGTTAATTGTATTCATACAGTCTTGAATAAGGTCTATGACTCTCCACTTGTACTGCTTGCAGCTGCATTTTCACAAAATCAGTTAATATGTTTCCAATTTATTCTTTCAGGTAAGCTTACAACCTTGCGGGTAAAACAGAGTTCAGGGAGCTATTCCTCTTTCTTTTTGGCATTTAATCAAGAGGATCATAACTCTCAAGGTGGTGTAAAATTGATAAAATCAGTTAAAGCTGTCTCAATCCAACCTTCTTCCAAGGACAAGTTTCTGGTACTTGATTCAGCTGGAGTGATACATGCCTTCAGTCTTCGAAATGCTGAGTTGGAACCGGAAGCTGCCAAAACATGTTTTTTGGATTGTGCCATGAAAGTCCAATTGTTTGCTGTTTCCCCAAGTAGCTCTACGAGTGAGTTTTTGTACTGGCTTTGTTCTTTTTACATTGTGGTGGTTTACTTAATTAATAAATGTGTTCAGAGTATTTGTGCAGAGACACAGATTCTTTGGGTTTCAGATGGTGGACATTCCATACAAATATTGTCAGCATTGCTGGCATTTGATGTCAAGTCTCCTAAAAGTGACGATGATGATAGTGATGGGGAAAGAGAGTTAGCAAGCATTAAGCTCTCAGGTTTGTAGCACTGACCTAGTTCTTTTGTTCTCGTTATTTTTTTAATTCTTAACTTATTCATCTTTTAGAAGTGCATAGTTATCCGCTGTGGATTTTTGGGACATGGGTCTACGCGCACTCGATTCAGCAAAAAAGAGAGTTTTTTTTGGAAACTTTTTTGCGACAAAACAGAGTCTAGCGCTCTAGCATAGTAGTTTAAATTTTCGGAACATAATGACTATTTTGTTTTTCTCGCTCAGAATTTGTCTTAATTCATTTTGTCCCGAAGCTTTGAATGTGAGTATTAATGTATTGTGCTAGATTGTTGCCAAAAAGTTTCAAAAATATTTGACTATTTTTACCTTTTTTTACAATCCGGATCCGCACGCACCCAGGATCACCGTTGTATTTTTGGTAGTTACTCTGTTATTGTCAATTTATGCGAATTTTGAAATCTATCGCCTACTGAAGTATGGAAGTAATATTATGAGGTTGCACTGACTGTTTTCTTTATTGTAATTGGTTTTGCTGTTGCTCAACATCATAAGGTCATACCAGACCTTTGATTACTGAGCTAGCATCATGTATTAGTTGACACACTTGTTTACATCATTGTATGTTTAACCTCGGAAGTTTATTCACAGCACTTCAAAGACACAGTAATTGTTCAGAAGAGTAGCATTACCTATTATTCACTTTTTATATTGCCCAGTTTTCTTCTCTTCCCACAAAGGAAGTGAGTTCATTTGGTTTAGGTGGTTGGTCTATATAGTGCTTTCCAGCAGGTAGATCATAACCCTCTTTTCCAGGGGATTAACTTCTGTTGTCCTGCAGCTACTGAAGCCATCTTCACTAGTGAAAAGGTTCAAGACATTGTACCTATCTCCAAGGATTCCGTGCTTATCCTTGGCCAAGGTATGAGATAGTGATGTATCTTGAAGCTTAACATTCTGGATTGCGATAAATCTGTTAATATATCGGTTTTGTTTCAGTTCTTCCTTCTCTTATTTTCATTTTTTCTGAACGTCATAAATGTTGTTTTTTCAGGCAACATGTTTTTATATGGAACTGCTTGAATTTGGCTTGTTATCATATTCGTGGTAAACCTATCGAAAGAACTTTGTCTTTTCCATTTTTCACATTCATTAGTTTGGTCCACACCCACAGTTTTTTTTCTTTTGATATCAGGTGGAGACACAGCTGTTGTTTAGATCATGAATGTGCAGTTTTGGATGGGTTTTTGACCAATGACAGGGTGGGTTCGATGATTAATAGATGCCTCTATTTGTCACTTCGAAAGCCACTCGTGTGTTGCGCTCTAATGCTTCCCCCTTTTTTCTAGTGCAGTGTTTGCTGATCTTGAAGACTTACTTGTTCACCTGTTTTTGGAAGTCATGAGCACCATTAGTATTTTAATTTCAGTAAGCAGAGTAAAACTCATGACTTGGATGACAGCCAGCAAGAGTTGAAAGGTGCAGGCCATTCTATGCTGTCTCGACTGTCTGAAAGCAACATTGCAAAACTCCGAGCCATCTTTCAGCACAGCTCGCCGATACTTCTGAGCAGGTGATGCCACATTATGCAATGCATGGATTACATCAACTTGGCTGTTGTCTATTCACATTTCTGCACGCCGGGACAAGGGGATTTCTGGTTGCTATGGCTGCAAGAAGGGGTGGCTGCAGGCTGCAGCCCTGTGCCCAGGCTCTGCTGTGGTGGATCACCGCCAAGTGTGGTTGGTTATGAGACTGCTCCCTGGCGGTGGACTATGAAGTTGATCCTACTGCAGCAGGGAGACTGGGCTGTGGAGCTGAGTGTGGTGTGTGCTTTCTTGTAGTAGTTGCCAGGCTCTGGGTGCCTCAGAAACCAATAATGTAGCACTATTTCTGTAAGGTCAGGCCTAAACTGGAACGATTGGTAAGGTCGTCCATTTAATTATGATGTGAGCTTTGCTACAGTCTGCTAGTTTGTGGTTGTTGATGAATAATATCGAGACCCAGTTATTTGTTTCCTTTTGTTTTGTTTGTTCGTTCACAAATATAAGATGTTCTAGATATTTCAGTATGGACTAAATATGTACTGAAATGAGTTAACAAAGACACTAGAACATGTCTATATACATCCGGTGTGCAAAAAAGTTACGGTAAACATCTTAATACTCCCTCTGTTCACTATTACTATTATAAGATGTTTTATGCTCCATTTCACTCATGGGCGGGCGATATCTGGTTTAGTGGTCTGGTCATCGAGCTGCAGTGTTCTGTAAAATGGGCTCTAAATTTCTGGGGCATGTAATCGATCTTCATATTATCATACTCTGTTCCATGTTTATAGAATATGTACATTTAAAATAACCAATGCATGTCATTGGATACATCATCATTTATATTTTCATGTTGTATATGTTTGAAATTGTATATGTAAATGATTTTCTCTTTAAACTTGGTCAAAGTTTGGTTAGTCTGACTTTTAACGGATAGAGTATATGCAAGTGATTGCTTTATTTATGGACGCTCATAACTGGCAAACGTTTGCCATGGAGGGTAGCACACGCGAACGTTTTAGGTGACACTTTTAGTTCTGACTGGGTGCTAGTTTCTTCAGTGACATGTCATTTTCTCTAGAGAAGGCATTTTTCGTCTAAGAACTGTTGTTGTTTGATTTTTCTTCACAACTACTCCCTCCGTTCTCAAATATAAGTCTTTCTAGAGATTTCAATAAGTGACTACATACAGAGCAAAATGAGTGAAGCTACACACTAAAATATGTCTACATGCATCCGTATATTATATTTTATTTGAAATGTCTACAAAGACTTATATTTAGGAACGGAGGGAGTACTTGCCACCCCCTCTCCAGCGAACATCAGCTGGGTAACATTACCGTTATTTATTCATTTCCTCCCTGTTACCGGACCAATTGTTGCTGTGATTTCAAATCGATATGGTAGGACACGCGTTGCTTTTACCCCTAAAAAGGACAAGTGTCGCCTTGTTTTTTTTTTCTCAACGTGTATTTTGTCTATTCTGGTAACAAGTGACTCCCGCCACTTCCGCCGTGCAGGACGATGCCTCCTTTTCCTTCCTCAAATGTTTCATCCAGCCGCCTACCAGCTCTCGACGCGACATTCTTCCGCCCCGCTTCAGTCTCCCCCGGTATTTCTTTCCCTTGTATCCCCCGGCTCATCCCATAGGGAGTACGTGGTTGCCGCCTTTGGGCTCCTCCTACACAGATCATCCCTGCTTGCTTGTGCACACGCTACCCATGTCCCATGCACCCACACGCAAGGTGTTTGATAGAATGCTTAGGAGGACATGAACTATGGATTCTTAATGATCAGGTATGCTTTGAAAATAATTTGGGCTGGGGGTGTGGGGGGTTAAATCATACTACTTGAGACATGATCAAGTTAAAATGCTTTAATTTCTTATGATGCCTTATTTGTCTTAGAGCAGGTGCATATTCATGAGGACCTCAAACATAGTCTTGGTAAAATTGCTATCTGTCTTCATATAACATTTTGAAAGCATGTTTGAAGGAATATCTACTACTCTACTTCATACCTGCTAGCCACTGAGAATTTTTTTGTTCTCTGTGACAAGAAAATTAGACTAAGCAAATGGATCAGGGAGACCTGAACGAAAACTGTGCGTACAACACCTGAACATAAGTTTCCTGTACGATGCTTAATCCAGCAGACTGCATTGATCTGTTTACAACTTTAGTGATCTAAAACGTCTTATATTTGTTTACGGAGGGAGTAGATTATTGACCATCTGTTACAGAGAACAAGTTATACAATTGGCGCATGATTACAGTTCTATTTCTACTACATAACTGGTAATTCTTATTGTCGTTAACTCAAGAAGTAGAGGATCTTCTGTTCCAGGCGATATGATAGCAAAAGCCAGAAGGTGGTTTTGCTCGTCCTCTACCTCATTTGCAAGCAGTAATCTACCTTTACCTTGTTCAGCTTCACTACCACCTTGTCCATTGCGGTTCTTTCATCAGATATCGTTGATGAGCACTGTAAACTGAACTCTATTACAGATGCAAGGCATGTGTTGAGAATGATAGACTGCTCTCTCGATGTGCTGTCATTGCCATCATGGCAATCACTCTTGATTCCGTGTGATAGAACCTCGTTGTCAACAACATCTATAAGCCTGGTTGGAAATGCTTCAGTAACCCATTGCCGCAAGCTGAGCTCCTCATAGAACAGCGGGTCAGTGGGTCTTTTCCCTGTGAAGACCTCTAGCATCATGATCCCATAGCTGAACACATCGCTCATCCGTGATGCTTTACCAGTTGATGCCTTAACACACTGGTTAGCAGTCCTCCTGCCGCAGCCGCTCCGATAGAAACAGTTGCGCTCCAAGTGACGATTTATAGGGTTTCACGCTGTGAATGGGATATTTGCATTGGATGGCATTACAATGTCAGTTTTTTTAGGTGAACAGAGAGCGACTATATACTGTCATATGAAGAATTACAGTCATTACAAAGAGCTAGCTGAGCCAGCTAATGTCAGAATTTATGTTGTTGCTCCGTTTGCTGGTGCTTTTTCTTGTGAGGAGTGAGGCAGGGTGCTCTGCTTTATTTCCTTACTTGAGAACAGTAATTTGACTTGATCTTGTTTAATCTGACTACCACATCATCCATTGGCATTCTCTCATCAGGTGCAGTTCTTGAGCAAACTAAGCCCAACTCGACGATGGACACCAGGAAAGTATTCAAGACGGCAGAGGAGTCCTCGGAGGGATTGCTTATCTTATCAATGCCGTGCTTTGGTTCATCTTGCAGCAGGCCACGGTCAGTGACACTTGACAGTTCACATGGGAATGCTTGATTAACCCACTGCCTTAAGCTCAGCTCACCAGCAAACATTGGATCAGTCGGTTTTTTCCTCGTGAAGACTTCAAGGAGAACAATCCCAAAGCTGTAAACATCACTCTTCCGTGATGCTTTCCCCGTTGATCCAAACTCTGTTCCATGCCAAAAGAAAACCAGTGAGCTTTTATAATAGATCAAAACAATCGAAAATATCTTATCAGACTTACAAGGGAAATTACCTGGTGCCATGTATCCTACAGTGCCGGGCATGCTCGTTAACACGATAGAGTTGTCGTCTCCAACCAGCAGCTTGGAAATCCCAAAATCGGCAACATGTGCAGTCATGTCCATGTCAAGCAAAATGTTGCTCGGCTTTAAATCAAAATGCAGGACAACTTCGAAGTGCCGGTGATGCAGGTACTCCACTGCCATTGCAACATCCAGCATGATTCCAAGCCTTTGCAGAAAACTGATGTGCCTCCGTTCGCTTGAATGCAACCAATCATCTAAGCTGCCATTAGGCATATACTCAAGAACCAATGCTTTGAAGTCAAGATTAGAGCAAGTGCTAATTATCCTGACCAGGTTGCGGTGCCGGGCCATTCGTAGTGCACGGCACTCCGTGTCAAAGCTCTTTGAAGCTACTTCGTCTTGCATATTGAGGACCTTTATCGCAATGACAGACTCATCATCTAGCTGACCTTTGAAGACTTTACCAAAGCCTCCAGCCCCTAGCAGGTTATCATCACTGAAGTTGCTTGTTGCACGGACAAGTTCATGGTATGAGATCAACTGGTAGTTCGTCAAGTCTGTGTTTGAGGGTAGTGACATCTTTCCTTGCTTATTCATCTTTCTTCTAACTAACATGTACATGCAAGCTGATAAAATAGATAATGTCACTACTGCACGTACTATCACTTTCAGCAGTAGTTGTTTTGACCTTGAGTGTGTGTTGTTTTGGCATGGCGCTATTCCTAACCTTGGAAGGCCACAGAGTGCACTATTTCCCATCAATGATTTGAAGGTGATGTTGGTGAACACCCCCCCTTCTGGTATCTGTCCATCTAGCCTGTTGAAAGAGAGGTTCAGGTTGGTAAGATAAGTGAGGTTGGCCAATGACTTCGGAATGGCGCCAGAAAGTGCATTGGAGGAGAAGTCCAACTCCTCAATACTTAATAACTTTCCAAGTGAGTCTGGTATTGATCCTTCTAATAAGTTTCTGGACAGATTCAGATTGATCATCATCTGCAATGCGCCGAATGAAGTTGGGATATCTCCTGATAGCTGGTTACTCGACAAGTCCAACTCGGTAATTGCAGTCAGTTTCCCTACATCTTCCGTCAGGGAACCACTGAAAGAGTTCTGTGACAAATCAAGCTCAATTAGTTTTTGTTGTCGCCATAGACTTGTTGGTATATTTGAAGATAACGAGTTGCGGGATAGTGTCATAATCTGTATCTGGCTTAGGTTACTGACGCTGCTTGGAATGGGACCAATGAGTCTATTGCTGTCAAGATGCAACTTAGCCAAGCTTGTTAATCCACTGATTTCTGCTGGAATGGTGCCAGACAAGCTATTGTTGGCAAGGTTGAGTTCTTGGAGATTGCTCATTGCAGTGATTGGTGTGGGGATCGTCCCATTCAGCTGGTTTCCACTGAGTGACAGAGTCAATAAGTTGGTAAGATTGGCAAATGTACCCGGGATGCTTCCTGTGATCCTGTTGTTATCTGCTATAAAAGTCTCGAGGACTGTGCTAAGGTTTCCAATGTAGGCTGGCAGACTCCCTGTGAATGTGTTGTTTGCCATGCTGATTGTATTCAGGCTCCTGCAATTTGAGAATGCAGACAGGAAGTCGAGGTTCCCACTGAGCTGGTTCCCATCAAGCCAGATGCGACGAAGGTTCAGCAAGTTCCCAAATGAAATTGGCACGGATCCAGTCAAACCATTTCCATAGAAATCTATGGTTGTGAGGTTAGAAAGATTGCCTATGGAATCAGGAATGGGACCTGTTATTCGGTTGTTGGCAAAGCTCATAAACCTGAGGTTTGTCAGCCGTCCAAACTCTGGTGGGATTCCCCCCTCAAGTTTGTTCTGGCTAAGGTCCAAACCGAGAAGCTCAGTGTGGTTGCTCAGTTCCACAGGGATCTTTCCAGTGAGGCCATTTGTTGACAGGTAAATTCTTGTGAGGTTCGGCATTGTTGCCAACCACGATGGCACGGGACCGGTGAAATCATTCACGGCGAGGGAGAGCGTGTCAAGGTTCCGACACGCCGAAAGACCTGGCGGGATAGGTCCCTCAAACTGGTTTTCATTGAGGGACAACACTTCCAACATGGGGAGGTAGAAGCTCTCATTTCCAGGGATTGGACCTGAGAGATTGTTCCTTGTGATGGCTATGACTTGCAGCTGGGACATGTTGAAGATAGCAGGAGGCATGGGGCCTGAGAGAAGATTGCCTTCCAGGACCAGCCACTCGAGCTTCGACGACGAGCCGATGCTGTCAGGAATCGCTCCCGTCAGCCGGTTCGACCCGAGACGTACCACACGCAGATCGGGCGTGTTGTTGAACAGGCCAGGCGGTATCGGCCCGCTCAAGTCATTGTGTGACAATCTCAGCGACTGAAGTTTCCTCAGGTGTTGAAACTCGTATGGGATTGCGCCGAAGAAGTTGTTGCTGTCGAGGTAAAGAGACTGGAGCCCAGTGAGGTTGCCAAGGGCGGAGGGGATGGCACCTGACAAACTGTTGTACGAGAGGACGAGGTTCTGGAGCCGGGGCAGGCCGCCGAGCTCGCTCGGCACGGGGCCGGCGAGGCTCGTGTTGCTGAGCACGAGGCTGGAGAGGAAGGAGAGGTTGCCAAGCTGCGGGCCGATGCTGCCATGGAGCGGCACGCCGTCGAACTCTAGGCCGGTGACGCGCTGCCCGCGGCGGTCGCATGAGACCCCGACCCAGGAGCAAGGGGACGCGGCGGCGGTCCAGTTGCCGGCGAGGATGCCGAGAGGGTCCTCGACCTGTGCTTTGAAGGCGAGCAGCGCGGCCAGGTCCGCGGCGTTGGACGACGCCGGCTGTGCCGCGCCACATGGCATCAGCGAGACGAGGAGCGCCGCCATGCAGATGCAGAGACGAGCGGCCATGGGTGTGGAGAAGTGAAGGTTGGTGAGGGAATATGGGGCGTGGTGCGCTGGTTTTGGACGTGCCATCGATCAGTGGGCTCAAGTGGCTGATAACTGAAACTGAAAAGGAGGAGGAGCCGTCCCTCCAACTTGCTCCCGTTATTTAATGACGAGGCGTAATGCTGCTGCAGTAGTCAACATGTTCACATGCATCTGACTACACAGGGCTGCTTCTTGGAAACAAGAACTTCCTTCCAAGAAATCAGAAGTGCTAGAGCTCTTTCCTTCATCAGATACCTGAATCGGATTCGGAGGCACTGATGCAATAAAAAAAAAGACGCCGATAACTGCCACACGTGTGGGCGTTAAGGGATCTGCCCACATGTTCTGTGTGGTGCCTAAGAGGACCAGCCCACACGCCTGTGTGTTGGCAAAACAACTAGCGCCCACACGCCTCTTTGTTTCCCTCCCGGTCCCTCTTATACGCGTGCGTGTGGGCGAAATAGATAACGCCCACACGCCCGGTACGTCAGGCCTCGTACCTCGTGGTCCCGCACGCCCCACGTGACTTTACCGCGCGCCCGCAGTTGCCATGGGCCGGACCCTCGTCCATGTTCGTTTAAGTGCAGTTGCCATGTTGCTGAACTACGGTTGCCATGTCGGACAACTACAGTTGCCATGTTTTTTCAACTGCAGTTGCCATCTCAGGTCAAAGTTCCAGATTACCAGTTTTTGAACGACTACAACTGTTGCCATGTGTGGTCTGGTCTACTGCAGTTGCTATGATTTCAAAACTTTAGGAGTTGCCCCCTACTAACACTAGGCAGTTGTCATGTAGCACTACAAAAAAAGGCATGGCAAAAAAACATGTTCGGGTAAAAGAGAGAGTTGCCATGTGCTCACAAGCACGCTAGGGCAGCTGCCATGTAAAAAGAAAGAGTTGCCATCTGCTTACGTGCACGCTAGGGCAGTTTACCATGTACCATGCAAAACATATGGCAACTGACATGTTCGGGTACAAAAAAAAAGTTGCCATCTGCTTGCAATCATACTAGGGCAGTTGCCATGTACACTGCAAAACGCATGGCAACTGGCAGCTTGGGTGTGGGAGAGGAGGCGTGCGTGTGGGCGAGATGGCAAACGCCCACACACCAGCCCTTGTGCGTGACTGAAAACTGGTGTGTGGGCGAACTGCTAAACGCCCACACACCGGCCCCTTCGTGTGGTAAAACGAATGTGTGGGCGACCTTTCTCACACACCACACACGCGAGTTGTCTTACGTGGTATACAAAATCAGCTAATTCGTGCCAAGATTCATGCATAAGTTATTGGACGGTGATGAAGGCATGTAGGTGAGTTGGCTAACCCCCACACGTATGGGCGTTACACTTTTCTTACAAAAAATTGATATTGATCAGCTGATTAACAGAACAGAGATGATTCTGGTTTTACTTAATCGTAGGTAGAGACCATCCTGGTCGGCGGAGACGCACCATTACGCCAGTTTTTCAAATGTTTATTAGGCTCTAGACTGCACACATTGACACATTATTGACGCTGGTCGGATCCATTATACAAGTGCAAGTTGATGATAGTATAGCTCTTCTGGCTTCCTGGACTCTCTCAGAGTAAGAGATCTCTCAGAGTAAAATACTCTCAAGTGCGCGTCATTCGCATCTTTTTCGTCGTAGCACCGTATCTGAGTGAGTGAGCTGTGCACCTTTCTTCTTTCTGAATATGGTGAGAAGCTGTTATTCTAGGGCTTGTGTTGTGTTGGACCGACCTGGCATCAGACTATTCCATGGCCCATGGGTACTTCAACAATTTGAATTTGGTGCTGTTCTTATATGAGATAATTGAAAAATAAACAACTGACGGAAGTGGGTGTTGGGAAGTTCGGTAAGATTTTGGGCTCGAGTGTTACTGATAAGTGATAACTGGTAGCTGATGCATACAACTTTACTACTACTACTACAATACGCTCTTCTTCCCCAATCTTAATGAAAATGACAAGCAACGATTGTTGCTTCTTCTTGAAAAAGTCCTGAGAATATGATTTGGTTGTTTAATTTGGCATTATGGCCTTTTGAAATATATTCAGGTGAGGAGCCTTTCCCCCCCGGTGACCATTTCAAAAAAATATATATATTCTTGTTGCAAGTTATGATGAACCTACATAGTATGGTTTTCTTATATGTAGAAGAGTTCTCCCGCAAAAAAAAATGTAGAAGACTTGATGACTGAAATAATTTCCAAACATTATTAATCTAGGCGTGGTATATGATTCAACACCATTCTTTCTCGCAAAGGCAACAGATTAGTCGTACTAATTGTTCCACAACTTTTGCCGGTGAGTCCGGTCTAAGGGTTGCGGAACGATAGCATCGTAGGCGTAGTCGATCACGTAAAGGTACAAGAAGTAAAACTGACACAGAGATGTAGGGGTAGTGCTCTCTTTATTAATCATCATCCACTGTATGTACAAAGGGTGCTTTCCTCTGTATATAACTAGGGTGTGGAGGGATAAGTGCCCACTTTACACTAAGCGAGGGAAACGCTCGGTCAACAGGAGGGCGTTGGCTGAGTCGGGCTGCGGCCGCTCCTATCGGCCCATCAGTTTCCCAACACCCCCCTCGGGCAGTTATCCGTATATTCATGCCTCAAACTCCAAAAAATCCAGTGAGAAAAATATGGAGAAAGAGCACATAGTATACGTTATTGTATTGCACGAATTGCCTCGTCAAAAACCTCGTGTGAGAAACATCAGGAAAACTCACTCAAGGAAAAAAGAGTACAATCCACTCAACCGTGAAGTTGAGTATTCGATCATCGGGACCGAGATTTTAACGACGAGTTTGTGAAGTTTCTCCCCCTGAACCTTGCATATCCCTAAGTCTCATCATACCGATTCCACACACACATCTCTCAAAGGATGGCGCCGATAATGATTTAGTGAACAAATCAGCAAGATTGTCACAAGACTTAGTATGCTTAATAACAACAGAGAGAGAAAAGTTTTGATAAGTTTGCCTCGCTATGGATAAACAAGAGTTATGCCACTTGCTTGCTAGATTATCTTTTATATTATCTTGTTTATCAGGATACTAATATCATTCTCCATCAATGTAAAACTTGCATTATATAGTTTTATGATGTATTAATACCGTATTTTACTTGTTGGTGACATTTGAATACTCACTTCCCTATTTGTACATAACAATGAAATGCCTAGAAACATGTAAATTATTACCTAGTGGTGATACACTATCGATGTAGTGATTGTTGATTGTTATTATTACAACCACATACTATACACCTGGTAACTGATGATCATTTTTTTTTGTCGAGAACATGCCACATATGAATCCCTAGTCCAGACAAAAACGACTGTAAAGAAGGACCGCTAATTGGATTAACTGCTTGTGAAGTAAGTAGTTTTCTTTAGAAAGTGAAATAAGTCTCTTTTTAGAATCAAGTTTTTTTAAAATAAGTATTTTTTTAGAATCAATTTTTTTAGCAATAAGTCTTTTTTTAGGTGAATTTTGATAAATAAGCCTTGTTTTTTTTGAGCAATGAGAATTTTTTTTGAGGTGATTGAGCAATGAGAAATAAGTCTTGTGTGTGTGTGTATGTGTGGTTAGATTGGGCCAAACGACCAATTCAGCTAACTACCTGCATGGTTAGCCCATTTAACCTAACCTAAGAAGCCCAGCGTTCCTCCGAGTTCAGGCCCCTGTCCCATCCAATCACTACCGGTGCCCAACTGGTGGTGCCGGCGACAACGGCGGCGATGCGGCTGCTCTCCGGCGCCTCGGCCTCCCGCCTCCCCTTTTTGGCGCGGGCAAGGCCTAGATGTGTGTCGCGCTATTCCTCCGCCTCCGCTTGCCGGGCCGCCTCCTCGTCAGCTGCGCCCGTCGGTGACGGCGGCGCGCGGAAGCCGTGGTTGTTCGTTGGGCTCGGGAACCCCGGGAAGATGTACCAGAGGACTCGCCACAACGTAAGCTTCCGTGCATGCTGTATTCACTGTAAAATCCATCATTCTGCTCGGTGGGATTGTGGAATTATCCTAGTTACTCGTGGGTTGAAATGTTGAGAAGTGGTACATATTGGAGTTGGACGCCAAAATAGTTGCACGCTTTGATTAGTGAATTGAGGTCGTAGGCATGAACATTTGGTATGTGATTGTAGGAACATGCTAGCAGCAATTTTGCGAGTGTAAACCTGCTTTCTGTTTTAGCTGGCCGATTGAAGATATTGTCTGATGGGTTGTTAACCTGTTGTTGATAAACACATCTTGTAATCATGGTGGTTATCAGAAATTTCATCTTATACTATCTCAGTGTGACAGTATCCGTATCTGGATGGTCATCTAGACCAATCACCACTTTTTGGTAAAGAATTTGGAGCAACAGCTAAATGTCCTAGCCAGATACTTATTTATCCAAGGTCATTATGCTATAAAAGTACGTCCTCCGTCCCAAAATAAGTGTCTCAACTTACAAAGTTGTACTAAAGTTGAGACACTTATTTTGGGACGGAGGTAGTATATATTACGAAGGATACTACACTTTATAGGCACCAAAACTGGTTATTCTGCACTGCTTGTCATTTGGTTTAAGTTTGCTCTTGTTTCATACTTTGTTGTATAGAATTGAATTGCACATGACTTCTATTTACAGTATCTCTATTTAAGTAAAGGTTGTATCCATTTTTTCTCAGGTTGGATTCGAGATGATTGATGCTATAGCAGAAGCAGAGGGTGTATCACTCAGCAGTATGCAGTTCAAGGCAATGGTTGGCAAAGGTAATATTCCCACCAAAGTTTTCAGGATAATCTATTCCTGATTATTTAACATCACTAGATGCATGTCACTCCTTTAAAATTCTGTAGGCGCACAGACATTTGTAAAATTGTTTGTAATCGTTCAGGTCGTATTGGAGATGTTCCTATCATGCTTGCCAAGCCGCAAACATTTATGAATGCAAGCGGTGAGTCTGTAAGTATAATGCTTGCAAAACAAACTTGAAACTACTTCTTCCGTCGTTCCCTTGTTTGACGCCCTGAATTATACAGGTTGGGCAGCTGGTTTCATATTTCAAGATACCACTTAATCAAGTTGTTGTGGTAAATGCTAATCTTGATTTGGTTCCTTTTGTCACAGATCAATATAATTTGGTTCCAACATCATTCTTCTCTTCTATGCAGATGTACGATGATCTGGATTTACCCTTCGCGAAATTGCGTCTACTGCCAAAAGGTGGACATGGCGGGCATAATGGGTACTCCAGTCTTTTCTCCTTCTTTAATGAAACACATTTCCTGTATAAATACATAACCTATTGTCCCGTCCTTTATTTTACAAACTATAGGATGAAAGCCTCATGACTTTGTAGGCATGTAATCGCTAAGCACTCTTAAGTTTTAACTAAGCAAAAACATAGAATAATCATATACTTATTGGAACTGTTCTTTGAACTCAGTTCAATGTAATGGCATTGTGATGTTAAAAACTGATTGTAAGAGCATCTCCAGCCGTTGGCCCCCCAGGGGGCGCCTAAAATCGCCGCCGGGGGGTGACCCGGCGAAAAAAATGGGCCTGGGGGCAAGTTGGCCCCCAGCCGCCGCCCCAGGGCCGGCCCCAGGCGCGGGGAAAAAAAATTTGTGTAGCAAATTTACGCAAAGTTCGGCTAAAACACGCCAAATTTCGGCAAACTTGGGCTTATATTCACGGATTTAAGTCGAGTAGTCGCCATTACATATAAAAACTAATTAAAAAAAAACTTGCTGAAGGCCGAGAAGTCGCCGTCGTCGCCGCCATCGTCGGCCTTCTTCTCCTTGATTCGGGCGCTCCTGCTGGACCCCTCCCCGGCTGGTGGCGGCGGCGGCGCGTCGTCATCGTCGTCGCTGTCGTCGATGATGACGACTCCTCCTTCGTCACGGCCTCGGCGGCGCTGCTCGAAGCGCCACAGGGCGGCGCGCTGGCGCTCCGTCGCCATCTTGATGGAGTCCTGGCGTGCCCATTCAAGGGCCGCTTCGTCGTCGAGCTCGACCTCGCCGTGCTCCGTCTTCACCGGCGCGAGCCCCGGCTCCGTCTTCACCGGCGCGAGCCCCGGCTCCGTCTTTGGCTTGACGAAGCGCGAAGGAGGAGCCGACGAGGAGGCGCGCCGGCCGCCCTCGTTGATGACGATGCCGCCGCTGCGAGTGCGCCGACCGAGCGGCGTCTCTGCCGCGGGCTCGGCCTTAACGCCGAGCAGCGTCGGAGTGCCGGAGGAGTGGGAGGAGGAGCGGGAGGAGGAAGAGGAGGAGGACGCGCCGAACCTCCTTGGCGCCCATTGCCCGTCGCGGTGTCGCTGACGCGGCTGGCCCGCGGCGCTTTCGCGCCAAAAACGATTCGCCCGGCGCCCCCGAGCGCCCCCAGCGCGCTGGGTTCGGGTTGGGTCCGCTGGCACCAATTTCGGCCCGAGCCGGCGAAAAAAGGGCCCCTGGGGGCGCGACTGGGCCGATTTTTTGGCGCCGGCGGCCGAAAAATCGCCTGGGGGGCCTTGTTGGGGGCGCGGCTGGAGATGCTCTAACTTGTAAGGTTCCAGGCTGTGTTGATGTTATGTACGCACAGTAAATGGTCTATCCAATGCCAATTTAGTGAAATGATTCCCGTGATCTCTTAGTTAGGAAGTTTTCAATTAGGAAGATATCATTTTGCGGTCCTTAAGCCAATTAGAGATAAGATCTATGATTTGGTCCTTAGATTGGATTGTTAGGCCTCTATATAAATAAGACCCTTTGTAGAATAAAGCAAGCAATAATTAGGAGAGTAAGAAAAAACTCTTCTGTCTAACCCCCAGGGGCAAGAGCCTCTCCCTAAGCCTAGTACCCAACAGACAAAATGCAGCGGGCGAACTTAACTAGCATGCTGACATTTGTGCATTTATTTCTCCCTCGTTTACTCATATATAGATCTTATTACTTACAGTAAAAAATGTAAACGCAATAACTTTTATCATTGTGAATCTTTCCTTTGTTATTGTTCTGGGAAGAGCTTGGAAGAACCTAATAAAATAGTTGCAATGAGCTGGGATTCTTTCTTGTATTTTTTGTTCTGACAAGAGCTATTTTTCTCTTGGCATCTGTCCACCATCTAAAGGATGAGAAGCATTATCAACCATCTCAAGCAGAATCGTGATTTTCCACGTCTAAGAATTGGTATGTCACTTTGTCAGTCGCTTTTCTCCTTTTCTAACATTGTTACTATTGTCTGAAATATTCTTGATGATATTTTTGCAGGCATTGGACGACCACCTGGGAAGATGGATCCTGCCAACTTTGTTCTCAGGCCGTTCACCAAAAAAGAACAAGAAGAGGTTTGAAATGCTTGATAGAAATTTAAAATATTTGATATTTACCGCTTCTCTGTCATGCTTAGGCACCATTCGCCTATCCAGTGTATATGCTTTCGAAAAAAATGATCTTTATATCGATTCAAGTGCAGCACAACCGAACAATAATGCAAGTAATCTGTTCCTGCAGCTTGATTTCACATTCCATAGGAGCTTGGAAGCAATAAGAATAATGACACTTGAAGGATTCAACAAGAGCGCTACTTTCGTGAACACTGCCCAATCATCTGAAATGCTGAATAGATGACAAATCAATTGATTCATTTTTTGTGCCGAAGAGATTTGAGTTCAAATGATGAATTAAAGTCAAGGAACTAGATAGGGGTTTTCAGTTATTTGTGTTGTGGCCATCTTTCCTGTAAGACCCCACCCTGAAAACTGAAGCTTTATTTCTTCATATACGGCAATATTGGATGGTAATAATTTATGTATACCAGCAATGTGAAACATTGTGAACTACTCTCTCCGTATCAAAATATAAGATGTTTTGTAGGCTAGGGTACAGAGGTAGTAATCGATGTCATAACATTTGAGTTTATGTACTCCCTCCGTTCCAATATATAAGTCTTTTTTAGAGATTCCACTATAGTCGGAGGGAGTATACTGTTGCTGCCATGTTCATTAGGAGTATGTAATATCTTCTAATTTTGCAAATTAAGAAGCATATTAGTCTGCAAATTGACCGACGTATATATTAAAAAAAACAAGTCTTGCACAGTACATAGTTTTCGTTGTATATACTCATGCCTACTGAGAGCTATCTCGGATGTTGACCTCCACTCACTGAATTGGGCAAAAAAGAGAAGAAAATGAAATGAAATGAAAGAAAAGAAGAGAAAAGAAAACGAGTCCAGCACTCGGTGTCCATTTCGTTCTCCTGTCGTGACACACGAGCAACGGCATGTCTGGCTGAACACATCAGGGGATATTCGTATTTCCATCTCGGGAAAAGCCGGGTGGAGGCGTCGAACGTCGTTGGCACTGTAGATGCGCTGCGGCACATCCCTCGGACGCGACCACCTGTGGCGGCCGTGAGCCCGGGGCCCTCGACGTTTCCCTCCAGCCGTCCAAAATTGATCTTCAGCGGCGCTCTCGATTCCATTCTCCACGTTCTAAATGTTTGAGATAATCTCTCGTTTTCGTTCGATTTTCCACGTTCCGGAGAGGGATAAGTTGGTTTTGCCTTATCGGCTCAGCCAGAAGCCACAGCTCAGGTTGCCTTTCGTCCAGCTCAAGCATCGCCCGCGAGACCGGATATTCGATGAACCACCCTGCTCCTTCGGGCTCGGCGATCTTGGTTGGGTACCAGGCTCAGAGTGCAGGGGTGAATGTATGTAGACATCATCATTTTATAAATTTAATTAAGGTGCGGAATTGTGATTTCAAACCACGCAAGAGGATAGTAATAATAATTGTTTTAAAGGAAATTATACGGGGCCAATTATTGCCTTCCTGTTTTAATTGGCAGTATGATATATTTCCTTTTTACCATAGTGAAAAGTTAATCTAGCCCTATATAAGTCATTGTATCTTAAGGCATCTCCAACGGTGTCCCGCAAATCGGACACACTATTCATCCGTGGATGCGTCTGCGGACTATCCAACGCTGTCCATCAAATGCTCAGACACATCATTTGAATAAATCAGACAAAATTTATGGGAACCCGACCAAATTGAAGCGGGCACAACATTTTTCGTCAATACTTGGATTTTTCGTCAATGCTATGTTCTTCCACCAGCCTTCACAGGGCCTGGCCATTGTGTCGGCGGATGTTGAAGGAGGAAGAAAGTTGTGACGCCCCCGATTCAATCGTACACTAATTATACACGCAACGTGTACGATCAAGATCAGGGACTCACGGGAAGATATCACAACACAACTCTAAAAATAAAAATAAGTCATACAAGCATCATAATACAAGCCAGGGGCCTCGAGGGCTCGAATACAAGTGCTCGATCATAGACGAGTCAGCGGAAGCAACACTATCTGAGTACAGACATAAGTTAAACAAGTTGCCATAAGATGGCTAGCACAAACTGGGATACAGATCGAAAGAGGCGCAGGCCTCCTGCCTGGGATCCTCCTAACTACTCCTGGTCGTCGTCAGCGGCCTGCACGTAGTAGTAGGCACCTCCGGTGTAGTAGGAGTCATCGTCGACGGTGGCGTCTGGCTCCTGGGCTCCAGCATCTGGTTGCGACAACCAGGTAGAAAGGAAAGGGGGAAAAGAGGGAGAAAAGCAACCGTGAGTACTCATCCAAAGTACTCGCAAGCAAGGAACTACACTACATATGCATGGGTATATGTGTAAAGGGCCATATCGATGGACTGAACTGCAGAATGACAGAATAAGAGGGGGATAGCTAATCCTGTCAAAGAATACGCTTCAGGCCACCTCCATCTTGCAGCATGTAGAAGAGAATAGATGGTAAGTTCACCAAGTAGCATCGCATAGCATAATCCTACCCGGCGATCCCCTCCTCGTCGCCCTGTTGGAGAGCGATCACCGGGTTATATCTGGCACTTGGAAGGGTGTGTTTTATTAAGTATCCAGTTCTAGTTGTCATAAGGTCAAGGTACAACTCCGGGTCGTCCTTTTACCAAGGGACACGGCTATTCGAATAGATAAACTTCCCTGCAGGGGTGCACCACATAATCCAACACGCTTGATCCCATTTGGCCGGACACACTTTCCTGGGTCATGCCCGGCCTCGGAAGATCAACACGTCGCAGCCCCACCTAGGCTCAACAGAGAGGTCAGCACGCCGGTCTAAATCCTATGCGCGTAGGGGTCTGGGCCCATCGCCCATTGCACACCTGCACGTTGCGTACGCGGCCGGAAGCAGACCTAGCCCCCTTAATACAAGCGCGAGCTTACGGTCCAATGCGGCGCGCGCCACTCAGTCGCTGACGTCAAAAAGAGCTTCGGCTGATACCACGACGCCGAGTGCCCATAACTGTTCCCGCGTAGTTGGTTAGTGCGTATAGACCAAATGGCCAGACTCAGATCAAATACCAAGATCTCGTTAAGCGTGTTATTTTAAGTATCCGCGGACGCCACCCAGGGCCAGGCCCACCTCTCTCCTAGGTGGTCTCAACCTGCCCTGTCGCTCCGCCACAAAGTAACAGTCGGGGGCCGTCAGGAACCCAGGCCCACCTCTACCGGGATGGAGCCACCTGTCCTTTCAGCCCCCTCATCAGAATCACTTGCAGGTACTCACGAGCTGACCCGACTTTAGTCACCACATGTGTCATGTATATAAAGTATATAGTATATACCCGTGATCACCTCCCGAAGTGATCACGACCCAGTAGTATAGCATGGCAGACGGATAAGAGTGTAGGGCCACTGATGGAACACTAGCATCCTATACTAAGCAGTAGGATAGCAGGTAAGGGTAACAACTGTAGCAACAATGACAGGCTATGCAGCAGAATAGGATTAACCGAAAGCAGTAACATGCTACACTCTTCTAATGCAAGCAGTATAGAGAAGAATAGGCGATATCTGGTGATCAAGGGGGGGGGGGCTTGCCTGATTGCTCTGGCAAGAAGGAGGGGTCGTCAACAGCGTAGTCGGTCGGGGCACCAGCAGCGGCGTCGTTCTCGTAGTCTACCGGAGAGAAGAGGGGGAAGAAACAATGAATACAAGCAGACAGATGCAACACTAAGCATGACAAGACAATATGCATAGCTAGGGGTGTTCTAACGCAGTACTACACGTTGCAGACGGAGAGGGAAAACATCCGGAGAGGTTTTCCCGGCGTTTGGCTTTTTCCGGACAAACGAAAGAGAGGGGACGGTTCCATGTTCAGCATGCTAGGGGCATGTGACAGATGAACGGACCACGTATTTGGATACGTTGGATTTTTCTGAGCAACTTTCGTGTAGAAAACATTTTCATCGGAGTTACGGTTTAATTACTATGAGTTTCTAAAGGTTTAAACATTTTCTGGAATTATTTAATTAACAGAAAAGGAATTATGACGTCAGTAGAGTGTCAGCATGACATCAGCAGGTCAACAGACTCGCTGACTGGTCAAACTGACCAGTGGGTCCTACATGTCATAGACAGAGGGCTAACAGTGGGTTACTTTAATTAAACGTGGTTAATTAGCAGTTGGGCCCCACATGTCAGTGACTATTTAGTTTAACTATTGATTTTAATTAAAACAAACATTTTAGGTAAATTAATTATGCGGTGGGGCCCGCACGTCAGCGCCACTGGGCTGCCCAGTCAGCATGTTGACTGGGTCAACCCAGTCAACGGGGCCCCCAGGGCCTACGAGGCAGTGACCAGGGGAGTGGCCCCGGCCGGCCACGTCGGCGCTGGCTACCGGAGTTGCTCCAGCGAGCCTCCCGCGGCGGCGCACGTCGGGAGAGGGGTTGGGTTTCGCGCACAGGGGGTTTCCGGGGTCGTAGCCAGATGCGTTCGACGCGGCTCGACGTCGCACGCAAGATGGTGGCGATGGCTGGGGCCGGGAACGACCGGAACGACGCCGGCGACGAGCAGAAGCGGCGCCGGAGTTCGGGCTCGAGCGGGTGCGGCGTTAGAGCGCGCGAGCGGCCAAACTAACCAGCTAGGCGGGTGCTGCGCGATGCGGTGAAGCTAACGGGCATACGCCCATGACCATTTGGTCACCGGAGACTCGCCGTCGACGAGCTCCGCGGCGCTGCGTTCGGGCGCGCGCGGAGAAAGCAGCTAGGGGGCGCGCCAAAGTCAACAAGGAGAGGGAGAAGGATGAGGGGCTCACCGAGCGGCACACGGAGGCCGGTGATAGGCTTAGTAGCAGCAGGGGTCGCCGGAGAGGAGGAAGATGGCAGCGACCGTGGCGGACGGAGGTTGAAGACGGGGAGGCAGTGGGTTCCCTAGTGGCTTCCGACCTGAGCCCGTGGTCGGGGAGGGCGTAGCAGAGGCCGGTGAGGCAGGTGGACACGCCGGAGGCACCCGGGGACGGCAGTAGCCGCGATGGTGGCGCGGCGACGACGACGAAAGCGTCGGCCCCTTTCTCCAGATCGGCAGAGCGGGAGTGAGGAAGAGGGGATCTAGTGGGGAGTGAGCGCAGGCGGAGAGGACCAGGGAGGGGGGAGAGAGCAAGTGGGGAAGTGGGAGAGGACTGAGGCGTCGGGGGGGATCCTTATCCCTTGCCGGCGACGTGGCAGTACGGGACGGCGCGCCCGGTCCGGCGGGGACGCGCCCCGGTCGGAGGAGCAGTGAGGAGGACGACCCGAGGGGTGGGCCGGGCCGGCTGGTGGCCTAGTTGCCAGTTGGGCCGGTTGGCCCAGTGGGGGGGGGGGGTAAGGTGGGCCGGTCTGTGCAATGGGCTAAGACCCAGGGAGGCAGGGGGCTTCTCCCCTATTGCAATTTCTTTTGCTTTTACCTTTTTTTATCTTATTTCTTTTCTGTTTTAATTATTTTAGAGCATTTTAGTATTTTATAAACAAGTGTTTTCTTTACTATAATTACCTATGTAATATTCGGCACAAACCGAACATTTTAGTTTTGATGTTTGAAAATATTTGTTGTTTGCCTTTAATTTAATTTTGAATTTGAATCGGTTTTCAACTAAACCGAGATTAACTCCAGTGACAGAGGTGATGTGGCATCATTAGCAGGGAATTAATGTAGTCTAATTATCCGGGCGTCACAAAAGCGGCTACGCTGGAGAAGAGCTCTACCGAAGATGTGGATCTTCGGTGATGCGGGTTGTGTGGTGGACGACAGTGGTTTAAAAAGTGGACCGCGCCGGACATGGAACACGGCAGAAAGTTTGAATCGACCACCACAGTGTGTTTCTCGGTTGTCGCGCATCTTCAATGTCGGGCATACAGATGGAAGGATAGTCGAGTTCAATGCAGTAGGAAGTTGTTGTGTCGCCCCGCTCGACAACGTCGTTCTGTGCTAGCATTGAACAAGCGAGAATGAGCGATCGGATGCGACACATGAAGCGCTCTGGCCGCCAAGGTTATATGAATATGGCGCCCAGAGTGAAGGTACGTTTGGAGTGGTTGCGCGGGAAAGACTTTTGGGTAGACAAAATTATTGGATGCGTGTGTGGCGGAGGTCCGAACGCCTGCAAACTCTCATGGTTTGGTGCCAGTTTGCGGGAATTTAGAGGCGTGGACACGTCTGTGGACGTATGTTACACCACATTGGATGGGAAAAATGATTGGAATGTGTGTGGGCGTTTTGAGGGACGTCGTTGGAGATGCGTGGGAGGGCACATCTCCAACACGAACCCTCAAATTGTCCGCAAATGTCCGTACCAAGCTGTTCGGACGCACTTTACCATCCAACGTAGTATCCTATCTGTCCGCGCACGGGTCATGTGTTGGAAATATTCCCTAGAGGCAATAATAAAGTGGTTATTATTATATTTTCTTAATCATGTTACTTTTTATTATTCATGTTATAATTGTATTGATCGGAAACTTAAATAACATGTGTGAATACATAAACAAATACTAAGTCCCTAGTAAGCCTCTACTAGACTAGCTCGTTGATCAAAAGATGGTTAAGGTTTCGTGACCATAGACATGTGTTGTCACTTGATAACAGGATCATATCATTAGGAGAATGATGTGATGGACAAGACCCATCCGTTAGCTTAGCATATGATCATTCAGTTTATTGCTACTGCTTTCGTAATTTCAAATACATATTCCTTCGACCATGAGATCATGCAACTCCCTGATACTGGAGGAATACCTTGTGTGCTATCAAACGTCACTTCATAACTGGGTGACCATAAAGGTGCTCTACAGGTATCTCCGAAGGTGTCTGCTGAGTTGGCGTGAATCGAGATTGGGATTTTTCACTCCATATGACGGAGAGGTATCTCTGGGCCCTCTCGGTAATACAACATCACAAGAAGCTTGCAAGCAAAGTGACTAAAGGAGTTAGTTACAAGATGATGTATTATAGAACGAGTAAAGAGACTTGCCGGTAACGAGACTGAACTAGGTATAGAGATACGACGATCGAACCTCGGGCAAGTAACATACCGATAGACAAAGGGAACTACGTATGTTGTCATAAAGGTTCGATCGATAAAGATCTTCGTAGAATATGTAGGAATCAATATGGGCATCTAGGTCCCGCTATTGGTTATTGACTGGAGAAGCGTCTCGGTCATGTCTACGTCATTCTCGAACCCGTAGGGTCCGCATGCTTACCGTTCGTTGACGATATAGTACTATATGAGTTATGTATGTTGGTGACCAAATGTTGTTCGGAGCCCCGAATGAGTCCACCGACATGATGAGGAGCACTGGAATGGTCTGGAGGTAAAGATTGATATATAGGATGAAGGTATTCGGGTTTCAGAAAGGTTTCGGAATGCACCGGATTACCATCGGAGTGCCGAAAGGGGTTCCGGGAGGCCACCGGTAGGTTATACCTACTTGGTGGGCCTCATGGGCCAAGGAGGGAGGCGCACCAGCCCACAAGGGGGCTGGGCGCGCTCCACCTCCCCTGCCCGCGCGCCAGAAGGAAGGAGGAGGCGCCCTAGGGCATCCGCCCCCCTTTCCTTCCCCCACACCTAATATGGAAGGGGGGCGCCTAGGCAGACGCCTAGGGCAGCCGGCGGCCCCCTTGGGGTGCGCCCTAGGGCTGCCACCCCTCCCTCTCCACCTATATATATGAGAGGAGGGGAGGGGGTGAGGGAGTCCTGGATTAGGGGGTCCTCGGACAGCCGGACTATATCCTTTGGCCGGACTGTTGGACTATGAAGATATAAGATTGAAGACTTCGTCCCGTGTCCGGATGGGACTCTCCTTGGCGTGAAATGCAAGCTTAGCAATACGGATATGTAGATCTCCTCCCTTGTAACCGACTCTGTGTAACCCTAGCCCCCTCCGGTGTCGATATAAACCGGAGGGTTTAGTCCGTAGGACAACAACAATCATAACATAGGCTAGCTTCTAGGGTTTAGCCTCTACGATCTCGTGGTAGATCAACTCTTGTAATACTCATATCATCAAGATCAATCAAGCAGGAAGTAGGGTATTACCTCCATCGAGAGGGCCCGAACCTGGGTAAACATTGTGTGCCCCGCCTCCTGTTACCATCCGCCTTAGACGCACAGTTTGGGACCCCCTACCCGAGATCCGCCGGTTTTGACACCGACATTGGTGCTTTCATTGAGAGTTCCACTGTGCCGTCACCATAAGGCTTGATGGCTCCTTCGATCATCGGCGATGATGTGATCCAGGGTGAGGTTTTCCTCCCCGGACAGATCTTCGTATTCGGCGGCTTCGTTCTGCGGGCCAATTCGCTTGGCCATCTGGAGCAGATCGAGAGCTACGCCCCTGGCCATCAGGTCAGGTTTGGAAACTTGAACTATACTGCCGACATCCGCGGAGATTTGATCTTCGATGGATTCGAGCCCGTGTCAGGTGCGCCGCACAATCACGACGAGCATGATTTAGCTCTGCCGTCAGACAGTGTTCGGGAGATCACACCTGCAACTACTCCAGCCCTCAATCCGGAACAAATTGCGCCATCTGAGGATGGGTGGATGGACCCCGCCACGGAAGCCGCACACTCAGCGGCGATAGAGCCGAATACTGACTTCACCTCCTTCGAGACCCGTGTTGCTGAACCATTGGATTCGTCCCCGGCCATGGACTCCGAGCCGCCTGCGTCCGTGCCTATCGAATCCAATTGGGCACCGATCATGGAGTTCACCTCCGCGGATATCTTTCAGCACTCGCCCTTTGGCGACGTGCTAAACTCATGAAGGTCTCTCTCCTTGTCAGGAGAACCTTGGCCGAACTATATCCGGCTAGAATGGGATGCAGACGACGAAGAAATTCGCTCCCCACCCACCACCCACTTAGTAGCCACTGTCAACGATTTAACCGACATGCTCGATTTCGACTCCGAAGACATCGACGGCATGGACGACGATGCAGGAGAGGAACAGGAACCATCGCCCACAGGGCGCTGGACAGCCACTTCATCGCATGACATATACATGATGGATACACCCAAAGAAAACAATGACGAGGAACGGAAGGATGCAGCGAAGGATAGCTCCCTCGAGAAGCAACCAAAGCGACGGTGTAGGCGCCGTTCCAAATCCCGCCTCGGCAAAAACAGCGATAACGGTGCAAGAAAAAATAACACCCTGGTCGACTCCAGAGGAAACGACGACCACACGGACCCAGCGACAGAGCAGGACGAACCAGCGAACGGCGAACATAGTACGGAGCCGCTGTCCGATCAGGGCGACGCCGAGGATAAAGCTAATCCACCTCTCTCCGGAGAGGAAAACAGTCCGGACGACGATGCACACATCATCTCGGAAGGGCATTTGGAACAAGAGAACCTCCGCAGAAGGCTTATTGCCACCGCGAGGAGTCTGAAGAAGCAGAAGCAAAGGCTTAAGGCCGCGCAGAATACGCTGAACAGTAGATGGAACAAAGTGCTCGACACTGAAGAAAAGTATGGTGGTAGTTACCACACAAAGAGCTATCCAAAGCGCAAGCTGTTGCCTGAATTCGATGATGAGGCCTTAGAGCCCACGCAGCCGAAAAACAAAACGGCCGACCGGTCGGATCGACCACCTCGTGGCCGCGATAGAGCGGCTAACAAGGCCGCACATAAGTCAGCACACGATCCACGTGAGGACTTGCATCAGAAGGCCGGCGTGACCAGATCCATCTACGGATCTAGGAAGCACGCTCCAGCGCACAACCAAAACCGAACACTACAATCGTCAGAACGCCATGACACATCCAAATATAGGGGTGCCGCACACCCCCTATGTTTCACCGATGAGGTGCTAGATCACGAATTTCCAGAAGGATTCAAACCCGTGAACATAGAGGCGTACGACGGAACGACAGACCCTGGGGTCTGGATTGAGGACTTTATCCTCCATATCCATATGGCTCGCGGAGACGATCTCCACGCCATCAAGTACTTGCCCCTCAAGCTGGAAGGACCAGCTCGGCACTGGCTGAAGAGCCTCCCCAAAAATTCAATTGGAAGTTGGGAGGAGCTTGAGGATGCTTTTAGGGCTAATTTTCAAGGGACCTATGTCCGACCTCCGGATGCAGACGATTTAAGTCATATAATTCAACAGCCCGGAGAGTCAGCCCGAAAACTTTGGAACAGATTTCTCACTAAGAAGAACCAAATCGTCGACTGCCCGGACGCCGAAGCCTTAGCAGCTTTCAAACACAGCGTCCGAGACGAATGGCTCGCCAGACACCTCGGCCAAGAAAAACCGAGAACAATGGCAGCCCTAACAAGCCTCATGACCCGCTTTTGCGCGGGCGAAGATAGCTGGCTAGCCCGTAGTAGCACCAGCGACCCAGACACATCCGAAGTCAGGGACGGCAATGGAAAACCACGACGCAGTAAAAGCAAGCGTCGAAATAACGAAGACAGCCCAGACAACACGGCGGTAAACGCCGGATTCAGGGGCTCTCGACCCGGTCAGCGGAAAAAGCCTTTCAAAGGCAACAGAGATGGACCGTCCGGCCTAAACAAGATTCTAGACAAATTATGTCAGATTCATGGCACCCCCGATAAACCTGCAAATCACACCCATAGAGAATGCTGGGTCTTCAAGCAGGCCGGTAAGCTAAACGCCGAACACAAGGGGAGGGAGACAGCAAGTGAATACGAGGACGAGCCTCGCGAGCAAAGCACTGGGGGACAGAAAAAATTCCCACCAGAGGTCAAAACAGTGAACATGATTCACGTGACGAAGAGGAGAAGCAAACATGCACTCCGAGACACACGCGCCGTAGAGCCCGTCACCCCTAAGATCAACCCCTGGTCGGCCTGCCCGATCACTTTTGATCGCAGGGATCACCTGACAAGTATCCGACACGGAGGATTGGCTGCCTTGGTGTTAGACCCAATAATCAACGGATACCATCTCACACGAGTCCTTATGGACGGCGGCAGTAGTCTTAATCTGATATATCAGGACACAGTCCGCAAAATGGGGATAGACCCGATAAGAATCAGCCACAGTAGTACTACCTTTAAGGGAGTAATACCAGGCCCAGAGGCCCGCTGTACGGGCTCTCTAGTACTAGAGGTTGTATTCGATTCTCCCGACAACTTCCCAAGCGAAAAGTTAACCTTCGACATCGCTCCATTCCGAAGTAGCTATCAAGCACTACTCGGAAGAGCAGCTTTTGCTCGTTTTAATGCAGTACCGCATTACGCTTCTCTTAAGCTTAAGATGCCCGATCCACGTGGCATCATCACAATTGGCGAAAATATCAAGCGTTCCTTACGCACGGAAGAACGTGTGGCGGCTTTAGCAGCCGAACACTAAACGGCCTCTCCAACCAGAATAAATGATCAGTCGTCAAGACCGCGGACACGGCTAGACGAGTCCGGCGCATCACTAGCTGTAACAGCTTAGATATACCTAAGATTGGTTCGATGGATTTACCCTCATAGGCGGTACCAGGGGCTTCCCGCATGTAAAAGGACTACAGTTCGGCTCGACCTTACTTATCTTGATTTTTAATGGTTTATTGAGAATAACCAATTTTTCGCACGACAACTTTCACCTAAGTTCTTCTCTTCTACAGATGGTAATCGTGCTACACCCTTCCAGGATACGGCACAACGGAGACACAGGCGCAGACGTGCAGCAGGGCCCCGCTCAAAGGTTTCCTTTTTTAGATTGACCCTGCGTAAACCTTTTTTTACTGTCTCTTGTTGCTTCACATCCTCTGGATACTCAGCATAACCGAGAGCGATGCTGACGTTATTGGCATTTCGCCACGTCAGAATGATGCACATACCTGGACACTCAGGGATCATTATCAAGGGTGTTATTCAGCTCGGTATATGTTGTAAAGACCGAATACCTTAGGGAGTGTTCGGCGTCGCGAGTTTGGCCTTATATGCATCAGCTCCGAATCATGTCTTTGGTCAAATGTTGGGTTTGCCCGGCTCCCGCGTTTTGCTACCTTACGTTCTGCTCTATCGGCTAAGGTGGCACCGGGAGAACTACTACGATTGTGCTCTGGTTCATCCTGACGAGCACCTCAGTAGAGAAAGCCGAAAACTGAATGTCATGATAAAGCGCGAGACTGGTCAACCACTCGATGACTTAGCGGAATCTTCGGGATTCCTCCGCATTAACGAAGGGCCGTTTCCCGGTCATGTATGTACGCGCCCCGTAGTCGGATGAGCGCGGAGGTACCAGGGGCTATATAGTAGTCCCACCGTCAAACTCCTATGGCTAAGTGAAAGTATTAAAGCAATATAGTCCGATTGCCTCGTTCGCTGCGCTATCACCTCCTTAATGGACCAAGACATTGGATCAAGTGTGAATACACGTTTTTGTGAACACCCCCGCATTATATGCGTGGGGGCTGAAGCCGACGACTGCAAACTTTCAGGTTATATACATATATACATAAACGGCCGCACATGAGGCATCATAATACTTTCAGGAAAAAGTATAAACACAGCCTTTATAATTTAATAGCATTGTTTTTACAATCGGGATACATGTCACTTGAACATGATACTCTTCGAGCACTGAGCCTCTATTACACGAGCGCCTTCTAGGACTTCTTCAAAATAGTGCTCGGCCGGGACCTGGCCTGCGGCCGGGCCTCGGGTTGCAATAGTGGTGGCCTCCATCTCCGCCCAATATGTCTTAACACGGGCAAGAGCCATCCGCGCACCCTCTATGCACGCCGACCTCTTTATAGTGTCAATTTGCGGCACAGCGCCAAGGAATCGTTGCACTAGACCAATAACTATTTGGCCTCGGTCCCTCAGGCCAAAGGTGATCCACGACTGACCTCATAGCAAGTCCGGACAACCTATGGAGCTCGGCCCACTCGGCCATTTGTTCATTTAACAGCAGCGGACGCGTTGGAGTGCTGAACTGTGACCAGAACAACCTTTCCACTACATGATCTTTCTGATCTTTGAAAAACTTGGTCGCATCAGTGACACTCGCTGCCAAATCCAAGTACGCGTCTGCAGAACTCCATAATTTATCCAGAGGGGCATACTTCGGGTCTCCAAACCTTGTCCGCAACAAAAAGGGCTTCCCAGCCGCGATATCTCCGGCTTGACGGAGTTCCTCCTTCGCCGCTCTGACTTGCGAGTGGGTTTCCTTGGCCGCTTCCATGGCCTCCTTCTGGTCTGTCGCCTTCGCTTGGCTTTCCTTTTCAAGAAGCTCATACCGGCCGGCGGCATCTTTCAGCTCAACAACCATCTTGGCTATTTTCTCTTTGCTCTGGCAATGCGCAGCATGATCGGCCCTTAGCTCTTCGACCGCCTTCAGGGCGGCCGCATCACTCTTCCTGGCTTGTTCCTTGGCCCGGGCAAGTTCCGCCCGAAGGGTCTCCACGGCGACAGCTCCATCTGCAGTCACAACATATTATAGATACTAGCATCATGCTCCTCTTAATATGTGTTGATCATAGGAGAATACATACCCTGTGCCTCGTCAAGCCGCTTGTTTACAAGCATGATGTCGGCATCTGCCGCATCAAGTTGCCGCTTCAGTTCGGCAAATTCACCAGTCCGGCTAGCCACCGGACCCTCGGCTGCCTGCACGTAAAGGCAGCACGGTTATTACCTGGGACTATGATCCTCTAGTTGCCGTCTTGTTCGACAGCAACCAGAGTCTCAGGGGCTACTATCTGCATAGGGAACACCTAGCGTGTGCGGTACCGTCAAAATATATATTACTTTGCGTACCTCAAAGCCTCTCAGCAGGCTCATAAAAGCTTCATGCAACCCGCTTTCGGCGGATGAAATCCTCTCAACCACCGTACCCATTAGCGTACGATGCGCTTCTGAGATAGCCACTCGCTCCAGAAGATTCATCAGTGCGTCTGGTCGCGCACCGGACGGTCCCGGACTCTTTTTGTTGCTCTCCTTAGGAACCAGATACTCCGGGCTTTGGGTGGCCGAAGGGTTACCTTCTGGCCTTGGCGGATCAGGAGAAACCCTCCGTGACGACACCTCAGGGTCTTCCGCTTCATGAGGCGGGGAGACATGGGGAGGCGTTTCGCTCTCCATCATCTCCGGAAGAAGATCCCCCGAAGACGAACTCTGTCGAGAAGGGCTACGATCCGGACTGCAAGACATATGTCTCGGTTATCATTCTCAGAAATGAAGCAGGATATATTTATCGAAAGTACTTTTGTTTACTCACAGCTCGGTGGAGGGCTGGTCCCCTTGCGGGTACTGTACGGTAAGGATGCCCTCCGGGGTAGGACCATCTGACAAAGGTTTCTTCCCTCGCTTGGAGACCATTACTTCCAAGTCTTCAGAGGCGGTCCTCTTCCTTCCCTGGGGAGAGGGAATTTTAGATTCTCCCCCCGGCTATCCTCCTTCGCGGAGGCACTAATTCCCCCGGTTTGGATGAATAGTGAGTGAGGCTCGCTCTCGGCTTCTTTGTTCCTCCCTTTATCTTCCCCTGATGGCACTTGATAAGGCGCAAGCTCAAGCATCCTAGCTAGTACAGGATCTGGTGAGCCTTCAGGAAGGGGCCGGACACCTGATCATCTTCGCCTTTTTTATCCAGTCCTGGTCAAAAGGCGACTTTTCAGAATGATGTTGTGATAAATTAAAAGACAACGTGTTCGGCCGCAGAATTACTTACTTGAGTGTCTGGACGATTGCAGTTCAGACCCGCATCCTCGGAGGTGTCCGGACACTCTATTTGTGATCTGAAGAACGATTTGTACATCTCTTCGAGCGTCACGCTGAAGAAGTGCTGAATAGTTCGCGGTCCTTCCAGGTTGAACTCCCACATACGGAGAGGTCAACATTTGCAAGGCAGGGCTCGACGAACTAGCATGAGTTGCATTACCTTAACAAGGCTGACATCTCTCTCGAGGAGATCTCGGATGCGACTCTGCAATGTCGGCACATCATTTACTGGCCCCCAGTCCAGCCCCTTGTTGACCCATGACGCCAATTGTGGCAGGGGGCCCGAGCGGAAGGCAGGGGCGGCTACCCACTTAGTACCCCAGGGAGCTATGATATAAAACCACTCCCATTGCCATAAACTAGACACCTCCAGGAAGGAACCCTTTGGCCATGGAACATTGGCGCCTTCGCTTATTACGGCACCTCCGCACTCTGTGTGTCGCCCCTCAATCATCTTCGGCTCCACATTGAAGGTCTTGAGCCATAAGCCAAAGTGTGGGGTAATGCAGAGGAAGGCTTCACACACGACGATGAACGACGAGATGTGAAGGATGGAATCCGGAGCCAGATCATGGAAATCGAGCCTGTAGTAGAACATGAGCCCTCTGACAAAGGGGTCTAGACTAAAACCTAGCCCTCGGAGGAAGTGGGAGACGAATACGACACTCTCGCCAGGTTCGGGAGCGGGAATGACCTGCCCTCAAGCAGGCAGCCTGTGCGAGATTTTGCCGGTCAAATACCTAGTTTCTCTTAGCTTCTTGATGTCCTCCTCTATGACAGAGGAGGGCATCCACCGACCTTGAAGGTTGGATCCGGACATGATTGTAGGTCCGAAGCGCCTAGCCTGAGCCTTGGGTGTTGGAACTCGAGGTGGGGGAAGGATTCGGTTGAGCGCGAGAAGAAGGGGACAGGCCTAGGCCCCTTTATAAAGAGGATGAATATCAAGTGTCCTCCGCGTGGCCGTTTGGGACTTGCCTAAAATCGAGGAGTCATACCAACAGGCATGATTGGGTTACCCATACCCGTATTGATGAGAATCCCGTGAAAAAGGGACACGATCTCTGCTTCGACAGGACGTGCCAATAAAAACTGCCTCGCAACACGTGCAGTGGCAGGCTCGGAAAAACGGTTCGTCATGACTAGACCACGGTAGTACGTCACGTTATGAAAAGCTGTCAGCAGATTAGATTTGTGGAAATATTATTCTCTCTACGGTGGTATGTGGAATTTGTTTTGCAGAGCCGGACACTATCCTTGTGTTCAAAAACTTCTGTGGAGTATTCGGAGGAGGAACCCGCCTTGCAATGCCGAAGACAATCTGCGTGCCGGACTCATCGTCATTGAAGCCTGGTTCAGGGGCTACTAAGGGAGTCCTGGATAAGGGGGTCCTTGGACAGCCGGACTATATCCTTTGGCCGGACTGTTGGACTATGAAGATATAAGATTGAAGACTTCGTCCCGTGTCCGGAAGGGACTCTCCTTGGCGTGAATGGCAAGCTTAGCAATACGGATATGTAGATCTCCTCCCTTGTAACCGACTCTGTGTAACCCTAGCCCCCTACGGTGTCTATATAAACCGGAGGGTTTAGTCCGTAGGACAACAACAATCATACCATAGGCTAGCTTCTAGGGTTTAGCCTCTACGATCTCGTGGTAGATCAACTCTTGTAATACTCATATCATCAAGATCAATCAAGCAAGAAGTAGGGTATTACCTCCATCGAGAGGGCCCGAACCTGGGTAAACATTGTGTCCCCCGCCTCCTGTTACCATCCGCCTTAGACGCACAGTTCGGGACTCCCTACCCGAGATCCGCCGGTTTTGACACCGACAGGGGGCGCCATACATCATGTATCCCCAAGTCGTGTGCCGGCGCCCCCTCTCCCTCTAGTTCATCCTCCGCTCTAATTCGTTGTGCTTGGCGAAGCGTGGTGCCAAAACTCATCTACTACTTTGCCCCTCTTGTTGGTCGAGAAGGCGAGGACGTCATCGAGTTGAACGTGTGCTGAACGCAGAGGTGCCGTGCATTCGGTGCTTGATTGAAACGGATCATGAAGTTGTACGACTACATCAAACGCATTCATAAACGCTTCCGCTTAGTGATCTACAAGGGTATGTAGATGCTCTCCCCCTCTCGTAGCTATGCATCTCCATGGATAGATCTTGCGTGTGCGTAGAAAATTTGTGCTTTCCATGCAATGTTCCCCAACAGTGGCATCATGAGCCAGGTCTATGCTTAGATGATATGCACGAGTAGAACACAAAGGAGTTGTGGGCGGTGATGTTCATATTGCTTACCACCTATGTCTTATTTTGATTCGGAGGTATTGTGGGATGAAACGGCTCGGACGAACCTTACATGTCCACGTACATAAGACCGGTTCCACCGACTGACATGCAACTTGTTTTACATAAAGGTGGCTGGCAGGTGTCTGTTTCTCTAACTTTAGTTGAATCTAATTTGACTACGGCGGTCCTTGCAGAAGGTTAAATAGCAACTTGATAATCACCGTTGTGGTTTTGCGTAGGTAAGAACGGTTCTTGCTAGTTGCCCATAGTAGCCACGTAAAACTTGCAACAACAAAGTAGAAGACGTCTAACTTGTTTTTGCAGGGCATGTTGTGATGTGATATGGTCAAGACATGATATGATATATGTTGATGTATGAGATGATCATGTTTTGTAATAAGTTCACGACTTGCATGTCGATGAGTACGACAACTGGCAGGAGCCTTAGGATTGTCTTTAATTATTGTATGACCTGCGTGTCAATCACTTAGCGCCATGTAATTGATTTACTTTATCGCTATGCGTTAGCAATAGTTGGCGAGACGACCCCCATGCAACGATGGAGATCAAGGTGTCGCGCCGGTGACGATGGAGATCATGCCGTTGCTTTGGAGATGGAGATCAAAAGCACAAGATGATGATGGCCATATCATGTCACATATTTTGATTGCATGTGATGTTTATCCTTTATGCATCTTATTTTGCTTTGAACGACGGTAGCATTATAAGATGATACCTTCACTTAATTTCAAGATAAAAGTGTTCTCGCAGAGTATGCATCGTTGCTAAAGTTCGGCGTTTCATAGCACCTCGTGATGATCGACTGTGATAGATTCTACGTTCACATATAACGGGTGTAAGCTAGTTTTGCACATGCAGAATACTTGGGTTAAACTTGAAGAGCCTAGCATGTACAGACATGGTATCGAAACACTGGAGACTGAAAGGTCGAACATGAGTCATATAATAGATATGATCAACATAGAGATGCTCACCATTGAAGACTACCCCATCTCACATGATGATCAGACATGGGTTAGTTGATTTGGATCATGTATCAGTTAGACAACTTGAGGGATGTTGATTTAACTCGGAGTTCATCAGTAATTTGATTATTTGAACTAAAATTTATCATGAACTTAGTCCTAATAGTTTTTTGCAAATCTATGTTGTAGATCAAAGGCCCGTGCTATCATTCCCTTGAATTTTAATTCATTCCTAGAGAAAGCTAAGTTGAAAGATGATGGTAGCAACTACAGGGACTGGGTCCATAACTTGAGGATTATCCTCATTGCTGCACAAAAGAATTATGTCCTTGATGCACCTCTAGGTGACAGACCTGCTGCAGGAGCTAATGCAGACGTTATGAACGTCTGGCAGGCTTGATCTGGTGACTACTCGATAGCTCAGTGTGCCATGCTTTACGACTTGGAACCGGGACTTCAAAAGCATTTTGAACGCCACGGAGCATCTGAGATGTTCCAAGAGCTGAAGTTGATATTTCAAGCTAGTGCCCGGGTTGAGAGATATGAAGTCTCCAACAAGTTCTTTAGCTGTAAGATGGAGGAGAACAGTTCTGTCAGTGAACACATACTCAGAATGTCTGGGTACCGAAACCACTTGACTCAGCTGGGAATTGATCTTCCAGTTGAAAGTGTTATTGACAGAGTTCTTCGGTCACTATCGCCAAGCTACAAAGGCTTCGTGATGAACTATAATATGCAAGGGATGACGAAAATGATTCCCGAGCTCTTGGCGATGTTGAAATTGGCGGAGGTAGAAATCAAGAAAGAGCATCAAGTGTTGATGGTTAACAAGACCACCAGTTTTAAGAAAAAGGACAAGGGAAAGAAAGGGAACTTCAAGAAGACTGGCAAGCAAGTTGCCGCTCATGTGAAGAATCCCAAAGCTGGGCCCAAGCCTGAAACTGAGTGCTTCTACTACAAAGGAAATGGTCATTAGAAGCGGAACTGCCCCAAGTACTTGGCAGATAAGAAGGATGGCAAAGTGAACAAAGGTATATTTGATATACATATTATTGATGTGTTCCTTACTAATGCTCGTAGTAGTGCCTGGGTATTTGATATTGGTTTGGTTGCTCATATTTGTAACTCGAAGCAGGAGCTGCGGAATAAACGAAGATTGGCTAAGGACGAGGTGACGATGCGCGTCGGAAATGGTTCCAATGTTGATGTGATCGCCGTCGGCACGCTACCTCTACATCTACCTTCGGGATTAATTTTAGACCTGAATAATTGTTATTTGGTGCCAGCGTTAAGCATGAGCATTATATCTGGATCTTGTTTGATGCGAGACGGTTATTCATTTAAATCTGAGAATAATGGTTGTTCTATTTATATGAGTAATATCTTTTATGGTCATGCACCCTTGAAGAGTGGTCTATTTGTGTTGAATCTCGATAGTAGTAATACACATATTCATAATGTTGAAGCCCAAAGATGTAGAGTTGATAATGATAGTGCAACTTATTTGTGGCACTGCCGTTTGGGTCATATTGGTGTAAAGCGCATGAAGAAACTCTATGTGGATGGACTTTTGGAATCACTTGATTATGAATCATTCAATACTTGCGAACCATGCCTCATGGATAAGATGACTAAAACTCCGTTCTCCGGAACAATGGAGCGAGCTAATGACTTATTGCAAATAATACATACCGATGTATGCAGTCCGATGAGTATTGAAGCACGCAGTGGGTGTCAGGACCCCGATTCTAAGTCACACCGATCTAGCCTGTAACACCTCATATCACTTTGCGGCCTCACGCACGGTATTCCCACGGGTGTCGCCTTACCATGGCCCGGGACCGTTTGCGCCTTTTGGCTCACGTATATGATAGTGTCGCTAGCATCCATATGACAGAGAACCCAGGCCGACATGGCTAGTCGTGAACCCAGAGCGGCACTAACTTACGGGGACAGGCATACATGAATCAACATCGAGCATGTCGGTCAGCAACGTGTGAATCCGGGCTGTAGCACTGGGCTAACAGGACTACGGAAACCCGGGCTGTAGCAGGCTAGGCAGGACTTCGGATGTCACCGCGTGACATTTCCCCGAAGGGACAGACACATGAACGAAGTGAATCACATGCCGGCCAGTCAGGTGTCCGGAGCAGTAGTGCTGGGCTAGCAGGACTCCGGTGAACCGGGCTGTAGCGGACTACTATGGCTCATGGAAGCACAAGACTACATTTCCCCATAAGAGAGGCTACCAAGGATAAACAACTAGGTTGTCGGATCCCACACATACCAAGCATTTCAATCATACACGCAATATGCTCGATATGTGTAAATACAACATGGCATCACAACATAACTCTACGACTCAAGTACTTATCCATTAGGCTCCGAGGAGTGAGATATTGCAAACATAGGTCTCATGACCCAACATTCAGAGCATACAAGTCAAACACATGTGGAAGATTAACATGTCTGAGTACAGACATCTACAAATGAAAAAGGCTGAGAAGCCTGACTATTTACTAGATCCTGCCGAGGGCACAAGATCGTAGCTGAGGTATCAAGCTAAACGTCGAAGTCCACACGGAACTACTAGCGAGACTGACGTCTCTCTGCAAAACATAAAATAAGCAAACGTGAGTACAAATGTACCCAGCAAGACTTACATCAGAACTATCTACATATGCATCGGTATCAACAAAGGGGGTGGTGGAGTTTAACTGCAGCAAGCCAGCTTTGACTCGGTGGCTATCCTAAACTACGACTGCAAGTAACTCTTTTGAGGTGGCGCACACGAGTCCACATATTCACCATATCAATACACCACCATGGATTCGCTCCCGTCTCCCTACGAGAACGCCATCCATAGCACTCACGCTTATCTTGCGCATTTTAGAGTATCCACTTTCACTTGTCTATGAACTGTTATAGGCAACCCAGATGTCCTTTACCGCGGACACGGCTATTCGAATAGATCATATTAACCCTGCAGGGGTGTACTTCGTCACACACGCTCTCACCACTTACCGCTGTTTACACAACATGTACTCGGCAACCTTCAACCGGAAGCCCAGCGAGGGTGTCGGCCACAGCCTACCTAAACACTCAAGTCTCTAGTCCAGGTTTATCGCCTATTCAGGTTCCATCCGCAGGGAGTCCGGCCGAGGTTTCCACATACGGCCCCGAACGATGTGTGCAGGGTTCCCGAGACACCAAACGGGCGCCCGGTACACCGTGCCATGAGCCTACCGCATCACAGCCCACCCCTCGGGTCAGCGCTGTCCACGGCCTCCAGCTTACTACAAACACCAGAAACTACTTGCAACTCCTGGACAGAGGACAAGGGTGATTAAGAAGCCGAGAGGGTCCATTGGTTTCGGGCCCAATGCGTGGTAGTAACTGTTTCATGGATCACAAACACAGAACTCAGTTCCTGAGGACGGCTTCAATGAGACAACCCACCATGTACTCCTACATGGCCTCTCACCGCTACCTTTACCAAATCGTGTTCACACACTTAGCTCACACACAGTAGGACATGTTCATCACCATTCCAACTCATCCCCGATGAATCAGACCCAACTCAACTCTAAGCAGTAGCAGGCATGACAAACAAGCATGAATGAGTAGGCACATCAGGGCTCAAACAACTCCTACTCATGCTAGTGGGTTTCATCTATTTACTGTGGCAATGACAGGTCATGCAGAGGATAAGGGGTTCAGCTACCGCAGCATGTAACAGTTGAATCGTTGTTGTCCTAATGCAGTAAAAGAGAGCAGGAGCGAGAGAGTGGGATTGTATCGGAATGAACAAGGGGGGGTTATGCTTGCCTGGCACTTCTGAAGATAGTATAGTTCTTCATCGGTGTCATCGAACTCATCGTCGAAACCACATCTATCGAGAGGGGACAAATACCGGCAACAGAGAAGGAAACACAATCAATGCAATGCACAATATGATGCATGCTCATGACATGGCAATATGAGTGTGTTGGCCTAATGCAACTACAACCAGATGGATTTGGGTCATATTGAACCAAAGGTTCAACCCCAAATTCAAATTATGAATTCAAATAGTGCCTTATCATGTTTTGCTCTAAACAGCAAGGTTAAGTTGTTTAAACATGCATGAAACCAGTGCAGATGGATAGATTGGATTTTTCTGATCATTTTTCATATATAACACTTTGCATTTGGAGTTACAGATTAATTTCTATGATTTTTAGAAGTTAGCACTATTTTCTAGAATTTCCTGAATAAGAATAAAACCAGAAAAAGGTTAACTGCGTCAGCATGACGTCTGGGTGACGTCAGCAGGTCAAAGGCGCCAGCCCAGGTCAACCCTGACTTGTGGGTCCCGCGGTCAATGTAACAACGTCAGCAGCAGAGGCTGACTAGTGGGGCCAGGTCAACGCTGGGGTGGCAAGGTCAAACTGACCGATGGGGCCACGGGCATTAGCTTAATTTAAACAGGAAATAACCCTGTGGTTAATTAAGGGGCGGGGCCCGTCTGTCAGTGAGCTAGGGGGTTAGTTAGTGGCGTCATTAGCCGCTAATGATGGTGCCACGTCGGCACGGCCGGGTTGGGTCGCCGGCGACCATCCAGTGCGGCGGCGACTCGCTGGGGTGGCGCTAGGGGCAGCGGCTGGTTGCGCTGAGGGCACCAGGAGGGAGCCCGTGCTCGACCGCATCCAACCGAAGAAGTTGGAGGGCGCGGGGTGGCCGGAAACTCGCCGGAGACGAGCTATGGCGGCGGCCGGAGATCGGGCGTCGGCGAAGACGACACTACAGCGAACGGCAGGACCAGTGGGTGGGGGTTTTGGGCTTCTGGCATTGCACTGAGCACGGTGGTATGCTCAGACGCGACGTGCGTGAGCTCTAGCCACGGCGGCGACACGGCCGGCAGCGACGGGTTCTCGGTTCGACAGAAGTGACGGCTACACGGCGAGGGAGAGGGGCGGCTTAGGAGCTCACAGTGAGGTAGTAGAGCAGCTCAGTGGCCTCAGGGAGGCGGCGGAGACGGCGAATCGGACGGCGGCATCCGGCGGCCGTGGACGGGGAAGAAAGGTCGCGGCGTTGTCTTGGTGTCCTCCGGCCTTGCGTGGGTTGGCGGAGAGGTGCTCGGGGTCTAGGTGCAGCTCGTGGGCCGGTCAGAGAAGCGAGGGGGAGGCGGTGGCTGCAGCTACGGCGAACGGCAGCGTCGGCTACGCTCGGTGAGGTGGGGATCAGCGAGGGAGAGAGCAGGGGGAGAGTGAGAGAGGTCGAGCGGATCGGGACGACGCCGGGGCGTTCACCCATGCGTCCAGAGTCTCAGCGGCAAGCAGGAGGAGGCGTGGCGCCTCGCGCGCGCGTGCGCTGTCCCGCCTCTGCCTACTGGCAGAGGTTAGGGATGACTGGCACCAGGCCAGTGGGCTGGGCTGGCCAGGTAAGTGGCCCAGGTAACTCTCTTCCTCTCTTTTCTAATTCTGTTTCTGTTTTCTAATTTCTTTCTATTTTTGATTTGATTAAAATACCAAATCATTTCATAAAATCCTGGAATTAGTCATGGGTCCTATCTGAGTTATTCTAGTGACCCTGAACAATTTCCAACATTTTTGAAGCATCTAAATTATATATATAGCATTTAAATAGCTCCAACTCAAATATGTATTGTGTTAATTCAAATACCAAAATGTCCTGCAAAAATATGCATCATCTCTGGATATGGTTTTCACCTTTTTCCATAAATCATGAACATTTTTGCAGACCAATTTGGGATCATTGAAAACATTTTAGAGTTGAACCTATTTGCATTATTTTGGTGCTAGGGGTTTGATGATCCCCATTTCAAGTTTCCGAGAAATTTAAACATGATGCACACATGACTAGCTAGCCTAGAGCAAACCAGAGCTAGGGATGTGACAGCGGGTATCATTATTTTCTAACCTTGACTGATGATTTGAGTAGGTATGGGTATATCTACTTGATGAAATATAAGTCTGAAACATTTGAAAAGTTCAAAGAATTTCAGAGTGAAGTGGAGAATCATCGTAAGAAGAAAATAAAGTTTCTACGATCTGATCGTGGAGGTGAATATCTGAATTATGAGTTTGGCCTTCATTTAAGACAATGTGGAATTGTTTCATAACTCACGCCACTTGGAACACCACAGCGTAATGGTGTGTCCGAACATCGTAGCCGTACTTTATTATATATGGTGCGTTCTATGATGTCTCTTACCGATTTGCCGCTATCGTTTTGGGGTTATGCATTCGAGACAACCACATTCACGTTAAATAGGGCACCGTCTAAATCCGTTGAGACGACACCATATGAACTATGGTTTGGCAAGAAACCTAAGATGTTGTTTCTTAAAGTTTGGGGATGCAACGCTTATGTCAAAAGGCTTCAGCCTGATAAGCTCAAACCCAAAGCGGGGGCGTCTTCATAGGATACCCTAAAGAAACTATTGGGTATACCTTCTACCACAGATCCGAAGGCAAGATCTTTGTTGCTAAGAATAGGTCATTTCTAGAGAAGGAGATTCTCTCGAAAGAAGTGAGTGGGAGGAAAGTAGAACATGATGAGGTAGTTGTACCTTCTCTCGAATGGGAAAGTAGCACATCTAAGAAAACTGTTCCCGTGATGCCTACACCAACTAGAGAAGAAGCTAATGATGATGATCATGAAACTTCAGATCAACTTACTACTGAACTTTGTAGGTCGACCAGAACACGTACCGCACTAGAGTGGTACGGTGATCCTGTCCTGGAAGTCGTGTTGTTAGACATCGGCGAACCTACGAACTATGAAGAAGCTATGATGAGCCCAGATTCTGACAAATGGCTTGAGGCCATTAAATCTGAGATAGGATCCATGTATGAGAACAAAGTGTGGACTTTGGTGGACTTGCACGATGATCGGCAAGCCATTGAGAATAAATGGATCTTCAAGAGGAAGACGGACAATGATGGTAATATCACTGTCTAGAAAGCTCGACTTATCGCAAAAGTTTTTCGACAAGTTCAAGGGGTTGACTACGATGAGACTTTCTCACCCGTAGCGATGCTTAAGTTTGTCAGAATCATGTTAGCAATTGCCGCATTTTATGATTATGAAATCTGGCAAATGGATGTCAAAACTGCATTCCTTAACAGGTTTCTTAAAGAAAAGTTGTATATGATGCAAGCCGGAGGTTTTGTCGATCCTAAGGGTGCTAATAAAGTGTGCAAGCTCCAACGTTCCATCTATGGACTGGTGCAAGCATCTCGGAGTTGGAATATACGCTTTGATGAGGTGATCAAAGCATTTGGTTTTATATAGACTTACGGTGAAGCCTGTATTTACAAGAAAGTGAGTGGGAGCTCTGTAGCATTTCTGATATTATATGTGGATGACATATTGCTGATTGGAAATGATATAGAATTTCTGGATAGTATAAAAGTATATTTGAATAATAAATTTTCAATGAAATACCTTGGTGAAGTGATACGTCTCCGTCGTATCTACTTTTCCTAACGCTTTTCCTCTTGTTTTGGACTCTAATTTGCATGATTTGAATGAAACTAACCCGGACTGACGCTGTTTTCAGCAGAACTACCATGGTTTTGTTTTTGTGCAGAAATAAAAGTTCTCGGATTGGAACAAAACTTTTTGGAGAATTTTTGTACAATAAAAGAAAGAATTATAGGGACTTCCTATTTTTGGAGAAAAAATCGGGAAGAAAGAATTATCATGTTTCACGAGACGGAGCCGCCGCCACCTCCTGTTCTTCATCGGGAGGCCAGATCTGGAGTTCGTTTGGGGCTCCGGAGAGGGGGATCTTCGATCTTCATCATCACCAACCCTTCTCCATCGCCAATTCCATGATGCTCCCCACCGGGAGTGAGTAATTCCTTTGTAGGCTCGCTGGTCGGTAGGGAGTTGGATGAGATTCATCATGTAATCGAGTTAGTTTTGTTAGGGCTTGATCCCTAGTCTCCATTATGTTCTGAGATTGATGTTGCTATGACTTTGCCATGCTTAATGCTTGTCACTTTGGGCCCATGTGTCATGATCTCATATCTGAACCGTTTATGTTTTCACCATTATATCTATGTTCTAGATCCGATCTTGCAAGTTATATGCACGTGCTACGTGTTATGATCCGCAAACCCCGGAGTGACAGTATTCGAGATACTTTCCGATGATGGCCGTAGTTTGAGGAGTTCATGTATTCACTATGTGTTAATGCTTTGTTCTAGTTCTCTATTAAAAGGAGGTCTTAATATCCCTTAGTTTCCGTATGGACCCTGCTGCCACAGGGAGGGTAGGACAAAAGATGTTATGCAAGTTCTTTCCATAAGCACGTATGACTACTTACGGAATACATGCCTACATTATATTTATGAACTGGAGCTAGTTTTGCATCGCCCTAGGTTATGACTATTATATCATCCAATGAATTCACCGATCAAATGCCTACGAGTTTTTCACATATTGTTCTTGTTGAGTTACTATTGCTATTGCTACTGTCACAACTGCCACAAAATCATTGCTATCATTGTTACCGTTACTATTACTGTTACCACTGCTATCATATTACTGCGCTACTGATCATATTGCTGCAGATAATTAATCTCCAGGCGTGGTTGAATTGACAACTCAGCTGCTAATACTTGCAAATATTCTTTGGCTCCCCTTGTGTCGAATCAATAAATTTGGGTTGAATACTCTACCCTCAAAATCTGTTGCGACCCCCTATACTTGTGGGTTATCAAGACCTTTTTCTGGCGCCGTTGCCGGGGAGCATAGCTATATTTGTTGAGTCACTCGGGATTATTATCAACTTATCACTATGAAGAATCTAAAAGATACCAAGACTAAGATTTTTCCCTCTAAGACGAGGGGAGGTAAGGAACTGCCATCTAGCTCTGCACTTGATTCATCTTCTATTTTGAGTAGACTTGCAACACCACCACATGCTATTAATCCTTATATGTCACAAGTTATTGATGATGCTACTTCTATGAATGCTACTCATGATGATGGTGTGCCACTAGGTGATTTTCTTGATGGACAAATTGCTAGAGCTAAAGATATGGAAATTACTGAAACTGATAAAGTACTTGAAACTGAAAATCTTGAAACACCTATTAGACCTAGCTCTCCTAGATATAAATTGCCTACGATACCTGAAGGTTATGTTATGGATGAGGAGACAACTAGAGATTTTCTTGTTTGCAATGACAGGGATGATCTAAAGAAATTGTTATGCAAACTGAAAGAAAAATATTTGAATGCTAGAATGAAATGTGATCCTAAGTTTGCTACTTCACCTATCTTTGTTGATAACAAGGATTATGAATTCTTTGTCGACCCAAAGTTAATTACTTTGGTTGAATATGATCCTTTCCATGGCTATGAAGCTGAAACTGTTGTGGCACACCTCACCAAATTAAATGATATAGCCACCCTCTTTGCTCATGAGGATAAAATTCGCTACTATTATATTCTCAAATTATTTCCATTCTCATTAAAGGGTGATGGTAAGATATGGTACAATACTCTTGCTCCTGGTTGTGTGCGTAGTCCCCAGGATATGATTTATTATTTCTCTGAAAAATATTTTCCTGCTCATAAGAAACAAGCTGCCTTACATGAAATATTTAACTTTGTGCAACTTGAAAGAGAGAGTCTCCCACAAGCTTGGGGGAGGCTTCTCCAATTGCTTAATGCCTTGCCTAATCATCCTCTTAATAAAAATGAAATACTTGATATCTTCTATAATGGACTAACCGATGCTTATAGGGACTTCCTAGATAGTTGTGTTGGTTGTGTTTTCAGGGAACAGACTATTGGACAAGCTGAGGAACTATTGAACAATATATTGAAAATTATGATGATTGGATCCTTCCTGAACCACCACTACTGCAGGATGCTGCTAACGCGACACTACGATCAGAGACCCTTTGATGAAACTGTGTGCGATGCATTGATCGCAAACGGTGATGTGAAAAACCATCAAAAAAGGTGCAAAACGTTTGCGATGGATGATACATCAAACACGGTTCAGATTTTAGTTGCGTGTGCGATGAGGGGCATACGGTTGATCTGTACGAACTGTTTGCGATGAGACAGAACAACAGAAACGGGCAGCCAGATCAAGGTGTGTGCAATATACGGCATACAGTTCACTCCGATGAACCGTTTGCGATGATTGAGGTGAACACAAATGATTCGGCGTAACAAGATGTGTGTGATACCCGACAAACAGGTCGGTAATCAGAATTGTGTGCGATCATATAGACAGCCCATACGGTCTTTTTTGTGAGTTGTGTGCTCGTCAGGGAACATAGTCAACAAACCAACCTGTGGGCGATAATGTACAAGATCTTAGTCGAATACATATTACTAACCGTCTGCTATGAGATTGACAGGATAAACAGAGATATATACAGTCTGCTTAATTTAGTCCTTCTTCTTCTTGTTGTTGTTGGATGGCCCCGCGACATCGTCTTGGCGAGGACGCTTCTTGCCACTGACCGTTGGCTTTTCATCGCCGCCGCCGTCGTCATCGTCGTTGCTGTCGTCGTCGTCCTCCTCCTCGTTCGACCATTCCTCCTCCTCATCATCGTCGTCCTCTTCTTCGTCCTCCGACGGCTCCTTGTCCGTCTGGTTGTCGTCTGACGTCTCCGGAGGCGGCGTCCCTTCAATGAACCACTCGGCTGCCCTGCCTGTCGCAGAACCGCTGTGAAGCATCCATTCTATTGAATTAGAAATAGAATCTATAACTAGTAGTAGACGGTTGCTTCGCAGTACCGCTCAACTACGAGATGCTTGAAAGTCGATGGATATAATCGAGGTCTGGGATCGACGCCAGACTCATGGAAGACGAGCGGGATGATTCCGATGTTGACCTATCATCGGGCGCTAGACTGCTGGCCGAACTGTCGTCCTCGCTGTCGCTCGACATGGCTGCAGAGTGTGTGCCAGTGTGTAGCGCGGCCTGCCGGGGACGATGAAGATTGTGGACACTTAAGCGAGGTATACAGAGAAGAGGAACTGCCAATTGAAGCGGGGATTGAAGCAGGGGTTAACATATTATCTAACCGCTGATATAATCAACCGCAATTATTTGTACCCAGTCGCTCCAAATTCCCGGGTTGCGTAGGACTCCTATTGGCTATTTGGCTGGTTTCCTTTTTCAGGACAAAAACAAGGAACGAGTTTTGGGATTAGGCACCGGTACCGGTACGAACGGAGTAGGACAGTTGGCAAGCAATACATTGAGCTCTTCTTATTGATAAAGCCAGTAATAATCAAACTAGAAAGGAAAAGAAAAAAGACAAAGAAAAATATCTGCACGAATCTTCTCGTAACATCAATGGCATAGGACCTAGGTGTGCATTACTTAGAGCACATCTAGATGTGCTTTAGCGATACTGTCAAACAAAACCCCTAATCATCATTGCAAACAGCGCATAGAACATGGCTAATGCGACAACCACAACTACACATGCTAGTTCCTTCTTGTCTCTTTCTTTCATCTGTTGCCTGTGATTGAATCTTTCTTGCTTCATCATACTGGTTGTACATTCCAGATCAGCCAGTTTCTTCTTCAGCTTTATGTTATCTTCTGCGGGCTTGGTGATAACACTCCGAGCCCTGCCATGCCATTCTTCATCCAGCTAGTTAACAAAGGCACAAGCCTCATATCCCTGCCAATGTTAAATAGTATTCTGGATGAGCGGTGGCATTAACTGAAGTAAAATGATGAACTTAATTAGCACTAACCTCTAAGGGCAACTGAGAAACCGCCTGCCAATGTCAAATCCCTCCGTGCATACACGTCGAGTGGGAGTGTGCCCGTGCACACAACTCAGCTTTTGGTACTTCTCGGTGCCGCAAAACTCGGAGTCGAACTCGTGTTGCGGGAGTCTGGAGTCATGCTCTGGATCCGGCAGCAGATCGCTTTCTTTGGGGAGGGGGGGGGGTCATTCAGGAGGGATTCAGCAAGGAGCTATACTTTGGACATGCTAAAATAGATCGGGATAGATTGGAACCTGACAGGACGATTCGGATCCGTAGTACACCTGCCTTCTGATGACCTTAGGCAAGTGCTCGGCGGCGACCGCCGTCGTGGCGGCGATACGAGCAGGAGCAGCGGCACCGAAACCATCAACACCACTCGTCCGCATTCCCCCAATGTCAGCGCCACGCGAGAGAATTTAGAGGCTATGTAGGGATTTGGGGGAAATGGGGAAACTGTGGAGATAAGCTAACGGTCGGGAACTACTTATGGCACTATATGTTGTATACGACACACTGTTTATACATGTCATTTGTGTGTTAGGTATTACAACATCACACACGATTTCCGCACCAAACCGTGTCAGAAGACAACGTAGGTTAGACACGGTTGCTGTTACATAACCGTATGTGATGTACTACCCTGTCCATATAATTGAGTTACGGTGAGATACTGTGTAAACAGCCGCTCTACGGATATCCGTAAAAAAAAACAGCCGCTCTACGTATAGAGATGGCGGCGGCGGCCTAGGCAGCGGCTACCGGAGAAGAGGTCAATCCTCGGTCGGTGGGCGGTGGCCGCGTCATAGGAGGTCAATCCTCGGTCTACGACGGGAGATAGGAGGAGCGAAACCATCGAGGTCGGCGGCGGCGTGATTCGAGCACATCCATCGCGGTCGATGGCGGGATAGTGGAGGTCGAACTTCAGGCGGCAATCGCACTATGCTTTGCTCCTCGACCCTGCTGTCTCGGCGCGCCACCGCATCGCGCTTGTCTGTCTGCTGGGTGGAGGTCGCCGCGCGGCTTATTAATTAAGGTATTCTTTTCGTGAGTGGCTTAATTAAGGTATTCAATTCCTAAGGGTAGTGTTGTACTAGTACTCTGCGTGTAAATTGACTGGCCATTAATTTTTGTCATTGCACGTCTGCATAACAACATGGAGCGCCCTCAGTAATTATTAAAATAAAACCTTGTGATTTATGCACGCATCTTTGGGCAGCAGTTAATCTGTGTATTAATGGTGTTGTTATGTTTTTAATTACCATTCGTGTGCTGCAGATGGGACGATATCGATGGATGAAGAATCGGAAAACCGCAGATTTTATCAGTGGCGTGACAGAGTTCATGAATTTGGCTGAAAGTACAAAGAGGAGAATTGGTGATGCGGATTACATCCTGTGTTCGTGTACTGATTGTGCCAATACAGAGTCACATGAAGTTGCATATGTCCAGATGCACTTAGTCTCTAGGGGATTCATGGATGGATATACATGTTGGACCAGACACGGTGAAGAGGAGGTCATGGATGAAGATACCCAGGGCAGCGAGATGCCAAACCCCGATCAGTGTCACATGGATGTTGAATCTAACATCGGGGCAGAGGCGTCAAGCTACCAATGGAACACCGGAAAGCTGAAACGCCCACTGGAAAACCAAGACATCGACGCAGATGACGACGATCTTGATATGCCAGTTTTTGCTGCTATGATTGCAGATTTCGGCCCAAAAAAGGATATGATTGGGTACAAGGATCTGCCAACCATTGATGCGGACTCCAAGAAAGAATTGTATCCAGGTTGCAAAAATAAATATTCCAGGCTGAGTGCCACCCTGGCGCTTCTCAGATCTAAGTGATCACGTGATCCATATCAACTAAACCATGTCCGATCATCACGTGAGATGGAGTAGTTTTCAATGGTGAACATCACTATGTTGATCATATCTACTATATGATTCACGCTTGACCTTTCGGTCTCAGTGTTTCGAGGCGATATCTTCATATGCTAGGCTCACCAAGTTTAACCCGAGTATTCTGCGTGTGCAAAACTGGCTTGCACCCGTTGTATGTGAACGTAGAGCTTATCACACCCGATCATCACGTGGTGTCTCGGCACGATGAACTTTCGCAACGGTGCATACTCAGGGAGAACACTTATACCTTGAAATTTAGTGAGAGATCATCTTATAATGCTACCGTCGAACCTAGCAAAATAAGATGCATAAAAGATAAACATCACATGCAATCAATATAAGTGATATGATATGGCCATCATCATCTTGTGCCTTTGATCTCCATCTCCAAAGCACCGTCATGATCACCATCGTCACTGGCGCGACACCTTGATCTCCATCGTAGCATCGTTGTCGTCTCGCCAACTATTGCCTCTACAACTATCGCTACCGCTTAGTGATAAAGTAAAGCAATTACATGGCGATTGCATTTCATACAATAAAGCAACAACCATATGGCTCCTGCCAGTTGCCGATAACTCTGTTACAAAACATGATCATCTCATACAATAAAATTTAGCATCATGTCTTGACCATATCACATCACAACATGCTCTGCAAAAACAAGTTAGACGTCCTCTACTTTGTTGTTGCAAGTTTTACGTGGCTGCTACGGGCTGAGCAAGAACCGTTCTTACCTACGCATCAAAACCACAACGATATTTCGTCAAGTATGTGCTGTTTTAGCCTTCACAAGGATCGGGCGTAGTCACACTCGATTCAACTAAAGTTGGAGAAACTGACACCCGCCAGCCACCTGTGTGCGAAGCACGTCGGTAGAACCTGTCTCGCGTAAGCGTACGCGTAATGTCGGTGCGGGCCGCTTCATCCAACAATACCGCCGAATCAAAGTATGACATGCTGGTAACCAGTATGACTTGTATCGCCCACAACTCACTTGTGTTCTACTCGTGCATATAACATCTACGCATAAACCTAGCTCTGATACCATTGTTGGGGAACGTAGTAATTTCAAAAAAATTCCTACGCACACGCAAGATCATGGTGATGCATAGCAATGAGAGGGGAGAGTGTCGTCCATGTACCCTCATAGACCGTAAGCGGAAGCGTTATGACAACGCAGTTGATGTAGTCGTACGTCTTCACAATCGATCGATCCTAGTACCGAACATACGGCACCTCCGCGATCTGCACACGTTCAGCTCGGTGACGTCCCGCAAATTCACGATCCAGTAGAGCTTCGAGGGAGAGTTCCGTCAGCATGACGGCGTGATGACGGTGATGATGAAGCTACCGACGCAGGGCTTCGCCTAAGCACCGCTATGATATGACCGAGGTGGATTATGGTGGAGCAGGGCACCGCACACGGCTAAAAGATCAATGATCAACTTGTGTGTCTATGGGGTGCCCCCTCCCCCGTATATAAAGGAGTGGAGGAGGGGGGAGGGCCGGCCCTCCTATGGCGCGCCCTGGAGGAGTCCTACTCCCACCGGGAGTAGGATTCCCCCCTTCCCTAGTTGGACTAGGAGAGAAGGAAGGGGGAGAGAGGGAGGAAGGAAAGGGGGCGCCGCCCCCCCTCCTAGTGCAATTCGGACCAGAGGGAGAGGGGGCGGGCGGCCTGCCCTGGTCTCCTCTCTCTCTCTCCACTATTGCCCAATAAGGCCCATACACTTACCGGGGTGTTCCGGTAACCTCCCGGTACTCCGGTAAAATCCCGATTTCACCCGGAACTATTCCGATGTCCAAGTATAGGCTTCCAATATATCGATCTTTATGTCTCGACCACTTTGAGACTCCTCGTCATGTCCATGATCATATTTGAGACTCCGAACTACCTTCGGTACATCAAAACACATAAACTCATAATACCGATCGTTAAGCGTGCGGACCCTACGTGTTCGAGAACTATGTAGACATGACCGAGACTCATCTCCGGTCAATAACCAATAGCGGATCCTGGATGCTCATATTGGTTCCTACATATTCTACGAAGATCTTTATCGGTCAAACCGCATAACAACATACGTTGTTCCTTTTGTCATCGGTATGTTACTTGCCCAAGATTCGATCGTTGGTATCTCAATAACTAGCTCAATCTCGTTACCGGCAAGTCTCTTTACTCATTCCATAATGTGTCATTCCGCAACTAACTCATTAGTTACATTGCTTACAAGGCTTAAGTGATGTGCATTACCGAGAGGGCCCAGAGATACCTCTCCGACAATCGGAGTGACAAATCCTAATCTTGATCTATGCCAACTCAACAAGTACCATCGGAGACACCTGTAGAGCACCTTTATAATCACCCAGTTATGTTGCGACGTTTGGTAGCACACAAAGTGTTCCTCCGGTATTCGGGAGTTGCATAATCTCATAGTCATAGGAACATGTATAAGTCATGAAGAAAGCAATAGCAATATACTAAACGATCAAATGCTAAGCTAACGGAATGGGTCAAGTCAATCACATCATTCACTAATGATGTGATCCCGTTAATCAAATGACAACTCATGTCTATGGCTAGGAAACATAACCATCTTTGATTCAACGAGCTAGTCAAGTAGAGGCATACTAGTGACACTTTGTTTGTCTATGTATTCACACATGTATTATGTTTCCGGTTAATACAATTCTAGCATGAATTATCATGATATAAGGAAATATAAATAACAACTTTATTATTGCCTCTAGGGCATATTTCCTTCAGTCTCCCACTTGCACTAGAGTCAATAATCTAGATTACACAGTAATGATTCTAACACCCATGGAGTCTTGGTGCTGATCATGTTTTGCTCGTGAGAGAGGCTTAGTCAACGGTTCTGCAACATTCAGATCCGTATGTATCTTGCAAATCTCTATGTCTCCTTCCTTGACTTCATCGCGGATGGAATTGAAGCATCTCTTGATGTGCTTGGTTCTCTTGTGAAATCTGGATTCCTTTGCCAAGGCAATTGCACCAGTATTGGCACAAAAGATTTTCATTGGACCCGATGCACTAGGTATGACACCTAGATCGGATATGAACTCCTTCATCCAGACTCCTTCATTTGCTGCTTCGGAAGCAGCTATGTACTTCGCTTCACACGTAGATCCCGCCACGACGCTTTGCTTAGAACTGCACCAACTGACAACTCCACCGTTCAATATAAACACGTATCCGGTTTGTGACTTAGAGTCATCCGGATCAGTGTCAAAGCTTGCATCGACGTAACCATTTATGACGAGCTCTTTGTCACCTCCATAAATGAGAAACATATCCTTAGTCCTTTTCAGGTATTTCAGGATGTTCTTGACCGCTGTCCAGTGATCCACTCCTGGATTACTTTGGTACCTCCCTGCTAAACTAATAGCAAGGCACACATCAGGTCTGGTACACAGCATTGCATACATGATAGAGCCTATGGCTGAAGCATAGGGAACACCTTTCATTTTCTCTCTATCTTCTGAAGTGGTTGGGCATTGAGTCTGACTCAACTTCACACCTTATAACACATGCAAGAACCCTTTCTTTGCTTCATCCATTTTGAACTTCTTCAAAACTTTATCAAGGTATGTGCTTTGTGAAAGTCCAATTAAGCGTCTTGATCTATCTCTATAGATCTTGATGCCCAATATATAAGCAGCTTCACCAAGGTCTTTCATTGAAAAACTCTTATTCAAGTATCCTTTTATGCTATCCAGAAATTCTACATCATTTCCAATCAACAATATGTCATCCACATATAATATTAGAAATGCTAGAGAGCTCCCACTCACTTTCTTGTAAATACAGGCTTCTCCAAATATCTGTGTAAAACCATATGCTGTGATCACACTATCAAAACGTTTATTCCAACTCCGAGATGATTGCACCAGTCCATAGATGGATCGCTGGAGCTTGCACACTTTGTTAGCACCCTTTGGATCGATAAAACCTTCAGGTTGCATCATATACAACTCTTCTTCCAGAAATCCATTCAGGAATGCAGTCTTTACATCCATTTGCCAAATTTCATGATCATAAAATGCGGCAATTGCTAACATGATTCGGACAGACTTAAGCATCGCTACGGGTAAGAAGGTCTCATCGTAGTCAACTCCTTGAACTTGTCGAAAACCTTTCGCAACAAGTCGAGCTTTGTAGACAGTAACATTACCGTCAGCGTCAGTCTTCTTCTTGAAGATCCATTTATTCTCGATGGCTTGCCGATCATCGGGCAAGTCAACCAAAGTCCACACTTTGTTCTCATACATGGATCCCATCTCAGATTTCATGGCCTCAAGCCATTTCGTGGAATCTGGACTCATCATCGCTTCCTCATAGTTTGTAGGTTCGTCATGGTCAAGTAACATGACCTCCAGCACAGGATTACCGTACCACTCTGGTGCGGATCTTACTCTGGTTGACCTACGAGGTTCGGTAGTAACTTGATCTGAAGTTACATGATCATCATCATTAGCTTCCTCACTAATTGGTGTAGGAGTCACAGGAACAGATTTCTGTGATGAACTACTTTCCAATAAGGGAGCAGGTACCGTTACCTCATCAAGTTCTACTTTCCTCCCACTCACTTCTTTCGAGAGAAACTCCTTCTCTAGAAAGGATCCATTCTTAGCAACGAATGTCTTGCCTTCGGATCTGTGATAGAAGGTGTACCCAACTGTCTCCTTTGGGTATCCTATGAAGACACATTTCTCCGATTTGGGTTTGGGCTTATCCGGTTGAAGCTTTTTCACATAAGCATCGCAGCCCCAAACTTTAAGAAATAACAACTTTGGTGTCTTGCCAAACCACAGTTCATAAGGTGTCGTCTCAATGGATTTAGACGGTGCCCTATTTAATGTGAATGCAGCCGTCTCTAAAGCATAACCCCAAAACAATAGCGGTAAATCAGTAAGAGACATCATAGATCGCACCATATCTAGTAAAGTACGATTACGACGTTCGGACACGCCATTACGCTGTGGTGTTCCGGGTGGCGTGAGTTGCGAAACTATTCCGCATTGTTTCAAATGAAGACCAAACTCGTAACTCAAATATTCTCCTCCACGATCAGATCGTAGAAACTTTATTTTCTTGTTATGATGATTTTCCACTTCACTCTGAAATTCTTTGAACTTTTCAAATGTTTCAGACTTATGTTTCATTAAGTAGATATACCCATATCTGCTCAAATCATCTGTGAAGGTGAGAAAATAACGATACCCGCCGCGAGCCTCAACATTCATTGGACCACATACATCAGTATGTATAATTGCCAACAAATCTGTTGCTCGCTCCATTGTTCCGGAGAACGGCATTTTAGTCATCTTGCCCATGAGGCATGGTTCGCAAGTACCAAGTGATTCATAATCAAGTGATCTGAAAATTCCATCGGAATGGAGTTTCTTCATGCGCTTTACACCAATATGACCCAAACGACAGTGCCACAAATAAGTTGCACTATCATTATCAACTCTGCATCTTTTGGCTTCAATATTATGAATATGTGTATCACTACTATCGAGATTCATCAAAAATAGACCACTCTTCAAGGGTGCATGACCATAAAAGATATTACTCATATAAATAGAACAACCATTATTCTCAGATTTAAATGAGTAACTGTCTCGCATCAAACAAGATCCAGATATAATGTTCATGCTCAACGGTGGCACCAAATAACAATTATTCAGGTCTAAAACTAATCCCGAAGGTAGATGTAGAGGTAGCGTGCCGACTGCGATCACATCGACTTTGGAACCATTTCCCACACGCATCGTCACCTCGTCCTTAGCCAATCTTTGCTTAATCCGTAGTCCCTATTTCGAGTTGCAAATATTAGCAACAGAACCAGTATCAAATACCCAGGTGCTACTGCAAGCATTAGTAAGGTACACATCAATAACATGTATATCACATATACCTTTGTTCACCTTGTCATCCTTCTTATCCGCCAAATACTTGGGGCAGTTCCGCTTCCAGTGACCAGTCCCTTTGCAGTAGAAGCACTCAGTCTCAGGCTTAGGTCCAGACTTGGGCTTCTTCACTTGAGCAACAACTTGCTTGCCGTTCTTCTTGAAGTTCCCCTTCTTCCCTTTACCCTCTTTCTTGAAAGTGGTGGTCTTGTTGACCATCAACACTTGATGCTCCTTCTTGATTTCTACCTCCGCAGCCTTTAGCATTGCGAAGAGCTCGGGAATTGTCTTATCCATCCCTTGCATGTTATAGTTTCATCACGAAGCTCTTGTAGCTTGGTGGCAGTGATTGAAGAATTCTGTCAATGACACTATCATCCGAAAGATTAACTCCCAGTTGAATCAACTGATTATTATACCCAGACATTTTGAGTATATGCTCACGGACAAAACTATTCTCCTCCATCTTGCAGCTGTAGAACTTATTTGGAGACTTCATATCTCTCAATCCGGGCATTTGCTTGAAATATTAACTTCAACTCCTGGAACATCACATATGCTCCATGACGTTAAAAACGTCGTTGAAGTCCCGGTTCTAAGCCGTAAAGCATGGCACACTGAACCATCGAGTAGTCATCAGCTTTGCTCTGCCAGACGTTCATAACATCTGGCGTTGCTCCTGCAGCGGGTTTGGCACCTAGCGGTGCTTCCAGGACGTAATTCTTCTGTGCAGCAATGAGGATAATCCTCAAGTTACGGACCCAGTCCGTGTAATTGCTACCATCATCTTTGAACTTTGCTTTCTCAAGGAACGCATTAAAATTCGACGGAACAACAACACGGGCCATCTATCTACAACAACATAGACATGCAAAATACTATCAGGTACTAAGTTCATGATAAATTAAAGTTCAATTAATCAAATTACTCAAGAACTCCCACTTAGATAGACATCCCTCTAATCATCTAAGTGATCACGTGATCCATATCAACTAAACCATGTCCGATCATCACATGAGATGGAGTAGTTTTCAATGGTGAACATCACTATGTTGATCATATCTACTATATGATTCATGCTCGACCTTTCGGTCTCAGTGTTCTGAGGCCATATCTGCATATGCTAGGCTCGTCAAGTTTAACCGGAGTATTCTGCGTGTGCAAAACTGGCTTGCACCCGTTGTATGTGGACGTAGAGCTTATCACACCCGATCATCACGTGGTGTCTCGGCACGACGAACTTTTGCAACGGTGCATACTCAGGGAGAACACTTATACCTTAAAATTTAGTGAGAGATCATCTTATAATGCTACCGTCGAACTAAGCAAAATAAGATGCATAAAAGATAAACATCACATGCAATCAATATAAGTGATATGATATGGCTATCATCATCTTGTGCCTTTGATCTCCATCTCCAAAGCACCGTCATGATCACCATCGTCACTGGCGCGACACCTTGATCTCCATCGTAGCATCGTTATCGTCTCGCCAACTATTGCTTCTACGACTATTGCTGCCGCTTAGTGATAAAGTAAAGCAATTACATGGCGATTGCATTTCATACAATAAAGCAACAACCATATGGCTCCTGCCAGTTGCCGATAACTCTGTTACAAAACATGATCATCTCATACAATAAAATTTAGCATCATGTCTTGACCATATCACATCACAACATGCCCTGCAAAAACAAGTTAGACATCCTCTACTTTGTTGTTGCAAGTTTTACGTGGCTGCTACGGGCTGAGCAAGAACCATTCTTACCTACGCATCAAAACCACAACGATATTTCGTCAAGTATGTGCTGTTTTAACCTTCACAAGGATCGGGCGTAGTCACACTCGATTCAACTAAAGTTGGAGAAACTGACACCCGCCAGCCACCTATGTGCGAAGCACGTTGGTAGAACCAGTCTCGCGTAAGCGGACGCGTAATGTCGGTGCAGGCCGCTTCATCCAACAATACCGCCGAATCAAAGTATGACATGCTGGTAAGCAGTATGACTTGTATCGCCCACAACTCACTTGTGTTCTACTCTAGCATATAACATCTACGCATGAACCTAGCTCTGATACCACTGTTGGGGAACATAGTAATTTCAAAAAAAATCCTACACACACGCAAGATCATGGTGATGCATAGCAACGAGAGGGGAGAGTGTCATCCACGTACCCTCATAGACCGTAAGCGGAAGCGTTATGACAACGCGGTTGATGTAGTCGTACGTCTTCACGATCGATCGATCCTAGTACCGAACGTACGGCGCCTCCGTGATCTGCACACGTTCAGCTTGGTGACGTCCCGCGAACTCACGATCCAGTAGAGCTTCGAGGGAGAGTTCCGTCAGCACGACAGCGTGATGACGGTGATGATGAAGCTACCGACGCAGGGCTTCGCCTAAGCACCACTACGATATGACCGAGGTGGATTATGGTGAAGGGGGGCACCGCACAAGGCTAAAAGATCAATGATCAACTTGTGCGTCTATGGGGTGCCCCCTCCCCCATATATAAAGGAGTGGAGGAGGGGGGAGGGCCAGCCCTCCTATGGCGCGCCCTGGAGGAGTCCTCCTCCCACCGGGAGTAGGATGCCTCCCTTCCCTAGTTGGACTAGGAGAGAAGGAAGGGGAGAGAGGGAGGAAGGAAAGGGGGGCGCCGCCCCCCTCCTTGTCAAATTCGGACCAGAGGGAGAGGGGGGCGCGCGGCCTGCCCTGGTCTCCTCTCTCTCTCCACTATGGCCCAATAAGGCCCATACACTTACCGGGGGGTTCCGGTAACCTCCCGGTACTCCGGTAAAATCCCGATTTCACCCGGAACTATTCCGATGTCCAAATATAGGCTTCCAATTGTGACGCCCGGATAATTAAGCTACAGTAACCCTACGTTAACGATGCCATGTCATCTCGGTTACTGTTGCTAATCTTGCGTTAGTTCAGAACCGATTCAAATTCAAATTTGAATTTAAGTCAAACAATAAAAGTTTCCAAACATTAAAACTAAAATGCTCTAAACGTGTCAAATAATTCATGAGTAATAATGGTGTAGAAACCACATACATGAAACATGATTAAATGCTCAAAAGCAATTAACACGGTGGCTAAAACAGTTAAATAAATGACTTTTGTATTTTATAAAATCCTAAACTGTTTTATTTGGAAGCCAAGCCTTTTTATGGCAGAGGCTTAACTTACAACACCAATTTAGGCGCTAATTATTTATCTTAATAGAGTTTAAATAAATTGGAAGTTAAAAGAAAACAGAAAAGAAATAAAATTAAAAAGAAAAACAAAAACAAAAAGAAGAAGAAAAAGAAACCCCCTCCCCCCCCACTGGGCCACGGCCCAGCAGGCCATCGGGCCGCCAGGCCAGCCCAGCCGCACCCCACACCCTCCCCCTTATCCACCCCACTGGGGGAAAAACCCTATCCACTCCCCCCACGAACCCCACTCTCTCCCTCGTCTCCCCCCACTCGCCTGGATCTGGATCGGGGAGGACCCCATCGCGCGTCGCCTCGCGCCCCTGACGCCGGCGCCCATCCCCGACGCCACCCCGCAGCCTGCTCCGTCTCGCCTGCCGCACAGACGCCCGCCCCTCGACCCGAGCTGGATCGGGGGCTCGACCCCGCGGCGCCCCGAGCCTCGAAGCCGCGTCGTCGCCGCTCCCTGCCACCTCGTCCCGACGTCGCCCCGCTGCCTCGTCCTCATCACTGCGCCGTCCTCGACCTCCTCCTCAACCGCGGCTCCTCCGAGCCTCGCCGACGTTCCCCTGCAACGGGGGTGAGCCGCCGTCCGTCCTCCTCTTCCCCCTCTGCCCCGATGCGTCCACCACACCCCGCGCCTCACCCCGCCGTGGCCACGTGCCGGTCGCGCCCGTGTAGGGCCAGCCACGTCCGACGCGCGCGCCCGCGAACCGCGGCCCTTCTTGGCGCCCTCACTTCGCCCGCGCCCAGCCTTTGTCCCGCGACCGTGCACCCGCCGGAGCTCTGCCGCTCGGGCCGCCCCTGCAACCGCCTCCCTCCGCGCTCTCCAACCTTGCCGCCACCGTTACTCACCGCCGCAGCCGCCCCCCTTTGCTCCACCTACCGCGGCCGTAGCCCGCGCTGGCTACGCCCGCTCCAGCCATGGCTTCGCCGTGGGCACCGGCCCCTGCCGGGTCCGCCCGCACTTGGGCGTGCGCCTGCCCGGGCCGCGTCCTGCGCCCGTTAGCGCCCGCACGCCCGCGCCCGTAATTCGATGCCCGCTAAGGACCCCTTGTGCATATGACAAGTGGGGCCCGCCCCTGAGAACGTTTATATAAAAAAGGAAGAATTAAAAAAAATATAAATAAATTATAATAATAAAAAACTTAATTAATTTTGATCAATTAACCTAAACAACTAATTAAACTAATTAAACATTAGTTACCTAATTAACCTAATTAGCTAATTAAGTAGTCAATGACAATGGGGCCCACCCCTAATTAATCCTGATTAGGTTAATTAATATGTTTAATTAAAATGTGTCACTGACCAGTGGGACCCACTGGTCAGGTTAACCAGTCAACCCCTGTTGACTGCTGACGTCAGCATGACATCATGCTGATGTCATAAATCCAGTTTCGAATTAAATTAATTCTGTTAATTCTAAAAATGATTTTAAACTTTGAAAATTAATATAAAATAAACCGTACCTCGGATGAAAATACTTTTTACATGAAAGTTGCTCAGAACGACGAGACGAATCCGAATACGCAGCCCGTTCGTCAGCCACATGTCCCTAGCATAGCAAACGTGCAACATTTCACCTCCGGTTCATCTGTCCGAAAACGTGAAACGCCGGGGATACTTTCCCGGATGTTTCCCCCCTTCGTCGGTATCACCTACTATCGCGTTAGGGCACACCTCGCACCGCGTATTGCCATGTTACGCTTTGTGATGCTTTGATTGCTCTGTTATTTATTGTGTTCCCCCTCTGTTACTTCTTTCCGGTAGACCCCGAGACTGCTGGCGACCCCCAGTTCGACTACGGAGTTGACGACCCCTCCTTCTTGCTAGAGCAACTAGGCAAGCCCCCCCCTTGATCACCAGATATCACCTATTCTTCTCTATACTGCTTGCATTAGAGTAGTGTAGCATGTTACTGCTTTCGGTTAATCCTATTCTGCTGCATAGCCTGTCATTGTTGCTACAGTTGTTACCCTTACCTGCTATCCTACTGCTTAGTATAGGATGCTAGTGTTCCATCAGTGTCCCTACACTCTTGTCCATCTGCTATGCTATACTACTGGGCCGTGATCACTTTGGGAGGTGATCACGGGTATATATTATATACTTTATATACATGACACATGTGGTGACTAAAGTCGGGTCGGCTCGTTGAGTACCCGCAAGTGATTCTGATGGGGGGGCTGAAAGGACAGGTGGCTCCATCCCGGTAGAGGTGGGCCTGGGTTCCTGACGGCCCCCGACTGTTACTTTGTGGCGGAGCGACAGGGCAGGTTGAGACCACCTAGGGGAGAGGTGGGCCTGGCCCTGGTCGGCGTTCGCGGATACTTAACACGCTTAACAAGTTCTTGGTATTTGATCTGAGTATGGCCATTTGGTCTATACACACTAACCAACTACGTGGGAACAGTTATGGGCACTCGACGTCGTGGTATCAGCCGAAGCCTTCGTGACATCAGCGACTGAGTGGCGCGCGCCGGATTGGACTGGAACGCCACTAGGCTAGGTCTGCTTCCGGCCGCGTTCGCAACGTGCAGGTGTGCAATGGGCGATGGGCCCAGACCCCTGCGCCATAGGATTTAGACCGGCGTGCTGACCTCTCTGTTATGCCTAGGTGGGGCTGCGGCGTGTTGATCTTCTGAGGCCGGGCATGACCCAGAAAAGTGTGTCCGGCCAAATGGGATCGAGCGTGTTGGGTTATGTGGTGCACCCCTGCAGGGAAGTTTATCTATTCGAATAGCCGTGTCCCTCGGTAAAAGGACGACCCGGAGTTGTACCTTGACCTTATGACAACTAGAACTGGATGCTTAATAAAACACACCCTTCCAAGTGCCAGATACAACCCGGTGATCGCTCTCTAACAGGGCGACGAGGAGGGGATCGCCGGGTAGGATTATGCTATGCGATGCTACTTGGAGGACTTCAATCTACTCTCTTCTACATGCTGCAAGATGGAGATGGCCAGAAGCATAGTCTTCGACAGGATTAGCTATCCCCCTCTTATTCTGGCATTCTGCAGTTCAGCCCACTGATATGCCCCTTTACACATATACCCATGCATATGTAGTGTAGCTCCTTGCTTGCGAGTACTTTGGATGAGTACCCACGGTTGCTTCTCTTCCTCTTTTCCCCCTTTCCTTTCTACCTGGTTGTCGCAACCAGATGCTGGAGCCCAGGAGTCAGACACCACCGTCGACGACGACTCCTACTACACTGGAGGTGCGTACTACTACATGCAGCCCGCTGACGACGATCAGGAGTAGTTAGGAGGATCCCAGGCAGGAGGCCTGCGCCTCGTTCGATCTGTATCCCAGTTTGTGCTAGCCTTCTTAAGGCAAACTTGTTTAACTTATGTCTGTACTCAGATATTGTTGCTTCCGCTGACTCGTTTAGGATCGAGCACTTGTATTCGAGCCCTCGAGGCCCCTGGCTTGTATTATGATGCTTGTATGACTTATTTATGTTTTAGAGTTGTGTTGTGATATCTTCCCGTGAGTCCCTGATCTTGATCGTGCACATTTGCGTGCATGATTAGTGTACGGTCAAATCGGGGGCGTCACAAGTTGGTATCAGAGCCGACTGCCTGTAGGAATCCCCCTTTCCACACTCCTTGGCCGAAGTCGAGTCTAGACATTACAAAACTTTTACTAACATGGCTGTGTGTCTTACGGGCCCACGTCGCCATTGGGTGGTATTAGGATCTTTTACTCCTTGTCTATACTTTGGGCTCTGATATCTCTTCTATTCGGGTTAAGTGAGTTTTGCTAAATCTAACATTAGGATCTCGTTATCACTTTCACCCGGAGAGCCCCTTATTACTGATGATCGTCTGCTGCACGTGAAGACCCTGAAGATACTCTCCGCTGATAACCCGAGAACTGGTGTTCATCGCTTTGCAATTCCCTTTCATCGATAAACTCCTATGGATAACCACGTATACTCGCCATTCATACAATGTTTCCCAGTTGATCTTGTTATTACAAGATACCCCGAAATTCTCTCTGTTGTTCCGAGAATCCTTTGAGCTTACTGCCTTGCTGTTCTTTGTCACCTGAATACCCCTATGGATAATTCTCGCACTTACCGAGTATCCGCTCATCCCCAGTTGATTCAAGTATTTCACAAAAGTGTTCAAAATACCATTCGATCTTCCGAAAATCCTCAGGAGCCTTTTGCTCTTGAAATTCTTGCTTACTTGCATTATGATTAATCTTAAGTCTCGTAATCTTATTGGCATCTCTTGTCATTATCATTTTGAGTCTGTTGATTCAATCTGTTGCGAATGCTCGCAATCCTCAATCAGAGCCTAGAATTCATCCTTCCGGCTCAGACGTCATTTGAAACGTGAGCTGGTTCTCGCCAATCAAATTGTCGTCGATTTTGCCCCTATGTTTATTGAACTTATCCATCCTTGATCAGAGCGTCTGTTTCTGATCCTTCGCTTTGTAAATCATAATTCCTTTGCAATTGAGCTCTAAGTTACTTAGTTGTTTCTATAATCCAAGGACTTTGCATTGATTCTACCTCTGGTTGTGTGCCGATACTCACATCAGATCCTTTATGGACCATCAGAACCTTGTTGGATTTTATCCGACAACGTCCTTCATATTCAATCACTTTGGAAGTTCTTTCCCTGATACATAATGCATTTAGTAAATTGTATCCTCTCGTTTTGTCACCCATGCTCTACTATCGAGCTTGAGTTATTTACCCCTGAAGCTTGTGGTATATGTTTCCACGATGCCCCGATGGGTTGAACCTATGCCTTTCATAGTATGTGTGAACTCGAAAGTTTTCATGAGTCATACTCTTCTGGTATTTTGCCAGATATTTTTTTTCAACACTGCAACTTCATCAAACGCGATAAGTGAATGAAAGGGTATGCATTGGAGAAGTGGGAGTCGACCTTGAACTTTGCGTTCATGCCCATGGACACGATGTAGATCTTATCATTAAAGCTTTTCTTAAATTAATTATTCCCTTGGTATAAGTTCATCTTATATCTGGGATCTGGCATTTTGCAATTGTGGTTCCAACCATGTTCTCTTTTAAATACCATTTCTCGTGCAAGTTTAAGCACTTGTCTTCTGCAGAACAATACCCAGTCCAACCTCTATTCTGATCTGTCGTCGAGTATTACCCCCTGGTATCTCGAGATTATCACGGAACTGCATAACTTCTTATGAGTTCTCCATCAAGTATTACATTCTCATTGATTCCCATTTTTCACGGGCTCCGAGTTATTAAACACTCAAGGACATCGATAACTGAATCGAGTCCGCATCACGATTAAACAACTATTAGTAATCTCCTTTGCTTACGAGTTCGTACTCGATCACGTCATCCCTAGCCTGCTCGGCTATGTCATTATCGTGCCGATTTAACTGTGCTACCAGGTCCTTAGTTCCGGAGCGCAACCTTAGATGATGAGCTAAGCTTACGCCGATTTCCTCGTCTTATCGTTCCACCTTGAACGACAAGCTTGATTTCGAGTTTGTGTCCTACCCGTGGTTCCAATAACCTTTCGCTTTCATCATTCCTTTGACTTGATGTCATCGTCGATCAATTACATCTTCTTGAAAACCTCTCAACAAATTTGTCGTGATCATTGTCAACAATTTGACTTCTTCCAAGTTGTGTGTCGAAATTCAGGATGAGAAATACCATCCTTGCCCCTTGATGAATTGTGTTATCATCAACAACATTCTTGCCTCCCCTCAACACAAACTTGTCCATATTTTGTGTTGTATCTTGATTTCCCTGCTATCCAACCTATGTTATGTTCTACTGTGGAGTATTACCATCTTTGATGTCAAGAATGTCGTGAGCATTACTCCACCTCTTAAGAATTCTTGGTACAGTGATACTTCTCACCATCACCATTCTTTCTTGGTCCCCGAGTTGTTTCTAAACGAAATACCGACAAATGGTCTGTGATGTATAAATTCTAAACTTCTAGCAACCCTATTGCTTTGAAGTTATTGGTCTATAGTTTCATTCTACGTCTATGACTTAATGAATCATCATTCGAACATTGATCGTGCTACCTAGCCCATATTTCGGGTGCACAGTTCAACCAATGTTTAACTGTGTATGTTTTCCTCGAGCATACATCATTAAGTCATTCGATCTAGCTAATGTTATCTCCTTGTTCACATAGTTGTGGAAATCCATGTTTTGGAAATCTCAATGGAATGTCGCTGAGTCCATCAGCCACCTCCTCATCCTCTCCTTGATTAATGATGAACTCTTGTTTTGGAACTCGCTTCCATAGTTCAAATCCCAAAAATCTTACAATGTCATCCCATCAATTTGTGTTGCACCTTTCTTCTCAGACATCCTGAATCTGAGGTATCCTGACACCAACCAGAACTGAATCTCGGCCAGATATGATGGTTGGAACATTTTCCAAGAGTCACAACATTGGTCTTTATATGACCCGGTAAGGTGATGCCATGCCTAGCACACCTGGCCGGAGGACCTATTGTTACCATTTCCTTTTTAGCAAGGCTATCCTTTCTTCCATGAGGAAATTGTAAGACTTATTCTACAAGCAGATCCTGATGGATCCTTTGTGTTTCTAAAGTCTGATCTTCACCTGATAACCATGTCAAGGCTATCTTGATGCATGTCTATGGTACTCCGATTTTCAACAGGAACATTTGAAGTCCGATGCTAAATGTTTCCTGCTCAATTATCCAAACACCGCTGTATGGGTAATGTCATGAAAATTCTCTCCCCTACCTAAAGGGTTTTGTACATTATACCCTACCACGGATAGCATGCTCTGCTTGTCCTTGGGAAGGATATATCCCTGAAATATGTGTTTAAACACATTTTCCTTCCCATTGTTCGGTTTAATCTGATGATCACCTTTTCCTTTCCATTGTTTTGTTTAACCTTCCTTGTGAATTGTATGCTCTAAGCAGTAATAATTCACTGCTTATGTAAACACCTTGGTGTACAACTCTGTCAGTAAGAACCTGTTACTATTGTTGATGACATTCCGGTATCCACCGATGGATGAGAACTTTGCCTAACGGTCCGCCTCGTTCAACGAGCAGGAAAAGGGTTCTCTTCGCCCCTCGCCCTTGGTACCGATGTTGTAGCCGACATAACTGACAGGCTACCCTCTGACATGCCTTGTTATCATGACTGTGCAAAATACCACTGCCCTTGCTACCGTTAACTCACATGGTGGGCCCATAACCCACAGTTCCACAGGATCGAAACCTGACTCTTCTATATATCCCTGTCTCCAAAGTTATTCCTCGCGCTTGACTTTGTTTGTAATTCACGGGGTCACCTCCCTAGTAATCTATTCTGGTATCAGACACAATACTTATTCTCGTTGCTCTGGAACCCTTTCACCTTCTGATTAGGCATCGAACGATTGCCTATCCATTTGAAACTTCTCATGGTACCTTCTTACTTTGCTCTCGATATCTCCTTAAGTTACAATTCGAGAGATACTTATGCTTCTTCCCCTGAGTTAACTGTCTGATGCTCGATCTTGTTACAATCCGTCCTTATAGAGTTTTCCCTTCTTACCCTTTCGTAAGTACGATGAAGAACCTGAAGAAAGGATGCCTACTTCATCATGATGACCTGAAGTAGAGAAATGAAGACATCAACGTAATGGATCGACCGCTTCGAAAAGAACTACCAAGATCGAGAAGTTTCGTTAGAATTTCGTAACCAGATCTCCCCCCTTACACACCCCTTAAATCTCGGGACGAGATTTCTTGTAGTGGAGGAGAATTGTGACGCCCGGATAATTAAGCTACAGTAATCCCACGTTAACGATGCCATGTCATCTCGGTTACTGTTGCTAATCTCACGTTAGTTCAGAACCGATTCAAATTCAAATTTGAATTTAAGTCAAACAATAAAAGTTTCCAAACATTAAAACTAAAATGCTCTAAACATGTCAAATAATTCATGAGTAATAATGGTGTAGAAACCACATACATGAAACATGATTAAATGCTCAAAAGTAATTAACACGGTGGCTAAAACAGTTAAATAAATGACTTTTGTATTTTATAAAATCCTAAACTGTTTCATTTGGAAGCCAAGCCTTTTTATGGCAGAGGCTTAATTTACAACACCAATTTAGGCGCTAATTATTTATCTTAATAGAGTTTAAATAAATTGGAAGTTAAAAGAAAACAGAAAAGAAATAGAATTAAAAAGAAAAACAAAAACAAAAAGAAGAAGAAAAAGAAACCCCCTCCCCCCACTGGGCCACGGCCCAGCAGGCCATCGGGCCGCCAGGCCAGCCCAGCCGCACCCCACACCCTCCCCCTTATCCACCCCACTGGGGGAAAAACCCTATCCACTCCCCCCACGAACCCCACTCTCTCCCTCGTCTCCCCCCACTCGCCTGGATCTGGATCGGGGAGGACCCCATCCCACGCCGCCTCGCGCCCCTGACGCCGGCGCCCATCCCCGACGCCACCCCGTAGCCTGCTCCGTCTCGCCTGCCGCACAGACGCCCGCCCCTCGACCCGAGCTGGATCGGGGGCTCGACCCCGCGGCGCCCCGAGCCTCGAAGCCGCGTCGTCGCCGCTCCCTGCCACCTCGTCCCGACGTCGCCCCGCTGCCTCGTCCTCATCACTGCGCCGTCCTCGACCTCCTCCTCAACCGCGGCTCCTCCGAGCCTCGCCGGCGTTCCGCTGCAACGGGGGTGAGCTGCCGCCCGTCCTCCTCTTCCCCCTCTGCCCCGATGCGTCCACCACACCCCGCGCCTCACCCCGCCGTGGCCACGCGCCGGTCGCGCCCGTGTAGCGCCGGCCACGTCCGACGCGCGCGCCCGCGAACCGCGGCCCTTCTTGGCGCCCGCGCCCAGCCTCTGTCCCGCGATCGTGCGCCCGACGGAGCTCTGCCGCTCGGGCCGCCCCTGCAACCGCCTCCCTCCGCGCTCTCCAACCTTGCCGCCACCGTTACTCACCGCCGCAGTGTAACGCCCACGATGCGGCTATATCTCCCACGTGTCGAGGCACGACTTAGAGGCATAACCGCATAGTGGTTTTGTCGCAAGAAGGGTCATCTTCACACAATCCCATGTAATGAACAAGAATGGGATAAAGAGTTGGCTTACAATCGCCACTTCACACAATACATAATTATCATCATACATCATCCAAAATACAATCATATAGACCGACTACGGTCAAAATCCAGATGAAAATAAGATAACCCCAAATGCTAGATCCCCGATCGTCCCAACTGGGCTCCACTACTGATCATCAGGAAAAGACACATAGTAACGACCACGTTCCTCGTCGACCTCCCACTTGAGATCGACGCCATCATCTGCACTGGCATCGTCGGCACCTGCAACTGGTGTTGGAAGTATCTGTGAGTCACGGGGACTCAGCAATCTCACACCCGCGAGATCAAGACTATTTAAGCTTGTAGGACAAGAGGTGCAAAGAGGTGGAGCTACAGCGGCAAAACATATATGGTGGCTAACTTGCGCAAATGAGAGCGAGAAGAGAAGCAAAGGAACGGACGTCATCTAGCAATGACCAAGAAGAGGTCCTGAACACTTACTTACGTCAAACATAACACAGACCGTGTTCACTTCCCGGATTCCGCCGAGAAGAGACCATCACGGCTACACACGCACTTGGTGTATTTTAATTGGGTCAAGTGACAAGTTATCTAAAACCGGACATTAACAAATTCCCATCTGCCTCATAACCGCGGGCACGGCTTTCGAAAGATATTACCCTGCAGGGGTGTCCCAACTTAGCCCATCACAAGCTCTCACGGTCAACGAAGGATAAACCTTCTCCCGGAAAGACCCGATCAGTCTCGGAATCCCGGTTTACAAGACATCTCGACAATGGTAAAACAAGACCAGCAAAGCCGCCCGAATGTGCCGACAAATCCCGATAGGAGCTGCACATATCTCGTTCTCAGGGCACACCGGATAAGTCAAGCTACGAGTAAAACCAGACCTCGAGTTTCCCCGAGGTGGCCCCGCAGGCTGCTCGGTTCGGACCAACACTCGAAGGAGCACTGGCCCGGGGGGGGGGTTAAAATAAGATGACCCACGGGCTCGCGAAAACCCGGGGGAAAAGGCTTAGGCGGCAAATAGTAAAACCAAAGTTGGGCCATGCTGGAGGAGTTTTATTCAAGGCGAACTGTCAAGGGGGTCCCATAAATCACCCGACCGTGTAAGGAACGCAAACTCAAGGAACATAATCCCGGTATAACAGTAACTAGGGCGGCAAGAGTGGAACAAAACACCAGGCATAAGGCCGAGCCTTCCACCCTTTACCAAAATATATAGATGCATTAATTAAATAAGAGATATAGTGATATCCCAACATATCCATGTTCCGACATGGAACAAACCTCAACTTCACCTGCAACTAGCAACGCTATAAGAGGGGCTGAGCAAAAGCGGTAACATAGCCAAACAACGGTTTGCTAGGAAAGGATGGTTAGGGGCTGACATGGCTGAAATAGGAGACATGATATAGCAAGAGATAGGTAGCGGAGCATGGCAATAGAGCGAAACAACTAGCATAGCAAAGATAGAAGTGATTTCGAGGGGTGGTCATCTTGCCTGCAAGATTCTCAGAGTTGTCGAAAGCTTGATCCTCGTAAGTGTACTCGACAGGTTCCTCGTTCACGAACTCGTCTCCCGGCTCTACCCAAGACAAGAACACAAACAAATGGAACGACAATCAACAACGAGAAATGCGCAAGCAACATGATGCAAGACATGTATGATATGCAAGTTATGATATGCGATGCATATGCGTGCTCCGGAAGGAAAATGATGAACATGGCAGTAACTTGACAAACCAAGCATGCCACTGGAAAGATGAGATGATTTCGGTCGAAATCGATATAAAGATCACCGGAATCGGATGCACGGTTTGCAAATGGCAAGCAAAACAAGAATGACACGAATCTGCGATAAACAGCAAGATAGCACCTAAAATGCAACAAGTAACAAAGCTACAGCACTCCAACATAGCCACAAAGCACATGCCAGTAAACTATAGGAGATGCTTGACAAAAGATGAACACTGAGCTACGGCTAGTTCACAACATATCAAGCTCAAACAAGCATGGCAATAGTGCAAAAGATTACAGGTTCACAGACTTAGTGAAAAACTGGACATTGCAGAAATCAGCATCAGGTAGCAATGTTCAGAGCACGAAATCAACATGCTACAGGAACTAAACATAGCAAAACAAGGCATGTTAGTGTTCTAATAAATGCACATGATAGAAGTCCCTTACTGACCATAAGCCAAAAAGGACCAGAAGATATGATGGCAAGCATGTTAACATAGCAATTTTCGTTATCAGGTTTCAGACTTAGCAGAAAACAGAGCATGTCAGAAATATTAATATGTAGGCCCCTTTGTGAGCTTGATGCACTCACTACAGAGCAATGCATGACAAACCAAGCATACCTACAGCAAGATGGCATGTTTATGAAGCTATACATGGCAAGAACAATTGCATAGCATATATGGATCAACTACAATAAGCTTGGCAAAAATGCATGTCATGTTAAGAATCTGCCGGAAATATTTTATAGCAAAAGTAGAGCAAGATTGAGTCATGCTATGGTACTCTAAAATTTCAAACAATTGCAGGAATGGATCAATTACAACTATAGCTACAAAACATCCTTACTGAACATCTCCAAAATATGCATGGATCTCTCTCTAGCATCAAGTTAATATGGCAACAAAATTACAGCAGACAAGGACTTGGAGAAATCACTAAGTCCCTGAAATCAGAAATATTATGGGGCCTACTTTGCATGCTTGTGCTAGTCACCACAAAGACCACAAAAATACATGGACTATACCACTGGAAAGATGGCATGGCATACTTCAAAACACATGTAGAGCTCATGCTCAAAAGATGCACAGAATAAAAGATACAAAAATGACAAATCTCCAAGTTCTGATAAGAACCAGAGATTAACAGCAACTAGCCCTCTTCCAACGAGGATTTGGGCATCAAGATGACCTCTAATGAAAATGGTGCAATTGAACAAAATGAAGAGCATCACAAGACGAACAATTTGACATATTATACGCGCGAATCGGAGCTACATGCACAAAGTTATCACATCTCGAACATAGGCACTTGCTGATGGAATTCTGGGACTTGGGAAAAAAACGAGGTCGGGAGAAGTCAACGCGGCAGTACCGGCTCCGATCGGATCGGGCTCCCGAGCTCGAGCTCGAGCCCGACGGCGGCGCAGGGAGAGGAGGCGCGGCGGGCCGGGGAAGGCGAGGCCGGCGGCGGCCGGAGGGGCGGCCGGAGCGGCGCCGGCGGCGGGCGGCGGGGCCGGGGGAGGCGAGGCCGGCGGCGGCCGGAGGGGCGGCCGGAGCGGCGCCGGCGGCGGGCGGCGGGGCCGGGGGAGGCGAGGCCGGAGGGGCGGCCGGAGCCGCGCCGGCGGCGGGCGGCGGGATCCGGCGGGCGGCGCGGCGACCGGCGACGGGAGAGGCGGCGGAGGCGCGGTGCGGGCGCGGGAGAGGCGACGGCGGGCTCGGGCGGGCCCGCTGCGGGCTTCGCGGGCCGGCGGCGGGGCGGCTGGACGTGTCCGGCTCCGCCCGGACGTGTCCGGCGGCGGAGTGGGACGAGGGCTAGGGTTAGACTGCAGTTCGTTTTTCGGGATGCCCACTCATTTATAGGTAGAGGGAGCTAGGAGACTCCAAATGAGGTGCGGTTTTCGCCCACACGATCGTGATCGAACGACCTAGAGCATGGAAGAGAGTTTGGTGGGCTTTGGGCTGGTTTTGGAGGGGGTTTTTGCTGGATACTCAAATGGACATTGCGGAGGCCCGGTTAACCGTTGGAGTACCAAACGACCTCCGAATGGAACGAAACTTGACCGGTAGTCTCCGGGTGGTATAATAAGACCACTTGACAAGCCTCGGTCCATTCCGAGAAAGTTTGACACACGCACACGAAAGAAAACTAGAGGGGTGCACCGGAGGAGATAGGAGCGCCGGATTGGAAAACGGACAACGGGGAAAATGCTCGGATGCACAAGACGAACACGTATGCGAATGCAATGCACATGATGACATGATAAGAACATGCATGACAAAATACAAAATGAAAGACAAAACCCAACAACGGAGGGAAAACATATCACATAGCCGGAAATGGCAAGAGTCGGAGTTACAATTAAGGCAAGTTACATGCGGGGTGTTACACGCAGCCGCCCCCCTTTGCTCCACCTACCGCGGCCGTAGCCCGCGCTGGCTGCGCCCGCTCCGGCCATGGCTTCGCCGTGGGCACCGGCCCCTGCCGGGTCCGCCCGCACTTGGGCGTGCGCCTGCCCGGGCCGCGTCCTGCGCCCATTAGCGCCCGCACGCCCGCGCCCGTAATCCGATGCCCGCTAAGGACCCCCTGTGCATATGACAAGTGGGGCCCGCCCCTGAGAACGTTTATATAAAAAAGGAAGAATTAATAAAATAAAATAAATAATATAAATAAATAATAAAAATAATAAAAATAATTAATTAATTAACTTAATTAATTTTGATCAATTAAACTAAACAACTAATTAAACTAATTAAACATTAGTTACCTAATTAACCTAATTAGCTAATTAAGTAGTCAATGACAGTGGGGCCCACCCCTAATTAATCCTGATTAGGTTAATTAATATGTTTAATTAAAATGTGTCACTGACAAGTGGGACCCACTGGTCAGGTTAACCAGTCAACCCCTGTTGACTGCTGACGTCAGCATGACATCATGCTGATGTCATAAATCCAGTTTCGAATTAAATTAATTCTGTTAATTCTAAAAATGATTTTAAACTTTGAAAATTAATATAAAATAAACCGTACCTCGGATGAAAATACTTTTTACATGAAAGTTTCTCAGAACGACGAGACGAATCCGAATACGCAGCCCGTTCGTCAGCCACATGTCCCTAGCATAGCAAACGTGCAACATTTCACCTCCGGTTCATCTGTCCGAAAACGTGAAACGCCGGGGATACTTTCCCGGATGTTTCCCCCCTTCGTCGGTATCACCTACTACCGCGTTAGGGCACACCTCGCACCGCGTATTGCCATGTTGCGCTTTGTGATGCTTTGATTGCTCTGTTATTTATTGTGTTCCCCCTCTGTTACTTCTTTCCGGTAGACCCCGAGACTGCTGGCGACCCCCAGTTCGACTACGGAGTTGACGACCCCTCCTTCTTGCTAGAGCAACTAGGCAAGCCCCCCCCCTTGATCACCAGATATCACCTATTCTTCTCTATACTGCTTGCATTAGAGTAGTGTAGCATGTTACTGCTTTCGGTTAATCCTATTCTGCTGCATAGCCTGTCATTGTTGCTACAGTTGTTACCCTTACCTGCTATCCTACTGCTTAGTATAGGATGCTAGTGTTCCATCAGTGTCCCTACACTCTTGTCCGTCTGCTATGCTATACTACTGGGCCGTGATCACTTTGGGAGGTGATCACGGGTATATATTATATACTTTATATACATGACACATGTGGTGACTAAAGTCGGGTCGGCTCGTTGAGTACCCGCAAGTGATTCTGATGGGGGGGCTGAAAGGACAGGTGGCTCCATCCCGGTAGAGGTGGGCCTGGGTTCCTGACGGCCCCCGACTGTTACTTTGTGGCGGAGCGACAGGGCAGGTTGAGACCACCTAGGGGAGAGGTGGGCCTGGCCCTGGTCGGCGTTCGCGGATACTTAACACGCTTAACAAGTTCTTGGTATTTGATCTGAGTATGGCCATTTGGTCTATACACACTAACCAACTACGCGGGAACAGTTATGGGCACTCGACGTCGTGGTATCAGCCGAAGCCTTCGTGACATCAGCGACTGAGTGGCGCGCGCCGGATTGGACTGGAACGCCACTAGGCTAGGTCTGCTTCCGGCCGCGTTCGCAACGTGCAGGTGTGCAATGGGCGATGGGCCCAGACCCCTGCGCCATAGGATTTAGACCGGCGTGCTGACCTCTCTGTTATGCCTAGGTGGGGCTGCGGCGTGTTGATCTTCTGAGGCCGGGCATGACCCAGAAAAGTGTGTCCGGCCAAATGGGATCGAGCGTGTTGGGTTATGTGGTGCACCCCTGCAGGGAAGTTTATCTATTCGAATAGCCGTGTCCCTCGGTAAAAGGACGACCCGGAGTTGTACCTTGACCTTATGACAACTAGAACTGGATGCTTAATAAAACACACCCTTCCAAGTGCCAGATACAACCCGGTGATCGCTCTCTAACAGGGCGACGAGGAGGGGATCGCCGGGTAGGATTATGCTATGCGATGCTACTTGGAGGACTTCAATCTACTCTCTTCTACATGCTGCAAGATGGAGATGGCCAGAAGCGTAGTCTTCGACAGGATTAGCTATCCCCCTCTTATTCTGGCATTCTGCAGTTCAGCCCACTGATATGCCCCTTTACACATATACCCATGCATATGTAGTGTAGCTCCTTGCTTGCGAGTACTTTGGATGAGTACCCACGGTTGCTTCTCTTCCTCTTTTCCCCCTTTCCTTTCTACCTGGTTGTCGCAACCAGATGCTGGAGCCCAGGAGTCAGACACCACCGTCGACGACGACTCCTACTACACTGGAGGTGCGTACTACTACGTGCAGCCCGCTGACGACGATCAGGAGTAGTTAGGAGGATCCCAGGCAGGAGGCCTGCGCCTCGTTCGATCTGTATCCCAGTTTGTGCTAGCCTTCTTAAGGCAAACTTGTTTAACTTATGTCTGTACTCAGATATTGTTGCTTCCGCTGACTCGTCTAGGATCGTGCACTTGTATTCGAGCCCTCGAGGCCCCTGGCTTGTATTATGATGCTTGTATGACTTATTTATGTTTTAGAGTTGTGTTGTGATATCTTCCCGTGAGTCCCTGATCTTGATCGTGCACATTTGCGTGCATGATTAGTGTACGGTCAAATCGGGGGCGTCACACCAATATATCGATATTTATGTCTCGACCATTTTGAGACTCCTCGTCATGTCCGTGATCATATCCGAGACTCCGAACTACCTTCGGTACATCAAAACACATAAACTCATAATACCGATTGTCACCGAATGTTAGCGTGCAGACCCTACGGGTTCGAGAATTATGTAGACATGACCGAGACTCATCTCCGGTCAATAACCAATAGCGGAACCTGGATGCTCATATTGGTTCCTACATATTCTACGAAGATCTTTATCGGTCAAACCGCATAACAACATACGTTGTTCCCTTTGTCATCGGTATGTTACTTGCCCGAGATTCGATCGTCGGTATCTCAATACCTAGTTCAATCTCGTTACCGGCAAGTCTCTTTACTCGTTCCGTGATGTATCATCCCGCAACTAACTCATTAGTTACATTGCTTGCAAGGCTTATAGTGATGTGCATTACCAAGAGGGCCCAGAGATACCTCTCTGACAATCGGAGTGAAAAATCCTAATCTTGATCTATGCCAACTCAACAAGTACCATCGGAGACACCTGTAGAGCACCTTTATAATCACCCAGTTACGTTGTGACGTTTGGTAGCACACAAAGTGTTCCTCCGGTATTCGGGAGTTGCATAATCTCATAGTCATAGGAACATGTATAAGTCATGAAGAAAGCAATAGCAATATACTAAACGATCAAATGCTAAGCTAACGGAATGGGTCAAGTCAATCACATCATTCACTAATGATGTGATCCCGTTAATCAAATGACAACTCATGTATATGGCTAGGAAACATAACCATCTTTGATTCAACGAGCTAGTCAAGTAGAGGCATACTAGTGACACTTTGTTTGTCTATGTATTCACACATGTATTATGTTTCTGGTTAATACAATTCTAGCATGAATAATAAACATTTATCATGATATAAGGAAATATAAACAACAACTTTATTATTGCCTCTAGGGAATATTTCCTTCAGTACCGTGGTGAGTACAAAGATTCGCGTGCATGTCCCACATGCAAGCATCCACGATACAAGCGCAGGAGAGCAAAGGACAAGTACAAATTGGACGATGAGATCAAGACAGGAATCCCGTTCAAGGTTGTTTGGTACTTGCCTTTAATTCCAAGGTTGAGGCGTTTGTTTGCAAACCCTAGGGAGGCAAAGAGGTTGCGGTGGCATCATGATGAGCGAATTGCGTATAGGTTTATGAGGCACCTGAAAGATGGGGCTCAGTGGGATTAATCGACAAAAAGTTTGAAAAATTTGCCAAGGATCCTAGAAGTATAAGGTTCGGGGAGTGTACTGACGGGATGAATCCTTTCGGCGATATGAGCACCAATCACAACACATGGCCGGTGCTTCTGTGCATATATAACCTAGCTCCTTGGTTGTGTATGAAGAAAAAAATACATTATGATGTCAATGATTATCCAAGGCCCGAAGCAACCTGGAAATGACATTGACATTTACTTTCAGCTACTGGTAGAAGAACTGCTGACAGTGTGGATAGATGCGCCTGTTGTTAAATGTTATGATGCTTAAAGAAAGGAGATTTTCGATCTACATGCGATGCTGGTGCACACCATTCAAGATATGCCGGCATTAGGCAACACATCGGGGAAAAAACAAGGGGAGATGTAGGGTGTGTCACATGCATGGATAGGACAGCTAGCAAAAGACTTCCCAACTCGCGCAAAACAGTGTATTTGCGTAATCGTAGGTTCTTGCGGAAAAATCACCCATACCGAAAGATGAAAGCTGAATTTGATGGTATGGCAGAGGCAGGTGCGGCCCCAAGACCCTATGACGGGGAGGTGGTCCACAACATGGCTAAAAAAATTAATGTTGTGCTTGGCAAGAACCACCCTTTGACAGTGAAACAAACACCCAAGGGTCAAGTGTTTAAGAAGAAATGGGTGTTTTGGAAATTACCTTACTGGGAGATTCTACGTGTACGTCATTGCATTGATGTCATGCACGTAGAGAAGAACGTATGTGAAAGCATCCTTGGTACTCTGCTCAAGATTAAAGGTAAAAGAAAGGATGGTGACGGTTCACGGCTCGATATGCTTGCTGATCAATCAAAACGCAAGAGTGAAGCAAAAGATGATGACAAATTCATCAAAGCTTGCCAGAGTTACAATTTCAGTACAAAAGAAGCAACACAGTTCTTCACCTATTTGTTGTCAGTTAAGACACCCTCTTCCTACTGCGCAAACATCATAAGTCTCGTGAATGTGAGCTCAGGTAAAATGAAGTTGGGACATATGAAGTCACATGATTGCCACGTAATGTTGACACAAATCCTCCTGGTGGCCATCAAGAATCTGATGGACAAAGATATAAGAAACACACTCATTGACCTCTGTGATTTCTTCAACCAACTATGGCAGAAAGTTGTAAATCCTGAAGAGTTGGATCATATGCAAGATGATATTGCAAGAATATTGTCCAACCTAGAGATGTTTTTCCCACCGTCATTCTTTGATGTCATGGTCCATCTCACTGTGCACCTTGTCGACGAGATAAAGTATTGTGGTTCTATGTTTCTTCGCAACATGTATCCCTTCGAGCGGTTCATGGGAATACTGAAGCGCTTTTGTCGGAATCGAAACCATCCAGAGGCAAGCATCCTACAAGGTTATACCGCGGAGGAGGTGGTTGAGTTTTGCACCGAATACATGGGACAAATCCCTATAGGTTTGCCCCTCTCTCGCCACAAGGGAAGGCTGAAAGGTAAGCCGGTCCTTGCTGGCACACAAATGGCTGCACCTGGAGAATTGGTAGAGAAAGCCCATTTGACGGTACTGCTTAACAACCTAGTTCTCATCGCTTATGCTGAAGAACACTTGGCGGAGATACGCCAAAGATTCTTACCAATGGTGCCTTCATCAGATGTGGAGATGAAGGAGCACACTAAGAACTACGTCGAATGGCTTAAGAATCGTTTGGCACAAGGATCCATCGATGACATTGCTACGTGGTTGGCACAAAATCCGTCACCTACGGTGTTGACGTACCAAGCATATGACATAAATGGATACACGTTCTACACTGAGGAACGTGATCAGAAGACCTCGTATCAGAACAGCTCTGTTCGAATAGAATGCATGACTGTAAATGAAGCTGATAAAAGGGTATACTATGGAAACATCAAAGAGATTTGGGAGCTTGAATATGTGAAAGTTCATGTGGCATTATTCAGGTGCGCATGGATCCCTCTTGGTCAGGTAAGGATTGATGAGTACAGGAAGACCTGTGTTAACAGGACAACGATGGCATATCATGCGGACCCATTTATTCTTGCCAGTGATGCTATCCAGATTTTCTTTGTGGAAGACCCCTTGCATAAGAACGGCCATTTAGCAATGCATTGGAAGAGAAGGGTACTGGGTGTCGACGATGTTGCCGATGAGGACGAGTACGATGAATTTGATGAGTTGCCAGCCAAGGGATCACACACCCGTGCAACAGAGTAGCGTAAAATCATCAAAAACCCCAAGTTCATTCAGGGTCAACTTAATGATCCCACTTCCCCCATGTACATGGGAATTAAGCCGTAAGACTAGTCTTTATGCCTACCCTGCAACTTAATTCATTCAATTTAGTGTTGGGGAACGCAATATTTCAAATTTTTTACCTACGATCATGCAAGATCTATATATGGGATGCATAGCAACGAGCGGGAGAGTGTGTCCACGTACCCTCGTAGACCGAAAGCGGAAGCGTTAAGTAACGCGGTTGATGTAGTCGAACGTCTTCGCGATCCAACCGATAAAGTACCAAATGCACGGCACCTCCGCGATCTGCACACATTTAGCTTGGTGACGTCCCTCGAACTCTTGATCCAGCTGAGGCCGAGGGAGAGTTTCGTCCGCACGACGGCATGATGACGGTGATGATGAAGTTACCGATGCAGGGCTTCGCCTAAGCACTACAACGATATGACCGAGGTGGAAATCTATGGAGGGGGCACCGCACACGGCTAAGATCAACTTGTGTGTCTATGGGGTGCCCCCTCCCCCGTATATAAAGGAGGGGAGGAGGAGAGGGCCGGCCCTCATAGGGCGCGCCCAAGGGGGGAGTCCTACTCCCAATAGGAGTAGGTTTCCCCCCTTTCCTAGTTGGAGTAGGAGAAGAAGGAAGAGGGAGTGGGAGAGAAGGAAAGGGGGTCGGCCCCCCACCCCAATTCGTATTGGGCTGGGGGGGGGGGGCGCACCCTCCACCTGGCCGCCTCCTCCTCTCTTCCACTAAGGCCCAATAAGGCCCATTGACTCCCCGGGGGGCCGGTAACCTCCCGGTACTCTGGAAAATGCCCGAACTCATCTGGAACCATTCCGGTGTCCAAACATAGCCTTCCAATATATCGATCTTTATGTCTCGGCCATTTTGAGACTCCTCGTCATGTCCGAGATCATATCCGGGACTCCGAACAACCTTCGGTACATCAAAACACATAAACTCATAATACCGATCGTCATCGAACGTTAAGCGTGCGTACCCTACGGGTTCGAGAACTATGTAGACATGACCGAGACTCATCTTCGGCCAATAACCAATAGCGGAACCTGGATGTTCATATTGGCTCCCACATATTCGACGAAGATCTTTATCAGTCAAACTGCATAACAACATACGCTGTTCCCTTTGTCATCGGTATGTTACTTGCCCGAGATTCGATCGTCGATATCTCAATACCTAGTTCAATCTCGTTACCGTCAAGTCTCTTTACTCGTTCTGTAATGCATCATCCCGTAACTAACTCATTAGTTATATTGCTTGCAAGGCTTATAGTGATGTGCATTACCGAGAGGGCCGAGAGATACCTCTCCGACAATCGGAGTGACAAATCCTAATCTCAATCTATGCCAACTCAACAAACACCATCGGAGACACCTGTAGAGCATCTTTATAATCACCCAATTACGTTGTGACGTTTGATAGCACACTAAGTGTTCCTCTGGTATTTGGGAGTTGCATAATCTCATAGTCATAGGAACATGTATAAGTCATGAAGAAAGCAATAGCAACAAACTAAACGATCATCGTGCTAAGCTAATGGATGGGTCATGTCAATCACATCATTCTCTAATGATGTGATCCCGTTCATCAAATGACAACTCATGTCTATGGTTAGGAAACTTAACCATCTTTGATTAACGAGCTAGTCAAGTAGAGGCATACTAGTGACACTATGTTTGTCTATGTATTCACACATGTACTAAGTTTCCGCTTAATACAATTCTAGCATGAATAATAAACATTTATCATGATATAAGGAAATATAAACAACTATATTATTGCCTCTAGGGCATATTTCCTTCATTTAGAACTGTCGCGTGTACTGAATTTGGGAGTTATGCCCGGTTTTCTGTTGATGTAAGAACCATTAATATGTTGACCTTGATATGCTGTCAACTCAGGCAATGAATATGAACTGTTTTTGTTGTTATTATTATTATTATTATTATTATATCATAGAGGTAGCACACTCATTTGATCTCACTACAGTATGTGTGAACAAAAATATGCAATCTGGTTTGCGAATAGCACACGGTTCGTTGATGAAAGCCGTGTGCCGACCAAACCCCGCCCACGATCTGAGTCGTGCTTTCTGATTGGCCAGAACCCAAACCCCTCGGATCATACGTCTGCACCGTTGGATGCTCCCAGATCGAACGGCGATCCTCATCCCTTTCGACAGCACATGCAGTTTCGGTTGTAATTTTATTTTTATGCACAAAATGCACGTTAATCTAAAAAATGTCTTAAATATAGCTAACGATACCTAAAATGCGCCAGAAAATCAAACCCGTGGTATAATGGTGATTGCGTACCATGGAAATTTTTATGAGGCCAAACGATGAAGTCACCGGCCACAGGAGTTTGAATTGACACGTCTCCTTTTGGAAAACCATGATCCGTCATGTGAGATGCTCCGGTTTGGAAGGAGCGGTCATCAAAACTTGTGCCAAACTTTACCAATTTTTCCACGGGGTAGTCAGAGCACGCCACGGGCACACATCAATTTTGATGATGTCCGAACTCCATCTGAATTTCCTGTAACTAAAATACCAACTAGGCCTATGCCAGTGGCCGCACCTCGCGGCCGAAATGTTTGAAACTTCTCCCCGCTTCTCGAACAAACGGATGAAAACTCACAAAGCGATGCACAAATGATCTGTACACCTTCTTTGCTAGGCTGATAGTAAGGGGGTATCATAGCTAGTATCATGCATGCCAACTAGGCAATTTTGATGAGCTGTCATAAAATTAATTAAGTGAAGAAAGAGAGGGTTAAGTATCATATAATGAAACCGTATCATAATAAATGCTATTCTACTATGTCTCATGCATGAGAATATAAATAAAGTACTACATATGATACTAGCTACTCTATGATACTATGCATTAGAGCAAGTACACAATAGAGTGACATAAGACTAGCCACAATGGGTAGTAACATAGAATGTTACTAGTGTATGTTACTACCTCTATAGTGGGGAGTAACATATATGTAGTAGTAACATGCAACACTTCATTTATTAGGCTATAGACTCATCTTGCCTTGAGATGTGTGATGTTACTCATACTACTAGTAACTAGCTATGTTACCACTTTCCTCTCTTTCTTCATTTATTTCTTGACACATCATCTATTTTATCTAGATACATGTGGTGTTACTACCTATGTTACTCCCACTGTGGGTACTCTAAGCAGGCTATAAGGAATAGAATAATATATATGTGCTTATTAGTTGGAGGAAAGAGAAGAGAAGCGGGCTCTTGGTTAGTAGAGCCAGTTGCAACACGAGACCCAAGACACTTTGTGAGGATGTAAGGTGGGCCAACTATTGATAAACTAGTACGTATTTAAAACTTATTATTGTACATGCCCGCTAAGAGGTCGGATGTATATGACATGGCAACTTCTTATAGCCGACCCTTGGCTGTATTATTACCCATGCTCTTAGTGAGGTAGCTAGCTAGTATATCATAGACGACTAGCTAGTATCAGACTAGCCACAGTGGGAGTAACTTCAGTAGTAACATCGACTCCAACTCAGCAAACTTGCTTATGTGGCACTAAGCTAATGAGGAGAGAGATAGTTTCAGTAACTTAGCTAGTTACTGTAACATCACATGTCCCAATGCAATATGAGTCTATAACCTAATAAATGAAGCTTTGCATGACACTACACTTATATATGTTACTACCCACTATGAAGGTAGTAACATAGTCTAGGGATATGTGTATGTTACTAGTGTATGTTACTCTCCATTGTGGCTAGTCTCATACTCCCTCCTTTCTGGTTTAGGCTGGTTGTAATGGTAACATCACAAGCAGCATCATGCATGCTACCTAAACTTTCTGGATGATGTGGCACACAATTAAATGAGGAAAGAGAGGCTGTGGTATCATATCATGATACCGTGTCATATTAAATGTTGTACTACTACTTTGTGTGATGCATGACAATTAATAAGGCAACCTAAGATACTAACTCTATGCATTATGAAAGTAGTATCATACACTATCATATGCATGATACTGCTAGTATATGATACTCCCCATTACAACCAGCCTTATAGGGCTCAATTCAAAAATCTCACCAACCAAGGTAGATGGTGAGTGGTGGAATAATTTTTGTAGTTTGCAAAAACACCCAATTAATGCTTTTGTTTTCCTCAAAAAAAATATGTTTTCCAATGTATTAATTGCAATACATGCATGCATATAAAGTACATGCATTGGTCAACTTTCTCTTAATACTTGCATGCAATGATTTAATGCACCTTGGAATCTGGACATGTGATGGGGAACAACCAAATTGAGCCTTATAAAATGGAAAAACTAAATTTTGAGATAAGCCTATAAACCAGAAAGGAGGGAGTATATATGTATGATACTAGTATATGATCGGCAATACCTCCGTAATGCGCGCATGCATAGTATCATAAGTTAGTATCTTAGGTTGCCTTATTAATTGCCATGCATGACACAAAGTAGTACAACATTTAATATGATACGGTATCATGATATGATACCACACCCTCTCTTTCCTCATTTAGCTGTGTGCCACATCATCCAAAAAGTCTAGTTGGCATGCATCATACCGCTTGATACTCCCATATTACGACCAGCCTTATTAGGGTGGCCATAGTGGGGGTATCATAGCCGGTATCATGCACTCGGGAATAGAAAAGATGATGATGTGGCAAAGAAGCAGTAACATAGGTAGATACTGTAACATATATATATATATACTACTTTATGTATATATACTCTATATACCGTAACAAAATATGATGATACTATACTCTATGTATTATACTATGCGCTATAATTAATTAAAGGTAGTATCATACAGTAGTATCATATATACTGTATATTCATGATACTAGTATATGACAATCTCCACTATACTCGTGATTTCTTACCGTGGAAAAAAATTGGAGGCGAAACGATGAACTCATGTTTTCTTTTGAACAAAAATATGATGTTAGGTAATAATGTAAATATTTTCAAAGAGCACACGGTTCACTCACAAAAGCCGTGTGTCCACTAAACCGTGGCCGATGCACCCCCACCCCTCTGCCACGCGCACGATCTGAGTCGTGCATTCTGATTGGCCAGGAACCAAACCCCACGGATCGTACGTCTGCACCGTTGGATTCTCCTTGATCGAACGGCGATCCTCATCCCTTTCGACAACACATGTAAATGTTTTCAAATAGCCCCTCCCAAAAAATGTTTTCAAATAGCACACGGTTCACACACGAAAGCCGTGTGCCTACCAAACCGTGGCCGATGCCCACCCCCTTGCTGCGCGCGCGATCTGAGTCGTGCGTTCTAATTGGCCAGAACCCAAACCCCATGGATCATATGTCTGCACCGTTGGATGCTCCCAGATCGAACGGCAATCCTCATCCCTTTCGACAGGAAATGCAGTCCGGCTAGGAATTGATTTATATGCCAACATGCACGGTAAATGCCAAAAAATGTCTTACGTATAGCACACTAGACCTGAAATGCACCAGCAAATCAAACCCGTGGTAAAATTGTGATTGGTTTACGTGGGAAAAATTTAGAGGCGAAATGATGAACTCACGTCTTCATTTCAAAATTAGTGCGTCTTCATTTCAAATGAAATTATTCTGTTTGTGCACACGAGCGCTTAGAGGCAACCGTTTGCATAGGCCTTTCTGCGCGCGCGGCGACCGGGGATATTTTTCACCCTTTTCACCTAGGCTGCCAACACCCGGAGTCCCCAACCCCCCCCACCGTCTGCCCGCGTTTCACTCAACTAGTCCACCCAATCTCCTTCGCCAGCTCCCCCCTCCCCCAGATCCACAACATAACCCTCTCCGGCGCCGCCGTGCTCACCCCGGCCGTGTGCCCGCTCTTCGGCGTCAAGCCTACCTCCACTGCTGTCCCAACACGCGACGGCCCGTGCCTCGCTGTCTTCGTTTGCTCGCCAGCTACCCTTGAGCATATCGATGCAGTAACCCTCGCCTCTCCTGTGGTCCGGTCGAGTTTGCATTAAGAAGCCTGTTAGTTACTGCTCTCCATCACGGTGAGGCATATTTCCTCGCAATCCCTCTTCCAATTTCATTCCGTATGTTCCTAAATTGGCTATAAAATAACGGAGAGCGTATATATGTTCATTATCTACCTTCCTTACTACATATAAGCTGTATTTGTTCCAATAAGTTACTACCTATTTACAGATCGCGGGCGCCAGAGTCACACAAACTTAACAAATTAGCCATACATTTTCTAAATTATTGCATGGCATGTTTAGAAAGCTTGATACCAAGTTGTTAGTTTTATGCTTATCCTCCTTTCCTGAGTTCCGCATGTGTTCTCTGTAGATGCCGAGTAGCAGCGACAACACTCATTCAGGCCATGTATCTTCATCTGATTCGGACAACCCTAGGTCTTCAGCAGATTGTGAGGGATCAAGTAGTCTTGAACGGGATAGAGCTGTAGCAATTACCCTTCCGGCCAGGACACGGAGGAACGCTCCAAGGAAGCCCACACACCAGCCTAAAGGTGTATATGAAGTAACCGAGATTGATTTAAAGTCCTGGGCTCCAACTAAACCAGATAAAGCACGCATGAGGTTCAGGAGTGTGTGTGTGTGTGTGGATTTGTTGGCAGGGCAAGGCTCAACATTAATCTGCCGGGGTTTTGGAAGGCTGACACAGAAACACGGCGAAGGATAGTTCGGGAGATCATGGATCACTTCAATGTTCCAGAGCAGTGGAGAATGTAGGTGGAACACGCTGCACTGAAGAAGGCTAGGGATGCTTGGAGAAACTGGAAGCACGTGCGTACAAGAAGTACTTGAGTGAAGGCAAGGACCCAATCCCCGCATACCCCCAAATTACAAAGGCGGACTGGGAAGAATTCAAAAGGGTCAAGGCAACTAAAGAGTTTGCTGAGAAGAGTTTCAAGCAATTGGAACTTCAGAAGAAGAACATACACCCCCACCGTATGGGTGTGGCAGGATACTACGGCATGAAACTGATATGGGAACAGGAGGACAAAGAAGCAGTAGCGGCGGGTGGGAATCTGGCCTTTAGAGAAATCAGGGGCGAACGCGCCAGAGACTACTTTCGGGCACGTGCAAAGAGACGTGATGACGGAACTTATTACTTTGAAAACGCACGTGACGCCAAACTGTATGAAGTGATGTTAGAGGCTTCCAAGATCCCTGGAAGGTTCTACAAGAACTCAGGGCCATGTGACATTCTGTCCATTGCTCTGGACACAAAAGAGCCCCCTGGCCGTGCAAGGGGTATAGGTGTTAATGTCCCGCACAAGAGGGCTTTCACACTTAGCAAAGAAGAGAGGCTCAGCATGAAAAAAGCGAGGAGTGAAATTAAGCAGAATGCACTGTATGAAAGGTTGAAGAAGGAGACTTATCCGGCTATTCGAAAGGATGTTGAGGAGTCAATGATGATGCAGAAGACTCTAACACTGACAGATAGCCAGCAGATGGGAGGGGAGGCGGGCATGGAGGATGCTGCTTATTGCGCGACAACATTGCACAAGAGTAGCCGTGCCTTAGCTGACCCCAGCGACACTAAGACCGCAACTGCTCGTGATGATGCTATATCTGATCTATCTGGAATGAAAGACAGACTGAAGGGCGTGCTTACACATTATGAAGGTACATTAAAATGTGCAACAGCCTGGGTTTGCCCACCCTTCTTGGAAGATGGCCTCTTCTTGGACAATGTGCCATTGAAGCTGGGCTGTGTGAAGTGCTACGTGACTGAAGTAAAGCCTGGATTCAATGAATTTGCCCTGAAGAATGTCCTAGGAGACTTCAATGAGCAAAGGACCTTGGGAGAAACACTGTTACATCACATCCAGTGGCCACGAAAGGATATAGAGTTCATCGATGAGATTCCTTAAGCCTCGCTAAGAGCAACCACTATCGCCCCTCAACCGGTGACGCTCTCCTTGCCACAACAGCTCTCGTGGGCTGATGCATCAACCTGTGATCAGCCGGCCCGACTTTGTGGCATACAGGCCATGTCATCCTCTGCCCCAAAGCAGCCAGTGGCAAGGCCTACAACTGCTGATGACGCACCACCGGTTCAGATGCCGGCCGCTGAAGCAGCGGGGGGAGACCCAGCTGCAGCACATGCTCAGCAGACCAACCTGGTGGAACAGACTGCTAAGCAGTCTGATGCTTCGGAACCGCCTGCTAAGCAGTTTGTAGGTCCAGAACCGACTGCTCATCAGTTCGTCGGTCCGCAGGCGCGTGATCAGCATACTAATGTGTCAGCACTTCCTGCTCAGCAAACCAATGCGCTGGCACAGCCTCCTCAGCACACCGACAAGTTGGCACCACCTGCGCGGAAACCCGACATAGCTTCAACGCATGGTCAGCAGTCCGATGCCTCTGCTCCTACAACCCAGCAGTCCGTCACAGCAGCACTGCCAGCTCAGCGGTCTGACATAGATAAACCGTTTGCTAAGCAGTCCGTCCAAGCTTCACCGTCTGCTCGGCAGTCTACCTTGCAGCCAACCAGACGTTCTGCCAGAAATGCTTCAAGTACCAAGAAGGAAGTGGCCAAAAAGGCTACACCCACAAGGAAGCGCAGTGGGAGAGTCAAGAGGAAAGAGAACGATTGCCTCTTACTTAAAGCACTCATCGCCCAGAACCAAATTAACAGCAGCTTGTTCGAATCGGGGAGTAATATTATTTTTGACGCCATGGATGATGAACAAGTAGAATTGTTGCTTGCTAAAAGTAAACCAGCCGTACTTCAAGCACGCAAGTACGTCCATGGCCAGCCATTTCTTGTTGGTGAATACTTTGATGAGTGCAGCTCCAGTTGCCGCGAGTTACATGAATATTGCATGGATCAAATGTCAGAAGGTCATCATGGTTTGCTAGTCCACTACAACGGAGATCATTTCCGACACGGTGCTGGTTCCATCAATTTGCGTTTTGAGGACTTACATCTCTTCTTCAACTTCAACGTGCTCGATGCCACTCTTGTTTGATGCGTGATTTTGTAAGTACTTAACAAACTCTGATCAACTTCTCCATACAAGGCTGTAAATGATAAACAGCTAACTGCATTTTATTCCTCTTAGGGATTGAATGCGCAGAGAAGAAAAAGGGAGAGTGTGTATTTCATAGATCCTGCATTAGCAAATGGCACAATATTAGATGGTAAGGACCAACGGGATTGGGCCGTTAACACGGTCGTCCGTATCTTCGAAAACACGTCCCATGCAGAATCATTTCTTTGGCCATATCATGAACGGTAAGTCAAGTAAACAACCACGCATACACTGATTGTCTTTCAGATTTTGACATCATTCGTAAGTTCATGGCTTTCTTAATATGTAGCAATCAATGGATATTGGTATTCATTGTTCCAAAGAAGAACACAGTTTACTACATCGATTCTCTCAGAGAGTCAAAAAACACTCAGGATCTGATGCACGTTCAGCAATTCTTGGATAGGTATTGAATTCTATGATGTTGAAATTAATTTGCATTCATATCTAGTTCAATAATTGATGTTGTCAAAATTCATCATCATTTGCAGCGTGTTCACATTGTGGAGAACTAAACCAGGGAACCTGTTCAAGACGGAACAACCTCTACAGCACGAGATTGTTTCTCCGGTAACACACCGATATCCGTTATTTTTGGAAAATTTATCCAACAGTCTGCAAATACCTTTCCTTACGCCAGTCAAATGTTCAAGCTTCTAAATAAACCTCTTTCTATTTTGTCCAAAGAAAAAATAATACATCTAACACCGGTTAGGTTGTTCCTAACAGGACAAATACATGACTAATTTTGTACAAAAAAATTCAGTGTCCTCAACAAGAAGCAAGGACCAACCTTTGTGGATACTATGTTTGCAGACACATGATCTCCATCTACAAATCTGCTGATAGTTGTGACGATCCTCACGAATTAGTACTAGTAAGTCTATCTTAATTAATATCTTCTACTCCACTCATATGGCACATTCTGATCTTAAAAATACTGCAGCTCATCTTTAAACCGAGGACCCCTGAACCGCTCCCGGCTGGTGAATTGCTGATGGTTCGGAGATTTATCAGCGACTTCTTCCTGGATCACTACATCAATCCCACTGGTGATAATGAAGATTTCAGCATGCGTTCTCCTGAAACATTGAGTAAGAGTTAGCCGCTAAACATATAACGCATGGATCCATTGTTTTCCATCTGATGAGGTCTTCGTATTTCGTACACTATGATTAATTATGTAATGCATATATGTGTGGACAAATCATTGGAATTCAGGTACCATTTGTTCAATTGCAATTGTTGCGAAATCTGATGAATGTTCTTCCTGTGAACACTATTTGTTCAATTGAATATTGTGGCGAATTTGCTTTTTGCATGCCGATTCAAAATGTGATATATTTTTTTAACCTGGCAATTGATCCGCACACGGTTCAACTAAATGAGTGTGTGCGATCCACACCGGAAAGCATACGTCAATCATAGTGGAACCGTCGGTAATACACAGCAGATCGCAAATGATTTGCAGTGCTACTACGTGTGCGTAGGGTCTCTGGAACCATTTGTGATATCGTGTTATCGGCTATCGCACACGAGAACTGGGAGTAAACCGTGCCCAATGCAAAATACAATCCCGGTCGTAATTTTTTCAGGAAACGTGTGGGATCCCAAACAAAAAGCACACGTCACTCTTGCGGCAACCGTCAGTGTTACCCAACAAATCACAAACAGTCTGCAACACTTGTATGTGTGCGAAGGGGCTCCTGAACGGTTTGTGATAGAACATTATCGCAGATGGTAATTGTTGGCAAACGTGTGCGATGGAGTCTAGCATGGCAGACGGGTTACACAGAAAACTCGTGTGCGATGGGGCACTGTCGGTGGGAAACGACACCTATGGGATCACAAGAATCCCTACTACGGTTGCCGGGGCGCGGGGTTGTGAGAAGAGCAGGATTAACAGTCAGCACAAGGATCGTTTACCCAGGTTCGGGCCGCGAGGATGCGTAAAACCCTAGTCCTGCTTTGGTGGATGTATTGAGTTTCTTGAGCTCTCGAACTAGCTATGGTGGCTGTGTAGTTCCAAAGAGCCAAATCCCTCTCCAGTATGCCAAGGGCCTCCTTTTATAGTCGGAAGGGGCTGCCACAGTGGCACACAGGAGGTGGAAAGGCCTACAGTGCTGCGAGCTTATCGCTCGTGTTACAGGACAATGCATTTAATGCGCAGCTTAGGTGTCCCTTAGCTTTATTGGGGACAGGAACGAGGCCCGTCCCGTTCGTTGCCGCCTCGCCTTGCTTCGACACGTGCCCATGCCAGCGGTGCATGCGGCGCTGATGTCTACTACACAACCTTCTTCTTGTAGACGTTGTTGGGCCTCCAAGTGCAGAGGTTTGTAGGACAGTAGCAAATTTCTCTCAAGTGGATGACCTAAGGTTTATCAATCCGTGGGAGGCGTAGGTTGAGGTCTCTCTCAAACAACCCTGCAACCAAATAACAAAGAGTCTCTTGTGTCCCCAACACACCCAATACAATGGTAAATTGTATAGGTGCACTAGTTCGGCGAAGAGATGGTGATACAAGTGCAATATGGATGGTAGATAAAGGTTTTTGTAATCTGAAAATATAAAAACAGCAAGGTAACTAATGATAAAAATGAGCACAAACGGTATTGCAATGCTTTGAAACAAGGCCTAGGGTTCATAGTTTCACTAGTGCAAGTTCTCTCAACAATAATAACATAATTGGATTATATAACTATCCCTCAACATACAACAAAGAGTCACTCCAAAGTCACTAATAGCGGAGAACAAACGAAGAGATTATTGTAGGGTACGAAACCACCTCAAAGTTGTCCTTTCTGATCGATCTATTCAAGAGTCCATAGTAAAATAACACGAAGCTATTCTTTCCGTTTGATCTATCATAGAGTTCGTACTAGAATAACACTTTAAGACACAAATCAACCAAAACCCTAATGTCACCTAGATACTCCAATGTCACCTCAAGTATCTGTGGGTATGATTATACGATATGCATCACACAATCTCAGATTCATCTATTCAACCAACACAAAGAACTTCAAAGAGTGCCCCAAAGTTTCTACTGGAGAGTCAAGACGAAAACGTGCCAACCCCTATGCACAAGTTCACAAGGTCACTGAACCCGCAAGTTGATCACCAAAACATACATCAAGTGAATCACGTGATATCCCATTGTCACCACAGATAAGCACATGCAAGACATACATCAAGTGTTCTCAAATCCTTAAAGACTCAATCCGATAAGATCACTTCAAAGGGAAAACTCAATCCATTACAAGAGAGTAGAGGGGGAGAAACCTCATAGGATCCAACTATAATAGCAAAGCTCGCGATACATCAAGATCGTATCATCTCAAGAACACGAGAGAGAGAGAGAGAGAGAGATAAAACACATAGCTACTAGTACATACCCTCAGCCCCAAGGGTGAACTACTCCCTCCTCGTCATGGAGAGCACCGGGATGATGAAGATGGGCACTGGTGAGGGATCCCCCCTCCGGCAGGGTGCTGGAAGAGGGTCCCTATTGGTTTTTGGTGGCTACAGAGACTTGCGGCGGCGGAACTCCCGATCTATTATGTTCCCCAATGGTTTTAGGGTATATGGATATATATAGGCGAAAGAAGTCGGTCAGGGGAGCCACCAGGGGCCCACGAGGGTGTGGGGCGCGCCCAGGGGGGCAGGCGCGCCTCCCTGCCTCGTGGTCACCTCGTTGCTTCCCTGACATACACTCCAAGTCTCCTGGGTTGCTTTCGTTCCAAAAATAACTTCCCCGAAGGTTTCATTCCGTTTGGACTCCGTTTGATATTCCTTTTCTTCGAAACACTGGGATAGGCAAGAAAACAACAATTTGGGTTGGGCCTCCGGTTAGTAGGTTAGTCCCAAAAATAATATAAAAGTGTATAATAAAGCCCATAAACATCCAAAACAGATAATATAATAGCATGGAACAATAAAAAATTATAGATACGTTGGAGACGTATCAGCATCCCCAAGCTTAATTCCAGCTCGTCCTCGAGTCGGTAAATGACAAAAATAAAAAATTTGATGTGGAATGCTACCTAACATAATTCTCAATGTAATTTTCTTTATTGTGGGAAGAATATTCAGATCCATAAGATTCAAGATAAAGTTTAATATTGACATGAAAACAATAATACTTCAAGCATACTAACAAGCAATCATGTCTTCTCAAAATAACATGGCCAAAGAAAGTTATCCCTACAAAATCATATAGTCTGGCTATGCTCTATCTTCATCACAAAAAATATTTAAATCATACACAACCCCGATGACAAGCCAATCAATTGTTTCATACTTTTGATGTTCTCAAACTTTTTCAATCTTCATGCAATACATGAGCGTGAGCCATGGACATAGCACTATAGGTGGAATAGATGGTGGTTGTGGAGAAGACAAAAAGGAGAAGATAGTCTCACATCAACTAGGCGTATCAACGGGCTATGGAGATGCCCATCAATAGATACCAATGTGACTGAGTAGGGATTGCCATGCAACAGATGCACTAGAGCTATAAGTGTATGAAAGCTCAACAAAAGAAACTAAGTGGGTGTGCATCCAACTTGCTTGCTCACGAAGACCTAGGGCATTTTGAGGAAGCCCATCATTGGAATATACAAGCCAAGTTCTATAATGTAAAATTCCCACTAGTATATGAAAGTGACAACATAGGAGACTCTCTATCATGAAGATCATGGTGCTACTTTGAAGCACAAGTGTGGAAAAAGGATAATAGCATTGTCCCTTCTCTCTTTTTCTCTCTTTTTTGTTTTTTTGGCCTTCTCTTTTTTTGGCCTCTCTTTTTTGGGCCTTCTCATTTTTTTGGCCTCTTTTTTATTATTATTTTTCGTCCGGAGTCTCATCCCGACTTGTGGGGGAATCATAGTCTCCATCATCCTTTCCTCACTGGGACAATGCTCTAATAATGATGATCATCACACTTTTATTTACTTACAACTCAAGAATTACAACTCGATACTTAGAACAAAATATGACTCTATATGAATGCCTCCGGCAGTGTACCGGGATGTGCAATGAATCAAGAGTGACATGTATGAAAGAATTATGAACGGTGGCTTTACCACAAATACGATGTCAACTACATGATCATGCAAAGCAATATGACAATGATGGAGCATGTCATAATAAATGGAACGGTGGAAAGTTGCATGGCAATATATCTCGGAATGGCTATGGAAATGCCATGATAGGTAGGTATGGTGGCTGTTTTGAGGAAGGTATATGGTGGGTGTATGATACCGGCGAAAGGTGCGCGGTATTAGAGAGGCTAGCAATGGTGGAAGGGTGAGAGTGCGTATAATCCATGGACCCAACATTAGTCCTAAAGAACTCACATACTTATTGCAAAAATCTATTAGTTATCGAAACAAAGTACTACACGCATGCTCCTAGGGGGATAGATTGGTAGGAAAAGACCATCGCTCGTCCCCGACCGCCACTCATAAGGAAGACAATCAATAAATAAATCATGCTCCGACTTCATCACATAACGGTTCACCATACGTGCATGCTACGGGAATCACAAACTTTAGGACAAGTATTTCTCAAATTCACAACTACTCAACTAGCATGACTCTAATATCACCATCTTCATATCTCAAAACAATCATAAAGAATCAAACTTCTCTTACTATTCAATGCACTCTATATGAAAGTTTTTATTATACCCATCTTGGATGCCTATCATATTAGGACTAGTTTCGTAATCAAAGCAAATTACCATGCTGTTTAGGACTCTCAAAATAATATAAGTGAAGCATGAGAGTTCATCTATTTCTTCAAAATAAAACCACCGTCGTGCTCTAAAAGGATATAAGTGAAGCACTAGAGCAAATGACAAAGTACTCCGAAAGATATAAGTGAAGGTCAATGAATAGTTGAATAATTATGTAACTATGTGAAGACTCTCTAACATTTAAGAGTTTCAGATCTTGGTACTTTATTCAAACAGCAAGCAAAACAAAATAAAACAAAATGACGCTCCAAGCAAAACACATATCATGTGGTGAATAAAAATATAGCTCCAAGTAAAGTTACCGATGAACGAAGACGCAAGAGGGGATGCCATACGGGAGATCCCCAAGCTTAGGCTCTTGGTTGTCCTTGAGTATTACCTTGGGGCGCCTTGGGCATCCCCAAGCTTAGGCTCTTGCCAATCCTTATTCCATAGTCCATCGAATCTTTACCCAAAACTTGAAAACTTCACAACACAAAACTTAACAGAAAACTCTTGAGCTCCGTTAGCGAAAGAAAACAAAACACCACTTCAAGGTACTGTAATGAACTCATTCTTTATTTGTATTGGTGTTAAATCTAATGTATTCCAACTTCTCTATGGTTTATAAACTATTTTACTAGCCATAGATTCATCAAAATAAGCAACCAACACACGAAAAACAGAATCTGTCAAAAACAGAACAGTCTGTAGTAATATGTAACTAACGCAAACTTCTGGAACTCAAAAAATTCTACCAAAATAGGACGACCTATTGATCTTATGCAATTGGAATCAGTATTTTATCACGTTCTGGTGATTTTAAACAATTGTTTTCGTGAACAGAAAGTTTTTGGAATTTTCAGCAAGATCAAATAACTATCATCCAAGAAGATCCAATAGGTCTTACTTGGCACAAACACTAATTAAAACATAAAACCACATCTAACCAGAGGGTAGATGATTTATTTATTACTAAACAGGAACAAAAAGCAAGGAACAAAAATAAAATTGGGTTGCCTCCCAACAAGCGCTAACGTTTAACGCCCCTAGCTAGGCATGATGATTTCAATGATGCTCGCATAAAAGATAAGAATTGAAACATAAAGGGAGCATCATGAAGAATATGACTAGCACATTTAAGTCTAACCCACTTCCTAGGCATAGCGATTTTGTGAGCAAACAACTTATGGGAACAAGAATCAACTTGCATAGGAAGGCAAAACAAGCATAACTTCAAAACTTTAAGCACATAGAGAGGAAACTTGATATTATTGCAATTCCTACAAGCATACATTCCTCCCTCATAATAATTTTCAGTAGCATCATGAATGAATTCAACAATATAACCAGCACCTAAAGCATTATTTTCATGATCTACTTGCATAGAAATTTTACTACTCCCCACACAAGCAAATTTATTCTCATCAATAGTAGTGGGAGCAAACTCAACAAAATAACTATCATGTGAAGCATAATCCAATTGAAAATTAAAATCAAGATGACCAGTTTCATGGTTATCTTTATTCTTTATAGCATACGTGTCATCATAAATAGGAGGCATGCTTTCATCATAATAAATTTGCTCATCAAAACTTGGGGGATAAAAAATATCATCTTTATCAAACATAGCTTCCCCAAGCTTGTGGCTTTGCATATCATTAGCATCATGGATATTCAAGGAATTCATACTAACAACATTGCAATCATGCTCATCATTCAAATATTTAGTGCCAAACATTCTAATGCATTCCTCTTCTAGCACTTGAGCACAATTATCGGAATCCTTATTTTCACGAAAGACATTTAAAAGATGAAGCATATGAGGCACTCTCAATTCCATTTTTTTGTAGTTTTATTTTATAAAATAAACTAGTGATAAAACAAGAAACTAAAAGATTTGATTGCAAGATCTAAAGATATACCTTCAAGCACTCACCTCCCCGGAAATGGCACCAGAAAAGAGCTTGATGTCTACTACACAACCTTCTTCTTGTAGACGTTGTTGGGCCTCCAAGTGCAGAGGTTTGTAGGACAGTAGCAAATTTCCCTCAAGTGGATGACCTAAGGTTTATCAATCCGTGGGAGGCGTAGGTTGAAGATGGTCTCTCTCAAACAACCCTGCAACCAAATAACAAAGAGTCTCTTGTGTCCCCAACACACCCAATACAGTGGTAAATTGTATAGGTGCACTAGTTCGGCGAAGAGATGGTGATACAAGTGCAATATTGATGGTAGATAAAGGTTTTTGTAATCTAAAAATATAAAAACAACAAGGTAACTAATGATAAAAGTGAGCACAAACGGTATTGCAATGCTTTGAAACAAGGCCTAGGGTTCGTACTTTCACTAGTGCAAGTTCTCTCAACAATAATAACATAATTGGATTATATAACTATCCCTCAACATACAACAAAGAGTCACTCCAAAGTCACTAATAGCGGAGAACAAACGAAGAGATTATTGTAGGGTACAAAACCACCTCAAAGTTATCCTTTCTGATCGATCTATTCAAGAGTCCGTAGTAAAATAACACGAAGCTATTCTTTCCGTTCGATCTATCATAGAGTTCGTACTAGAATAACACTTTAAGACACAAATCAACCAAAACCCTAATGTCACCTAGATACTCCAATGTCACCTCAAGTATCCGTGGGTATGATTATACGATATGCATCACACAATCTCAGATTCATCTATTCAACCAACACAAAGAACTTCAAAGAGTGCCCCAAAGTTTCTACCTGAGAGTCAAGACGAAAACGTGTGCCAACCCCTATGCATTAGTTCACAAGGTCACTGAACCCGCAAGTTGATCACCAAAACATACATCAAGTGAATCACGTGATATCCCATTGTCACCACAGATAAGCACATGCAAGACATACATCAAGTGTTCTCAATACCTTAAAGACTCAATCCGATAAGATCACTTCAAAGGGAAAACTCAATCCATTACAAGAGAGTAGAGGGGGAGAAACATCATAGGATCCAACTATAATAGCAAAGATCGCGATACATCAAGATCGTATCATCTCAAGAACACGAGAGAGAGAGAGAGAGAGATCAAACACATAGCTACTGGTACATACCCTCAGCCCCGACGGTGAACTACTCCCTCCTCATCATGGAGAGCGCCGGGATGATGAAGATGGCCACCAGTGAGGGATCCCCCCTTCGGCAGGGTGCCGGAACAGGGTCCCGATTGGTTTTTGGTGGCTACAGAGACTTGCGGCAGCGGAACTCCTGATCTATTCTGTTCCCCGATGGTTTTAGGGTATATGGATATATATAGGCAAAAGAAGTTGTTCGGGGGAGCCACGAGGGGCCCACGAGGGTGGAGGCATGCCCAGGGGGCAGGCGCGCCTCCCTGCCTCGTGGTCACCTCGTTGCTTCCCTGACGTACACTCCAAGTCTCCTGGATTGCTTCCATTCCAAAATAACTCTCCCGAAGGTTTCATTCCGTTTGGACTCCGTTTGATATTCCTTTTCTTCAAAACACTGAAATAGGCAAGAAAACAACAATTTGGGCTAGGCCTCCGGTTAGTAGGTTAGTCCCAAAAGTAATATAAAAGTGTATAATAAAGCCCATAAACATCCAAAACAACTAGTATAATAGCATGGAAAAATCAAAAATTATAGATAGGTTGGACACGTATCAGGCGCCATGTAGGCAGGCAGGCAGCTGAGGTGGTGCGGTGGTAGGATCTTCACGAAGATCTGCATGCCACCACGCAGGTGCTTGCTGAGTTGGCGTAGAGGCCGCCCGTCACCACGCAGGTGCCTGCCCAGCTGGTTGAGCTAGCAGCTGCTTGGGGACGGCGGTGGAGTCTTGGTCGACATGGGCCTGGCTGTGGCCCCGCTGACGCCCTCGGCAAGGGCCTTGCCGGGGGCCCGGCAAGGGTCTTGCCGTGGCGTTTCAGTCGTCCCCGGCAAGGCGCTTGCCGGGGGTCTTGTGGATCTCCTCGGCAAGGATCCCGCCGAGGGTCGCCGTCTTCTGGTCCTCATCTGATCTCATATATCTATGGTCTTGACAAAGATCTGCATGCCAGCACAGAGGTGCCTCCCGAGCCCTGGTCCAATCGTAGTTGGTTGGGTTGGAAACCGTGGGTTCAAGGGCGGCTCGCTCTGTTGGTGTTTGGGCAAGTTGCCCCGGCAAGGTTCTTGCCGGGGCCGCGGAGGCCTGCCCCGGCAAGGATCTTGCCGGGGGAGTCCACCTCGCCCTCTCGCTCTTTGGTATCTTTGGTCTTGGCGTTGCCTTGGCCATCTTGTGCTTTGCCTTCTCTCCGGCTTCCCTCCCCTACTCTGCTTAGTGTGGCCGTGGGCGCGGCTCCGGCTGTCCGTGCACAAGTAAAGGGGTCAAAAGGAGCACCCCTACTTTTGTACACCGACAGGAGCCCCCGGGCCCGGGCCACACATAAGCGCGACACGTTGTTGGGCTAGGCCCAAAACAGTGCGCGGGCAGGAGGGGCGGATTCTACCGTAGTAATTTTCCGTCTGCTGCACTTCCCCATGACCTGCACACGACGTGGAGGGTCGTGCGTGACGTGGGGGTCATGCGTGGGGCGGTTTCCGCATGCATGCGTCACATCATGGTAAAGAGGCGGCTCGCGCCTTCCCCATAAAAGAGGGAGGCGTGGAGGCACGACTCATTTACTGGATGGACTCGGGTCGCGGTCTTCAAGGCGCCCACGCCCCCCAATCATGGGGCGGGGAACAGTCACCTCACTTGTCCTCTAGACCCTGCTCGCCCGCCACGCATCCTTCATGCAAGTGGCGGGCGGTGGAGGCGGGAAACCGGGCCGTCGCTGATTGGGGTGGTGGGTCGGTCCTGATTCCCTGCGCCTCTGACGGCTGGATTGGCTGAGTGGGGCGGCCGAGCCCCGACCTCGCCCCTTTATAAGGAGGGGGAGGGAGGGCGTCGTCCCACATTCCTTCAGCACCCATCCTCCTTCACCTGTGTTTCTTTCTCCCACCTTCCATGGCAAGAGGAGGTGCTGAGCCTTCGATGGTGGCGGCAAGGGTCACTGCTCGTCAGCGCGTCCCTCCTTCCCATGAGCCTGCGGCGGTGGAGCCAGCCGCAAGAGGAAGGGGGAGGGGCGTGGTCGAGGTCGCCGCGGCGGCCGGGGGAGAGTTGGATGAGGTGGCACGGCGGCCGCGCCTCCGCCAGCGGTGCCTCCCGCGATGGAGGGTCATGTCGGGGACCGGCCCCGCGAGTTCTTCATCCGGCTGCGCCGGCCACCGCGTCGTCGTCTCCGTCTCCCCACCCCCTTCGCTCAGGAGATGGAGCTCGATCCGCCCAGACCCTTAGATTGCACATGAGGGGCTGCGGGACCGGTGGCACGCGGGTCGATGTTGACTTCCCCGCTCCTCATGTTATGTATCTCCATCGCGGATGGAAGACGTTCGCCCGCATCCATAGCTTGACGGTGGGGCTCGTCCTCTACTTCAAGTTAATGGAGGGCAGCTTGCTCTCCGTCAAGGTCTTCGGAGACCTTGGAACTCGCCTGAAGTGCTGCATGGAGAGCTCCTCTGACGATGAAGATTCCTCCTCAAGCGGGAGCGACGAGGAGGACAGCGACAACAACGACGAGGGAGTCGAGCGGCAGGATGCCGACTCCGACTGACCTCGCCGCCCCTTCCTCGACCACGCGCCCTGCCGAGGGTCTTCCTCGCCAAGCTCTCCATCGGGGCGCTCCCCGTCGTCTCCTTGGGCGGCTGGCGTAGGAGGGCCGGAGAAGGCGAAGAAGGAGGGTGGCGGCCGTCAACTCGGAGTACGTGGGCACCGATGCCTGCATCGCGTATTGCCGGCCCACTGCCTCATCTTCCAGCTCCTTTCCCGGCACCAAGATGTTCTCTTGGTGCCTTCTGTTCCTCGCACCTCGCCTAGGCGCCCCTTTCGCCCTCCACTGTCTTGCTCCACCTTTTGAGGAGAGGGACAAGAAAGGGATTACGGGCTCCTTATCTTTTTTTTAGTTTGTAAGCCTGCGGGCACTTGTTAGATTTAAGACTTGTAATCACCTTGCTCATGTTTTTGATTCCGTATGAACTGTACCTGTATGGGATGTTTTTAATGAAAAGGGGGCTTGCCAGGTTCTTTGTGCGTGAGCGAGGCCCATGCCAAGGACGAATCCTTGTTACTTTTAAGATAAACATTGTTGCCCGGCAGTAGGCCTTGCCGTCTCTCCACTTCGGTCGACCATTCTCGCGCTCTTGGCGGAGTCAGGGGCGAAGTAGAGTTAGGCCCCTCGTTCATCTCCTTGCCACTGTGCTACTATCAAATTCCGACCCAAAAGGTAGCTCTTGGGTTCGGGAAAGGGGGAGCACGGTGGTTTTAAGAATATAAATGATGTTTCATATGTCCCAGTTCTATACGGAAGTGCATAACAGGGGATAAAAGACTTATCTGAATCCGCAGCCCCCGGCAACCTTGGCTTGCCATGGTTGGATCCTTATGTCTTCAGCCCCCGGCGATCCTGGCTTGCCGGGGCCGGAGTGTCGGCCGATCCTCTTTCTCCCAAGCGGCTCAGGAGATATGTCCACGTGCCCTACGAACCAAAGAGGACAGAAAGACGCACACTTGACCTCTAGGCTAGGGGTTAGTCGCCGCTAAGCACTATCAACCCTAACCGAGGAAGAGACTTAACCTAGCATGCATGCTATAACTTAGGGCACCAGCGCTTCGTTTATTTATGCTCAGGGTCTGCGCCTGGCTTTGTACAGAGGGTTACATGCCTTGCCGGCAAAGCTTGTACAAAAGGTGGCTTGCCGGGAGGTCCGACAAGCCGCGCCTTATGGGTAAAACTTGCGAAGATGCTCGATGTTCTAGGAGTTGCTCACTGGGACAGCATCTTCGGTCTCCAGGAAGACTGCGCCGGGCCTGGTGACTCGTATTACCCGATAAGGGCCTTCCCACTTTGGGGTCAACTTGTTGGAATTCTTGGCCGACTGAACGCGCCGAAGAACAAGGTCGCCTTCCTCAAAGCTTCGGGCTTGGACCTTGTGGCTATGGTAGCGGCTCAAGGCTTGCTGGTAGCGTGCTGATCTCACAGCCGCCCGAAGACGATCTTCCTCAAGGAGCGTTGCGTCATCCTGCCGCAACTGCTCTTGCTCAAGCTCATCATAAGCGAGCACTCGAGGTGACCCGTATATGAGTTCCGTGGGGAGAACTGCTTCTGCCCATATACTAGGGCAAAGGGTGTCTGGCCGGTGGCTCGATTTGGCGTCGTCCTGATCGACCAAAGAACCGCCGGCAACTTGTCAATCCAGTGCCTTCCACTCTTGTGCAGCTTGTCAAAGGTCTTCGTTCTCAGGCCTCGCAACACTTTAGCATTTGCCCTCTCCGCTTGGCCGTTGCTCTGGGGGTGTGCCACGGAAGCAAAACAGACCTTGCTGCCGAGGTCTTGAATGTATTGCATGAAGGTGTTGCTTGTGAACTGCGTGCCGTTATCGGTGATGACTCTGTTTGGCACACCAAAACGGCAGACTAGTCCCTTGAAGAACTTGACGGCTGACTGTGCTATCACCTTCCTCACCGGTTCCACCTCCGGCCACTTTGTGAACTTGTCGATTGCAACGTACAAGTACTCAAAGCGCCCGACAGCACGGGGGAAGGGGCCCAGTATGTCGAGCCCCTAGACCAAAAATGGCCAGGAGAGAGGGATTGTTTGAAGGGCTTGAGCTGGTTGATGAAGCTTCTTTGAATGGAACTGACACGCTTCACACTTGGTTACTAGTGCTGTTGCATCCTGGAGGGCGGTGGGCCAGAAGAAGCCTTGCCGGAATGCCTTGCCGGCAAGGGCCCTTGACCCAATGTGGGAGCCACATATGCCTCCATGTATCTCTGCCAACAGCTCTAGTCCTTCCTCCCGGGGGATGCACTTCAATTCCACACCATTTGATCTTCTTCTGTACAGGACGTCATCGATGAACTGGTACAAGGCAGACTGACGAGCTACTTTTTCCGCTTCTTCCTGCTCCTCAGGAAGTTCCCCTGTCTGGAGGAAATGGACGGTATGTTGTGCCCATGCTGGAGCCTGGGGCTCGACGGCAAGGACCAAAGGCATCTCTTCCGCCATGGGGGCAGCCGTCTCTACAGCCAGGGCTTGGCGCCCTGCCGGAGCCAGCCGTCCCTCGGCAGGCTCAGGATCCGCGGCAACACCCTTGCCGGCAGCCCCTGGGGGTCGGCGGGAAAGTACTTGCCAGGGCCTGACTTCCTCCGCTTGTTCTGCTGTGTTGATGGCTCGACGGATGGTTGAGTTAATCGAAGCAAAAAGGTACCTGGTTCCACAGGTAGCTTAAATGCAGCGCGCTTTGACAGGTAGTCAGCGATGTCGTTCTCCGCTCGGGGAACGTGCTCTGCTTGTATACCGTCGAAGCGCTCCTCCAGTTTCCTCACCTCATGTATGTAGGCCTCCATCAACGGACTCTGATAATCCTTGTTAACTTGTCTAACGACAAGCTGTGAATCACCCCTGACGATGAGCTTTTTCACCCCAAGGTCCGCCGCGATCCTGAGACCGGCAAGCATCCCCTCGTATTCAGCAGTGCTGTTTGTGGACATCTCCCTGGGAAAGTGCATCTGGATCACATACTTGAGGTGCTCTCCGGTGGGTGCGACAAGCAGCACACCGGCACCGGCGCCTTGCAGCGAGAAAGCCCCATCAAAGTACATGATCCAGTCGCGGCTTGCTTCCTTGCCCGGGAGAGCGGTCTCCTGAATTTCTTCGTCGGGCGTTGATGTCCATTCTGCAATGAACTCCGCCAAGACTCTGCTCTGGATTGTCGAGGTACTTTCAAACTTCAACCCAAAGCTCGACAACTCCAAGGCCCATTCCACAATCCTTCCGGTCGCATCTGGTTTGTGCAGTATCCGTTGCAACGAGAGGCGGTGACGACAGTGATCTCGTGGGCTTGGAAGTAATGACGCAGCTTCCTCGAGGCCATAAGGAGGCCGAAGAGCAATTTCTGCACATTGGAGTACCTCGACCTAGCCCCTGCAAGAGGGAGCTGACAAAGTAAACCGGGTGCCGCATCATCATCTTCTTCTGCACCACTTCACTTGACTGTGCGGGCACCGCCCCGATGGCGTTAGACTCTGCCGGGGGCCTTGCCTTGCCGGCGCCAGGCCCTGCCGAGGGAATCTCTGGCTTGCCATCCGCCGGTCCTGCCGTCACCACTGCCTCCTCGTCGACCTCCCTCTGTGCCACCAGTGCGGCGCTGACCACTTGATTCGTTGCCGCTAGATACAGCAGCAACGGCTCTTGTGGTTTAGGCGCAACCAGTATTGGCGTGGAGGAAAGGTATTTCTTCAGATCCTGCAACGCCGCCTCGGCTTCTGGGGTCCACTCCATTGGGCCTGCCTTCTTCAAGATTTTGAAAAAGGGGAGGGCGTGCTCTGCGGACTTGGAGATGAATCGGCTCATGGCGGCAACGCAGCCAGTGAGCCGACGCACGTCCTTGATCCGCTTGGGCGCCTCAATCTGTTCAATAGCCTTGATTTTGTCTGGGTTTGCCTCAATCCCACGCTGCGACATGAAGAACCCGAGAAGTTTGCTAGACGGAACACCGAAGACACACTTCTCAGGGTTCAGCTTGAGGTTGATCTTGCGCAGGTTGGCAAACATCTCTTCTAAGTCTTGTACAAGAGTTGCCCTTTCCTTGGTTTTGAACACTATGTCATCCATATAGGCTTCCATATTTCTATGTAACTGGGGTTCAAAACCAATTTGGACTGCTCTTGCAAACGTTGAGCCAGCACTCTTCAACCCGAAAGGCATCCGTAAAAAGCAGTACGTACCACATGGGGTGATGAATGATGTCTTCTCTTCGTCTTCTCTTGTCATGAAGATCTGGTGGTGGCCCGAGTAGGCGTCGATGAATGATAACAGATCACACTCGGCCGTGGAGTCAACAATCTGGTCGATGCGCGGCAACGGGAAGGGGTCCTTAGGACAAGCCTTATTGATATTGGTGTAGTCAATACACAGCCTCCACTTCCCGTTTCCCTTGCGCACCACTACCGGATTGGCCAACTACATCGGATGGAGCACTCCCCTCACCAAGCCCATTGTTTCTAACTTCCTGATCTCCCCTGTGATGAACTCCCGCCATTCCAAAGCTTGCTTCCTGACCTTCTGCTTGACGGGCCGCGCATGAGGACAGACAGCTAGGTGGTGCTCAATCACCTCCCTGGGAACACCGGGGATGTCGGATGCTTGCCATGCAAACACGTCGACATTCGCCTGCAGGAAGGTGACGAGCGCGCCTTCCTATTTGTTGTCGAGGGTGGAGCTTATGGTGAAAGCCCCTCCTGTGCCATCCTCCCTGACGGAAACCTTCTTGGTCTCTGGTGGCGTAGCTCTGGATTTCTTGCTCTTGCCGGTGGAGCTCTCTAGCACGTCCTCGACGGTAGCACAACACTCCGAAGAGGTGCGCTTGCCGGAGTGGGTGCGAGAGGTCTTGCCGGTCTTCTTCTTCCCCTACCTGGCGCGCCAAATATGTCGGTGGGAAACGACACCTATGGGATCACAAGAATCCCTACTACGGTTACCGAGGCGCGGGGTTGTGAGAAGAGCAAGATTAACAGTCAGCACAAGGATTGTTTACCCAGGTTCGGGCCGCGAGGATGCGTAAGACCCTAGTCCTGCTTTGGTGGATGTATTGAGTGTTCTTGAGCTCTCGAGCTAGCTATGGTGGTTGTGTAGTTCCAAAGAGCTGAATCCCTCTCCAGTATGCCAAGGGCCTCCTTTTATAGTTTGAAGGGGCTGCCACAGTGGCACACAGGAGGTGGAAAGGCCTACAGTGCTGCGAGCTTATCGCTCGTGTTACAGGATAAGATGCATTTAATGCGCAGCTTAGGTGACCCTTAGCTTTATTGGGGACGGGAATGAGGCCCGTCCTGTCCGTTGCCGCCTCGCCTTGCTTCGACACGCGCCCAGGCCAGCGGTGCATGCAGCGCCATGCAGGCAGGCAGCTGAGGTGGCGCGGTGGTAGGATCTTCACGAAGATCTGCATGCCACCACGCAGGTGCTTGCTGAGTTGGCGTAGAGGCCGCCCGTCGCCACGCAGGTGCCTGCCTAGCTGGTTGAGCTAGCAGCTGCTTGGGGACGGCGGTGGAGTCTTGGTCGACGTGGGCCTGACTGTGGCCCCGCTGACACCCTCGGCAAGGGCCTTGCCGGGGGCCCAACAAGGGTCTTGCCGTGGCGTTGCAGTCGTCCCCGGCAAGGCGCTTGCCGGGGGTCTTGTGGATCTCCTCGGCAAGGATCCCGCCGAGGATCGCCGTCTTCTGGTCCTCATCTGATCTCATATATCAATGGTCTTGACAAAGATCGGCATGCCACCACAGAGGTGCCTCCCGAGCCCTAGTCCAATCGTAGTTGGTTGGGTTGGAAACTGTGGGCTCAAGGGCGGCTCGCTCTGTTGGTGTTTGGGCAAGTTGCCCCGGCAAGGTTCTTGCCGGGGCCGCGGAGGCCTGCCCCGGCAAGGATCTTGCCGGGGGAGTCCACCTCGCCCTCTCGCTCTTTGGTATCTTTGGTCTTGGCATTGCCTTGGCCATCTTGTGCTTCGGCTTCTCTCCAGCTTCCCTCCCCTACTCTGCTTAGTGTGTCCGTGGGCGCAGCTCCGACTGTCCGTGCACAAGTAAAGGGGTCAAAAGGAGCGCCCCTACTTTTGTACACCGACAGGCACAAATCGCACAAAGTTCATATGTTGGCCCGTGTGCCTTACATACTGTTTCCCAAAGGGTTTGTTACGACAGACCGTATGGTTTCACTGCATCATTAGAAACGCTTAATCACCGATACCACACATGCGAAAGAATTTAGTGTGTGCTGCATCGCACACGATTACATTTTGGAAGGCCTATGGATCACTGCTCCATATCCCCGAGGGTTTCTGGGTCGTGTGGGAAGGACACCCTATCACACACACTCAGTTGGCGACGGTCCCAAATGCCGTCGTGGAAAGGGGTTAAAAACTGTTTGTTTAGGACCGACGCGCACCAGTGCACCGCTTAAACCCACTCCGAAGAAGAGGGGTATCTTATTTCTCAGTCATGAAGATATGCAAGAGGCAAAGAAAAGTATGAAGGAAAAGGGTATTAAAGCAGAGGATGTTAAAAATTTACCACCTATCAAAGAAATACATGGCCTCAACACACCACCACCATCACAGGTGGTAGAGGTAAATTCTTTATTAAAGTTTGACGAAGGTGATATCCCTTATAATAAACATCCTAGTCGGTGCTTATATGAGTTTGACAACTACATTATGAAACAAGACCAATTCAATGACAATGATATGAAACAATTGAAATATAATTCTGATATGATTGCTCGCTTGAGTGACTTGTTATTTAGAATCTCAAATGATGTTAGAGGTGTAGGAAAACATGCCTCTATGGTTCAAACTCAACTAGAACAAGTTGCTAAATCTCAGAGAGAATTGCTTGCTGAAATGAACAACAACATACATGACTTTGCTGTTAGAGTAGCAACTAGAGGAGGTAAAATGACTCGGGAACCACTCTATCCTGGGGGACACCCTAAAAGAATTGAACATGATTCACAAATAAATAACACTGATGCACCTAGTCCATCTAAAAAGAAAAAGGAAAAGAAAATTGATAGGACTTTGCATTCCTCTAGTGAACCTGAAATGGAAAAACCTCCTGAAGATAATAATGATGTTTCTATCTCTGATGCTAAAACGCAATCTGGTAATGAATATTCATCTAGTGACAATGAAAAAGATGATGATGATGTTCATGAAGACACTCAACCAAACAACGATAAAGAACCAGATAATGATGTTGAGATAGAACCTGCTATTGATCTTGATAACCCACAACCTAAGAATAAAAGATATGATAAAATAGACTTTGTTGCTAAACATGGAAGAGAAAGAGAACCATGGGTTAAAAAACCCATGCCCTTTCCACCTAAATCAACTAAGAAAAAAGATGATGAAGAATTTGAACGCTTTGCTGAAATGCTTAGGCCAGTCTTTTAGCGTACTCGCTTGACTGATATTTTGAAGATGGCCCCTTATGCAAAATATATGAAAGACATCATCACTAATAAGAGGAAAATACCGGAAGTTGAAAACTCCACCATGCTTACTAATTATTCTTTTAAGGATGGAGTACCTAAAAAACTTGGAGATCCGAGGATACCAACTATACCTTGCTCCATCAAAAGAAATTATGTCAAAACTACTTTGTGTGATTTAGGAGCTGGTGTTAGTGTTATGCCTTTCTCTTTATATAAAAGACTTGACTTGAATAAACTCACACCTACTGCAATATCTTTGCAAATGGCTGAAAAATCAACTGCCATACCTATTGGTATTTGTGAGGATGTGCCCATTGTTGTTGCAAATGTTACTATCTTAACTGACATTGTTATACTTGAGATGCCCGAGGACGACAACATGTCGATTATCCTTGGTAGACCCTTTTTGAATACTGTAGGGGCTGTTATTGATTGTAATAAAAGCAAGGTTACTTTCCATATCAATGGCAATGAGCATACAGTGCACTTTTCGAAGAAACAATTCCAAGTGAATGGTATTAATGTTATTGAAAAATCTCCGACACTCACTATTGGAAGTTTTCAACTACCTCTACCTACTGCCAAAAAGAAATATGATATACTTATTGTTGGGGACATGCATATCCCCATTGAGGTAACTTAGTGTTTTACGAAAGTTCTTCGGTTTCATGCTAATCGAAGGTGGTTATTAATAAGACTTGATCAACCTTATTAATGGATCATTTTTGAGAGGTATGAATTTGATGAATTTAATAAGCACTACCTTCTGTCCTTACCTTTTATCCTCTGTTTTTCTTAGTTAAATAAAATAAATGCCATGTTTTGCCCGTTTTCTCATTTTCCTGTGCAATAAAAAAATGACCCAAAAATAGAAGTTCTTAGAGTGCCCTGAAAATTTAACACGATTTTTCTGAATTTTTAGTGCAAATAACATCAGTGGGGGTGCTCCAGGTGGGCACAACCCACCTGGGCACGCCAGCAGCCCCAGCCGAGCCCTGGTGGGTTGTGGTCCCCACGTGGGCCCCCTCTATTATCTCTTTAGCCCATGTCATCACCTACCTCCAGAAAAAATCACCATTGCTCTCTCTCTCTCTCTCTCTCTCTCTCTCTCTCTCTCTCTCTCGTGTTCTTGCTCTCAAACCCGCGGATTTCGATCTCTTTGCTCGAAGCTCCGTTTCCAAAATTGTTTTGGGGGATTGCTACTTGGTATGTAACTCCTCCATTGTTCCAATTAGTTTTTGCTTTAGTGGATTATGTTTTGAATAATTAGCTACTCTTGGTGCCGCTGTAAATGAGCTTGCATGTTGAATTCTTAGAGTTCTAAGTAGTTTGAATGCTTAATATGGCCTCTATGCATCCCTATGAGTAGTTGCTATCAATATTGTGAAGTTTCGTTGACAAAAATTTTGTGGACTAAATTTTTTAGAATTTTATTCATAGGAATAAGATAAGTTTCTTTAGGAAGTTTGCCTCCAAGAAGAACTCTAAGGGAGTCATTGGGGAATCATCGGACAATGACCTTCATACTCGGAGAAGGGCGGGGGTGCGGCCGTGCGATGGCCGCACAACCCCTTCATGGATGGAGCCGGGATCCATCAAGAGTTCGCACAATTTGCTGCCAATGCAGGGCTTACCGACTTCATTGCAGCTGAGTGTGAACAATACCATCTCCTTACAAATTCCTTTGTGCAAAATTTCCATTTTCTGAGTAGGAATAATCCCCCTGAGGTGCAGTTTAATTTATATGCTGAAACCCGTCAGATGCCACTTATTGAGTTTTGCTATGTATGCTTGATTCCTTCTGACGGGGAAATTAGAGAGCCTAGGCCTGCAGAGTTTGAGGAATTTTATCGTACTTTGTCAATGGGGGATGAGAGAGGAGTGTCGAGTGTCACTGCTACCGGTCCGCAGTTTCCTTCTGTGAATTATTTTGCTTTGTTCATTGCTAAGTGTTTGGTTGCTAGAGAGAAGGTTGGCGCACTCAGTGCTCCCAACTTTGCCATCTTACGCCGTGCACTTTACGGCGGTAACACCTACAACCTAGGGGCCATTATCGCACGCCATCTGCACCTTAACAGGACCAAAGGAAAAATTCATGGCGGTATTTATGCTACTCGTTTAGCGAGTCACTTTAACATTCAGATCTGCCAGCATGATTATCACTTGCCCAAGGTTTACTTAGATCGTCAGGCTATGGCAGCTCATCAATTTATTAATGGCGAGAACACTACTATTAACATTCCTTACAACCTGGTTTTCAGTGTGGATACCTGTGATATTATTCCATTGCCTACACCTGCTTTGTTTGATTCTATTACCCGTGATATGATCTTGCTGGATGACATCATCACCTACCAGAACACCTAGGCAGCGGCGGAGGAGGAGCCTCAGGTGTGGGATGCTCAGGTGCCCGCTCCACGGCACTTTGACATGGGACCAGATGGCTACTACGGATGGTGATTACCAAGCTAGGCCAAAAGCCTAAGCTTGGGGGAGTACGTATTTCCACCGACATTACATTCACGTTCACACATTTCATTCTTGTTGTCGGTGCTCACACTCTTTCATTGTATTATCCATGCTAGATTTATTTACTTGCCTTCTTCTTGTGTGTTTGAAAATTTTGAGAAAATCCAAAAAAAATGTTTCTTGCTTCTTTTCGGTTTTTCTTTCTAGTTTAGTTAGCTGTAGTATTAAAAAGAAAACCCAAAAAGATTTCCTTGTTTTTCTTTTGCTTGTTGGGAGCTCTCCCGTGTAAATAGCTTTTCTCGTTTTTGTTTTTCTTTTCTTTAATTTCACTCTCTTCAAGAAAAACTAAAAACTCCAAAAAATATTTCAGTGTGTTTTTCTGAAATTCTTTTTGTTTTACTTGAGTCATACCAAGGAGAAGACCACGATGAAAATGTTGGGAGGCTCTCATTGTCAAAACTAGCAGATCTCGGGTAGGGGGTCCCGAACTATGCGTCTAAGGATCGAAGGTAACAGGAGGCAGGGGACACAATGTTTACCCAGCTTCGGGCCCTCTCGACGGAGGTAATACCCTACTTCCTGCTTGACTGACTTTGACGAGTATAGGGGTTACAAGAGTTGATCTACCTTGAGATCGTAGTGGCTAAACCCTAGATGTCTAGCCTGTATGACTATGATTGCCTCTACGGACTAAATCCTCCGGTTTATATAGACACCGGAGGGGGCTAGGGTTGTATAGAGTCGGTTTACAGAGAAAGGAATCTTCATATCCGCACGCCAAGCTTGCCTTCCACGCTAAGGAGAGTCCTATCCGGACACGGGTGAGAGCCTTATATCTTGCATCTTCATGGCCCATGAGTCCAGCCCATGTCACATAGCCCGGACGCGCGAGGACCCCGTAATCTAGGACTCCCTCAGTAGCCCCTGAACCTAGCTTCAATGATGATGTATCCGGCGCGAAGATTGTCTTCGGCATTGCAAGGCGGGTTCCTCCTCCGAACACTTCAAAGCAGCTCTCTGAACAAGAGATCTATATCCGGCTATGTACAATAGGTTAATCTTCCAACCATAAAAGCATAACACTTAGAATATATCCATCGACGACCCTTTCCGGCAGAATGCCACGTTTGGTTCTGTTATCATCGCAAAATGTTTTTCGAGCCTCCCGCCTCGCGTTTCAATACGCAACTTCCACTGACACGTCTTGTCAAGGCAGAGATCGTGTCCCCTCATTGCGGGATTCTCATTAATACAGATTTGGGTAATCCAACCGTGTCGTTCGCACGACCCCTTGGGAATAGGCGAGTTTTAATGCTCGTGGGGGGGGGGGGGACGTTCTATATTCACTGTCTTTATAAGGGGATAAGAATCCACCTCTTCACCCCACGCCTTCCTCCTCCTCAGCCCATCCGCCCTCGAGCTCCAGCGCCCAAGCTTCAATCTTTTTCCGTCCCAAAAAACACTCTAGCCATGTCCGGATCCGGAGCACATGGCAAGTGGATGGTTTCCTCCGTTACGGAGGAGAACATCAAGGAGCTCCGGGAAGCGGGGTATTTAGCCAAGGAAATCGCCCACTGACTTCCGGCCAAGAGGCAGATCATCCCTACCCCGGAGCCCAACGAGAGGGTAGTGTTCTGATACGTCTCCAACATATCTATAATTTTTGATTGCTTCATGCTATATTATATTCTGTTTTGGATGATTAATGGGCTTTGTTATGCACTTTTATATTATTTTTGGGACTAACCAATTAACCGGAGGCCCAGCCCAGAATTGCTGTTCTTTGCCTATTTCAGAGTTTCGCAGAAAAAGAATATCAAACGGAGTCCAAACAGAATGAAACCTTCGGGAACGTGATTTTCGGAACAAACGTGATCCAGAGGACTTGGACCCTACGTCAAGAAAGCAACCAGGAGGGCATGAGGTAGGGGGGCGCGCCTACCCCCCTGGGCGCGCCCTCCACCCTCGTGGGGCTCACGTTGCTCCACCGACGTACTTCTTCCTCCTATATATACCTACGTACCCCCAAACCAACAGAAGCATCCACAAAAACCTAATTCCACCGCCGCAACCTTCTGTACCCGTGAGATCCCATCTTGGGGCCTTTTCCGGCGTCTTGCCGGCGGGGGCATTGATCACGGAGGGCTTCTACATCAACACCATAGCCTCTGCGATGATGTGTGAGTAGTTTACCTCAGACCTTCGGGTCCATAGTTATTAGCTAGATGGCTTCTTCTCTCTCTTTGGATCTCAATACAAAGTTCTCCATGATTCTCATGGAGATCTATTCGATGTAATCTTCTTTTGCGGTGTGATTTTTGAGACTGATGAATTGTGGGTTTATGATCAAGTTTATCTATGAACAATATTCGAATCTTCTCTGAATTCTTTTATGTATGATCGGTTATCTTTGCAAGTCTCTTCGAATTATCAGTTTGGTTTGGCTTACTAGATTGATCTTTCTTGCAATGGGAGAAGTGCTTAGCTTTGGGTTCAATCTTGCGGTGTCCTTTCCCAGTGACAGTAGGGGCAGCGAGGCACGTATTGTATTGTTGCCATCGAGGATAACAAGATGGGGTTTATATCATATTGCATGAGTTTATCCCTCTACATCATGTCATCTTACTTAAAGCGTTACTCTGTTCTTATGAACTTAATACTCTAGATGCATGCTGGATAGCGGTCGATGTGTGGAGTAATAATAGTAGATGTAGGCAGGAGTCGGTCTACTTGTCGCGGACGTGATGCCTATATACATGATCATACCTAGATATTCTCATAACTATGCTCAATTCTATCAATTGCTCAATAGTAATTTGTTCACCCACCGTAATACTTATGCTCTTGAGAGAAGCCACTAGTGAAACCTATGGCCCCCGGGTCTATTTTCCATCATATTAATCTTCCAACACTTAGCTATTTTTATTGCCCTTTTATTTTACTTTGCATCTTTATTATAAAAATACCAAAAATATTATCCTATCATATCTATCAGATCTCACTTTCGTAAGTGACCGTGAAGGGATTGACAACCCCTTTATTGCATTGGTTGCGAGGTTTTTATTTGTTTGTGTAGGTGCGAGGGACTTGAGCGTGGCCTCCTACTGGATTGATACCTTGGTTCTCAAAAACTGAGGGAAATACTTACGCTACTTTACTGCATCACCCTTTCCTCTTCAAGGGAAAACCAACGCAGTGCTCAAGACGTAGCATGTTCATCCCTCATTTCCTCCGCGGACTAGGGTTTCCCCTCCATCCTTTTGTCCGTGGCCTCATGTTTTACTACGGGCTAGATTTCCATGATCTAGCCCTGAATTCCTTCCTGAATATTTCGACGTTCATCATCGTATGCGAGGCATTCCTCCGCATCCCTCCCCACTTCGGCCTATGGCTCAAAGTCTTCAATGTGAAGCCAAAAGTGGTGGATGGGAAACACGCAGAGTGTGGCGGTGTCATGGTGAGAAAACTTCCCAACGTCACTTGGCCCAAAGGCACCTTCGTGGAGACTGTGAAGGGATGGCAGCAGGAGTGGTTCTATGTCACGGAACCTCGTGACACCACATGGTCTGCCGCTCCCGAGTTCAAGTACGGGCCTCCACTGCGGCTGACATCTTGGCTCAACAAGGGCCTGGACTGGGCGTCAACCGACGAGGTGACGACGCTGCAGAATCGCATCAAGATTATGGTAAACAAGAATACCAGCCTAGCCAGCGTGATCCAGGTAATGCTCTTTCACCGGATTCTCCCGTGCCAAAGCCAGACTCAGTACATGTGGGAGTTCGACCCGGCCGGTCCCCGGACCCTGCATCGGTTCTTCGGCATGAAGCACAAAGACATGTGGAAGTTGTTGTTCAAGGCCCAAAAGACATGGCCGAAAACGACCGATGACCTCGGCCTCAACCGGACTCACGCGGCGTCTCCCGTAAGTTTTTATGATAACTTCATTACTTGCAAATTCAAGGGGTATGCTTAGGCTTTCCATTCTTCTTGCAGGGTTGGATGAAGAAGGCGGAGCAGATTCACGGTCCGGCTCCGCTACTCGAAGACCCATCCATTCCTTTGTTGACGAGGATGCTGGTTCTGGGGCCATATCAGGCGCCGGAAAAGAAGGCCAAGAAGAGGGGCAGGGAGGCCAAAAGCGGTCTCCGCCGTAGAGGTGCTTCGGGCATAGTGTCCGAAGACACCGAGACTCACTCCTCCCCCGACGAAGAGGAAAGGGAGGAGGAAGAGAACAACTCTCCCCTTAAAGGGGGAAAGAAGAAGAGGGGGGGTTTCCACGGATCTGGAAGCGGAGGCGTCCAAGAAGGGGAGAATCTCCCTCACGGATGACTCCGAATCGGATGCTGATGAGTGGCGCCCCAGGCCAAAGCCCCTGGCCGGATCGTAAGTACCCCAAAGGCACTTACACTTATATATATCTATTTGGCCTTCTGCCTTGTGATTTTAATATACCGAATTTTCGTGTTGCAGTCCGTCTCACATCCCCCCAGCAATCCTCATCTTCGGGGAATTCGCTGGATCCGAACGGGATGGACAGCGGGTCGCCTCCTTCGGCCTCCTCCCCCAACGCTATGGACATTGCCGAGGCGGTGTCCCGAAAGGCCCTTCTGGGTCAGGGAGAGGTGTGGGGAGCCATCAAGGTGACGTCAGAGGGTGATATCCCTGCTGCCGATAACATGGGGGAATCGACCCCCATGGAAACTGATGATGGGGGCCATACCCAATTCGGCCCCAACCGAATATTATTCCGGAGACCCACACGACCCCGGGATCAGGAGAGCAGCCTCTTTCGAAAGAAGGGGGTGCGCAAGTTCCACCGGCGGCCTCTGTCAATCCAGAGGCGCCGGGTACTCTGATGGAAGCACTTCAGAGCGCCATCATTGTAGAAGAACATCGCACCCTTATGGGTACAGTGGCTGAGAGGGTTCGGTCTGCCAAAACAGGATTGAACGAGGCCTACACTAGCCTTCTAAGAGGCTTTGAGGTATGTAGTATAATGCCTTTTAGCTATATAAGAAAAATATCTGAGTATAGATAGTAGCCCCTGAGACTCTGTTTGGTGTTCACAAAGAAAGGCCGAACAGAGGATCGAATGACTCATACAGGGTATTAACATACATATCTATTTGAACCGAACAGGCTGCGATGCAGGCATCGGCTACTCATGCCGCCGAAGTGTCTGAGCTGAGGTGGAAGTTAGCATAAAAGCAAGGTATGTGATACCGAAAATGCTATCGAAAATAATATCAACAATAATTTACCAGCTTAATGAGTGGTATAACTTTGCTCACAGCTGTTACACCTGAGGTTGAGACCCTCAAAAGCGCAATGGCCGAGGCCAAGAAAGAGGCAGAGGAGGAGCGAACCACCCGCCTAAAACATGAGTCAAGGGTGTCTGAAGTTCAGCAAGAACTGAAGGATACTATAAGCAAATGTGAGGCCTTAGAGCACCAAGTCTCGGATCAAAAATCTGAACTTGCTAAGGCCCTCCAGAATGCTCAGTGTCGGATTTAGGGTTCCGGCAAAACCCTCAAGGTTCAAACACTAGGGTGCGCACGAAGATCTCTCCCTCCCTCTAGCTCGCTCACTCACCACGATCTCAAAGCTCAGCGCGTCGAACTCGAAGAACAAGGGACACAAGAGTTTATACTGGTTCGGGCCACCGATGAGGTGTAATACCCTACTCCAGTGTGGTGTGGTGGATTGCCTTGTAGGCTGAGGATGAACAAGTACAAGGGAAGAACAGCCTCCTGAAGAAAGGTGCTCTTGTGCTTGGTGAGCTTGTGTTGTGGAGGATGGTTTGAATGATCCGTCCTAGATGAGTTGGGGCCAAATCCGTTCTGCCCCTACGGTGGTAGCTAGTCCTATTTATAGAGGCCCTAGTCCTCTCCCCAAATATTAGGCGGGAAGGGATCCCACAACGGCCAATTTGAAGGGGGACAGCTAGTACAAGCTATCCTGACAAAAGGTGGTCTTCGCCTGCCAAAGGCTCTGGTGGTGACGCCGTCGTGGGCTCCGTGATGACCTCCGTCCTGCCGTCCTGCTGGTCTTGGTGTCGTTGCACTGATATGGAAACCTTTGCCTGATGCCTCGGGACTCCTCGCCTGCGCTTGCCCCTTTAGCACCAAAGAGGCAATGGGTACTCTACGCCCACTGGCGCCCGCCTAGCCTTGGTCGTCACGGCTCACGTCACGGGAACCTCACGAGGTACCCCTCGCCTTGATCTCTCCGCCCCTCGCAAGCCAGCCTAGTGAGGCCGCCCCCGAGGAGGTCTTGTGTCGTTCGCCTCGCGAGGCTTGGCCCCTCGCGAGGGTCTTGAGTGTTTGCCGGTGAAGATGGGCCGTACCAGGCCGCTGGTGGATCCACGCTGTGGGCCGCAGGCAGGCAAGTCTGGGGACCCCCATTCCCAGAACGCCGATAGTAGCCCCCGGGCCCAAGGTGCACTCGGACTTGGCTTTGAGGCGAAGCCAAAGGGCAAGTGCGGAGCGCCGCGGGCCCCAATAGCCCGCGGCCTCGGTTGACGTGTGGCGACTAACGGGACGTGGGCGTCTCCGCTTCCCCATGCTGCCTCGGCAACTGCCCGATTTGACGAGTCCCTAGTACATGCAGAGAAAAACCATCATTACCTGTGATCGTGGGGGTCGCCAGTTGGCCTTTTCCTGCTATAAATGAGGAGAGGGCGGAGCCCCCGTCGCCCATCTCTCCCCATTCTGCTTGCTTCATTGCTAGCAGCGACACCCATGGCGCCGATACGGAGATTCTCGGCCGCAGAGAAGGGAAAAGCCCCCCGCGATGAGCCAGGGTCACTTCCGCCGAAGAAGAGGCTGGCCCACCGCCGCGACGTAGTTGTGAGGCCAGAGGTGTCGAGGCCTTGGTGTAAGCGGCCTCCCCCAGGGTATCCGCTGCCCTTGTATGCCCAGGCCGAGGGCTCCGGAAGCAGAGGCGGCGACCAGCGCTGCCCACGTCGCGGCCGTGGTCACCACACCGTGGTGGCGCGCGCCGTCGTCCCAGGAACCCACGCCTAGGGCTCCTCGCACGAACTCGTGATGTGGGTGGCGATGCCTCCGCGCACTTGGATTCGCTTCCCGCAGTTCTTCTCCGCCGAGATGCTGCCGAGGGGTCCCCTCGAGCTATGGCCGCAGCAGGCCAAGTGCGATGCCCCGGCGACAGGGGCGGAGGTTGAGGTCGTCTCCCCGGGCAAGATCATCATGACTCGCGGCTGGGGTGAGGTCACCCGAGTATGCCGTACAGAGGGCGCCTTCGCCATCCACTTCGAGTACGACGGTGCCTCCATGATGTTCTTCAAGGTCTTCGACGAGGAAGGCCGCCGCTTGGAGTGCTGCCCCAGAGGGGATCATCGGGATGGCGCTGCAGCAGGAGCCAGGCCTGCCGCTGGCCTCGCCAGCTGTTCCTCCGGCAGCAGCGGCGCTTGGGAGTCCAGTGACTCTCCTGAGTTCTACGAGACTCCGGAGACAAGCCATGACAGCTACGTGCCCCCGAGCTCGCGCCGTGCCCGGAGCGCGGCCGCAGCGTCCGGCCGCCGCCATCGCCAGTCGAGGCGGACCCCGTGGGGGCGTGTAAAGGGTCTGTAATGCCTTTTGTTGATATCATCCCTATTATGAAGATTTACGAATGCATGTCCTGCTCCGGCTCGGTCTCCCCTTTCCAACCCCACAGTAGCTTGGTGCTCTACGCCGACAGGTCCCGGCCCCCAGGCAGGCTGCAGCCATCGCTGGTATGCTAGGTCGCGATGCCGTGGTGAAGGCCAGGAGGTGAGCGGCCCGAGGTCCAGTAAGAGCTCCTGAGGAGCGATGCTCAAGAGGTCCCCTTTAGCGTGCAAGCAGCTACCTGAAGGTTGGAAAGGGAGGCGACGTCACTGTAACAGGGCTGCAAGAGATGGGAATCCTATGCCGGAGCGCTCGGCTGACCCGGGTGCGAAACTTATCTTAGCGGTCCAAAGCCGACTCCTTGTGGAGCGCCAGACTCGTGCGTTGATGGCCATAGTGTAGCCAGGTTAGGCCCGTGCGAGCCTCCCCCTCTTTCCCACGCTCTTCTGTGTGCTCTACGTCCTCGGGTCCTGGCCATCGAGCGAGCTCAGCCGCCGCTAGTATGCTAGGTCGCGATGTCGTGGTCAAGGCCAGGGGGTGAGGGCTGGAGAGCCGGTAAGAGCTCCTGAGTCACGATGCTCAGGAGCCCCCCCTTTAACGCACAAGCGAATCACATGGGAAAAGGAGGGAGCCCACGGTGCTGCCTGCTGTCTCCCTCGGGGGTTTCCTGCAGTGTTAGCGCGAGGAGGGGTATGAATTGCAACCACACTTGCCGGTCTGCCACTGGTCATTCCGCAAGAAGATGAAGGCACTGAGGGCCTGGTCAGGTGACGTGCGCGGGCATGCCGCGAGCCAGAGCTCGACCGCTCAGATTTGTCAGCGTTGCAGGGATGGACCCGAGCACAAGCGTCGTGCTAGCATGAGTAGTCTCCGCTGTGGGACGAGCAAGGGGCCGATCGGCGACGCGGGCGGCCGCGGCGAGTGACAATCGAGCAAGTGATGACTATAAATAACTCATGCATGGGAACTGGCTAGCTTAGATAGATGCAAGAATGATACATGCCACTGGGACGGACCCGAGCGGCCTGGGGATGATGCAGCCCAAGGGGCGCCCCCAGTAGAGTAAGCTAAAGACGCAAAAAGGATACATGCCGCAGGGACAGGCCCGTGCAACCTGGGAATAATGCACCCCGAGGGGCGCTCCCAGCTGAATAAACTTGGAAAATGTCACCTGGTTCCGTTGTCGAGGGGGTGTTGGGGAAGCCGAAGACGTGTGATGAAGGGGCTGCTCCTCATGAGCCGCCAGGGCCCTAAACCTCTGGAGGCTCTGGGGGCTCGGGTGGTTCCTTGAGGACCATCTCCATCTCCTCCAGGACTGCGTGATGCCTGGCCTCTTGAGCTGCCAGGGTGCTCCGTAGATGTTGCTGGTAGGTAGCCACCACGTTCGGCAAGCCAAATGGCATGTGAACATAACTGTGAGGTGGGCCCTCGCAGCGCCCAACGCGCGAACGCCAGAAACGCTCCTGAGACGCGGCTCTGTTGAGCCCTGGAATGTCGATGCAGAGGCGCAGCCCGCCATCCTCGCCACCGCCATCCTTGCCAGGATGGGGAGCTGTGCCGGGTGGGCGGCGGTCGCCGCGCATGGTCCTTGCTTCTTGAAGCTCCTGGGTGGCCTTGATGATGAACTCCTGAGCGCTGGGCGCTTCTCGCCTAGTGCCCTCCTGAGGGAAACGTGTCGCGAAGCACGCCTCCACGTGGTGCCCGAGCGCCTCCCTCATGATGTTAGCTAGGTCTGAGGCCCTCCAGAAGAGAGCCCCCGAGCCTTGCCCGAGGAAGGCGCCAGGCGCGCCTTCCTATGCGAGGGAAGGAGGCGCCCCAGGTGTGGGCGCTGATCCTGAGGCGGCGCCGCTCTCCTGTGTCCATGTGCGGAGTAGTTGCTTCTTCTTCTTGGGGATGGCCTCAGGAGGGTACTGGACGCCCTCGCTGTTGGGGTCTTCGATTGCTGCGGCTTGGAAGACGTGCTCCAGGGAGCACACCGCATCTCTTTATTCGCAGGGGACCATGATGATTCCGGTGCTTCCTGGCATCTTGAGGACGTTGTAGCCGTGGTGGGTCACTACCATGAACTTGGCTAATGCCGGACACCCAAGGATGGCGTTGTACGGCAGACGGATGTGCATGACGTCGAAGTCGATGAGCTCGGTGCGGTAGTTGTCGTGCTGGCCGAAGGTGACAGGGAGGCGGACTTGCCCTATCGGGGTGGTGGAGCCATTGGTCACTCCTGAGAAGGGCTTGGTAGGCTGTAGCTGACGTATGGCACTTGGAGGCTGTCGAATGTCTCGACGGATAGGACGTTAAGCCCTGCACCGTCGTCGATGAGGGTCTTGGTGACTTGGACGTTGCTGATGATGGGCGAGCACAGCATCGGGAGGGCGCCGGCGGTCGCCGCGCACTTGAGCTGGTCTGACGTGCTGAATGTGATGGCGCACTTGGACCACCTGACCGGGCGCGTGGCCTCGAGCCTGGGAAGAGCCGCATTCACCTCGCGAGCAAACTGCTTGAAGACGCGTTGGGATGCCGGGGCCTGAGCCCCGCCCAAGATGCAGGCGATTGCGCATGGTTCCTGGAAGCCCCCAGCCCCTCGTCCCGATGGTGGTCGTCATTCCTTCTTGGTGATGGCGGCAGTGGAGGGAGGCCAGCATTGCCCTAAGGGTGGTCCTCACGAGGCTGGTCCCTCCAGGCGCCCTCACGAGGCTGGTCCTGCCAGCGGTCCTCACGAGGCATGTCGCTCCACTCCTGGCAGGGGCCATGGTCGTCCCAGCGTCCTCCACCTCGGCCGTAGCCCCGGTCGTTGCGCTCGGGGTGTTGACCGAAGCGTCCATCTCGAACGGCCCTGAGCTCTTGACAATCGTTGGTGTTGTGGCTGTGTACGTTGTGGAAGGCGCAGAATGGATGGCTGCTCTTGGACAACTCGAGGTGGTCCCGGTCGCGCTTCGTGTCCAGCTCCACCGCGAGCACGGCCACCCCCTTGCGCTTCACGTCCTTGGCCTTGGCCTTCTTCTCCTATGGGTTGGTAGCAGGGAGCTCGAGGAGGGAAAGGCGCCCTTCCTCAGCTCTTGCGCACTTGGTTTCCATGTTGAACAGCTCCAGAGCCGTGCATAGCTCCTCGTGGATGGCGAGCTCCTCCTTCGTCTTGACGTCGCAGACGCCATCGGAAAACGCTGAAATGATGGCCTCGTCCGTCACTTTGGGGATCTTGAGGCGAACACTGTTGAAGCGCTGAATGTACTTCTGCAAGGTCTCTACTGGCTGCTGCTTGATGCGGCGTAGGTCACCCGCGGCTGGCGAGCGGTCGCGAGTGCCCTGGAAGTTGGCGACGAAGCGGTCACGCATCTCACCCCAGGAAGAGATCGACCCCGGGGGCAAGTTCAGGAGCCACGAGCGAGCACCATCCTTGAGAGCCATGGGGAACCAGTTCACCATGACTTTCTCGTCGCCGTTGGCCGCCTCGATGCTCAGCTCGTAGAGCTGCAAGAACTCCGCAGGGTCGGGGGTGCCGTCGTAGCGAGGAGGCAGGTCTGGCATGAACTTGCTCGGCCAGATGATGCAACGTAGCTCTGGAGTGAAGGCGCGGCAGCCTGCTGTGGCCATCGGGACCCTTTGCAGAGGCGGAGCCCGCCCTTGATGTTCGCGCACTGCCACCGCAGGCGGCACGCGGTCTTGTTGTGGTGGCGCCGGGAGTGCAGGAGCGTTTTCTTGCAGCCGGGGAACCTCTTGGCAGCTTCCTTCTTCTCGCGCGGGCGCCCGACACGGTGGGTCGTGCCGGGGGCCGCACGCCTTGGCGCCAGGGCACCGTCTTGGTGCGGAGGTGGCGGAGGCGCCCCGTGGGCTACGTCACCCGCGGCTAGAGGAGGGCGTGGTAGCGAGAGAGACGGGACAGGCGAGCCCCCAGCGGCGCTGACAAGCTCGGCGATGCGGTCTAGCCAGTCCTCGTAGAGGTCGTCGACTAGGCGGTAGCGCAGGAGCTCGCGTGCCATTAGCAGCGCGGCCTGCGCGTCCATGGGTGCACGACGAGCGTGAGACAATGAGCCGGCTGGAGTTAGCGATGGAGTGGCGGTGCGGCCGTCCCGCCGCATAGAGGGGTGCAGCGAGGACGCTTGCTGCTCGTTTCCCGCCGGGCTAGTGGCTGCGTTGGCGGCGGGTGACGGAGAACGACGGGGAGGCCCGCCGACAGGGGCCGTCTGATCGACATGGGCGGCGAGGGCGGCCCGGTGCTCGGCACGGGCTCGACGCGCGTCTGCCATGGATGCGGTGGAGCGGTGGAACATGGATCAATGGAAGGAAAGCTTCAGCGCACCCCCACCACTGTCAATTTCGGCACAGAAATGACATTGATTCTTGTTGGACCTTCTTGATCAACTACAAGTAATCTCTCAAGTGCAGGTGTGTCCTGGATGACCATACTGTGGTCCACCTTTTGTGATGTCTTCCTGCCGCACCAGCAACACACATAAATAGTCCGGAGAGTCATGGAGGTGATGTGGAAGGTACTCAACCCATTGATCGCCTGAAGACGAATTTACTCGAGTGCAGTACATCCACGGAGCAGGCGCTCCATGTCACCCTTTGAGAGGCAGACGACGACGAGCTCGAGGTGCTTCAGTCATGGTAGAATAAGAGCGGGCGCGTCATTAAGGGGCGGGAAATGGCAGTTCCTCAACTTGGCGATGTGCAGCGTGGGCGCGAGGCGGAGTGCGGGCGTTGGCAACGACCGCATATGCCCATCATCAAAAGTGAGCTCCTCGAGCTGATCTAGGGCGGGGGATTGGAACCAGTCATCAAGCTTGGCTCAGTCCTTGCCGTTGGAACGGAACTTGCCCATTCTAAGGCCTTTGGTTGGGCCAAGGTGACTGCCGAGGATCTTGGAGAAGGCATCCAAGCTTTTGCGATATCCATGGCAGAGCTCGTGGGTGTCGATGAGGTCGAGAGGGATGGAGTTCCATAGGGGGCGCCACCGCCGGGAAAGGAGGGTTGTCCGCACCCCTTATTTGATTGGGAGGAGGGAGATGATGACTCTCAACATATCATCGGGGAGGCTGCTGATTAAGTCTAGGCCTGCTGGAGTCGCTTGCGGTTCTAGCTCGCCCCGCCTCCGCTTGTTGGTAGCACCGTTCTCCACCTCCGGAGTCTCCTTGTCAGCGGCGCTTTCTGATAGAAATGGGAGTACATGGAATATTTAGTTAAAACAGGGCAATAGAAAAGTGCATTGGTAACTAGAAGTTATTAGGTAGGAATATAGTAAGATAAGGGAATAACAATTGGTTGCTTAAATACTACACAATTCATTTGACATTGCTGGGTAAGTCAACATATGCAGATAGTTGAAAAGAAAACTTACTTCAAACAAAGTCTGGATGGATGATTTTGTCGGGGAAGTTAGCATATATCTCATGACCAGGCCCTTCTATGTGCAGTGCGATTTTATTGCCAGCTTTCAGTACATAAAACTTTGCAATTTCATTCCAAAGCCAGTGCCAAAATAGGAGTCACCACGTTCATCAAGTCTTACAGTAACAACGATTGTAAATCCATGGTTTGTGCGCAGTATGACATTCGTGGAGCCTTTATGTATGTAAAGGGAAAAATTGTGCACTACATAATCTGTTGCATAGCGAGGGATGTCCTGCAGAAAATGGTAGGGTTGTTAAAGAAAATATGGTAACATGCAAATATGGGCCCAAATTGAAAGAATGGTACAGCAGTTGAAATCGAAGGACAAAAGTCTATAATTAAACAGATAGGGTAAACATGATGTCATGGAAATATGAGAGTAATCGAAAGAACAATACATCATTAATTTGCCTAATATAGAAAGAAGAGGGAAAAAAATCCCCTTTGACGTATATGGTGCATGTGGCACCTTTTATCCAAATGTAGCAATATTTAGAATATGTTCAGGAAAGTAGGCCATGCCAACCGATTTAGGGTGAGATTGAACATACCGCACGCGTCCTCAAGTTATCTGGTATGATGAGATGGAATCTCTGGCGGCGGTCGCCAAGTCCTGAAGTATCGGCGCACTGTACATTTTATGAATGAAAGAAAACCCTCAAATCAGCTCGAATAAAAATGAATTCACGGCGATTTCCGCCGGGTGATTAAAGGAGGCAGATGAACTAGGATAAGAGATGAGATAATATCTCGTTAAATTAGTTACCTTGTCGTCCATGAGAAAGAACCCTCAGTACGGCAGATTCCCCAACCGAGCGGAGCTGGGTCGACCGCGAGCAGCGTCGAGAAACTCGATGGCGATAGGCGGCGGCAAGCGGGAGTAGCGAAATGCGGTGGGCTTTGCCGGCAGCCTGGTGGCGGCGGCAGGCGTCGTGCTAAGTGTTTACCGCCGTGATAGGCGGTGCCATGGCATAGACACGGAGGAGCATGTGCAGGTGTGAATGGGGAATGTACCGGAGGGGCCGATGTGGGTGGCGCGCGGGGTGAGGGTTTTTGTGACGTGGGGATGGTGAGGGTTTTCTTTTTTCTTTTTTGAATTTGGTGGTGAGGGTTTTCTGTCCCACAAAGAATTTTGGGGGCGACGGTTTGCTAGAGCGAACCATGTGTGATTGACGCAGCAGGCAAAGTGATAGTCATTGCACACGGTTCCAATTTTGGGAACCGTGTGTGATTGACGTACTACCCCCGTCCTGGTTTATTGGTCCCCCGTTGTAATTTTTACCAAAATTTGGTGAAATATTTAACATACTCAGACATACATGATAAGCGTACACGTACATAAGCATAGTTCAACCATAAGTACATAGTTCAACCGTCATTAAGCATACTCAAGCATACATAGTTGATCCATCCCACATCTCATCTCACATGCGGCCGGCACGATCCTGAAGCTTCTCCAGGTACTCGGCGTACGCGCCGTGCGCCACCCTGCGAGAATACTTCTGCTTGAAGTAGCCAACGGCCCGTCCTCTTGCATGCGCAAGAACACTTAGATACGCGTCATGAATCTTGTGGTTGCAAAATGGGCATCCATAGCCATCGTTCCAGGTCCTAATACGCCTGTTATGCATTCCCGCATAAAGCTCCCTCAGGATTCGCATCTTGTACCTCCTCTGGGCATCTTCATCCTCACTGTCCACATCGTCAGACAGCACCTATACTAGTAAAACAAATTTGGCATCAAATCATTGAGTACATGCCGTGAAGTAGGATTAAGAATTTATGGCTATTTATTTATACATATTCAGAGATTATGGTTCGATTTTTAAGCACAGTCGTCTATGTACAGACCAATCTTGAAAAAAATAATGGCAGGAACATATGTAGGTCATTGAAAATCAATTGTCAAGTCCTGGCTAGGAATTATTAGCACGAACACTAACCCTAGTCGGATTACTAGCAGAAATCATTTGCACAGATGAAACAACTAATCACTTATCACCTATACCATTCAAACAATCAATACACTACACGGATCTAATGAAACTTACTCAGATTTCATGGATTGGGAGAACATAACCACAAGATTTCTATTCCAAAAAGGGGGAGGCAGGAGTAACCAAAGTTACCCTATGATCTATTTGACACATAAATGGGTATAGATGACTAACCAGCTGTCCGTCGACGTCGGAGTCATCGCCGGAGTGGTCGTCGGAGTCGGTGTGGAACTCCGCCTCCGGCTGTGGAAGCTCGACGTCGTCGACGACGTCAGGGTGCAGCGATAACTCACGGCGGTGATGGCAACCTCTGTCTCCATCTCCACATCGTGCTCCGGTGCTTTAGCAGCCCCGGTGTCGCCACTCCCTCCGATGGGGCGCTTCGGTGGCATCCTCATACACTGACGGCTTTGAGGACTGAGAGCGGCATCGAGGTTGCAAGCGGAGAGAGAGGATTGTGTGTGCGTAGCGAGGATGGGGGGTGCGGCCGCTTGGGCGCACCATTAATATGGAGTAGTGGGAGTTGTGCGAGAGAGGCGGGCGGCGGTCAAACCGATGGCTCGCCTCCCGGTGAGCCTGTGCACCGGACTGCTGGCATGCCTACCAAAGTTTCACACAGCTACTCGCACGCCTCCCAATGACACTGCGCAGCGAGCACACCTCCGTCAATTCACACACCTGCACGCACGCCTCCCCGTCTGCCTGCACGGCGGACTGCTGCATGCGTCCGGTTGCTACCTCTTGAGCACTGCGTTGGTTTTCCCTTGAAGAGGAAAGGGTGATGCAGCAAAGTAGCGTAAGTATTCCCCTCAGTTTTTGAGAACCAAGGTATCAATCCAGTAGGAGGCTACACGCAAGTCCCTCGCACCTACACAAACAAATAAATCCTCGCAACCAACGCGATAAGGGGTTGTCAATCCCTACACGGTCACATACGAGAGTGAGATCTGATAGATATGATAGGATAATATTTTTGGTATTTTTGTGATAAAGATACAAAGTAAAGTAAAAAAAATAAAAACGGCAAAAGAAATAGCTTGTTGACGGGAGATTAATATGATGGAAAATAGACCCCGGGGCCATAGGTTTCACTAGTGGCTTCTCTCAAGAGCATAAGTATTTTACGGTGGGTGAACAAATTACTGTTGAGTGATTGACAGAATTGAGCATAGTTATGAGAATATCTAGTTATGATCATGTATATAGGCATCACGTCCGAGACAAGTAGACCGACTCCTGCCTGCATCTACTACTATTACTCCACACATCGACCGCTATCCAGCATGCATCTAGAGTATTAAGTTCATAAGAACAGAGTAACGCTTTAAGCAAGATGACATGATGTAGAGGGATAAATTCACGCAATATGATAAAAAAAACCCCATCTTGTTATCCTCGATGGCAACAATACAATAGGTAGGTATGGTGGCTGTTTTGAGGAAGATATAAGGAGGTTTATGTGTGAAAGAGCGTATCATATCACGGGGTTTGGATGCACCGGCGAAGTTTGCACCAACTCTCAATGTGAGAAAGGGCAATGCACGATACCGAAGAGGCTAGCAATGATGGAAAGGTGAGGGTGCGTATAATCCATGGACTCATCATTAGTCATAAAGAACTCACATACTTATTGCAAAAATCTACAAGTCATCAAAAACCAAGCACTACGCGCATGCTCCTAGGGGGATAGATTGGTAGGAAAAGACCATCGCTCGTCCCCGACCGCCACTCATAAGGAGGACAATCAAAGAACACCTCATGTTTCAAATTTGTTACATAACGTTCACCATACGTGCATGCTACGGGACTTGCAAACTTCAACACAAGTATTTCTCAAATTCACAACTACTCAACTAGCACAACTTTGATATCACTACCTCCATGTCTCAAAACAATCATCAAGCATCAAACTTCTCTTAGTATTCAACACACTCATAAGAACGTTTTTACTATTCTTGAATACCTAGCATATTAGGATTATTTAAGCAAATTACCATGGTATTTAAGACTCTCAAAATAATATAAGTGAAGCATGAGAGGTCAATAGTTTCTATAAAACAAATCCACCACCGTGCTCTAAAAGATATAAGTGAAGTACTAGAGCAAAAACTATATAACTCAAAAGATATAAGTGAAGCACATAGAGTATTCTAATAGTTTCCGAATCATGTGTGTCTCTCTCAAAAAGGTGTGTACAGCAAGGATGATTGTGTTAAACTAAAAATCAAAGACTCAAATCATACAAGACGCTCCAAGCAAAACACATATCATGTGGTGAATAAAAATATAGCTCCAAGTAAAGTTACCGATGGAAGTAGACGAAAGAGGGGATGCCTTCCGGGGCATCCCCAAGCTTTGGCTTTTTGGTGTCCTTAGATTATCTTGGGGGTGCCATGGGCATCCCCAAGCTTAGGCTCTTGCCACTCCTTGTTCCATAATCCATCAAATCTTTCACCCAAAACTTGAAAACTTCACAACACAAAACTTACAAAAAATCTCGTGAGCTCCGTTAGAGAAAGAAAACAAAAGACCACTTCAAGGTACTGTAATGAACTCATTATTTATTTATATTGGTGTTAAACCTACTGTATTCCAACCTCTCTATGGTTTATAAACTCTTTTACTAGCCATAGATTCATCAAAATAAGCAAACAACACACGAAAAACAGAATATGTAAAAAACAGAACAGTCTGTAGTAATCTGTGACTAACGCAAACTTCTGGAACTCCAAAAAATCAGCCAAAATAGGAAGACCTAGAAAATTTGTTTATTGATCATCAGCAATTGGAATCAATATTTTATCACGTTCTGGTGATTTTTAACAATTATTTTCGTGAACAGAAAGTTTCTGGAATTTTCTGCAAGATCAAATAACTATCATCCAAGAAGATCCTATAGGTTTAACTTGGCACAAACACTAATTGAAACATAAAAACACATCTAACCAGAGGATAGAACAAGTATTTATTCCTAAGCAGAAGCAAAAAGCAAAAAACTAAAAATAAAATTGGGTTGCCTCCCAACAAGCGCTATCGTTTAACGCCCCTAGCTAGGCATAAAGGCAAGGATAGATCTAGGTATTGCCATCTTTAGTAGGCAATCCATAAGTGGCTCTCATAATAGATTCATATGGTAATTTTATTTTATTCCTAGGGTAGTGTTCCATGCCTTTCTTTAATGGAAACTGGAATCTAATATTCCCTTCCTTCATATCAATGATTGCACAAATCGTTCTAAGGAAAGGTCTACCAAGAATAATAGGACATGAAGGATTGCAATCTATGTCAAGAACGATAAAATCTATGGGCACTTAGTTCCTATTTGCAACAATAATAACATCATTAGTTCTTCCCATAGGTTTCTTAATAGTGGAATCCGCAAGGTGCAAGTTTAAAGAGCAATCATCAAAATCACGGAAACCTAACAAATCACACAAAGTTTTTGGAATCGTGGAAACACTAGCACCCAAATCACACAAAGCATAGCATTCATGATCTTTAATCTTAATTTTAATTGTAGGTTCCCACTCATCATAAAGTTTTCTAGGGATAGACTCTTCCAACTCAAGTTTTTCTTCATAAGATTGCATCAAAGCATCAACGATATGTTTGGTAAAAGCTTTATTTTGACTATAAGCATGAGGAGAATTTAGCACGGATTGCAAAGGAAATACAATCTATCAAAGAGCAATTGTCATAAATAAATTCCTTGAAATCCAAAATAGTGGGTTTATTAATATCTAATGTTTTGATCTCTTCAATCCCACTTTTATCAATTTTAGCATCAAGATATAAAAACTCCGAATTTTTGGAACGCCTTCTAGGTAAAGGTGGATCATATTCAATCCCATCATTATCAAGATTCATATTGCAAAACAAAGATTTAATAGGGGACACATCAATAACTTTTAGATCTTCATCTTTATTTTCATAGAAATTTGAAGAACACGCTTTCATAAAGCAATCTTTCTTAGCACGCATCCTAGCAGTTCTTTCTTTGCAATCATCAATGGAAATTCTCATGGCTTTGAGAGACTCATTGATACCATGCTTAGGAGGAATAGATCTCAGTTTCAAAGAATCAACATCAAGAGAAATTCTATCAACGTTCCTAGCCAATTCATCAACTTTAAGCAATTTTTCTTCAAGCAAGGCATTGAAATTCTTTTGCGAGTTCATAAATTCCTTAAAACTATTCTCAAATTCAGAGGGCATCTTATTAAAGTTTCCATAAGAATTGTTGTAGGAATTACCATAATTATTAGAGGAATTACTAGGATAAGGCCTAGGATTGAAGTTCCCTCTATACGCGTTGTTACCAAAATTATTCCTACCAACAAAATTCACATCCATAGATCCATTATTATTCTCAATCAAAGTAGACAAAGGCATATCATTAAGATCAGAAGAAACACTCTTAGTAGCAAATAGTTTCATAAGTTCATCAATCTTTCCACTCAAAACATTAATTTCTTCTATCGCATGCACTTTTTTATTAGTAGATCTTTCAGTGTGCCATTGAGAATAATTAAACATAATATTATCTAGGAGTTTAGTAGCTTCTCCTAAAGTGATTTCCATAAAAGTGCCTCCCGCGGCCGAATCTAAAATATTTCTAGAAGAAAAATTCAATCCGGCATAAATTTTATGTATAATCATCCACAAATTCAAACCATGCGTAGGGCAATTACGTATCATTAATTTCATCCTCTCCCAAGCTTGTGCAACATGTTCATGATCAATTTGCTTAAAATTCATAATATCGTTTCTAAGAGAGATAATCTTAGCGGGAGGAAAATACTTAGAGATAAAAGCATCTTTGTACTTTTTCCAAGAATCGATACTATTTTTAGGCAAAGACGAAAACCAAGCTTTAGCACGATCTCTAAGCGAAAAAGGAAATAGCTTCAATTTAACAATATCATTGTCAACATCTTTCTTCTTTTGCATGTCACACAAATCAACGACGCTATTTAGATGAGTAGCGGCATCTTCACTAGGAAGGCCGGAGAATTGATCTTTCATGACAAGATTCAACAAAGCGGCATTGATTTCACAAGATTCAGTATCGGTAAGAGGAGCTATCGGAGTGCTAAGGAAATCATTATTGTTGGTATTGGTAAAGTCACATAATTTGGTATTATCTTGAGCCATCGTGACAAGCAAGCAATCCAAGACACGAGCAAACAAGAAGCAAGTGAAAAAAGAGGCGAACGAAAAAGAGAGGGCGAATAAACGGCAAGGGTGAAGTGGGGGAGAGGAAAACGAGAGGCAAATGGCAAATAATGTAATGCGGGAGATAAGGGTTTGTGATGGGTACTTGCTATGTTGACTTTTGCGTAGACCTCCCTGGCAACGGCGCAAGAATTCCTTCTTGCTACCTCTTGAGCACTGCGTTGGTTTTCCCTTGAAGAGGAAAGGGTGATGCAGCAAAGTAGCGTAAGTATTTCCCTCAGTTTTTGAGAACCAAGGTATCAATTCAGTAGGAGGCTACACGCAAGTCCCTCGCACCTACACAAACAAATAAATCCTCGGAACCAACGCGATAAGGGGTTGTCAATCCCTACATGGTCACTTACGAGAGTGAGATCTGATAGATATGATAGGATAATATTTTTGGTATTTTTGTGATAAAAGATGCAAAGTAAAGTAAACAAAATAAAAACGGCAAAAGAAATAGCTTGTTGACGGGAGATTAATATGATGGAAAATAGACCCGGGGGCCATAGGTTTCACTAGTGGCTTCTCTCAAGAGCATAAGTATTTTACGGTGGGTAAACAAATTATTGTTGAGAAATTGACACAATTGAGCATAGTTATGAGAATATCTAGGTATGATCATGTATATAGGCATCACGTCCGAGACAAGTAGACCGACTCCTGCCTGCATCTACTACTATTACTCCACACATCGACCGCTATCCAGCATGCATCTAGAGTATTAAGTTCATAAGAACAGAGTAACGCTTTAAGCAAGATGACATGATGTAGAGGGATAAATTCATGCAATATGATAAAAAAAACCATCTTGTTATCCTCGATGGCAACAATACAATACGTGCCTTGCTGCCCCTACTGTCACTGGGAAAGGACACCGCAAGATTGAACCCAAAGCTAAGCACTTCTCCCATTGAAGAAAGATCAATCTAGTAGGCCAAACCAAACTGATAATTCGAAGAGACTTGCAAAGATAACCAATCATACATAAAAGAATTCAGAAGATTCAAATATTGTTCATAGATAAACTTGATCATAAACCCACAATTCATCGGTCTCAACAAACACACCGCAAAAGAAGATTGCATCGAATAGATCTCCACAAGAGAGGGGGAGAACATTGTATTGAGATCCAAAAAGAGAGAAGAAGCCATCTAGTTAATAACTATGGACCCGAAGGTCTGAGGTAAACTACTCACACTTCATCGGAGAGGCTATGGTGTTGATGTAGAAGCCCTCTGTGATCGGTGCCCCCTCCGGCGGAGCTCCGGAACAGGCCCCAAGATGGGATCTCGTGGGTACAGAAGGTTGCGGCGGTGGAATTAGGTTTTTGGCTCCGTATCTGACCGTTTGGGGGTACGTAGGTATATATAGGAGGAAGGAGTACTTCGGTGGAGCAACATGGGGCCCATGAGGGTGGAGGGCGCGCCCGGGGGGTAGGCGCACCCCCCTACGTCGTGGCTTCCGGCTTGATTTCTTGACGTAGGGTCCAAGTCCTCTGGATCATGTTCGTTCTGAAAATCACGTTCCCGAAGGTTTCATTCCGTTTGGACTCCGTTTGATATTCTTTTTCTGCGAAACTCTGAAATAGGCAAAAAACAGCAATTCTGGGATGGGCCTCCGATTAATAGGTTAGTCCCAAAAATAATATAAAAGTGAATAATAAAGCCCAATAATGTCCAAAACAGAAGATAATATAGCATGGAGCAATCAAAAATTATAGATACGTTGGAGACGTATCACCTGTCAACTCACGCCTGCTCGCACGCCACATGGGTCGCGCGGCGACACGTATATTGTTTTTCTATTTGGATGATTAATGCTGCCGCTTTATTGCTTAACCGAAGCATGGCACGTATCCATTGTTGGTCTAACGCTCATGGTTCGAATAAATAATCCGTTTGGGATATTGGTTCCCAATTATTAATAATCTCCCGTCTGTAATTAGATAAAGATTACATCAAAACTGGTCTCAAATTGGACAAAAAAAGTACAATGCCACTTTGTATTGGTGTCCATATGACAACACGATAAGTTTCATGAACTTCAAATAAGTTTTGGATGTACTAGAATTTAAAAATCAAGATTCTCAATGTTTGAAATTTGTTGCACGGGGAGTAAACATGCACCCAGTGAGACACATGTGTTTTTGCAATCCATTTAGGTGCACTGTCACGTGTGCATGTAGCTCAAATTTGATTTTTGCACATTATACCCATAGAAAATCAATCAATGTACTAAAACATCTTAATGATCTTTGTGATTTTTTTGAAATTAAAATGTCCCCCCTTTGGTAACATGTATGTTCACCGCAGGATAATTAATTTAACATGCATCATAGTTGCGGTGGATTCGCGGTGTGTGTGTGGGTGTGTGCGTCTGGGGGTGGCGGGTGGCTCGCAGTACACTACCAGTTGTGAGCCACCGTGTGGGTTGGCCGTTTTGTTAGGCAGGCTGGTGCCACATCAGAGTCGTGAAATCGTTATTTAAAACATTACACAACCCTTTCATACATAAATGTTTTGGCCACATGCAGTCGATGGTTGTCCTACACGACACTCGATACTCGCGTGTGACGCTTTTTGTGGGCCCGCGAGGTCGTCGTCCATCACTTTGACGAACAGCCGGCGGTGAGGTTAATTTGACCAGCAAGGTATAATCTTTTTTGTTTGTGTTATGGTGGTATATAGTACGCATCGAAGAGGTGGGAGCGGACTAGCATATATACTATATGTATGCGTCCGTGAACAAGTACACCTCACTCAGTGTCAGGACTTTTTGGTTACCGAGGACCGTGCCACATCAAAATTGTGAAATTGGTTATTCAAACATCACACAACACCTTTTTGGGCCACATGCATATATATCCTAGCTAGGACACTCACGTGTGACGCTTCCATCTGTGGGCCCACGAGGCCATCGTCGATGGATGCATGCATCACTTTGACCTACATCGGGAGGGGTTAATTAATTTCACCATCAATGAGGATTCTTTTGGGTTGTACATATATTATGGCAGGGGCATATAGTATGCGGTGAAGAGGGGGGAAGGGGACCATCATATGTAGTACGCTTGATATGAACCTCGCTCTGTGTGGGTGCATGGTTTACGGTTTTTGAGGCATGTGGCACATCAAAGTTGTGCATTTTGGGTATTCAACATATATATGTTTGGCACACATGCAAAGCGGTGGTGGTTGTCCTCTCGCACCCACTTAAGCGGTTATCAGCGATATCGATGCTTTCCATCTGTGGGCCCGCTTGGTCCATCACTTCTTTTTGCCTGACAACAAGAGAGGTTAATTTGACTTAGGAGGAGATTATTATTTTTGCTCTGGGATGACATGCATGATACACTTTGAGCACACACATATGGATGTGTACGCATGAATCCCTCCCATCGAGTCAAAGTGGCTAGTACAACGACACCATCATGAATCGATCTAGCTCTGTGTGGGGAGCTAGTGTACGATTTTTGACACACGCGCCAGATCAATGTTCTGTATTCAAACATGCATGCATGCATCACCTCCATACATATGCATGTAGTGGTTTCCTTCGAACGATACACTCCCTCGTGTGGTTATCGGCGACAAGCCTATATATTTGTGGGCCCGCACGGACATCCATGATCACCTTGACCAACAACAAGATAGGTTACCATGGCGGATTCTTCATTTGGTTAGTGTTATCGTAGTATAGGTCATGGTGAGATTCAGACCTAATTAAGTTTGAGCGCATATACTATGCACGCATGCATGCGTATATGAATCCCCATAGTTGGCTTGAAGTGTGGTGTAACATACATATGCTTCGTCAACCTAACCCTCACTCAGTGTGGGGATTTCTAGTTCGAAATCACGGTACCACATCAAAGTTGTTCATTGTTACTCAAAAACACACCTCTCCATACATATGTTTGGGCCACACGCATGCAGTGGTTGTCTTCGAGGACTAGCTACTTGCGTGATTATTGGCGAGCTAGCGCATCTCCGGGTCCGCATGGACGGACATCACTTTGACCAACAACAAGAGAGAGGTTGTACGGCCAAGGTGGATTATTCTTCGTCTGTTTTACGATCCATCTTGGTGAGATATATGCCTCTCTAGCCCGCCGACTGAAAGTGTGTGTGTGGGGGGGGGAGGGGGTTGCTACATCGCACTTTGCTAGGTGAACCTCGGTTGGGGGGCATGCATTCATAGCTTAAATAGGATTCCTTCGTGGCGACACGCGGGGGGGGGGGGGGGGGGGTGGGGGCTGCTAGCTACTTCGCACTTTGCTAGGTGAACCTCGGTTGGGGGGGAGGGGGCATGCTCATAGCTTAGGATTCCCTTCGTGCCGACACGAGGGGGGCTGCTAGCTACTTCGCACTTTGCTAGCTGAACCTCGGTTGGGGGGGCATGTGCATTCATAGCTTAGGATTCCCTTCGTGCCGACACGAGGGAGGGGTGGCTGCTAGCTACTTCGCACTTTGCTAGGGTGAACCTCGGTTGGGGGGGCATGCATTCATATCTTAGCTAGGATTCCCTACGTGCCGACACGAGGGAGGGGGGCTGCTAGATACTTCGCACTTTGCTAGGTGAACCTCAGTTGGGGGGGGGGGGAATGCATTCATAGATTAGGAATCCCTTCGTGCTTACACGAGGGAGGGGGGCTCCTAGCTCTACTTCACACTTTGCTAGGTGAACCTCGGTTGGGGGGCATGCATTCATAGCTTAGGATTCCCTTCGTGTCGACACGAGGGAGGGGGGCTGCTAGCTACTTCGCACTTTGCTACGGTGAACCTCGGTTGGGGGGCATGCATTCATATATAGCTTAGGATTCCCTTCGTGCCGACACGAGGGAGGACGGGGGCTGCTAGCTACTTTGCACTTTGCTAGGTGAACCTCGGTTGAGGGGGAGGGGGCATGCATTCATATATAGCTTAGGATTCCCTTCGTGCTGACACGAGGGAGGAGGGGGCTGCTAGATACTTCGCACTTTGCTAGGTGAACCTCGGTTGAGGGGGAGGGGCATGCATTCATAGCTTAGGATTCCCTTCATGCCGACACGAGAGGGTGGGAGCAAGCAATACCGTGCGCTTTGCGAGAAAGGTGCCACATCGAAGTTGCATTTGGTATTATGAAAATCAAACCACCCTTTTGATACATAAATTTGGTCCACATGCAAGTGTGTTCGTGTTCTGACCCTCTCCCGCGTCATTTTTCGCCAAATTTATGAAAATTAGATAAGTCGGATGACGCAATAGACACAGTTCACTCAAACTAACCCTGTGCCATGCCGGTGCACCTGTCACGCACACATCCGCACAGTACATTGGGCTCCACGAGGCTCCCCCTCTCAAAAATACATGCCCGCTTCGAGGGTTTTTCTGTTTCCTAACACACGGTTGTTATCTCCGGACCGTGTGCAATGTTTCTTGTTCCCAATCCCGCCTGCATCGAAAATATCTGCCCGCCTCGAGGGTTTTTCTTTTTCATAACACACGGTTGTTATCTCCGGACCGTGTGCGATGCACTATCATCAAAATTTTCAATAGCCCCGCATTTCACTCCCGCGTAGTAAAATTTTCAGTACCCGCGTCATTTCCTCAAACACCCCGCGCCCCCTCCACACACACACACACCAAAACCTCCTCGGGCGTGCGCGCGCACACACACACACTCGCTCGAAACCCTATCGAAGTCCCCGCTGCCGCCGCCGCTGCTGCAAGGCCTCCATTGCCAACATCTGCCGGTTTGCCCGTGCAGCTTACCCACCGATCTCCATACCCAGGTCGCTCTGAGTTTCTTAGATGACGCCTGCCAAACGCCCCCTTTCCCACAGATCCCCATCCCCATCCCCATCCCCCACTCCAGAGCGTCGCAGCCTAAGCCCGGCTACGCTTCCCGTGGAGCTCAAGGAGCGACTGGCCCAAAAGAGGTGTATAACGGTCTCTTCGCCCGACATCACCGAGGAAGCTGACGACCATTACTGGCGGCAGGCACTCAAGCAGCAGGCTAGAGTATGCGGGCATGTCTCGTCTGCCGGCTACAACATCGAGGTCATCGACAGCGACGCCCTGAGGTGGGCTGTGTCATAGGTTAAGTGGCCCACCCCAACCCCTCGGGTTCAACCGCCGCCGATCTCATCCATGGCCCCGCCGCTGATCTCCTCTGGCTCGCTGTCAACAATTTGCCATTCTACATCGCCATCGAGCCCCTTTTGTCATTTCTGAAGGACACGTTCTGCGACGCTGGCTTGGGATCCACAGCTTCCAAGTCAGACCTCATCGACGGCGACCACGAGGAGAGCACCCTCTCCGGCTCTTCCAAGGGGAAAGAGCCCATATGCTCTTCCAAGGGGAAAGCGCCCGTCTGCGACATGAGGGAGGGCACCCTACAGTCGTGCTCTTCCAAGGGGAAGGAGCCCATCTGCGACAACATGGAGCGCATCCAGGGTCCGTGCTCTTCCCACGGGAACGAGCCCATCTGTGACAAGTGAGGAAACCCATGATTTGTTTATTTCAGTTGTTCACAATGTGATGCTCTATATGTGCAATTATTTACTGTGCAGTACATTTCATCAATCCAGTTTTAAACATACCGATAGGAATGCATATATTTGCTTGCTGTTAAGCCTATTATAGCTAGCATATGCCTCTTTTAAAGTTTTTTGATTGTTCGGTTGTTTGTAGTTAGCATATGTTCAGTTTCAAATGCTATCTTTGGTTGTCCGTAGTATGCCTTGTTTATTCCAGTTATTCACAACGTGATATTCTATATGTGCAAGTATGAACTGTGCAGTTCAATTTCATCAGTACCAGTTTCAACAATACCACTATGAATGACTACATTTGGTTGCTGGATCTTGTAGTTAACACGCCTTTCCATTTTTATTTAACCATAACCAGTGTACTTAGACCGGCATAATACCAGTTTGAATGACCATGTTTTCTTGTTGTTAAATGTTAGGCTTGTTGCAGTTAGCACACCTTTCCACTTGTTTTGCTTTACTAGCGTGCTTAAACCTGCACACTGAAGCTATCTTTTGGAGATTATTTTGTCTGCTATGTGTAATTTTGGTTGATGTTTAGCCTGTTGTGCTTAACATGCTTCTTGATGTACCTACACAGGACAATTTTGGGAACGACTACTGTTTTCCATCGAGGTTAGTTTCATCCCATGGCTTATATCTGCTCACTATTCAGGATATCCGTAGCTGGTACCATATAGGCCGGCGGCTGATAAGGGACTAATCGGTGAATCGGGCTTTTAACTGAATATATTTGCAACCCATTTTTCCTTTGGTTAACTAGGGCCATATGTAATATATCTGAGGCTACATAGCAACATGCACTGTACTTAATGTCTAAATATGCAATCCTAGGCTACATAGCGACAAGGAAGAGTGTTACATTAATGTTCTAATGATGTCTAGATATACGTAGAAGAGCAGCAGCAACAACAACAACAACACAACCCTGTTTTGATACTCGACTTAGCTAGAGGTTAGAGCTAGTTTCTAGCTCATTACTAACCCTGAACTAACTCCATCCAAAGAGTTGTTTGGACGGCAGGGTTAGATTGACAATAAATGCACTAGGAGAACTAGCTCCAATTAGCACCTCTTGGGTTGGATACTAGTATTTTTTTGGGTGGGTTATAGATGCAACTAGCTCAAACTAGCCCTCATGTTTAGATATACTTTAGGTCTATTTGAGCCCGAACTAGCTCAAACTAACTGTAACCCATGGATACAGCAGCAGATAATTTTTAAGAACGAACTAAACTCCTTCTGGCCCATAATATCAGATGTTAATTCATCTAATATGTGAGTATATTGGATGTTATAAGATACTCCCTCCGTTCCTAAATATTTGTCTTTTTAGAGATTTCAAATGGACTACCACATACGGATGTATATAAACATATTATAAAAGAGTGTTGTACTACATCATTGTGCCATTGCTGTTTAGCTTCTAATATTAACTTGGTGCTTTTAGGTACATATGTCATTGGTAAAGATCCGCGTTTCGACCCTTTCTGCATATGTGGCAATGAGATATCGATGAACTTGCATCAAGTGAGGAAGCTGATAAAGACTATTAGTAAAATGGGTCCAAAGATGGCAATGAAGCTATTTGTTTACACTTTATCCAAGACAACAGTGAACTGCAGGATGGTAAGTAAGAACTCTGCAGCCTTCTTTTTACTGCCCATAATGAGTTGTGTTAGATGACAATGTCTGAAATCTTATTCCTTTGCAGTGGTTGCCAAAGCAGTTTACTCAAGATTACCTCTCAAACTACATGATTGGTGGGCATGCAAAGGTTAAGTATTTCTACCAGAACACGATGATTATCTAGATGTTTTCATGAAGACCGTGAAGGATGGGCAGTCGGCCATCACAAGGGGTTGGACTAGAGTTGTGCGTGCCTTTTGCATGGAGGAGGGCACAATATGGGCATTCCGCTTCACCTGATTCAGCAACCAGAATATATTTCGCCTCTTTCTTTACCGTCTTTATTAGTACAAGTATACAACTGTGGTTCATCATTCTTTATTTGGTTCTTATGTAATTCTTGAACATATGTACCTATGAATCGAATAATGCATTGGTTGTTTGAACCTGATGGATATGAATAAAGTTGTAGCATACATTCAAATTCAAATCCAAATCTGGTACAATTTGGAAAAGCAACAATTAAATTACGGTGAAATTACGCTCTACAGGTTGTTACGGCACACACGGTTGGTAAAACACAAACGTTTGCGATATGCACCATAATCCGAGATGGTTCACAGAGAGGAAATGTGTGCAAGCATGCACACAGTTGCCGTTTGCAAAGCGTGTGCGATGTCAAATAATATCACAAATGGTGCGGGCAAACTAAACGTTTGTGTTAGTTGCCTTATCGTACATGATTTGCAACCATGAACTGTTTCTGATGAAGTATGCATCGTAAACGTTGCACCACAGAATAGCGTGTGTGATAGTTGTCGTGTACGACGATGTTATGATGGTCCGACATTTCGTAATCCTGTCCGACACTCATATGACGATTAGCTAATCTTCTAAACGGTGAATCGTTTGTGATGGGCCACGCATCATACATGTTCTATAATAGTAAACCGTTTGTGATGGGATGCGCATCGTAAACGTAGCACCACAGAATACCGACTGCGATGGCAATGCGAGCAGAAACGAGTAGGAGTACTGTAGGGGCCCTATCCCCGGCGGTTTCTGCGTCATGTGGGACGGATCCCCCTATCGCCCACAATCACTTGGAGACGGTTCCAGATGCCGTCGCGGAAAGGGGTTTTAAACCCTTTTTTTAGGACCGACGCGCACCAGTGGCCAGTGCTCAACGGACATCATATTTGAGGAGATGTATCTATGTTGTCCGATCCTGTATTATGAAATGAAGCTTATGTATCGTATATTGCCTGTTTTGCTTTGAGATATCTCCTCTTGTGTGGCCGTTTATGATATCTGAGAGTTGGCCAGTCGTCGGCTTCGGCCCCCACGTAGGTAGTACAGGGGTGTTCGGGATAGCACCTAAACACACTTGACCCAGCAATTTGGTCCGTGAAGGAGGTGCTAGTGCGGCGAACCAGGCAATCAGACTATGTGGCTTTATCGCTCTCACTTTAGCCATAGGAGTGTTTATAATAGGCATAGCCCTTAGTACTGTTCGATCATCCGGACATGGGTGCTATGAGTGGCTGGCCGGTCGAAGGCTGGCTTATCGCATAATGCGGAAAAAATCGCACGAGATTTATACATAGTCGCCGAATAGCTGACCAGCTCTCGCCGCATCATTACAGTCAGTTTTTGGCTTTCTCTACTGAGGTGTTTTGTCCGGATGAACCAGAAACAAAATCGCAGTAGTTCTCCCTTTACTACCTTAGCCGAACGAGCGTAACGTAAGGTAGTAACCACAGGAGCCGGGCAACCCAACTATTGACCAAAGACATGATTCGGAGCTAACGCATATTATGCTACATTCGGGACGCCGATTTGTACTACAAAAGTATTCGGACTTTTTTTTAGTATCTGAGAAATGTGCGTGGCTCAATAGAGCCCCTGGTGATTTATGTCGTACCGAGGTGCACATGATAATCAGACGAAAACATGGAAATACAGGTGAAGAGGTAAGTTAGTACCACATAGGCTGGGCTAGAATTGGTTCCATTATAGTCTGATAGATACGTCAAAACATATTGGTACAACTAGTGCAGTAAGCAACAAGGCTATTTTACATGCCGAGTACAAGGGAAAGCTGCGTGCAGGTCCTGCAAACGGACTAGGTGGTCTTTAAAGATCCTTTAGATACTCTGTCGTGCTTCTGCATTGCCTTTCTCCTTGGTGTATTGTCTTTCAAGAGGATCAGCACTCGGTGTTGCCATGATAGGCTTCAAAAAGAGGCCTAGGAACCGTTGAAAAGGTGATGTGGGTTGTAAGGGACCTGAAAAAGATAAAGAAGAAGAGAAAAAGGAAAATATAAGTGTCCGACCGAGGTCTGTCCGTATTGTGGACTTTGCCTTTGTGATACCTCCATCTTTTCCCATGGTATCTTTAGTGCATAGTTATGTATGCGTGGCACATGGTCCGCAATTCGGTTGGAGCTGAGATGCAGGCCGAATTGCTAATCAAGCTCTTGACGAGCCGAGGTGGCGCCCTGCGGTGTAGTCCGGACTCGTTTAATTGTGTCCGGGGGCTTAGCCGCTGATATAATGTTTGGCCTGACAAGGCCGCCCTGCACTTTCGCTGCCAAGGCCACGGTGTGCTCCTCATTATGGAGGGAGCATTCCATGTTTCCATTGACTGTTATAACACAGCGTGGTCCGGGTATCTTGAGTTTGAGATAAGCGTAGTGCGGGACCGCATTGAAGTGAGCGAACGCGGTTCGTCCGAGCAGTGCATGATAGCCACTGCGGAAGGGGACGATGTCGAAGATTAAGTCTTCGCTTTGGAAGTTGTCCGGCAAACCGAAGACGACCTCCAATGTGATTGATCCCGTGCAGCGGGCCTCTACACCAGGTATTACTCCTTTGAAGGTGGTTTTGGTGGGTTTGATCCTTGACGGATCAATACCCATCTTGCGGACTGTGTCCTGATAGAGCAAGTTAAGGCTGCTGCCGCCGTCCATGAGGACTCGCGTAAGGTGGAATCCATCGATGATTGGGTCGAGGACTAATGCGGCCGAACCTCCGTGACGGATACTGGTCGGATGATCTCTACGATCAAAAGTGACCGGACAGGCTGACCATGGGTTGAATTTAGGGGCGACTGGCTCTATCGCGTAGACGTCCCTTAGCGCGCGTTTACGCTCCCGCTTGGGGATATGGGTGACGTATATCATATTCACCGTTTTGACTTCGGGGGGAAATTTCTTCTGACCCCCTGTTTTCGGTGGATGAGGCTCCTCATCTTCGTCCTCGCTGGGCGACCCTTTCTCCTTATGTTTGGTATTTAACTTACCGGCCTGTTTGAAGACCCAACAACTTCGGTTGGTGTGATTGGCCGGCTTGTCGGGGGTGCCGTGAATCTGGCAGGGTCGATCGAGTATTCGGTCCAGGCTGGATGAGCCCTCTCAGTTTCTTTTGAATGGCTTCTTCCGCTGACCGGACTTAGAGCCGCTGAATCCGGCAATGACCGACGTGTCTTCGGTATTGTCGTTATTGCTGCGGCGCTTGTGTTTGTTGCGACGGGGCCTGCCTTTGCTATTCCTGGCTCCTGAAGTGCCAGGTTCACTTGCACTGTTGCTGCTACGAGCTAGCCAGCTGTCTTCACCCACGCAAAAGCGGGCCATGAGTGCTGTAAGGGCTGCCATGGACTTCGGCTTCTCTTGGCCGAGGTGTCGGGCGAGCCATTCGTCGCGGATGCTATGTTTAAAGGCCGCTAGGGCTTCGGCATCCGGACAATCGGCAATCTAGTTCTTTTTAATTAGGAACCTAGTCCAGAATTTCCTGGCCGACAATCCCGGCTGCTCGACTATATGACTCAAGTCATCGGCGTCCGGAGGTCGGACGTATGTACCTTGGAAGTTGTCACGAAAGGCGTCTTCCAAGTCCTCCTAGCTGCCAATGGAGTTTTCTGGCAGGCTATTTAGCCAGTGCCGAGCTGGTCCCTTTAATTTTAGTGGGAGGTATTTGATGGCATCAAGATCGTCACCGCGGGCCATGTGAATATGGAGAAGGAACTTCTCAATCGATACTGCGGGATCTGTTGTTCCATCGTATGATTTAATATTCACGGGTTTAAACCCTTCCGGGAATTCGTGCTCCATTACCTCATCGGTGAGGCATCGGGGGTGTGCGGCGCCTCTGTATCGGGCCATATCATGACGCAGTTCGGATGAAGTCCGTGTGCGGTTCTCGGTCCGGGCGTGGTTGTGCTATCGCGCCAGGCTTGATAGCCGTCCTCACGCACTGGGGCACGCCCCGTGATCCGTAGATTGATCTTGTCTGACCTGCTCTATTTTCCAGGTCCTGTCGTAGGTCATATGTGTATCCCCGAGCTGTTGTTTCTCTGCTTTTACGGCGAGGTGGCGCGGGCTGGTGTTCGACTTGAGTTGTCGTTCTATCCCGGCCACGCAATGGTCGGTCTGGTCCGTCAGCCGCGTTACACACGGGTGGTATGGGCTCCTGATACGTCTCCAACGTATCTACTTTTCCAAACACTTTTGCCCTTGTTTTGGACTCTAACTTGCATGATTTGAATGGAACTAACCCAGACTGACGCTGTTTTCAGCAGAATTGCCATGGTGTTATTTTTGTGCGGAAATAAAAGTTCTCGGAATGACTTGAAACTTCACGGAGAATATTTTTGGAATTAATAAAAAATACTGGTGAAAGAATCAACACCAGGGGGCCCACACCCTATCCATGAGGGTGGAGGGTGCGCCCAGCCCCCCTGGGGCACGCCCCCTGCCTCGTGGGCCCCCTGAGACTCCACCGACCTCAACTCCAACTCTATATATCCACTTTCAGGGAGAAAAAAACAGAGAGAAGGATTCATCGTGTTTTACGATACGGAGCCGCCGCAAAGCCCTAATCTCTCTCGAGAGGGCTGATCTGGAGTCCGTTCGGGGCTCCGGAGAGGGGAATCCGTCGCCGTCGTCATCATCAACCATCCTCCATCACCAATTTCATGATGCTCACCGCCGTGCGTGAGTAATTCCATCATAGGCTTGCTGGATGGTGATGGGTTCGATGAGATTTATCATGTAATCGAGTTAGTTTTGTTAGGGTTTGATCCCTAGTATCCATTACGTTCTGAGATTGATGTTGCTATGACTTTGCTATGCTTAATGCTTGTCACTAGGGCCCGAGTGCCATGATTTCAGATCTGAACCTATTATGTTTTCATGAATATATGTGAGTTCTTGATCCTATCTTGCAAGTCATTAGTCACCTACGATGTGTTATGATCCGGCAACCTTGAAGTGACAATAATAGGGACCACTCCCGGTGATGACCGTAGTTTGAGGAGTTCATGTATTCACTAGGTGTTAATGCTTTGGTTCGGTACTCTATTAAAAGGAGGCCTTAATATCCCTTAGTTTCCAATAGGACCCCGCTGCCACTGAAGGGTAGGACAAAAGATGTCACGCAAGTTATTTTCCTGTTTTCCATAAGCACGTATGACTATATTTGGAATATATGCCTACATTACATTGATGAACTGGAGCTAGTTCTGTGTCACCCTATGTTATAACTGTTGCATGAAGAATCGCATCCGACATAATTATCCATCACTGATCCAATGTCTACGAGCTTTTCACATATTGATCTTTGCTTAGTTACTTTTTCGTTGCCATTGTTACAATCACTACAAAACTGCTTCTGTTACCTTTGCCACCATTACTGTTACTTCCATACTACTTTGCTACTAAATATTTTGTTGCAGATATTAAGTCTTACAGTTGTGGTTGAATTGACAACTCAACTGCTAATACTTGAGAATATTCTTTGGCTCCCCTTGTGTCGAATCAATAAATTTGGGTTGAATGCTCTACCCTCGAAAACTGTTGCGATCCCCTATACTTGTGGGTTATCAAGACTATTTTCTAGCGCCGTTGCCGGGGAGCATAGCTCTATTGTTTGAGTCACGTGGGATTTATATCTGCTGATCACTATGAGGAACTTGAAAGACGAAAAAACCAAGATTTATCCCTCAACTACGTGGGGAGGTAAAAATCTTCCATCTAGCTCTACACTTGATTCACCTTTTGTTATGAGTAAACTTGTGACACCTACTCCTGCTATTGGTTCTAATATGTCGCATGTTATTGATGATGCCACTTCTGCTATGCTTGATACTTATGATGAAACTACTTCTATGCTTGATAATACTGTGCCATTAGGTGAATTTCTTGATGAACAACTTGCTAGGGTTAGAGATAATGAAATTACTGAAACTGATAATATTGATGAAAGTGATGATGAAGATTCTCCCCCTAGATATGAATTGCCTGATGTGCCTGAGGGTTATGTTATGGATGAAGAAACTGCTAGAGATCTTTTTGTTTGCAAAGATAGATATGATCTTAAGAAACTGTTAGCCAAGCTGAAAGAAAAGTCTTTGAATGCCAGAATGAAATATGACCCTGCTTTTGCAACTTCACCTATCTGTGTTTCTGATAAGCATTATGATTTCTCTATCGATCCTGAGTTAATTACTTTGGTTGAATCTGATCCTTTTTATGGCTATGAATCTGAAACTGTTGTGGCACATCTTACTAAATTAAATGATATAGCCACCCTATTCATTCATGAGGAAAAAATTCGTTACTACTATATCCTTAAGTTATTTCCGTTCTCATTAAAGCGTGATGCTAAAACATGGTTTCATTCTCTTGATCCTGGTTGTGTGCGTAGTTCCCAGGACATGATTTATTACTTCTCTGCTAAATATTTCCCGGCTCATAAGAAACAAGCTGCCTTAAGGGAAATATATAATTTTGTGCAAATTGAAGAAGAGAGTCTCCCACAAGCTTGGGGGAGGCTTCTCCGATTACTTAATGCTTTGCCTGATCATCCTCTCAAGAAAAATGAAATACTTGATATCTTTTATAATGGACTAACCGATGCTTCCAGAGACCACCTGGATAGTTGTGCTGGTTGTGTTTTCAAGGAAAAAACTGTTAATCAAGCTGAATTGCTATTGAATAATATGTTGAGTAATGATAATAATTGGACACTTCCTGAACCAACTCCTAAGCCAACTCCGAAGAAAAGGGGTATTCTATTTCTTAGTCCTGAAGATATGCAAGAGGCAAAGAAATCTATTAAAGAAAAGGGTATTAAAGCTGAAGATGTTAAGAATTTACCACCTATTGAAGAAATACATGGTCTTGATAACCCGACACGGGTAGTAAAGGTAAATTCTCTCTATAGATTTGACGAAGGTGATATTCCTCATTATAAGTCTGCTAACCAATGCTTGGATGAGTTTGATAATTTTATTGTTAAACAAGAAAACTTCAATGCTTATGTTGGTAGACAATTGAAACGTAATGCTTATATGATTGAACACTTGAGTGATTATATGTCTAGAGTTAAAGGTGAACTTAAACTTATTAGTAAACATGCTTCTATGGTTACCACTCAAGTAGAACAAATGCTTAAAGCTCAAAATGATTTGCTCATTGAATTAAATAATAAGAAAAATGATAATGTTGTTAGAGTTATGAATAGAGGGGGTAAAATTACTCAGGAACCTTTGTATCCTGAGGGCCACCCTAGGAGAGTTGAGCAAGATTCTCAGAGAACTAATGTTGATACACCTAGTCTTTCTAAAAAGAAGAAAAAGAAAAATGATAGGACTTTACATGCTTCCAGTGAACCTGCTGTTGACACACCTGAGAATCCCAATGATATTTCTATTTCTGATGCTAAAACACAATCTGGTAATGAACATGAACCTAGTGATAATGTTAATGATGATGTTCATGTGGACGCACTACTAGGGAAAACCTTCTACATAGAATCTTAGCAGTAGTGCGGCAGAAAAAGAGGCGCTACTGCTAATTAGCAGTAGCGCGGTTAAGGTAAACACGCTACTGATGCAAATTTAGCAGTAGCATGTGAGGACTAAACTGCGCTGCTACCAAAATCGACGGACAGTACCCAACAACCTAAGTTTAGCAGCAGCGCGGTGTCACGACGCGTGCCGCTGCTAATGCAATAGTAGTAGCGCGCTTTTTACTCACGTCGTTGCTGCTAATTTTAAAATTGTCCACACGGTTGGCGCCGTTTAGCAGTAGCACGTGTGGGAAAAGCGCGCTGCTGCTACACTCTTAGCAGTAGCGCGTGTTTCCTCCCGCGCTACTGCTAAGACGCAGCACCCCACCACCTTTTCCCATCCGTCCTCCCCTGCCCCATCTCCTCTCCTCCCTTTCCCCTACCTCCCACATCCTCCCTCTCTCACTCTTCTTCTTCCTCAATACTTCTCCCCCCATTACTCTCCCTCTTCTACCTACCTTTCTATCTCTTCATTACTCCTAGCTAACTACACCACCTCCATTAATGCATCTCCTTTCTCTTTTTCCTTCCCCCTCCACTAGTTGAAGTTGTCTCCTCCCAAATTAGCTAGCTAGCTAGATGTAGCATTTAGTTAAGTGACCTATTTTCCCCCTAACTAGATCTATCTTTTTCAAGAAGAGCTTTGTGCACTTTTGATCTCCCTACATCATCATCTCCACCGTGTGCTCGATCTCGAGATAGAGGTGATTAACATTTCCTGCTTTTGCAAAATGGAAATATGTGTATGTGTGTGATATGATAATTGGGCAATATGATGGAAATTGTGTGTGTGGCATGAGTTGACGCCAAATTGTGCTTTTGAGTTGCCTATGTTTTGCCGAAATGTCGATTTATTTCTGTTTCGGTGAATTCCGGGCAAACTCTAGATCTATATGTCCTATTTTTAGGGAAAGGTCATGCCGAATTTTTGTATGACTTTGATGCATGCATGCATTTTTATAATCAATTTGTTTATTATTACCGTGCAAATGTTCATGATGGTCAGTGGAACGATGGTGGACAGGTGGTTGCGGTCGGCGGTGCAGGACATGAAAGAAAATAACCGGACAGAGGTTTTATGTCCATGTCGAAAATGCAAAGGAATAGTTTGGCTCGACCCCTATGACGATGGTCGTGTCGAAGAGCACCTGCTCATGACTAGTTTCATGGATGGCTGTACTCGGTGGATAATTGAAGATGAGGATGACGATGTTGAGGACGCCAACGGGGCAGGCAATGATGACACGGGGCAAGACGAAGAGATGATCGATAATGGCGGCGGGGAAGAGGCCGGACATGGCGGCGGAGAAGGGGCCGGACATGGCGGAGGAGAAGGGGCCGGACATGGCGGCGGAGAGAACGACATGGACTCCACGCAGTAGAGTTCGTCGGTACTAAGTTCAATCGTGCGGGACCCTCTTTTTCAAGCACTGCTTCGCAAGGAGATGAGTACTGAGAGAGCTGCTTCTAGAGAGGAGGCTAAGCTGGAGCAACTGGTGGTAGACTCGAACACTCCATTGTATGATGGTTGCAATCCTGAGGTGACCCGCTTGAGTTTCACGCTCCAACTTCTGAAGACGAAGGCTAAAAACAAATGGATCGACACTAGCCTCGATGTAACGCCCACGATGCGGCTATATCTCCCACGTGTCGAGGCACGACTTAGAGGCATAACCGCATAGTGGTTTTGTCGCAAGAAGGGTCATCTTCGCAAAATCCCATGTAATGAACAAGAATGGGATAAAGAGTTGGCTTACAATCGCCACTTCACACAATACATAAATATCATTCATACATCATCCAAAATACAATCATATAGACCGACTACGGCCAAAATCCAGATGAAAATAAGACAACCCCAAATGCTAGATCCCCGATCGTCCCAACTGGGCTCCACTACTGATCATCAGGAAAAGACACATAGTAACGACCACGTTCCTCGTCGAACTCCCACTTGAGATCGACGCCATCGTCTGCACTGGCATCGTCGGCACCTGCAACTGGTGTTGGAAGTATCTGTGAGTCACGGGGACTCAGCAATCTCACACCCGCGAGATCAAGACTATTTAAGCTTATAGGAAAGGGAGGTGCAATGAGGTGGAGCTGCAGCGGCAAAAGCAGATATGGTGGCTAACTTGCGCAAATGAGAGCGAGAAGAGAAGCAAAGGGACGGACGTCATCTAGCAATGACCAAGAAGAGGTCCTGAACACCTACTTACGTCATACATAACACAGACCGTGTTCACTTCCCGGACTCCGCCGAGAAGAGACCATCACGGCTACACACGCACTTGGTGTATTTTAAATTGGGTCAAGTGACAAGATATCTACAACCGGACATTAACAAATTCCCATCTGCCACATAACCGCGGGCACGGCTTCCGAAAGATAATACCCTGCAGGGGTGTCCCAACTTAGCCCATCATAAGCTCTCACGGTCAACGAAGGATGAACCTTCTTCCGGAAAGACCCGATCAGACTCGGAATCCCGGTTTACAAGACATCTCGACAATGGTAAAACAAGACCAGCAAAGCCTCCCGAATGTGCCGACAAATCCCGATAGGAGCTGCACATATCTCGTTCTCAGGGCACACCGGATTGTCCAAGCTTCCGATAGGCCAGACCAGAGTTGCCCCTGGTGGCCACCGGCGACTGACAGTTTGGACCAATACTCAGAGGAGCACTGGCCCGGGGGTTTAAAATAAAGATGACCCTCGGGCTCTAGAAAACCCGGGGGAAAAGGTATAGGTCGCAAATGGTAAAACCAAGGTTGGGCCTTGCTGGAGGAGTTTTATTCAAGGCGAACTGTCAAGGGGGTCCCATAAATCACCCGACCGTGTAAGGAACGCAAACTCAAGGAACATAATCCCGGTATAACAGTAACTAGGGCGGCAAGAGTGGAACAAAACACCAGGCATAAGGCCGAGCCTTCCACCCTTTACCAAATATATAGATGCATTAATTAAATAATAGATATTGTGATATCCCAACATATCCATGTTCCGACATGGAACAAACTTCAACTTCACCTGCAGCTAGCAACGCTATAAGAGGGGCTGAGCAAAAGCGGTAACATAGCCAAACAACGGTTTGCTAGGAAAGGATGGTTAGGGGCTGACATGGCTGAAATAGGAGACATGATATAGCAAGTGATAGGTAGCGAGCATGGCAATAGAGCGAACAACTAGCATAGCAAAGATAGAAGTGATTTCGAGGGGTGGTCATCTTGCCTGCAAGATTCTCAGAGTTGTCGAAAGCTTGATCCTCGTAAGCGTACTCGACAGGTTCCTCGTTCACGAACTCGTCTCCCGGCTCTACCCAAGACAAGAACACAAACAAACGGAACCACAATCAACAACGAGAAATGCACAAGCAACATGATGCAAGACATGTATGATATGCAAGATATGGTATGCGATGCGTATGCGTGCTCCGGAAGGAAAATGATGAACATGTCAGTAACTTGGCAAACCAAGCATGCCACTGGAAAGATGAGATGATTTCGGTCGAAATCGATATAAAGATCACCGGAATCGGATGCACGGTTTGCAAATGGCGAGCAAAACAAGAATGACACTAATCTGCGATTAACAGCAAGATAGCACTTAAAATACAACAAGTAACAATGCTACAGCACCCCAACATAGCAACAAAGCACATGGCAGTAATCTACAGGAGATGCTTGACAAAAGATGAACACTGAGCTACTGCTAGTTCATAACATATCAAGCTCAAACAAGCATGGCAAAAGTGCAAAAGATTACAGGTTCACAGACTTGGTGGAAAACTGGACATGGCAGAAAACAGCATCAGGTAGCAATGTTCAGAGCACGAAATCAACATGCTACAGGAACTTAACATAGCAAAACAAGGCATGGTAGTGTTCTACTAAATGCACATTACAAAAGTCCCTTACTGACGATAAGCCAAAAAGGGCCAGAAGATATGATGGCAAGCATGTAAACATAGCAAGTTTCGTTATCAGGTTTCAGACTTAGCAGAAAACAGAGCATGGCAGAAATATTAATATATAGGACTCTTTGTGAGCTTGATGCACTCACTACAGAGCAATGCATGATAACCCAAGCATACATAAAGAAAGATGGCATGTTTATGAAGCTATCCATGGCAAGAACAATTGCATAGCATGTATGGATCAACTACAATAAGCTTGGCAAAAATGCATGTCATGTTAAGAATCTGTCAGAAATATTTTATAGCAAAAGTAGAGCAAGATTGAGTCATGCTATGGTACTCTAAAATTGCAAACAATTGCAGGAATGGACCAATTAAAACTATAGCTACAAAACATCCTTACTGAACATCTCCAAACTATGCATGTATCTCTCTGTAGCATCAAGTTTACATGGCAACAAAATTACAGCAGACTAGGACTTAGAGAAATCACTAAGTCCCTGAAATCAGAAATATTACGGGACCTACTTTGCATGCTTGTGCTAGTCACCACATATATCACAAAAATACATGGACTATACCACTGGAAATATGGCATGGCATACTTCAAAACACATGTAGAGCTCATGCTCAAAAGGTGCACAGAATAAATGATACAAAAATGACAAATCTCCAAGTTCTGTTAAGAACCAGAGATTAACAGCAACTAGCCCTCTTCCAACGAAGATTTGGGCATCAAGATGACCTCTAATGAAAATGATGCAATTGAGTAAAATGAAGAGCATCACGAGACGAACAATTTGACATATTATACGCGCGAATCGGAGCTACATGCACGAAGTTACGGTATCGGGAACACAAGCACTTGCTGATGGAATTCTCAGACAGGAAAAAAAACGAAGCGAGGGAAAAGTCAACGGGCAGTACCCTCGATCGGATCTGGGCCGGCTCCCGAGCTCGAGCCCGAGCCCGACGGCGGCGAGGCAGGGACCGGCGGTGGGCGGCGCTAGGCGGGGGAGGAGACCGGCGGCGGGCGGCGAGCGCGCGGGGCCGGCGGGGAGCTCGTGGCGGCGGCGGACGGTGGCGATGGCGGCGGCCGGCGGGGAGCTCGTGGCGGCGGCGAACGGCGGAGGCGGCGGCCGGCCGGCGCGGAGGCGGCGGCGGAGGCGGCGCGCGGCGGCGGGGCAGGCGCGCGGCGACAGGGCAGGCGCGCGGCGGCGGGCGTGGGCCGGGGTCGGGCCCGCGGGCCGGCGGGGAACGGCGGCGGCGGCGCTGACGTGGCGACGTGTGATTCGTCCGTCGGCGCGGGCGGACGCGTCCGGCGCGGCGCGGAGGGAGAGGGTTAGGGTTTCGTCTGAGATTTCGTTTTTCGGGATGCCCACTCATATATAGGTAGAGGGAGCTAGGAGACTCCAAATGAGGTGCGGTTTTCGCCCACACGATCGTGATCGAACGACCTAGAGCATGGAAGAGAGTTTGGTGGGCTTTGGGCTGGTTTTGGAGGGGGTTTTTGCTGGACACTCAAATGGACATTGCGGAGGCCCGGTTAACCGTTGGAGTACCAAACGACCTCCGAATGGAACGAAACTTGACCGGTAGTCTCCGGGTGGTGTATTAAAGCCACTTGACAAGCGTCAGTCCATTCCGAGAAAGTTTGACACACGCACACGAAAGAAAACTAGAGGGGTGCACCGGAGGAGATAGGAGCGCCGGATTGGAAAACGGACAACGGGGAAAATGCTCGGATACATGAGACGAACACGTATGCGAATGCAATGCACATGATGATATGATATGAAAATGCGTGACATGACAAAATACAAAACGAAAGACAAAACCCAACAACGAAGGGAAAAAACATATCACATAGCCGGAAATGGCAAGAGTCGGAGTTACAAATATGGCAAGTTACATGCGGGGTGTTACACTCGATGAGCATCTCAAGTACCTAAAGGATGTTCTTCCCGTGGGGAATCTATGTCCTACTAGTGTTGATGAGGCCAAGAAGATCATGTGCCCTCTTGATCTGCCGCACGTTAGATACCATGCATGCATCAACGATTGCATAATTTATCGGAAGGAGCACACGGAAAAAACAAGCTGTCCGGTGTGCAATGCTTCTCGATACAAGAAGGCCGGGAAGAAATGTCCCCAGAAAGTTGTATGGTACTTACTGATCACTCCCCGTCTCCAGCGGTATTTCGTAGATCCCAAGGAAGCAAAGCTAATGTGCTGGCACGCGGAGAGGAAGAAGCCCGACAATGGAGATGATCCGAAGCTGAGACACGTCAAGGATGGAAGTCAGTGGAGAGCGTTGAACAACTTCTATCGGTATTTCGAATGTGATGCAAGGAACATCGTGCTCGGCTCGTGTACCGATGGCATGAATCCGTTTGGCAACCATAACACCAACCATAGCACATGGCCCGTGTTTGTATGGATGTACAACCTCCCCCCTGGTTGTGCATGAAGTCGAAGTACATTCACATGAGCATGCTTATTCAAGGGCCGGAACAACCAGGAAATGATATTAATTTGTATCTGGGGCTACTTCAAGAGGAGTTAGACACGTTATGGAAAACACCGGCCAAGACATGGGACGCTAGCAAAGGCGAGTATTTCTACATGAGAGCCGCGCTGATCACGACGGTGCACGACTATCTCGGTTACGGATATGTCGCAGGCCAGGTGTGCCATGGATATTGCGGATGCACACGGTGCATGGATGATACGACGTCTCAGCAGCTAATGTCAAGGAAAGATGGCGGGTCTGGGAAAATCGTGTACATGGGGCATCGAAGATGGCTCGAACAGGACGACCCCTGGAGAAACCGTGGAGATCTATTTAATGGTCATGGTGAGCATCGAGAACCTCCACGTAAGCGGAGCGGTGCCGAAATTGATGAGCTGTTGAAAAACTGGAAGGAGTGCCCCGCGCCGGGAAAGACGATGAAAAGGGCGCCGGAGCCGCTGCTCAAGGTATGGAAGACGAGGTCTGTGTTCTGGGACTTGGAGTACTAGCACAAACTCGATACACCTCATTGCGTTGATCAAATGCATATCTGTAAGAATTTCCTTGAGAGCTTGCTCGCGACACCGATGAACATACCGGATAAGACCAAGGATGGGCCGAAGGCAAGAAAAGACTTGCAAGATTTGAAAATCAACGAAGATCTGCACATGCCGCCCCGTAAAATGTCAGACGAGATAGAGACGGAGACAGAGGCGCGGGAGAAGAAGGGCAAGAAAATAAAGAAAGAGGATTATTGCCCCCTTCTTGCTTCACCTTAAGTCAGGTTGAGATCGGTCAATTCTTTAAGTGCCTTACCGGAGTCAAAGTTAGTTCCAGTTACTGTGGCAAGATAAGCAGATATCTAGACACAGACAAGAAAAGGGTCAGCAGGATGAAGTCCCATGACTGTCATGTGATGATGACGCAGATACTACCTGTTGCCCTTAGAGGGATAATGGACAAGCACGTCCATGACACGCTTATTGGTCTCTGCAACTTTTTCGATGTCATCTCTCGAAAGTCGATCAGTCTGAAGCAGCTTCGAAGGCTACAGGAAGAGATCGTACTGATACTGAATGAGCTTGAGATGTACTTCCCGCCCGCATTCTTTGACGTGATGGTGCATCTGTGTGTCCATATTGTGGACGACATAATAGACTTGGGGTCGTCATTTCTGCCCAACATGATGGCGTTTGAGAGGATGAATGGGATCATCAAAGGATTCGTTCGTAACATGTCCCGTCCGGATGCAAGCATCGTCCAGGGCTATCTGACACAAGAGTGCATCTCTTTCTGCGAGAATTTTCTATACGGTGCAGACCAGCCGCCTGGTGTTAGTGTTGGTTTGCCCGTTAACAAGCACGATGGGAGGCTCGAAGGAGAAGGTCACTCCAACGGTCGCAGGGAACTGCACGTGGCATTCTCAGATCGACGCAGCGACTTTGACATAGAAACTTGGTAGTGCTACAACACCTAGACGAGGTAGATCCTTTCGTGGCACTGCACAAAGAAATTATCGCAAAGAAGTATCGTGACCGGGGGGTATGCAGGACGGACGCCGAAGTTACTAGAGAGCACAACTCCACTTTCCTGCATTGGTTCAAAGAGCATATTATTGCTAATCCCCCGGAGGAGGGCTCTAAGGACGGATTGCTCATATACGCCTTAGCACATGGCCCCTCGCCCAACCTCCTAACCTATCAGGCATACGATATCAATGGATACCCGTTCTACACGGAGGCCAAAGATATGGACAGTGATGATCAGAACTCAGGGGTGATGATGGAATGCATGACCGGCAGCGACAACGGCGCAACTGAAAGATTTTACGGAAGGGCCGAGGAGATTTGGGAGCTTGACTACTCTGGACTGCACAACACGATGATGTTCCGTGTCAGATGGGCTAAGAATGTCGAAAGAGAAAACCGGAATTTCACTACTATGACTATACCCGACGCCAAGAGCGCTACCATGAACGCTATCGCAAAAAGCGAGCCATGGGTACACGCTAAGCACGTGACACAATGCTTCTTCATAACCGACCCGCGCAATCACAGCCGTGTTGTCGTGAGGAGAGGCAAAAGGAACATCATTGGAATGGATGGAGTCGCCAACGAGGAAGACTACGATCAGTACGGCAACCCAATGAGGGAAGATGACGATGATGATGATGAAGTATACGTCAAAAGAAGAATCAATACTACATTACCTAAGAAAAAACGTACTCCATGGAAAAGGCAAAGTCACAATGAGGGGCTCAATTATTCTTCAACAAACAAGAAGGGAAAGAAGCTGACTCAAAAACGAAAACATCAACGCTGAGGAACCGTATGTATGTTATCGGTCAAATGATGTAATATATATGTTCCTATTTTGTATACACACTTAGCCATTATTATGCATGGGTCCAATAATGTAATATATATGTTCCTAGTTTGTATACATATTTAACCGTCAAATGATGCAATATATATCGCCTTCCCTTTGTTCACTGCTCTCGGAAAAAAAAGTGAGAGAAAATAAAGGAAAAGAAAATAGAAGGAAACAAATAGGAAAACTGTTATATAGGTGTTATAGCAGCAGCGCTTTTGTGAGAAAAGAGCTACAGCTAGTCAAGATAGCAGTAGCGGTTTCTACACGAAACCGCTATAGCTACCTGGAGTAGCTATAGCGCGTTTTTCCTAAACGTGCTACTGCTATGCCCAGTTAACCCCCAAAATCGATCCCCACTCCTCTCTTCACCCCGCCTCTTTTCCCCCAAACCCCCCGTCGCGCAGCGCGCCGGAGCCCTGCCCTCGTCGGGCCTCTGCGCTCGCCCCGACCCCAACCCCGACCGACCCCGGCGCCGGCTCCGCCCCAACCCCGACCCCGACCGGCCCCGGCGCTCGCCCACGGCCCCGGCCCCGACCCCGACCCCGGCGCTCGACGCCGACCCCTACCCCTCCCAACCTCGGCCCTCGTCAGGCCTGCACCCTCTGTAAGCCCCCACCGCTCCTCCTCTCTCTAGTAGATAGGTTTTTTGGTTAATTTACTTAGGTTTTAGTTAGGGCAGATGGTTAATTAGGTAAATTTAGCTAGGTTTTTTCTTCAAGTTCTATATTTTTCTTTCTTTTATATGCAAATTTGAAGTGGACATGTGATATGTGGACATGTGATGTTTTGGACATGTCATATTTGGAATTTGGACATGTCATTTGGACATGACGATTATGTGCAGGGTAAATGATCCGAGTGGCCTATGTTACGCCGGAATGTTGATTCATTTCCGTTCTGGTGAATTTCAGGCGCTCGATATGTCAATTTTTTAGCAAAGGTCATGCCGAAATTTTCCGTGAATTTTGGCATGATTTGTGCTACACAGTAGGCATATCGAGTGATGCGAGTTGCTTGGAAATGACATTCCCGCAAACATAGATTTCTTTTTTTATGTCATTTCTCATTTTTTCATAGTTTTATAATTAAACGAGGAGACTTAATCATAGGAAACATGTCGAACAACGAAGAAACTGGGCCTTCTGACCAAGATGCAGACGAGATGGATTATGAGGGTGAACAAGAGTACCTCAACTATTTGACTGCTAAGCAAATGCAAAGTCAAGGTTTGCAGGTCGGCCTCGATGATGGTACTGATGCCGACATTGACACCGACGGCGCCGGCACCGATGACGGCGCCGAGACGGGCGGGGAAGGTACCGGCGGGGAAGATACCGGCGGGGAAGGTACTGGCACCGATGCCGCTACCGAAAGGAAGAAGCAGAAGAAGCAAAGGATACGAAAACCTAACAAACTAGGGATTGGACGACTGGTGATCACAAAGATGGCACCTGGCAAGTTTGAGCCATTAGAGCCGGAAGAACCTCGCAAGTGCTATGGGAACCAAGTAGGATGCATCCTACGGGAATGCGCGAGCATCAACGACGACGACTTAAGGAGAAAGAACCTTTGACGCAGTTGCTCCTGACGAAGTTGCACAAGAGATTCAAGTTCCCCGACCGGGATGATAACATAGAACAACCGCGGGATGATCCGAAGATGAAAAAGATTAACAATCACGCCATGGGCATGTTTAGTAATGATTTGGCCTCCTGGAAAGGGAGGGTGAAACGAGCTATTGAGGCTAAGGAACCCCTGTCCAAGATTCTGGAGGAAAATCCGACACTTACGGAAGAGGATTTAGAAAAGTTCAAGGACACTTGCGCTACTGAGGCAGCCAAGGCTAAGGCTGCGAAATTCAAGAGCCTTCAGCAAAGGAACACGGGGAAGCATCGCCTCGGAAGCCGGTGCTACCTCGGTAAAAGGTCCATATGGGATAAGGAGGACTCGGAACGTGAAGCCGCGGGTATCACAGACCCCTTCACGAAGTTCACCAACCCCTTGGAGCGTGACCTCATCAGGGCCCGCTACAAGTGGGACAAGGAAAAGAAGGTTTTTTACACGGACCAGAACACGAGGAAATTGATTAGACTACTGCTAATTATTCTTTTACCACCTTACAGTTAGCTCCATATCTAGTCGACTACACATTCCTAAACAGTTCACGCTCCTTCTGCAGGAGAAGCAACACCAGCTTGCAGCCGAAAGCCCTACTTCTCCGATGAGGCCCAAGTGGGACACCCCTCTCAACCGGGCCTTGAACAAACTTAAGGGACTCCCTTTGGGCCAGCGGCCGCAATATGGTCGTGTGCACGGCGCTGGAGACGGCGCCACGTGGAAGGTGCTTTACAACGAGGGCCCAGAGGCCAAGAAGCAAAAAAGAACTTTAGTCAGGCGGACAACGACGAGAAGGTGAAGCTTGCGGTCGAGAAAAAAGCAGCTGAGGACGCGAAAAAAACAGCCGAGTAGAAAAATGAGTTGCTACAACAGGCAGTCAATGCAACTGTAACTGCCTGCAGAAATGATTTTGCTACTAACTTGGTTCCAGCTATCATCAACTGGACAAAGGAAAATCCAGACAAGACAGTACATGATTTCCCGTTGCCCAGTTTCGTCGGGAGCAAATCCATGAACAACAACACCACCACACCATCACTTGCTCACGCAATCGGGCCTCCTCTCGCAGTCGCTCCTGCTCATAGCAGCCCGTCCTCAGTCTCTGGCACGCTAGGTGGGCCTTCGTCTTTGGCTGAGCTCGACGCCCTCACGGTAATTACATGTCGCACCAACATATATATATATAGAATATTTCATTTTCATTTCCTTTCGGATGTTTTACGCCACAGACATATGTGTTTGCAGGCCGAAGAAACCCCGTGCACCATACTTTACTTGATCAAAGGCCAGAAGGTGGACGTGGGAAAGGGGATGATAATGAACCCCTTGCAACCCACGTTCCACAACCAGCTGATCCCCGCTGGGCACTTCAGGGTTAACTTGTCCAGTGAGAACTCGGGGCACGAGGATTTGCCTCCTCTAGTACAACATGTGGGAGAGGACGACGCGACCCCGCCACGGATTGGAAGCTGCAAGGGTTGGGTGCTGCTATGGCCGAAGAATCTTATTCGTCTGGAGTCGGCCGAGAGCACACCAATAACCGCACATCAACAAGCATGTGCCGAGACCACCACCCCGCCTACGCAATTACCAGCTCCTGTAGTGCCGGGTGAGAGCGGCGGACGACGTGATGAAGGGGGTGCAATAGTACTGGCTGATGTAATCAGTCCTGTAGAAAAGAGAATGGATGATGAGACGGAGGTCGGCCCTATGGGTTTCCTCAATACAAACACGTATGACTGTGACATAGATATGATGAGTCAACCATATGACGAATCAGGCTATCAGCATGCTGATGAGGATATGGATGATCTGCCCGGGCAGGAAGGTCATAGCAGGGATTGCAAAAAGTCTCTCTTCATGAAATCCTCACAGGACACGCCTGAAGATGCCGGCTCAACACAGGCTCAACTAGCCGGGGGTCGTACAGTGCTTAGCCCGGGAACACTGGGGGAGGGGTTAAGGAAGGGTCTGGAAGGTGTGCCCAAGAAAAAGGAGAGGAAGAGACCGGGGAAGATAGCTGCCTCCAAACAAGCCAGAGCACATAGCAGTCAGACGATGGATTCCGAAGAGCGTGTACCCGTGAAAGGTGCGGCCATGTTCCATCTCACGGGCGAGCCGATGCTACCGCCGAAACCGCTGGAGGCACTATCAGGGGATCTCAGAAGACTGCACGACCATGTGTTGTCCACTAAGAAAAGCCTACTAGCCTCGAAGGATCCAGGATATCCGACATACGCGGCTCGTGTGCCAGAGGGGAAGTGCTACGTCGACACACGGCCCGCGGAGGTGTTCTTCCTGCGGTTTGACCATATCTTTGAAATGTTTCTGACAAGGCGGCTCGATTTTACAATCGTCCGCCTTTTTGCGCTACATATGAGCTCCGTCATGAAGAGAGAAGAAGTCTCGCAAATCTGTGTGGCGGATCCGTACTACATGCACGAGTCTTTCTTGAGTCTCGGCGACTTTGAGCGTGAAACTGCTAGGGACTACCTCCAAAACTTCATGGTAGAGAATAAGGACCAGGAAATTGTCCTCCTGCCTTATCATCCAAAGTAAGTCAGTTCCGGACAACCCTTTCGTACATTTCAATCATTCCTTCTCGCTCATATGGAGAATAATTTGAGGTGTCTTTTCCCCGCAGCAACGGGCGCGCCGTCCTTATCATTCTTTACCCGCGAGTCTCCCACGCCGTGTATTTCGACCCTTCCAGAGACTACGAGAAAAAGGACTACACCCACATAATGAATATTCTAGATGATGCTCTCCAAGGCTTCAGCATTAGAGGTGGCCACATGCACATCAGGAAACAAAGGAACAAGAAGATGGGTTTCGCGCATAAAACTAACTTCTGCTGCATCCATGTCCCAAAACCAAGCAAGAAGGATGGATTCTACATCATCCATCTCATGATTGAGTTCAGCACAGATCACTAAAAGCTTCGCATGACAAGCAGAAATGATGATCATATCCACAAGTGGCTAGAATCTCATGGAGAAGCGGATTATAAACTTAGAGATGACTTCTTTCGCATCCAAAGGGACATTGCGACGATCATCATGAAAGAAGTCGTCGATGAGAAGGGGATGTTCCACCACGGCCCTATATCGCGAGATGACGTCCGAACTCGCATAGGCATGCAACGTCTAGACCTCACGCCATTCATGAAGCTAGGGTCCATCCTCGATGATATGGAAGGATGGAACTTCTAGTGATTTACGATGCCGATGATGATGATATCTGTCGGTTGAACTTGTATACTTTCTATAGCGATGAAACTTTGTGATGTCCACGGTCCCTGCCGAACTTGTGTAACGCTACTTTGTTAGTTTGCGTACGATGACATGCATACCTCTAGTTAATTAGTTTGCGTACTGTATGTTGCATCTAGTTGCTAACCCTTTCTTTTTTGTGTTGCTCTAGTATATTTTGTTGCATATGATTGTACATCCTCTTCATGAAGATGCATCTCTAACAGGTACCTAGTTTCTTGATGGCTAGATGGCAGTGCTATGTCGTGTACAAAGGGAAGGTTCCGGGGGTGTACAACGAGTGGCCTGAGTGTCAGGCGCAAGTGGATGGGGTCTTGGGCACCAGCTATAAAGGCTTCAAAAGCAGACAAGAAGGAGAAGCTAGTTACTTGAGGTTCACGATAGCGCGAGAGAGGACTCGTAATCGCCGCCTCATCTACTGCATAGTTCCGCTCTCACTCATAGTGATAGCTCTTCTCGCGTATTCCATTGTTTACATGGATGACGTTGTAGTTGCAAGTATTCGAGACATGCATGTATCACTATTTTCGAGATGATGACGAGATACCACTTTGTGTTGGATGATGATTATGATGAGAATATTTGTATGTATATGCTATCATTACATTTGTGGTCTCGCAGCCATTTGTATGTGTATCATGATGACATTTGTATCTGCTAAAGATTCTTGTATAAAGCCTGTTCAAATACAAAACAAAATGTAGAAAAAAACAAAAACTACTAAAATTAGCAGTAGCGAGTGGAGAAAAGTTAGCAGCAGCGTCACAGTAGGAGTAGCGCGTCCAGGCAAAGCGCGCTAGAGCTATTAGCAGTAGCGAGCTTCAACGAAGCACGCTGCTGCTACACTTGTATAGCAGTAGCGGGGGTGTGCACGCGCTGCTGCTATAGGTTAGCTGTAGCGCCTTATTAGTAGCGCCGGTCCCCGCGCTACTGATATACCTAGAACCCGCGCTGCTGCTAGGCTTTTCCCTAGTGGTGATGCTAGACCTAGCAATAACAATGATGTAGAAATTGAACCTGCTGTTGATCTTGATAACCCACAATCAAAGAATCAACTTATGATAAGAGAGACTTCATTGCTAGGAAGCACGGTAAAGAAAGAGAACCATGGGTTCAGAAAAACCCATGCCTTTTCCTCCTAAACCATCCAAGAAAAAGGATGATGAGGATTTTGAGTGCTTTGCTGAAATGATTAGACCTATCTTTTTGCGTATGCGTTTGACTAATATGCTGAAAATGAATCCTTATGCTAAGTACATGAAAGATATTGTTACAAATAAAAGAAAGATACTGGAAGCTGAAATTTCCACCATGCTTGCTAATTATACTTTTAAGGGTGGAATACCAAAGAAACTAGGAGATCTAGGAGTACCAACTATACCATGCTCCATTAAAAGAAACTATGTTAAAACTGCTTTATGTGATCTTGGAGCTGGTGTTAGTGTTATGCCTCTCTCTTTATATCGTAGACTTGATTTGAATAAGTTGACACCTACTGAAATATCTTTGCAAATGGCCGATAAATCAACTGCTATACCTGTTGGTATTTGTGAGGATGTGCCCGTTGTGGTTGCAAACATTACTATTTTAACGGACTTTGTTATTCTTGATATTCCCGAGGATGATAGTATGTCTATTATTCTTGGTAGACCCTTTTTGAATACTGCAGGGGCTGTTATTGACTGCAACAAAGGCAATATCACTTTTCATATTAATGGTAATGAGCATACGGTACACTTTCCGAGGAAACAACCTCAAGTCCACAGTATCAATTCTATTGGAAAACTTCAACGATTATTATTGGAGGTTTTGAATTTCCTCTTCCCGCTGTCAAGAAGAAATATGATATTCTTATTGTTGGGGATGTGCATATCCCCGTTGAGGTAACCTAGTGTTATTCGAAAATTCTCCTGTTTCATGTTATTCGGAAAGAGTTTGTTAACAAGACTTGATCAACCTTGTTAGTGGATTCCTTTTGATGAGCATGAGATGGATGAAGTTAGAAAGCACAAGTCTCTGTACCCTCCTTTTACTTTTTGTTATTCAGATTAAATAGAGCAAATATAGTATTTTTTGTCTATTTTCTGAATTATCCTTGCAATAAAAATACCCCGAAAATAAAAGTTCTCCAAATGTCCTGAAAATGAAATATTATTTTTTGTAGAATATTTAAGAATATCTGGCACTGAGAACACACCAGGGGGACCCACCATATGGCCACGAGGGTCTAGGGCGCGCCCACCCCCTTGGGGCGCGCCCCCTGCCTCGTGGGCCCCACGTGGCCCCCCTCCACTCATTCCTGCACCCACTCACTTCGTCTTCCTCCAGAAAAATCCTCCCATAGCTCAAACCCGTGTTCTAGCTCATCTTGCTGCCATTTTCGATCTCCTTGCTCAAAGATTCATTCACAAATCTGTCTTGGGGGATTGTTCTTCGGTATGTGACTCCTCCAATGGTCCAATTAGTTTTTGTTCTAGTGCTTTATTTATTGCAAACTTTTGCTGCTTAGGTGACCCTGTTCTTGAGTTTGCATGTCAAATGTATATGGTCCAAAGTAGTTTTAATGCATGATCTAGCTTCTAGGCACTTGTAGGAGTAGTTGCTAGCAATCTTGTTGAGTTTGGTTCACTTTTATTTTGATTCACTAAAGATTTCAGAAATTTTTCAGAGGAAGGAATATGTTCAGGAAAATTTACCAAGGTGGTTCCTCAAGGAAGCAAGGCCCAAGGCTCACGATACGTGAGCCGGACAATGAACTACCAAGGGAAGCTCAAGTGCGGCCTTGTGAATGGCCGTCAGGAGAGTGTATGGTCCAATCAGGTATCAAGGATGAATTTGACGTGTATGTGTGTAATGCCGATCTTGAGGGCTTCGTGTCAGATAATTGCCCGCAATACCGTTATCTAACTGATTCCTTTGTGAGAAGGTTTAAATTTACATCCTCGCGCAATTCTCGCACTGCTTATTTGATCTTTATGATAAATCATATACCATGGATTTAGAAGATTTTAATAATGCTTGCAAACTCCCGCAGTGGGGCAATGTTAGTGAACCTCGCAAATTTGAATATAAAGACTTTCTTGCTAGTATCACTGTGGGGGAATCTAGAGAAATCACACAAGCTACCATAGGGAGCATTCATTTTCCTTCCATACATTATTTTGCTCTCTTTGTAGGTAGATGCATTAATGGTAAAGATGAGGCTTGTCACATGTGCGTTCCAGATCTTAGTGTCCTCAAGAGTGTGGTATTAGGTGATAAACAATATAACTTGGGGGCCATTGTTGCACGAAGGTTGCATCTTAACGGTTTCAGTGGAGACTTGTTTGGTGGAATTTATGCAACTCGTGTAGCTAATTATCTTGATGTACCCGTACGTGAAAATGATATGGAATTACCTCATGTTCATCTAGATTATAATGCTATGGTTCGCCACCAGTTTGTTGAAAGGAATGAACAGTCCCTCCAGTACTGACTAATCTTTGACAGACGTCGCACTATCCATGTTGCTCTCCCTACTCCTACTTTCTATGACTTTCAGGAAAAAAGGAGATATGTTATAACCAGGGAGGAAGCGGACGAGTACGAGCGGAGGACGGAGGTAGCTCGCCTCCAAGCTGCAGCTCATCAGGTAGTAGCTGCTACTTCTCAGTACGACCCCAATTACGACTTTGGATATCCGCCAGGCCAGCAGTGGCCATAGACCAACTTAAGCCAAGAGCCTAAGCTTGGGGGAGTACGTATTTCTCACCGACATTACATTCATGTTCACACATTCATTCTAGTTGTCGGTGCTCATACTTTTTCATTATACTATCCATGCTAGTTTATTTTCTTTTCTAAGCCTTCTTCTTGTGTGTTTAAAAAACCTTAAGAAAAACAAAAAAAATTAGTTGTAGCTTTTATCTAGTTTACTTTCCATGCCTGTACTGGTAGTAGTTAAAAGAAAACCCAAAAGATTTCTCATTCTTCTTTTTGCTTGTTGGGAGCTTTCCCGTGTAAACAGTTTTATTTCTTTTCTTTTCTTTAGGGGTCGAGAGGAGAAGACCATGATGAAAATGCTGAGTGACTCTTATATGCATTATTGTTGATTTAACCAAGAGCCCATATTACCTTGTCTTCTCCCTTGTATTAAATGCTTGCAGATTCCAGCTTAGTCGAATGCACGTGCACTATTATTATTATGCACACCGTTCGGTCGTGCGAGTGAAAGGCAATAATGACGATATATGATGAACTGATTGAGATGAGAGAAGCTGGTATGAACTCGACCTATCTTGTTTTTGTAAATATGATTAGTTCATCGTTCCTGATTCAGCCTATTATGAATGAAACATGTTTGCAATGACAGTTAGAGATTATAGTTGCTCATACCATGCTTAAATAGCTACGAATTTATAATGGTTTACCTTGCGTGCCAACATGCTATTAAAGTGGTTGTGATGTGGTATGATAGGGTCGTATCCTCCTTTGAACTATTCGAGTGGCTTGACTTGGCACATGTTCACGCATGTAGTTGAAACAAAATCAACATAGCCTCCACGATATTTATGTTCATGGTGATTTATATCCTACTAATGCTTGCACTCATTGTTGATTAATTTTAATGCATGTTCATGACTATTGTCGCTCTCTAGTTGGTCCCTTCCCAGTCTCTTTCTAGCCTTCACTTGTACTAAGCGGGAATACTACTTGTTCATCCACTTCCATAAACCCCAAAGTTGTTCCATATGAGTCCACCATACCTTCCTATATGCGGTATTTACCTGCCGTTCCAAGTAAATTTGTATGTGCCAAACTCTAAACCTTCAAATGAAATTCTGTTTTGTATGCTCAAATAGCTCATGTATCAACTAGGGTTGTCTGTATCTTCCATGCTAGGTGGGTTATTCTCACGAGGAGTGGACTCCGGTCCTCACTCAAGAGAAAATGGCCGGTAACCGGGATGCCCAGTCCCATGCTCAAACCAAATCAAAATAATTGCAAACAAAACTCCCCTGGGATTGTTGTTAGTTGGAGGCACCCGTTGTTTCGGGCAAGCCATGGATTGATGCTTGTTGGTGGTTGGGGAGTATAAACTTTACCATTCTATTTGGGAACCGCCTATAATGTGTGTAGCATGGAAGATATCGAAATCTCTCGGTTGTTATGTTGACAATGAAAGTATGCCACTCAAAATATTATTTATCTCTATATCAAAACTCGAGCTCTGGCACCTCTACAAATCCCTACTTCCCTCCGCAAAGGGCCTATCTATTTACTTTTATGTTGAGTCATCATCCTCTTATTAAAAAGCACCAGTTGGAGAGCACCACTGTCATTTGCATGCATTACTATTAATTTACATTGAGTATGACTGTGACTGGATCTCTTTTACCATCAATTACAATGTATAGTCAGTCCTTGATCTTCAGAGGTGCTCTGCATTTATGTTTTACGGTCTCAAAAAGGGCTAGCAAGATACCATCTTGTTATATCATATTATGATTGTTTTGAGAAAGTGTTGTCATCCGAGATTTATTATTATTGCTCGCTAGTTCATTATGCCATTGATATGGGTAAACATGAGACCTAAATGTTATTGTGAATATGGTTAGTTCATAATCTTTGCTGAAAACTTGAATGCTGGCTTTACATATTTACAACAACAAGAGCAAACAGAGTTTGTAAAAGTTTTTCTTTATCACTTTCAGTTTATCAACTGAATTGCTTGAGGACAAGCAAAGGTTTAAGCTTGGGGGAGTTGATACGCCTCCAACGTATCTACTTTTCCAAACACTTTTGCCCTTGTTTTGGACTCTAACTTGCATGATTTGAATGGAACTAACCCGGACTGACACTGTTTTTAGCAGAATTGCCATGGTGTTATTTTTGTGCAGAAATAAAAGTTCTCGGAATGACCTGAAACTTCACGGAGAATATTTTTGGAATTAATAAAAATACTCGCGAAAGCATCAACACCAGGGGGCCCACACCCTGTCCACGAGGGTGGAGGGCGCGCCGACCCCCCTGGGGCGCGCCCCCTGCCTCGTGGGCCCCCTGAGACTCCATCGACCTCAACTCCAACTCTATATATTCACTTTCGGGGAGAAAAAATCAAAGAGAAGGATTCATCGCGTTTTACGATATGGAGCCGCCGCCAAGCCCTAATCTCTCTCGGCAGGGCTGATCTGGAGTCCGTTCGGGGCTCCGGAGAGGGGAATCCGTCGTCGTCATCATCAACCATCCTCCATCACCAATTTCATGATGCTCACCGCCGTGCGTGAGTAATTCCATCGTAGGCTTGCTAGACGGCGATGGGTTGGATGAGATTTATCATGTAATCGAGTTAGTTTTGTTAGGGTTTGATCCCTAGTATCCATTATGTTCTGAGATTGATGTTGCTATGACTTTGCTATGCTTAATGCTTGTCACTAGGGCCCGAGTGCCATGATTTCAGATCTGAACCTATTATGTTTTCATGAATACATGTGAGTTCTTGATCCTATCTTGCAAGTCATTAGTCACCTACTATGTGTTATGATCTGGCAACCCCGAAGTGACAATAATCGGGACCACTCCCGGTGATGACCATAGTTTGAGGAGTTCATGTATTCACTAAGTGTCAATGCTTTGGTCCGGTACTCTATTAAAACGAGGCCTTAATATCCCTTAGTTTCAATAGGACCCCGCTGCCACAGGAGGGCAGGACAAAAGATGTCATACAAGTTCTTTTCCATAAGCACGTATGACTATATTCGGAATACATGCCTACATTACATTGATGAAGTGGAGCTAGTTCTGTGTCACCCTATGTTATAACTATTGCATGAAGAATCGCATTCGACATAATTATCCATCACTGATCCAATGCCTACGAGCTTTTCACATATTGATCTTTGCTTAGTTACTTTTCCGTTGCCACTGTTACAATTACTACAAAACTGCTACTGTTACCTTTGCCACCATTACTGTTACTTCCATACTACTTTGCTACTAAATATTTTGTTGCAGATATTAAGTCTTACATGTGTGGTTGAATTGACAACTCAACTGCTAATACTTGAGAATATCCTTTGGCTCCCCTTGTGTCGAATCAATAAATTTGGGTTGAATGCTCTACCCTCGTAAACTGTTGCGATCCCCTATACTTGTGGGTTATCAGCTCCAACGCCTTGTTGTCGAATTGGGGTAGCAGCTTACGCTTCGGGCAACTCTTTGTTGGACGTTTAAGGCCGTATTCTTCGGCTGCCAGGACATTAGTCCATCTGTCGTTGAGCAGATCTTGTCCAGGTTGAAGCTATTGCTGCTTCTTTTTTAGGCTTCTTGTCGTGGCTATAAGCCGGCGCTTAAAGCGTTCTTGTTCGAGGGGTTCCTCTGGCACGATAAAATCTTCGTCGCCGAGGCTAACCTCTTCCTCGGAGAGTGGTAGATAGTTACTATCCTCTGAGTCTTTGTTCCCTGTTTCTTCGTCAGGGCCAATCTGCCCGTCCTCCCGATCATCCTGTTCAGATGTTGGTTCGATGGGGTCTTCTTGGTCTTCGGCATTCTCTAGAGTATCATTGTCTCTGGTGCCGGTATTGCTGTCTTTTCCGCGACGTGATTTAGAGCGGCGCCGCTGACGTCGATGCTTTAGTGGTATCTCAGGAGGTTCATCCTCGACTGGGTCCAGCTCATCATCGTCGTTGCCTTCTTTAGGTGTGTCCACCATGTATACGTCGTATGAGGAGGTGGCCGTCCAGCGTCCGGTGAACGGCGGGTTTCGGGCCTGCTCCTCTCCGGCATCGTCGTCCATACCGTCGATGTCTTCAGAGGCGTAGTCGAGCATGTCGGTTAGATCCTCGACAGTGGCTATAAAGTGGGTGGTGGGTGGGAAGTAAAGTTCCCTATTTACAGCCCCTAGTCCGGGCTGGGCGCAATTCGGAGACGGTTCCTCTATGATAGCGAGGGACCACATTAAGTCCAGAGCCTCATTTAAGAGCGAGATTTGGGCGAGGACCGGAGTTCCCTGGCCGAGCCCTCATGACGCGGGCTGTGAGGGTCCAGGGCTAGTGTTCGGAAAAGAGTCTGGCTTTATGATGATTCACTACAAAAAAATACACTTCCGTGATGATACGTGTTTGTCACAGTAGGTCGCGTTTTTTGTCATGCATGTACATCCATGACGATTTTATGACAGAATCAAGATAGTCATGCCTGTGCTGTCGTAGAAGTGTTCCATGACATTACCAAAATTATCATCATGGAAGTGTCCACTTCCATGACGATAAATCGCGCGTCACATAAGTGCTTTCGTCATGGGTGACCGACACGTGGCATCCATCGTAACGGAACGCCGTTAAGCTATCGGGTCGGGTTTTGGATCCGATAACCCGTTAATAGCCCCGACCAATGGGGATTTTCCACGTGTAAAATCATCATTGGCTGGAGGAAACACGTGTCAGCTCACCGTTGGGACAGATGTCATCCGCTCATTGGACCGAAGGCGCCTATGATACGGCGACACGTGGCACGACCCAACAGAGGCCCATTCCTGTGAAAAGGCTAGCCCGTTTGACTTGGTCAAAAGATGGCGGGCCGGCCCACGGAAAGCCTGTTAACGACCTGTTCGCATATAGCCCATTTACAGCCCGCTAACCCAGGGCCCGTTACGCCCTATCCGAATTAGGCCCAGTAGCGTCATCTGGGCCGTCCAATATGATTCAGCCCGTTTTAACTTCCGGCCCATGTGTGGCCCATGACTTCTTTCGGCCCATATGAGGACCTTTGTAACTCTTGGCCCATTAACGACCCGTGGTGAAACTGGCCCGTAATGAACAGTGTATCACTTTATACCCATTAACGGCCCGTTATTCCATTGGGCCGTTTCCAGCCCAAGTTATCTTTCAGCCTTCTCAGGGCCCATTGATTCTTGGGCTCATGTGCAGCATTCGGTTACATACGGCCCGTTACTGTCATTTTCTGCTTGTGGGCCAAATTCAGCCCGTAGTTACAGTAGGCCCATTTGCGGACCGTTAATACGTTGGGCCGTTTTCATGTCAAAAAAACACGTTGGGTTGTTTTCCTAGAGTTATCAAATACGGCCTATTAACGACCCGTTATGGTCCACGAATAGTATGGCCCATGATTGGCGAAACAATGATACGCCCCGTAGAAGGCCCATGGATCCTATGGCCCGTATGAGGCCCATGGATAGTATGGCCCGTAGAAGGCCCATGGATCATACGGCCCGTAGAAGTCCCATGGACCCTACGGCCCATAGAAGTCCCATGGACCCTACGGCCCGTAGAAGGCCCATGGACCCTAAGGCACGTATAGAAGGCTGATGGATCCTATGGCCGGACGAAGGCCCATGGATTATACGGCCTACAGGAGGCCCATGGTTACAACAGTCCGTGTGTTGCCATGATTATTTTGGCCTAGTTACCAAAAATAGGATATTGTGGCCACTAGAAAAAAACAGAAAAAGAATTGCAGTGACTACAAGCAAACAACTAAACAAGACAATAAGGAAATAAATAAGCAAGCAATTAATGCTAGCCTATTACCGCTATTACACATATTACATCCACTGGGCATCAAAGTTCGCCACCAGTGCAAATATAGGGAACAAAGCAGCACATTACATACACTGGCCGTCAAAATTGGCCACCAGTGCAAATAAACGCGGCAGCAAAACAAGAGCATAACTGAAACAACTTCAGAAGAGCTCAAGAAACGTTATCCTGGTTATCCACCATGCTGGCAATAAGCTTAGCAAGCTGACTAGCTTTGTCCTGTTTGGCGCTAAAATCCTCCAACGCTTGCTGTTGCACCAGAAAGTATGCATATGAATGCTCCACGGACTTCCGCAGTCCTTCCGCTTCTTGTCGCAGCACAACTAATCGATGTCTTTCAGCTTGTAGTTGAGACTCAAGAAATCGAACTGATTCAGACAGTGAGTTTGAATAGCTTGTGCAAGCGGTAGTGGCCAGTAACTCGAACACTAAACCAAGACAGGACTTTGGGGTTGTCTCGCTGTCTTCAAGATAGTCTTCCTTAGCTGTTTTATCAGCTTTGTTGGAGACCAACAAGGATGTGTCACTATACTGAACCTTATCTGCGTTACTTCCTTTACCATTGCTTAATAAGGCACTCTTCCCCAATATTATGTCAGCATTCTAAAAGAAGAAACAAGCAGACACATAACAAGTTTAGCATGTACTAGTATATGAAACTCATTTCGGTGAACCAGTTCATCAGTAAGGTGGACAGGATTAAACTACCAAGTCTTCTGTTGCCAAGTACTAGTACATAATAAAAGCATCAAACACACATATATCTATGTCCTATGGTCACTGCATTGTCTTGCCAAATCAAAATAGAGACACGGTTCAAATCATATCAGTTCAAGACAAAGCAGCAGTGAAAGAATACAAAGCGTGGGAAACTACACGGCACAACAAGATTTCAGATGGGTACCACGGGTCTACATGTACAACAACACTATTGGCTCTATTGTGATGCTAGTAATGTGCATGATATGAAAGTCAACTGTATACACAATTGAAATTGAAATCAACAGAGCTATTGATAAGAGCAAACCTGTTAAAGAAACATGCGTTAACATACCTGTTGTGCCATTGGAGTTTCGATTGGATCCTTCAATTTAAAAATAAGTTTGTATGAGTAAATACAGTGATACAAGAGCAAAGCAATCATAGTTAAAAAAGGCGCGCCTAAGCGAGCGCTTAAGCGCGCCTAGGCTCTAGGCGTTGGCAAAACGCATTGTGCATAACTACGCATAATCTGTGCATAACTGCGCATAAGCATGCGCTTTGGTCAGTAAAGCGCAAGGCGGTGGCAAAACACACAATTAACGCCTAGCGCTTTTTTGAACTATGATAGCAATGGAATCTTAAATTAGAACAGTTGTTCTTCAGGTTTAGGCACTTGTTCTATATGAACAGAGTACAGCAAGACGCAAGAATATAATACTTAAAAATAGAAAATGAGCTCATAGACCTTACCACATTCTTGGTTCAGGACCAGTACAGAACAAGGCGTTCCTAGTCATCGTCCAGTAAATGTGTCTCAGGAGAAGGTAAGGGAATTTGATGAGTTTCTTTGCCGGTGAAGTACGTTTTCTTCAGGTAATTCTGATACTGCCACCAAGCATTCTTGAAGATAGCAGAGGTATTAGCACAGGTTACCTCATCCCGAGTTTCCAAATCGGTCCTTCTCTATAGAGAAAAATGGGAAAATTTGCTGTATTATAACCATCATGGTGGTAGGATGTATGGGACGAAGCAAAGTAATTGCCATGAATAACATTACTTACACATAACTCCTGGACAAACACCTGCAACTGGCATTTTCCTTCATCTTCAGTATAATATTTCCAAGATGGGAAGATACGCACATACGATTTAACAACATCAAATGCGATAGATGCTAAACTACGACTAGCTGGTTGTGCTTCCTCCATAGGAATAGGCGTACTAACTGGTGGAGTTGGGGTTCGCCGTGATAGTACTGGCCCTTTGGGCACTGGAGCTGCCTTACTAACTGCTCTTGTTTGGGAGCTCTGTGGGGGAGATGGTGCTGTGTCAACAGGAACTGGGTTACTATCGGCTGGGGTTGGGGTTAGATTTGGTGAAGCTGGTTCTCTGTCCATCGCAGTAGGGGTACAATCTGCGACAGTTTGGGTTATGTGTGGTAGGGTTGGTTCTTGTGCATGTACAACCGGGGTGCTATCTCCACCAAGAGGTAGCACTGTTTTATTTGAAGACTGTGTTTTTAGTCCGCTAGATACTGTCATCACCCGCTCCAATTCAAATGGCTGATAAACAAGAAACATAGTTGAATGTACAGACATTGTATGAGAGACAGATGCAATAGATAGTGTGGAAAAAAGAGGGCATGAAATAGTTGACATGTATATTGTTTAACTAAAATGGATAGCATGACATAATTTCACATATATGATGTCTATCTAAACTGGATAGCATAGCATAACATAATTCAAAGATATGATGAATAACTAAACAGGATCGCATGACATAATTCACCTACATGTTATCTAAGTAATCAGGATCGCATCATTTAATTCACATATGTGATTTATATGCTAAAAGAGGGCATTCGATATGATGTCCAAACTAAGAACATGGTGTTGAATATTGTGTATATGATGTCTAAACTATGCAATGCAAGACACCATATGCATGATATGAGCAGTATAACCGTGCCAAGTTAGAGCATACACCTCAGTGGGGGAATAGGACTGGTCATCTGTCTCTGAATCCATCTCTGAGGAGCTATCGGTACCCAACAAGAGATCTGCTTCGACAGGTAGCACTGTCTGCTCTGAAGGCCTTGTTTTCACTCCAGATTTTTCCATCTTCCACCCAAATGGCTGATTCACAGGAAGAGTAGTTTAATGTACAAACATTGTCGACAAATGGAAATGTAATGAATAGAAGGATGGGCAAGATATCATTCAAATATATGATGCCTGGTTAAACAGGATGGCATTGCACATTTCACATATATTATGGCTGGCTAAAAGACATGAGACTGCATAATTCCCATATATGATATAGAAACTAAACAGGTGGCATTACAGAACATGTCTAAACTAAGCAGATGACATATATGATGTCAAAAGTAGGCACTGCAAGGCAACATATGCATGATATGACTAACATCATCATGCCAAGGTAGAGCAAACACCTTGGGGAGTAAATAGGAGTGGTCAGCGGCGTCTGAATCCGCCTCAGAACAGATATCTTCCTCTGGATTACAATCTGGAGAGGGGTGGGGAGGGTTTTCCATTGAACCCACCATGGAGCGATGTCTGCATGACATTGTATTGCCGCGCAAAACTCTTCTCTTTTTCTCTACATGTTCAGCATGACTGTGTACAATATCTGACATGCATACGAAAAAAAATATGGTGAGATTATGTAAGGAGAGCATGCAGAAATTTAGAGTGATGGTAACAACCAGTGGATCGACGTTTTTCCGTTGAACCAAAATAGCCCTAATGGATCAACGTGAATGTATAGTAATAAGTGATGCAACAAGTGTACGACCTCTTTGCCGTAGCCGTGTCGACCTCAGCATCATTGGGTTGGTCGCTGAAGCAGTTGAGGTAGAGGTGGCTGTCGAAGGTGTGGAGGAAGATCTGAGGAATCTGTAGACGGCGTCCAGGGCACTGCTCTGTTGTGATGGATCGTTCTATCGTTGGAGCAGCTCCGGTGAGCCGTAAGACGTCAAGGCTGAAGCAGCACAAGACAGACATCGTCAATCTCAAGTGGGATTCTAATAGCATCTCCAATAGATGATGTAAAATGGATGTAAAATTAACATCACCAAAAACCACCTGACTACAACAGATGAGGTAAAAACTGTTGACTCTGAACTTAACTATCGAAACTGAAATTTACTGTGGAATCTGAATGCTACTGTCGAAACTGAACACAATGGTAGCAGAGAGGAACTTGACATGTAGTTTAGGGAGGGCCTGCAGTTCATCTTCAACCTACACCCCCCTGAGCCGCCAGCCACCACCGGCCGAACCGCCGGCCCCAGCACCGCCTCGCCGCCCCGAAACAACTCACCACCGCTGCCCCGGCCAGCCCTCTAGGCCCCCCCCCCACCCTGAACCCTAAGATAGATAGTGGGGTACCTCTCCGGCGAGCCCCCGTCCCCGCTACGGGTGGTTCTTCCTTAACTCCGGCGAGCCCCCCAACCCCTAAAAATTGACTGACCCAAAAGTCAATTCAGTCGACTGAAGTGTGGCTTAATCGGAGCAAAGCAGCAGCACGAGCGAGGGGGAGAGCAGCAGCAGCAGCTGGGCAAGCGAGCGATCGAGCGAGAGCCGGAGTAGCAGCAGCAGCGCGAGCGAGCGAGCGAGAGCCGAAGCAGCAGCAGATCCGGCTGCTATGGCCGCCGCCGAAGGGGCCTCGCATTGGGGGAGAGCCGCCGTGGAGATGTCGCCCGCGGCGCCGGCTTCAAGGTAGCCGCTCCATGGGGGTGCGGAATGGAGCACCGTCGGCGCCGGGAGGTCGAGTTAAGGAGAAGGTGCAATGCGATGAGTGTACAACCTCTTTGGTGGCGCCGAGTAGGCCTCGGCTCCGTCCGAGGAGTCGGCGAGGATGCTGCGGTTCCGGTGGAGCAGGTTAAGGCGGCGCTGTGGGGATGGAGCAGCCGCGATAGACGAGGCGATCGTCGGAGCAGCTCCTTGGAGGTGGAGGACGGGGCGGCTGAACCGGCGGGACGGCGAGATGGATGACGGATCCTCATCCGGGGAGGTGGACGAGGGACGTCGAGCTGTTGTGGTGGACGACGTCGTCGAGGAAGAGGATCCGGCTGGGCAGCGGTGACATGGCGGACGGAGGAGGGTGGGGTTTCGCGGCTGGAGCGGAGAGGTTATGGCGGCCTGGGATTTCGAATGGCGAAAAGGGGGCGATGGGAGGGGGTGAAGCATGACTTAGGGACGCGCTTGTCCAAAATGTAGGGTGTGTTACAGAAGTACCCCCCACCGATTTGAACTAGCGGCCCTTTCGGCTCAAGGTTAGAAGGGGGATTTCACGTGTCGGGATTTGGCAGCTGGAGGGAGTTTTCGCGCGCGTTGTAATTTCGGGATGGCAAGGCGCGGGTTGTGAAGGCGCCAGTTTTGGGAGCACGATATCTGAATTTTCGGGATATAACAAGACGCGGGTTGAATTTTAGGGACAAGCCTAACGTGTAGTAATATTGTACTTGTACGTACCAAATCAATTCGCACTTCCCTCAACCAAAAAGAAAACAAAAAATAAAACTATTCACACCACACAAAGAGAGAGTCTTGCCCCATTTTACTATACAAATGCTATTCAAAGCTACTCCCTCCTTCCATCTACATAGGGCCTAATGCATTTTTCAATGCTAACTTTGACCAAATATTAGAGCAATGATATATGACATGCAACTTACACAAAGCACACCGTTAAATTCGTCTGTGAAAGGTTCTTTCAATGATATAATTTTCACATTGTGCATGTCATGTACTATTAATCTTGTCAATAGACAAAGGCGGTCTTAAAAATCTCATTACGCCCTATATAGATGGAAGGAGGGAGTATATATGAATCCATGTTATGTCCGATTAAATTTTTTCGCTTGCTGTATAATGCATGTAACCTACTCATACCAACATTTTAGTGCATTCCAAATGTCTATACTACCACTGCAATTCGAACTAAATTTGAATTCGTTTCTCTATTTCAGTAAGAATCTACAATCATGATTGTTGCCAACTTCAACCATCATAGTTTCCTTGCTATCCGCCAGATATAAATCGGACGGCCTATAATGCAGGATGGCAGGCACACCATCATCAACAACTCCGTTTTTATAAGAGTAGAGATAAAATATATTAAATGTAGTATAACATGTTCATAACCACACCATGTGTATCACCGTTATATATATTCACACATGCGTCGGTTTGAAACACTATGATAAATTCTTCAAATATCCGAATTCGCTTTTTATAATGAAGTATATCTGATCTATATTCGTCTTTTACACCACACAACCCTCTTATCTTTGTAGCTAGCGCTAACTTTCTCTTGTGCATGCACACGCCCGCATCCCTCTCACCCTCCCTCAGCATTCTCTAGCTCCATCGCGCAAATTCATCTTTTCACTTTAGGTCGTTCACCCACGGTGTGTGTAGGCCCCCAGCTCCTTCTTTACGGCACACATCGATCGATATGCCTCTCTAGCCAGGTGTGCCTAGCACAAACACAAGCTTCCCCTCTTCTCTTGTCACCATCCATGCCTCACTCCCACCACTCTTTTCATCGTTCTCGTACTCGCACACTCCTCCCCCCTCGATATAGTATGCCTCTCGTACCACCTCCTACATGCATCCCTCTCTCTCTATCCTTCTCCTCGTGCCTCATTTGCTTCTAACACACACATGCATGTATACCGATTGATCTCCCAACATATACCTAGATCAACTTTAACTACCCCCCCCATCGATCAACGTGCCTCACAAGTTATGTCTCTCCTTTCTCTAATAAAGGGCGATTGATCTTCTTATGTAGTTACATCTGCTTACCACAGCCACATCGCCCCCCCTATCATTCGTGCATGCCTCCTGACCCGTCTCTCACACGCACGTGCACAGACAACAAGCAGCCATCTCCTCTCTTATTGATATTGTGGGCGTGCCCTCCGTTTGTCTAGCAAGCCTATCCCACCATTTGTTAGAAGCAACTCCACTACCACCCCCTCCAACACTCTAGCTCTGTCTCTCTCCCAACCTTATTCCTCTCCTGCACATATGCATGGATGCCGATCCATCTCCCTTAATACATGAGGCAGATCGATCTCCTTAATACATGAGGTAGGCCTCTCTCCTCCTCCACACATATACCAGCCATTGTACCTCTATAGTTAATTGGGCCTCCCTCTTCCCCCACCACACATCGATAGTCGAGCGTTGCAGGTAGGTATCCATGCCACATAGACAAACTGCACATGTCCCATCTCACGTTCCAGTAGGCCAGCCACTCTATATCTTTGACGTGGGCACACACAAATTCGATGGCACTCTTTATCGATCGCGCGCGCACACACACACACACATCATCCCTCTCTTTGATTCTATGGACACCTCAAGCCGATGATACCTCCACTCTCTTCTCGTGGATCGCCCCCTCTATATATATGTTATATCCAGGACTCTATTTCACACACATTGCATATGTTACATTTTTTGATTGAACCCCCCCCCCCCAAAAAACTCTCAAGAACCCACACACTATATCTCTCTAGGTTTGTATCTCTCTCACACAACCCCACGTAGGTGGTGTACGTATACAAGAAGAGAATAGGTGCACCGTGCACGTACTCATGCTTCGTGCCCAGCCACACCCGCGCGGGTACACGGTGGAGCTCATTTCTTTACGAAATGGCAGCCCACGTGCTAATTTGAACGCCTGTAGCGGTAATAGGGAGGTCGTGTACCACGCGTGCACGAAACAAAGTTCGACTTGACGCGTTGCCGCGTTATTTTTAAATAAAGTTAGAGCGCTCAATGGCACAGACACAGAATATAAAACGATTTTTATGGAGAAAAAGGTAGTCCGCTCACTATATACAATGGAGCCTGCCTGCCTGGTTTGTCGCTCTTCAGAGTATCTCACACAAGGCTGCTGTGGCCTCTCTCTCTCTCACCGTTGGTCACTGATCCGGCCCCATCCCGTCCGCCGGGGGAAAGGGAGTGTGGTGGACTCTCTCTCTCTCACCGTTGGTCACTGATCCGGCCGCATCCCGTCCGTCGGGGGAAAGGGAGGAAGTGCATCGTTTCTCCGTTTGACGGCGCTGAGGCAGCACGTCCCGATCTGCGGTACACGACGTTCTCTCTGACCAAGCTCCGGTGCGGCAGGGCCTACGCCACCTGCTCGCAGTTTCCGCCCGCCGCCGCTCACCTAATTACATCCCGACGACCTCAAGGTATCCCCTCCGGCCTTGCTCCACTGCCCGTCTTCCCACGTCGCTGCATGTGGATCTTCCATAGTTCTTTGCCCAAAACGTAGCTCGTCCGGCGTACTTTCCATATTGCATTCTCATCCTCACACCGTTTTAGACAAACACAACCGTGTTGTTATCTTCCCTTAGGACAAGGAATATGCTTCTTTTTTGTCGTCGCATGTGTCATCAACAGTTATTAGCCAGTAATTGTTTCCTTTCTACTCGTTGCTATTGCGACCTTTTGGTGAACTGCACAAATCACTTTTTTCTTAAGAGTGTTTTGTGCAGTTGTACTAAAATGTCACACGGGCAACGTCTCTACATTTCAGTGCAACTGCACAAAGGGAGATTGGTTTTGCTCTATCCTCCTCATCCAACTCCGAGCCTAGTCTTCTCCAACTAGTTAGTCTTAAGAGAGACTGCAAAGGTGACCGGCTTCTATTTGTGTGTTTATTGTTTCATCAGTAGTCCTCTATTATCGTAATCTCACTTAATATCTTTGGAACAGGGACGCTCAGCTCTAGTTTAGTGGAACTGCACAAAATGATCGGAATGTTGCATGCTCCAGACAGCTACTTTTTTCCCAACATGCCTTGTTGATTTAGACAGAGCTGGGGGGACGTTCCTGCCAATGAAAGCATGGATCAATTTTAATTTAACACCTTCTCACAACTCTGTCTTCAGTTGTGATGTAATTATTAGCTCTGGTCTGCTAATAATTGACATGCATTAGCAAGGAAGTTAGTTTTTTATTGTTTCCGAAAGAGCGTCGATGGCAAGACACGCGAAACAAAAGCTGAAAGCTCACACCATTGTACAATTTCATGTCGCTGGAAAATTATTTGTATAGTACATCAATTATGTAAACAAATGATGGAAGCTTGATAGCATTGCCAGAAGCCTCTTCATCATCCGGGTCTATGTGCCATGCACAAAATTATACTCCTTCGTTCCTAAATATTTGTCTTTTTACAAATTTCAAACGGGCATATTTTAGAGTCTAGATTCACTCATTTTGCTTTGTATGTGTACTCCCTCCGTTGCTAAATATTCTATTCGTCTTTCTAGAGATTTCAACAAGTGACTACATACGGAGCAAAATGAGTGAATCTACACTCTAAAATATGTCTATATACATCTGTATGTGCCAGTCCATTTGAAATCTCTAAAAAGACAAATATTTGAGTAGTCACTCGTTGAAATCTCTAGAAAGACAAATACTCCGGAGTATATTTAAGAACCGAGGGGGTAGTGCACAACCGCATGGGAGACTCAGCCCGGTCGTTGCGCCGCATTAATAGTGAGTAATGAGCAGTCAAATCATAAGCCCCACCTTTCCCACTATAAGTTGCTCTGAAGAAGCAACCATCAATACGCTCTTCTTTGAATCCGCTCATACTACTCCATCCGTCACTGTTTATACAGCGCGCTTCAGAAAAAAGAAAAAAAATCTGTGGAACCAAGGCGACTAGCGATCGGCCTGAAAAATAGCATTGGTAGTTATAGCACGGCGTCTATTACTAGAGGGAATAATGCGTACACACATGCATGCAGTGCTTCCACCCCGGGTACACACATGCATGCACTTACTCCACTCCGTAGGAGTATAGTACATGGAGAGAAAATTGTGGACTTGATTGCGGTTACCACGCCCTAATTAATTGAGAATTAAACCAAATGCGTCTAAAGTCTCTCTGGTGGTGGAAATGCATTGAGAGAAATGCATCATAATGAAGCGCGCCCTGTAAACTGTGACGGAGGGAGGAGTAGTATGAAGGTGCAAAACCAAGTACGCGTATGGCCAGTCGGTCAACACACCTCCTCTTGGCATATCACTGACATGTGGGACAGGAGTGTGAGCAAACCGATCTCAATTGACGGCAAAGAGCCAACCCGCCGTTCCTTGAGAGAGACGAGGAGCGAGAACACACAGACGGGCTCGCACGGAGGCCAAGATATATTCGAGCATGGTTGGTTGATCGATATCATTCATTACATGTTGGGCTGCCGTTTTCCGCCCTTCTCCGGAATAAATATGTACTTTATCAGAGATAAAAAAAATAAGAGTACAGACGCTCCACCATGCGGTTCTAGTAGTAGTACTACTCGTACTACTGCGCTTGGCTCTTCGCCTCTTCGTGAAGTCGAACAATGATGGTACTCCGCATGTTGGGTACTACAGTGTATGCCTCTGACAATCTGACACCGAATGGACTGATGCATGTCCACCGAGGGTAGGTTGCATTAGTCAAAAGGCGTAAGCGAGCTTCACCTTGTCCTGCAAGCTTCTCCTCATTCTGCGAGTTGATGGGACACACCAAAAACTAGTGATAGTCCATACTCCTTCCTTTCCTGTTAATATGGCTTAATATTTTTTGCGGGTAAATGAGAGAGCTTTATTGATATATAAGCATTCTTAGGACGATCAGCCAAGACACTGGTCACTAGGAAGCGAGGTACCCCGCAAAAAAAGAAGTAGGAAGCGAGGTGTTTCATCAAGCCAGCTCTCGGCCACATTCAAAGTGCAGCAAGCACGGTTCGCACGAAGATGCGCCGCAAGGTTTGCTGACCAGTTTACATGCTGAATAACAAAAAAAGAGGAAATATTACCGAGCGCTACTATTTGTAACAGGATATGAGCCAAAATTAAGCGAGAATTGTGGCGAGTGTTCCATGCAATCAACTTCCATTATCACATGCGAGAACCCTCGAAGAGAACCAAATGTGTTGAAGATTGCTTTATCACATTTTAAAATTATAATAAGAGTGCAGACGCTCCTCCATCCGGTTCCTAGTACTAGTATAGTACGTACCTTTATAGACTATAGTAGTAGTACTAGTAAACTTTGCGCTTGGCTGTTCGCCTATTCGGGAAGTCGAACAATAATAGCACTAGTAGTATAGTGTATGCTTCTGGCAATCTGACACCGAATTAACTGTTGCACGTCCACCGCCTGAGCGAGGGAGAGCTTGCATTAGTCAAAAGTTTCTCCTTGTCCTGCGAGCCACCGCGCGCAAGCTTCTCCCGTCCTGCAACCTTCTCCTCGTTTAGCAAGTTGACGGGACACATCAAAGTAATGCTAGTCCATACTGCCTCCTCTCCGGTTAATATGGCTGAATTTCAAACGAGATAAATACACTGTCTGTCACTGTATATTTGTAAAAATACGGTCAGTGGACTTCATAATACGCTCATTGCGCTCAATATATATATATTTTCCGGTGTTTATACGGTCACTAGCTCACCCTGACTGAGTATGTGTGTGCATGCACGTGTAGGTTGAGCACTTGAGCGTGACCGTGTGTGTTCCGTCGTGTGCTCGGACATGCATGCATTAGGGCGTCGCGCGCGTTTTTGTGTCCATGTGTACGTGTGACTGCTGCACACACGTAGGGGGAGTACGTGTAGGGGCCACTAAGGAGCAGTCAAATCACACAGTAAGTTAGTCGGAAGAAGCAACCATCATTTCACTCTTGAATGACACGTACGCAATATAAAATGGTTGATATGGAGAGAAAAAGAAAACCACTATATATATACACTAGCAGGAGCCTAAGCTACAAGCCTGCTTGCTTCGGTTGCTCTCTTCACAAGCATAGAACGACGGGCCTGATCCCGCTGCTGGGGGAAGGGAACAATGTTCTGCGTAGACGCGGTCGACATCGGCGAGGGAGAAAACCCACAGTCGGTGTGTCCCAATCGGGGGTCACCGCGGTATGGGCCGATGCCGCGTCCCAACCGCCCTTCTAGCTACAGCCCAACGTCCCAGGTAGTCCATCTTCCTTTTGGAGCCGGCTTGCTCCACTGCCGTAGCTCCATCTCCATGTCGACCTTTCTCTACTTCTACCAACTTCTACTTGTGATGAGTTTATGTCTCATGAACTAGTGCCAGTACTATTATTCTAATCACACTTCTTCAATATCTTTGCCATCAGGGATGCTCAGGTCGATTTTAGTGGAACTGCACAAAAGCATCGTATGATCCGAGGGTGCCAGCCGTCTTTCCTTCGACAGGTTCTACCTGGCCAGGAAATTAAATCATGTTTAGGGTTTAGGGTTTAAGTCGTAGTGACCCCATCAGTAGTTTTTCTTTCGTACATGCTCTCACAACTTTTTTTCTTTAGTTGTGAAGTAAATATTGGCTATGATCTATGAATCATTGAGATGCATCAGCATGCGTGTTAGTTTTCCTTTGTATTTGATGGAATGTTGTAATGGGGCAACCTTGAAATAGGAATGAAAATGGAGTGGAAAGTTTCCGTTTTTCCGGAGAAAAAATGGAAACGGAGAGAAACCAACGTTTCGTTCCGTTGGATCGCGCCATCGAGCAAAACTAACGTTTAAATCACGTCTATCGTGTTCGTGTCTCATCCTCCTCCACGGCTCGACCCCACAGGGTCACTCGGCATGCCATTCACCGCAAACCGAGTATACGATAACTTTCCCGCCTGCTTGTCGATGGATCACTCCATGGAGTACTAGCACTACTAGAAGAGATTGACGAGTTGGGGGAGGACAGCTAGCTGTAGCACGGACTCCCAATAACTTTTTACATGCATGTTGTAGCCGGCTATTGCGACCATTGAACGCGGAGCAGCCGCGTGCACCCGGAAGCGGTGCGAGCGACGCTCTCTCGGCCGGCAAGCCGCTTCAATGCCGGCGCCAGTGAGAGCTCGCGTCCAACTGGCCGGGCATGAATGCGGCACTGACCGTTTCGGGCGGGAAGCACGCACGGGTGATGAAGAGGGTTCGGGTTGGTCAGGACCGGCCGTGGCAGCGGTCCGGACGTGCGCAAACAAGAGATGTTGTACGTTAATATTGCTGCGTATATAATTAACAACATAAATAATGTGCCAGTTGGACAAATATGATTGGAGATGGAGATGGAAATGGAATTTTACGTAAACACGGATATGCATGTCTATGTCTATGTGTGTGTGCACGACGACTCTCGCGGCATGGAAGCGGGGGCGTGTTTTTGATCGAGTTTTCTTTCTTGGTATGTTAGAAAATCAGTTTGTCTAATTCACATCTAGATGTTATTTAAGGATATCACATCTAAGATCCCACAAGTATATAATGTAGCAACAAGAAACAAAAAAAACTAGGAAAAAAATAGACCACAAACAGAGTGGACATCAACTTAGATGTGACATAACTATGTCACATCTAGATGTCTCCTAGACAGACCCTTAAAAAATTGTCCGCCAATTTTCGTTTCTTTTTTCTGGGAACGCGCGTATTCTATTTAAAACCACTGCTATGGAGAGATTTTTTTACTCCATTATAGCCTCTTGTTTGATAGAGTTTCTCGCGTCTCGCTCTCTCACCCTCTCCATATATGTTACACACTGGAGGCTCAGCGTTCATTTGCTAGGGTTTGCAATATTCACAGTCTCTCACCCTCTCTTCACCAGATCTAAACAAGACTGTGTTGGCCTCTTGTCTCTCTCTCCCCCCTCACAGCTGGTGAAGGAGGCGTCCATATCCCGTCGCATCGGGAAGGGGAGGAGGTGCAACGTTCACTCTATCTCCTTCGGCGAGGGAGGCAATCCACTTCCGGCTGTGCTGTTCTCTTTCACCCAGCGCCTGTGCGGGAGGGCCACCGACCCCTTCTTCCTCGCTGTCGTATGTAGTGTGGGCAGATCCGGCCACCCGCCGCACGCCTTGCCACATCCCGACGACCCTAAGGTATAAGTTTCTTTGAAACCGTCGTTGCTCTAGCTGCATGTGGATCTTTTTTGATCTGTAGTCGAATCTAGGTCTTGGTTCAAAGAGGAAAGAAGGGTGCGGTGGGCTGGAGCAAGAACCTAGGATGTGGTTCAATGAGGAAAGGAGGGGCGGAAAGTAGTATAGACTGGCTATCCAGCCGCTTTGTAGGTCGAAAAGGGAAAAAGGGGGTAACCCAGTACACACATCTGTAAGGAACCCATCTCTTTGTTGAAAAGGGAAAGAAACTGGGGGGTCGGGTAGTTTGTGCAGGACTAGATTTGCTGCCCTCACATAGGAAGAAGGTTCAGAGAGACCAAATATGGGACCAGCGCATATATGCTGCTTGGCTACATACTCTGCATCACCCATTTATACGTGTGGACGCACATGGTGCTGGCATGTCCCATACAGCTATTTTGCTGTTGTTAATCTAAGAATGCCGCCGGAAAATTGAAGCAATGCCACTGTTAAAAGTAAATTACATTTTTTAACGAATGTTGTTTCAAGAGAATGTCTCTGTTAATATGAATCAATGCAACCGTTTTAGAAATGTTACTGTCCTACTTTGTTTTCCATCCAAGATAAGTTAGATGCTTCTTTCTGTCACCGTTTGTTTCATCCTCCTTTATCGGCAAGTAATTGTTTCCTTTTTTGCCTCTGTTAAAACAGGGCTATCGATTCAACTTGTTGCTTGCGACATTTTGCTTCGCTACTCGAAACACTTATGTTTTAAGAGTGTTTTGTGCAGTTCAACTTGAATGTCACACCGGTGACTTTGCTTAATTTTGGTGGAACTGCACAAAAGGAGATCGAGATTTGTTTCCAGTCTTCGTGGCGAGTTGTTTCAAATCTTGGTCTCAACCACATGATGTGCAGTGTGCTTTGAGATGTTGTGCTACTTGTTTTGGTACTGTTTTAAATAAATGTTGAATTGAAGCTATTGTATTGCTGTCTTTTCCCATTAAGTAGTGAACAAAAATGGGACCAACCCAGACATGATGCTTGTTTCTTTGTTACAACAAATTTAGCATCACCCCCTTTATAAGCCAGTAATTGATGCCACTCTCAGAATTAACTACTGAATCTTATTTCAAAACTGCAACACTTGTTAGGGATTGGAGGGATTACCATTTTTGTGGCCGCATGTTTCATCCTCCTTTATTAGCCAGTAATTGATTCCTTTTTTGCCTCTGTTTAAACAGGGATATCTATTCAACTTGTTGCTATTGCAACATTTTGCTTCGCTACGCGAAACACTTTGCTTGATTTTAGTGCAACTGCACAAAACGAGATTGGATTTCCTATTCGTGTTGGCAGATTTGTAATTTATCTTGTCCGTCTCATGAAAGGTCGGTACAGGCCTTCATCCACATGATTGTGAAGTGTGCTTTGAGATGTTGTGCTACTTGTATTGGTATTGTTTTAAATAAATGTTGAATTGAAGCTATTGTATTGCTGTCTTTTCCCATTAAGTAGTGAACAAAAATGGGACCAACCCAGAGATGATGCTTGTTGCTTTGTTACAACAAACTCTGCATCACCCCCTTTATAAGTAGATGGAAGAACATACTGTTGTTGCGCCCACTCTCCCCTGGAACTGTTTATGCTTTTCGTTAATCTAATGCCGCTGGTTAAATTAAGCAATGCCACTCTTAGAATTAATTAACTACTGAATCTTAGTTCAAAACTGCAACACTTGTTAGGAATGGTACTATCCTGCTTTGTAGTTCTTTCTACATGTTTAACCAAGGTATTGTTAAGATAATGTCTATGTTAAAATGAATCAGTTGCATTGTTTTAGGAATGCTACTTTTCTGCTTTGTCGTTCTTTATACATGTTGAAACAAGGCATTGTTAAGATAATGTCTCAGTCAATATGAATGAATCACACTGATGGAGAATTGCTACTCTCCTGCTTTGTTTCCCATTAAGATAAAGTAGATCAGTAGATGCTTTTCTTCTAGGAGTACAAGTCATCAACCGTTATTTCTCAGTAATTGTTTCCCTTATACCTATTGTTGCTTACAGGGATATCAAAATTAAAGCTCGGTTTTATTCTGACTTCGATTTTAGTTGAACTGCACAAAAGGAGCCAATGTGTCCAAGGCAAACTGCTGCATTACTGGGTCCAGTTGGTCGTTCCACTTTGCAGAAAGAAGCAGTCACTGTTTGCGCTACATTACAGAAGGAATGACCGAGAAGCTTTATAGAGTATTATTAGACACCGGTGACATGACTAGTCTGCAGAGACCATTGGCAATTTAACAACACGTGGAGTGCCCTGGGCAAAAAGTGCCCAAACAAGTACAAGAAGCTACGACAGGACTCCACGATCATAGGCATTACATATTTTGAATGGGAAAAGCTTGTCAAAGTTTAATCATTGATGTTAGCAAGAAGACATTAGTTTAATATATTGGAATTGGAAAACCTTGTCAAAATTTTCTCATTGATGTTAGCCAGAAGACATGCATTTGATATTTTTGAGTGGGATGCCCTTGCTGTGAGCAGCGTCGAGTGTTTTTTCCTATTCCTGTGTTCAGTTTAGAAGTAAATAGTTACTCTGCTGAGATATTCCTGTGTTAAGAGTTTGTTCTGAATATTGTCTATGTAATGCCAGGCCTTGTGTTTGATTGCAAAGTTGAGCTTGGAATGTTGTGGCATGCGGCATCACGAGCTGTTCACCGTGCCTCCTGAGAATAATGCTTCGTATTGTTTTGCATGTCGATCTAATGCCAGTGATTTGCTTGTTAAGAAGATCATCCTCTTCTGTTGTTTCCGTGCTTAAGAAGTTCATCGTCTGATGTTTCATTCATAGCCTATACGACAAGTCGGGCAGGTTAGACGTGAAACCATATGATCTTCCGACCAACTCATGATATTAGGCCGTGATTGGATCGTCGTTTTCCAACCAAAACCGCTTGTAAAACTGACGCTTGTAAATTAAAGCAGATGGTCTCGGGCGAAGGCGCTTGGTTGGTCGATTTCGACTAGTAAAATATCGGAAGTACTTCACACATGATAAAAACGCTGAACGACACTCGGACAATTGCTAATCCAGCCGTTAGCTGCTGTTTCAGCCTTGCCCATGGATGGCATGATACGCACGTCGTGCATGTATCGTTTGGTAATGTCGTCCATATAGCAGTGCTCGTAAAATATACACTGGTCTCTCAAATTACACGCATAACCCGCCGGTTTTACTTACAGACCTCGGGCCCTCGGTTTCATTACGCCTGTATTTTACGCGTTGTTTCCGATGACGAGTAAATTACACTTGTATGTTAATACAGGTTTGAAATAAACCAGAGCTCCCAAGCGCGGCCTTACCGTTTCATGCTGTCTCAGTTTCTCGAAGGTGCTCATAGGTGTCCGATGATCCTGGTGTGACAGCCTGGTTTTTTCCCTTTCTTATTTGCTTGAAATTTCATTTGAAAGTTTTTGAAACTTGGAGTTTCTGAATCTTTTCATTTGGACTTCAACACTTGGGCATCCTTGGCTTTCACCCAAGTGTTCACTTCTCTCCCAAACCATCACTTCACTTCTGATCGACCACAAAATAACCTTTGGAATATTTTTCTTAAATGAAAAATATTCATTTTCTCTCAAAAACCCTAAGCCAGATCTGTTTGCTTCAAGGCAACCCTAATTTTTATGGCTCAGAAAATTCTAAGATAATTCACAAATATTCTAGGGACCCTAGGGCACCTCCCTGAGCAAAAATATTTCATCACTTTTTGGAATATTTTTGCTACATAAAATCTTTTCTGTTCTGGACAGAAATGGTGGTTTCTACAGCAACTACCATTTTACTTGCTCCATTTGACCTGAACTTTCTTGTGCATCTTTACCTTAGTAACTTATAACTAGCCTCCAAAGCACAGCCCCAAACTCCCAGCCATTTGACCATAGTAACATCACAAAGTTACTGACCAGAAACTTACCTGGCTTGTTAAATATTCTCTACTGCACCTGGATCCAAACCAAACCGTGGTAAACTTCAAAACTACCATGAACAACATGCCAGACATGATTTTTGGACGAAGGCTGGCCTGAGGAGAGAGTTCGCGCGGTGACCACGCGTGTCCATGATGCCAGGCATGCGTATCGACGCGCTCTGGGTGACGCCGAGCGCTCTATTCGAGCGTGCTCATTTCCCCCGCCTGCTCAACCATGCCAAACCCCGCCACCATCATCGTCTCAACGTCCTTGACTCCTCCCTGGCACTCGCCGATGCCGGAGCTAGCCGCAGCGAGCACGGGCAAGGTCCGGCCAGCCCAACAGTGCGGAGCGCACTGTGCTCGTCGCCATCCCCTTGATCCTGTGCTCGTCTCCGCTCGCCCACAGTGGCCGCGTGACCTCCGTCGCCTTCTCCCCCTCTCACTGACGCCGCTCGTCGCCGGGCGTCGTGGACAGGTGTCCACCGGCGGAGCCCGAAGCACCCTCGCCGCTCGCCTATAAATAGAGCCACCCCCAGCCTCCTCGAGCAGCATCCAGCACTCACACACACCCCACGATCGAGTAGGAAGCCGTAGCTCCAGCCCCTCCCAGGCCTGGGCGACCCCTCCAAGGCCTCCGCCTCTCTCCGGTGAGGCCATCTCGCCCGCTTGGAGCCTCTGGTGTGACCTCTGCTCGCCGTCTTCCTCAACTCCGGCGACCTCCACATTCTGCCTCCGCTTGTGAGCTAGTTTCCGACGCCGTCCGACCACCCCTAGCCACGCTACGGGTACGGGCAGGTGCGCCATCGTCCCCTCTCTCAATCCCTCCCTCTCGTTTGGGCCAAGGAGCCCTCGTCGCTGGCGAGAGCTCCGGCGAAGCCGCGGCCCTCTCTCTTTCTCTCTCCCTCTTCCCCCACCTGACTAGCGGGGCCCGCTAGTCAGCCACTCAGTACACGCGCAAAGCGGTACGAGTGGTGGCGCCCCTGGGCTTTACGCCTTTGACGTCACCCCCCAGCTGTTTCTTTTATTCAAATTCATTTATATTCCAGAGAGCTTCAAACAATTTTAGCTTTTTAACCATAAGCCCAAATGAGATGATTCTTTTTGCATTGTGTTCTTTGAAAGGAAATCTAATAGCTCACCAAAGATGAGATTTTTCTGAGCTGTTTAGAATTTCTGGTGAATTTCAGAAGTGTTCTTGATATTTTCTTTTTGTGTTTAAAATTATTTTCAGAAGGTGAGGCTTGTCTTAAGGATCACCAGGAGGCTTGTGAACCTCATCTGCACTAAGGCAAGCCACAACAACATTTTTATGATGCCATTTCAATATTTGTGATTTTCTCACTTAAATGAAATGATTAACCCATGCATTTAAATAATTATTGAATTATTTGTATTCTGTTAAGTATTGGTCAGTTGTTATGCTTGATTTACAAAATAGTTGAAACTAGTTTAAGTGGGTAAAGCAAGTTAAAATTTATTTGAGGTGATGTTAGAAATAATTTTGTTATGCATGTTAGTAATTATTTAAAGCTTTGTGTTTGCATTCTTAAATTGATAAAAATTTGTTAGAAAATATTCTGTTAAATACTTGTTTAATCATATTACTTGTCTTACAGAATGTTTGAACCCAACTTAGTGATAAAGAAATTAAGAGTTGTTGATAATGATATCTTTTGGTCAAGCATATGAAAAATTTATCGGAGTTACTTTCTTGCGTAGGAAATTAATAAAACTTGTTGCAAAATATTTTGGTTAAGTTGTGAGTCATTTTGAGCAAGTAGAGTAATATGAGTGGTTGACGTTTATGCTTGCTGTGCATATGGATGACGTCGGTCATTTTTATCAATATGTGATGCATGTGTGGTTTTGCATTTCATGGCATGCTATGACACCGGTCATTTTTAGTTTAAAGTTAATCCTGGATATAACTCAACTTGAATATACCGTTGACTGGGTCATGGTGCCGCTGAATCGAGTTTCTTTCCAGTGCAACCACATTTGCCTTGTGGGAAGGCCTTGATTCGGTCCATTGCCACGGCCTCTGGTCGGTGCCTCCATCTAGGGAAGATTATGTCGTGTTTACCCTGGCCCGGTAAGCACACATAATATTGTGTGCTCGTTGATGAGATTATGGTACCGAGTCCCTGAGTGGGAGTGTTTTGACCACGACGGTGGTCGGGGTGTCTTTGGTAGACACGGGGCCACCCAGGACCAGCCCGTTGGGGATTTGGGTCGGAGTGGCCGGGAGAGTGATGTGGCAATGGAGGGGTTTTGTCGGAATGCCGTTGGTCCACCCGAATGGGAATGCGAGGCCATGGGTTCCGTGGTGTGGGTACAGTGTGCTACCTCTGCAGGGTGTATAATCTATCGATAGCCGCATCCACGGTCACGGACACCTCGTACTAGGTCCCACCATGAGTCAACGTTTAATAAAAATTGCACACTAAGCTATGAACTTTGCATTGTCAATGGATGGCAGAAAGGCCATCGAGGTATTTGGGACCAAATGATGGTCGTGGTTGTGATCGCCGTAAGGATCACGAGTTCTTCTTGAGAAAGACCACTATGGTGGTGTGTTTGTGGTCCAGAGATGATCACAGTTGGTAAGCTGTCCTGAGGGACGTTCGGGCTTGATCACAGCATGTTGGCATATAATGTTGCATTATTAATAATTGGTTAAATATCATGATATTGTTTGTCATTATGATTATGCTTGTTGTGAGCTTGCAAGTACATTCAATGTACTGACCTGGCATGTCATGCCAGATTTCAGGAAAGTCCCGTTGGAAAGGAGCGCTGTTCGAGTCTAGATCGTGTCCACATCAGTGTCCCTGTGATATGGAGCTTCCGCTACGACGTTATTCCGCTGCCACGTAGTTGTTCGAGTCGAGGCCCCTTTATGTTCACTAAATAATGTACATATTGTTCCGCCGCACCGAGTGTGCCGCTTGGCCTCGACCACTGTTGTAATATGAACTCTGTTCCGCTAGCATCAATAAAGCGGTTGTTTTATGTACCAATATGTTGTGTGCTGCCAGAAGACATGATCTCTGGGCTGGCAATGCAGGGTAAACCGGTCGCTCTGAGCCGGGGTGCCACACCTGGCTTCCTGAATGAGCAGCGGGCGCTGTATCAGACCATCCGTAGGGCCCGCGAGGCTCTCTCCATTGTCCTTCGAGTTGTTGCGCTCGCCGTGGCACTAAGCATTGTTAACATCGTCAACGAACATGAGGATTCAGGAGATGACTTTATTTTGACTGGATGACACTAGGGACCCACTAGGGCCATAGCCGTACGTACGCAAGTGCCTCCTTATTGTGTACAACTATATTTTTTTTGCTTTCTCCTGGTTTCCTGACATCACGGTCCCACACCATTGTCAACCTATGTAGTCAATATAAACGAGAGAATTGCACAAGGTGCGCCGACAGCTGGGACCAAGCAGCTCGAGCAGTATTTGTGTTTTTGAGGCGTGAGCACTGCAGAGTTTTTCTTGGCGATGATTTCGTTGTTGTTCAGAGGAGAGCAGGGTATTAACTGGCCGGGCTGTGGCCCGTCTAGCCTAGGCCAGATATCCAGCCCAGATACTATTTTTTCAAAGATGAAAATGGCTAGCCCAGCTATACGTCTTTTTGAGGAATACCCAGGCAAGGTCAACTTGTTATTCTCCGCCCCGCAGGGCTGCAAATCTTTCCTAGGAGGGATGCATTAGGCTTAATAGGAAAATGGGCTTTAAAAAATAATAAATGGGATGTAATTATAAAAACTAGGCAGTAACTATAAAAAATGCACCAAACACGAAATTAGTTTATAAAATATTATTTATGGATTTTGAAAATCTTAAATTTTCATTCTTGCGCGCGCAATGTTTCGTTGGATTTTTACGTAATACAAATTTATATTTAATCTGACAAGAAATTTCGGGATAAAAATATTTCGGATCCCATCAAAATGTGGGAAATTTTATTGAATTCTGTCTTCAACGGTTGGTTGAAATTATTAATCGTTGTCCTAGCTAGAAAACGGGCTGTACTTTTAACAAACTGTAAATGGGCTGTTGTAAATTTCATTAGAATTCAAAAATGGGTTGTACATTCTTACAAAAGCAAATGGGCTATAAGTTCTGTGCCACACACTTGTGGGCCTACTAAGTGACGCGTCCCCTAGAAAAATAAGTTGACGCGTATGCAAGGCTTTGTCAACTTATTATAGTCAACACACGGTTCTAGCAGCAGTGGCCGTTGGATGTCTATCCAACGGATGTCGTGCTTCTTCTTCAATCTCGGATATTCTTAGCTTCGGCCGCCCAAAAAATGATTCCTCCCCGTGACATCTGGGGCGCACCGTTTCGGAGGCTGACCTGTGGGCCTACTAAGTTGGAGCGTACCAAGGGCATTGTCAACTTAGTCAATATAAAAGATTCTAGCTTCAGTGACCGTACGATGTCCATCCAACGGCCGTAGTGCTTCTTCAACCTCTGGTCTTCTTGGTCCAGCCGCCCAAAGCAGCGCCGGTCATGCCGCCTGCTCCTGCCTCCCGTGGCCGGCTGTGCTGCCACGGAGGCCTCACCGCCCCCATACTACTCCCACCGCTGGCCAGGCCATCCCTCCACTCACCCACACCCCCTGTTATTCTGCAGCGACGGTAGCCTCACACCGCAGCCGAACCAGTGAACCCTCGTACTCCTCTCCGCGCGGGCTTCCACTGTTGCATCTTCCCCGGCTCCGCGTCATCCCCTTCCTAGGCCTCACCGCCGTCCACCACCCTGGTGCTCTCGGCGCGGCGTGGTCAACGTGGTCAACGACCAACTTCCATCAAAAGAGTACTGTACGTGGAGAGGCTGACAGCTGGGTCCACGGTGGCCGCAAGGAAGTGCCTCCTTATTACGCGCAAAATAATTATTCCTCCACCTGATAGTGGGGACCCACTGGACGGGCCACCTTATTTCGCGAAAAAAACGTTTCCCCCCTGACTGCTGGAACCCACCGGACGGGCCACCGTATTTCGTGAAAAAAACGTTCCCCCCGCTGTCAGCTCGGACCCACCGGAAGTGCCTCCTTATTACGCACAAAAAAATGAATACTCCCCTGCTAGCTGGGACCCACCTTGGTGGGAGGCTGACTTGTGGGCCTACTAAGTTGACGGGGATGGAGGGCTTTGTCACCTTAGTCAATATGAACGATTCTAGCTCCAGTGACCGTACGATGTCCATCCAACGGCCGTAGTGCTTCTTCAACCTCTGGTCTTCTTGCTCCAGCCGCCCAAAGCAGCACCGGTCGTGCCGCCTGCTCCTGCCTCCCGTGGCCGGCTATGCTGCCGCGGAGGCCTCATCGCCCCCTACTATTCCCACCGCTGGCCAAGCCCTGCGGCGACGGCAGCCTCACACCGCAGCCGAACGAGTGAACCCTCATACTCCTCTCCGCGTGGGCATCCACTGCCGCGGCTTCACGGGCTCCGCGTCGTCCCCTTCCTAGGCCTCGCCATCATCTGTCGGGTGGTAGGTGCCACATATGCCAACGGGTGGCTTATCATTGTGGGAGCCAGTAAGACATCGCCGGTGCCTGGAAACGGGATAAGGCGAAGACATGCACGCCGGTGAATCTTACCCAGGTTCGGGGCTCTCCGTGGAGATAACACCCCTAGTCCTGCTCTGCGGGGTCTCTGCATGATCACTAGATCAACGCAAGTGGCTACAAGTGGCTCCTTGAGCTGTTTTGCTAGAGGAGGACGAAGGGCAAGTCCAGCTCTCCTCTTCTCTCTTCGTGGTGTCTAAAATTCTAAGAGATCAACCCTTTGCATGGGTGCCCTGGGGGTTTATATAGGCCTACCCCCTAGGGGTACAATGGTAATCCGGCTGGATGTGGGTCTAGGCCGTCAGTGTCTGTATCCGCCGGCTTCTCCGCCGGCCGTTGGGGCCCGCCGACTGGTGGGTCCCGCTGGCTACTGGTTACTGTAGCCTCGCCCCTGATGACGAGGGCTTTGCTGAGGTAAGCATGGCTACAGTGCCGCCGTCCGGTGGACTCTCACTGCAGCCTTACCTCATCTTGTCTTCTTAATGATGCACATACTTCGAGGGAGGAAGGTGGCCGGCTATTGGGAGCCGGCTGGGGGAGGCTTGATCGCCTTCGAGCATCTCTCTGACTGAAGGGGCCCGCCGCCCGCGGGCCGTACTGGCGCCTGTCGTGGGTGGCGTCATGGTCAACATTGCAACAGTGCCACGCCGGACGGGGGATGGCCGACCCGTACAGCGCACTGTGGCCACGCGTGCTCTGGGATTCGGGGGTGGCAGGCTGTATTGTAGCCACGCCCGGTCTTGTCACCGTTATGTGGGTGCTGTCCTGGAGGGTGCAATCTTGGCCGCTTGCCGGGAGTTGGTCTTCTTGTGGCCGACTTCTTGGAGTCGGCCTTCTTGTGGCCGGCTTCTCGGAGTCGGCCTTCTTTTGGCTTTCTTCAGGAGGGTTTCAGGGTCGGCCGCCTTCCAGCAGTCGGCCTGTGAGATGGCCGGCCAGGGGAGGGCGGCCCCGCGCTGGGTGCTTGAAGGCTCGATTGGCCTGATAATTTTTGAAGAGCCAGGGGGAGTCGGTTAGGCTACCCGTGGCCATTTACTCCGACATCGTCCACCGCCCCGGTGCTCTCGGCGCGGCGTGGTCAACGTGGTCAAGGAACGACTTCCATCGGACATGGACTGTACGTGGAGAGGCTGACAGCTGGGTCCACGGCGACAGCAAGGAAGTGCCTCCTTATTACGCGGAAAATAATGATTCCTCCACCTGGCAGCAGGGACCCACCGGACGGGCCACCGTATTTTGCAAAAAAAACGTTTCCCCACTGACTGCTGGGACCCACCAGCTACACCTTCGCACGCAAGGAAGTGCGTCCGGGCAAAAAAATGATTCGCCCCCCTGACTGCTGGGACCCACCAGCTACATCTTCGCACGCAAGGAAGTGCGTCCGGGCAAAAAAACCAAAACGATTCGCCCCCCTGACTGCTGGGACCCACCAGCTACATCTTCGCCGGCAAGGAAGTGCCTGACAGTCGGGACCCACCTGGTCGAAGCGTACGTAGCGTTGTCATTCTGGTCGCGAACGTGTACGTACATATATACTGGTCGATGTAGAGGCGTGCACGTGTCATAGTAGAGGTGCCTACGTGTCATAGTAGAGGCGCGCACGTAGCATGTACATGTACGTACAGCGGCCAGGGTGCAAGAAAGAAAATACGGCCACGTACGTACATAAGGGCAAGGTCTCGAACGCCTACTCGCGCATACTTACGGCGAGGGCTCGTGTACATGGCTGGGTCAGAACGGAGAAACAGCGTCGTCGTCGTGTTCATGGGGAGGCAACGGAATGCGTCGTGTTCATGGGGAGGCAACGAAATGCGTCGTGTTCATGGGGAGGGGTGTGCCGTACCGCAAAACGGAGGAAACGGACCTCCTACAGTCGAAACGGGGGTCCTGTTGATCGGGAGGAGTGTGGCGTTCCGCAAAACGGAGGAAACGGACCTCCTACGGTCGAAACGGGGGTCCTATTGATCGGGAGGGGTGTGGCGTACCGCAAAACGGAGGAAACGGACCTCCTACGGTCGAAACGGGGGTCCTATTGATCGGGAGGGGTGTGGCGTACCGCAAAACGGACGAAACGGACCTCCTACGGTCGAAACGGGGGTCCTGTTGATCGGGAGGGGTGTGGCGTACCGCAAAACGGACGAAACGGACTTCCTACGGTCGAAACGGGGGTCATGTTCATCGGGAGGGGTGTGGCGTACCACAAAACGGGACTCCACGGGATACTGTTCATCTCCACCGTCGACCTCCTCCAGCCTCCACGGGCTACCGTCGACCTCCTCCAGCCTCCACGGGCTCCAGTTCATCCAGCCTCCACCGCGCGCTACTCCACCGGTTACTGTTCAACCACCCCTCCACGGGCACCCCTCCACCGTCTACTGTTCATCCAGCCCTCCAGACCACGGGGTCTTGTTCAACCACCCCTCCACAGGCACCCCTCCACCGTCTACTGTTCATCCAGCCCTCCACCACAGCACGGGGTCCTGTTCATCCAGAGGCAACGCCACCGCTCACTGTTCATCCAACCCCCCCCCCCCCCCCCCCGCAACGCTCACTGTTCATCCAATCGACCAGCTTCAGTTAGCAGCAGTAGCGAAGGAATCGCTCGATCGGGTTCAGTTAACAGGCATCGATCGATCGCTCGGGTTCAGTAACGCATAGCCTGCAGTGCAATTGCTCGGGTTCAGTTAGAGCCCAACGCCTCGCTCAGGTTTAGTTAGAGCCAACGCCTCGCACACACGCGCGTACGTGTACGAGAGAAACGCGCATCGAGGACGGCCCAAAGAATGTCATGCAGCTGCGTCTCCGGCCCGCCCAGGACGAAAAGCCCATTTTCTGTCATGATTTTTTGTCATAGAAGTAGGAGCCCACCACATCTATGATGATACCGGGTTTTGTCACAATTATCGTCATAGAAGTGTCATATGTATGACAGAAAAAAATTCGTTCGGCCCGAAATGTCACGGATGTGTCTTTTTTTTGTAGTGATTACTGGCGACACTATTCCCTCCTGTTCTCCTGTGTTAAACTCTGTAGCCACAGAGAGTCCGTCGGGCTCTAATCTCCCGTCTTCGGACCTGGTGACGCGCTCTGGATCCAAGGTCATAGCGGTTGTTGAAGCCGCGAACCCTTGGAAGATCAAGTATCCTCAGATATCAGCGACATAGTTCAGATTTCCAAAACTGATCTGATAACCAGGGGCGTAGCTGTCGATCTGCTCCAGGTGGCCAACCGAGTTGGCACGCAGTGCGAAGCCGCCGAATACGAAGATCTGGCCGGGGAGAAAAATCTTGCTCCCGGTAGCGTTGTTGTAGATGATTGATGGAGCGATCGAGCCTTTCGACGGCGACACAGTGGAAGTCTCAATGAAAGCACCAATGTCGGTGTCAAAACCGGAAGATCTCGGGTAGGGGGTGCCGAACTGTGCGTCTAAGGATCGAAGGTAATAGGAGGCAGGGGACACAATGACGGGACGCCGCTGCAGGCCGGGGCCCGCCACTTCCACGCCAAGGCCTAGGTGTGGATCTTCTGTGGCCCAAAACGGGCCGCTCGCCTTCCAACAGCGGTTTCCGCACGCTGTTAGGGCGCAATGATCGCGGGACGTGGGGGAGTGGGCGCATTTAATCCCACGTTCCCCCCACGCCTCGCCTCCTCGGCTCCGCCGCACGAGGCTATAAATAGGAGGAGGAGGGGGAGCGGCAGACGCTCGCACGCTCACCCTCGCTCCGCCATCTTCTTCTTCTTTCTCTCCGTCGCTGCAGCCCCTCGCCGCCGCGCCGTCCGTCTAGTCTACGCACTACCCCGCAGCTTCGCCACCGCGGGGCCGTGGTTTCGTCGTCGCAGCGCCCTCTTTCATCAGCTTCTTGCTGTCATGCAGCACGGCGGGGACTGGGACGGCTCCAACGTCCACGTGGACCACATCGATTTCCTCCGCAAGACGCGGCGGTTGCCCGGCGAGGACCAGGTGCGGGTCCGTCTTGCGCCGAAGAAGGAGATCTCGCCGGCGCCGGAGGAAGGCGAGCGGGTAATCTTCCGCTCGCACTTCCTGCACGGCCTCGGCCTGCCTGCGAGTGCCTTCTTCCGCTCCTTCCTCGAATTCTACCAGCTCCAGCCGCACCACCTCACTCCAAACACGGTGGTCCTGCTGTCTGCCTTCGTCACTCTGTGCGAGGGCTTCCTTGGCGTCCTTCCCACCCTCGAGCTCTGGGGGGAATTCTTCCAATCCAAGCTCGGCACCCGCATGCAGGGCGTGCCGGCTCAGAGCGGCGCCTTCATCGCGGTGCGGAGGCCGGTAGTCGACAACCCCTTCCCTGCCATCACGCTGATCCAGTCGGTGAAGCTCTGGCATAAATCCTACTTCTACGTGAAGAATGTCGCCCCACAAGGCGACTTCGTCAACTTGTCGGCTTATGTAGCCGGCCCGCCAGCTGGGAGGCGGCCCCAGTGGTCCTATCAGGCCAGAACGCTGTCGCCGGCTGGAGCCGCCGCCGTCATCCGACTCTGGGTAATGATCCAGTCGGAGGGCCTGACCGGGTCCGACCTGCTGGCCGCCTTCGTGGCGCGCCGGGTGCTCCCGTTCCAAGGCTGCCCTCATATGATCTGTCAAATGAGCGGCCAACTCGATCCGAGTCGGATGTGCACCAAGGAGATGCCTCGCTCCGAGGTAGCTCTCATGGTGAACTACCTCGCGAACTGCAAGCTCACCGACGAGTGGCAGTTTGGCAAGGAGCCGTACTCCCGTGCCCATCCCCTGCCTATGGTAAGTTTTCTTTATCTTCTCTTCTTTACTTTTGTCACCAAGTTTCTCTTGGCCGACTCTGACCAGTCGGTTTGTCTTGGCAGAGCCCTCTCCTTCGGCCGGCGGCCGGGGCAGCGGGGGCGGAGCGCCAGTTTCTCCCCGACCGGGTGGCGCATGACTTGGCCGACCCCGACTTGGGGGCGGCCGCTATGGATGACAACACCGAGGGGGGAGGCGGCGAAGCAGGCGGCTCCGGGCTTGGAGTCAGCTTCGACGACTGGCCAGATGATGATGAGGCGGAAATCATCCCGCGCCGCCAGCCGGCGTCCGACCATGGCGCGGGCTCGTCAACCGCGCCGGCTGCTCGAGGCGGCGCGCAGAAGCGTCGGGCCGCGCCGAGAAATTCGGCAGTCGGCTGAAGAGGCCCAAGAGCACGGCGGCGGCGACCAAACGGGACGAGGCAGCCGCGAAGGCGGCCCGCTTTCGCAAGGTGGTGAAGCAGCCACAAAAGGTTTCGGCGTAAGTGTCGTTTCTCTCGCATATTCCTTGTTCTTTTTCGTCGATACTCTTCTTCTAAGTCTTTGTCTGGATTCATCAAACAGGGCTCCGCTCTCTCTTGAGCGGACCGCTGCCGCCTCCGTGGTTGGATCGGCGGGAGGATCCGCAAGCACCCGCCGCGTGGACCCCCGTTCCGAGCTTCAAGCGGCGACGGAGCGGAACGCGCGGGAGGCGCAGGAGCTGAGGGCGGCCACTACCAAGGCGGCGCAGGAGATGGCAGAGGAATCGGCGAAGTCACAAGCCGACGCGGCGGCCAAGGCTCAGGCGGAGGCTGCAGCCGCAGAGACAGCGGCCGAGGCCTTGTTTGTCGTCCCCCTGCGCTCCGTGGCGCCCGAGATCCCGGAGCCCCTGCCGGAGGAAGCCGGTGGCGACTTGCCAGGGATGGAGAGGGAGGAGGACGACATCGTCGTCCGGGAGAGGGAGGCAGCACCGTCGTCGCTGACTGGGGCGGACCGAGGCAGCCGGCCTAACGCGCCGCCCATGCAGCCGGCTGGAGGCGAGCCGGCTGCGAGGACGGACTTCGGCGCCGGACCCGCAGAAGGCCGCGGGCTCTAGCTCGTCGACCCAGGATCTGGAGACGGCCAGCGCTAGCTCGGGGTGGACGCCAGGTGGTGGGACGGCCGTGGTGAACGTGGCGGCGCAAGAAGTCCGGAACCGGCTTCTGTCCTAGGCCGCCGTGCTGAGGCAGTACAATCAAGAGTTCCTCGCGACACGGACGGCCATTCGGGTGAGTGATCCCGCTTTTCTATTTCTTAATCTTGATTTCTTCCGTGGGGGCACGTCAGCGCACCCACTCGGTGTAGTCCCCGAGTTCCGAGTCGGCTGCTGAGCAGGCGGCTTGGAACTTCTTAGTAGACTTTGATTGCTTATCTTGTTCTTATTCGCTTCTCTGTCCGACTTGCGGGACTACCATAACCTCCACGCGGCTGCCTTCAACTCCCAGGCTCGGGAGCTGACCCAGAAGACCGCTGATCTAACTGAGAGCCGGAGTAAGTGCTTCATCTTTTATCTCACATGGGGGCGCGTCAGTGCACCCACTGAGTGTAGTCCCCGAGATTCGGGCCGACTGCTGAGCAGTCGGGCCGGATCTTTCCTGGCGACTTATTTCTTATTGCTTTTTCTTCTTCTTTGCCATATCTGCAGAGGCCAATGCCGACCTGAGGGAGCAGTTGGGTGGGGCCCAAACCGCCCTTCGCGCCAAGGAAGCCGAGTGCAACACCTTGGCCCAGGAGCGTGACCGCTTGGCCAAGAGGCTGGCCGACCAGGAGGAGAGCCATAAGGCGGCCCTGAAGGTGGTGCAGGACAGCGAGGCCGCCCTCCAAGCCGAATATGAGACCGAGGCGGTGGGCTGGGCTGAGGCAAGGCAATTGCTGATCAACGGCTACGGCCAGATCGAAGATTTGGTTGACGGTAGGCTGCCTTCTTCTTCGTTCCTTCGCTTGCCGCCTGCCATTTGGTCCATTTTCTGACTGTGTTTTTTCTCTTCCTTTCTTACTTGTGCAGAGTACTTCCCTGGTTACTCCACTGCCGCCAACCAAATCGTCGAGGCTCACCGCGAGGCGCATAGGCAGGCTGGTACTGAGATCGCATCGGACGCTCGTCGGTCGCTTGACGAGCAGCTTCTGGCGATCCAAGCCCGCCTCCAGCCGGCTCACCGTATGCTCCGCCGTCTTCAGCGTGTTGGGGCGCAAGTGCTGGCCGCCCTCTGGCCCGGCGAGGTGGTTCCCCGTACACCCAGTCGGTCTACCGACTGGCTGGAGGTAGCGGTTGGCCGCTTTGAGGCCTGGAAGGCTTCTGCAGCTCGGTCAGGCGCCAGGCGGGCGCTGGAGTTCGTCAAAGCTTGGTATCCCGAGCTGAGCTTGGACCAGCTGGCCACCTGGCGGCAGGAGGCCGACGAGGAGCTGGAGGCGGTGCGGTCGGATATCATCCAGCGTGCCTCGGCAATCGCCGACTACACCGACACCAGCGCCTTTGCTCCTGAGGTGGATGATGACGGAATTGCTCAGCCGGAGGAATGGTTCGGGCTGAACCCAGCAGATGATGCGGACTCGGCGGAGGAGATCGACTCCAGCGACGAGGGCGAAGAGGAGGAGGGAGAGGATGGTGAAGACGCCGTGCCAGACGGTGGAGCGACCGGCCAGCCTCAACTTGATCGTGCCTCCAGCAACGAGGCGCGTGCGAGCACGCCGCCTGCAGCCGGCGATGATCAAGCCGAGACTCGCCAGCCGGCCACTCCTCCAGCCGGCACTGCCGCCTCCACTGACCTGCCCGGATCGCCTGTTGCACCTTTAGCCTGATCTGCCGCCTTTACTTTCCTGTTTTGTTACTCTTTGAACAATATTCTGTTAAATTTGCGCAGTTCCACCCACTGGGGGTGTATTAAGACTATGTTGAATGCCGGCCTTTCAAAGGCCTTTTGCGTAAATATAATCATGCATGTGCTTGGCTTCCGATTGTATTTGCTTTTCATCCTTTGGTTGTTTCCTTTGCCGCCCTCCTTGTTCGTCGCCTTCCCAGTCGGACAGCTGCTCTGTAGTCTATGGCTGGGGAAGGGATTGGCCGTTTGGGAGGGCAAGTACTCTAGCTTTTTTAGATTGTAGCAAGGTGAATCGGAAGCCGGCCAGCCGTCTGTTCTGACAGCCGGTTGGCGGGGTGGGAGGCCGGCTTGTGTTATATAAGTTCATTAGTCCTTAGCCGTTTTTCACGTGGGCATCCTTTCCTGCCTTTGGCTCTTGCCAGTTGGACAGTCGATTCTTCGAGCTGCGACTTTCAACAAGAGAGGGCTTGGGTGCCGGCACACTACTTGTCTGACTGCAGGTAGAACTTTAATATAACTCAAGGCGGCAAGTCCCCGGGCCGACTGCTCGAACCCTGTGCCGGACAGAAAATCAAATGTAATAATACATTCATAGGTATGACACTCGTCATACATAGATAAAAGAGGGTAGTCCCCGAGTGCACCTCGGGGGGCCCGTTGTCTTGTACTTAATACAAAAGGTAGCGTGGTACATACTGCTTTTAACTGTAAAATCTTCGAAGGATATTGGCGTTCCATGGTCGTTCCGACTCCTTGCCGGAATCATCTCTCTTGCGTGCCTTTTGCTTCTGTGCGTCGATCAGGTAGTAGGAGTCGTTGCCTAGGGCCTTGCTGATGATGAAGGGGCCTTCCCAAGGGGCCGAGAGCTTGTTCTGGCCGGCTGTTCGCTGGATCAGCCGGAGCACAAGATCGCCTTCTTGGAAGGATCTTGGCTTGACCTTCCGGTTGTGGTAACGGCGCAAACCCTGCTGGTAGATGGCGGACCGGCTGAGTGCTAATAGCCGGCCCTCTTCCAGTAGGTCAACGCCGTCTTCTCACGCTTCCTTGGCCTCCGCCTCCGTGTACATGGTGACCCGAGGCGAGTCGAACTCGATGTCAGTTGGGATGACAGCCTCGGCACCATATACAAGGAAGAAAGGGGTGAAGCCGGTTGACTTGTTCGGGGTAGTACGCAGACTCCAGAGGACAACCGGCAGCTCATCGAGCCAGCAGCCGGCCGAACGCTCCAGTGGTACGACCAGTCGGGGCTTGATGCCGGAGAGGATGAGGCCGTTTGCTCACTCGACTTGGCCGTTTGACTGCGGGTGGGCAACGGACGCTAAGTCCAGTCGGATGCCCTGTGTCGCGCAGAAACGTGCCAGTGCTCCTTTGGCAAAATTTGCGCCATTGTCGGTGATGATGTTGTGTGGTATGCCATACCGGGTGGTGATATCTGCGATGAATGTCACGGCAGTCGGCCCGTTCAGCTTCTTGATTGGCTTCGCTTCAATCCACTTGGTGAATTTGTCCACGGCGACAAGCAGATGAGTCATGCCGCCGTGCGCCGTCTTGAATGGGCCCACCATATCCAACCCGTAGACGGCAAAGGGCCAGGTGAGGGGGATGGTCTTGAGTGCAGAAGCCGGCAGGTGTTGCTTGGAGCTAAAGACTTGGCACCCTTTGCAGCATTTGACTAATTCCTTGGCGTCTTCCAAAGCAGTCGGCCAGAAGAAACCATGTTGGAAAGCTTTGGCGACAAGTGATCTTGAGGCCGCGTGGTGGCCGCACTCGCCTTGGTGGATGTCTTTGAGGATTGTTATGCCCTTCTCTGGCTCGACGCAGCGCTGGAAGACTCCAGTGACGCTGCGCTTAACGAGTTCTCTGTTTATTATTGTGTATGCTCCGGCTCGGCGTTGAACTTTTTTTGCCGAGATCTCGTCAGTCGGCAGCTCTCTGTTTACTAGGAAGTTGAGGATGGGTTGGGCCCATGATGGAGCTGTGACTTCTTCTATCGCCAATACGGCTACTGCGACCCGGGTGGGTGGGTTGGGTGGTGAAGAATTGGAGTCGGCCACCGCCTGTTGTGTCATTGCAGTCCCTGGGCCGACTGCTGCAGTCCCCGGGCCGGGTTCTGGAGTCACTGAGCCGGGTGCGACTACGGCAGTCCCCGTGCCGTCTGTCGAAGTCCCCGAGCCGCCTGCTGGGTTCCCCAAGTCGGATCTGACTGCATCAGGGGCAGGCAGTACGAAGATGGAGTCTGATTCTGGTGACGGCTTGACAGATGGTTTGAGGAGTCGTTGGAGGGAGACGCCGGTTGGTATAGCTTGTCGGGTGGAGCCGATCCGTGCCAGGGCATCTGCTTGCTCGTTGTCGGCCCGTGGTACGTGGAGGAACTCGCATCCTTCAAAGTATCCATTGATTTGCTGAATGAGGAATCGGTAGCTCGCCATGTTTGCGTCCTTGGCGTCCCAGTCGCCGGATGATTGTTGGACTACCAGATCCGAGTCGCCATAGCACAGGATCTAGCGGATGCCGAGTTCTTTGGCTAGCCGGAGCCCGTGTATGAGCGCCTTGTACTCATGCCGCTCTCCGGCCGCATCGATCAGCTGCTGGATGCGTCTAGTCATGTAGGCGAGCTCGTCGGCCCCCAGCCCGTTCAGCTCATCTACGGCCGCCTGAGCGGCACGCAGGTTCTCGAGTGGCGTGTCGTAGACTAGGCGGTCTGCTCCCAGCATGCTGGCGATGGCCGCGCCGCGCTTCTTGACGATGCCGGCTCGGCTAGCCCCGCCAGGAGGCGGCGTACCAAAGGCGGCGCGGTCGACTTCGCGCTGGTGAGCCTCAGTGAGGCGTCTCATGGATGCTATCTTCTGGCCCTACGCGATGAGGGCGAGGCGGCGTGCCTCCAGTGTCTCAGCGTCGGCGTCGGCCGGGATGGGGTCGGACAGGTCGTGTAGCGCTGCTTGTAGGGCGTCGTGGGCGTTCTCACCTGAGGCGGCGCCATGGCTGATGACCAGCACCTCAGTGATAGTGCTGCCGCCACTGTCGGCTCGAGGAAGAGGGTCGTCGATGATCACCACGTTGGTGGGGAAGGCGTCAAGCGATGCCGTGTCGGAGTCGTCAAGCATCGGGTCGGTGGAGCCGACCGACTCCAAATCCACAGCAGGCTCGCTGGAGACGTGAAGCTGGTCGAGGAGGCTGACAAGGCGGCTCTCAGGGCAGTCTGTGCCCGCGTCGGACGCAGGCTCGTCGGAGATGCGAGCCTCGCCAAGAAGATTGGCGAGGCAGCTCGCCGCGCAGGCGTCGTCGGCGCCTTGCAGCGCATCGGGGCAAGCGCCATCGGGCGTGCCGGGCTGGCTACGCTCGCTGGGAAGGAAATGGGTTCCCGTCCAGAATAGGTCTCCGGACGACGGTGCACCTGGCCCCACGGTGGGCGCCAAATGTCGGGTGGTAGGTGCGACATATGCCAACGGGTGGCTTATCATTGTGGGAGCCAGTAAGACATTGCCGGTGCCTGGAAATGGGATAAGGCGAAGACATGCATGCCGGTGAATCTTACCCAGGTTCGGGGCTCACCGTGGAGATAACACCCCTAGTCCTGCTCTGCGGGGTCTCTGCATGATCACTAGATCAACGCAAGTTGCTACAAGTGGCTCCTTGAGCTGTTTTGCTAGAGGAGGACGAAGGGCAAGTCCAGCTCTCCTCTTCTCTCTTCGTGGTGTCTAAAATTCTAAGAGATCAACCCTTTGCATGGGTGCCCTGGGGGTTTATATAGGCCTACCCCCTAGGGGTACAATGGTAATCCGGCTGGATGTGGGTCTAGGCCGTCAGTGTCTGTATCCGCCGGCTTCTCCGCCGGCCGTTGGGGCCCGCCGACTGGTGGGTCCCGCCGGCTGCTGGTTACTGTAGCCTCGCCCCTGATGACGAGGGCTTTGCTGAGGTAAGCATGGCTACAGTGCCGCCGTCCGATGGACTCTCACTGCAGCCTTACCTCATCTTGTCTTCTTAATGATGCACATACTTCGAGGGAGGAAGGTGGCCGGCTATTGGGAGCCGGCTGGGGGAGGCTTGATCGCCTTCGAGCATCTCTCTGACTGAAGGGGCCCGCCGCCCGCGGGCCATACTGGCGCCTGTCGTGGGTGGCGTCATGGTCAACATGGCAACAGTGCCACGCCGGACGGGGGATGGCCGACCCGTACAACGCACTGTGGCCACGCGTGCTCCGGGATTCGGGGGTGGCAGGCTGTATTGTAGCCACGCCCGGTCTTGTCACCGTTATGTGGGTGCTGTCCTGGAGGGTGCAATCTTGGCCGCTTGCCGGGAGTTGGTCTTCTTGTGGCCGACTTCTTGGAGTCGGCCTTCTTGTGGCCGGCTTCTCGGAGTCGGCCTTCTTTTGGCTTTCTTCAGGAGGGTTTCAGGGTCGGCCGCCTTCCAGCAGTCGGCCTGTGAGATGGCCGGCCAGGGGACGGCGGCCCCGTGCTTTCGGTGCTTGAAGGCTCGATTGGCCTGATAATTTTTAAAGAGCCAGGGGGAGTCGGTTAGGCTACCCGTGGCCATTTACTCCGACATCGTCCACCGCCCTGGTGCTCTCGGCGTGGCGTGGTCAACGTGGTCAAGGAACGACTTCCATCGGACATGGACTGTACGTGGAGAGGCTGACAGCTGGGTCCACGGCGACAGCAAGGAAGTGCCTCCTTATTACGCGGAAAATAATGATTCCTCCACCTGGCAGCAGGGACCCACTGGACGGGCCACCGTATTTTGCAAAAAAAAAACATTTCCCCACTGACTGCTGGGACCCACCAGCTACACCTTCGCACGCAAGGAAGTGCGTCCGGGCAAAAAAATGATTCGCCCCCCTGACTGCTGGGACCCACCAGCTACATCTTCGCACGCAAGGAAGTGCGTCCGGGCAAAAAAACCAAAACGATTCGCCCCCCTGACTGCTGGGACCCACCAGCTACATCTTCGCCGGCAAGGAAGTGCCTGACAGTCGGGACCCACCTGGTCGAAGCGTACGTAGCGTTGTCATTCTGGTCGCGAACGTGTACGTACATATATACTGGTCGATGTAGAGGCGCGCACGTGTCATAGTAGAGGTGCCTACGTGTCATAGTAGAGGCGCGCACGTAGCATGTACATGTACGTACAGCGGCCAGGGTGCAAGAAAGAAAATACGGCCACGTACGTACATAGGGGCAAGGTCTCGAATGCCTACTCGCGCATACTTACGGCGAGGGCTCGTGTACATGGCTGGGTCAGAACGGAGAAACAGCGTCGTCGTCGTGTTCATGGGGAGGCAACGGAATGCGTCGTGTTCATGGGGAGGCAACGAAATGCGTCGTGTTCATGGGGAGGGGTGTGTCGTACCGCAAAACGGAGGAAACGGACCTCCTACGGTCGAAACGGGGGTCCTGTTGATCGGGAGGAGTGTGGCGTTCCGCAAAACGGAGGAAACGGACCTCCTACGGTCGAAACGGGGGTCCTATTGATCGGGAGGGGTGTGGCGTACCGCAAAACGGAGGAAACGGACCTCCTACGGTCGAAACGGGGGTCCTGTTGATCGGGAGGGGTGTGGCGTACCGCAAAACGGACGAAACGGACCTCCTACGGTCGAAACGGGGGTCCTGTTGATCGGGAGGGGTGTGGCGTACCGCAAAACGGACGAAACGGACTTCCTACGGTCGAAACGGGGGTCATGTTCATCGGGAGGGGTGTGGCGTACCACAAAACGGGACTCCACAGGATATTGTTCATCTCCACCGTCGACCTCCTCCAGCCTCCACGGGCTACCGTCGACCTCCTCCAGCCTCCACGGGCTCCAGTTCATCCAGCCTCCACCGCGCGCTACTCCACCGGCTACTGTTCAACCACCCCTCCACGGGCACCCCTCCACCGTCTACTGTTCATCCAGCCCTCCAGACCACGGGGTCTTGTTCAACCACCCCTCCACGGGCACCCCTCCACCGTCTACTGTTCATCCAGCCCTCCACCACAGCACGGGGTCCTGTTCATCCAGAGGCAACGCCACTGCTCACTGTTCATCCAACCCCCCCCCCCCCCCCCCGCAACGCTCACTGTTCATCCAATCGACCAGCTTCAGTTAGCAGCAGTAGTGAAGGAATCGCTCGATCGGGTTCAGTTAACAGGCATCGATCGATCGCTCGGGTTCAGTAACGCATAGCCTGCAGTGCAATCGCTCGGGTTCAGTTAGAGCCCAATGCCTCGCTCGGGTTCAGTTAGAGCCAACGCCTCGCACACACGCGCGTACGTGTACGAGAGAAACGCGCATCGAGGACGGCCCAAAGAATGTCATGCAGCTGCGTCTCCGGCCCGCCCAGGACGAAAAGCCCATTTTCTGTCATGATTTTTTGTCATAGAAGTAGGAGCCCACCACATCTATGATGATACCGGGTTTTGTCACAATTATCGTCATAGAAGTGTCATATGTATGACAGAAAAAAATTCGTTCGGCCCGAAATGTCACGGATGTGTCTTTTTTTTGTAGTGATTACTGGCGACACTATTCCCTCCTGTTCTCCTGTGTTAAACTCTGTAGCCACAGAGAGTCCGTCGGGCTCTAATCTCCCGTCTTCGGACCTGGTGACGCGCTCTGGATCCAAGGTCATAGCGGTTGTTGAAGCCGCGAACCCTTGGAAGATCAAGTATCCTCAGATATCAGCGACATAGTTCAGATTTCCAAAACTGATCTGATAACCAGGGGCGTAGCTGTCGATCTGCTCCAGGTGGCCAACCGAGTTGGCACGCAGTGCGAAGCCGCCGAATATGAAGATCTGGCCGGGGAGAAAAATCTTGCTCCCGGTAGCGTTGTTGTAGATGATTGATGGAGCGAACGAGCCTTTCGACGGCGACACAGTGGAAGTCTCAATGAAAGCACCAATGTCGGTGTCAAAACCGGAAGATCTCGGGTAGGGGGTCCCGAACTGTGCGTCTAAGGATCGAAGGTAATAGGAGGCAGGGGACACAATGTTTACCCAGGTTCGGGCCCTCTCGACAGAGGTAATACCCTACTTCCTGCTTGATTGACTTAGATGAGTATAGGGGTTACAAGAGTTGATCTACCTTGAGATCGTAGTGGCTAAACCCTAGATGTCTAGCCTGTATGACTATGATTGCCCCTACAGACTAAACCCTCCGGTTTATATAGACACCGGAGGGGCCTAGGGTTGTACAGAGTCGGTTTACAGAGAAAGGAATCTTCATATCCGCACGCCAAGCTTGGCTTCCACGCCAAGGAGAGTCCTATTCGGACACGGGAGAGAGCCTTCTATCTTGCATCTTCACGGCCCATGAGTCCGGCCCATGTCACATAGCCCGGATGCCCGAGGACTCCCTCACTCATATCCATTGATATTGATCTAACAAAGAGCCAAAATTACCTTGTCTTCTCCTTTTGAATAAAATGTTTGTAGATTCCAGCTTAGTCCACGTCGCTCTTGCACTATTATTATTTTCATATCATTCGGTCGTGCAAGTGAAATGCAATAATGATGATACTCGATGAATTGGCTATGGCAGAGAGGAATGGGTATGAACTCAACTTGTTCTATTTTTGCAAATATGTTTAACCTAGTATCCATGATTTAGCCTATTATGATCAAACATGGTTGCAATGACAATTAGAGATTATAGTTTCTCATGCCATGTTAAGTAGCTAGGAGTGGATAATGATTCATCTTAGATGTCAACATTGCGTTAAAATGATTGTGATGTAGTATGATGATATGGTATCCTCCTCTGAATGTTTCAAGTGGCTTGACTTGGCACATGTTTGTGCATGTAGTTGAATCAAAACCAACATAGCCTCTATGATATTTATGTTCATGGTGTACATATCCTACCCATGCTAGTATCCAATGTTACTTATTCATAATGCATGTTCATGACCGTTTTCGCTCTCTAGTTGGCCACTTCCCAACCTATTTGCTAGCCTTCGTCTGTACTAAGCTAGAATACTGCTTGTGCATCAAAATCCTAAAACCCAAGTTATTCTAGATGAGTCCACCATACCTACCTATATGCGGTATTACCATGCCATTCTAAGTAAATTTTCATGTGCCACCTCTAAACAAAATTCAAATAAACATCCGTTTTTGTGTGCCTGGATTGTTCATAGAGCGACAGGAGGTAGTCGGCATCTTACATGCTAAGCGGGTTATTCTCATGATGACTGTTTATTCACTCGTACTTGCACGAGACGGGTGTCGGTGTCAAAACCGGCGGATCTCAGGTAGGGGGTCCCGAACTGTGCGTCTAAGGTCGATGGTAACAGGAGACAGGGGACACGATGTTTACCCAGGTTCGGGCCCTCTCTATGGAGGTAATACCCTACTTCCTGCTTGATTGATCTTGATGAATATGAGTATTACAAGAGTTGATCTACCACAAGATCGTAATGGCTAAACCCTAGAAGTCTAGCCTGTATGGTTATCATTGTGCCTATGGACTAAACCCTCCGATTTATATAGACACCGGAGGGCACTAGGGTTGTAAAAAGTCGGTTACAGAGAAAGGAATCTTCATATCCAGACGCCAAGCTTGCCATCCACGCCAAGGAGAGTCCCATCCGGATACGGGTGAGAGTCTTCGGTCTTGTATCTTCACAACCCATCAGTCCGGCCCACGTCCAATAGGCCGGACGCCCGAGGACTCCTTAGTCCAGGACTCCCTCAATAGCCCCTGAACCTGGCTTCAATGATGAGGTGTCCGACGCGCAGATTGTCTTCGGCATTGCAAGGCGGGTTCCTCCTCCGAATACTCCAAAGTAGCCTTCGAACACAAAGAACGTGTCCAGCTCTGCAAAACAAGTACCACACACAACCGCAGAGAGTATAATATTTCACGAGTCCAATCTACTGACAACTTTTTGTAGCGCGATGCCACGTCACCACCCGGTCATTATTTCGAACCATTTTTCAGCCTGCCGCTCCATGTTTTGAGATACGGTTCCATTGACATGTCTTGTCAAAGCAGAGATCGTGTCCCCTTATTGCGGGATTCTCATCAATACGGGCATGGGTAATCCAACCGTCACGTTGGCATGATCCCTTGGGAATAGGCAAGTTTTAAGGCCCATGAGGAGGTGTTTGATATTCACTGCCTTTATAAAGGGGCATAGATCCGTCTTTCTTCTCTACGCTGCCTCTTCCTCAACCTTCCCAACCTCGAGTTCCAGTACCCAGGTTTAATTGCTACGAGCCTCTCAGTTATGTCCGAATCCAGCCTTCAAGGCTGGTGGGTGGCCTCTTCTGTTACAGAGGAGGATAGTGCGAAGCTCCGAGCGGCAAGATACCTGACCACGGAAATCCCCCACAGACTTCCTGCTCAAGGGCAGGTTATTCCTACTCCCAGATCCGGCGAGAGGGTCGTATTCATCTCCCACTTCCTCCAGGGGCTAGGGTTCGCTCTCTATCCCTTCGTTCGAGGGCTCATGTTCTACTACGGGCTAGACTTTCACGATCTAGCTCCGGACTCCTTCCTTCATATCTCGGCATTCATCATCACGTGCGAGGCCTTTCAACGCATTCCCCCCACTTCGGCTTATGGCTCAAGACCTTTAATGTGACTCCGAAGGTAGTCGAGGGGAAGCAAGCGGAGTGCGGTGGTGCTACGGTGAGCAAACTCACCGATATCCCTTGGCCAAAAGGCTCCATCGCGGAATCCCCCAACTTATGGCAGCAGGAGTGGTTTTACATCACTGAACCCCATGGTACCAAGTGGGCAGCTACATCTGCGTTTCGATCTAGCCCTCTAGTACAGCTCGCATCGTGGATCAATAAGGGGCTGGACTGGGGATCAATTGACGAAGTGCAGACTCTACAAAGCCGCATCCGGAGTCTCCTTGAGAAGGACACCGGTCTCATCAACATAATCCAGGTAATGTTAGTCCGCCGGGTCCTACCGTGCCAGCGACGGCCCCTCCGCATGTGGGAGTTCAATCCGGAAGGACCACGGACCCTTCAGCACTTCTTCGGCACGACGCACAGAGGAATGTGGAAGTTATTCTTCGGGACACGAAAACAGTGGCCGGATACCACCGAGGACAACGTCCTTGACTACAATCATCTGGATACCTCGGTAAGCACTCGACTCCCGAACATAGCTTAGTTAAATATCCCGTAATAATATACTGAGAAAACCATCTTCGACCAGGGCTGGACAAAGAAGGCGGAAAGAATTAGGTGTTCGGCCCCTCTTCCCGAAGACTTGGCTGATCCTGTGTTAACAAGGATGCTGGCTCCGGCGCCATATCAAGTGCCAGCGAAGGAGGACAACGAGGAGAGCCAGAAGGCCAAAAGTGACCTCCACTCTAAAGGTACACAGGACACTATGTCCGGGGAGATTGGAACTCCCTCTTCTGAAGACGAAAGAGAAGGAAAAGCTGACATCCCTTCTCCCCATGGGAAGAAAAGGAGCGCCTCCGAGGATTTGGAGGTAAAGACTCCCAAGCGAGGGAAGATATCCCTTTCAGGCGGTTCGGGTTCTGAAGACGACGTTGTCGCGCAGTCCCTCCATAAGGACAAGCCTTTAGCCGAATCGTAAGTGAACAAGGGAGTTTCAAACATATCCCGTTCTTTTCCTGTTACAAGGGTAACATCTAGAATATATGTTTTGCAGTCTGGCACGCAGTCTTCCTCAACAATCCTCTTCCTCGGGGGATCTTCTTCCGGAGATGATGGAAAGCGAGACGCCTCCACAAGCCTCCACGCCCAATAGGGCAGACGACTTTGAGGTGTCATCCCGGAGGATCTCTCCCGATCAACAAGTGGTGCGGGGGATAATGAAGGCAATGCCCGAAGGTGAAACTTCGGTCGCCCAGGGTCCGGGGTGTGCGGTCCCAACGGGGACCAACAATAAAGGCCCTGGACTATCCGGTTTACAGCCGGAGACAACTCTAGGGTCGAGTAAACATATCCCTTCAAAGGGAGTCCGTACTCCTATAGGTGCTTCCAGGAATCCGGAGGCGCCGGATACATTGATGAACATGTTGCGACATGCGTCCGTCTCAGAAGAACATCATACCTTGATGGGTACGGTGGTTGAGAGGATTCTGTCCGCGACAAGCGGATTGAATGAAGCCTTCACGGGCCTGCTAAAAGGCTTCGAGGTACGTAATGTAATATTTTCAATTGTGCTCTATATGCAAAATGCACCTGTGTATAGATAGTAGCCCCTGAGACTCTGGTTGGCGTCCAAAGGGAGGCAATCAGAGGATCGAAAAAGACATACCCAGGAAATAATCTAACTAATTGGAACACAGGCTGTTACATTCATGGTGACTGCCCACACTACAGAGGTTGCAGGTCTGAAGCAGAAACTTGACTTGGCAGATGATAACATCACGCTTATTAACAGGCGGCTCGATGAGGCGCAAGGTATGTTTTGGGGCGGCTAGTATATGTATGTATAATAACATGAGCACGAAGTTGAGGATTATATACTAAGACATGCACAACTGCATATAGTGCTGCCGCGGTTGAGACCCTTCGGGCAGGGCTTGCCCGAGCCAAGGAGCAAGCTAGGATTAGTAATGTGGCTGCCCAGAAGGCAGCTAAGGAGTTAAAGGCCGAACAAGCTGCTCGGCATCGGTGCGAGGAGAGAATATCTTTCATAGAGCAAGATGTAAAGGATGCCACCGGCAAATGCCAAGCACTCGAGGAGGAGAACAAGGCGGCCGAACTTGAGAAGGCCTTACGAGAGGCGAGAGAAGCACGATCTGAGTCTAGAGCGGCTCGGGAGGAGATAGCGGCCGGTAAGCCCTTTCTATTATAGACTAAATTCGGCGATCCAAAGTATACCCCGCTTAATCAATTATGGAGCTCTCCAGACGCATTATTGGACTTGCCGAAGAGTGTCTCCAATGCGGCGCAGTTTTACCAAGTGCAAGAAGGGTATACAACGGAGAAGCATTTCTGGTCACAATTCGGCATGCCAAAGCGCCCGCTGCTGCTGAATGAACAGATGGCCCAGTGGGCCGAGCTCCACAAAATATCCGGATCTGCCATGAAGGACGTCGTAGTCCAGCTGTGGCCGACTGAGCCAGTTCCGAATAGTTATTTCGGTTTGGTGCAGCGACTTGTGGATGTGGTGCCGCGTATCGACGTCGTGAAGCGATCAGCATGCATTGAAGGTGCACGGATGGCCTTTGCCTGTGTCAAGACGTATTGGGCGAAGATGAAGGCCACCAAAATTGCAGCAAAGAGTCCACCCGGAGGCAATGACAAACAAGCGTTGGAGCTTTATTTTGAAGATGTCCTAGAGGGCGCCCGCTTGATAGTGGGTCAATGCTCAAAGGATATGATCTTCGAGTGAATGTACCAAGATTGTAAAAACAATATTATGATATACTAAGGCTATATTTTTATACTTTTGCCTAAAAGTTTTGGTTCCTCCCGTGCGGCCGTTTTTGTATAATCTGAAAGTTTTCCAGTCGTCGGCTTCGGCCCCCTCGCATAAAATACGGGGGTGTTCGGGAGAGCACTTGATCACTCTTGACCCAACGTCTTGGTCCGTAAAGGAGGTGTGTCGGAGTAAATGGCCACGGGTAGCCTAACCGACTGCCCCTGGTTCTTCTGAAAAATTATCAGGCCTTTGGGCCTCCAAGCACTCCAAGCATTGGACCACCTCCCTTGGCCGGCTACCCCCGAAGCCGACTCACGGGAGGTGGCCCAGCCTCAGCAACCTCCCCCCCCAAGATATCCGCGGGGTGGCCGACTCCAGGAAGCCGGCCTCGAAGAGCGCCGACTCCAAGAAGCCGGCCGAGACCACAACCACCAAAGCTACACCCACATAACAGTGACAAGACGGGGTGTGGCCACAGTGCGGCCCACTACCCCCGAAGCCCGAGGCAGGCATGGCCACAGGAGGCCGTACGGGACGGCCGTCTCCCGTTCGGCTCGGCACTGTAGCCATGCCAGCCTCAACGTCATCCACGACAGACTCCCGTACGGCCCATGGGCGGCGGGTCCCCTCGGCCAAAGAGAAGCGCGGAGGCGGCCCGGCCTCCCCCAGTCGGCCAAGGGCATAGCCGGCCCCCAGAAGTCGGCTACTCCCTTCCTCGAAGCAGGAGCCACATTAAGGAGACAAGCCGAGGTAAGGCTACAGTAAGAGCCCTCGAGGCGGCACACTGTAGCCACGCTTACCTCGACGAAGCCCCCGTCATCAGAGGCGAGGCCACAGGAAGCAGCCGCCGACAAGACCCTAGGCGGTGGGGCCGGCCTGTCGACCAAGAGGCCGGCAGCCGGCGGGACCCACCAGTCGGCGGGCCCCAACGGCCGGCGGAGAAGCAGGCGAGCTTAGACACTGACGGCTGGGACGAGTGCCCAGCCGGATTACCATTGTACCCCCGGGGGGTGTGCCTATATAAACCCCCCAGGACACCCATGCAAAGGGTTGGCTTCTGAGCATAGCACACACACCATAGAGAGAGAGAAGTGAGAGCTAGCCTTGTTCTTCTTCTCCCTTGAACCCAACAGCTCTAGGAGCGATTGTAGCTACTTTTACTGATTTAGTGATCATGCGGAGACCCCGCAGAGCAGGACTAGGGGTGTTATCTCCTCGGAGAGCCCCGAACCTGGGTAAGATCCGCCGGCGTGCATGTCTTCGCCTCATCCCGTTTCCAGGCACCGGCGACGTCTTATTGGCACCCACAATGATAAGCCACCCGTTGGGCGTGCATGTCTTCGCCTCATCCCGTTTCCAGGCACCGGCGACGTCTTATTGGCACCCACAATGATAAGCCACCCGTTGGCATATGTCGCACCAACCACCCGACATTTGGCGCCCACCGTGGGGCCAGGTGCACCGTCGTCCGGAGACCTGTTCTGGACGGGAACCCTCTTCCTCCCCCGCGAGCGCAGCCAGCCTGCTGCGCCTGATGGCGTTTGCCTTGACGTGCTGCAAGGCGTCGACGACGCCTGCGCAGCGAGCTGCCTCGCCGATCTGCTTGGCGAGACTCGCATCTCCGACGAGCCTGCGTCCGACGCAGGCACGGACTACCCCGAGAGCTGCCTCGTCAGCCTTCTCGACCAGCTTCATGTCTCCAGCGAGCCTGCTGCAGATGTGGAGTCGGTCGGCTCCACCGACCCGATGCTTGTCGACTCCGACACGGCATCGCTCGTCGCTTACCCCTCCGACGTGGTGGTCTTCGACGATCCCCTCCCTCGAGCCGACAGCGGCAGCAGCGCTGTCACCGAAGTGCTGGTCATCAGCCACGTCGCCAACTCGGGCGAGAACGCCCACGACGCCCTACAAGCGGCGATGAACGACCTCTCCGTCCCCATCCCGGCCGACGCCGACGCCGAGACCCTGGAGGCACGCCGCCTCGCCCTCATCGCGGAAGGCCAGAAGATGGCCTCCATGAGACGCCTCACTGAGGCCCACCAGCGCGAAGTCGACCGCGCCGCCTTCGGTACACCGCCGCCTAGCGGCCCGAGCCGAGCCGGCTTCGTCCAGAAGCGCGGCGCGGCCGTCGCCAGCATGCTGGGGGCAGATCGCCCCGTCTACACCACCCCGCTCGAGAACCTGCGAGCTGATCAGGCGGCCGCAGAAGAGCTCAATGGGCTGGGAGCCGATGAGCTCCCCTACATGACGAGATGGATCCAGCAGCTGCTCGACGCGGCTGCAGAACGGCACGAAGCCGGCGCCCGAGATGATAGTCAACCCCCGCGCCGGGAGCACGCTGCGACGTCCCGCTCGCCGACTACGAGCGGTGCACGCCAGAAGAATGACATGGAGCCGGCTGCCAGTCGCAGCCGGACTCGCATCACCATCGAGCGCGACGCGGAGGGCCGCCCTCGAGCGGTGGAGCACCAAGGGAATCTGCCTCCTCCCCTGCCTCGAAGAGAAAGACGTCTCACCCCGCCGCCTATCACGCACCCGACTCTTGGCGACCGACGCGGCCGCCGAGAAGGAGTCGGCGAGAACGACGCCCGCCACCGGATCGACCGCCTTGCTCGATCCCTGGCGTTAGAAGAAGAAGACGATGTCGACCCGCCATGCTTTGGCCCCCGCATCCGCGACGAGCCCTTCCCCAAAGGGTTCTCGCTCCCCAGAGACACGCCCAAGTACAACGGCTCAGTGAAGCCGGAAGATTGGCTCATGGACTACTCCATGGCCGTCAGCATAGCCAACGGCAATCGGCGCGTCGCCGTGAAGTACGTCCCCCTCATGCTGCAAGGCACGGCGCGCACATGGCTCAACAGCCTCAAGCCCTACAGCATCAACAGTTGGCTGGACTTCACAGAAGTCTTCGTCCGCAACTTCACCAGCACCTACAAGCGGCCTCCCAAGCCTCGCCAGCTCTCCCTCTGTGTCCAAGGGCCCAACGAATCGACCCGCGACTACCTCACGCGGTGGGCCGAGCTCCGCAACTCCTGCGAGGGGGTGCATGAGGTCCAGGCCATCGAGTACTTCACCGCCGGGTGCCGAGAGGGAACCCTCCTCAAGCACCGACTCCTCTGCGACGAGCCGGCTACCCTCGACGAGTTGCTGGTCACCGCGGACAAGTACGCCACGGCCGACTCCTCAATGAAGACCGAGCTCCGAGTAGACGCCTCGGGAAAGGTGATCGCCCCGGCTCCCAAGACGCCGGCTGGCGACCCTAATCGGCGCCCCTACCAGAACGACCACAAGCGCAAGGCCCCCATGCCGACTTCCACCAGTCGGCAGGTGGCTACCGTTGAAGATGAGCAGCCCGAAGAACGGCCCGCTCCCAAGAAGAAGGGTGGAAGGCCGGCTTGGCAGCCGGCTTTCTCTTACGAGCAGGCTCTTGATGCCCCCTGCAAATTCCACAGCGGCGTGAAGCCGTCCAACCACACAACCCGGAAAATGCCATTGGCTCACCCGCATCACCAAGGGCGAGGGGATGTTGCCGCCTCCGCCTCCCGGTCCGCCGCCTCCAGCCCCCCAGCAGCCGGCGGCTCGGCCGGCAGTCGGCGCCATCCAATACGAATTCCCCGAAGAGCACGCCGCCTACGTCGTCTTCACCAGTCAAGCCGACGACAAGCGCAGTCGACGCCGACAGCATCAAGAAGTTAATGCAGTCGCCTCTAGCACCCCCGAGTTCATGCACTGGTCAGAGAAGCCAATCAGCTGGAGCCAGGCCGACCACCCAGAGGTGATGCCCTCTCCTGGCTCCTATGCAATGGTCTTGGATGTCACCCTCGCGACGGAGAGGCGAGCCGCCCAATTCTCCCGCGTCCTGATAGATGGCGGAAGCAGTATCAACATACTGTACCGCGATACTATGGAGAAGCTGAACATCAAAGCGAAGCAGCTTATGCCGAGCCGCACTGTCTTCCATGGTATCGTCCCCGGCCTGTTTTGCTCCCCAATCGGCAAGATCAAAATGGATGTTCTCTTCGGAGACAAAGATAACTTTCGCCGAGAAGCAATCTGGTTCGAGGTAGTGGATTTGGAGAGCCCCTATCATGCTCTGCTTGGCCGACCTGCTCTGGCCAAGTTCATGGCTGTGCCCCACTACGCCTACCTGAAGATGAAGATGCCGAGCTCGAAGGGGATTATCACGGTAGCCGGCGACTACAAGAAGTCCATCGAGTGTGCCATGGCCAGCAGCCGGCTGGCCGAGTCCCTCGTGGTGGCAGAGGAGAAGAAGATGCTGGAGCGGGTTGTGGCCATGGCCGGCAAGCAGCCGGCCCTGTCCCCCAACCCCAAAGATTGTGATGCGCAGGGCTCCTTCCAGCCTGCCAAAGAGACGAAGAAGATACCTCTGGACCCGGAGAACCCGGAGAGGTTCGCTGTCATTGGGGTAAACTTGGACAGTAAATAGGAAGGCGAGCTCGTCGACTTCCTCTGTGAGAATCGAGACATTTTTGCATGGTCCCCAAAGGACATGCCGGGTGTCCCGAAGGATTTCGCCGAGCACAAATTACATGTCCGCCCCGACGCGAAGCCCGTCAAGCAACCCCTCCACCGATTGTCAGAAGAGAAGCGAAGAATCGTAGGAGAAGAGATAGCCCGGCTCCTTGCCGCTGGCTTTATCATCGAAGTGTTCTTTCCAGAATGGCTTGCCAACCCAGTTCTGGTTCTGAAGAAGAATAACAAGTGGCGTATGTGTATAGACTACACCAGCCTGAACAAGGCCTGCCCAAAGGATCCGTTTGCTCTGCCACGGATTGACCAAGTGATAGACTCCACAGCCGGATGCGAGCTGTTAAGTTTTTTGGATGCGTACTCAGGGTACCATCAGATAAAGTTGGACCCAGCTGACCGCCTGAAGACTGCCTTCATCACACCCTTTGGAGCTTTCTGCTACCTGACTATGACATTCGGCTTGAGGAATGCTGGTGCCACTTTTCAGCGTTGCATGCAGAAATGCCTCTTGAAACAACTCGGCAGAAATGCCCACGTCTATGTAGACGACATTGTGGTGAAGACAGAGAAGCGCGGTACCTTGCTGGAAGACCTGACAGAAACATTCGCCAACTTGCGCCGATTCCAAATCAAGCTCAACCCCGAGAAGTGTGTGTTCGGAGTGCCAGCCGGCCAGCTGCTAGGCTTCCTGGTCTCCGAACGCGGCATCGAATGCAACCCTGTCAAGATCAAGGCCATCGAGAGGATGGAGATTCCCACCAAACTGCGAGATGTGCAGAAGTTCACTGGCTGCTTAGCCTCCCTGAGTCGTTTTATCAGCCGACTAGGAGAGAAGGCTCTCCCCGTGTACCGACTCATGAAGAAGTCCACTCACTTCGAGTCGAACGACCAAGCCGACCAAGCCTTCCATGAGTTGAAGAAAATGCTGACCACTCCGCCTGTCCTGGCGGCGCCGACTGAGAAGGAGCCCATGCTCCTCTATATCGCCGCGACTAGCCGAGTCGTCAGTACTGTTGTTGTGGTCTAGCGCCCGGAAGATGGCCGAGCCCAGCTAGTCCAGAGGCCGGTGTACTATCTCAGCGAAGTGCTATCCAGGTCAAAGCAAAACTACCCGCACTACCAGAAGATGTGCTATGGGGTGTACTTCGCTGCCAAGAAACTGAAGCCCTACTTCCAAGAGCACCCCATCACGGTCGTATGCACCGCCCCGCTCGCCGAGATCATAGGCAGCTGGGATGCATCCGGCCGGGTGGCTAAATGGGCCATTGCACTGGCGCCCTACACGATCTTCTACCAACCCCGCACCGCCATCAAGTCCCAAGCGTTGGCCGACTTCCTCGTCGACTGGGCCGAGACCCAGTACCTACCCCCGGCTCCCGACTCTACCCATTGGCGGATGCACTTTGACGGGTCCAAGATGCGCACCGGCTTGGGAGCCGGCATCGTCCTCACCTCTCCCAAAGGCGACAAGCTCAAGTACATGCTGCAGATCCACTTCGCCGCCTCCAACAACGTGGCCGAGTACGAGGCGCTCGTACATGGGCTCCGGCTAGCCAAAGAACTCGGCATACGCCGGATCCTGTGTTACGGCGACTCAGACTTGGTGGTCCAGCAGTCGTCTGGTGACTGGGACGCCAAGGACGCGAACATGGCGAGCTATCGATTCCTCGTCCAGCAGATCAGCGGATACTTCGAAGGGTGCGAGTTCCTCCATGTGCCAAGGGCCGACAACGACCAAGCAGATGCCCTAGCACGGATCGGCTCCACCCGACAAGCCATACCGACTGGCGTCTCCCTCCAGCGCCTCCTCAAGCCATCCATCAAGCCGTCTCCAAAGTCGGACTCCATCTTCGTACCTCCTGCGCCAGATATAGCCGGATCCGACTGGAGGAACCCCGCAGGCGGCACGGGGACTTTGACAACTAGCCCGGGGACTGCCGCAGTCGCACCCGGCCCGGGGACTTCAGAACCCGGCCAGGGGATTGCAGCAGTCGGCCCGGGAACTGCAACAACACAAGAAGCGGTGGCCAACTCCAATTCCACGCCACCCAACCCACCCACCCGAGTCATGGTGGCTACACTAACAGAAGAAGAAGTCACAGCTCCGTCATGGGCCCAGCCCATCCTCAAGTTCCTAGTCGGTAGAGAGCTGCCGGCTGATGAGATCTCAGCAAGACTAGTGCAATGACGAGCTGCAGCATACGCAATAATCAACAGAGAGCTTGTGAAGCGCAGCGTCACTGGAGTCTTCCAGCGTTGTGTCGAGCCAGAAAAAGGAGTGGCAATCCTCAAGGACATCCACCAAGGCGAATGCGGCCACCACGCAGCCTCAAGATCACTTGTGGCCAAGGCTTTCCGCCATGGTTTCTTCTGGCCGACTGCCTTGGAGGATGCTAAAGAAATAGTCAAGAGCTGCAGAGGATGCCAAGTTTTTAGTTCCAAGCAACACCTGCCGGCTTCTGCACTCAAGACCATTCCCCTCACCTAGCCTTTTGCCGTCTGGGGACTGGACATGGTGGGCCCTTTCAAGACAGCCCGCGGCGGCTTGACGCATCTACTTGTCGCTGTGGACAAGTTCACAAAGTGGATCGAAGCAAAGCCGATTAAGAAGCTGAACGGGCCGACTGCCGTGACATTCATCACTGACATCACTACTCGGTACGGCGTGCCGTACAACATCATCACCGACAACGGCACGAACTTCGCCAAAGGAGCACTGGCACGTTTCTGCGCGACGCAGGGCATCCGACTGGACCTAGCGTCCGTTGCCCACCCGCAGTCAAACGGCCAGGTCGAGCGAGCAAATGGACTCATCCTCTCCGGCATCAAGCCCCAACTGGTTGTACCACTGGAGCGATCAGCCGGCTACTGGCTCGATGAGCTGCCGGCTGTCCTCTGGAGTCTGCGCACTACACCCAACAAGTCAACCGGCTTCACTCCATTCTTCCTCGTGTATGGTGCCGAGGCTGTCATCCCAACAGACATCGAGTTCGACTCGCCTCCGATCACCATGTACACGGAGGCGGAGGCCAAGGAAGCAAGAGAAGACGGCGTCGACCTACTGGAAGAAGGCCGGCTGTTAGCACTCAGCCGGTCCGCCATCTACCAGCAAGGGCTGCGCCACTACTACAACCGCAAGGTCAAGCCAAGATCCTTCCAAGAGGGCGACCTTGTGCTCCGGCTGATCCAGCGAACAGCCGGCCAGCACAAGCTCTCGGCCCCTTGGGAAGGCCCCTTCGTCGTCAGCAAGGCACTTGGCAACGACTCCTACTACTTGATCGACGCACAAAAACCAAGAGCACGCAAGAGAGACGACTCCGGCAAGGAGTCGGAGCGGCCATGGAACGCGAACCTCCTGAGAAGATTTTACAGTTGAAAGCAGTATGTATCATGCTACCCTTTTGTATTAAGCACGAACCAACAGGCCCCCGAACAGTACTCGGGGACTGCCTTTATCTATGAATGACAAGTGTCATATCCATGAATGTATTATTACATTTGATTTCTTGTCTGGCACCGGGTTCGACTAGTCGGCCCGGGGACTGGCCGCCTTGAGCTATATTAAAAGTTCTACCTAAAGTCAGAAAAGTAGTGTGCCGGCTCCCGAGTCCTCTCTTGTTGAAAGTCGCAGCTCGAAGAACCGACTGTCCGACTAGCAAGAGGCAAGGCAGAAAGGATGCCCACACGAAAAACGGCTAAGGAACAATGAACTTATATAGCAAAAAGACGGCCTCCAAACACGCTCGCCGGCTGTCAGAACAGCCGGCTTGCCGGCTTCCTAAACACTTAGCTTTAGTCCAGCAAAGCTAGAGTACTTCCCCCCTCAATTGGCCAAGCACTCCTCCAGCTACAGATTGCAGAGCAACTGTCCGACTGGGGAGGCGGCAACCAAGGGAGGGCGGCAAAGGAAACAGCAGAAGGATAAAAAGCAAAGTACGAGGAAAAGCCAAATGCATGCATAAGTTATATACATATAAAGCCCCCAACAGGCCGGCAACAGACATAAGTTCGAATACACCCAGTGGGTGGAATTGTGCAGACTTAACCAAACATTGTTCCAAAAGTAACAAGACAGGAAAACAAAAGATGGCAGACTAGGGCGCGGCGCGGAAGCCGAGCTGGTCGGTGGAGACGGCCCCGCCGGCTGAAGGAGTGGCCGCCTAGCGGGTCTCGGCTTGGTCACCACCAGTGGCAGGCGACGCACTCGCACGCGACGTAGTGCTGGAGGCGCGGTCAAGCTGAGGCTAGTCGGCTGCTCCACCAGCCGGCTCGACGTCTTCACCCTCCTCCTCCTCCTCTTCGCCCTCGTCGCTGGAGTCGATCTCCTCCGCCGAGTCCTCACCGTCCGCCGGGTTCAGCCCGAACCACTCCTCCGGCTGGGCGACACCGTTGCCGTCTACCTCGGGGGCGAAGACGCTGGTGTCGGTGTAGTCGGCGATCGCCGAAGCCCGCCGGATGATAGCCGGCTGCGCCGGCTCCAGCTCCGTGTCGGCTTGCTGCCGCCAGGTAGCCAGCTGATCCAGGCTCAGGCCGGGATACCAGGCCTTGACGAACTCCAGCGCCCGCCTGGCGCCGGAGCGAGCCGCCGAGGCCTTCCAGGCTTCGAAGCGGCCGACTGCCACCTCCAGCCAGTCGGCAGTCCGACTGGGGGTGCGAGGAACCACTTGGCCAGGCCAGAGGGCGGCCAAGACTTGCACCCCGGCATGCTGAAGCCGGCGGAGCAGTCGGTGAGCCGGCTGGATGCGGGCCTGGATCGCCAAGAGCTGCTCCTCCAGCGAACGGCTGGCGGTTGGCGAAATCTCGAAGCCAGCCTGCCTCCGCGCCTGGCGGCGGGTCTCGATGGTCTGGTTGGCGGCGGTAGAATAGCCAGGGAAATATTCTGCGCAAGAAAGAAGAAGAAAAGAAGAAAAGAGCACCAAGTCAGAAAACGAGCCAAAAGTGGCAGATGGCAAGAAAGGACGAAGAGGTAGGTGGCTTACCGTCAACCAGATCTTCGATCTGACCATAGCCAGAGATCAGAGTTTGCCTGGCCTCAGCCTAGCCAGCCGCCTCCGTCTCGTACTCGGCCTGGAGGGCGGCTTCGCGGTCCTGCACCGCCTTCAGAGCCGCCTTGTGGCCTTCCTCCTGGTCGGCCAACTTCTTGGCCAGGCGGTCGCGTTCCTGCACCAAGGCGGCGAGCTCGGCATCCTTGGCACGAAGGGCAGTCTGAGACTCCCCTAGCTGTGCCCTCAGACAGGTGTTGGCCGCTGCAGAGACGGCAGAAAAAGAAAGAACAGTAAGAGGGAGTCGTCAAGAAAGATCTGACCCGACTGCTCAGCAGTCGGCCTGAATCTCGGGGACTACACCCAGTGGGTGCGCTGACGCGCCCCCACATGAGATAAAGAACAAAGCACGTACCTCGGCTCTCAGGAAGGTCGGCGGTCTTCTGGGTCAGCTCCCGAGCTTGGGAGTTGAAGGCGGCTGCACGAAGATTGTGGTAGTCCTGCAAGATAGACAGAAGATCGAAGTAAGAACAGGAATAGCAAAGACAAATCCACTAAGAAGTTCCAAGCCGCCTGCTCAGCAGCCGACTCGGAACTCGGGGACTACACCCAGTGGGTGCGCTGACGCGCCCCCACGGAAGAAATCAAGATCAAGAAGAAATCAAGATCAAGAAGAAATCAAGATTAAGAAGAAGCAAGATGGGAAGACTAACCCGGATGGCCGCCCGCGTCGCACGGAACTCGTCGGTGAACTGCCTCAGCGCCGTAGCCTGGGCCTGAAGCCGGGTTCGGACGTCCTGCGCGGCCACGTTCATCACGGCTGTCCCTCCGCCTGGCGTCCACCCAAGGTAGCGCTGGCCACCTCCACATCCCGGGCCGATGAGCTGGAGCCCGCGGCCGGCTGCGGCTCCGACGCAGCCTTCCCTACACGGCGGCTCGGCGGCATTCGGACCGCCATCTCAGTCCTCGCGGTCGGCTCGCCCCCCGCCGACTGCGCAGGCGGCGGATTAGGCCGGCCGCCTTGAGCCGCCCCAGTTGGCGGGGTCGGCACCGGCGCCCTCTCCAGGACGACGACGTCGTCGTCCCTCTCCAGTCCTGGCTGGTTGCCGCTGGCCCCTTCTGGCGAGGGCTCCATGTCCCCAGGCGGTACGACGCGCAGCGGGGTGACCATCAAGACCTCCTCCGCCGCCGCCGCGGCTGCAGCCTCCGCTTGGTCCTTGGCTGCGGCGTCGGCGAGCGCCTTCGCTGCCTCTTCCTCCTGCGCCGCCTGGGCGGCGGCCGCCTTCCGTGCCTCCGCCTCTCGCGCCTCCCGTTCCTCCCGCGCGTTCCGTTCTGTCGCTTCCTGAAGGTCGGCACGGGGTCCACGCGGCGAGTGGTGCTCCCAGACCCCCTCGGCGACTCGACGACGGAGGCGGCAGCCGCCCACTCAAGCGACAACGGAGCTCTGATCGTTTGGAGAAAAAGACAAGGGTTCAGGAACCACCAGAGAAAAGAAAGAAAAAGAGTATACAAAAGAATTTGAACTTACGCCGACACGGTCTGCGGTTGCTTCACCGTCTTGCGGAAGCGAGCCGCCTTCGCGGCCGCCTCCTCCCGCCTGGTTGCTGCCGCCCTGCCCCTGGGTTTCAGATGCCGGCCGGCGGCGCGGGGCGACTTCGGCCTCATCGTCGTCCGGCCAGTCGTCGAAGGTGACTCCGTGCCCGGAGCCGCCTGCTTCGCCGCTGGCTTGGCCACCACCCGGCTCGATGTTGTCGTCCATAGCGGCCGCCCCCAAGTCGGGGTCCTCCAGATCATGTTCCGTCCGGTCGGGGACGAATCGCGCTCCGTGTCTGACCCGCCGGCCGGCCGAAGAAGAGGGCTCTGTCGAAAAACAAGCCGACTAAGTTAGAGTCGGCCAAGAGGAACTCGGCAACAAAGTTAAGACAAAAAGAAGAAACAAGGAGAGCATACCATGGGCGGAGGATTGGCTCGGCTGTATGGCTCCTTGCCGAACTGCCACTCTTCGGAGAGTTTCCAGTTCACGAGGTAGTTCACCATATAGGCGACCTCCTCGTGCGGCATGTCCTTGGAGCACATCCGGCTCGGATCGAGCTGGCCGCTCATCTGACAGATTAGATGAGGACGGCTCTGGAGCGGAAGAACCCGGCGCGTGACGAAGGCGGCCAGAAGGTCGGGCCCCGTTAGGCCCTCCGACTGGGTCATCACTCGCACTCGGGCGACGGCTGCGGACCCAACCGGCGTCAGAGTCACGGCCCGGAAGGACCACTGGAGCCGCCTGCCCGCCGGTGGGCCGGCTACGTAAGCCGGCAGGTTGATGTAGTCACCCCGTGGGGCGATGTTCCGCACGTAGAAGTACGACTTTTGCCACTTCTTCACCGATTGGATCAGCGCGACGACGGGGAAGGGGTTGTCGGTGACCGACCTCCGCGACGCGATGAAGGCGCCAGTCTGAGCCGGCACGCCCTGCATGCGCGTGCCCAGCTTGGACTGGAAGAACTCCCCCCAGAGCTCGACGGTAGGGAGGACGCCGAGGTAGCCTTCGCACAGGGTGACGAAGGCTGACAGCAGCACCACCGCGTTTGGGGTGAGGTGGTGCGGCTGGAGCTGGTAGAAATCGAGCCAGGAGCGGAAGAAGGCGCTCACTGGTAGGCCGATGCCACACAAGAAATGCGAGCAGAAGACCACCCACTCACCCTCCCGCGGCTCTGGCGTGATTTCCCTCGCCAGCGCAAGACGGACCTCCACCTTGTCCGCGCCGGGCAGCCGCCGCGTATTGCGAAGGAACTCGACGTGATCCTCGTGGACGTTGGAGCCGTCCCAATCCCCGCCATACTGCTCCGTGGCGGGAGGCATGGCGAAAACGAGCGCGGCGGCGGAGGAACGTGTGGTGGAAGAGCGCGGCGGCGAGGCGCCGTTGCAAGAAACGGCAAGCGAAAGAAGATGGTGGAAGGAGGAGGAGCGTGCGAGGGCCTGCCGCCCTCCATCTCCCCCTACTTATAGCTTCGCGAGGCGAGGCCGGGGAGGCCGGACGTGGGGGGAGACGTGGGATTAACTGCACCCATTCCCCCCACGCCTCGCGATTATTACGCCCTAAAGGCGAGCCGAAACTGCCGCAAGGAGACGTGCGGGCGGTTTCGGGATGCAGAGAATCCGCGCCTGGGCCCGGGCATGGACGTGGCGGGCCCCCGCCCTGCGGCGACATCCTGTCGCGCGCGTGGGCTGGCAGGCTTTCCGGCCAAGAGGGGCCACGTGGCTCGCAGACGGCAAGTGGCCGGCCCGCGGCCCGGTGCACGCACTGGCGAGCTCCCGCCCTTCAACTCCGGAGTTTTCGACCAAGGCGGCACGCCTAACCAAAGCCGACTCCCAGCTGCCGGCCTGTCAAGATAGGAAGCTGATCGAGCTTCTCAACTCCTACCCAACCTCGAAGCCCAATCAGCTTCGGGGACTACTGTCGGAGTAAATGGCCACGGGTAGCCTAACCGACTGCCCCTGGTTCTTTTGAAAAATTATCAGGCCTTTGGGCCTCCAAGCACTCCAAGCATTGGACCACCTCCCTTGGCCGGCTATCCCCGAAGCCGACTCACGGGAGGCGGCCCAGCCTCAGCAACCTCCCCCCCAGGATATCCGCGGGGTGGCCGACTCCAGGAAGCCGGCCTCGAAGAGCGCCGACTCCAAGAAGCCGGCCGAGACCACAACCACCAAAGCTACACCCACATAACGGTGACAAGACGGGGTGTGGCCACAGTGCGGCCCACTACCCCCGAAGCCCGAGGCAGGCATGGCCACAGGAGGCCGTATGGGATGGCCGTCTCCCGTTCGGTCGGCACTGTAGCCATGCCAGCCTCAACGTCATCCACGACAGACTCCCGTACGGCCCATGGGCGGCGGGTCCCCTCGGCCAGAGAGAAGCGCGGAGGCGGCCCGGCCTCCCCCAGTCGGCCAAGGGCATAGCCGGCCCCCAGAAGCCGGCTACTCCCTTCCTCGAAGCAGGAGCCACATTAAGGAGACAAGACGAGGTAAGGCTACAGTAAGAGCCCTCGAGGCGGCACACTGTAGCCACGCTTACCTCGACGAAGCCCCCGTCATCAGAGGCGAGGCCACAGTAAGTAGCCACCGACAAGACCCTAGGCGGTGGGGCCGGCCTGTCGACCAAGAGGCCGGAAGCCGGCGGGACCCACCAGTCGGCGGGCCCCAACGGCTGGCGGAGAAGCCAGCGAGCTTAGACACTGACGGCTGGGACAAGTGCCCAGCCGGATTACCATTGTACCCCCGGGGGGTAGGCCTATATAAACCCCCCGGGACACCCTTGCAAAGGGTTGGCTTCTGAGCATAGCACTAACACCATAGAGAGAGAAGTGAGAGCTAGCCTTGTTCTTCTTCTCCCTTGAACCCAACAGCTCTAGGAGCGATTGTAGCTACTTTTACTAATTTAGTGATCATGCGGAGACCCCGCAGAGCAGGACTAGGGGTATTATCTCCTCGGAGAGCCCCAAACCCGGGTAAGATCCGCCGGCGTGCATGTCTTCGCCTCATCCCGTTTCCAGGCACCGGCAACGTCTTATTGGCACCCACAATGATAAGCCACCCGTTGGCATATGTCGTACCAACCACCCAACAAGGTGTCAATGCGGCGAACTAGGCAATCCGACTATAGGGCTTTAACACTTTCACTTAGCCATAGGAGTTTGATGGTGGGTCTACGATATAGCCCCTGGTATGTACGCGGTTATCCCAATTCGGTGCGTTACATAGGTGACCTTAAGAACGGTCCTTCGTGTAATACGGAAGGAATCGCGAAAGATTCTGATAAGTCAGCGAGTGGTTGACCAGCTCTCGCCGCATCATGACAGTCAGTTTTCGGCTTTCTCTACTGAGGTGCTCATCTGGATAAACTAGGACACAATCGCAATTGTTCTCCCTTTACTACCCTAGCCGATAGAGCGGAACGTAAGGTAGTAAGCACAGGAGCCGGGCAACCCAACTATTGACCAAAGACATGATTCGGAGCTGATGCATATAAGGCCAAACTCGTGATGCCGAAGTGTGCTATAAAGCTGTTCGGACTTGTTGGCAACTCATTTGTTCCCATATCGAGCCCCTGGCAATTTGTGCCAAAGTGCGTGCGTGAAACAACCGAAGAAGCAAAATTCAGTTCTTAGAAAAAAGTGAATACTGAATACGGATTATAATCATTGGAACCTGATCGATATGTCGATCGCCATCCTACAGATAATAACGCCACAACCCAGGCTATTTGATATGCCAGGGGTCGAAGGCTGAGGGAAAAAGGCACTTTACAGGCTCAAAATAGAGAGTGCGGTCTACAAAAAGTTATTTGGACCTCCTGTCGCACGTCTGCGCCGCCTTGCCTCGGTGAAAGGACTCCTTAACAGGAATAGCCTTTGGGTGTCCGAAAGAGTCCGTGAGATGACCAACCTTTGAGCCACCTGTGGTAAAAGATAAAAAATAGTTAGAAAAGAAAAAGAAGCTATGGGAGTGCTTGTAGACCTGTCCGTATTGTGCCTCCACCGATGACCAGGGTATTTTAAGTGCATAATTATGTATGTGCGGTACAAACTTTGCGGGTATATGAGGCGAACGACGGGGGCCGAACTGCTAATCCAGCTCTGAGATTGATCGGTCCTGTTTAATAGAGACCGGTGGCTTAATGGCCGATGAGATACGCGGCTTGATGAGGCCGCTTTGTACTTTGGCTGTAGTAGCCGTAGTATGATCCTCTATATGGAGGGAGCATTCTGTATTTTCCATTTATTGTTATGACGCCGCGTGGACCGGGCATCTTAAGTTTTGCATGGGCATAGTGTGGGACCGCATTAAAACGAGCAAAAGCGGTACACCCTAGAAGTGCATGGTAGCTACTGTGGAACGGGACAATATCGAAGGTCCAGCCTTCGCTTTGGAAGTTGTTCGGTGAACCGAAAACGACTTCCAATGTGATGGAGCCCGTGCAGTGAGCTTCTACGCCGGGTACTGCTCCCTTGAGGGCAGTTATGGCGGGCTTGATTCTTGAAGGATCAATGCCCATTTTGCAGACAGTGTCTTGGTAGAGTAGATTAAGGCTACTGCCGCCGTCCATAAGGACTTTTGTGAGATGGAACCCATCGATAATTGGGTCGAGGACCAGAGCTGCTGAACCTGCGTGACGGATACTGACTGGGTGGTCCTTGCAATCAAAAGTGATCGGGCAGGCTGCCCATTGATTAAATTTTGGGGGGACCGGCTCTATGGCGTAGGCGTCCCATAGCGCGTGCTTGCGCTCCCCTATAGAGGTGTGCGTCACGTATGCCATGTTTACTGTTTTTACTTCGGGGGGAAATTGCTTCTGACCCCCGGTGTTTGGTTGGCGAGTCTCTTCGTCATCGCTGTCACTAGGCGGCCCCTTCCCCTTGTGTTCGGCATTGAGCTTGCCGGCTTGTTTAAAGACCCAACAGCTTCTGTTGGTATGATTGGCGGGTTTATCGGGGGTGCCATCAATCTGGTAGGGCCGATCCAGTATCTTGTCTAAATTGGATGATCCGTCTCTGTTTGCCTTGAATTGCTTTTTCCATTTACTGGATTTGGAGCCGCTGAATCCGGCGTTGACCGCCGTGTCTTGCGTTCCTTCATTATTATTGCGACGCTTGTGTTTATTGCGTCGTGGCTTGCCGTTGCCATCTCGGACTTCAGAAGTTCCTGGATTGCTGGCGTTGTTGCTTCTATGAGCGAGCCAGCTGTCTTCTCCCGCGCAAAAGCGGGTCATCAGAGCGGTAAGGGCTGCCATGGATTTTTTGTTTTTCTTGACCGAGGTGGCGGGCGAGCCACTCGTCCCAAATGCTGTGTTTGAAGGCCACGAGGGCTTCAGCATCCGGGCAATCGACCATTTGGTTCTTTTTAATTAAGAACCTAGTCCAGAGCTTCCTGGCTGACTCTCCGGGCTGCTGGATGATGTGACTTAAGTCATCGGCATCTGGTTGCCGGACGTATGTACCTTGGAAGTTATCGCGGAAGGCGTCTTCCAGGTCCTCCCAGCTGCCAATGGAGTTCTCTGGAAGGCTCTTTAGCCAGTGCCGTGCTGGTCCCTTTAGTTTTAGTGGGAGGTATTTGATGGCGTGGAGATCATCACCGCGGGCCATATGAATATGAAGAAGAAAATCCTCGATCCATACCGCGGGGTCTGTTATCCCATCATATGATTCGAAGTTCATGGGTTTAAACCCTTCTGGGAATTCGTGTTCCATTACTTCATTGGTGAAGCAAAGGGGGTGTGCAGCGCCTCTATATCGGGCCAAGTCGCGACGTAGCTCGGATGGAGTTTGTCTGCGGTTCTCGGCCCGGACGTGATTATGATTGTTGCGCCCGGCTAGATAGCCATTGTCGCATGTCGGGTGTCGGAGTAAATGGCCATGGGTAGCCTAACCGACTCCCCTTGGCTCTTTGAAAAATCATCAGGCCGATTGGGCCTTCAAGCATCCAAAACACTGGGCCGCCTTCCCTTGGTCGCCTATCTCACAGGCCAACTACCGGAAGGCGACCCGACCTCGAGAACCTCCCCGAAGATAACCATAAGGTGGCCGACTCCCAGAAGTCGGCCATGAGAAGACCGACTCCCAGAAGCCGGCCATAGGTAGACCGACTCCCAGAAGCCGGCCACAAGAAGACCGACTCCCGGAAGCCGGCCAAGACTGCACACACCAGGGCTGCACCCACATAACGGTGATGAGACGGGGCGTGGCCACAGTACAGCCTGCCACCCCCGAATCCCGGAGCATGCATGGCCAAAGTGCGCCGTACGGGTCAGGCATGCCCCGTCCGGCGCGGCACTGTTGCCATGTTGACCATGACGTCACCCACGACAGGCGCCAGTACGGCCCGCGGGCGGCGGGCCCTTTCAGCCAAAGAGACGCTCGAAGGCGGCCTGGCCTCCCCTAGTCGGCCTGGGGCGTAGCCGGCTCCCAATAGCCGGCTACCTCGCTCCCTCGAAGTATGTGCATCATTAAGGAGACAAGACAAGGTGAGGCTACAGTGAGAGCCCGCCAGGCGGCGGCACTGTAGCCACGCTTACCTCGACAAAGCCCTCCTCATCAGGGCGAGGAAACAGTAACCAGCCGCCGACAAAGCCCCCAGGCGGTGGGGACGGCAGCCGGCGGGACCCACCAGTCGGCGGGCCCCAATGGCCGGCGGAGAAGCCGGCGAGCACAGACACTGACGGCTGGGACCCGCACCCAGTCGGATTACCATTGTATCCCTGGGGGGTAGGCCTATAGAAACCCCCCAGGGCACCCATGCAAAGGGTTGATCTCTGAGATAGTTTTAGACACCACGTAGAGGGAAGAGGAGAGCTAGCCTTGCCTTTCTTCCTCCTCTAGCCAAACAGCTCAAGGAGCATTTGTAGCTACTTGTGTTGATCTAGTGATAATGCGGAGACCCCGCAGAGCAGGACTAGGGGTGTTATCTCCACGGAGAGCCCCGAACCTAGGTAAGATTCGCCGGCGTGCATGTCTTCGCCTTATCCCGTTTCCAGGCACCGGCGATGTCTTACTGGCTCCCACAATGATAAGCCACCCGTTGGCATATGTCGCACCTACCACCCGACATTTGGCGCCCACCGTGGGGCCAGGTGCACCGTCGTCCGGAGACCTGTTCTGGACGGGAACCCTTTTCCTCCCCCGCGAGCGTAGCCAGCCCACTACGCCCGATGGCGCTTGCCCTGACGCGCTGCAGGGTGTCGACGACGCCTGCGTGGCGAGCTGCCTTGCCGATCTTCTTGGCGAGGCTCGCATCTCCGATGAGCCTGCGTCCGACGCGGGCACAGACTGCCTCGAGAGTCGCCTCGTCAGCCTCCTCGACCAGCTTCACGTCTCTAGCGAGCTTGCTGTGGACTTGGAGTCGGTCAGCTCCACCGACCCGATGCTTGTCGACTCCGACACGGCATCGCTTGACGCCTTCCCCACCAACATGGTGATCATCGACGACCCTCTCCCTCGAGCCGACAGCGGCAACAGCGCTATCACCGAGGTGCTGGTCATCAGCCACGGCACCGTCTTGGGCAAGAACGCCCACGACGCCCTACAAGCGGCGCTGCATGACTTGTCCGTCCCCATCCCGGCCGACGCCGACGCCGAGACTCTGGACGCACGCCGCCTCGCCCTCATCGCAGAGGCCCAGAAGATAGCATCCATGAGACGCCTCACTGAGGCTCACCAGTGCGAAGTCGACCGCGCCGCCTTTGGTTCGCCGCCTCCTGGCGGGCTGAGCCGAGCCGGCCTCATCAAGAAGCGCGGCGCGGCCATCGCCAGCATGCTGGGAGCAGAGCGCCCAGTCTACGCCACGCCACTCGAGAACCTGCGTGCCGCTCAGGCGGCCGTAGACGAGCTGAACGGGCTGGGGGCTGATGAGCTCCCCTACATGACTAGACGCATCCAGCAGCTGATCGACGCGGCCGCAGAACGGCATGAAGCCGGCGCCCGCGCTGAAAGTCCTCCCCCACGCCGAGAGCACGACGCGACATCCCGGACGCCGACTGCAAGCGGCGCCCGCGCAAGAAAAGACAAGGAGCCGGCTGCTAGCCGCAGTCGAACTCGGGTCACCATTGAGCGCGACGCAGAAGGCCGCCCCCGAGCGGTGGAACGGCAAGGCAATCCGCCTCCCCCCCGCCTCGTGGGGAGAGATATCCCACCCCGCCACCTGTCACTCATCCGACTCTCGGCGGCTGACTAGGCCACCACGAAGGAGTCAGCGAGAATGATGCCCGCCACCGGATCGACTGCCTAGCGCGATCCCTGGCGCTAGAAGAAGAAGATGATGTCGGCCCGCCTTTCTTTGGCCCCCGCATCCGCGATGAGCCCTTCCCCAAAGGGTTCTCACTCCCAAGAGACACGCCAAAATACAACGGCTCCGTGAAGCCGAAAGATTGGTTGATCGACTACTCCACCGCAGTCAGCATAGCAAACGGCAACAGGCGCGTTGCCGTGAAGTACGTCCCTCTCATGCTTCAAGGCACGGCACGCACCTGGTTGAACAGCCTCAAGTCCTACAGCGTCAACAGCTGGCTAGACTTCACGGAAGTCTTCGTCCGCAACTTCACCAGCACATACAAGCGGCCTCCCAAGCCCCGCCAGCTCTCCTTGTGCGTCCAAGGGCCCAGCAAATCGACTCGCGACTACCTCACGCGTTGGGCTGAGCTCCGCAACTCTTGCGAGGGGATGCACGAGGTTCAAGCCATAGAGTACTTCACCGCCTGGTGCCGAGAGGGCACCCTCCTCAAGCACCGACTCCTCTGCGACGAGCCGACTACCCTCGATGAGCTACTCATCATAGCAGACAAGTACGCCACGGCCGACTCTTCGATGAAGACCGAGCTTCGAGTGGACGCCTCTGGAAAGGTGCTCGCTCCGGCTCACAAGACGCCGGCTGGTGACTCCAACCGACGCCCCTACCAGAACGACCACAAGCGCAAGGCCCCTATGCCGCCTTCCACCAGTCGGCAAGTAGCCACCGTCAAAGAACAACCCGAAGAGCGTCCCGCACCCAAAAAGAAGGGCGGCAGGCCGGCTTGGCAGCCGGCTTTCTCCTACGAGCAAACTCTTGATGCCCCCTGCAAGTTCCACAGCAGCGCAAAGCCGTCCAACCACATGACCCGGAAGTGCCATTGGCTCACGCGGATCTCCAAGGGCGAGGGGCTGCTGCTGCCTCCACCTCCTGGCCCGCCGCCTCCAGCCCCTCAGCAGCCGGCCGTCCGACCAGCAGTCGAAGCCATTCAAGATGAGTTCCTAGATGAGCACGCCGCCTATGTCGTCTTCATGAGCCAAATTGAAGACAAGCGCAGTCGGCGCCGACAGCACCAAGAAGTCAACGCGGTCGCCTCCAGCAACCCCGAGTTCATGCATTGGTCTGAGAAGCCTATCAGCTGGAGCCAGGCCGATCACCCAGAGGTGATGCCGTCTCCCGGCTCTTATGCATTGGTGTTGGACGCCACCCTCGCGACAGAAAGGCGAGCTGCCCGTTTCTCCCGTGTGCTGATTGATGGTGGAAGCAGCATCAACATACTGTACCGTGACACCATGGAGAAGTTGAACATCAAGACGAAGCAACTCATGCCAAGCCGGACTGTGTTCCATGGCATCGTACCCGGCCTATCCTGTTCCCCAATCGGCAAGATCAAGATGGATGTTCTCTTGGGAGACAAGGATCACTTTCGCCGAGAAGCGATTTGGTTTGAAGTAGCGGATCTGGAGAGCCCTTACCACGCATTGCTTGGCCGACCTGCCCCGGCCAAGTTCATGGCTGTGCCCCACTACGCCTACCTCAAGATGAAGATGCCGAGTTCAAAGGGGATCATCACCATAGCTGGAGACTACAAGAAGTCCACCGAGTGCGCTGCAGCCAGCAGCCGGCTGGCCGAGTCCCTCATGATTGCTGAAGAGAAGAAGATGCTGGACCGAGTCGTGGCCATGGCCGGCAAGCAGCCGGCCCTGTCCCCCAACCCTAAGGAATATGATGCTCAGGGCTCCTTCCAGCCGGCCAAGGAAACAAAGATACCTCTGGACCCGGAGAACCCGGAGAGGTTTGCTGTCATTGGTGCAAACCTGGACAACAAATAGGAAGACGAGCTCGTCGACTTCCTCCGTGAGAATCGGGACATCTTCGCATGGTCCCCAAAGGACATGCCAGGTGTTCCGAAGGATTTCGCCGAGCACAAGCTACATGTCCGAGCGGACGCAAAACCAGTCAAGCAGCCTCTCCGCCGACTGTCGGAGGAGAAGAGAAGGATCGTAGGAGAAGAGATAGCCCGGCTCCTGGCAGCCGGCTTCATTATGGAGGTGTTTTTTCCAGAATGGCTTGCCAACCCGGTCTTGGTGTTGAAGAGGAACAATAAATGGCGTATGTGTATAGATTACACCAGCCTCAACAAAGCCTGCCCCAAAGATCCGTTTGCCCTACCATGGATCGATCAAGTGATAGACTCCACAGCCTGATGCGAGTTGTTGAGTTTCTTGGATGCTTACTCAGGCTACCACCAGATCAAGTTGGACCCAGCCGACCACCTGAAGACCGCCTTCATCACACTATTCGGATCTTTTTGCTACCTGACTATGACATTCGGCTTGAGAAATGCCGGTGCCACTTTTCAGCGTTGCATGCAGAAATGCCTCCTCAAGCAACTCGGCAGAAATGCCCACGTCTATGTAGACGATATTGTGGTGAAGACGGAGAAGCACGGCACCATGCTGGAAGACCTCAGAGAAACATTTGCCAACTTGCGCCGATTTTAGATCAAGCTCAACCCTGAGAAATGCGTGTTCGGAGTACCAGCCGGCCAGCTTCTAGGCTTTTTGGTCTCCGAACGCGGCATTGAGTGCAACCCAGTGAAGATCAAGGACATAGAGAGAATGGAGATTCCTACCAAGCTGCGAGACGTTCAGAAGTTTACCGGGTGCCTGGCCTCCCTAAACCGCTTTATCAGCCGGCTAGGGGAGAAGGCTCTCCCCCTGTACCGACTCATGAAGAAGTCCACCCACTTCGAGTGGAACGACCAAGCAGACCAAGCTTTCCACGAGTTGAAGAAGATGCTGACCACACCGCCTGTCCTGGCAGCGCCGACTGAGAAAGAGCCCATGCTCCTTTACATTGTTGCGACTAGCCGAGTGGTCAGTACAGTTATCGTGGTCCAACGCCTAGAAGAAGGCTGAGCTCAGTTAGTCCAGAGGCCGGTATATTATTTGAGCGAAGTACTGTCCACCTCGAAGCAAAACTACCCGCATTACCAGAAGATGTGCTATGGAGTGTACTTTGCCGCCAAGAAGCTGAAGCCCTACTTTCAAGAGCATCCCATCACGGTCGTATGCACTTCCCCGCTTGCCGAGATCATAGGCAGCCGGGATGCATCCGGCCGGGTGGCTAAGTGGGCCATTGCGCGGGCACCTTACACGATCTTCTACCAGCCCCACACCGCCATCAAGTCCCATGCATTGGCCGACTTCCTTGTCGACTGGGCCGAGACCCAGTACCTACCGCCAGCTCCCGACTCCACTCATTGGCGGATGCACTTCGATGGATCCAAGATGCGCACCGGCTTGGGAGCCGGCATCGTCCTCACCTCTCCCAAGGGCGACAAGCTCAGATACACACTACAAATCCATTTTGCCGCCTCCAACAATGTGGCCGAGTACGAGGCGCTCATACACGGGCTCCGGCTAGCCAAAGAACTCGGCATACGCCGGATCCTGTGCTATGGCGACTCGGATTTGGTGGTCCAGCAGTCATCCGGTGACTGGGACGCTAAGGATGCGAACATGGCGAGCTATCGATTCCTCGTCCAGCAAATCAGCGGATACTTTGAAGGGTGCGAGTTCCTCCACGTGCCATGGGCCGACAACGAGCAAGCAGATGCCCTGGCACGGATCGGCTCCACCCGACAAGCTATACCAACCGGCGTCTCTCTCCAATGCCTCCTCAAACCGTCTGTCAAGCCGTCTCCAGAATCAGACTCCATCTTCGTACCACCTGCCCCTGATGTAGTCGGATCCGACTTGGGGAACCCAGCAGGCGGCTCGGGGACTTCGACAGACGGCCCGGGGACTGCCGTAGTCGCACCCGGCTCGGGGACTTCAGAACCCGGCCCGGGGAATACAGCAGTCGGCCCGGGGACTGCAACGACACAACAGGCGGTGGCCGACTCCGACTCTTCACCACCCAACCCACCCACCCGGGTCACAGTAGCCGTACTAACAATAGAAGAAGTCACAGCTCCATCATGGGCCCAGCCCATCCTCAACTTCCTAGTAAACAGAGAGCTGCTGACTGATGAGATCTCGGCAAGACTAGTTCAACGCCGAGCCGGAGCATACGCAATAATAAACAGAGAACTTGTTAAGCGTAGCGTCACTGGAGTCTTCCAGCGCTGCCTTGAGCCAGAGAAGGGCATAGCAATCCTCAAGGATATCCACCAAGGCGAATGCGGCCACCACGCGGCCTCAAGATCACTTGTCGCCAAAGCTTTCCTCCATGGTTTCTTTTGGCCGACTGCTTTGGAAGACGCCAAGGAATTAGTCAAATGCTACAAAGGGTGCCAAGTCTTCAGCTCCAAGCAACACCTGCCGGCTTCTGCACTCAAGACCATCCCCCTCACCTGGCCCTTTGCCGTCTGGGGGCTGGACATGGTGGGCCCATTCAAGACGGCCCGCGGTGGCATGACACATCTGCTTGTCGCCATGGACAAATTCACCAAGTGGATTGAAGCGAAGCCAATCAAGAAGCTGAACGGGGCGACTGCCGTGACATTCATCGCAGATATCACCACTCGGTATGGTATACCACACAACATCATCACCGACAACGGCACGAATTTTGCCAAGGGAGCATTGGCACGTTTCTGCGCGACACAGGGCATCCGACTGGACTTAGCGTCCGTTGCCCACCCGCAATCAAACGGCTAGGTCGAGCGAGCAAACGGCCTCATCCTCTCCAGCATCAAGCCCCGACTGGTCGTACCACTGGAGCGTTCGGCCGACTGCTGGCTCGATGAGCTGCCGGCTGTCGTCTGGAGTCTGCGTACTACCCCGAACAAGTCAACTGGCTTCACTCCTTTCTTCCTTGTATATGGTGCCGAGGCTGTCATCCCAACTGTCATCGAGTTCGACTCGCCTCGGGTCACCATGTACACAGAGGCGGAGGCCAAGGAAGCGCGAGAAGATGGTGTCGACCTGCTGGAAGAGGGCTTCTGTGCGTCGATCAGGTAGTAGGAGTCGTTGCCTAGGGCCTTGCTGATGACGAATGGGCCTTCCCAAGGGGCCGAGAGCTTGTGCTGGCCGGCTGTTCGCTGGATCAGCCGGAGCACAAGATCGCCTTCTTGGAAGGATCTTGGCTTGACCTTCCGCTTGTGGTAACGGCGCAAACCATGCTGGTAGATGGCGGACCGGCTGAGTGTTAACAGCCGGCCCTCTTCCAGCATGGTTTGCGCCGTTACCACAAGCGGAAGGTCAAGCCAAGATCCTTCCAAGAAGGCGATCTTGTGCTCCGGCTGATCCAGCGAACAGCCGGCCAGCACAAGCTCTCGGCCCCTTGGGAAGGCCCATTCGTCATCAGCAAGGCCCTAGGCAACGACTCCTACTACCTGATCGACGCACAGAAGCCGAAGGCACGCAAGAGGGATGATTCCGGCAAGGAGTCGGAACGACCATGGAACGCCAATCTCCTGAGAAGATTTTACAGTTAAAAGCAGTATGTATCACGCTACCTTTTGTATTAAGTACGAGACAACGGGCCCCCCGAGGCGCACTCGGGGACTACCCTCTTTTATCCATGAATGACGAGTTTCATACCTATGAATGTACTATTACATTTGATTTTCTATCTGGCACCGGGTTCGACTAGTCGGCCGAGGGACTGGCCGCCTTGAGTTATATTAAAGTTCTACCTGAAGTCAGACAAGTAGTGTGCCGGCACCCGAGCCCTCTCTTATTGAAAGTCGCAGCTCGAAGAACCGACTGTCCGATTGGCAGGAGCCAAAGGCAGGAAAGGATGCCCACACGAAAAACGACTAAGGACTAACGAACATATATAACACAAGCCAGCCCCCCACCACACCTACCGGCTGTCAGAACAGCCGGCTGGCCGGCTTCCCATTCACTTCGCTACAATCCAAGAAAGCTAGAGCACTTGCCCTCCCAACCGGCCAAGCACTTCTCCAGCCACAGACTACAGAGCAGCTGTCCGGCTGGGAAGGCGGCAACCAAGGGAGGGCGGCAAAGGAAAGAGCCAAAGGATGAAAAGCAAGAACAATGGGAAGCCAAACACATGCATGATTATATTTACACATAAGGCCTTGAACAGGCCGACAGTCAACATAATTTGAATACACCCCCAGTGGGTGGAACTGCGCAAACATAACAAAATATTGTTCGAAGAGCAATAAACAGGAAAGCAAAGACAGCGGATCAGACTAAGGGCGCAACAGGCGAGCTGGGCTGGTCGGTGGAGACGGCAGTGCCGGCTGGAGGAGTGGCTGGCTGGCGAGTCTCGGCTTGATCATCGCCGGCTGCAGGCGGCGCGCTCGCACGCGCCTCGTTGCTGGAGGCACGATCAAGTTGAGGCTGGCCGGTTGCTCCCCCGTCTGGCACGACGTCTTCACCATCCTCTCCCTCCTCCTATTCGCCCTTGTCACTAGAGTCGATATCCTCCGCCGAGTCCTCACCATCCGCCAGGTTCAGCCCGAACCACTCCTCCGGCTGAGCAATGCCGTTATCATCCACCTCAGGAGCAAAGGCGCTGGTCTCGGTGTAGTCGACGATTGCCGAAGCGCGCTGTATGATAGCCGGCCGCACCGCCTCCAACTCCTCGCTGGCCTCCTGCCGCCAGGTGGCCAGCTGGTCCAATCTCAACTCGGGATACCAGGCTTTGACGAACTCCAGCGCCCGCCTGGCGCCCAACCGAGCTGCAGAAGCCTTCCAGGCCTCGAAGCGGCCAACCGCTACCTCCAGCCAGTCGGCAGTCCGACTGGGGGTACGGGGAACCGCCTCGCTGGGCCAGAGGGCGGCCAGCACTTGCGCCCCAACGCGCTGAAGACGGCGGAGCATGCGGTGAGCCGGCTGGAGGCGGGCTTGGATCGCCAGAAGCTGCTCCTCAAGCAACCGACGAGCATTCGGCGCGATCTCCACACCGGCTTGCCTTCGTGCCTCGCGGTGGGCCTGGACGACCTGGTTGGCGGCGGTAGAGTAACCAGGGAAGTACTCTGCACAAGAAAGAAAGAAAGAGAAAAAACACAAAGTCAGAGAATGGACTAAAATGGAAGCGGCAAGCAAGAAACGAAGAAGAAGGCGGCTTACCGTCAACCAAGTCTTCGATCTGGCTGTAGCCGCTGATCAGCGACTGCCTTGCCTCAGCCCAGCTCGTCGCCTCGGTCTCGTACTCGGCTTGAAGGGCGGCCTCGCTGTCCTGCACCGCCTTCAGGGCCGCCTTGTGGCTCTCCTCCTGGTCGGCCAGCCTCTTGACCAGGCGGTCACGCTCCTGAACCAAGGCGTCAAACTCGGCTTCCTTGGCGCGAAGGGCGGTCTGGGTCCCACCCAGCTGCACCCTCAGGCTGGCATTGGCCTCTGCAGATATGGCAAAGAAGAAAAAAACAATAAGAAAAAAGTCGTCAGGAAAGATCCGACCCGACTGCTCAGCAGTCGGCCCGAATCTCGGGGACTACACCCAGTGGGTGCGCTGACGCGCCCCCACGTGAGATAAAAGATGAAGCACTTACTCCGGCTCTCAGCTAGATCAGCAGTCTTCTGGGTCAGCTCCCGAACCTGGGAGTTGAAGGCAGCCGCATGGAGGTTGTGGTAGTCCTACAAGTCGGACAGAGAAGCGAACAAGAGCAAGATAAGCAATCAAAGTCTACTAAGAAGTTCCAAGCCGCCTGCTCAGCAGCCGACTCGGAACTCGGGGACTACACCCAGTGGGTGCGCTGACGCGCCCCCACGGAAGAAAGCAAGTTCAAGAAATAGAAAAGCTGGAAGACTCACCCGAATGGCCGCCCATGTCGCGAGGAACTCATCATTGTACTGCCTCAGCACGGCGGCCTGGGACTGAAGCCGGTTCTGGATTTCTTGCGCCGCCACGTTCACCACGGCCGTCCCGCCACCCGGCATCCACCCCGAGCTGGCACTGGCTGTCTCCAGATCCTGGGTCGACGAGCTAGAGCCCGCGGCCTTCTGCAGGTCCGGCGCTGAAGTCGCCTTCCCCGTGCGCTGGCGTGATGACGATCGGACCACCAGGTCCGTCTTCGCAGCCGGCTCACCTCCAGCCGGCCGCACGGGCGACGCGTCAAGTCGGCCGCCTCGGTCCGCCCCAGTCGGCGATGGCGGTGCCGCCTCCCTCTCCTAGACAACGACGTCGTCCTCCTCCCTCTCCATCCCCGGCAGTTCGCCACCGGCTTCCTCCGGCGGGGGCTCCGGGATCTCGGGCGCCGCGACACGCAGGGGGGTGACAAGCAAGGCCCCCTCCGCTGCCGCTGCCGCTGCAGCCTCCGCCTTGGCCTTGGCCGCCGCATCGGCTTGTGCCTTCGCCGACTCCTCCGCCATCTCCTACGCCGCCTTGGCAGCGGCCGCCCTCAGCTCCCCCACCTCCCGCTCCTCCCGCGCGTTCCGCTCTGTTGCCGCCTGAAGCTCGGCATGGGGGTCCATGCGGCGGGTGTTTGCGGATCCTCCCACCGATCCAACCACGAAGGCGGCAGCGATCCGTTCAAGAGAGAGAGGAGCCCTGTTTGATGAGATAAGACAAGGATTCAGAAATCGACAAGAAAAGAAGAAGGAATATGCAAGAGAATCTACACTTACGCCAAAACCGTTTGTGGCTGCTTCACCACCTTGCGGAAGCGGGCCGCCTTCGCGGCCGCCTCGTCCCGCCTGGTCGCCGCCGCGCTGCTCTTGGGCTTCTTCGGCCGACCGCCGAACAAGCCCGCCGCCTCGAGCAGGCGGCGCGGCGGATGAACCCGCGCCATGGTCGGACGCCGGCTGGCGGCGCGGGACGATTTCCGCCTCGTCGTCCTCCGGCCAGTCGTTGAAGCTGGCTCCAAGCCCGGAGCCGCCTGCTTCGCCGCCTGCTTCACCACCTCCTGCCTCGGTGTTATCGTCCATGGCGTCCGCCCCCAAGTCGGGGTCCTCCAAGTCATGCTCCGCCCGGTCGGGGAGAAATTGGCGATCCGCCCCCGCTGTCCTGGCCGCAGGTCGAAGGAGAGGGCTCTGCCAAGACGTGCCGACTGGTCAGAGTCGGCCAAGAAAAACTTGGTGACAAAACTAAAGAAGAGAAGATAAAGAAAGCATACCATAGGTGGGGGATTTGCACGGGAGTACAGCTCCTTGCCAAACTGCCACTCTGCGGAGAGCTTGCAGTTCGCGAGATAGTTCACCATATGAGCCACCTCGTCATGAGGCATCTCCTTGGTGCACATCCGACTCGGATCGAGTTGGCCGCTCATTTGACTGATCAAATGAGGGCGGCCTTGAAGTGGGAGCACCCGGCGCACCACGAAGGCAGCCAGCAGGTCGGACCCAGTCAGGCCCTTCGACTGGATCATTACCCGGAGTCAGGCGACGGCGGCGGCTCCAGCCGGCGACAGCGTCCTAGCCCGATAGGACCACTGGGGCCGCCTCCCAGCCGGCGGGCCGGCTACGTAAGCCGGCAAATTGACGTAGTCGCCTTGCGGGGCAACGTTCTTCACGTAGAAGTATGATTTCTGCCAGAGCTTCACCGACTGGAACAGCGTGATGGCAGGGACGGGGTTGTCGGCTGCCGTCCTCCGCACCGCGATGAAGGCGCCGCTCTGAGCCGGCACGCCCTGCATGCGGGTGCCAAGCTTGGATTGGAAGAATTCCCCCCAGAGCTCGAGGGTGGGAAGGACGCCGAGGAAGCCCTCGCACAGAGTGACAAAGGCGGACAGCAGCACCACCGTGTTTGGAGTGAGGTGGTGCGGCTGGAGCTGATAGAATTCGAGGAAGGAGCGGAAGAAGGCGCTCGCGGGCAGGCCGAGGCCGCGCAGGAAGTGCGAGTGGAAGATTTCCCGCTCGCCTTCCTCCGGCGCCGGCGTGATCTCCTTCTTCGGCGCAAGACGGACCCGCACCTGGTCCTCGCCGGGCATCCGCCGTGTCTTGCGGAGGAAGTCGATGTGGTCCGCGTGGACGTTGGAGCCGTCCCAGTCTCCGCCGTGCTGCATGACGACAAGAAGCTGGTGAGAAAGGGCGCGGCGACGGCGAAATCACGGCCCCGTGGCGGCGAAGCTGCGGGGTAGTGCGAAGACTAGAGGGACGGCGCGGCGGCGAAGGGCTGCTACGGCGGAGAAGGAAAGGAAGAAAATGGCGGAGCGAGGGGAGCGTGCGAGCGCCTGCTGTTCCCCCTCCTCCCCCTACTTATAGCCTCGTGCGGCGAAGCCGAGGAGGCGAGGCGTGGGGGGGGACGTGCGATTAACTGCGCCCACTCCCCCACGTCCTGCGATTACTGCGTCCTAACAACGTGCAGAAACTGCCGCCGGAAGGCGTGCGGCCCGCTTTGGGCCATAGAGAATCCGCGCCCGGGCCTAGGCATGGGAGTGATGGGCCCCCGGCCTGCGGCGACGTCCCGTCAAGTGCGTGGGCTGGCAGGCTTTTTTCAGCCAGAGGGTGCCACGTGGTACGCGGGCGGCGAGCGGCCGGCCCGCAACCCGGCGTGCGCACCAACCGACTCCCGCCTTCAGACTTCAAAATCTCGCCAAGACGGCGTACCCAACCGAAGCCGGCTCCTAGCTGCTGGCTCTTCAAGATTGGAAGCTGGCCGAGCTTCTCGTCATCTTCTCAGCCTCGAAGCCCAACCAGCTTCGGGGACTACTGTCGGAGTAAAAGGCCACGGGTAGCCTAACCGACTCCCCTTGGCTCTTTGAAAAATTATCAGGCCGGTTGGGCCTTCAAGCATCCAAAACACTGGGCCGCCTTCCCCTGGTCGGCTATCTCACAGGCCGACTACAGGAAGGCGACCCGACCTCGAGAACCTCCCCGAAGATAACCATAAGGTGGCCGACTCCCAGAAGCAGGCCATGAGAAGACCGACTCCCAGAAGCCGGCCATAGGTAGACCAACTCCCAGAAGCCGGCCACTAGAAGACCGACTCCCGGAAGCCGGCCAAGACTGCACCCACCAGGGCTGCACCCACATAACGGTGATGAGACGGGGCGTGGCCACAGTACAGCCTGCCACCCCCGAATCCCGGAGCATGCATGGCCACAGTGCGCCGTACGGGTCAGCCATCCCCCGTCCGGCGCGGCACTGTTGCCATGTTGACCGTGACGTCACCCACGACAGGCGCCAGTACGACCCGCGGGCGGCGGGCCCCTTCAGCCAGAGAGATGCTCGAAGGCGGCCCAGCCTCCCCTAGTCGGCCTGGGGCGTAGCCGGCTACCTCCCTCCCTCGAAGTATGTGCATCATTAAGGAGACAAGACGAGGTGAGGCTACAGTGAGAGCCCGCCAGGCGGCAGCACTGTAGCCACGCTTACCTCGATAAAGCCCTCGTCATCAGGGGCGAGGCAACAGTAACCAGCCTCCGACAAAGCCCCCAGGCGGTGGGGCCGGCCTGTCGACCAAGAGGCCGGCAGCCGGCGGGACCCACCAGTCGGCGGGCCCCAATGGCCGGCGGAGAAGCTGGCAAGCACAGACACTGACGGTTGGGACCCGCACCCAGTCGGATTACCATTGTATCCCTGGGGGTAGGCTTATATAAACCCCCCCAGGGCACCCATGCAAAGGGTTGATCTCTGAGATAGTTTTAGACACCACGTAGAGGGAAGAGGAGAGCTAGCCTTGCCTTTCTTCCTCCTCTAGCCAAACAGCTCAAGGAGCATTTGTAGCTACTTGTGTTGATCTAGTGATCATGCGGAGATCCCGCAGAGCAGGACTAGGGGTGTTATCTCCACGGAGAGCCCCGAACCTGGGTAAGATTCGCCGGCGTGCATGTCTTCGCCTTATCCCGTTTCCAGGCACCGGCGATGTCTTACTGGCTCCCACAATGATAAGCCACCCGTTGGCATATGTCGCACCTACCACCCGACATCGGGGCTCCTCCCCGCGATCCATAGATCGATCTGTTCTGACCTGCTCTACTGTCCAAGTCCTACCACAGGTCATATGTATGTCCCTGGGCTGTTTTATCTCTATCTTTACGGTGAGGTAGTGCGGGCCGGTGTTCGGCTTGAGTTGCCGCCTTTTACCGGCCATGTGGTGGTTGATCAGCCGCTTTACGTGCTGACGGTACAGGCTCCAACGCCTCGTCGTCCAATTGAGGTAACAACTTGCGCTTCGGGTAACTTTTGATCAGGTGCTCGAGGCTGTATTCCACGGCTGCTAGGACCTGAGTCCATCTGTCGTTGAGCGTATCCTGTTCAGCTTGAAGCCGCTGCTACTTCCTTTTTAGGCTCCTCGCTGTTGCGATGAGCTGTTGCTTAAAGCGTTCTTGCTCGAGGGGTTCTTCCGGCACGATGAAGTCTTCGTTGCCGAGACTTATTTCGTCTTCGGTGGGTGGCATATAGCTGCTGTCCTCTGAGTCATCGTTCCCAACTGGCTCGTCAGGGTTACTCTGCCCTTCCTCCCTGCCTTCCTGTTCGGAAGCTGGTTCGATGAGGGCGTTTGGGTCTTCGACATTCTCCAGAGCGTTATTTTCTCCGGTGTCGGTGTTGCTTTCTTTGTCACGGCGTGATTTTGAACGGCGCCGCTGATGCCGCCGCTTCGGTGGTTTATCAGCGTTATTGTCCTTAAACGGATCCTTACCGCCGTCCTCGCCATCGTCTTTGGATGTATCCACCATATATTTATCATACGTGGAGGTGGCCGCCCAACGTCCAGTATGCGGTGGGCCTTGGGCCTGCTCCTCTCCGGCATCGTCATCCACACCGTCGATGTCTTCGGAGTCGTAATCGAGCATGTCGGTTAAATGCTCGAAAGTGGCTATAAGGTGGGTGGTGGGTGGGAGAAAAAATTACCTGCTCTCAGCCCCTAGTCCGGGCTGGGCATAGCTCGGACGTTGCTCCTCTATGATGACAAGGGATCGCATTAAGTCCAGAGCCTCGCTTAAAGGTGAGGTTTGTTCGGAGAGAGGAAAATCCACGGAGTACGGCGGGGGGGATACTCCCCGGCCGGGCTCACACGGTGCTGACTCCAAGGGTTCGGAGCCAGTGCCCAGAGAGGGGTCTGGCTTCGTGATGGTTGCCAACGACGGCACTTCAACCGGCTCTCCCGCACTGGGTTTGGTGGCCGCAGACAGTCCGGCGGACTCGTGAAGTCCGTCTTCGGACATGGCGACGTGTTACGGATCTAAGGCCAGAGTGGGAGTTGGAGTCGCGAATCCTTGGAAGATCAAGTCTCCCCGGACGTCAGCGACATAGTCCAGCTTTCCAAAACTAATCCGGTGACCTGGGGCGTAGCTGTCGATCTGCTCTAGATGGCCAAGCGAGTTGGCCTGCAGTGCGAAGCCGCCGAACACGAAGATCTAGCCAGGGAGAAAAATTTCCCCCTGGACAGCGTTGTTATAGATGGTTGACGGAGCCATCGAACCTCTTGAAGACGGCGCAGCGGAACTCTCAATGAAAGCACCAATATCAGTGTCAAAACCGGCGGATCTCGGGTAGGGGTGTCCCGAACTATGCGTCTAAGGTCGATGGTAACAGGAGACAGGGTACACAATGTTTACCCAGGTTCGGGCCCTCTCTATGGAGGTAATACCCTACTTCCTGCTTGATTGATCTTGATGAATATGCGTATTACAAGAGTTGATCTACCACGATATTGTAATGGCTAAACCCTAGAAGTCTAGCCTGTATGGTTATCATTGTGCCTATGGACTAAACCCTCCGGTTTATATAGACACCGGAGGGGACTAGGGTTGTACAAAGTCGGTTACAGAGAAAGGAATCTTCATATCCGGACGCCAAGCTTGCCCTCCACGCCAAGGAGAGTACCATCCGGACACGGGTGAGAGTCTTCGGTCTTGTATCTTCACAGCCCATCAGTCCGGCCCACGTCCAACGGGCCGGACGCCTGAGGACCCCTTAGTCCAGGACTCCCTCAACGGGCGGTAATAGGGATGCCCAGTTCCAAATTCAAAAATTGCAAATAATTAAACAAAACTCCCCCATGATTGTTGTTGGTATGGACGGTACCCGTGGATTCGGCTAGCCGTGGAGTGTGTTTGGTGGTGGAGGGGGAGTAAACCTTTACTTTTATTGCTTGGGAATCGCCACTAACGTGTTTAGCATGGAAGATGTTGATAACTAATGGTCGCGAAGTAAACAAGAAGGGCACATTTCTCAAATTTTCATTTATCTCTGTTTTAAAAATCTGAGCTCTGGCACCGCTTCAAATCGCTGCTTCCCTTTGCGAAGGGACTATCTATTTACTTTTATGTTGAGTCGTCACCTTCTCAAATAAGCGCCAGATCTGAGAGCACTACTGTCATCCTCATGCATTGTGTATAGCTAATATTGGGTGCATCATGACTCGATCTTTTCTACCATAAATTACAATGTTTAGTCGTTGATGTCTACTACGCAACCTTCTTCTTGTAGACTCGTGTTGGGCCTTGATGTCTGCTAGGACTACATAAGTATTTCCACAAAGAGGAAGGGATGATGCAGCACAGCAGCGGTAGGTATTTCCCTCAGTGATGAAACCAAGGTTATCAAACCAGTAGGAGAACCAAGCAACACAACATTAATCCCTTTCGGGTAACGGCGCCAGAAATTCACAAACGGACGTGAGATAAATTGTAGTAGATTGATAGATCGAACGCTAAATAAAATAAATAAGAATAAAATGCAGCGAGGTATTTTTGTATTTTTGGTATAATAGATCAGAAAATAAATGCAAAGGAAAAATAGATCGCAAAGGCAAATAGATGAGAAAGAGACCCGGGGGCCGTAGGTTTCACTAGTGGCTTGAATCTTTCGGATCTGAACATTCATGCCACAATAAAGAAAATTATATTGATAATTATGTTAGGTAGCATTCCACATAAAAAAATTTGTTTTTATCATTTACCTACTCGAGGACGAGCAGGAATTAAGCTTGGGGATGCTTGATACGTCTCCAACGTATCTATAATATTTGATTGTTCCATGCTATTATATTGTCTGTTTTGGATGTTTAATGGGCTTTAATATGCACTTTTATATTATTTTTGGGACTAACCTATTAACCGAAGGCCCAGTGCCATTTTTTGTTTTTTTTCCTATTTTCGAGTTTCGCAGAAAAGGAATACAAAACGGAGTCCAAACGGAATGGAACCTTCGCGATGATCTTTCTTGGACCGAAAGCAAACCAGAAGACTTAGAGTTGAAGTCTGGAACGCCACGAGGCAGGAGGGCGCGTCCAGGGGGGTAGGCGCGCCCCCCACCCTCGAGGGCCCCTCGTAGCTCCACCGACGTACTTCTTTTGCCTATATATACTCTTATACCCTAGATCGATCAGAGAGAGCCACGAAACAAGTTTTCCACCGCCGCAACCTTCTGTATCCGTGAGATCCCATTTGGGGCCTTTTCCGGTGATTTGCCGGAGGGGGAATCGATCACGTAGGGCTTATACATCAACACCATTGCCTCTCTGATGAAGCGTGAGTAGTTTACCACAGACCTTCGGGTCCATAGTTATTAGCTAGATGGCTTCTTCTCTCTCTTTGATTCTCAATACAAAGTTCTCCTCGATGTTCTTGGAGATCTATTTGATGTAATACTCTTTTGCGGTGTGTTTGCCGAGATCCGATGAATTGTGGATTTATGAACAAGATTGTCTATGAATATTATTTGGTTCTTCTCTGAATTCTTATATGCATGATTTGATATCTTTGCAAGTCTCTTCGAATTATCGATTTAGTTTGGCCTACTAGATTGATCTTTCTTGCAATGGGAGAAGTGCTTAGCTTTGGGTTCAATCTTGCGGTGTCCTTTTGTAGGATCGAAAGTATGTCTAGAGGGGGGGTGATTAGACTACTTGACCAAATAAAAATCTAGCCTTTTCCCCAATTTTATGTCTTGGCAGATTTTAACAACTTAGTATATGTCAAGCAATCAACCTACACATGCAAGTCTAAGAGTATAGCAGCGGAATGTAAAACATTGCACATGAAGGTAAAGGGAGGAGTTTGGAGGGAGCAAACGCAATGTAGACACAGAGATTTTTGGCGTGGTTCCGATAGGTGGTGCTATCGTACATCCACGTTGATGGAGACTTCAACCCACGAAGGGTAACGGTTGCGCGAGTCCACGGAGGGCTCCAACCATGAAGGGTCCACGAAGAAGCAACCTTGTCTATCCCACCATGGCCATCGCCCACGAAGGACTTGCCTCACTAGGGTAGATCTTCACGAAGTAGGCGATCTCCTTGCCCATACAAACTCCTTGGTTCAACTCCACAATCTTGACGGAGGCTCCCAAGTGACGCCTAACCAATCTAGGAGACACCACTCTCCAAAAGGTAATAGATGGTGTGTTAATGATGAACTCCTTGCTCTTGTGCTTCAAATGATAGTCTCCCCAACACTCAACTCTCTCTCACAGATTTGGATTTGGTGGAAAGATGATTTGAGTGGAAACTAAGTTGGACAAGGCTAGAGATCAAGATTTATGTGGTTTGAATGGAATATCTTGACCTCAACACATGAGTAGGTGGTTCTCTCTCAGAAAATCTATGCTAGAAGTGTAGGCATGTTCTTATGGCTCTCCTCACGAATGAAGACTGGGTGGAGGGGTATATATAGCCTCCACACAAAATCTAACCGTTACACACAATTCACCAAACTCGGTGAGACCGAATCAGAAACTCGGTCAGACCGATTCAATTCAAAATGTGAACGTTAGGCTTTTCAGGGGGACCGACATGTCAACTCGGTGGGACTGATTTGATTAGGGTTAGGGCATAACGTAATCTCGGTGAGACCGATTACACAAACACGGTGGGACTGATTTTGGTAATAAGCTAACCAGAGAGTTGGTCAGGCAAACTCGCTGGGACCGATTCGTTCATCTCGGTGAGACCAAAACGTTACGAAGGGGAAACAGAGAGTTTGCATTGCGAACTCGGTGGGACCGATCGCTCATCTCGGTTCGACCGAAAAGTTACGAAGGGAAACAGAGAGTTTGCAATCCCATCTCGATCGATGAGACCGAAATGACTAGGGTTTGTGGCAGTGGCTATGTCAAGTGAACTCGGTGGCGCCGGATAGAATGTTTCGGTGGGGCCGAGTTTGACTTTTGGTTTGGGACATATGTGGATATGATAAAGTGGTTGAGGGTTTTTGGAGCATATCACTAAGTATTTTAAGCAAGTAAGCCATTAAGCAACACCTCATCCCCTTTTAATAGTATTGGCTTTTCCTATGGACTCAATGTGATCTTGGATCACTAAAAGTAAAATGTAGAGTCTTGAGCTTGAGCCAATATGTGTCCTTAGCATTTTGAGGGGTCCACATTCCTAACCCATGCCATGCCAATCATTGAGCTTTCCTGAAATATTTATCTTGAAATAGCATTAGCTCAATGAGCTTTGTTAATAATTACCAAAACCACCCAGGGATAGTTGCACTTTCAATCTCTCCCTTTTTTGTAATTGATGACAACATATAGATCAAAGCTTTGACAAATGATAATAAGATTGAAATACATCTTCACTTTGATAAGTATGTGATAAGCAAGAGCTCCCCCTAAATTTATGCATTATTTAAAATTTGCTTTTGAATGAAAATGCACAATCGATTAGGATCATGGGTTACTCTTCCATCACTACTGCAGGAAGCTGCTAACGCGACACTACGATCAGAGACCCTGCGAGAAACTGTGTGCGATGCAATAATCGCAAACGGTGCTGTATGAAAACCGTCAGAAATGTATAAAACGTCTGCGATGACGGATGCATCAAACACGGTTCAGGTTTTAGTTGCGTCTGCGATGAAGGGCAAACGGTTCAGTTCAATTAACTGTTTGCGATGAGGAGGAACAAAAGAAACGGGCAACCAGATGAAGGCTTGTGCGATACACATCATACGGTTCACTCGGATGAACTGTTTGTGATTAGGCAACACAAAAGAAATGGTCAGCCAGATCAATGTGTGTGCGATGTACAGCATACACTCGGATGAACTATTTGTGATTAGGCAAGAGAATAGAAACGGTTCAATATAACAAGATGTGTGTGATATGCGGCAAACAGGTCTGTAATCAGAAATGTGTGCGAAGACCGATAATAACGCAGACGATTGCTTCTAATAAGACGTATGTGTTGTGAGCAAACGATTGCTGGTATACAATTGTGAGTGATTGATGAAATCATCACCGACGGGTACCATTGTTTAGTCCGTGTGTGATGTGATTTTCTTTGTCCGCACAACATCTACGCTCTGTCTACAGAGCATTGATAACCCACAAGTATAGGGGATCGCAACAGTTTTCGAGGGTAGAGTATTCAACCCAAATTTATTGATTCGACACAAGGGGAGCCAAAGAATATTCTCAAGTATTAGTAGGAGTTGTCAATTCAACCACACTTGGATAACTTAGTATCTGCAGCAAAGTATTTAGTAGCAAAGTAGTATGATAGTAGTGGTAACGGTAACAAAGGTAACAATAGCAAAAGTAATATTTTTGGTGTTTTGTAGTGATTGTAACAGTAGCAACGGAAAAGTAAATAAGCGAAGAACAATATGTGAAAAGCTCATAGGCATTGGATCGGTGATGGAGAATTATGCCGGATGCGGTTCATCATGTAACAATCATAACATAGGGTGACACAGAACTAGCTCCAATTCATCAATGTAATGTAGGCATGTATTCCAAATATAGTCATACGTGCTTATGGAAAAGAACTTGCATGACATCTTTTGTCCTACCCTCCCGTGGCAGCAGGGTCCTAATGGAAACTAAGGGATATTAAGGCCTCCTTTTAATAGAGTACCGGAAGAAAGCATTAACACATAGTGAATACATGAACTCCTCAAACTATGGTCATCACCGGGAGTGGTCCCGATTATTGTCACTTCGGGGTTGCCGGATCATAACACATAGTAGGTGACTATAGACTTGCAAGATAGGATCAAGAACTCGCATATATTCATGAAAACATAATAGGTTCAGATCTGAAATCATGGCACTCGGGCCCTAGTGACAAGCATTAAGCATAGCAAAGTCATAGCAACATCAATCTCAGAACATAGTGGATACTAGGGATCAAACCCTAACAAAACTAACTCGATTACATGATAGATCTCATCCAACCCATCACCGTCCAGCAAGCCTACAATGGAATTACCCACGCACGGCGGTGAGCATCATGAAATTGGTGATGGAGGATGGTTGATGATGACGACGGCAACGGATTCCCCTCTCCGGAACCCTGAACGGACTCCAGATCAGCCCTCCCGAGATGTTTTAGGGCTTAGCGGCGGCTCCGTATCGTGAAATGCGATGAATCCTTCTCTCTGATTTTTTTTCTCCCCGAAACTGAATATATGGAGTTGGAGTTGAGGTCGGTGGAGCGTCAGGGGGCCCACGAGGTAGGGGGGCGTGTCCCCCCACCCTCGTGGACAGGGTCTGGGCCCCCTAACGTGGATTTTTCTTCCAGTATTTTTCTTATTTTCCAAATAGATGTTCTGTGGAGTTTCAGGTCATTCCGAGAACTTTTGTTTCTGCACATAAATAACACCATGGAAAGTCTGCTGAAAATAGCGTCAGTCCGGGTTAGTTCCATTCAAATCATGCAAGTTAGAGTCCAAAACAAGGGCAAAAGTGTTTGGAAAAGTAGATACGACGGAGACGTATCAACTCCCCCAAGCTTAAACCTTTGCTTGTCCTAAAGCAATTCAGTTGATAAACTGAAAGTGATAAAGAAAAACTTTTACAAACTCTGTTTGCTCTTGTTGTTGTAAATATGTAAAGCCAGCATTCAAGTTTTCAGCAAAGATTATGACTAACCACATTTGCAATAACTCTTAGGTCTCATGTTTACTCATATCAATGGCATAATCAACTAGCGAGCAATAATAATAAATCTCGGATGACAACACTTTCTCAAAACAATCATAATATGATATAACAGGATGGTATCTCGCTAGCCCATTCCGAGACTGCAAAACATAAATGCAGAGCACCTTTAAAGATCAAGGACTGACTAGACATTGTAATTCATGGTAAAAGAGATCCAGTCATAGTCTTACCCAATATAAATTAATAGTAATGGATGCAAATGACAGTTGCGCTCTCCAGCTAGTGCTTTTTAATAAGAGGGTGATGACTCAACATAAAAGTAAATAGATATGCCCTTCACAGAGGGAAGCGGGGATTTGTAGAGGTGCCAGAGCTCAGTTTTGAAATAGTGATACATAATATTTTGAGCGGCATACTTTCATTGTCAACATAATAACCAAGAGATGGCGATATCTTCCATGCTACACACATTATAGGCGGTTCCCAAACAGAATGGTAAAGTTTATACTCCCCCTCCGCCAACAAGCATCAATCCATGGCTTGCTCGAAACAACGAGTGCCTCCAACTAGCAACAGTCCCAGGGGGAGTTTTGTTTGCAATTATTTTGATTTAGTTTGCATAAAGCATGGGACTGGGCATCCCGATGACCAGCTATTTTCTCGTGAGTGAGGAGCGGAGTCCACTCCTCTTGAGAATAACCCGCCTAGCATGGAAGATACGGACAACCCTAGTTGATACATGAGCTATTCGAGTATTTAAAACAGAATGTTTATTTGAAGGTTTAGAGTTTGGCACATACAAATTTACTTGGAACGGCAGGTAGATACCGCATATAGGAAGGTATAGTGGACTCATATGGAATAACTTTGGATTTTAAGGGATTGGATGCACAAGCAGTATTCCCGCTTAGTACAAGTGAAGGCTAGCAAAAGACTGGGAAGCGACCAACTAGAGAGCAACAACAATCATGAACATGCATCAAAATTAATAAACAATGAGTGCAAGCATGAGTAGGATATAATCCACAATGAACATAAATATCATGAAGTCTATGTTGATTTGTTTCAACTACATGTGTGAACATGTGCCAAGTCGATTCACTTAAATCATTCGAAGGAGGATACCACCCCACTATACCACATCACAACCATTTTAATAGCATGTTGGCACGCAAGATAAACCATTATAACTCATAGCTAATCAAGCATGGCATAAGCAACTATGATCTCTAATTGTCATTGCAACCATGTTTATTCATAATAGGCTGAATAAGGAACGATGAACTCATCATATTTACAAAAACAAGAGAGGTCGAGTTCATACCAGCTTCTCTCATCTCAGTCAGTCCATCATATATCGTCATAATTGCCTTTCACTTGCACGACCGAACGATGTGAATAATAATAAGAGTGCACGTGCCTTGGACTAAGCTGGAATCTGCTAGCATTCAATAAACAGGAGAAGACAAGGCAGTATGGGCTCTTGGTTAAATCAACAATAATGCATATAAGAGCCACTTCAACAGTTTAATTAATCATGGTCTTCTCCTATCGACCCCCAAAGAAAAGAAAAGAAATAAAACTATTTACACGGAAAAGCTCCCAACAAGCAAAACAAGAACGGGAAATATTTTTGGGTTTTCTTTTTAATTATTACTACTACAGCAAGAAAAGTAAACTAGCTAAAAGCTACACTATTTTTTTTGGTTTTTCTTAAGGTTTATTAAACACACAAGAAGAAAGCGAATAGAAGAAAATAAACTAGCATGGATATTACAGTGAAAGAGTATGAGCACCGACATCTAGCAATGAGTGTGTGTGAACATAAATGTGATGTCAGTGAGAAATACGTACTCCCCCAAGCTTAGGCTTTTGGCCTAAGTTGGTTCATTGCCACGGATGGCTTGGCAGATATCCATAGTTGTAGCTGGGGTCGTACTGAGATGAAGAAGACTCTGATTGCCACCGGTTAGAAATCATCTCCGGATCCCAATAATAGTTAGACTGCCGTGGAGGTTCAGATTGTGATTCCGGCTCCATGGCTGGTGTAGAGTTCCGGTAGGCGTGAATGGCCGCCAACGGAACGAGATACGGACCTTCAGATAAATTAAACAAGGAGGGAGCAGGCAAGGTAATAGTCTCAGGGTGATGTTTATCAAAGAACAATTTGTATTTAAGCGCTCCTTCCCTATTCTTAACAATAAAGTCATGCGCTACCATACTCTTATAATCTAAATAAGCAGTGGGCAGCAATTTTTCTTCTTTTTCATAGTGCCTAATAGGTATGTTATAATGTGCAGCAAGGCGTGAAGCATAAATACCACCAAAAATGGGGCCCTTTGTACGGTTCAAACTTAACCGTTTAGCAATAATACCGCCCATACTAACAGTGTTATCGCAGAATAAACCATGGAACAAAATGATAATATCAGGAACACTAAGGTTTCCACAGTTTCTGCGACCAATTAAGCAACGACTAGCAAATATAGCAAAGTAGCGTAAAATAGGAAAATGTATGCTAGTGATTCTTGCATCGGAAACCTTCCTGGTTTCCCCCACAGTGATAGTGTCAATAAACACATCCACATCTTTATGATGTGGTTCCTCTAAACTACCCTCAAAAGGTATTTTGCAAACCTTGCAAAATTCATCTAGTGGCATCTTCTTAACAACATCATATAAATGAAACTCTACTGAAGGAGGTGATTCCTTAGGATAATAGTAGAAGTTTTGCACAAAAGTATTGGTGAGTAAGAGATACTGATTGCATTGGTCGCGGAGGAAGTCGGTGAGCCTGCATTCTCAGCCAATTCATAAAAATCATCATAAATCCCGGCTTCTCTCAAGAAATCATTGGAAGGCCATTCACACGGCCGGACCTCCGCGATGTGAGTATAATTATATTTGGGCCTCTGTGCTTCTTCACTTTGCTTTTCCTTCGAGCTTCGGCTCGATGAGCCCCTCAAAAATCTCTTCATTATTTTCTGAAAAATTCTGAAATTTTTAGTAACTTCAAATAAAAGTGAACCAAACTCAACCAAATTGATAGCAACTACTCCTACAAGTGCCTAGAGCCCATATCAAGCATTAGAACTACTTGGAACCATATAAATTTGACATGCAAGCTCAAGAAGATGGTCACCTAGGCAGCACAAATTTGCAATGAATAAAGCACTAGAGCAAAAACTAATTGGACCAATGGAGGAGTCACATACCAAGGAACAATCCCCCAAAGCAGTTTTGTGAGAGGTGCTTTGAGCAAGGAGATCGAAAATCGCAGCAAAATGATCTAGAACTCGTGCTTGAGCTGGCTGGTGATTTTTTTGGGAGGAAGAAGAAGTGTGTGGGTGCAGGAATAAGTGGAGGGGAGCCACCATGGGCCCACGAGGCAGGGGGCGCGCCCAGGGGGTAGGGCGTGCCCTCCACCCTTGTGGCCAGGTGCTTGCCCCTCCTGTTGTGTTCTCAGTGCCAGATATTCTCAAATATTCTAGAAAAAATCATATTTCATTTTCAGGGCATTTGGAGAACTTTTATTTTCGGGGTAATTTTATATTGCACGGATAAATCAGAAAACAGACAGGAAAATACTATTTTTACTTTATTTCAACTAAATAACATAAAGTAGAGAGAGAGTACAGAAGGTTGTGCCTTGTAGTTTCCTCCATCTCATGCTCATCAAAAGGAATCCATTAACAAGGTTGATCAAGTCTTGTTAACAAACTCATTCCGAATAACATGGAACCGGAGAAATGTCGAATAACACTATGTTACCTCAATGGGGATATGAACATCCCCAATAATAAGAATAACATATTTCTTCCTGACAGTAGGAAGAGGAAATTCAAAACCTCCAAAAATAATCGATGGAACTTTTCCAATAGAATTGATACTGTAGACTTGAGGTTGTTTCCTCCGAAAGTGTACCGTATGCTCATTACCATTAACATGAAAAGTGACATTGCCTTTGTTGCAATCAATAACAGCCCCTGCAGTATTCAAAAAAGGTCTTCCAAGAATAATAGACATACTATCGTCCTCGGGAATATCAAGAATAACAAAGTCCGTTAAAATAGTTATGTTTGCAACCACAACAGGCACATCCTCACAAATACCGACAGGTATAGCAGTTGATTTATCAGCCATTTGCAAAGATATTTCAGTAGGTGTCAACTTATTCAAATCAAGTCTACGATATAAAGAGAGAGGCATAACACTAACACCAGCTCCAAGATCACATAAAGCAGTTTTAACATAGTTTCTTTTAATGGAGCATGGTATAGTTGGTACCCCTGGATCTCCTAGTTTCTTAGGTATTCCACCCTTAAAAGTATAACTAGCAAGCATGGTGGAAATTTAAGCTTCCGGTATCTTTCTTTTATTTGTAACAATATCTTTCATGTACTTAGCATAAGGATTCATTTTAAGCATATCAGTCAAACGCATATGCAAAAAGATAGGTCTAATCATTTCAGCAAAGCGCTCAAAATCCTCATCATCCTTTTTCTTGGATGGTTTGGGAGGAAAAGGCATGGGTTTCTGAACCCATGGCTCCCTTTCTTTACCATGTTTCCTAGCAACAAAGTCTCTCTTATCATAACGTTGATTCTTTGATTGTGGGTTATCAAGATCAACAGCAGGTTAAATTTCTACATCATCATCATTACTAGGTTGAGCATCATCATGAACATCTTCATTAATATTATCACTAGGCTCATGTTCATTACTAGATTGTGTTTCAGCATCAGAAATAGAAATATAATTTGGATTCTCAGGTGGTTCAGCAATAGGTTCACTAGAAGCATGTAAAGTCCTATCATTTTTCTTTTTCTTCCTTTTAGAAGGACTAGGTGCATCAATATTATTTCTCTGAGAATCTTGCTCGATTCTCTTAGGGTGGCCTTCAGGATACAAAGGTTCCGGAGTCATTTTACTAGTTCTAGTAGCCACTCTAACAGCATAATCATTATTCTTACTATTCAATTCATTGAGAAAATCATTTTGAGCTATAAGTACTTGTTCTACTTGAGTGGTGACCATTGAAGCATGTTTACTAATGAGCTTAAGTTCACCCTTAACATTAGCCATATAATCACCCCAAGTGCTCAATCATATAAGCATTTTGTTTTAATTGTCTACCAAAATAAGCATTGAAATCTTCTTGCTTAACCATAAAGTTATCAAACTCATCCAAGCATTGGCTAGCAATTTTAGTAGGAGGGATTTCAGCTTTATCATATCTATAGAGAGAATTTACCTTTACTACCTGTGTCGGGTTATCAAGACCATGAGTTTCTTCAATAGGTGGAGGATTAAGATCATATGTTTCTTCAACAGGCGGTAAATTAAGACCATGTATTTCTTCAATAGGAGGTAAATTCTTAACATCTTCAGCCTTAATACCCTTTTCTTTCATAGATTTCTTTGCCTGTTGCATATCTTCAGGACTGAGAAATAGAACACCTCTCTTCTTCGGAGTTGGTTTAGGAATAGGCTCAGGAGCTGGCTCCGGAAGTGTCCAATTATTTTCATTTGTCAACATATTATTCAATAGAATTTCAGCTTCATCCGGTGTTCTTTCCCTGAAAACAGAACCAGCACAACTATCCAGGTAATCTCTGGAAGCATCGGTTAGTCCATTATAAAAGCTATCAAGTATTTCATTTTTCTTAAGAGGATGATCAGGCAAAGCATTAAGTAATCGGAGAAGCCTCCCCCAAGCTTGTGGGAGACTCTCTTCTTCAATTTGCACAAAATTATATATTTCCCTCAAAGCAGCTTGTTTCTTATGAGCAGGGAAATATTTAGCAGAGAAGTAATAAATCATATCCTGGGGACTACGCACACAACCAGGATCAAGAGAATTAAACCATATCTTAGCATCACCCTTTAATGAGAACGGAAATATTTTAAGGATATAAAGGTAGCGGGTTCTCTCATCATTAGTGAACAGGGTGGCTATATCATTTAATTTAGTAAGATGTGCCACAACAGTTTCAGATTCATAGCCATGAAAAGGATCAGATTCAACCAAAGTAATTATATCAGGATCAACAGAGAATTCGTAATCCTTATCAGTAACACATATAGGTGAAGTAGCAAAAGCAGGGTCAGGTTTCATTCTAGCATTAAGAGATTGCTGCTTCCATTTAGCTAATAATTTCTTAACATCATATCTGTCTTTGCAAGCAAAGCTTTCGTTGGCAACTGCTTCATCCATAACATAGCCCTCAGGCACAACAGGCAATTCATATTTATTAGGGGAAGAGTCTTCATCATCATTTTAATCAATATTATCAATAATTTCATTCTCTCTAGCCCTAGCAAGTTGTTCTTCAAGAAATTCACCAAGTGGCACAGTATTATCAAGCATAGTAGTAGTTTCATCATAAGTATCATGCATAGCAGAAGTAGCATCATCAATAACATGCGACATATCAGAATGAATAGCAGAAGCAGGTTTAGGTGTCGCAAGCTTACTCAAAACATAAGGTGAATCAAGTGCAGAGCTAGATGGCAGTTCCTTACCTCCCCTCGTAGTTGAGGGATAGATTGTTGTCTTAGCGTCTTTCAAGTTCTTCATAGTGACCAGCAGATAGAAATCCCAAGTGACTCAAAGAATAGAGCTATGCTCCCCGGCAACGGTGCTAGAAAATAGTCTTGATAACCCACAAGTATAGGGGATCGCAACAGTTTTCGAGGGTAGAGTATTCAACCCAAATTTATTGATTTGACACAAGGGGAGCCAAAGAATATTCTCAAGTATTAGCAGTTGAGTTGTCAATTCAACCACACATGGATAACTTAGTATCTGCAGCAAAGTATTTAGTAGCAAAGTAGTATGATAGTAGTGGTAACGGTAACAAAGGTAACAGTAGCAAAACTAATAGTTTTGGTGTTTTGTAGTGATTGTAACAGTAGCAACGGAAAAGTAAATAAGTGAAGAACAATATGTGAAAAGCTCGTAGGCATTGGATCGGTGATGGAGAATTATGCCGGATGCGGTTCATCATGTAACAATCATAACATAGGGTGACACAAAACTAGCTCCAATTCATCAATGTAATGTAGGCATGTATTCCGAATATAGTCATACGTGCTTATGGAAAAGAACTTGCATGACATCTTTTGTCCTACCCTCCCATGGCAGCGGGGTCCTAATGTAAACTAAGGGATATTAAGGCCTCCTTTTAATAGAGTACCGGAACAAAGCATTAGCACATAGTGAATACATGAACTCCTCAAACTATGGTCATCACCGGGAGTGGTCCCGATTATTGTCACTTCGGGGTTGCCGGATCATAACACATAGTAGGTGACTATAGACTTGCAAGATAGGATCAAGAACTCACATATATTCATGAAAACATAATAGGTTCAGATCTGAAATCATGGCACTCGGGCCCTAGTGACAAGCATTAAGCATAGCAAAGTCATAGCAACATCAATCTCAGAACATAGTGGACACTAGGGATCAAACCCTAACAAAACTAACTCGATTACATGATAGATCTCATCCAACCCATCACCGTCCAGCAAGCCTACGATGGAATTACTCACGCACGACGGTGAGCATCATGAAATTGGTGATGGAGGATTGTTGATGATGATGACGGCGATGGATTCCCCTCTCCGGAGCCCCGAACGGACTCCAGATCAGCCCTCCCGAGAGGTTTTAGGGCTTGGCGGCGGCTTCGTATCGTGAAATGCGATGAATCCTTCTCTCTGATTTTTTCTCCCTGAAAGTGAATATATGGAGTTGGAGTTGAGGTCGGTGGAGCGTCAGGGGGCCCACGAGGTAGGGGGCGCGCCCCCCACCCTCGTGGACAGGGTGTGGGCCCCCTGACGTGGATTTTTCTTCCAGTATTTTTCTTATTTTCCAAATAGATGTTCCGTGGAGTTTCAGGTCATTCCGAGAACTTTTGTTTCTGCACATAAATAACACCATGGAAAGTCTGCTAAAAACAGCGTCAGTTCGGGTTAGTTCCATTCAAATCATGCAAGTTAGAGTCCAAAACAAGGGCAAAAGTGTTTGGAAAAGTAGATACGACGGAGACGTATCAAGCATCAACATATATACTTAAAAAGACAGCATTGCATAACCAAATTAAGCATACAATTACACAAGTGACTACACACATAAAATTTCCACACACCAAAGAAAGCAATTACATGCATACTAAAGTAGGAGAAACGAGGATCTAATCGTCTACTTATTGTTGCGACGACGCTTGCCATTGCTCTGCTTCCGGCTGGATCCCTAGCCATTTTGGGGAAGGAGGGACTTCCTCATGTCAACGATCTGCCTGTACATGTCATAGCTCGTGTACGCCTCCTTGGCCGCGTACACGACGTGAGCTTTTTTGAGTTTCTCCATCCAGGCCGAGTGCCAGGCACGCCTGTCCTTGTTGCCTGAATCCTTCATGTCTCTGTAGTATGGGTCGATGATGGCCTCGGCGAGGTGAACCTGTGTCTCCTTCTCATGCTCCATGCTGCCCCTAATCTTGTATTGGCCCTGGATGTCGACAAGATTCTGGCAGGCGATGCCCGAATTCTCGAGCGCCTTTACATTGTTGGTGATGTCCACCGTAGCGAACATGTAGTGGGGGCTGTTGACAAACCTGGCGAAATACTCGCAAGGCCTTGTGGCCAGGCAGTAGTGGTAGACGAGGACGTGGTGGCGCACACACATCTGGGCGACAGCGACCTTGGGACGAGACCCGGCACGAGCGCGGGTGTACTCGAGGTCGAACCCGACCACCTTGTACTTCTCCTCGGCAAGCAACGGCTCCATGATGTGGATGGAGTGCTCCGCCCAGACTGGGTCGTTGGTGTACACCACCGAGAGGTCCATGAACCTTCTGTGGGTGTCCACCACGGCACGCATGGTGAACTGCTGCTCGTCGGCGGCAGCCGCTCGGAGCGCCATTGGATCTGCGCAGGATACCCTCTAAGAATTTCTCGTGGTGGGTGTGCTTCTTGCAATGGTGGGGCGCGATCGAAAGGTTGAAGAGACACAAGGGTAGGTGAAATGGCCGCTATAATAAATGGGGGCCGGCCGGCCTATAATCGTCATGTCTTGTCACGACGTTCATAGTGGAGGATTCCAGAATCCAGTGCACGTTTGACAACACCGCACCCCAGGCGTGGGCTCGAAGATACGCCAAATGTATCGTTGGTGAGCCTGTTCCCGCGCTACCACGCTGTTTACCGCGCAAGCTTCCTGCCCGGCTAGTTTGGCCATGCGTCGGCTAGAAGAGGGACAAATCGTGGGCATTTATTGGCAAAAAGCTTTGTAAAAACGAAGTGTGTGGAATACCTTCGGTCATAAGTTTACCCTTGGGTGATGAGGTCAAAGTTACGCAGACGGGTGATGATGGACACTCGAGTGCGATAATTAATTCTGTGCTCTACAGTGCACACAGTGGAAGAAACCAACTGTGTGCAATAATGTTGAAGGTCGCAGTCGAGTTAGCTATACAGATCGTGTGCTGTGAGATCGACAAGGTAAAATGATTTGAGAATGGTTAATAAAATCTAAGACCATTGCATATTAAGGTCAAAATAGCGCTAGCAATATTCGATTCTCATACGATGCCATTTCAACGATTGTAACACAAAAGCTCAAAATGTTACAAGGTTCAAATTCCAGAGTTATATGGCTCAAATTCGAAGATTACAAGGTTCAAACTGATATTAGAAATGAAATTTAGCTCATCAGCTGCAAACGCTCGCGCTGATGCGCTGAACATGGATATCAGAGAGGTTCAAACTAATATCACCGCTTCTAAGTCTGGCCTCGAAACCTCACAATTTTTGCAAAGGGGTCAGCCACTGAGAAGTCATGTATGGGGTTGACCTGATGACTTCCGATTACTCTGTTATCTGAAGTTCCAAAATGAAATTCAGCATTTTTGGAGCCTACTCCATTCTGCCGTAGGCGCCGGCGCTGATCAACATACCATTTATTTTTGCAAAATAAATGTAGGGCAAACCTCATTTCCTTCAGCACCCTTGCTCTGAGAACAAAGAACCTGGCGAATATAATCTCCGGTAAGGTCCCTCGATAGGAGTTCAAAGTAATTTTTGAGAGATGTAGATCTAGGAATTCAACGTGATTGTTATATTGTATCACATTATCCACCACTTGGCCTAATCTTATCTGCAAAAGAAGAAAATGTGTTAGTGCCTACATGCAGTTTTGAACGTTACTACAGGCCTAGCTATTTGGTTTGCAGGATTTGTAAAATGCACTAACATGACATCTTCGATCTGACATGATTAACATGGGCATTTGATTACATTCTAGAAAAATGTAGCCTTCTTCACAAGAGGTTGGAGTGGATGAAAAGTTCCCTAAGAAAACTAGTACAGATGAATCCAAAGGAGAAACGCTTATTGAATGTAACCATATGGATAGAGCAACCAATATGGGGGGCGTGTATGTACTGAAATCCTCCAAAAGAACCTTCAGAAATCATAGTACATTGTCATTGTAAACTTGGAAAAAGGTGTCACAAATTGAACTGCCTTACGGTTAACATTTAACAGGAAAGGAACATCACCTCGATACATAGCTTCTCCAGGCACGGAAAGCATCTCAGGAAACTGACAACTTGCTCCAGGTCGGGTCCGATAGATTCTAGTGCCAAGACCTTCACTGTGCGCATTTTGGGGGTCAAGCTTGTCGGAATCATTTTCCGAATGACATACGAACAAACATCTTGAAAATTAGAAATAATGTTAATTTGTAGAAGGAGAGGTAGAAGGTGGCTGTTGTACCTGAACGGGTGTGGATCCAATAACAAGTTCGGATTATTTATCAGACGAGTAGCCCACCACTGCCAATTTTGGCGCAGAAATGCCATTGATTCTTGTTGGACCTTCTTGATCAACTACAAGTAATCTCTCAAGTGCAGGTGTGTCTTGGATGACCATACCGTGGTCCACCTTTTGTGATGTCTTCCTGCTGCACCAGCAACACACATAAATAGTCCGGAGATTCATGGAGGTGATGTGGAAGGTACTCAACCCATTGATCGCCTGAAGACGAAGGTACTCGAGTGTAGTACAGCCACGGAGCAGGCGCTCCATGTCACCCTTTGAGAGGCATACGGTGACGAGCTCGAGGTGCTTCAGTCGTGGTAGAATAAGAGCGGGCGCGTCATTAAGGGGCGGGAAATGGCAGTTCCTGAACTTGGCAACGTGCAGCGTGGGCGCGAGGCAGAGTGCGGACGTTGGCAGCGACCGCATATGCCCATCATCAAAAGTGAGCTCCTCGAGCTGATCTAGGGTGGGGGATCGAAACTAGTCGTCAAGCTTGGCTCGGTCCTTGCCGTTGGAATGGAACTTGCCCATTTTAAGGCCTTTGGTTGGGCCAAGGTGATTGCCGAGGATCTTGGAGAACGCATCCAAGCTTTTGCGATAGACATGGCAGAGCTCGTGGGTGTCGATGAGGTCGAGAGGGCTGGAGTTCCATAGGGGGCGCCATAGCCGGGAAAGGAGGGTTGTCCGCGCCCCATATTTGATTGGGAGGAGGGAGATGATGACTCTCAACATATCATCGGGGAGGCTGCTGATTAAGTCTAGGCCTGCTGGAGTCGCTTGCGGTTCTAGCTCGCCTCGCCTTCGCTTGTTGGCAGCCCCGTTCTCCACCTCCAGAGTCTCCTTGTCAGCAGTGCTTTCTGATAGAAATGGGAGTACAGGGAATATTTAGTTAAAATAGGGCAATAGAAAAGTGTATTGGTAACTAGAAGTTATTAGGTAGGAATATATTAAGATAAGGGAATAACAATTGGTTGCTTAAATACTACACAATTCATTTGGCATTGCTGGGTAAGTCAACATATGCAGATAGTTGAAAAGAAAACTTACTTCGAACAAAGTCTGGACGGATGATTTTGTCGGGGAAGTTAGCATATATCTCATGACCAGGCCCTTCTATGTGCAGTGCAATTTTAGTGCCAGCTTTCAGTACATAAAACTTTGCAATTTCATTCCAAAAGCCAGTGCCAAAATAGGAGTCACCACGTTCATCAAGTCTTACAGTAGCAACGATTGTAAATCCATGGTTTGTGTGCAGTATGACATTCGCGGAGCCTTGATGTATGTAAAGGGAAAAATTGTGCACTACATAATCTGTTGCATAGCGAGGGATGTCCTGTAGAAAATGGTAGGATTGTTAAAGAAAATATGGTAACATGCAAATATGGGCCCAAATTGGAAGAACTATACAACAGTTGAAATCGAAGGACAAAAGTCTATAATTAAACAGATAGGGTAAACATGATGTCAGGGAAATATGAGAGTAATCAAAAGAACAATACATCATTAATTTGCCTAATATAGAAAGAAGAGGGGGAAAATCCCCTTTGACGTATATGGTGCATGTGGCACCTTTTATCCAAATGTAGTAATATTTAGAATATGTTCAGGAAAGTAGGCCATGCCAACCGATTTAGGGTGAGATTGAACATACCGCGCGCGTCCTCAAGTTATCTGGTACGATGAGATGGAACCTCTGGCGGCGGTCGCCAAGTCCTGAAGTGTCGGCGCACTGTACATTCTATCAATGAAAGAAAACCCTCAAATCAGCTCGAATAAAAATGAATTCACGGCGATTTTCGCCGGGTGATTAAAGGAGGCAGATGAACTGGGATAAGAGATGAGATAATATCTATTTAAATTAGTTACCTTGTCGTCCATGAGAAAGAACCCTCAGTACGGCAGATTCCCCAACCGGGCGGAGCTGGGTCGACCGCGTGCAGCGTCGAGAAAGTCGATGGCGATAGGCGGCGGCAAGCGGAAGTGGCGAAATGCGGTGGGCTTTGCCGGCAGCCTGGCAGCGGCGGCAGGCATCGAGCTAAGTGTTTACCGCCGTGATAGGCGGTGCCATGGCATAGACGCGGAGGAGCTTGTGCAGGTGTGAATGGGGAACGTACCGGAGGGGCCGAGGGGATGGCGGGCGGGGTGAGGGTTTTCTTTTCTCTTTTTTGAATTGGGTGGTGAGGGTTTTCTGTCCCACAAAGAATTTTGGGGGCGATGGTTTGCTAGAGCGAACCGTGTGTGATTGACGCAGCAGACAAAATGATAGTCATTGCACACGGTTCCAATTTTGGGAACCATGTGTGATTGACGTACTACCTCCGTCCTGGTTTATTGGTCCCCCGTTGTAATTTTTACCAAAATTTGGTGAAATATTTAACATACTCAGACATAGATAATAAGCGTACATGTACATAGGCATAGTTCAACCATAAGTACATAGTTAAACCGTCATTAAGCATACTCAAGCGTACATAGTTCGATCCATCCCACATCTCATCTCACATGCGGACGACACGATCCTGAAGCTTCTCTAGGTACTCGGTGTACGCGCCGTGCGCCACCCTGCGAGAATACTTCTGCTTGAAGGAGCCAATGACCCGTCCTCTTGCATGCGCCAGAACACTTAGATACGCGTCATGAATCTTGTGGTTGCAAAATGGACATCCATAGCCGTCGTTCCAGGTCCTAATACGCCTGTTATGCATTCCTGCATAAAGCTCCCTCAGGATTCGCCTCTTGTACCTCCTCTAGGAATCTTCATCCTCGCTTTCCACATCGTCAGACAGCACCTATACATATAGTAAAACAAATTTGGCATCAAATAATTGATTACATGCCGTGAAGTAGGATTAGGAATTTATTGCTATTTATTTATACATATTCAGAGATTATGGTTTGATTTTTAAGCACAGTCGTCTATGTACAGACCAATCTTGAAAAAAATATTGGCACAAACATATGTAGGTCAATCAAAATCAATTGTCAAGTCCTGGCTAGGAATTATTAGCACGAACACTAACCCTAGTTGGATTACTAGCAGAAATCATTTGCACAGTGAAACAACTAATCATTTATCACCTGTACCATTTTTTATGGTTAAATGACAGTGGGAGAGGCTCCCACTGACTTTGTATTAAATCATGTCACCAGCTTACATACTTACAAGGGTGGGGTTAAGGCCCCCAAGCCATGTCTAGGACTAACCTATCAAGATTACAACCAAGAGTGTGGGTAGCACAAGGTGAAGGTACAAATAGGGGGTTACAAGTTTTGGAGGAACGTGGAGAGGAAGGGGTGCAGCTCCTGTCTACAGTTGTGCACCAGTAATTCAATGAGACTCTTGAAGCGTGTCAACCAAGAGTCAAAAGAGTGTGGCACCCCTCTAAACTGCTCATTGTTGCGTTCCTTCTAGATACTCCAGGAAGCTAGCATGAAAATGTCCATAAAGATCGGTTGACCCCATTGTTGTTTCCCTACGCGAATCAACCTTAGACGGTTGTCAAGATTAGGCCAATGGATCCCCAGTTTAGCCCAACATTGCACGCTGAAGGGGGAGTGAAAGAAGAGGTGCTCCACGTCTCCTCCGGTGGATGATTGCACAACAAGCAGGCATAGTTGTTGTTAGCGATGTTATAGTGACGACGCTTGAGCATGTTTCTAGTGTTCAACCGATCAACCATCAACAACCAGCAGAACACTTTGAACTTGATGGGCCTTTTTGCTTTCCATAACCATCCAAACGACTCATCAACCACCACCTCCCTGAAGCAGTGTCCATAATACACCTTGGGAGAGAATATGTTAGCAATGGAGCAGGCCCAAACATCATCCTCCACCAAGTCAAGCAGAACATGGGCTGACTGGGACTGCAAATCTCTGACCTCCTTCCGGGCTTGTGCAGAGAGTGGGAGGTGAAAAATCTTACTGGGATCATTGGTGAGCAAGACAGTTTTGACTGAAGCATCCTCCACCGTGCTGAAGGAGAAAGCCCTAGGAAAGGAGTGCATCAGAGGGTGATCAACACCACCAAGCCATAAGTCCTTCCAGAAAAGGGTCGAGGAGCCATTCCCAACCTCCACCGACGTGATCCCTCTGAAGATGTCACTATGCATCATAACATCACGCCACCAGAACGAGCCCACTGCCCTGCACGCGTGAGGTACTTTGTCGTGGTAGTATGCTTCCCAAACCAAGGAAACCCAAGGCACATCCTCCTTGTTATAGAACTTGAAGAGGTGTTTAAGAAGGAGAGCCATGTTTTGGGTCCTGATGTCAATTATGCCCAGGCCACCCTTCGACTTTGGCCGACAAACCAGATCCCAAGCAGCTAAACTTCCTCAGATTTCATGGATTGGGAGAACATAACCACATGATTTCTATTCCAAAAAGGGGGAGGCAGGAGTAACCAGAGAAACCCTATGATCTATTTGACACATAAATGGGTATAGATGACTAACCAGCTGTCCGTCCTCGTCGGAGTCATCGCCGGAGTGGTCGTCGGAGTCATCGCCGGAGTGGTCGTCGGAGTCGGTGTGGAACACCGCCTCCGGCAGTGGAAGCTCGACGCTGTCGACGATGTCAGGGTGCAGCGATAACTCGCCGGCGGTGACGGCAACCTCTGTCTCCATCTCCACGCCGTGCTCCGGTGCTTTAGCAACCCCGGCGTCGCCACTCCCTCCGATGGGGCTCTTCGGCGGCATCCTCATACACTGACGGCTTTGAGGACTGAGAGCGGCGTCGAGGATGCAAGCGGAGAGAGAGGATTGTGTGTGCGTAGCGAGGATGGGGGGTGCGGCCGCTCGGGCGCACCATTAATATGGAGTAGTGGGAATTGTGGGAGAGAGGCGGGCGGCGGTCAAACCGATGGCTTGCCTCTTGGTGAGCCTGCGCACCGGACTGCTGCCATGCCTACCAAAGTTTCACATAGCTACTCGCACGCCTCCCGATGACACTACGCAGCAAGCATGCCTCCGTCAATTCACACACCTGCACGCATGCCTCCCCGTTTGCCTGCGCGGCGGACTGGTCGCATGCGTCCCGTCAACTCACTCCTGCTCACACGCCACACGGGTCACGCGGCGGCACATATATTGTTTTTCTATTTGGATGATTATTGTTGCCGCTTTATTGCTTAACCGAAGCATGGCACGTATCCATTGTTGGTCTAACGCTCACGGTTCGAATAAATAATCCGTTTGGGATATTGGTTCCCAGTTATTAATAATCTCCCCTCTGTAATTAGATAAAGATTACATCAAAACTGGTCTCAAATTTGACAAAAAAAGTACAATGCCACTTTGTATTGGTGTCCATATGACAACACGATAAGTTTCATGAACTTCAAATAAGTTTTGGATGTACTAGAATTTAAAAATCAAGATTCTCAATGTTTGAAATTTGTTGCACGGGGTGTAAACATGCACCCAGTGAGACACATGTGTTTTTGCAATCCATTTAGGTGCACTGTCACGTGTGCATGTAGCTCAAATTTGATTTTTGCATATTATACCCATTGAAAATCAATCAATGTACTAAAACGTCTTAATGATCTCTGTGAATTTTTTGAAATTAAAACATCCCTCCTTTGGTAACATGTATGTTCACCGCAGGATAATTAATTTAACATGCATTGTAGTTGCGGTGGATTCGCGGTATGTGTGTGGGTATGTGCATCTGGGGGTGGCAAGTGGCTCGCAGTACACTACGAGTTGTGAGCCACCGTGTGGGTTGGCCGTTTTGTTAGGCAGGCTGGTGCCACATCAGAGTCGTGAAATCGTTATTTAAAACATTACACAACCTTTCCATACATAAATGTTTTGGCCACATGCAGTCGATGTTGTCCTACACGACACTCGATACTCGCGTGTGACGCTTTCTGTGGGCCCGCGAGGTCGTCGTCCATCACTTTGACAAACAGCTGGCGGTGAGGTTAATTTGACCAGCAAGGTAGAATCTTTTTTGTTTGTGTTATGGTGGTATATATATATATATATATATAGTACGCGCCGAAGAGGTGGGAGGGGACTAGCATATATACTATACGTATGCGTCCGAGAACAAGTACACCTCACTCAGTGTCGGGACTTTTTGGTTACCGAGGCATGTGCCACATCAAATTGTGAAATTGGTTATTCAAACATCACACAACACCTTTTTGGGCCACATGCATATATATCCTAGCAAGGACACTCACGTGTGACGCTTCCATCTGTGGGCCCACGAGGCCATCGTCGATGCATGTATGCATGCATCACTTTGACCTACAACGGGAGAGGTTAATTTATTTCACCATCGATGAGGATTCATTTGGGTTGTACATATGTTACGGCAGGAGCATATAGTATGCGGTGAAGAGGGGGGAAGGGGACCATCATATGTAGAATGCTTGATATGAACCTCGCTCTGTGTGGGTGCATGGTTTACGGTTTTTGAGGTATGTGGCACATCAAAGTTGTGCGTTTTGGGTATTCAACATATATATGTTTGGCCCACATGCAAAGCGGTGGTGGTTGTCCTCTTGCACCCACTTAAGCGGTTATCAGCGATATCGATGCTTTCCATCTGTGGGCCCGCTTGGTCCATCACTTCTATTTGCCTGACAACAAGAGAGGTTAATTTGACTTAGGAGGGCACTATTATTTTTGCTCTGGGATGACATGCATGATACACTATGAGCACACACACATGCATGTGTACGCATGAATCCCTCCCATCGAGTCAAAGTGGCTAGTACAACGACACCATCATGAACCGATGTCACTGTGTGGGGAGCTAGTGTACGATTTTTGACACACGCGCCAGATCAATGTTGTGTATTCAAACATGCATGCACGCATCACCTCCATACATATGCATGTAGTGGTTGCCTTCGAACGATACACTCCCTCGCGTGGTTATCGGCGACAAGCCTATATATTCGTGGGCCCGCGTGGACATCCATGATCACCTTGACCAACAACAAGATAGGTTACCATGGCGGATTCTTCATTTGGTTCGTGTTATCGTAGTATAGGTCATGGTGAGATTCAGACCTAATTAATTTTGAGCTCATATACTATGCATGCATGCATGCATATATGAATCCCCGTCGTTGGCTTGAAGTGTGGTGTAACATACATATGCATCGTCAACCTAACCCTCACTCAGTGTGGGGATTTCTAGTTCGAAATCACGGTGCCACATCAAAGTTGTTCATTGTTACTCAAAAACACACCTCTCCATACATATGTTTGGGCCACATGCATGCAGTGGTTGTCTTCAGGGACTAGCTACTTGCGTGATTATTGGCGAGCTAGCCCATCTCCGGGGTCACATGGACGACCATCACTTTGACCAACAACAAGAGAGAGGTTGTACGACCAAGGTGGATTATTCTTGGTCCGTTTTACGATCCATCTTGGTGAGATATATGCCCCTCTGGCCCGCCGACTGAAAGTGTGTGTGTGGGGGGGGGTTGCTACATCGCACTTTGCTAGGTGAACCTCGGTTGGGGGGCATGCATTCATAGCTTAATTAGGATTCCCTTTGTGGCGACACGAGGGGGGTGGGGGGCTGCTAGCTACTTCACACTTTGCTAGGTGAACCTCGGTTGGGGGGGAGGGGGCATGCTCATAGCTTAGGATTCCCTTCGTGCCGACACGAGGGGGGCTGCTAGCTACTTCGCACTTTGCTAGGTGAACCTCGGTTGGGGGGCATGTGCATTCATAGCTTAGGATTCCCTTCGTGCCGACACGAGGGAGGGGTGGCTGCTAGGTACTTCGCACTTTGCTAGGGTGAACCTCGGTTTGGGAGGGGAGGGCATGCATTCATAGCTTAGGATTCCCTTCGTGCCGACACGAGGGAGGGGGTCTGCTAGCTACTTCGCACTTTGCTAGGTGAACCTCGGTTGGGGGGCATGCATTCATAGCTTAGGAATCCCTTCGTGCCGACACGAGGGAGGGGGGCTGCTAGCTCTACTTCACACTTTGCTAGGTGAACCTCGGTTGGGGGCCATGCATTCATAGCTTAGGATTTCCTTCATGCCGACATGAGGGAGGGGGGCTGCTAGCTACTTTGCACTTTGCTACGGTGAACCTCGGTTGGGGGGCATGCATTCATATATAGCTTAGGATTCCCTTCGTGCCGACACGAGGGAGGAGGGGGGCTGCTAGCTACTTCGCACTTTGCTAGGTGAACCTCGGTTGAGGGGGAGGGGGCATGCATTCATAGCTTAGGATTCCCCTCGTGCCGACACGAGGGGGTGGGGGCAAGCAATACCGTGCACTTTGAGAGAGAGGTGCCACATCGAAGTTGCATTTGCTATTTGAAAATCAAACCACCCTTTTGATACATAAATTTGGTCCACATGCAAGTGTGTTCGTGTTCTGACCCTCTCCGGCGTCATTTTTCGCCAAATTTATGAACATTAGACAAGTCGGATGACGCAACAGACACGGTTCACTCAAACTAACCGTGTGCCATGCCGGTGCACCTGTCACGCAGACGTCCGCACAGTACATTGGGCTCCACGAGGCCCCCCTCTCAAAAATATCTGCCCGCTTCGAGGGTTTTTCTGTTTCATAACACACGGTTGTCATCTCCGGATATTGTGCGATGTTTCTTGTTCCCAATCCCGCCTGCATCGAAAATATGTGCCCCGCCTCAAGGGTTTTTCTTTTTCATAACACACAGTTGTTATCTCCGGACCGTGTGCGATGCACTATCATCAAAATTTTCAATAGCCTGGCATTTCACTCCCGCGTTTGACTCCCGCGTAGTAAAATTTTCAGTACCCGCTTCATTTCCTCAAACACCCCGCGCCCCCACCTACACACACACACACGCCAAAACCTCCTCGGGCGTGCGCGCACACACACACACACCCTCCCTCGCTCGAAACCCTAGCAAAGTCCCCGCCGCCGCCGCCACAAGGCCTCCATTTTCAACATCTGCCGGTTTGCCCGTGCAGCTTACCCACCGATCTCCATACCCAGGCCGCCCTGAGTTTCTTAGATGACGCCTGCCAAACGCCCCCTTTCCCACAGATCCCCATCCCCATCCCCCACTCCAGAGCGTCGCAACCTAAGCCCGGCTACGCTTCCCGTGGAGCTCGAGGAGCGACTGGCCCAAAAGAGGTGTATAGCGGTCTCTTCGCCCGACGTCGCCGAGGAAGCTGACGACCATTACTGGCGGCAGACACTCAAGCAGCGGGCTAGAGTATGCGGGCATGTCTCATCCGCCGGCTATGACATCTTGGTCATCGACAGCGACGCCCTGAGGCAGGTTGTGTCACAGGTTAAGTGGCCCACTCCCAACCCCTCGGGTTCAACCGCCGTCGATCTCATCCATGGCCCCGCCGCTGATCTCCTCTGGCTCGTTGTCAACAATTTGCCATTCTACATTGCCATCGAGCCCCTTTTGTCATTTCTAAAGGACACGTTCTGCGACGCTGGCTTGGGATCCACAGCTTCCAAGTCAGACCTCATCGACGGCGACCACGAGGAGGGCACCCTCTCTGGCTCTTCCAAGGGAAAAGAGCCCATCTGCTCTTCCAAGGGGAAAGTGCCCGTCTGTGACATCAGGGAAGGCACCCTACAGCCGTGCTATTCCAAGGGGAAGGAGCCCATCTGCGACAACATGGATCGCATCCAGGGTCCGTGCTCTTCCCACGGGAACGAGCCCATCTGTGACAAGTGAGGAAACCCATGATTTGTCTATTTCAGTTGTTCACAATGTGATGCTCTATATGTGCAATTATTTACTGTGCAATACATTTCATCAATCCAGTTTTAAACATACCGATAGGAATGCCTATATTTGCTTGCTGTTAAGCCTGTTATAGCTAGCATATGCCTCTTTTAAAGTTTTTTGATTGTTCTGTTGTTTGTAGTTAGCATATGTTCAGTTTCAAATGCTATCTTTGGTTGTTCATAGTATGCCTTAGTTATTCCAGTTATTCACAACGTGATGTTCTATATGTGCAAGTATGAACTGTGCAGTTCAATTTCATCAGTACCAGTTTCAACAATACCACTATGAATGACTACATTTGGTTGCTGCATCTTGTAGTTAACACGCCTTTCCATTTTTATTTAACCATAACCAGTGTACTTAGAACGGGACAATACCAGTTTGAATGACCATGTTTGCTTGTTGTTAAATATTAGGCCTGTTGCAGTTAGCACACCTTTCCACTTGTTTTGCTTTACTAGCGTGCTTAAACCTGCACACTGAAGCTATCTTTTGGAGATTATTTTGTCTACCATGTGTAATTTTGGTTGATGTTTAGCCTGTTGTGCTTAACATGCTTCTTGATGTACCTACACAGGACAATTTTGGGAACGACTGATGTTTTCCATCGAGGTTAGTTTCATCCCATGGCTTATATCTGTTCACTATTCAGGATATCCGTAGCTAGTACCATATAGGCCGGCGGCTGATAAGGGACTAATCGGTGAATTAGACTTTTAACTCAATATATATGCAACCCATTTTTCCTTAGGTTAACTAGGGCCATATGTAATATATCTGAGGCTACATAGCAACATGCACTGTACTTAATGTCTAAATATGCAATCCTAGGCTACATAGCAACAAGGAAGAGTGTTACATTAATGTTCTAATGATGTCTAGATATACGTAGAAGAGCAGCAGCAACAGCAACAACACAGCCTTGTTTGGATACTCAACTTATCTAGAGGTTAGAGTTAGTTTCTAGCTCAATACTAACCCTGAACTAACTCCATCCAAAGAGTTGTTTGGATGGCAGGGTTAGATTGACAATAAATGCACTAGGAGAACTAGCTCCAATTAGCACCTCTTGGGTTGGATACTAGCTTTTTTGGGTGGGTTATGGATGCAACTAGCTCAAACTAGCCCTCATGTTTAGATATACTTTAGGGCTATTTGAGCCTGAACTAGCTCAAACTAACTGTAACCCATGGATACAGCAGCAGATAATTTGTAAGAATGAACTAAACTCCTTCCAGCCCATAATATAAGATGTTAATTCATCTAATATGTGAGTATATTGGATGTTGTAAGATACTCCCTCTGTTCCTAAATATTTGTCTTTTCGGAGATTTCAAATGGACTACCACATACGGATGTATATAGACATATTATAAAAGAGTGTTGTACTGCATCATTGTGCAATTGCTGCTTAGCTTATAATATTAACTTGGTGCTTTTAGGTACATATGTCATTGGTAAAGATCCGCGTTTCGACCCTTTCTGCGTATGGGGCATTGAGATATCGATGAACCAGCATCAAGTGAGGAAGCTGATAAAGATTGTTAGTAAAATGGGTCCAAAGATGGAAATTAAACTATTTGTTTACACTTTATCCAAGACAACAGCGAACTGCAGGATGGTAAGTAAGAACTCTGCAGCCTTCTTTTTACTGCCCATAATGAGTTGTGTTAGATGACAATGTCTGAGATCTTATTCCTTTGCAGTGGTTGCCAAAGCAGTTTACTCAAGATTACCTCTCAAACTACATGATTGGTGGGCATGCAAAGGTTAAAGTATTTCTACCAGAACACGATGATTATCTAGATGTTTTCATGAAGACCATGAAGGATGGGCGGTCGGCCATCACAAGGGGTTGGACTAGAGTCGTGCGTGCCTTCTGCATGGAGGAGGGCACAATATGGGCATTCCGCTTCACCTTGTTCAGCAACCAGAATGTATTTCGCCTCTTTCTTTACCGTCTTTAATAGTACAAGTATACAATTGTGGTTCATCATTCTTTATTTGGCTCTTATGTAATTCATGAACATATGTACATATGAATCGAATAATGCATTGGTTGTTTGAACCTGATGGATATGAATAAAGTTGTAGCATACATTCAAATTCAAATCCAAATCCGATACAATTTGGAAAAGCAGCAATTAAATTATGGTGAAATTACGCTCTCTAGGTTGTTACGGCACACACGGTTGGTAAAACACAAACGTTTGCGATATGCACCATAATACGAGACGGTTCACAGAGAGGAAACGTGTGCAAGCATGCACACAGTTGCCGTTTGCAAAGCGTGTGCAATGTCAGACAATATCACAAACGGTGCGGGCAAACTAAATGTTTGTGTTAGTTGCCTTATCGTACACGATTCGCAACCATGAACTGTTTCTGATGAAGTATGCATCGTAAACATTGCACCACAGAATAGCGTGTGCGATAGTTGTCATGTACGACGATGTTATGACGGTCCGAAGTTTCGTAATCCTATCCGACACTCGTACGACGATTAGCTAATCTTCTTAACGGTGAACCGTTTGTGATGGGCCGCGCATCATACACGTTCTATAATAGTGAACCATTTTTGATGGCCCACGCATCGTAAACGTAGCACCACAAAATACCGACTGCGATGGCAATGCGACTAGAAACGAGTAGGAGTACTGTAGGGGCCCTATTCCCGATGGTTTCTGGGTCGTGTGGGAAGGACCCCCTATCGCCCACACTCACTTGGCGATGGTTCCAAATGCCGCCGGGGAAAGGGGTTTTAACCCGTTTGTTTAGGACCGACATGCACCAGTGCATGTCACATACATCTTGGTGGAGTGCTCAAAATGATAGAAATTAAAAGCATGCACTCATTACCAAGCAAAGTGAATGATCATATATGGGATATAAGAGATAATATCATCCAAGCAAGCATTAAGTAGCATATGATCAAACACTTGATCATACAAGTATCGCACACAAGGACATAGAGTATCAAACAAGCACACAACAAAGTTCAACCAAATAGCAAGAGAGACAAAGAAGCAAAACACTCTCTCTCTCGAAGCCTATGATCTATACATTTCTCCCCCTTTGGCAACAAGTTAACAAAAATTTCGAAAATGCATAGTGCTATGCGTCTCTCAGGCTTGGTCTTCGGGAGGTGGATGAGTGTCATTGTTATCTGGAATCTTTGGCTTCAGCTTTCTTAGCACATGGGCTTCATCATCTTCTTCTTCAACCTCAGGCACTGGGGCCTTGTTCTTCTCTTCAGCTGGGATGTTTCTAGTGCTTCTCTTGGGTTTAGAAGGCTTCTGAGCTCGAGCTGTTGCTTTGGGAGTAGTTTTGGGCTTTGATCTTGCAGCCCCTGACTTGATAGCATCTCCCATAAGCTTCTGAGACTTGGGTGCTGGTGTATCATCCTCTTCCTCTTCCTCTTCCTCTTCTTCATCAGAATCTCTCACCATGGTTGATTTCCAAGAACTTTTGTTGTTGTGGTTCTTGCCCTTTTATTTTTCTTGCCACCAGCCACATCATCATTTGATTGTTCTATTGTGAACTACATGGTTTCTCCTGTTGGAACTTTCCTTGGCTTGGAAGTTTCATGAGTGGAGGATCTGGCTTTTGACATTGGGACTCTCTTTGCAGGTGCTTTCTTGTGCATACCAGGCTTGGTTGCAGCAGCAGTGCCATATTCCTTCTTCAGCACTTTCTTCCTTGAGGTGGCCTCATCCTCAATTGCCACATAGTCCTCATCCTCAGAGTCTGAGGTTCTCTTCTTCCTTGTTCTAGTGGCTGCCTTGGGCAAGTTACTTGGAGTGCTCCTCCTGCCTTCATCATAGCTGCTTGAGGGACTAGTGCCCTCACTCATATGCACTTGCTCTTTAGATCTGTTATGGCTGTCACTCTGGTCAGACATCTTGGTAGGCAATCTGACAGCAAACCCTGTGAATAGTTATAGATGAGGTAGAATAGATGAGCATCACAAAGTGCAGAGTTTTTGTAAAAACAGGTGAGTCAAAAACTTAGTTTTAGTTCTCCACGGAAAGCATTTCGGATCTACCGATTTGTTAAACTCGGTGACACCGAAGCAACTTTGGGAACCTAAACTAGTGAACTCGGTCAGACCGAGTCATAGTTCGGTGGCTCCGAGATTGCTAGGGTTTCACAGAGAGTTGAACTCGGTCACACCGATTTGCAATTTTTGGTCAGACCGAAAAACGCATGTGCAATGGCCTAAGCCAAATCGGTGAGACCGATTTCTACAACTCGGTCGGTCCGAGATGAGTTTGGCAGAAACCTAACCCTAAATTTTCGAATCAAACCTAACCTTAAGGATGTTTTCTCTAGATGGATTGTTTTCATACGTGGTTATGATCATGGCAAAGCAATGTGCTAGGAATCGGAGTAAGGAACTAGCACAAAACATCGAACCCATACCCTAGTTCGGCGGGAGTTCGCTACGGCGACAACGGCGGAGCAGAATTCCGTTGACGGTGACGGAAACCAGCGGTGAGAGGTCGCTGGCAGCGAGAAGACGACCCAGAGACCCGAGGAGGCAGAGCAGGATACACGCGGGCTAAGGGATTTTGAAGAAATTTCCAAAATCTCACCCGTGGATATATATATATATATCCCGACCCTGTCGGTGTGACCGAGTGGAACAACTCGGTGGCACCGAGATGCAGAATCGCAAGCAATAACTGCAACTTGGTGTGACCGAAAAGTTCAAATCGGTTGCACCGAGATGGAAAACCTAGATCAACTTAGTGAACTCGGTGTGACCGAAGTGGATGACTCGGTCAAACCGAAATGCACAAATAGGTTTTGGAAGCTTAAACCTATGACGAATCAGGGACTCCGAGTGCTCCTCACACAGAGTGGTTCGAATCTGACTTGATCAAACTTTGTGATGTAGCATGAATAGAGTTTGAGACGAGAAAAGCATAGATAGCTAGAAGGAGTTCTTAGGCATTCTTGTCCATCCATTTGGCAAATGAGAAAAAGCCAAACAATCAAAGCAACAAATGGATGTCCTCGAATGAGTAAAATATGCAATCAACATGCTCACACAATAAAATGGCAAATGAAATATGTGACGAAGCATGCACAAACTCTCTAGCATCTATCAAGCAATTGGCGATGACTAGGTCATCTATGTATGAGTATATTGACTTAGGAGTCAAATGAGAACATTTGATCATAGGTCATACTCATCGTTAAAGCACAAGTGGGGTTACCACTTTTACATAAAGCATTGTTGTGTTCACACCGTTAGAGTTGCTTTAGCTCAATTTATTAGAGTAAAGCTCCCCCTAGATGTGATATCCCCCCTAAGAGGGATGAACTAACCTTGGGTTTTGTCGATGATGACTTCATGTAGGTGTTGAAGATGTGGACGCTCAATGTTGATGTAGATCATTCGGAGCAATCCATTGGAGTGAGTTGCACTTTCAATACCTACACGGGTTAGTCCCACAAGGAACAAACAAGGATATCCATAGACATAGAGTGATGTACACACAAGATGATGTCAATGAAAACATTAGGTTACCTTGTCCCTTGTCTTACCAATAAGAGGGTTTGTGACTCCTTGAACTAGTGCAAGATGTGGAAGTTGTTTGCACTTGTCCTCGCCAAAATGATATGAGAGAAGTATGTTGGTGGAGTCACCCTCAAGAACTCTCTAGTTTTTCTTCGTCGGGATCCACATCATCTTGATGGGAATCCTTGGAGTTGTAGTCGTACTTGATGAAGTAGAACTTGATGTAGTCTTGGGAACCCACTTGACCAAGGCCTTAGGAGCTTCTTCAAATGCATCAATCTCCTCTTGAAGCTTGTCCTTGCCTTTTTGCTTGTGGTCTTGTGGTGGAAGATCATCGTGAGCTTGTGTCCCTTGGAAAGAAGTAGGATCATACTTCTCCTGTTGAGGAACAAACTTCGTCTTGGGGTATTGATATTCTTCCCACTCAACTCCATTGGCATTGAACTTTCGTTCAAAACCAACACCTTGATTCTTCCGGTGCCTTCCTTGCTTGCGTACAATTTCCTCAAATTGCTTACTTCCGGCAAGGCTCTTGTAAACACCTTTCTCTATAATTCCCTTCAATAAGCTATTTTCTTGCTCAAGTGTAACTTGGCTAGGAGAATCATTAGTGGAATCAAGAGAACTACTAGAAGCAACAAGATAGGATTTAGCATGATTATTGTTACTACTAGATGAAGAATCTTTCTTACCCTTGTTGCTAGATTTAACTTGTGGCATGTAAGTAGACAAGAGTAAATGCTTGGCATGTAAGTAGACAAGAGTAACTTTTCTTGCGAAGATCATCATTGATGGCCTTTAAAAACTCATGCTCTTGCTCAAGATTGAGCTTTTCAAAGCGCAACTTCTCATGAGTCTTTAAAAGTTCTCGATGATCTTCCAAGGCAGTTTCATGAGCTAACTTAAGAGTGTTTAGTTCTTTAGTTAGTCGCTCAATATCCTTCTTATCATCATCATTCGTTTTATCTTGATTATCATGATTAATGGCAAGTTCATCATAGTTTTCATAACTAGAGTTGTCAACAAGTAAATCATCATCACCTAGCAAATCATATTCATCACTATGGAAATCAACGTACTCGGGGTGTGATACCTTTGGACCTTTAGCCATGAAGCATCTTCCAATTCCTTCATTCGGAGAGTCAAATATGTCGTAGGAGTTGGTTGACACAAGTGCTAGACCGGCAACACCTTCATCTTGAGTATATTCGGAGTCGGAGTGATAACTTCTTTCGGAGTGATGGCCGGAGTCGGAGCCGGATACCCATTCACCAACATGAGCTTGAGTCTTCGTTTTGTTTAGCTCTTTGATGTTTTTTCCTTCCTTTCCGAATCCTTGCTTCTCCGAGAGGTTCTTCGTTCATAACGATCATCTCTACTCCTTCTTTCTCTTGGTGGTGATTCTTTTCTTCTACTTCTTCTTTTGGGAGAATCTTCTCTTCTTTTGTAGGGAACCGTACACTCATTGGAGTAGTGTCCGGGTCTTCCACAATTGTAGCAATTACGCTCATGACTAGAAGACCTTTTGTCATTGTAGGACCTTGACTTGGAACTTCTTTGCTTGCTTCTACTCTTGTAGAACTTGTTGAAGTTCTTCACCATTAGGCTTAATTCTTCATTGAAGGTTTGTTTTTCACTTGATGATGTATGAGCATCACATGAAGCTTTGTAAGCACCACTTGACTTGTTGTGAAGCTCTTCTTTATCCTTAAGTGACATCTCATGAGCAACAATTCTTCCAATGACTTCTGTTGGCTTGAGATCTTTGTAATTGGGCATCATTTGGATCAATGTGCACACGGTATCATATTTTCCATCCAAGGCTCTTAGGATCTTCTTGATGATGAATCTATCGGTCATCTCTTCACTTCCTAAGCCGGCAATCTCATTTGTGATGAGAGCAAGCCTAGAGTACATTTCAATGACACCTTCACCATCCTTCATTTTGAACTTGTCAAGCTGACTTTGGAGCACATCCAATTTGGATTCCTTGCCGGAGTCGGTACCCTCGTGCATATCAATCAACGTATCCCAAATTTCCTTTGCATTCTCAAGACGGCTGATTTTGTTGAACTCTTCGGGGCACAATCCGTTGAAGAGAATATCACAAGCTTGAGCGTTGTATTGCAGCATCTTCAACTCTTCCGCGGTAGCTTCACGGTTCGGTTCTCTCCCATCAAAGAATTCACCTTGCAAGCCAATACACACAATAGCCCAAACGGCGGGGTTATGTCCAAGAATATGCATTTTTATCTTGTGCTTCCAACTAGCAAAATTAGTACCATCAAAGTAAGGACCTCTACGGTGGTAATTTCCCTCGCTAGACGCCATACTCTCCTAGGTTATGAAACCAAGGCTATGATCACCAAGAGCTATGGAAATCAAGACAAATGGAGACCAAAGCTCTGATACCACTTGTAGGATCGAAAGTATGTCTAGAGGGGGGTGATTAGACTACTTGACCAAATAAAAATCTAGCCTTTTCCAAATTTTAAGTCTTGGCAGAGTTTAACAACTTAGCACACGTCAAGCAATCAACCTACACATGCAATTCTAAGAGTATAGAAGCGGAATGTAAAACATTGCACATGAAGGTAAAGGGAGGAGTTTGGAGGGAGCAAACTCAATGTAGACACGGAGATTTTTGGCGTGGTTCCGATAGGTGGTGCTATCATACATCCACGTTGATGGAGACTTCAACCCACGAAGGGTAACGATTGCGCGAGTCCATGGAGGGCTCCACCCACGAAGGGTCCACGAAGAAGCAACCTTGTCTATCCCACCATGGCCATCGCCCACGAAGGACTTGCCTCACTAGGGTAGATCTTCACGAAGTAGGCGATCTCCTTGCCCGTACAAACTCCTTGGTTCAACTCCACAATCTTGACGGAGGCTCCCAAGTGACACCTAACCAATCTAGGAGACACCACTCTCCAAAAGGTAATAGATGGTGTGTTGATGATGAACTCCTTGCTCTTGTGCTTCAAATGATAGTCTTCCCAACACTCAACTCTCTCTCACAGATTTGGATTTGGTGAAAGATGATTTGAGGGGAAAGAAAGTTGGAGAAGGCTAGAGATCAAGATTTATGTGGTTGGAATGGAATATCTTGACCTCAACACATGAGTAGGTGGTTCTCTCTCAGAAAATGTATGCTCGAAGTGTAGGCATGTTCTGATGGCTCTCCTCACGAATGAAGAGTGGGTGGAGGGGTATATATAGCCTCCACACAAAATCTAACCATTACACACAATTCACCAAACTCGGTGAGACCGAATCAGGAAACTCGGCCAGACCGATTCAGTTCAAAATGTGAACGTTAGGCTTTTCGGTGGGACCGACATGTCAACTCGGTGGGACCGATTTGATTAGGGTTAGGGCATAACGTAATCTCGGTGAGACCGATTACACAAACTCGGTGGGACTGATTTTGGTAATAAGCTAACCAGAGAGTTGGTCAGGCAAACTCGATGTGACCGATTCACTCATCTCGGTGAGACCGAAACATTACGAAGGGGAAACAGAGAGTTTACATTGCGAACTTGGTGGGACCGATCGCTCATCTCGGTTGGACCGAAACATTACGAAGGGAAATAGAGAGTTTGCAATCCCATCTCGGTGAGACTGAGATCCCTATCGGTGAGACCGAAATGACTAGGGTTTTTTGGCAGTGGCTATGTCATATGAACTCGGTGGCGCCGGATAGAATGTTTCGGTGGGGCCGAGTTTGACTTTTGGTTTGGGACATATGTGGATATGAGAAAGTGGTTGAGGGTTTTTGGAGCATATCACTAAGCATTTTGAGCAACTAAGCCATTAAGCAACACCTCATCCCCTTTCAATAGTATTGGCTTTTCCTATCGACTCAATGTGATCTTGGATCACTAAAAGTAAAATGTAGGGTCTTGAGCTTGAGCCAATATGTGTCCTTAACATTTTGAGGGGTCCACATTCCTAATCCATGCCATGCCAATCATTGAGCTTTCCTGGAATATTTATCTTGAAATAGCATTAGCTCAATGAGCTATATGTTGTTAATAATTACCAAAACCACCCAGGGATAGTCGCACTTTCACCTTTCCCAGTGACAGTAAGGGCAGCAAGGCACGTATTGTATTGTTGCCATCGAGGATAAAAATATGGCGTTTATATCATATTGCTTGAGTTTATCCCTCTACATCATGTCATCTTGCTTAATGCGTTACTCTGTTCTTATGAACTTAATACTCTAGATGCATGCTGGATAGCGGTCGATGTGTGGAGTAATAGTAGTAGATGCAGAATCGTTCCGATCTACTTGACACGGACGTGATGCCTATATTCATGATCATTGCTTAGATATTCTCATAACTATGCGCTTTTCTGTCAATTGTTCGGCAGTAATTTGTTCACCCACCATAATACATGCTATCTTGAGAGAAGCCACTAGTGAAGCCTATGGCCCCCGGGTCTCTTTCTTATTATATTGCATCTCTTTTATTTACATCGCATCTCGTTTACTATTTTGCAATCTTTACTTTCCAATCTATACAGCAAAAATACCAAAAATATTTACTTTACTATCTTGATTACAGCTCACTTTTGCGAGTGACCATGAAGGGATTGACAACCTCTTTGTCGCGTTGGTTGCAAGGTTCTTGATTGTTTGTGCAGGTACCAGGTGACTTGTGTGTTGTCTCCTACTGGATTGATACCTTGGTTCTCAAAAACTGAGGGAAATACTTACGCTACTTTGCTGCATCACCCTTTCCTCTTCAAGGGAAAACCAACGCATGCTCAAGAGGTAGCAAGAAGGATTTCTGGCACCGTTGCCGGGGAGATCTATGCCAAGTCAAGACATACCAAGTACCCATCATAAACTCTTCTCCCACGCATTACATTATTTGATATTCACCTCTCGTTTTCCTCTCCCCCACTTCTAAAACGATTTTTGAAAACCTTTGCCTTTTCTTTGCCACTCTTCCGTTCGATCTTGTGTTACCACGTGCCTTCTTTTTACTTGCATCTTCGCTTGCTAAAAGTTTATGGATCCTCATCCACTTGCTAATCTTTTTAAGAGATCCAGTTATGATGAACCAATTGCTAGTGAGTTGAGTGCACTAGATTATATTTATGGAGTTTTGCTTGAAATCCGTGAATCTGGAAATTGTGATGAGGTGCTTTATAAAGTGATTCACGATAGATCTTTGAATAAAAAGCATGATTGCAATGATATTACTATAAATTCCCTTAATGTCAATTGTGCTAATAATATGCAAAACCCTAAGCTTGGGCGTGCTAATTTTGCTATGTCTACTACTTGTTGCAATGATCATGATTGGGGTGATTCTTCTTATGATCTTGAAAATTTATTTAAGCCCCATGATGAATATGAGATTGATAATAATGTTTGCAATAATATTGAGAGTGGGTTTGGAAGAGTGTCGACTTTAGATCCCACATATTTGGAGAATATAAAATCTTATGATTTTTTTTATAAAAGTGGGTTCGGAGAGGTCATGACTTTATTTTATGATAATCCCACTATTTCGGAAGAGTGTCAACTTTGCATGCATGTGGATCATGAAGAGAAAATTTTATGTGATAGATATATTGTTGAATTTGAGTATGATCCCACGTGTAATTATTATGGGAGAGGAAAATATGGTTGTAGAAATTTTCATGTTACTAAATTACCTCTCGTTATGTTGAGATTGCTAATGTTTCTTTCTTATTCCTTGCATATGCTAGATCTTGCTTGCCTTGCTAATTTGTTTTCCTATAAGATTCCTATGCATAGGAAGCATGTTAGACTTAGATTTGTTTGTCATGTGTTTTATGATGCTCTCTTTGTGTTTCAATTGCTATCTTTATGTGAGCATCATTAAAATTATCAATGCCTAGCTAGGGGCGTTAAATGATAGCACCTGTTGGGAGGCAACCCAATTTTATTTTTGTTCTTTGATTTTTGCTCCTGTTTAGTAAAAAATAATTCATATATATTATTTTTAGATGTGGTTTTATGTTTTAATTAGTGTTTGTGCCAAGTAGAGCCTTTGGGAAGACATGGGTGAAGTCTTTGCGATCTTGCTCTAAAAAACAGAAACTTTTGTGCTCACGAGATTAGCTGCCATTTTTTACTGGAGAGTGATTTTAGGTTGATTCTTTTTGAAGATGATTAATAGACAAATTCCTCACGTCCACAATTTATTTCAGAATTTTTGGAGTTACAGAAGTATTCGAACATATCAGATTGCTACAGACTGTTCTGTTTTGACAGATTCTGTTTTTCGTGTGTTGTTTGCTTATTTTGATGAATCTATGAGTAGTATCGGGGGGTATGAACCATAGAGAAGTTGTAATACAGTAGGATTAACACCAATATAAATAAAGAATGAGTTAATTACAGTACCTTAAAATGGTGGTTTATTTTCTTATACTAACGAAGCTCATGAGATTTTCTGGTGAAGTTTTCAAGTTTTTGGGTAAAGATTTGATGGATTTTGGAATAAGGAGTGGCAAGAGCCTAAGCTTGGGATGCCCAAGGCACCCCAAGGTAAAATTCAAGTACAACCAAAAGCCTAAGCTTGGGGATGCCCCGGAAGGCATCCCCTCTTTCGTCTTTGTCTATCGGTAACTTTACTTGAGGCTATATTTTTATTCACCACATGATATGTGTTTTGCTTGGAGCGTCTTGTATGATTTGAGTATTTGCTTTTTAGTTTACCACAATCATCCTTTCTGTACACACCTTTTGTGAGAGACATGCATGAATCGGAATTTATTAGAATACTCTATGTGCTTCACTTATATCTTTTGAGCTAGATAATTTTTGCTCTAGTGCTTCACTTATATCTTCTTAGAGCACGGTGGGGGTTTTATTTTATAGAAATTATTGATCTCTCATGCTTCACTTATATTATTTTGAGAGTCTTTTAGAATAGCATGGTAATTTGCTTTGGCTATAAAATTAGTCCTAATATGATAGGCATCCAAGATGGGTATAATAAAAACTTTCATAATAAGTGCATTGAATACTATGAGAAGTTTGATTCTTTATGATTGTTTTGAGATATGAAGATGGTGATATTCGAGTCATGCTAGTTGAGTAGTTGTGAATTTGAGAGATACTTGCGTTAAAGTTTGTGATTCCCGTAGCATGCACGTATGGTGAACCGTTATGTGATGAAGTCGGAGCATGATTTATTTTTTGATTGTCTTCCTTATTAGTGGCGGTCAGGGACAAGCGATGGTCTTTTCCTACCAATCTATCCCCCTAGGAGCATGCGCGTAGTACTTCGTTTCGATAACTAATAATTTTTTGCAATAAATATGTGAGTTCTTTATGACTAATGTTGAGTCCATGGATTATACACACTCTCACCCTCCCACCATTGCTAGCCTCTCTAGTACCGCGCAATTTTCGCCGGTACCATAAACCCACCATTTACCTTCCTCAAAACAGCCACCATCATACCTACCTATTATGGCATTTCCATAGCCATTCCGAGATATATTGCCATGCAACTTTCCACCGTTCCTTTTATTATGACATGCTCCATCATTGTCATATTGATTTGCATGATCATGTAGTTGACATCGTATTTGTGGCAAAGCCACCGTTCATAATTTTCATACATGTCACTCTTGATTCATTGCACATCCCGGTACACCGCCGGAGGCATTCACATAGAGTCATATTTTGTTCTAAGTATCGAGTTGTAATCTTGAGTTGTAAGTAAATAAAAGTGTGATGATCTTCATTATTGGAGCATTGTCCCATGTGAGGAAAGGATGATGGAGACTATGATTCCCCCACAAGTCGTGATGAGACTCCGGACGAAAAAAAAGAGGCCATAAAGAAAGAGAAAGGCCCAAATAAAAAAAGAGAGAAAAAGAGAGAAGGGGCAATGCTACTATCCTTTTACCACACTTGTGCTTCAAAGTAGCACCATGATCTTCAAGATAGAGAGTTTCCTATGTTGTCACTTTCATATACTAGTGGGAATTTTTCATTATAGAACTTGGCTTGTACATTCCAATGATGGGCTTCCTCAAAATGCCCTAGGTCTTCGTGAGCAAGCGAGTTGGATGCACACCCACTTAGTTTCTTTTTGAGCTTTCATACACTTATAGCTCTAGTGCATCCGTTGCATGGCAATCCCTACTCACTCACATTGATATCTATTGATGGGTATCTCCATAGCCCATTAATACGCCTAGTTGATGTGAGACCATCTTCCTCCTTTTTGTCTTCTCCACAACCACCATTCTATTCCACCCATAGTCCTATATCCATGGCTCACGCTCATGTATTGCGTGAAGATTGAAAAAGTTTGAGAACATTAAAAGTACGAGACAATCTCTTGGCTTGTCATCGTGGTTGTGCATGATTGAAATATTTTGTGTGATGAAGATGGAGCACAGCCTGACTATATGATTTTGTAGGGATAACTTTCTTTGGCCATGTTATTTTGAGAAGACATGATTACTTTGTTAGTATGCTTGAAGTATTATTATTTTTATGTCAATATTAAACTTTTGTCTTTAATCTTTCAAATCTGAACATTCATGCCACAATAAAGAAAATTACATTGATAATTATGTTAGCTAGCATTCCACATCAAAAATTCTGTTTTTATCATTTACCTACTCGATGACGAGCATGAATTAAGCTTGGGGATGCTTGATACGTCTCCAACGTATCTATAATTTTTGATTGTTCCATGCTATTATATTATCTGTTTTGGATGTTTAATGGGCTTTAATATGCTCTTTTATATTATTTTTGGGACTAACCTATTAACCGGAGGCCCAGTGCCAGTTTCTGTTTTTTTTGCCTATTTTAGAGTTTCGCAGAAAAGGAATACCAAACGGAGTCCAGACGGAATGAAACCTTCGTGATGATCTTTCTTGGACCGAAAGCAAACCAGAAGACTTGGAGTTGAAGTCTAGAATGCCACAAGGCAGCCACGAGTTAGGAGGGTGCGCCCAGGGGGGTAGGCGCGCCCCCCACCCTCGTGGGCCCCTCGTAGCTCCACCGACGTACTTCTTTCGCCTATATATACTCTTATACCCTACATCAATCAGAGAGAGCCACGACACAACTTTTCCACCGCTGCAACCTTCTGTACCTGTGAGATCCCATCTTGGGGCCTTTTCCGGTGATCTGCCGAAGGGGTAATCGATCACGGAGGGCTTCTACATCAACACCATTGCCTCTCCGATGAAGCGTGAGTAGCTTACCATAGACCTTCGGGTCCATAGTTATTAGCTAGATGGCTTCTTCTCTCTTTGATTCTCAATACAAAGTTCTCCTCTATGTTCCTGGAGATCTATTTCACGTAATACTCTTTTGCGGTGTGTTTGCCGAGATCCGATGAATTGTGGATTTATGAACAAGATTATCTATGAATATTATTCGGTTCTTCTCTGAATTCTTATATGCCTGATTTGATATCTTTGCAAGTCTCTTCGAATTATCGGTTTAGTTTGGCCTACTAGATTGATCTTTCTTGCAATGGGAGAAGTGCTTAGCTTTGGGTTCAATCTTGCGGTGTCCTTTCCCAGTGACAGTAGGGGCAGCAAGGCACGTATTGTATTGTTGCCATCGAGGATAAAAATATGGCGTTTATATCATATTGCTTGAGTTTATCCCTCTACATCATGTCATCTTGCTTAATGCGTTACTCTGTTCTTATGAACTTAATACTCTAGATGCATGCTGGATAGCGGTCGATGTGTGGAGTAATAGTAGTAGATGCAGAATCGTTCCGATCTACTTGACACGGACGTGATGCCTATATTCATGATCATTGCCTTAGATATTCTCATAACTATGCGCTTTTCTGTCAATTGTTCGGCAGTAATTTGTTCACCCACCATAATACATGCTATCTTGAGAGAAGCCACTAGTGAAGCCTATGGCCCCCGGGTCTCTTTCTTATTATATTGCATCTCTTTTATTTACATCGCATCTCGTTTACTATTTTGCAATCTTTACTTTCCAATCTATACAGCAAAATTACCAAAAATATTTACTTTACTATCGGTGGTGGAGGTGTTCTGATGGTTCGGGGCGACGGCGGTGACGCCGGGGCGATGCGGCGGGGCGAGGTGGAGACGGTGGTGGAGTCGCTGGAGCTCGGGGACATCAGAGGTGACCGGGGCGATGACGATGAAGCTCGGGTGCTCCGCGGCTCCGGCGAAGTGCGGTGATGATCGGGGCGGCGGTGTTGGTGGTTCCTGGGTGGCGAAAAGATGTCAGAGGGGTGCTTGGGGTTGAGGGGGTTCGGTTGGAGGAGCTTGGGGAATTTATAGGACATCAACTTGGAGGAGGGGCGGCTTCGGAGCGCGATCGCGGGAAGATCGGAACCACGGCGGCGCTAGGGCGTGCTCTGCGTGGCGAGGCGTGGGCGAGGGGAGAGAACAGGGGCGGGCCCCGCTTGTCAGTGAGAGGGAGAGAGGAGTCTGCGAGCGGGCGGCCGAGGGAGAGGGGGTTCGGGCGTGGCGCGGGTGGAGCAGGCCGGCTCGGTCGTTAGCTGGGCTGCGGCTTTGCTGGTTGGGTCGCCGGCCTGGCCAGCTCGGGGGGGGGGGGCTTTTCCTTTTTTTTCAATTTAGGCAGAGAGGAAAATAAAATATAGAGAAATATATAATATTTTTATATAGGACATATATATATCAATAAAATCAGAAAAATAAATCCTACAACGTGAACATTTTTCTAGAGGCAAAAAAAAAAGTAAAAAAACATTTTATGCAAATTCCAAATAAAATTCAAATTTGAATTCAAACCTTTTGGCAATATTTTCTTCTGACATTTTTTTTGGAGTGTCATGTTTGCTCCTCTCATACTTTTGCACAAGTATTTGTCAGGTATTTTTGAAATAAATTTCAATTTCCAATTCAAATTCAAATAAAACTCAATTGCCTCTGAAATTTCCAAATGCCATTCAATTCAAACAAAATGCATAGATGCTTAGCTAATAACTGTAAAACATTCCAAATTGAAAATTTGGGATGTTACACCTCGGAGCACCCCCCCAGGCACAGCCAGGGCCCATTAGCTGTCTTCTGGTCCATAAAAAATCTCCGTGAAGTTTCGTTGCATTTGAACTCCGTCTGATATTGATTTCCTGCGATGTAAAAAACATGCAGAAAACAGCAACTCGCACTTGGCACTATGTCAATAGGTTAGTATCAAAAATGATATAAAATGACTATAAAATGATTATAAAACATCCAAGATTGATAATATAATAGCATGGAACAATCAAAAATTATAGATACGTTGGAGTCGTATCAGCATTCCCCAGCTTAACTCCTACTCGTCCTCGAGTAGGTAAGTGATAAAAACGGATTTTTTGATGTGGAATGCTGCCTAACATGTCATATCATATTCTTTTCTTTATAGCATGGACATTTGGACTTTTATGTGATTCAAAGCAATAGTCTAGTTTTGACATGATAATTTAAATACTCAAGCATATCAACAAGAAACCATGTCTTTCAAAATATCAACGCTAAAATAAGTTATCCCTAGCCCATCATGCTCAATCATTGATCCATTCATGCATCACACTCGCATATTAACTACACCCAATACTCAAGTACGATCATATTGCCTCCTAGTTGGTGCTTTCATAATAGAAGATGGAGACTCAAATTCAAAATAAAAATTGTATAAAGTAAAAGAAAGGCCCTTCGCAGAGGGAAGTAGGGATTTGTAGAGGTGCCAGAGCTCAAAGCGAAAGACTTAGAGATAAAACATTTTGGGAGGTGTATCCTTCACACCAACGAAAACGACTTAGAATTCCCAACACTTTCCATGCTAGATATATCATAGGCGGTTCCCAAACAGAAAATAAAGTTTATTCCTTTTTCAACCATAATTTCACTTTTCATGGCTAACCGTATCCACGGGTGCCTTCCATAACAACACTTTCCAAGGAATTGATTATTTGACAACATAAATGAGAGTGCGTTATATCGACTAGAGGGGGGGGGGGGTGAATAGGCGATTTTTATAAATTCTTCACTGAGGAATTTGTGGGTGAGGAAATTCCTTAGCGAAGAACTACTTGCAGCGGAATAAGTACTCAAAACTATGCATAGCAGAACACAAGCATAGTCATCATGATGAAATGAAAACAAGCACAGAGTACAGAAAGCGTAAGCACAGGATAACACAGGATGAAGACAAACAGACTGAGGAAATTGAACTAAGGAAATTGAGAAAGTCTTCAGTCAAAGAGTTGAGGGAATAGAACCAGTTGGCTTGGTGAAGACAATGATTTGGTAGACCAGTTCCAACTGCTGTCTCAGTTGTACGTCTGGTTGGAGCGGCTAGGTATTTAAACCTGGGGACACCCAGTCCCGGACACACAGTCCTCACCGTATTCTCCTTGAACTAAGGTCACACACACCTCGTCCAATCACTCGTGGTAAGTCTTCGGGTGACTTCCGAACCTTCACAAACTCGGTCACTCGGCGATCCACAATTTCCTCTTGGATGCTCTAGACCATGACGCCTAACCGTCTGGAAGAAGCACAGTCTTCAAAGGTAACAAGCGTCGGATCCACGCAGGATCAATCTCTTCAGTGATGCTCAATCACTTTGGGTTTGTAGGTGTTTGGGTTTGGGGTTTTTCCTCACTTGATGATTTTCGCTCAAAGTCCTCGGAGGATGGGATGCTCTCAAATGACAAGTGTCAGTTTCTCTCGGAGCAGCAAGCCAGCTAGTGGTTGTAGGGGGCGGCTATTTATAGCCTAGGGAGCAGCCCGCATGATAAGACATAAATGCCCTTCAATGATATGACCGTTAGGTGGGTAGATATTTTGGGACAGCTGGCGCATAGCACAGCAACGGTCGGAAATTTGAGGTTCAAATTCCTCAGGACTACCATGTTCCTCATTGTGTAGGCAATCCGCACTGGCGAATTCCTAACTCCTCAGTCAGAACAAATTCCTTAGAGACCAGAGGAACTTTGTCTCTATCACTGAAGAATATGACTGAACTGTATGAGATTTCCAATGGCTTCACTCGAAGGGATTGATAGGTGTAGGATTTTGAGTTGAGCATCACATGGAAATTTTTCCTTAGTATTTCCTCGACCCCCTTTAACAGTACGGTGTTTCCTATGACTCAAGAAAGAGAAAATGAAACTACGAAAACAAAAGTCTTCACGCTTCATATTCCTCAAATGAATACCAAGTCTTCAAGGTCACACCAATTTCTTCACTTTCAAAGTCTTCAGAAAGTCTTCAGAAATCCAAAGTCTTCAGTCGAAGAACTTCATTTTTAGGGGTCGACTTTCTCTGTAATTATCAAACTCCTCATAGACTTATAGATCTGTGTACACTCACAAATGCATTAGTCCCTTAACCTATAAGTCTTCAATACACCAAAATCACTAAGGGGCACTAGATGCACTTACAATCTCCCCATTTTTGGTGATTGATGACAATATAGGTTAAGTTTTCAATGGAGAGAAACATATGAAGTGTAAATACTGATATTGAGGAATTTGATTGCAAGATATAGAAGAACTCCCCCTGAAGATGTGCATAGTGAGGAATTTGCTTTTGAAGCAATGCACACTTGAAGAGTTGAATCATGGAGATCTCCCCCTATATCTTGTAATTCATACACGCATTTGACATAATATATGAAGAATTTGAAATGCATGATGAAATATGGTGACTTATGTAATTCAGCATGCGTGCAATAACATTAATGAGAAATAAGCATGCAGAAGAAACAGCAAAAGTATCAGGCCACCATAGAGTTTAAGTTTACAACTCGATCCAACAAAGTCATCAGAAGAACGAGAGTTGTAACTTTAGAAAAAATGCCAATAAGATAGACCCGCTTGAAGACTAACTCAAATTTCTCCCCCTTTGTCATCAAATGACCAAAAGGGTCGAAAATGAGGACTAACACCCCTGAAGAATATCAAGGTGATGAAGGAGCGTCAGCGTTGTTGGGGTCGGTTGTTGGAGTAGGGCCTGCCGCAGTATCGTCCAAAACTTCATGTTCATCAGTGTCACGTGATGAAGAATAGGAGTTGGCCACCAAGGAAGGAACCTTGACCTTCTTGTACTTCTTCGGAGGAGGTGCAGCCCAGTCAAGATCATCCTTGAGACCCATTGTCTTCAGATCTTCTTCACTATAGACTTGAATGCTGTAGAGGACATAAACTCATATATATATAGCCAATGAAGAGAAACGACGGAAACAGTGAAGAATTTGCAAAGTTGAAGAATATGAACAACTGAGGAAAAACTCAAATTGAAGATTTTCAACTTTTGTGGTGGCGTGACCCACCGTATAAGAATGATGATTTCAGACACCGCGTACAATTGTCGTAGGGTTCTGAGAATTAAATTCTTCATTAATTTCTTCACACTTAGAGTGTTATTCTTCATTGATTGAAGAAAAACGTTTCTTCATGTGTTGCACATCTAAGTCATCAATTTTGCATAAGTGTTAGGATGAGTGTCCTTTTCAAAGAACATTCGAAGATTCTAAGATATTTAGCTCACACCGCAACTTGCTAAATCTCTTCTCATCCAAGGGCTTTGTGAAGATATCGGCTAGCTGTTCTTCAGTCTTCACATGCTCAATAGAAATGTCGCCCTTCAACACATGATCGCGAAGAAAATGATGACGAATCTGAATGTGCTTTGTCTTCGAGTGCTGAACTGGGTTGTGAGCAATCTTGATGGCACTCTCATTGTCACAGAAGAGAGGCACATTCTTCACGTTAACGCCGTAGTCCTTGAGAGTTTGCTTCATCCACAGCAATTGAGCACAGCAAGAACCAGCAGCAATGTACTCAGCTTCAGCAGTAGATAGTGATACACAGTTCTGTTTCTTCAAGGACCAACAGACCAAAGATCGTCCGAGGAAATGATATGTACCAGATGTTGACTTGCGATCCACATGATCACCAGCATAGTCAGAGTCAGAATATCCAACGAGATCAAAAGCCGAGCCCTTGGGGTACCATAATCCTAGTGTTGGTGTGTGAGCTAGATATCGAAGAATATGCTTCACAGCCTTATGGTGTGATTCCTTCGTTGTAGCTTGAAATCGGGCACACATGCAAACACTAAGCATAATATCTGGCCTAGATGCACACAAGTACAATATAGAACCAATCATGGAGCGGTATACCTTTTGATCGAAGTCAATACCATTTTCATCAGTGCACAGATGGCCATTTGTGGGCATATGAATTTTGACGCCTTTGCAATCTTGCATGCCGAATTTCCTCAGTACATCCTTGAGGTATTTCTCCTGAGATATGAATATGCCATTGCGCTATTGACGAATTTGAAGACCTAAGAAGAATTTCAACTCTCCCATCATAGACATTTGATATTCTTCACTCATCATATAGGCAAATTCATCACTATAATGCTGGTCAGTACAGCCAAAAATGATGTCATCAACATATATTTGGCATACAAACAATTCATCATCATATGATTTAGTGAAAAGAGTAGGGTCGAGTGAACCGGATTTGAAGCCTTTCTTCATGAGGAATTCCTTCAAAGTATCATACCATGCCCGAGGGGCCTGCTTGAGGCCATAGAGGGCCTTATTTAGTCCGAAGACTTTGTCAGGATGCTTAGGATCTTCAAAACCTGGGGGTTGAGCAACATATACTTCTTCCTCAAGCTTACCATTGAGGAATGCACTTTTCACATCCATTTGATATAAGGTGATATCATGATGGTTAGCATAAGCAAGTAATATGCAAATAGCTTCAAGTCTAGCAACAGGTGCAAAAGTTTCATCGAAATCAATTCCTTTAACCTGTGTGTAGCCTTGAGCTACTAGTCGTGCCTTATTCCTCACCACAAGGCCATTTTCATCGCGGTAGATCCACTTTGTGCCAATGATGTTGTGTTTGCGAGAATCTGGACGATTGACCAGTTCCCAAACGTTGTTGAGCTCGAACTGATGTAATTCTTCTTGCATGGCCTGAATCCACTCAGGCTCCAGAAATGCTTCATCTACCTTAGTGGGCTCTGAGATAGAGACAAAAGCATAGTGCCCACAAAAGTTAGATAAATGTGAAGCTTTTGAGCGTGTGAGAGGACCTGGTGCTTCAATGTCATCGATGATCTTCTCAACTTGCACTTCTTTTGCAACGCGAGGATGAGTAGGTTGTCGTCGAGGAATTTGATCAGCATTTTCTTTAGCACCATTTTCTTCAGCAATTTCTTCAGGTGCATTAGCTCGACGTTCTTCATGTTCTGGAATGAATTCTTCAGCAGCTTCTTCGGTAGGAATGACATCCTCAGTAGCCTTGAACTTGATAGTTTCCTCAGGTGCTGGTTCATCTATCACAGCGGGTAGGTGATCTCTTTGCGAGCCATTAGTTTCATCGAACCGCACATCTACAGTTTCAACAACCTTGTGAAGAACGGTGTTGAAGACTCTGTAGGTGTGCGAGTCCTTTCCGTAACCAAGCATAAAACCTTCATGTGCTTTCGGTGCAAATTTAGCATTGTGATGAGGATCTCTAATCCAACATTTAGCACCGAAGACTTTGAAATAACTCACATTGGGTTTCTTGTCAGTGAGGAGTTCTTAGGCAGTCTTCTTGAAGAATTTGTGAAGATATACCTTGTTGATAATGTGGCACGCAGTATAAATTGCCTCAATCCAGAAGTGACGAGGCGTCTTGTACTCATCAAGCATAGTGCGAGCCATCTCAACAAGAGTTCTGTTCTTGCGCTCCACGACGCCATTTTGCTGAGGAGTGTAAGGAGGAGATAACTCATGAGTAATACCAAGTTCATCAAGATAGTCATCAAGACCAGAATTCTTGAACTCAGTTCCATTGTCACTTCTGATGTGCTTGATCTTCACACCAAAGTTGGTTGAAGCCCTCGAGGAAAATCGTTTGAAGACTTCCTGCACTTCATGTTTGTAAGTAACAATGTGTACCCATGTGTAACAAGAGTAATCATCAACAATAACAAGCCCATAGAGAGATGCGTCATTTGTGACAGTTGAGTAATGGTTAGGACCAAAGAGGTCCATGTGAAGCAATTCGAATGGTCGAGTAGTGGTCATGATAGTCTTCGCTGGATGCTTAGCCTTGGTCATCTTTCCAGCTTCACAAGCTCCACATAGGTGATCCTTGAGGAATTTGACATTCTCAATGCCAATGACATGCTTCTTCTTCGCAAGCATGTGCAAATTCCTCATGCCTGCATGACCAAGTCGTCGATGCCATAGCCATCCTTCTGAAGCTTTTGCAAGTAGGCACACGGCTGGTTGCGGTCCTGTAGAGAAATCAACAATATACAAGTCTCCTCTCCTAAAGCCTTCGAAGACTTTGGAATTGTCAGCTTCCATAACCACAACACAATGATACTTGCCAAACACAACTACCATATCAGGATCACAAAGCATTGAGACAGACATGAGGTTGTATCCTAAGGACTCGACAAGCATGACTTTGTCCATGTGTCGATCCTTTGTGATCGCAACCTTACCTAGACCCAATACCTGACTTTTGCCTTTGTCAGCGAAGATGATATGCTTCAGATGCGATGGTGATAAGGGAGCATCAATCAATAGATTCTTTTCACCAGTCATGTGATTTGTACATCCACTATCGAGGACCCACTCAGTGGCTTTGGGTTGATCATCCTTGGCACCCTTTGCCATGAAGCAATAGGTGGGAGCGTAGTCATCATTGCCTTCATCAGCCTTGTTGGTGAGGTCATTTTCTTCAGAGTTGAAGATAGACTTGCTGACGAATGCAGTAGCGAGGGCTAGGCTCGCCACACCGGATTCGGAATCCTTAGATGCCTCCTCTTCCTCATTTTCTTCAGATTCAGCCTCAGAGTCCATTTTCTTGCCAATGAATGCCCGAGCCTTCTTGGAGCTACTCTTCTTGTGAGATGAAGACTTGAGGATTTTGATGATGAAGATTTTGAGGATTCTTCTTTTTCTTCGTATCATCAGAACTGTAATCCTTATATTTCTTCTTCTTTGATTCCTTTTCCCACCGAGGACAATCTTGAATGTAGTGTCCTGGTTTCTTGCATTTGTGACAAAGCCTCTTCTTGTAGTCACTGGATGAGGAATCATTGCTCCTTGAGGGTCTTCCAAAGCGACCACGTCTTGAGAGCTTCTAGAATTTCTTCACAAGCAGTGCTAGATCATGGCTCAGTTCTTCAGGATCACCAAGACTGCTTTCAGACTCTTCATCTTCAGACTCAGAAACTGCCTTGGCCTTCAGTGCACGTGATCTGCCATAGCTCTGAAGGAAATATGCCCTAGAGGCAATAATAAAGTATTATTTATTTCCTTATATCATGATAAATGTTTATTATTCATGCTAGAATTATATTAACCGAAAACATAATACATGTGTGAATACATAGACAAACAGAGTGTCACTAGTATGCCTCTACTTGACTAGCTCGTTGATCAAAGATGGTTATGTTTCCTAGCCATAGACATGAGTTGTCATTTGATTAACGGATCACATCATTAGGAGAATGATGTGATTGACTTGACCCATTCCGTTAGCTTAGCACTCGATCGTTTAGTATGTTGCTATTGCTTTCTTCATGACTTATACATGTTCCTATGACTATGAGATTATGCAACTCCCGTTTACCGGAGGAACACTTTGTGTGCTACCAAACGTCACAACGTAACTGGGTGATTATAAAGGTGCTCTACAGGTGTCTCCAAAGGTACTTGTTGGGTTGGCGTATTTCGAGATTAGGATTTGTCACTCTGATTGTCGGAGAGGTATCTCTGGTCCCACTCAGTAATGCACATCACTATAAGCCTTGCAAGCATTGTAACTAATGAGTTAGTTGCGGGATGATGTATTACGGAACGAGTAAAGAGACTTGCCGGTAACGAGATTGAACTAGGTATAGAGATACCGACGATCGAATCTCGGGCAAATAACATACCGATGATAAAGGGAACAACGTATGTTGTTATGCGGTCTGACCGATAAAGATCTTCGTAGAATATGTGGGAACCGATATGAGCATCCAGGTTCCGCTATTGGTTATTGACCGGAGAGGTGTCTCGGTCATGTCTACATAGTTCTCGAACCCGTAGGGTCCGCACGCTTAACGTTACGATGACAGTTATATTATGAGTTTATATGTTTTGATGTACCGAAGGTTGTTCGGAGTCCCGGATATGATCACGGACATGACGAGGAGTCTCGAAATGGTCGAGACATAAAGATTGATATATTGGAAGCCTATGTTTGGACATCAGAAATGTTCCGGGTGAAATCGGGATTTTTCCGGAGTACCGGGAGGTTACCGGAACCCCCCCCCCGGTAACTTAATGGGCCTTATTGGGCCTAGGTGGAAGAGAGGAGAGGAGGCTAGGGCAGGGCCACGCCCCCCTTCCCCCCAGTCCGAATAGGACAAGGAGAAGGGGGCGGCGCCCCCCTTCCTTCCTCCCCTCCACCTCTTCCCCCTTCCACTCCTAGTCCAACATGGAAAGGGGGGAGTCCTACTCCCGGTAGGAGTAGGACTCCTCCTGGCGTGCCTCTACCTCCTAGGCCGGCGGCCTCCCCCTTGCACCTTTATATACGGGGGTAGGGGGCACCTCTTGACACACAATTGATCTACGATCTTTTAGCCGTGGGCGGTGCCCCCCTCCACCATATTACACCTCGATAATATCGTAGCGGTGCTTAGGCGAAACCCTGCGTCGGTAGAACATCATCATCGTCACCACGCCGTCGTGCTGACGAAACTCTCCCTCAACACTCGGCTGGATCGAAGTTCGAGGGACGTCATCGAGCTGAACGTGTGCTGAACTCGGAGGTGCCGTGCGTTCGGTACTTGATCGGTCGGATCGTGAAGACGTACGACTACATCAACCGCGTTGTGTTAACGCTTCCGCTTTCGGTCTACGAGGGTACGTGGACAACACTCTCCCCTCTCGTTGCTATGCATCACCATGATCTTGCGTGTGCGTAGGAATTTTTTTGAAATTACTACGTTCCCCAACAAGCTCGAACCATAGAGATCTCTCTTTTCAGCAAGCTGGAACTCATGAGTGTTTAGCCTTTCGAGGATATCAGCGGGATCAAGTGACTTGTAATCAGCCCGCTCTTGTATCATCAAGGCCAGAGTATCAAATGAGGAATCAAGCGATCTCAGCAGTTTCTTCACCACCTCGTGGTCGGTGATGTCAGTGGCACCAAGTGCTTGAAGCTCATTTGAGATGTCAGTGAGGCGATCGAAGGTTTGTTGAACATTCTCATTGTCGAGTCTTTTGAAGCGGTTGAAGAGATTTCGAAAAACATCAACTCGAGAGTCACGCTGTGTTGAGACTCCTTCATTTACTTTGGACAGCCTATCCCAGATAAGCTTAGTAGTTTCCAAAGCACTCACTCTTCCATACTGTCCTTTGCTCAGATGGCCACATATGATATTCTTCGCTTGAGAATCGAGTTGCTTGAATCTCTTCACATCGGCAGCGTTCAGTGAGGGTGAGACAGAGGGAACACCTTTTTCCACAACATACCAGAGATCGTTATCAATTGCCTCAAGATGCATTCGCATCTTATTCTTCCAGTAGGGGTAGTCCGTCCCATCGGAGGTAGGACACCCAGCAGATACCTTGATCATACCTGCGGTCGACATAACTAAAACTCCAGGCGGTTAAACCAAAATCACACAGAACAAGGGAGTACCTTGCTCTGATACCAATTGAAAGTGCGTTATATCGACTAGAGGGGGTGAATAGGCGTTTTTATAAATTCTTCACTGAGGAATTTGTGGGTGAGGAAATTCCTTAGCGAAGAACTACTTGCAGCGGAATAAGTACTCAAAACTATGCATAGCAGAACACAAGCATAGTCATCATGATGAAATGAAAACAAGCACAGAGTACAGAAAGCGTAAGCACAGGATAACACAGGATGAAGACAAACAGACTGAGGAAATTGAACTGAGAAAATTGAGAAAGTCTTCAGTCAAAGTCTTCAAGCACAGATATGAACAATTGCACAACATAGGAATGAGGAAATGAAAGAGTTGAGGAAATAGAACCAGTTGGCTTGGTGAAGACAATGATTTGGTAGACCAGTTCCAACTGCTGTCTCAGTTGTACGTCTGGTTGGAGCGGCTAGGTATTTAAACCTGACGACACCCAGTCCCGGACACATAGTCCTCACCGTATTCTCCTAGAACTAAGGTCACACACATCTCGTCCAATCACTCGTGGTAAGTCTTCAGGTGACTTCCGAACCTTCACAAACTCGGTCACTCGGCGATCCACAATTTCCTCTTGGATGATCTAGACCATGATGCCTAACCGTCTGGAAGAAGAACAGTCTTCAAAGGTAACAAGCGTCGGATCCACGCAGGATCAATCTCTTCAGTGAAGCTCAATCACTTTGGGTTTGTAGGTGTTTGGGTTTGGGGTTTTTCCTCACTTGATGATTTTCGCTCAAAGTCCTCGGAGGATGGGATGCTCTCAAATGACAAGTGTCAGTTTCTCTCGGAGCAACCAACCAGCTAGTGGTTGTAGGGGGCGGCTATTTATAGCCTAGGGAGCAGCCTGCATGATAAGACATAAATGCCCTTCAATGATATGACCGTTAGGTGGGTAGATATTTTGGGACAGCTGGCGCATAGCACAGCAACGGTCGGAAATTTGAGGTTCAAATTCCTCAGGGCTATCATGTTCCTCACTGTGTAGGCAATCCGCACTGGCGAATTCCTAACTCCTCAGTCAGAACAAATTCCTCAGAGACCAGAAGAACTTCGTCTCTCTCACTGAAGAATATGACTGAACTGTATGAGATTTCCAATGGCTTCACTCGAAGGATTGATAGGTGTAGGATTTTGAGTTGAGCATCACATGGAAATTTTTCCTTAGTATTTCCTCGACCCCCTTTAACAGTACGGTGTTTCCTATGACTCAAGAAAGAGAAAATTAAACTACGAAAACAAAAGTCTTCATGCTTCATATTCCTCAAATGAATACCAAGTCTTCAAGGTCAAACCAATTTCTTCACTTTCAAAGTCTTCAGAAAGTCTTCAGAAATCCAAAGTCTTCAGTCGAAGAACTTCATTTTTAGGGGTCGACTTTCTCTGTAATTATCAAACTCCTCATAGACTTATAGATCTGTGTACACTCACAAACGCATTAGTCCCTTAACCTATAAGTCTTCAATACACCAAAATCACTAAAGGGCACTAGATGCACTTACAATAGAGTAAATTCATTTTTCATTTCGGTACTGGGCATCCCTAATACCTTTGCCTTACTCTCGTGCAATGACAAGTGAATAAACACTCATCGTGAGAATAACACATCTAGCATGGAAAATATTAGCCACCCCTCACCGCTCCGCGAGCGGAACGAACACACAAAAGAGAATTTTATTTTGAAAATAGAGATGGCACATACAAATTTGCTTAGAACGGCAAAAGAATACCGCATATAGGTAGATATAGTGGACTCATGTGGCAAAACTGGTTTAAAGGTTTTTGGATGCACAAGTAGAGATCATACTTAGTGCAAAATGAAGGCTAGCAAAAGATTGAGAAGCGACCAACCAAGAAACGAATAATCTCATAAGCGAACATTAAGCATAATTAACACCGAATAATGCACCGCAAGTAAGATATAATTTCATTGCATAATTATTGACTTTTGTGCTTGCATAGGGAATCACAAAGCTTAACACCAATATTCTTACTAAAGCATAATTACTCATCAACATAACTCACATATCACATCATCATATTTCAAAACTATTACTAAGAATTAGGTTTATTTTGTCCAATGATCTTCATGAAAGTTTTTATTATATCCTTCTTGCATAACTATCACTTTGGAACTAATTTTCATATGTTGCTTTTGATAAGCTCAAACAAATATAAGTGAAGATCATGAGCATGATTTTTCTTTCTCTCAAATTAATTTAAGTGAAGCAAGAAAGAATTTCTTGAAAGAAATTTACTAACTCTCAAATAAATCTAAGTTAAGCAAGTGAGCATTTCTTCAAAAATACTAAAGCACACCATGCTCAAAAAGATATAAGTGAAGCACTAGAGCAAGTCCATAGCTCATAAAAGATTTAAGTGAAGCATAGATAGCAATTCTAACAAATGATGACATAATTTTGGCTCTCTCAAATAGGTGTGTCCAGCAAGGAATCAAGACTTAAAACACAAAATAAAACAAGCAAAGACTGGTATCATAGCAAAACACATAGTATGTGACGAATAAAAATATAGCTTCGAGTAAAATACCGATGGTCGTTAGAAGAAAGAGGGGATGCCACTTGGGGCATCCCCAAGCTTAGTTGCTTGCTCATTTTTGGATAATAGCTTGGGATGCCGGGGCATCCCCAAGCTTAGGCTCTCCTTACTCCTTATTCCTTCATCTATCGTAATATAACGCAAAATTTGAAAACTTCAATCACACAAAACTCAACAAAACCTTCGTGAGATCCGTTAGTGTAATAAAAATAAATTACTACTATAAGTATTGTATCAAACCAATTCATATTTTATTCTTGCATTATATCTACTCTATTCGAACTTTTCTATGGCAAAAACTCATCAAATAAAACCATAGAGCCATCAAAATAAGCACACAACGCAAAGAAAACAGAATCTGTCAAAACAGAACAGTTTGTAGCAATCTGATTTGTTCGAATACTTCTGGAACTCCAAAATTCTGAAAAATTAGGATGACCTGGGTAATATGTATATTAATCTACTACAAAAAATGGTATTATATCACGCTCTGGTTAAAAATAAGAATTGTTTTCGTGAGCGCAAAAGTTTCTGTTTTCAGCAGGATCAAACAACTATCACCCAAGAAGATCCTAAAGGCTTTACTTGGCACAAACACTAATTAAAACAAAAAACACAATCATAACAGTAGCATAATTCTGAAAACACTCAAGTACATAAAATAAAAAGCAAAAATAAATTTTATTCATTGGGTTGCCTCCCAACAAGTGCTATAGTTTTACGCCCTTAGTTAGGCATAAAGCGAGGATCTAAGTTTTGTCATCTTTGGTTCGAGATCCATAAGATTCCCTCATGATTGATTCATAGGGTGGCCTAATTCTTGTTCTAGGGAAGTGTTCCATACCTTTCCTCAAAGGAAATTGGAACTTAATATTTCCTTCTTTCATATCAATCACGGCACCAATAGTGCGTAAAAACGGTATACCAAGAATTATTGGACAAGACGGATTGCAATCAATATCAAGAACAATAAAATCTATGGGCACATAATTCATATTTGCAAGAATAAGAACATCATTAATTCTTCCCATAGGCTTTTTAATAGTAGAATCCGCCAAGTGCAAATTTAAAGAGCATTCTTCAAGATCGGTAAGACCAAGCACATTACATAAAGATTCGTAATTGTAGAACCACTAGCACCCAAGTCACACAAAGCAAAACACTCATAATTTTTAATCTTGACTTTGATAGTAGGTTCCCATTCATCATGCAATTTTCTAGGAATTGATACTTCTAATTCAAATTTTTCTTCAAAAGCTTTCATCATAGCATCAACAATATGTTTAGTAAAAGCTTTATTTTGTTCATAAGCATGGGGTGAATTTATCATGGATTGCAACAAAGAAATACATTCAATCAAAGAGCAACTATCATAATTAAAGTCTTTGTAATCCAAAAGAGTGGGCACATCACTAGCTAAAGTTTTGACCTCTTCAAACCCACTTTTATCAATTTTCACAACATGATTTTCACCCTTCGAATTATCGGGACGCCTTGTAGCTAAAGTCAACTCTTCTCCAATCCCTTCTTCATCAATCGTAACTTTACTAAACAAGGAATCAATTAGAAGAAACACCAATCATTTTAATATCTTCATCACTTTTGCGAAAGTAATCACTAGAAAATGCTTTTTCTCAAAATTTTCTTTTAGCTCTAAGCATAGCGGTTCTTTTCTTACTTTCATCCATAGAAACATAAAGAGATTTAATTGATTCATCAACCTTAGTCACAAAAAATTTCATCTTGAGATTTTCCACATCATGAGAAATTCTATCAACACTTCTAGACAAATCATCAATCTTACTCAACTTTTCTTCTATGGAAGGGTTGAAAACTTTTTGCGTGTTGATAAATTATTTAATATTATTCTCAAGATCAGAGGTGTTCCTATTATTATTATAAGATTGATTTCCATAGGAATTACCATAATTATTAGAGGAATTACTACAAAAAGGCCTAGGATTAAAATTACCTCTATAAGCATTGTTATTGAAATTATTTCGAGAGATAAAATTCACATCTATGGCATCACTATTTTGCTCAATCAAAGTAGACAAAGGCATATCATTAAAATCAATAGGAGCACTTTTACTAGCAACCAATTTCATAAGAGCATCAACTTTTTCACTCAAAGAAGAAATTTCTTCAACCGAATTAACTTTTTTACTAGTAGGAGCTCTTTCGGTATGCCCTTGCGAATAATTTGCCATGATATTATCAAGCAATTTGGTGGCTTCACCCAAATTAATTTCCATAAAAGTATCACCAGTGGCGGAATCTAAAAGATTACGAGAAACAAAATTCAATCCCGCATAAAACTTTTGTATGATCATCCAAAGATTTAACCCATCAGTTGGGCAATTCCTTAGCCTCAATTTCATCCTTTCCCAAGATTGTGCAACATGCTCATGTTCCAGTTGCTTGAATTCCATGATCTGGGTTCTAAGGGAAATAATTTTTGCGGGCGAAAAATACTTAGTGATAAAAGCATCTTTGCACTTATTCGAAGAATCGATACTATTGCGAGGCAAAGAAGAGAACCAATTTTTTGCAGAATCGTGCAAAGAAAATGGAAATATTTTCATCTTCACCACATCATTGTGCACATCTTTTTTATTTTGCATTAACATAATTCCACGAATATTAAGATGGGATGCGGCATCCTCATTAGGAGTACCGGAAAATTGATCTTTCATAACAAGATTCAGCAAAGCAATATTAATACCACAAGACTCCGCACTAGTGGCGGGAGGAGCAATCGGAGTGCTGATAAAATCATTGTTGTTGGTATTCGAGAAATCACATAACTTGGTGTTCTCTTGAGTCATGATGACTACTAAACAAGATTGCACTCAAAAACAGATCCGGCAAGAAAACAACGAACGGAAAAGAGGGGCGAATAAAACGGCAAATTTTTGTGAAGTGGGGGAGAGGAAAACGAGAGGCAAATGGCAAATAATGTAAATCGCGAGGAGATGAGATTTGTGATTAGGAACCTGGTATATGTTGAAGATCCTCCCCGGCAACGGCGCCAGAAATTCCTTTTGGTGTCTGCTAGGACTACATCGGTATTTCCCCAAAGAGGAAGGGATGATGCAGCACAGCAGCGGTAGGTATTTCCCGTAGTGATGAAACCAAGGTTATCGAACCAGTAGGAGAACCAAGCAACACAACATAAACAGCACCTGCACACAAGTAACAACTACTCGCAACCCGGCGTGTTAAAGGGGTTGTCAATCTCTTTCGGGTAACGGCGCCAGAAATTGGCAAACGGACGTGAGATAAATTCTACTCCCTCTGTCCCATAATGTAAGACGTTTTTTCACACTACACTAGTGTCAAAAAACGTGTTACATTATGGGACGGAGGGAGTAGTAGATTGATAGATCGAACGCCAAATAAAATAAATAAATAAGAATAAAATGCAGCGAGGTATTTTTGTATTTTTGGTTTAATAGATCTGAAAATAAATGCAAAGGAAAAATAGATCGCAAAGGCAAATAGATGAGAAAGAGACCCGGGGGTCGTAGGTTTCACTAGTGGGTTCTCTCGAGAAAAATAGCAAACGGTGGGTGAACAAATTACTGTTGGGCAATTGATAGAACTTCAAAAAATCACGACGATATCCAGGAAATGGTCATTATATAGGCATCACGTCCAAGATTAGTAGACCGACACCTGCCTGCATCTACTACTATTACTCGACCGCTATCCAGCATACATCTAGTGTATTAAGTTCATGGAAAAACGAAGCAATGCAATAAGAATGATGACATGATGTAGACAAGATCTATCTATGTAGAGATAGACCCCATCGTTTTATCCTTAGTAGCAACGATACATACGTGTCGGTTCCCCTTCTGTCACTGGGGTCAAGCGCTGTAAGATCGAACCCACTACAAAGCACCTCTTCCCATTGCAAGATAATAGATCAAGTTGGCCAAACAAAACCCAAATATCGGAGAAGAAATACGAGGCTATAAGAGATCATGCATAAAGAGATCAAAGAAACTCAAATACTTTCATGGATATAAAAAGATATAACTGATCATAAACTCAAAGTTCATCAGATCCCAACAAACACACCACAAAAAAGAGTTGCATCATATGGATCTCCAAGAGACCATTGTATTGAGAATTCAGCGAGAGAGAGGAAACCATCTAGCTACTAACTACGGACCTGAAGGTCAACAAAGAACTACTCACGCATCATCGGAGAGGCACCAATGGAGGTGGTGAACCCCATCCGTGATGGTGTCTAGATTGGATCTGGTGGTTCTGGACTCTGCGGCGGCTGGTATTGATTTTCATCGACTCTTCTAGGGTTTTGGGAATATTGGGGTATTTATAGAGCAAAGAGGCGGTCCGGGGGGCACCCGAGGTGGGCACAACCCACTAGGGCGCGCTTGGGCCTCCTGGCGCGCCCTGGTGGGTTGTGCTCTCCTCGGAGCACCCCCAGGCGCTGCCAGGGCCCATTAGGTGTCTTCTGGTCCATAAAAAATCTCCATGAAGTTTCATTGCATTTGGACTCCTTCTGATATTGATTTCCTGCGATGTAAAAAACATGCAGAAAACAGCAATTGACACTTGGCACTATGTCAATAGGTTAGTACCAAAAAATGATATAAATTGGCTATAAAATGATTATAAACATCCAAGATTGATAATACAATAGCATGGAACAATAAAAATTATAGATACGTTGGAGACGTATCATATAACAATCCCTCAACGTGCAACAAAGAGTCACTCCAAAGTCACTAATAGCGGAGAACAAACGAAGAGATTATTGTGGGGTACGAAACCACCTCAAAGTTATTCTTTCTGATCAATCTATTGGGCTATTCCTATAAGTGTCACAAACAACCCTAGAGTTCGTACTAAAATAACACCTTAAGACACACATCAATCAAAATCCTAATGTCACCTAGATACTCCAATGTCACCACAAGTATCCGCGGGTTTGATTATACGATATGCATCACACAATCTCAGATTCACCTATTCAAACCAACACAAAGAACTTCAAAGAGTGCCCCAAAGTTTCTACTAGAGAGTCAAGACGAAAACGTGTGCCAACCCCTATGCATAAGTTCACAAGGTCACAGAACCCGCAAGTTGATCACCAAAACATACATCAAGTAGATAACGTGAATATCCAATTGTCACCACAGATAAGCACATGCAAGACATACATCAAGTGTTCTCAAATCCTTAAAGACTCAATCCGATAAGATAACTTCAAAGGGAAAACTCAATCCATTACAAGAAGGTAGAGGGGGAGAAACATCATAAGATCCAACTAGAATAGCAAAGCTCGCGGTACATCCAGATCGTGCCAAATCAAGAATGCACGCACGAGAGAGAGAGAGATCAAACACATAGCTACTGGTACAGACACTCAGCCCTGAGGGTGAACTACTCCCTCCTCGTCATGGAGAGCACCGGGATGATGAAGATGGCCACCGGTGATGATTTCCCCCTCCGGCAGAGTGCCGGAACTGGGTCCCGATTGGTTTTTGGTGCCTACAGAGGCTTGCGGCGGCGGAACTCCCGATCTGTAAAACTCAAAAACAAGGATAAAACAGAAACTGGCATTGGGCTCTAAGTTAATAGGTTAGTCCCAAAAATCATATAAAATAACATATAAATGCATATAAACATCCAAGATAGATAATATAATAGCATGGAACAATCAAAAATTGTAGATACATTGGAGACGTATCAGTCGCTGCTTGAACTTTGCAGGTGCTCTGCTTTTATGTTTTGCGGTCTCAGAAAGGGCTAGCGGGATACCACTACTGTCATATTATATCATTGTTGTTTTGACAAGGTGTTGTCATTTTGAGATATCTTATTATTGCTTGCTAGTTGATTATGCCATTGATATGAGTTAATATAAATTTTAAGAGTTATTGTTGACATGGTTAGTTCTAATCTTTCCTGAAAACCTGGGTGCTACTTAAGCTTATTTATGTAAATAAGAGCAAAAGAGTTCGTAAAAGTTTTTCTTTTTCACTTTCAGTTTATCAACTGAATTGCTTGAGGACAAGCAAAGGTTTAAGCTTGGGGAGTTGATACATCTCCGTCGTATCTACTTTTCCTAACGCTTTTTCTCTTGTTTTGGTATCTAATTTGCATGATTTGAATGAAACTAACCCGGACTAACGCTGTTTTCAGCAGAACTACCATGGTATTGTTTTTGTGCAGAAATAAAATTTCTCGGATTGGAACGAAACTTTTTGGAGAATTTTTATACAATAAAAGAAAAATACTGGAGCCAAGAACCACCGGAGGGGGGTCCCTGGGGGAGCACAACCCACCAAGGCGCAACCCCCTCCTGGCGCGCCCAGGTGGGTTGTGCCCACCTGGTGTCCCCGCAGACCCTGATTCCAACTCTGTTAAATCCTATTTTTGGAGAAAAAATCAGGGAGAAAGAATTATCACGTTTCATAAGACGGAGCTACCGCCACCTCCTGTTATTCATCGAGAGGCCAAATCCGGAGTCCGTTTGGGGCTCCGGAGAGGGGGATCTTTGATCTTCATCATCACCAACCCTTCTCCATCGCCAATTCTACGATGCTCCCCATCGGGAGTGAGTAATTCCTTCGTAGGCTTGCTGGTCGATGAGGGAGTTGGATGAGATTCATCATGTAATCGAGTTAGTTTTGTTAGGGCTTGATCCCTAGTATCCATTATGTTCTGAGATTGATGTTGCTATGACTTTGCCATGCTTAATGATTGTCACTTTGGGCCCGGGTGTCATGATCTCAGATCTGAACCATTTATGTTTTCACCATTATATCTATGTTCTAGATCTGATCTTGCAAGTTATATGCACCTGCTACGTGTTATGATCCGCAAACCCCAGAGTGACAGTATTCGGGATACTTTCCGGTTATGCCCGTAGTTTGAGGAGTTCATGTATTCACTATGTGTTAATGCTTTGTTTCGGTTCTCCATTAAAAGGAGGCCTTAATATCCCTTAGTTTCCGTATGGACCCCGCTGCCACGGGAGGGTAGGACAAAAGATGTCATGCATGTTCTTTCTATAGGCACGTATGACTACTTACGGAATACATGCATGCATTATATTTATGAACTAGAACTAGTTTTGCATCGCCCTAGGTTATGACTATTATATGATGAATATCATCCAACGAATTCACCGATCAAATGCCTACAAGTTTTTCACATATTGTTGTTGTTAAGTTACTATTGCCATTGCTACTATCACAACTGCTACAATATCATTGCTATCACTGTTACCGTTACTATTATTGTTACCACTGCTATCATATTATTGTGCTACTGATCATATTGTTGCAGATAATTAATCTCCATGTGTGGTTGAATTGACAACTCAGCTGCTAATACTTGCAAATATTCTTTGGCTCCCCTTGTGTCGAATCAATAAATTTGGGTTGAATACTCTACCCTCGAAAACTGTTGCGACCCCTATACTTGTGGGTTATCAAGAAGCTTCTTACATATTGGGCATCAAGATCTATAGGGATAGATCAAGACGCTTAATAGGACTTTCACAAAGCACATACCTTGACAAAGAATGGACCAGTCAAAGAAAGGGTTCTTGCATGTGTTGCAACGTGTGAAATTGAGTCAGACTCAAAGTCCAACCACGGTAGAAGATAGAGAGAGAATGAAAGTCATTCCTTATGCCTCATCCATAGGTTCTGTAGGGTATGCCATGCTGTGTACCAGACCTGATGTGTGCGTTTCCATAAGTTTGGCAAAGAGGTACCAAAGTAATCCAGGACTGGATCACTGGATAGTGGTCAATAATATCCTGAAGTACCTAAAAAGGACCAAGGATATGTTTCTCTTTTATGGAGTTGACGAAGAGCTCGTCGTAAAGGGTTACGTCGATGCCAGCTTCGACACAGATCCGGATGACTCGAAGTCACAAATCGGATACATATTTATATTGAATGGTGGAGCTATCAGTTTGTGCAGTTCTAAGCAGGGCGTCTTGGCGGGATCTACATGTATAGCGGAGTACAAAGCGGCTTCGGAAGCAGCATGAAGGAGTCTGGATGAAGGAGTTCATATCCGATCTGGGTGTAATATCAAGTGCGTCGGTTCCAATGACAATCTTTTGTGACAATACGGGAGCAATTGCCTTAGCCAAGGAGTCCAGGTTTCACAAGAGAACCAAACACATCCAGCGACGCTTCAACTGCATTCATGAAAAAGTCAAGGATGGAGACATAGAGATTTGCAAAATACGGATCTGAATGTGGCAGACCCGTCTAAACCTCTTCCACGGGCAAAACATGATCAGCACCAAAACTCCATGGGTGTTAGATTCATTACTATGTAATCTAGATTATTGACTCTAGTGCAAGTGGGAGACTGTTGGAGATATGCCCTAGAGGTACTAATAAAGTGGTTATTATTATATTTCCTTAATCATGATAATGGTTTATTATTCATGTATAATTGTATTGATCGGAAACTTAAATACATGTGTGAATACATAAACAAATACTAAGTCCCTAGTAAGCCTCTACTAGACTAGCTCATTGATCAAAAGATGGTTAAGGTTTCCTGACCATATATACACATGTGTTGTCTCTTGATAACGGGATCACGTCACTGGGAGAATGATGTGATGGACAAGACCCATCCATTAGCATAGCATATGATCGTTCAGTTTATTGCTACTGCTTTCTTAATGTCAAATACATATTCCTTCGACCATGAGATCATGCAACTCCCGGATACCGGAGCAATACCTTGTGTTCTATCAAACGTCACTTCATAACTGGGTGATCATAAAGGTGCTCTATAAGTATCTCTGAAGGTGTCTGTTGAGTTGGCGTGAATCGAGATTGGGATTTGTCACTCCGTATGACGGAGATGTATCTCTGGGCCCTCTCGGTAATACAGCCTCACAAGAAGCTTGCAAGCAAGTGACTAAAAGAGTTAGTTACAAGATGATGTATTATGGAACGAGTAATGAGGGTTGCCGGTAATGAGACTGAACTAGGTATAGAGATACCGACGATCGAACCTCAGGCAAGTAACATACCGATAGACAAACGGAACTACGTATGTTTTCATAAAGGTTTGATCGATAAAGATATTCGTAGAATATGTAGGAACCAATATGGGCATCTAGGTCCTTCTATTGGTTATTGACCGGAGAAGCGTCTCGGTCATGTCTACATCATTCTCGAACCCGCAGGGTCCTCACGCTTAACGTTCGTTGATGATATGGTATATATAAGTTATGTATGTTGGTGACCGAATGTTGTTCGGAGTCCCGGATGAGATCATGGACATGATGAGGAGCTCCGGAATGGTCCGGAGGTAAAGATTGATATATAGAATGAAGGTATCCAGGTTTCGGAAAGGTTTCAGAATGCACCGGATTACCAATGGAGGCTGGAAGGGGTTCCGGGAGGCCACCGGTAGGTTATACCTACCTGGTGGGACTCATGGGACAAGGAGGGAGGCGCACCAGCCCACAAGGGGCTGAGCCTGCTCCACCTCCCCTGCCCGCGCGCAAAAGGAAGGAGGAGGCGCCCTAGGGCAGCTGCCCCCGGCCCTTTCCTTCCCACACACACCTAATATGGAAGGGGCGCCTAGGCATGGAACTGGGCATCCCGATTACCAGCCACTTTCTCATGAATGACAAGTGAATCAACACTCATCGTGAGAATAACCCACCTAGCATGGAAGATACTGACATCCCCCAGTCGCTACATGAGCGATTCGGGCATACAAAACAGATTATCATTTGAAGGTTTAGAGCTTGGCACATGCAAATTTACTTGGAACAGTAGGTAAATACCGCATATAGGTAGGTATGGTGGAATCGTCTGGAAAAACGTTGGGATTAAGGAACTGGATGCATAAGCAGTAATTCCGCTTAGTACAAGTGAAGGCTAGCAAAAAGATTGGGGAGCAACCAACTAGAGAGCAACAACGGTCATAAACATACATTGAGGTTAACCAACATTGAGTGCAACCTTGAGTAGGATATAAATCACCATGAACATAAATATTGTGGAGGCTATGTTGTTTTTTATTCAATTACATGTGTGAACATGTGCCAAGTCAAGCCACTTGAATCATTCAGATGAGGATACCATCCTATCATACTACATCATAACTATTTTAATAGCATGTTGGCAGGCAAGATAAACCATTATCCACTGCTAGCTAATTAAGCATGGCATGAGTAAGTATAATCTCGAGTTGTCATTGCAAACATGTTTCATTCATAATGGGCTGAATGAGGAAAGATGAGCTATTCATATTTACAAAAACAAAACAGGTCGAGTTCATACCAGCTTTTCTCCATCTTAATCATCTCATCAAATATCTTCATTATTGCCTTTCACTTGCACGATCGAACGGTGTGGATAATAATAAGAGTGCACGTGCATTGGACTAAGCTGGAATCTGGAAGCATTTATTCAAAGAGAAGACAAGGTAATATGGGCTCTTTGTTAGATCAACAATAATGCATATGAGAGCCACTCAACATTTTCATCGTGGTCTTCTCCTTACGACCCAAAGAAAAAGAAAAGAATTTCAAAGAAACACACTGAAATATTTTTGGAGTTTTTGTTTTTCTGAAGAAGGAAAATTAACAAAAGAAAAAAATGAGAAAAACTATTTACATGGGAAAGCTCCCAACAAGTAAAAGAAGAACGAGAAATCTTTTCGGGTTTTCTTTTAATACTACAACTAATTAAACTAGAAAGAAAACTAAAAAGAAGCGAGAAATATTTTTGGATTTTATCAAAGTTTTTCAAACACACAAGAAGAAAGCAAGAAAAATAAACTAATATGGATTATACAATGAAAAGGGTGAACATCGACAACTGGAACGAAAGTGTGAACATGAATGCAATGTCGGTGAGAGATACGTACTCCCCCAAGCTTAGGCTTTTGGCCTAAGTTGGTCTATGGCCACGGCTCGAAATAACCCTCTCTTGGATACTGCGGAGGGTCCTGAGGGTTCCACTGGTTGGCGAGCTCTTGTGGCTCCCACTGATAAACAGGCTCTTGGTACAGAGTAGGTGTTGGTGCTGGCTCAGGTACTAGGGGGTTGCGTCAGCTCCCAGTACGCATAAATGTCCTCAGGCATAATAGTGTACCTGCCTGAACGAATATCGAACAAAGAGGGTGCAGGAAAAGTAATAATCTCACAAGTACCCTGACTGAATACCAAGTTGTACCGGAGTCGCTTATGCTTATCAATGTTAATAAAATTGTGTGCTACCATGCTAGCATAATCTAAATATTTAGTGGGTAGCAACATCTCTTCCTTCTCATCATGCTTAATAGTTAACTCAAAATATTTAGCAAGGCGGGAGGCATAGACACCTCCAAAAATACTATCGTTCGTATTGTTTGTGTTTAACCGCCGAGCAACTATAGCACCCAAACTAAAAGTTCTATCACAATATAAAGCATCGAGCAAAGTAGAAAGGTCAAGGGAACTAAGGCCTCTACTCTCCCCACGACCAATCAAACATCCCCCAACAAATAATGAGTAATAACGCAAAACGGGAAAAATGTAAACTAGCCACTCTCGCTTCAGACACTCCTCTCTCTTCCCCCACAGTAGTTTCAGAAATAAAGTCCTCCATGTCTCTAGGACGTGGCTCCCTAATATTGCCCTCATAAGGTATTTTGCAAACATTGCAAAAATCATATAATGTCATTTCCTTAGGCTCATCATAATACAAGTGGAACTCTACCATGGGTGGATCCTTCCTAGAATAGAAGTGAAAATTTTGCACGAAGGTATTAGTGAGTAGGAGGTATTCATCACACTTATCTTGGAGGAAGGGAATGAGGCCTACATTGTCCACCAAATAATAGAAATCATCATAAATTCCCGCCTCCCTCAAGAATGTATCACTTGGCCATTCACACGGCCGAACCTCTGCCGCACGCGGAAGGTTGTACTTGGGCTTCTCCACTGGAGTGTCCTCCGAAGTTTCCTCCAAATTACGGCTTGATGAGCCCCTTAACCACCTCCTCATGGTTTTTCTTTTCTCTGAAAATTTCTGAAATTTTTAATGACTCAAAATAGAAGTGAACCAAACTCAACAAGATTGATAGGAACTACTACCACAAGTGTCTAGAGGCTATATCATGCAACAAAACTACTTTGAACCATATAAATTTGACATGCAAGCTCAAGAACATGGTCACCACAGGAGCAAAAAATTGCAATATATAAAGCACTAGAACAAAAACTAATAGGACCATTGAGGAGTCACATACCGAAGAACAATCCCCCAAAACAATTTCAGAAACGGAGTTCTGGGCAAGGAGATCAAAAATGGCAGCAAGATGAGCAAGAACACGAGTTTGAGCAATGGTGTCATTTTTTCTGGAGGAAGACGAAGTGGATGGGTGGCTGGAATAAGTGAGGGGCCCCACGTGGGCCCCACAAGCCTTGTAGGCGCGCCCTGTGCGCTTGTGGCCCACAGGTGCACCCCCCTAAGGTGTGTTCAGCGCCAAAAATTCTTAAATATTGCATAAAAATCATACTGAATTTTCAGGGCATTTGGAGAACTTTTATTTCCTGGTCATTTTTATTGCATGGATAATTCAGAAAATAGTAAAATAATAGTATTTCTACTTTATTAATTCTAAATAATAGAAAGTAAAAAGTGGGTACAGAAGGTTGTGTTTACTAAATTCATCCATCACATGCCCGTCAAAAGGAATCCATTAATAAGGTTGATCAAGTCTTATTAACAAACTTCTTCCGAATGACATGGAACCGGAGAATCTTCGTATAACACTAGGTTACCTCAACAGAGATATGCATGTCCCCAACAATAAGAATATCATATTTCTTTTTGACAGTAGGAATAGTGAGTTCAAAACCACCAATAGCAATAGTTGAGATTTTTCCAATAGAATTGATGTTGTTCACTTGAGGTTGTTTCTTCGGAAAGTGTACCGTATGCTCATTACCATTAACATGAAAAGTGACATTGCCTTTATTGCAATCAATAATAGCCCCTGCAGTATTCAAAAAGGGTCTGCCAAGGATGATCAACATATTGTCATCCTCGGGTATATCAAGAATAACAAAGTCCGTTAAAATAGTAACATTTGCAACTACGGCAGGCACATCCTCACAAATCCGATGGGATAGCAGTTGATTTATTGGCCATTTGCAAAGAGATTTCAGTGGGTGTCAACTTATTCAAATCAAGTCTTCGATACAAAGAGAAAGGCATAACACTAACACCGGATCCTAGATCACATAAAGCAGTTTTAACATAGTTTCTTTTAATGGAGCATGGTATAGTTGGTATTCCTGGATCTCCTAGTTCTTTGGTATTCCACCCTTAAATGTATAATTAGCAAGCATGGTGGAAATTTTAGCTTTCGATATCTTTCTTTTATTTGTAACAATTTCTTTCATACACTTAGCATAAGGAGACATTTTCAGAATATTAGTCAAACACAAATGCAAAAAGACAGGTCTAAGCATTTCAACACAGCGCTCAAATTCCTCATCATCCTTTTTCTTGGATGGATTAGGAGGAAAAGGCATGGGTTTCTGAACCCATTGTTCTCTTTCTTTACCATGTTTCCCAGCAATGAAGTCTCTTATCATATCTTTTATTCTTAGGCTGTGGGTTATCAAGATCAACAGCAGGTTCTATCTCCACATCATTATCATTACTAGGTTGAGCATCAACATGAACATCATCATTAACATTATTACTAGGCTCATGTTCATCACCAGATTGTGTCTCAGCATCAGAAATAGAAATACCATTTTTATTCTCAGGTGGGTCTACAGTAGGTTCACTAGAAGCATGCAAAGTCCTATCTTTTTCTTTTTCTTTTTATTATTAGAAGGACTAGGTGCATCAGTATTAATGCTCTGAGACTCTTGCTCAACTCTCTTAGGATGGCCTTCAGGATACAAAGGTTCCTGAGTCATTTTACCACCTCTAGTCATTACTCTAACATCATGATCATTCATCTTATTATTCATCTCATTAGGCAAATCATTTTGTGCCTTGAGAACTTGTTCTACTTGGGTTTGTACCATAGAAACTTGTTTACTAAAAATCTTGAGATCATTAACAGTTCTAAACATATAATCACCCAAGCGTTCAAGCATAAAAGCATTTCGTTTCAATTGTCTACTAACATATGCATTGAAGTTTTCTTGTTTAATAATAAAGTCATGAAATTCATCCAACCATTGACTAGCAGATTTATTATAAGGAATATCACCTTCATCAAATCTATAGAGAGAATTTACCTCTACAACCTATGTCAGGGTATTAAGACCATATATTTCTTCAATAGGTGGTAAATTCTTAACATCTTCAGCTTAATACCTTTTTCTTTCATAGATTTCTTTGCCTCTTGCATATCTTCGGGGCTAAGAAATAAAATACCCCTCTTCTTCAGAGTTGGCTTAGGCGTTGGTTCGGGAAGAGTCCAATCATTATCATTAATCAATATTAAATTCAATAGTTCTTCAACTTATTCAACAGTTTGTTCCCTGAAAACACAACTATCTAGGTGGTCCCTAGAAGCATCGGTTAGTCCATTATAAAAGATATCAAGTATTTTATTTTTCTTGAGAGCATGATCAGGCAAAGCATTAAGTAATTGGAGAAGCCTCCCCAAGCTTGTGGGAGACTCTCTTCTTCAATTTGCATAAAGTTAAATATTTCCTTTAAAGCAGCTTGTTTCTTATAAGCAGGAAAATATTTTTCAGGGAAGTAGTAAATCATATCCTGGGGACTACGCACACAACCAGGAGCAAGAGAATTAAACCATATATTAGAATCACCCTCTAATGAGGAAGGAAACAACTTAAGAATATAGTAATAGCAATTTTTTTCCTGAGTAGCAAATAGGGTGGCTATGTCATTCAATTTAGTAAGATGTGCCACAACAGTTCCTGTTTCATAACCATGGAAAGGATCAGATTCAACCAAAGTAATTAACTCAGGATTGACAAAGAATTCGTAATCCTTATTAGTAACAAAGATAGGTGAAGTAGCAAACTTAGGATCATATTGCATTCTAGCATTCAGAGATTTTTCTTTCAACTTGACTAGTAGTTTCTTAAGATCCTCTCTATCTTTACAAGAAAGAAAGTCCCTGGCTACCTCTCCATCCATAACATAACCCTCAGGTATATCAGGAAATTCATATCTAGGAGTGCTAGGTTTAATAGGTGTTTCAAGGTGTTCAGTTCCAATAATTTCATCAATTTCAGAAATATCATCAGTTTCAGCATTCTCAATATCTTTAGCTCTAGCAAGTTCTTCATCAAGAAATTCACCCAATAGCATAGTCTTATCAAGCAAAGTACTAGTATCATCATAAGCATTATTCATAGCAGAAGTAGCAGCATCAATAACTTGTGTCATATCATAATTAATAGCAGGTGCAGGTGTCGCATGTTTACTCAAAATAGAAGGTGAATCAAGTGCGGAGCTAGATGGCAGTTCCTTACCTCCCCTCGTAGTAGAGGGGAAAATCTTGGTTATGGTATCTTTCAGATCCTCATAGTGATCAACAGATATAAATCCCAAGTGACTTGGCAAATAGAGCTATGCTCCTCGGCAACGGCGCCAGAAAAAGGTCTCGATAACCCACAAGTATAGGGGATCACAACAGTTTTCGAGGGTAGAGTATTCAACCCAAATTTATTGATTCGACACAAGGGAGCCAAAGAATATTCTCAAGTATTAGCAGCTGAGTTGTCAATTCAACCACACTGTAAGACATAATATCTGCAGCAAAGTACTATGGAAATAATGGTAACAGTGGCAATAGTAACAGTAGCAGTTTGTAGTGATTGTAACAGCAGTAGCAACGAAAGTAACTTAGCAAAGATCAATATGTGAAAAGCTCGTATACATTGGATCGGCAATGATAATTGTGTTGCATGATATTCATCATGTAGCAGTAATAACCTAGGGTGACACAGAACTAGCTCCAATTCATCAATATAATGTAGGCATGTATTCCGTATATAGTCATACATGCTTATGGAAAAACTCTTGCATGACATCTTTTGTCCTACCCTCCCATGGCAGCGGGGTCCTAATGGAAACTAAGGTATATTAAGGCCTCCTTTTAATAGAGAACCGAAACAAAGCATTAGCACTTAGTGAATACATGAACTCCTCAAACTACGGTAATCACCGGAGAGAATCCCAATTATTGTCACCTTGGGGTATGCGGATCATAACTCGTAATAGGTGTCTACATTGCAAGATAGGATCAAGAACACATATAGTCATATATAATCATGAATACATAATAGGTTCAGATCTGAAATCATGGCACTCGGGCCCTAGTGACAAACATTAAGCATAGCAAAGTCATAGCAGCATCAATCTAAGAACATAGTGGATACTAGGGATCAAACCCTAACAAAACTAACTCGATTACATGATAAATCTCATCCAACCCATCACCGTCCAGAAAGCCTACGAAGGAATTACTCACTCCCGGCGGTGAGCATCATGAAGTTGGCGATGGAGGAAGGTTGGTGATGATGATGGCGATGGATTCCCCTCTCTGGAGCCCCGAACGGACTCCAGAACAGCCCTCCCATTGAAGAACGAGAGGTGGTGGCGGCTCCATATCGTAAAACGCGATGAATCCTTCTCTCTAAATTTTTCTCCGTGAATAGGTACTTATAGAGTTGGAGTTAGGGTTGTAGACGCTCCAGGGGGCCCACAAGCCTAGGAGGCGCGCTCTGGGGGTTGGCGCGCCCCCAGGGCTTGTGGCCTCTAGGTGGCCCCCCTCTGGTATTGATACGTCTCCAATGTATCTATAATTTTTGATTGTTCCATGCTGTTATATTATCAATCTTGGATGTTTTATAATCATTTTATAGTTATTTTATATCATTTTTTGGTACTAATCTATTGACATAGTGCCAAGTGTCAATTGCTATTTTCTGCATGTTTTTTACATCGCATGAAATCAATATCCGACGGAGTCCAAATGCAACGAAACTTCATGGAGATTTTTTTATGGACCAGAAGACACCTAATGGGCCCTGGCTGTGCCTGGGGGTGCTCCGAGGAGAGCACAACCCACCAGGGCGCGCGAGGAGGCCCAGGCACGCCCTGGTGGGTTGTGTCCACCTCGGGTGCCCCCCGGACCGCCTCTTTGCTCTATAAATACCCCAATATCCCCAAAACCCTAGAAGAGTCGACCAAAATCAATTCCAGGCATCGCAGAGTCCAAAACCACCAGATCCAATCTAGACACCATCACGGATGGGGTTCACCACCTCCATTGGTGCCTCTCCGATGATGCGTGAGTAGTTCTTTGTAGACCTTCGGGTCCGTAGTTAGTAGCTAGATGGCTTCCTCTCTCTCGCTGAATTCTCAATACAATGGTCTCTTGGAGATCCATATGATGTAACTCTTTTTGCGGTGTGTTTGTTGGGATCTGATGAACTTTGAGTTTATGATTAGTTATATCTTTTTATATCCATGAAAGTATTTGAGTTTCTTTGATTTCTTTTATGCATGATCTCTTATAGTCTCGTATTTCTTCTCCGATATTTGGGTTTGGTTTGGCCAACTTGATCAATTATATGCAATGGGAAGAGGTGCTTTGTAGTGGATTCGATCTTACGGTGCTTGATCCCAGTGACAGAAGGGGAACCGACACATATGTATCGTTGCTACTAAGGATAAAACGATGGGGTCTATCTCTACATAGATAGATCTTGTCTACATCATGTCATCATTCTTATTGCATTACTCCGTTTTTCCATGAACTTAATACACTAGATGCATGCTGGATAGCGGTGATGTGTGGAGTAATAGTAGTAGATGCAGGCAGGTGTCGGTCTACTAATCTTGGACGTGATGCCTATATAATGACCATTTCCTGGATATCGTCATGATTATTTGAAGTTCTATAAATTGCCCAACAGTAATTTGTTCACCCACCGTTTGCTATTTTTCTCGAGAGAAGCCACTAGTGAAACCTACGGCCCCCGGGTCTCTTTCTCATATATTTGCCCTTGGGATCTATTTTTCCTTTGCATTTATTTTTAGATCTATTAAACCAAAAATACAAAAATACCTCGATGCATTTTATTCATATATATTTTATTTAGCGTTCGATCTATCAATCTACTACAATTTATCTCATGTCTGTTTACCAATTTTGGCGCCGTTACCCGAAAGGGATTGATAACCCCTTTAACACGTCGGGTTGCGAGTAGTTGTTATTTGTGTGCAGGTGTTGTTTACGTTGTGTTGCTTTGTTCTCCTACTGGTTCGATAACCTTGGTTTCATCACTGAGGGAAATACCTACCGCTGTTGTGCTGCATCACCCCTTCCTCTTTGGGAAAATACCGACGTAGTCCTACTAGACATCAGGTATCTTTTTTCGCCAGTATTTTTTTATATATTCCACAAAAATTCTTCGTAAATTTTCAGGTCAATACGAGAACTTTTATTTCTACACAAAAATAACACCATGGCAATTCTGCTAAAAACAACGTCAATCCGGGTTAGTTCCATTCAAATCATGCAAATTAGAGTCCCAAACAAGGGCAAAAGAGTTTGGAAAAGTAGATACGATGGAGACGTATCAAGGGCATCCTAACCATCGGCACATACGCGTTTGACACCCCGGTGTCACCCCAAAACCCTCTCCGCCTGATGCGGTTGTCATGTATTCATGTCGGTGAAGCCGCTCTAGAGCGGACATGGCTCCATAGGGCATTGATGCCGGTCAGAGTGACGCAACCGAACGAGCGGGTGGCGCTGCTTCAATGCTGATGCGGCTACGAGCGGGTGGCGAGACACAAATATATTCATCAAAACATAATAGCTTTAGATTTGAAATCTTGGAACTCGAGCCCTACTGACAAGCATTAAGCATAGCAAAGTCATAGCAACATCAATCTCAGAACATAGTGGATTCTAGGGATCAAACCCTAACAAAACTAACTCGATTACATGATAAATGTCATCCAACCCATCACCGTCCAGCAAGCCTACAATGGAATTACTCACTCCCGGTGGTGAGCATCATGAAATTGGTGATGGAGGATGGTTGATGATGATGGCGACGTCGATTTCCCTTCCCCGGAGCCCAAAACAGACTCCAGATCTACCCTCCCGAGGAAGAACAAGATGTGGCGGCGACTCTGTCTCGTGAAACGTGATGAACTCTTCTCCTTGATTTTTTTTCATGAATGTTAATATATAGCATTGGAATTAGGGGAGGAGGAGGTCCAGGCGGCCCACAAGCCACCTAGGCGCGCCCCGGGGGGGCGCCCCCAGGCTTGTGGCCAATGGGTGGACCCCATATGGTTGATTCTTCCGCCAGTATTTTTATTAATTCCAAAAATATTCTCCGTAAATTTTAAGGTCAATCCGAGACCTTTTATTTCTGCACAAAAATAACACCAAGGCAATTCTGCTGAAAACAACGTCAGTCCGGGTTAGTTCCGTTCAAATCATGCAAATTAGAGTCCCAAACAAGGGCAAAAGAGTTTGGAAAAGTAGATACGATGGAGACATACCAACTCCCCCAAGCTTAACCCATTGCTTGTCCTCAAGAAATTCAGTCGACAAACTGAAAGTGACAAAGAAAAACTTTTACAAACTCTGTTTGATCTTGTTATTGTAAATATGTCTAACTGATATTCAGGTTTTCAGCAAAGGTTATGAACTAACCATATTCAAAATAACAATTAGGTCTCACATTTACTCATATTAATGGCATAACCAACTAGCGAGTAATAATAATAAATCTCGAATTACAACACTTTTTCAAAACAATCATGATATAATATGACATAATGGTATCTCGCTAGCCCTTTCTGAGACTGCAAAACATAAATGCAGAGCACCTTTGAAGAACAAGGACTGACTAGACATTATAATTCATGGTAAAAGAGATCCAGTCATACTCAATATCAATTAATAATAAAGCATACAAATGACAATGGTGCTCTCTAACTGGTGCTTTTTATAAGAGGATGATAGGCCCTTTGCAGAGGGAAGCAGGGATTTGTAGAGGTGCGACAACTCAAGTTTTTAAAATAGAGATCAATATAATTTTGAGCGGTATGCTTTCATTGTCAACATAACAACTAAGAGATCTCGGTATCTTCCATGCTAGATACATTATAGGCAGTTCCCAAACATAATTGTAAAGTTGTTACTCCCCCTCCACCAACAATCACACTCCACAACTGATCTGAAACAACGGGTACCGTCCATACCAACAACAGTCCTGGGGGAGTTTTGTTTGAAATTATATTTCGATTTGATTTAGAGCATGGAACTGGGCACCCCGATTACTAGCCACTTTCTCATGAATGACAAGTGAATCAACACTCATCGTGAGAATAACCCACCTATCATGGAAGATACTGACAACCCCCAGTCGCTACATGAGCGATTCGGGCATACAAAATATATTATCATTTGAAGGTTTAGAGTTTGGCACATGCAAATTTACTTGGAACGACAGTTAAATACCGCATATAGGTAGGTATGGTGGACTCATATGGAACAACTTTGGGTTTAAGGAAGTGGATGCACAAGCAGTATTCCCGCTTAGTACAAGTGAAGGCTAGCAAAAGATTGAGGAGCGACCAACTAGAGAGCGACAACGGTCATAAACATGCATTGAGATTAACCAACATTGAATGCAAGCATGAGAAGGATATAAATCACCATGAACATAAAAATTGTGGAGGCTATGTTGATTTTGTTTCAACTACATGCATGAACATGTGCCAAGTCAAGCCACTTGAATCATTCAAAGGAGGATACCATCCTATCATACCACATCATAACCATTTTAAATGCATGTTGGCACACAAGATAAACCATTATACACTCCTAGCTAATTAAGCATGGCATGAGTAACTATAATCTCTAATTGTCATTGCAAACATGTTTCATCCATAATGAGCTGAATCAAGAACGATGAGCTAATCATATTTACAAAAACAAAATAGGTTGAGTTCGTACCAGCTTTTCTCCTTCCCAATCACTTCATCTTATATCATCATTATTGCCTTTCACTTGCACAACCAAACGGTGTGAATAATAGTAATAGTGCATGTGCTTTGGACTAGGCTGGAATCTGCAAACATTTATTCAAAGGTGAAGACAAGGTAATATGGGCTCTTTGTTAGATCAACAATAATGCATATGGGAGCCACTCCACATTTTCATCATGGTCTTCTCCTTACGACCCAAAGAAATAGAAAATAATTTCAAAGAAATGCACTGAAATATTTTTGGAGTTTTTGTTTTTCTAAAGAAAGTAAAACAAGAACAAGAAAAACTATTTACATGGGAAAGCTCCCAACAAGCAAAAGAAGAATGAGAAATCTTTTTGGGTTTTCTTTTACTATTATTAAGCAAACTAGAAAGTAAAACTAAAACTATTTTTTTGGATTTTCTCAAAGTTTTCAAACACACAAGAAAACAAAAAATGAACTAACATGGATAATACAATGGAAAAGTATGAACACCGACAACTGAAATGAGTGTGTGAACATGAATGTAATGTTGGTGAGAAATACGTACTCCCCCAAGCTTAGGCTTTTGGCCTAAGTTGGTCTAGGGCCATAGCTGGCCCGGATAGTATCCAAAATCGTAGTTGGGGTTGTACTGGGATGCGGCAGCTACTGCCTGAAGGGCTGCAGCATGGAGGCAAGCGGCCTCCACCCCTCTCTCATACTCGTCTACCTCCTCTCTGGTTATGAAGTATCTCTGTTTTACCTGAAAGTTAAAGAAGGCAGGAGCAGGAAGGGTAATATGGACAGCATGTTGCCTGTCAAAGATCGGTCAGTACAGGAGGGACTGACCGTTCCTCTCAAGAAACTGGTAGCATACCATAGCATTATAATCAAGAAAAGCAGGGGTTAACTCAATGTCATTCTTCCTTATGGGTACCCCAAGGTAATTAGCTAAATGGGTGGCATAAATCCCACCAAAGAAATCTCCATCTTTAGCATTATTATGTAACCTCCTTGCAATAATAGCCCCCAAGTTATATCGTTTATCACCCATTACCGCACACTTGAGGACACTAAGATCTTATGCACAAAGGTGGCTATGATCATGTTTACCTTTAAAGAGAACAAAATAATGTATGGCAGGAAAGTGGATGCTCCCTATGGTAGCTTGTGTAATATTTCTAGTTTCTCCCACAGTGATGCTAGCAAGGAAATCATTATATTCAGTTTTGCGAGGCTCACTATGAATGCTTTGTGGAATTTTGCATGCATCATTAAAATCCTCTAGGTCCATGGTATATGATTTATCATAAAGATCAAATAAAACCGAATGAGCATTACGCTGGGATGTAAACTTAAATCTTCGCGCAAATGAATCAGTGAGGTGATGGTACTGCCGACACTTATCTGACACGAAGTCCTCAAGGCTAGCATTTTGTACATATGCATCAAATTCCTCCTTGAAACCAGCATGAACCATGAATTGATCCAACGGCCATTCGCAGGGCCGTACAGGAGCTTCCCTTGGTGGTTCAAGGTCTAGCTCACGTATCGCGAGCCCCGGGCCTTGCTTCCTCGAGGAACCGCCTTGGTATATTTTTCTAAACATTTTTCTTCCTCTGAAAAATTTCTGAAATTTTTAGTGACTCAAAATAAAAGTGAACCGAACTCAACAAAATTGATAGCAACTACTCCCACACGTGTCTAGAGGCTATATCATGCATCAAAACTACTTGGGACCATATAAATTTTTCATGCAAGCTCAAGAACAAGGTCATCACAATAGCAAAAAATTGCAATATATAAAGCACTAGAACAAAAACTAATTCGACCATTGGAGGAGTCACATACTGAAGAACAATCCCCCAAAACAGTTTTGTGAATGGAGCTTTGCACAAGGAGATCGAAAATGGTAGCAAAATGAGCTAGAACACGGGTTTGAGCAATGGTCGGATTTTTTCTGGAGGAAGACGAAGCGGGTGGGTGCTGGAATAAGTGAGGGGGACCCACGTGGGACCCACAAGCCACTTGGGCACACCCAGGGGGGTGGGCGCGCCCTGTGGCCTTGTGGCCCACTGGTGCTGCCCCTGGTGTGTTTTCAGTGCCAAAAATTCTTAAATATTCTAGAAAAAATCATACTAAATTTTCAGGGCATTTGGAGAACTTTTATTTTCGGGTCATTTTGTATTGCACGGATAATTCAGAAAATAGAAAAATAATGGTATTTTTGCTTTATTTATTCTAAATAGTAGAGAGTAAAAGTTGGGTACAGAAAGTTGTGCCTTCTAAATTCATCCATCTCATGCCCGTCAAAAGGAATCCATTAACAAGGTTGATCAAGTCTTGTTAACAAACTTCTTCCGAATGACATGAACCCGGAGAATTTTTGAATAACACTAGGTTACCTCAACGACGATATGCATGTCCCCAACAATAAGAATATCATATTTCTTCTTGACAGTAGGGAGAGGGAATTTAAAACCTCCAATAGTAATTGTTGGAATTTCTCCAATAGAGTTGATACTATTCACTTGAGGTTGTTTTTTCGGAAAGTGAATCATATGCTCATTACCATTGACATGAAGAGTGACATTGCCCTTCTTGCAATCAATAATAGCCCCTGCAGTATTCAAAAAGGGTCTACCAAGGATGATCGACATGCGGTCGTCCTCAGGCATGTCAAGAATAAAAAATCCGTTAAAATAGTAACATTTGCAACAACGACAGGCACATCCTCACAACTACCGATGGGTATAATAGTTGATTTATTGGCCATTTGCAAAGAGATTTCAGTTGGTGTCAACTTATTCAAAAGTCTATGATACAAAGGGAAAGGCATAACACTAACACCGGCTCCAAGATCACATAAAGCAGTTTTAACATAATTTCTTTTAATGGAGAATGGTATAGTCGGTATTCCTAGATCTCCTAGTTTCTCTGGTATCCCACCTTTAAAAGTATAATTAGCAAGCATGGTGGAAATTTCAGCTTTCGGTATCTTTCGTTTATTAGTAACAATATCTTTCATATACTTAGCATAAGGGACATTTTTAGAATATCAGTCAAGCGCATACGCAAAAAGACAGGTCTAAGCATTTCAGCAAAGCGCTCAAGATCCTCATCATCCTCTTTCTTGGATGGTTTAGGAGGAAAGGGCATGGGTTGCTGAACCCATGGTTCTCTTTCTTTACCATGCTTCCTAGCAACGAAGTCTCTCTTATCACATCTTTTATTCTTAGGTTGTGGGTTATCAAGATCAACAGCAGGTTCAATCTCCAGATCATTATCATTACTAGGTTGAGCATCAACATGAACATCATCATTAACATTGTTATTAGATTCATGTTCATCACCAGATTGTGTTTCGGCATCAGAAATAGAAATATCATTTGGATTCTTAGGTGTGTCTATAACAGGTTCACTAGAAGCATGCAAAGTTCTATCAGTTTTCTTTTTCTTTTTATTATTAGGAGGACTAGGTGCATCATTATTAATTCTCTGAGAATCTTGCTCAATGCTCTTAGGATGGCCCTCAGGATACAAAGGTTCCTGAGTCATTTTACCACCTCTAGTCATAACTCTAACATCATTATCATTGTTCTTACTATTCATCTCATTCAACAACTCATTATGTGCTTTGCGAACTTGTTCTACTTGAGTTTTTACCATGGAAGCATGTTTACTCATATAATCACCTAAGCAGTCAAGCATGTGAGCATTACGTTTCAATTGTCTACTAACATATGCATTGAAGTTTTCTTGTTTAACAATAAAGTTATCAAATTCATCCAAGCATTGACTAGCAAACTTATTTTGAGAAATATCACCTTCATCAAATCTATAGAGGGGATTTACCTCTGCTACCTGTGATAGATTATCAAGACCATGTATTTCTTCAATAGGTGGTAAATTCTTAACATCTTCAGCTTTAATACCTTTTTATTTCATAGATTTCTTTGCCTCTTGCATATCTTCAGGACTGAGAAATAGAATACCCCTCTTCTTTGAAGTTGGCTTAGGGAGTGGTTTAGGAAGAGTCCAATCATTATCATTGCTCAATATATTATTCAATAGTATTTCATCTTGTTCAATAGTTCATTCCCTGAAAACACAACCAGAACAACTATCTAGGTGGTCCCTAGAAGCATCGGTTAGTCCATTATAAAAGATATCAAGTATTTCATTTTTCTTGAGAGGATGATTAGGCAAAGCATTAACTAACTGGAGAAGCCACCCCCAAGCTTGTGGGAGACTCTCTTCTTCAGATTGCACAAAATTTAATATTTCCTGTAAGCCAGCTTGTTTCTTATGAGCAGGAAAATATTTTTCAGAGAAGTAATATATCATATCCTGGGGACTACGCACACAACCAGGAGCAAGAGAATTAAACCATACCTTAGCATCACCCTTTAATAAGAAAGGAAACAACTTAATAATATAGTAGTAGCGAATTTTTTCCTCATGAGCAAATAGGGTGGTTATATCATTCAATTTAGCAAGATGTGCCACAACAGTTTCAGATTCATAACCATGGAAAAAGATCAGATTCAACCAAAGTAATTAACTCGGGATCGATAGGGAATTCATAATCCTTACCAGTAACAAAGATAGGTGAGTAGAAAACTTAGGCTCATATTGCATTCTAGCATTCAAAGATTTTTCTTTCAGCTTAGCTAACAATATCTTAAGATCATCTCTATCATTGCAAGCAAAAAAGTCTCTAGCAGTTTCTTCATCCATAATATAACCCTCAGGTACCTTAGGCAATTCATATCTAGGGGGAGAATCATAATCTTTAGTTTCAATAATATCATCAGTTTCAGCAATTTCATTCTCTCTAACCCTAGCAAGTTGTTCATCAAGAAATTCACTCAGTGGCACAATATTATCAAACAAAGCAGTAGTATCATCATAAGCATCATGCATAGCATAAGTAGCATCATTAATTACTTGCAACATATCAGAATTACTAGTAGGTGGTGGTGTCACAAGCATACTCAAAACAAAAGGTGAATCAAGTGCAGAGCAAGATGCCAGTTCCTTACCTCCCCTCATAGTACTGGGAAAAATCTTGGTTTTGTTATCTTTCAAATTCCTCATAGTGATCAACAGATATAAATCCCAAGTGACTCAGAGAACAGAGCAATGCTCCTCGTCAATGGCACCAAAAAAAGGTCTTGATAACCCACAAGTATAGGGGATCGCAACAGTTTTCGAGTGTAGAGTATTCAACCCAAATTTATTGATTTGACACAAGGGAAGCCAAAGAATATTCTCAAGTATTAGCAGCTGAGTTGTCAATTCAAGCACACCCGAAAGACTTAATATCTGCAGCAAAATATTTAGTAGCAAAGTAGTACGGAAGTAACGGTAACGGCGGCAAAAGTAACAGTAGCAGTTTTGTAGCGATTGTAACAGTGGCAATAGCAAAGTAACTAAGCAAAGATCAATATGTGAAAATCTCGTAGGCAATAGAACAGTGATGGATAATTATGTCGGATGGCAGTCATCATGCAACAATTATAACCTAGGGTGACACAGAACTAGCTCCAATTCATCAATATAATGTAGGCATGTATTCCGAATATAGTCATACGTGCTTATCAAAAAGACCTTGCATGATATCTTTTGTCCTACCCTCCCGTGGCAGTGGGGTCCTAATGGAAACAAAGGGATATTAAGGCCTCTTTTTAATAGATAACCAGACCAAAGCATTAGCACTTAGTGAATACATGAACTCCTCAAACTATGGTAATCACCAGAAAGAATCCCAATTATTGTCACCTTGGGGTATGCGGATCATAACTCGTAATAGGTTCCTACAACTTGCAAGATCAGATCAAGAACACAAATGTATTCATGAAAACATAATAGGTTCAGATCTAAAATCATGGCACTCGGGCCCTAGTGACAATCATTAAGCATAGCAAAGTCATAGCTGTCGGTGTCAAAACCGGCGGATCTCGGGTAGGGGGTCCCGAACTGTGCGTCTAAGGCGGATGGTAACAGGAAGCGGGGGACACGATGTTTACCCAGGTTCGGGCCCTCTCGATGGAGGTAATACCCTACTTCCTGCTTGATTGATCTTGATGATATGAGTATTACAAGAGTTGATCTACCACGAGATCGTAGAGGCTAAACCCTAGAAGTTAGCCTATGGTATGATTGTTGTTGTCCTACGGACTAAACCCTCCGGTTTATATAGACACCGGAGGGGGCTAGGGTTACATAGAGTCGGTTACAAGGGAGGAGATCTACATATCCGTATTGCCAAGCTTGCCTTCCACGCCAAGGAGAGTCCCATCCGGACACGGGACAAAGTCTTCAATCTTGTATCTTCATAGTCCAACAGTCCAGCCAAAGGATATAGTCCGGCTGTCCGAGGACCCCCTAATCCAGGACTCCCTCAGTAGCCCCTGAACCAGGCTTCAATGACGATGAGTCCGGCACGCAGATTGTCTTCGGCATTGCAAGGTGGGTTCCTCCTCCGAATACTCCATAGAAGATTTTGAACACGAGGATAGTGTCCGGCTCTGCAAAACAAATTCCACATACCACCGTAGAGAGAATAATATTTCCACAAATCTAATCTGCTGACAGCTTTTCTAAACATGACGTTCTGCCGTGATCTGGTCATGACGAACCGTTTTTCCAAGCCTGCCACTGCACGTGTTGCGAGGCGGTTTTGTTGGCACGTCTTGTCGAAGCAGAGATCGTGTCCCTCTTTTCACAGGATTCTCATCAATACGGGTGTGGGTAACCCAACCGCGCCATCAATTATGGCACTTTGGGAATAAGCGATTTTACCGGGCAAGTGGGGAGGCGCAGAATACCTGCTGCCTTTATAAGGGGATAAGAACTCCCATTCGCACCCACGCTTTCTCCTTCCCGATCCATTCCCCTCTGCCCGTTCGTTCGCGGCATCATGTATTACTATGGGATCGATCTTTACGATATGTCCCCTAATTCCTTCCTCAACATCTCGACATTCATTGTCGTGTGCGAGGCTTTTCTCTGCATCTCGCCACACTTCGGCTTATGGCTGAAGATTTTTAATGTGAAGCCCAAGGTAGTGGGCGGCGAGCACGCCGAGTGCGGGGGCGCTATGGTGAGCAAGATGCCCAATGTCATATCACCAACAGGCACCTTTAACGATTCTGTCAAGGAGTGGCAACAGCAGTGGTTTTATATCACTGAGCCGCGCGGCACGGAATGAGCCGCTACTCTCGAGTTTCGATCCGGTTCCCCCCTGCGGCTTACATCCTGCGTCAAGAAGCGCCTGAACTGGTCCTCGTCCGACGAACTATCAGTGCTCCAGACGCATGTTAAAGATATGGGAGACAAGAACATTGAACTTGTCAATGTAGTCCAGGTGATGTTAGTTCGCCGGATCCTGCCTTGTCAACACCGGACTTGCAATCTATGGGAATTCGATCCGGCCAAGCACCAAACCTTGCGAGAGCTTTTCGGCTCCTCGCACAAGGACACCTGGAAGGTGCTTTTCAAGTCCAGCAAATCATGGCCGGACTCCGCCGAGGACCGCGGGTACCAACTGTCCCACCCTGCAAGTTCGGTAAGTCATCATACTTTTTGTCCGCATAACCCAAAGGAAGCGCTTAACGTGTTTTCTACAACTCTCCTAGGGCTGGACGAAGAAGGCGGAGCGGATCCATTGTCCGGCCCCGCTGCCTAAAGAACCGGCCGTCCCACTTCTGACGAAGATGCTGGTCCCAGCGCCTTACAAGGTGCCGAAGAAGACGGCCGAGAAGGAGGCCAAAAAGACCCGGGGCGTCGTTCGTCGCCACGGCACTTCGGACACAATATCCGAAGGCTCTGATGCCCGTTCTGCCTCCGAAGAGGACGAGGAGGAGGAGGAAGATGAATCCCCTGCGGGAGGAAGAAAGAAGAGGACGGCCTCCGTACACTTGGAGGTCGAGCCGCCCAAAAAGGGGAAAGGCTCCTCTTCCGGAGGATTCCACTGCCGCCGCCGACAGGGGCCCGGCATGGGATCCCAGGGCCCAGCCCCTGGTGAACTCATGAGTATATAAAATCCGAGTATGTTTATGCGTCCAGACTCATCATGGCATAGTATTTTAACCTGAGCCATATTTTTTGTAGTCCGGCGAGGTCCCGTACCAAACAATCCTCATCAGAGGATTCGCTGAGCTCGGATGCTATGGAGAGCGGGATGCCCCCGAAGGCCCCTTCCTCCAAATAGGTGAATAACACCGAGGCTTCGTCCCAGAAGGACCCCGGCCAAGGAGGAGAGGAAAAGACCATGAAGGCGGTGCCTGGAGGTCAAACTTTAGGGGCCGGACACATGGGGGAGAAAATTCCCATGGGAGCTGACGGCGGGGGCCATCTGGAATTCGGCTCCCAGCCGGATACAGTTCCGGAGACCAATACGGCTCCAGAATCAGGCAGGTAGCCTCTCTCGGCTGGAGGGGACATGCCTGTTCCACCGGCAACCTCTGTCCAACCAGAGGTGTTGGATGCTTTGTTGGTGGCACTGAAGAGCGCCTCCATCGTCAATGAACACCATGCCCTTATGGGTGCGGTGATTGAGAAGATTCAGTCTGCTGAGAGTGGACTGAATGGAGCCTATATCAGCCTTATAAAAGGTTTTGAGGTATGTTTTATGAGGTTTCGAAGAGTGTCATGGTATGGATAGTAGCCCCTGATACACTATTCGGTGAAAGAAAGAACCGGACAGAGGATCAAATTTATGTTCGCAGGAAGACTCATTGAATGACATATATTTCTCTTCTGTTATAAGCAGGCGTCTGTAGTGGCTGCTGCCTCTCATACTGCGGAGATCTCCGGACTGAATCAAAGTCTGGAGCGGGCCAAAGAAGAACTTGGCCAGTTGAAAATGCAGTTGGGAGATAAACAAGGTATGCGCAAGTCTTGTTCGCGTTTATTGCGAATGAATTTTCAGTATGATGAAATATGTTTCATGATTTGCGCTAGGGATGATGACCGAAGTCGAGGCTCTTAAGAAGGCTGTGGTCGAGGCCGAGAAAAAGGCAACCACAGAGCAGGCTCTTCGTGAGAAGCATGAGGCCAGGGTTATTAAAGCTGAGCAGGAGCTGCAAGAGGCCATGAAGAAATGCGAGACCTTGGAGCAGAGTTTAACGGAGAAAGAATCCGAACTCACCAAGGCGCATCAGGCCACGAGCGAAGCCCGGGGGGAAACCCAAAGCGCCCTGCAGGGGATCCAAGAGGCGAGGAAGATCGCGGCGGGTAAGGCTTTTTCCATGTAAAGCAAGTATTTGAGGAGAAAATTATGTTTCTAATTTTGAATTCGGATTTCTCAGGGGTATTTGCCGAGCTGCCCCGCAGCATATCGGATGCCGCCCAATTCTACCGAGCTGAAGAAAGGAACACTGCGGATAAGCTCTTCTGGACGCAGTATTTGGCACCGAATTATCCGGTGCCCTTTGTCGATCAACTGAAATAGCTGATCGAACTGCATAAGGCGGCGGAACTGGCCATGAAGGATATGATTATTCGGCTATGGCCCGCCGAGCCGATTCCAAGCAGCTACTTCGGGCTCGTGAAGCGGTTGGTGAGTGCATGCCCTCGACTTGATGTCTTCAAGCGGTCTGTCTGTATAGAGGGTGTGCGAATGGCCTTCGCCCGCGTAAAGGTGCACTGGGGGAACATGGATGCTGAAAAGCTGATGACCGAAGGCCGCCGGAGGGGAAGGAGCACCGCAAGCCCGAATTATATTATGAGAGTGTCCTGAAAGGATCCTACCTTGCAGCGGAGCTGTGTACCAAAGACATTATATTTCCATGAATGCAAATCATGCTGTCCTTTGTAATGTTTGAACAAGGTCATTTATATTATTTATTGCCTGTTATATAAAAGTTTATCCTCCTGCGCGGCCGTTTTATATATTAATCCTGAGAGTTGGCCAGTCGTCGGCTTCTGCCCCCACGTAAGAAGTACGGGGGTGTTCGGGATAAACCTGATCACTCTTTATCCCAATTTTGGGTCCTTCGAAGGAGGTGTTCAGCACAACAAACCAGGCAATCGGACTATAGGGCTTTATCGCTCTCACTTAGCCATAGGAGCTTTAGGAAGGTAGGCACAGCCCCTGGTGTTCGGAAGTCCGCACGAGGGGCTCTATAAGCACCTGATCGGAAGAAAAACCCGATCCATCGCACGCTGCATTGGTTGTGGCATTATGCGGGAGAAATCCTTAAAGATTTTACAACCTCTCAAACAGCTGACCAGCTCTCGCCGTATCATGACAGTCAGTTTTCGGCTTTCTCTACTGAGGTGCTCGTCCGGAAGAACCGGGACACAATCGCAGTAGTTCTCCCAGTGCTACCTTAGCCGATATAGCGGAACGTAAGGTACCAAAACGTGGGAGCCGGGCAAACCCAACTATTGACCCAAGACATGACTCGGAGCCGATGCATATAATGCTATAGGTTTGGGGTGCCGAACTTCCGTGAAGGTGTTTGGACTTTATTGTCGTATTATGGGTAAAACGAAGCCCCTCGCATATTTGAAGGTATATCGTGGCGTACGGATGCCACTTGACAAAAGAATTTTATAAGAAATAACAGCAGATAAGCGTCATATGAATCCACATATTGTATTTGAATAGTACGTCGATGCGTATGAGTATAGGTAATGTGATAAAAAAGAGATATGACTGTAGAACCTGCTGAATCCAGGGGGAAGAAGTTGTGTGCGGATCCGGCGTATAGTCGGATGGTCATCACAGGGAATATCTAAGGATTCCCTTGCGCATTCGAGCTGCCTCCCTATTGCCCATCCTGGTCGGCGCAAAGGTGAACCTGCAAAGGAAATGTAAGAAATATTTGCGTGCCGGAGAGCGGTTGAGCCGCTGAGTGCGGCTTGTCCTGGCCTTCGCCGGAGTGTTTAATTGAGCTCTGGATGAGCCGGTCTATCCTTCCGTGAAGCAGTTCGGAGTCCTTTGACGGTGTCCAGGAGCCTGGCCATTGACTCGAGGTTCGGCTGCAAGGTGCTGCGCGTTGCTTCTGCTGTTAAGGCAGCGGTGTACTCGTTGATGCCGAAGTAAAGTTCGTCCTTGCCATCAACCGTGATGACGCCGCATGGACCGGGCATTTTGAGCTTACGGTAGGCATAATGTGGCATCGCATTGAATCGAGCGAACGCGGTTCGTCCGAGCAGTGCCTGATAATCACTGCGGAAGGGGACGATTTCAAAGATTAACTCTTCGGTACGGCAATTGTCGGGTGATCCGAAGACTACCTCAAGGGCGATGGAGCCTGTACAGCTGACCTCCACACCTGGTATAATGCCTCTGAAAGTGGCTTTAGTGGGTTTGATCACCGAATGATCGATGCCCATCTTGCGCACTGTGTCCTGGTAAAGCAGGTTTAGACTGCTGCCTCCGTCCATAAGGACTCGTGTGAGGTGGAACCCGTCAATTATTGGGTCGAGGACTAGTGCGGCTGGATTGCCCTGATTGGCGTTAACCGGACGATCCGTGCGGTTGAAGGTTACCGGCCCTAGTTTATATTGTGGGACGACTAGTTCCGTTAAGTCGGCATCCCTAAGGGTGCGTATCCGGTCCGGGTTGGGAATTTGGGTGGTGTTTACCACATTCACAGTTTGGATTTGCGGGGGAAATTTCTGTTGTCCTCCTGTGTTCGGCGATCTGGGCTCTTTGTCGCCATCATCGCTTTGAGACCCCCCCTTCTCCGTTTTTGGCGCCTGCCCTGCCGGCTTGTTTGAAGACCCAGCATTCTCTGTTGGTATGGGTGGTTGGCGTTCCTGGGGTGCCATGAATTTGGCATTGGCGATCGAGTATGCGGTCCAGACTGGATGGACCCGAATTGTTATTTTTGAGTGGCCCTTTCCGCTGACCGGACTTTGAGCCACTAAACCCGGCATTAACTGCCATATCTTCGGCGTTTTCACCATATTTGCGGCGCTTGTGTTTGTTGCGTCGTGGTTTGCCGTTGCTATCCCTGACCTCTGATGTGCCAGGTTTGCTTGCTGTATTGTTACTACAAGCAAACCAGCTATCTTCGCCCACGCAAAAGCGGGTCATAAGTGTCGTGAGGGCTGCCATGGATTTTGGCTTCTCTTGGCCAAGGTGCCGGGCGAGCCATTCGTCACGGATGTTATGCTTAAATGCCGCTAAGGCCTCTGCATCCGGACAGTCGACAATTTGGTTCTTCTTAGTTAGGAACCGGGTCCAGAATTTCCTGGCTGATTCCCCTGGCTACTGAGTTATATGACTTAAATCATCAGCATCCGGCGGTCGCACATAAGTGCCCTGGAAATTGTCCAGGAATGCATCTGCCAGGCTCTCCCAACTTCCGATGGAGTTTGCCGGCAAGCTATTGAGCCAATGCCGAGCCGGCCCTTTGAGTTTTAGCGGGAGATACCTGATGGCGTGTAGATCATCCCCGCGGGCCATGTGAATGTGGAGGAAGAAGTCTTCTATCCATACCGCGGGGTCTGTAGTACCATCATATGATTCAATGTTTACGGGTTTAAACCCTTCTGGGAATTCGTGATCCATTACTTCATCAGTGAAGCATAGCGGGTGTGCGGCGCCTCTGTGCCGGGCTATGTCACGACGCAGTTCATACGAGTCTTGTGTGCTGTATTCGGCCCGGCCAGATTTGCTTTTAGTGTATCCGGCATGACGATCATCGTCACGCGTTGGGGCGCGACCCCGTGATCCGTAGATCGATCTTGTATGTCCTGCTTTGTTTTCCAATATGTCTCGCAGGTCCCGCGTGTTGCCCCGGGCCTTGGTATTTTTATTTGAATGGCGGCAGGGTGCGGGCTGGACTTCGGGCTGATATGCCCCTCTGTCTCGGCCATGAGGTGGCCGATCAGCCGCATCATACGCTGGTGATGTAGGTTTTAATGCTTCCTCCTCGAGTTGGGGTAGCAACCTGCGCTTTCGGTAACTCTTGGTTGGGTGCTTGAGTTCGTATTCCTCGGCCGCCAGGACTTCAGTCCATCTATCTGCTAGCAGATCTTGATCAGCTCGAAGCTGTTGTTGCTTTTTCTTCAGGCTGTTTCCCATGGCTATAAGCCGGTGCTTGAAGTGCTCCTGCTCGACGGGATCCTCAGGCACGATAAATTATTCGTTACCGAGGCTCACCTCATCTTCGGAGAGAGGCATGTAATTGTCATCCTCTGATTCTCCGTCTGTTGCCTGTTCCGGAGGGCTAGCTTGTTCATCCTCCCGCTCGAGGTCTGGCTGGAGGGGATTGTCGTCGTCTTCGGCACTATCCGGAGCGTTATTGTCTCTTGTGCCGGTATCGCTGCTTTTGCTATGGCGGGACTTAGAGCGGCGCCGCTGACGTCGGTGCTTGGATTGCTTCTTGGAGGGATTATCCTCTGTTGTCTTATCGCCATCGCCTTCTTTGGGGGTGTCCACCATGTATATATCATATGATGAGGTGGCAGTCCAGTGCCCTGTGGGCGGTGGTTCCTGTTCGTCTCCTGCATCATCGTCCATACCGTCGATGTCTTCGGAGCCCAAATCGAGCATGTCAGTTAAATCGTCGACAGTGGCTATTAAGTGCGTGGTGGGTGGGGAACGAATTTCTTTGTCGTCCGCTTCCCGTTCAAGCCGGACATAGTTCGGCCAAGGGCCTCCCGACAAGGAGAGAGACCTTAATGAATTTAGCACATCGCCAAAAGGCGAGTGCTGAAAGATATCCGCGGAGGTAAACTCCATGATCGGCGCCCAATCAGATTCGATAGGCATGGACGCAGGCGGTTCGGGGCCTGTTGTCGGGGACGAATCCGGGGATCCGGCAACAGAGGTCTCATAGGAGGTGAAGTCAGTATTCGGCTCTATCGCCACTGAGTGTGTGGCCTCCGAGGCGGGGTCCATCCACCTATCCTCGGACGGCGCAATCGACTCCGGATCTAGGGCCGGAGTAGCAATAGGTATGATCTCCCGAACACCGTCCGGCGGCAGAGCTAAGTCGTGCTCGTCGTGACTGTGCGGCGCACCTGACATGGGCTCAAATCCGTCAAAGATCAAGTCTCCGCGGATGTCGGCAGTGCAGTTTAAATTTCCAAACCTGGCCTAACGGCTAGGGGCGTAGCTCTCGATCTGCTCCAGATGGCCAAGCGAGTTAGGCCAAAGTACGAGGCCGCCGAATACGAAGATCTGTCCGGGGAGGAAAACCTCACCCTGGATCGCATCGGTGGCGATGATCGAAGGAGCCATCAAGCCTTTATCGCGACGGCACAGTGGAACTCTCAATGAAAGCACCAATGTCGGTGTCAAAACCGGCGGATCTCGGGTAGGGGGTCCCGAACTGTGCGTCTAAGGCGGATGGTAATAGGAGGCGGGGACACGATGTTTACCCAGGTTCGGGCCCTCTCGATGGAGGCAATACCCTACTTCCTGCTTGATTGATCTTGATGATATGAGTATTACAAGAGTTGATCTACCACGAGATCGTAGAGGCTAAACCCTAGAAGTTAGCGTATGGTATGATTGTTGTTGTCCTACGGACTAAACCCTCTGGTTTATATAGACACCGGAGGGGGCTAGGGTTACACAGAGTCGGTTACAAGGGAGGAGATCTACATATCCGTATTGCCAAGCTTGCCTTCCACGCCAAGGAGAGTCCCATCCGGACATGGGACGAAGTCTTCAATCTTGTATCTTCATAGTCCAACAGTCCGGCCAAAGGATATAGTCCGGCTGACCGAGGACCCCTAATCCAGGACTCCCTCAATAGCAACATCAATCTCAGAACATTGTGGATACTAGGGATCAAACCCTAACAAAACTAACTCGATTACATGATAAATCTCATCCAACCCATCACCGTCCAGCAAGCCTACGATGGAATTACTCACTCCCGACGGTGAGCATCATGAAATTGGTGATGGAGGATGATTGATGATGATGACGGCGTCGATTTCCCTTCTCTGGAGCCCAAAACAGACTCCAGATCTGCCCTCCCGAGGAAGAACAGGAGGTGGCGGCGGCTCCGTATCGTGAAACGCGATGAACTCTTCTCCTTAAATTTTTTCTCTATGGATGTGAATATATAGCGTTGGAATTAGGATCGGAGGAGGTCCAGGGGGCCCACAAGCCACCTAGGCGCGCCCCAGGGGGGCACCCCCAGGCTTGTGGCCAACGGGTGGACCCCCTCTGGTTGATTCTTCCACCAGTATTTTTTATTAATTCCAAAAATATTCTCCGTAAATTTTCAGGTCAATCCGAGAACTTCTATTTCTGCACGAAAATAACACCAAGCCAATTCTACTGAAAACAACGCCAGTCCGGGTTAGTTCCATTCAAATCGTGCAAATTAGAGTCCAAAACAAGGGCAAAAGAGTTTGGAAAAGTAGATATGATGGAGACGTATCACCGCCGTGCCACGTATGACGCGACAAGGCCGTGAAGGTGAAGGTGCCGCCGGTGATCATCGAGGCGCGTGTGCGTAACCTCCATTAGCTTGGTGGGCGCAGCTATTGCGGCTCCTTGTCATCATGGAGCATCGTGACAGCCAAGGAAAGGGCGTTCAGAGCAACTCCAACGCACCGACCCAAACAAACGGCGATTTTGTCCACTTTTTGTCCGTTTGGGTCGGCTGCCCGTTCGGTGTCTGTCCTATTTAAGATTTGAGTCGGCAATGCCCCAACGCGCTGACACATATTTGTTGGCAGCTGACTAGCCGTTGTTTTTCAACAAATATGCACATATTTTGCATATTTTCACGAGCAAACAAAAATAGCATAGTTTCACAACGAAACAAATTTAGCATAGTTTTACATGCCGAATGTAAATTAAAATGTCTCAAATACATTTAAAAAAAGATACATCTATTGGTTGCCAACATGAGCCCACTGTTGGAAATATGCCCTAGAGGCAATAATAAAATGGTTATTATTATATTTCCTTGTTCATGATAATTGTCTATTGTTCATGCTATAATTGTATTAACCAGAAACCGTAATACATGTGTGAATACATAGACCACAACATGTCCCTAGTAAGCCTCTAGTTGACTAGCTCGTTCATCAATAGATGGTTATGGTTTCCTGACCATGGACATTGGATGTCGTTGATAACGGGATCACATCATTGGGAGAATGATGTGATGGACAAGACCCAATCCTAAGCATAGCACAAGATCGTGTAGTTCATTTGCTAGAGCTTTTCTAATGTCAAGTATCATTTCCTTAGACCATGAGATTGTGCAACTCCCAGATACCGTAGGAGTGCTTTGGGTGTACCAAACGTCACAACGTAACTGGGTGGCTATAAAGGTGCACTACAGGTATCTCCGAAAGCGTCTGTTGGGTCGGCATGAATCGAGACTGGGATTTGTCACTCCGTGTGACGGAGAGGAATCTCTGGGCCCACTCGGTAATGCATCATCATAATGAGCTCAGTGTGACTAAGGAGTTAGCCACGGGATCATGCGTTACGGAACGAGTAAAGAGACTTGTCGTTAACGAGATTGAACGAGGTATGGGGATACCGACGATCGAATCTCGGGCAAGTAACATACCGATGGACAAAGGGAATTGTATACGGGATTGATTGAATTCCCGACATCGTGGTTCATCCAATGAGATCATCGCGGAACATGTGGGAGTCAACATGGGTATCCAGATCCCGCTGTTGGTTATTGGGCGGAGAGATGTCTCGGTCATGTCTGCATGGTTCCCGAACCCGTAGGGTCTACACACTTAAGGTTCGGTGATGCTAGAGTTGTTATGGGAATAGTAAGTGGTTACCAAAGGTTGTTCGGAGTCCCGGATGAGATCCCGGACGTCACGAGGAGTTCTGGAATGGTCCGGAGGTGAAGATCAGTATATTGGACGAAGGGTATTGGAGTCCGGAAGTGTTTCGGGGGTACCAGGCTATGGCCAGCATGACCGAAAGGTGTTTCGGGGGCCCCGGCAAGTGTTGCAGGGCCTCATGGGCCAAGGGGAGGGGGCCAAACTAGCCCACTAAGGGGTTGTGCGTCCCCACACCCTTTCCCACGTTGCTTGGGGAGGTGGGGCGCCTCGACCTGACTTGGGAGGCAAGCCTCCACCTGGCTTGGCTTGGGGGGCAGGTCTCCCTAGGGTTTTCCTAGGGAGATCCAATCTGCCCTAGCCGCCGCCCCCTAGGGGAAACCCTAGGGCGCCTCCCCCTCTCCCCTTCGCCCTATATATAGTGAGGGGTGGGAGGGCAGCCGTGACCCCTTCCCCTGGCGCAGCCCTCTCCTCCTCCAACTCCTCCTCCTCCGTAGTGCTTAACGAAGCTTTGCCGGAGAACCACGAGCTCCATCGCCACCACGCCGTCGTGCTGCTGGAGTTCTCCCTCAACTTCTCCTCTCCCATTGCTGGATCAAGAAGGAGGAGACGTCCCCGGGCGTTACGTGTGTTTAACGCGGAGGCGCCGTCCGTTCGGCGCTAGATCGGATCTTCCGCGATTTGAATCACCGCGAGTACGACTCCATCAACTGCGTTCTTGTAACGCTTCCGCTTAGCGATCTTCAAGGGTATGAAGATGCACTCCCTCTCTCTCGTTGCTAGCATCTCCTAGATTGATCTTGGTGACACGTAGGAAAATTTTGAATTATTGCTACGTTCCCCAACAGTGGTATCAGAGCCAGGTTTATGCGTAGATTCTATGCACGAGTAGAACACAAGTAGTTGTGGGTGATGATTTGTTCAATTTGCTTACCATTACTAGTCCTATCTTGATTCGGCGGCATTGTGGGATGAAGCGGCCCGGACCGACCTTACACGTACGCTTATGTGAGATAGGTTCCACCGATTGACATGCACTTGTTGCATAAGGTGGCTAGCGGGTGTCTGTCCCTCCCACTTTAGTCGGATCGGATTCGATGAAAAGGGTCCGTATGAAGGGTAAATAGCAATTGGCATATCACCGTTGTGGCTTTTGCGTAGGTAAGAAACGTTCTTGCTAGAAACCCATAGCAGCCACGTAAAACATGCAACAACAATTAGAGGACGTCTAACTTGTTTTTGCAGGGTATGCTATGTGATGTGATATGGCCAAAAGGACGTGATGAATGATATATGTGATGTATGAGATTGATCATGTTCTTGTAATAGGAATCACGACTTGCATGTCGATAAGGATGACAACCGGCAGGAGCCATAGGAGTTGTCTTAATTTATTGTATGACCTGCGTGTCAATGAAAATGCCATGTAATTACTTTACTTTATTGCTAACCATTAGGCATAGTAGTAGAAGTAATAGTTGGCGAGACAACTTCATGAAGACACGATGATGGAGATCATGGTGTCATGCCGGTGACGAAGGTGATCATGCCGCGCCTCGAAGATGGAGATCAAAGGCGCAAGATGATATTGGCCATTGGCCATATCATGTCACTTTATGATTTGCATGTGATGTTTGTCATGTTTACATCTTATTTGCTTAGAACGACGGTAGCATAAATAAGATGATCCCTCACTAAAATTTCAAGAGATGTGTTCCCCCTAACTGTGCACCGTTGCGAAGGTTCGTTGTTTTGAAGCACCACGTGATGACCGGGTGTGATAGATTCTAACGTTCGCATACAACGGGTGTAAGCCAGATTTACACATGCAAAACACTTAGGTTGACTTGACAAGCCTAGCATGTACAGACATGGCCTCGGAACACGAGAGACCGAAAGGTCGAACATGAGTCGTATAGTAGATACGATCAACATGGAGATGTTCACCGTTGATGACTAGTCCGTCTCACGTGATGATCGGACACAGCCTAGTCGATTCGGATCATGTATCACTTAGATGACTAGAGGGATGTCTATCTGAGTGGGAGTTCATTAAATAATTTGATTAGATGAACTTAATTATCATGAACCTAGTCTAAATTGTCTTTGCAAATTATGTTGTGGATTAATAGCTCGCGCTTTAGCTCCTTGTTTTAATACGTTCCTATAAAAAGACTAAGTTGAAAGATATTGTAAGCAATTGTGCGGACTAGGGCCGTAGTCTGAGGATTGTCCTCACTGCTACATAGAAGGCTTCTGTCCTAGATGCACCGCTCGGTGTGCCAACCCCTTTGGCGTCGTCCGTGGACGTTGTGAACATATGGCAGATACGTTCTGATGACTATTTGATAGTTTAGTGCGCCATGCTTTGCAGCTTAGAGTCGGGGCTCCAAAAGCGTTTTGAACGCCTTGGAACATATTTCGGGCTCATGCCCATGTTGAGAGGTTTGAGACCTCTGACAAGATCTTTGCCTACAAGATGGAGGAGAATAGCTCAGCCAGTGAGCATGTGCTCAGAATGTCTGGGTACTTCAATCGCTTGAATCAAGTGGGAGTTAATCTTCCAGATAAGAGAAGTGATTGACGGAGTTCTCCAGTCACTATCACCAAGCTAACTAGAGCTTCGTGATGAACTATAACATGCAAGGGAAGTTGATCACGGAGCTGTTCATCGTGCTTAAGGCCGTAAAGGTAGAAGTCAAGAAGGAGCATTAAGTGTTGATGGTTAACAAGACCACTGGTTTCAAAGAAGGGCAAGGGCAAGAAGGGAAACTTCATGAATGGCAAGCCAGTTGCTGCTCCAGTGAAGAATCCCATGAACCCAAAACCCGAGACGAAGTGGTTCTATTAGGGGAACGGTCAGTGGTAGCGGAACTGCCTCAAATACTTGGTAGATAAGAAGGCTGGCAACTTCAACAGAAGTATATTTGATATATGTGTTATTGATGTGTACCTTACTAGTACTCCTAGTAGCACACGGGTATTAGATACCTGTTCAGTTGCTGATATTGGTAACTCAAAACAAAAGCTATGGAATAAACGGAGACTAGTGATACGTCTCCAACATATCTATAATTTTTTATTGTTCCATGCTATTATTATCTGTTTTGGATGTTTATGGGCTTTATTATACACTTTATATTATTTTTGGGACTAACCTATTAACCCCGAGCCCAGTGCCAGTTTTTGTTTTTTTCCTTGTTTCAGTATTTCGCAGAAAAGGAATATCAAACGGAGTCCAAACGGAATGAAACCTTCGGGAGCGTGATTTTTGGAACGAACGTGATCCAGGAGACTTGGAGTTGAAGTCCGGGAAGCTTCGAGGAGGCCACGAGGCAGGGAGGCGCGCCTGCCCCCTGGGCGCGCCCCCACCCTCGTGGGCCCCTCATGGCTCCCCTGACCGACTTCTTTCGCCTATATATATCAATATACCCTAAAAACATCAGGGAACATAATAGATCGGGAGTTCCGCCGCCGCAAGCCTCTGTAGCCACCAAAAACCAATCGGGACCCTATTCCAGCACCCTGCCGGAGGGGGGAACCCTCACCGGTGGCCATCTTCATCATCCCGGCGCTCTCCATGACGAGGAGGGAGTAGTTCACCTCGAGGCTGAGGGTATGTACCAGTAGCTATGTGTTTGATCTCTCTCTCTCTCTCTCTCTCTCTCGTGTTCTTGATGTGGCACGATCTTGATGTATCGCGAGCTTTGCTATTATAGTTGGATCTTATGATGTTTCTCCCCCTCTACTCCCTTGTAATGGATTGAGTTTTCCCTTTGAAGTTATCTTATTGGATTGAGTCTTTAAGGATTTGAGAACACTTGATGTATGTCTTGCATGTACTTATCTATGGTGACAATGGGATATTCACGTGATCTACTTGATGTATGTTTTGGTGATCAACTTGTGGGTTCAGTGACCTTGTGAACTTATGCATAGGGGTTGGCACACATTTTCGTCTTGACTCTCCGGTAGAAACTTTGGGGCACTCTTTGAAGTTCTTTGTGTTGGTTGAATAGATGAATCTGAGATTGTGTGATGCATATCGTATAATCATACCCACGGATACTTGAGGTGACATTGGAGTATCTAGGTGACATTAGGGTTTTGGTTGATTTGTCTCTTAAGGTGTTATTCTAGTACGAACTCTATGATAGATCGAACGGAAAGAATAGATTCGTGTTATTTTACTACGGACTCTTGAATAGATTGGTTAGAAAGGATAACTTTGAGGTGGTATCGTACCCTACAATAATCTCTTCATTTGTTCTCCGCTATTAGTGACTTTGGAGTGACTCTTTGTTGCATGTTGAGGGATAGTTATATGATCCAATTATGTTATTATTGTTGAGAGAACTTGCACTAGTAAAAGTATGAACCCTAGGCCTTGTTTCCTCGCATTGCAATACCGTTTACGCTCACTTTTATCATTAGTTACCTTGCTGTTTTTATATTTTCAGATTACAAAAACCTATATCTACCATCCATATTGCACTTGTATCACCATCTCTTCGCCGAACTAGTGCACCTATACAATTTACCATTGTATTGGGTGTGTTGGGGACACAAGAGACTCTTTGGTATTTGGTTGCAGGGTTGTTTGAGAGAGACCATCTTCATCCTACGCCTCCCACGGATTGATAAACCTTAGGTCATCCACTTGAGGGAAATTTGCTACTGTCCTACAAACCTCTGCACTTGCAGGCCCAACAACGTCTACAAGAAGAAGGTTGTGTAGTAGACATCAAGCTTTTTCCTGGCGCCGTTGCTGGGGAGGTGAGTGCTTGAAGGTATATCTTTAGATCTTGCAATCGAATATTTTTGTTTCTTGTTTTATCACTATTTTAGTTTATAAAAGAAAACTACAAAAAATGGAATTAAGGGTGCTTCATATGCTTCATCTTTTTAATGTCTTTCGTGAAAATGATGGGAAGGAAAATTGTGCTCAAGTACTAGAAGAAGAATTACATAGAATGCTTGGCATAAAATATGTGAATGATGAGCATGATTGCAATGTTGTTAGTATGAATTCTTTGAATACCCATGATTCTAATGATATGCAAAGCCACAAGCTTGGGGAAGCTATGTTTGATGAAGATGATATTTTTTGTCCCTCAAGCTTTGATGAGCAAATTTACTATGATGAAAGCATGCCTCCTATCTATGATGATTATTGTGATGACACGTATGCTATAAAGAATAATGATAACCATGAAACTTGTCATCTTGATCTTAATTTTCAATCACATGATGCTACTGAGAATTATTATGAGGGAGGAACATATGCTTGTAGGAATTGCAATAATATCAAGTTTCATCTCTATGTGCTTAAAGTTTTAAAGTTATGCTTGCTTTGCCTTCCTATGCTAGTTAATTATCGTTCCCATAAGTTGTTTGCTCAAAAAATCCCTATGCATAGGAAGTGGGTTAGACTTAAATGTGCTAGTTATATTCTTCATGATGCTCTCTTTATGTTTCAATTCTTATCTTTCATGTGAGCATCATTGAAATCATCATGCCTAGCTAGGGGCGTTAAACGTTAGCGCTTGTTGGGAGGCAACCCAATTTTATTTTTGTTTCTTGCTTTTTCATTCTGTTTAGTAATAAATAATCTATCTAGCCTCTGGTTAGATGTGGTTTTATGTTTTAGTTAGTGTTTGTGCCAAGTAAAACCTATAGGATCTTCTTGGATGATAGTTATTTGATCTTACTGAAAAAGTCAGAAACTTTCTGCTCACGAAAACAATTGTTAAAAATCACCAGAACATGATAAAATACTGATTCCAATTGCAGTAGATCACTAAACAAATTATCTAGGTCTTCCTATTTTGGTAGTTTTTTTGGAGCTCCAGAAGTTTGCATTTGATACAGATTACTACAGACTGTTCTGTTTTTGATAGATTCTGTTTTCTATGTGTTGTTTGCTTATTTTGATGAATCTATGAGTAGTATCGGAGGGTATGAACCATAGATAAGTTGGAATACAGTAGATATTACACCAATATGAATTTAGAATGAGTTCACAACAGTACCTAAGTGGTGGTTTTATTTTCTTATACTAACGGAGCTTACGAGTTTTCTGTTAAGTTTTGTGTTGTGAAGTTTTCAAGTTTTGGGTAAAGATTCAATGGACTATGGAATAAGGAGTGGCAAGAGCCTAAGCTTGGGGATCCCCAAGGCACCCCAAGGTAATATTCAAGGATAACCAAGAGCCTAAGCTTGGGGATGCCCCAGAAGGCATCCCCTCTTTCGTCTTTGTTCATCGGTAACTTTACTTGGAACTATATTTTTATTCACCACATGATATGTGTTTTGCTTGGAGCGTCATTTTATTTTATTTTGTTTTTCTTGATGTTTGAATAAAATACCAAGATCTTAAATTCTTAAAGATTAGAGAGTCTTCACATAGTTACATAATTATTCGACTACTCATTGATCTTCACTTATATCTTTCGGAGTAGTTTGTTGTTTGACTAGTGCTTCACTTATATCCTTTTAGAGCACGGCGGTGGTTTTATTTTGAAGAAATAGATGAACTCTCATGCTTCACTTATATTATTTTGAGAGTCCTAAACAACATGGTAATTTGCTTTGGTTATGAATTTAGTCCTAATATGATGGGCATTCAAGAGGGATATAATAAAAACTTTCATATAAAGGGCATTGAATACTAAGAGAAGTTTGATACTTGATGATTGTTTTGAGATATGGAGATAGTGATATTAAAGTTGTGCTAGTTGAGTAGTTGTGAATTTGAGAAATACTTGTGTTGAAGTTTGCAAGTCACGTAGCATGCATGTATGGTAAACGTTGTGTGACAAATTTGAAACATGAGGTGTTCTTTGATTGTCATCCTTATGAGTGGCGGTCGGGGACGAGCAATGGTCTTTTCCTACCAATCTATCCCCCTAGGAGCATGCGCGTAATGCTTGGTTTTTGATGACTTGTAGATTTTTGCAATAAGTATGTGAGTTCTTTATGACTAATGTTGAGTCCATGGATTATACGCACTCTCACCCTTCCATCATTGCTAGCCTCTTTGGTACCGTGCATTGCCCTTTCTCACCTTGAGAGTTGGTGCAAACTTCGCCGGTGCATCCAAACCCCGTGATAAGATACGCTCTATCACACATAAACCTCCTTATATCTTCCTCAAAACAGCCACCATACCTACCTATTATGGCATTTCCATAGCCATTCCGAGATATATTGCCATGCAACTTTCCACCGTTCCGTTTATCATGACACGTTCATCATTGTCATATTGCCTTGCATGATCATGTAGTTGACATCGTATTTGTGGCAAAGCCACCGTTCATAATTTCATACATGTCACTCTTGATTCATTGCCCATCCCGGTACACCGCCGGAGGCACTCATATAGAGTCATATTTTGTTCTAGTATCGAGTTGTAATCATTGAGTTGTAAATGAATAGAAGTGTGATGATCATCATTAATAGAGCATTGTCCCAATAAAAATAAAGAAAGGCCAAATAAAAAAAGAGAAAGGCCAAATAAAAAAAGGAACGCCCAAAAAAAAGAAGGGACAACGCTACTATCCTTTTTCCACACTTGTGCTTCAAAGTAGCACCATGATCTTCATGATAGAGAGTCTCTTGTTTTGTCACTTTCATATACTAGTGGGAATTTTTCATTATAAGAACTTGGCTTGTATATTCCAACGATGGGCTTCCTCAAATGCCCTAGGTCTTCGTGAGCAAGCAAGTTGGATGCACACCCACTTAGTTTCTTTTGTTGAGTTTTCATACATTAATAGCTCTAGTGCCTCCGTTGCATGGCAATCCCTACTCCTTGCATTGACATCAATTGATGGGCATCTCCCTAGCCCGTTGATTAGCCGCATCAATGTGAGACTTTCTCTTTTTTTTGTCTTCTCCACATAACCCCCATCATCATATTCTATTCCACCCATAGTGCTATATCCATGGCTCACGCTCATATATTGCGTGAAGGTTGAAAAAAGTTTAAGATTACTAAAGTATGAAACAATTGCTTGGCTTGTCATCGGGGTTGTGCATGATGAGAGCATTCTTGTGTGACGAAAATGGAGCATGACCAAACTATATGATTTTGTAGGGATGAACTTTCTTTGGCCATGTTATTTTGAGAAGACATGATTGCTTAGATAGTATACTTGAAGTATTATTAATTTTTATGTCAATATTAAACTTTTGTCTTGAATCTTATGGATCTGAATGTTCTTGCCACAATAAAGAAGATTACATTGATAAATATGCTAGGTAGCATTCCACATAAAAAATTCTATTTTTATCATTTACCTACTCGAGGACGAGCAGGAATTAAGATTGGGGATGCTGATACGTCTCCAACGTATCTATAATTTTTTATTGTTCCATGCTATTATATTATCTGTTTTGGATGTGTATGGGCTTTATTATACACTTTTATATTATTTTTGGGACTAACCTATTAACCCAGAGCCTAGTGCCAGTTTCTGTTTTTTCCCTTGTTTCAGTATTTCGCAGAAAAGGAATATCAAACGGAGTCCAAACAGAATGAAACCTTCGGGAGCGTGATTTTTGGAACGAACGTGATCCAGGTGACTTGGAGTTGAAGTCAGGGAAGCTTCGAGGTGGCCACGAGGCAGGGAGGCGCGCCTGCCCCCCTGGGCACGCCCCCACCCTCATGGGCCCCTCGTGGCTCCCCTGACCGACTTATTTCGCCTATATATATCAATATACCCTAAAAACATCAGGGAACAGAATAGATCGGGAGTTCCGCCGCCGCAAGCCTCTGTAGCCACCAAAAACCAATCGGGACCCTGTTCCGGCACCCTGCCGGAGGGGGGAACCCTCACCGGTGGCCATCTTCATCATCCCAGCGCTCTCCATGACGAGGAGGGAGTAGTTCACCCTCGATGATGAGGGTATGTACCAGTAGCTATGTGTTTGATCTCTCTCTCTCTCTCGTGTTCTTGATGTGGCATGATCTTGATGTATCGCGAGCTTTGCTATTATAGTTGGATCTTATGATGTTTCTCGCCCTCTACTCTCTTGTAATGGATTGAGTTTTCCCTTTGAAGTTATCTTATTGGATTGAGTCTTTAAGGATTTGAGAACACTTGATGTATGTCTTGCATGTGCTTATCTGTGGTGACAATGGGATATTCACGTGATCTACTTGATGTATGTTTTGGTGATCAATTTGCGGGTTCAGTGACCTTGTGAACTTATGCATAGGGGTTGGCACACGTTTTCGTCTTGACTCTCCGGTAGAAACTTTGGGGCACTCTTTGAAGTTCTTTGTGTTGGTTGAATAGATGAATCTGAGATTGTGTGATGCATATCGTATAATCATACCCACGGATACTTGAGGTGACATTGGAGTATCTAGGTGACATTAGGGTTTTGGTTGATTTGTGTCTTAAGGTGTTATTCTAGTACGAACTCTATGATAGATCGAACGGAAAGAATAGCTTCGTGTTATTTTACTACGGACTCTTGAATAGATTGATCAGAAAGGATAACTTTGAGGTGGTTTCGTACCCTACAATAATCTCTTCGTTTGTTCTCCGCTATTAGTGACTTTGGAGTGACTCTTTGTTGCATGTTGAGGGATAGTTATATGATCCAATTATGTTATTATTGTTGAGAGAACTTGCACTAGTAAAAGTATGAACCCCAGGCCTTGTTTCCTAGCATTGCAATACCGTTTACGCTCACTTTTATCATTAGTTACCTTGCTGTTTTTGTATTTTCAGATTACAAAAACCTATATCGACCATCCATATTTCACTTGTATCACCATCTCTTCGCCGAACTAGTGCACCTATACAATTTACCATTGTATTGGGTGTGTTGGGGACACAAGAGACTCTTTGTTATTTGGTTGCAGGGTTGTTTGAGAGAGACCATCTTCATCCTACGCCTCCCACGGATTGATAAACTTTAGGTCATCCACTTGAGGGAAATTTGCTACTGTCCTACAAACTTAAAGGATCGAGATGGACCTAGAGGGGGGGTGAATAGGTACAATTACAAATTTTAATTGTTACTTAGCAATTTTAGGCACTAATGCGGAATATGAGAGTGAGCCTGACAATTGCAAGTGTAGTACTCAGTGCTAAGCAAGATAAACAAGTAACACAAGTATGTAAGTAAACAAGCACAATATGATATAAGTAAGTGCTAAGAGACAAGTAACCACAAGTAGAGAGTTAGGGTTAGGAATAACCGCAACTCCGGGAGACGAGGATGTATGCCGATGTTCACTTCCTTGGAGGGAAGCTACGTCACCGTTAGAGAGGTGGATGTTACCACGAAGGCACACCAATGCCACGAAGGCTCACCCTATTCTCCCTTTGAGAAAACACCACGAAGGCGTTTCTCAACCACTAGTGGTAGACCTTGGGGTGGTCTCCAAACCCTCACAAACTTTTCCGGGGGTAATCACAAAGGTCGATTCCTCTCCGAAAGACTCCTACCGCCTAGGAGTCTCCAACCTCCAAGAGTAACAAGATCGATGGGGAAAATCTCAAGACTTGCTCAAATCATGAATTCCTTGGGTGCAAAGAAGGGGAAGAGGTGGATCTATCACTTGATCGGACAACTTCTCTTCAAAGCTCTCAAATCCCTTGGGGATCTAAGATTTGGTGTGGAGGAATGAGAGAGAGAGTGAGAAGTGTTCTAGGGTTTGTTCAAAGTGAATGGTCCACCCTCTCCCGTGGAGAACAAGGGGTATATATAGCGTGAGCATGAATATGGCCGTTGTAGTGTAAGAGAACGAGCAGGCCGGACAACCGGGCAAGGGGCCGGACATCCGCCCTGGCAAGATATGAGGAACAGAAAACAGAACCAGAGCTGAGAACAGAGGGGCCGGACATCCGGGGTCAAGCCCGGACATCCAGCAAAACAGGAAGGCCCGGACATCCGGCAAGTGGCCGGACATCCGGCAGGTGGCCGGACATCCGGCGCACAGCCCAGCATAAAAACGTTCTCTGGATATCTATGCCCGGATATCCGGAATGGGGCCCGGACATCCGGCGTAATAGGAAGGCCCGGACATCCGAGGAAATCCCGGACATCCGGCGCTATCACAACCAGAATACAGAAACATAGTAGTTCCACGGGTAGTATAGGCCGGACATCCGGGATAGGGCCCGGACATCCGGCGTGACAGGAAGGCCCGGACATCCGGGGTAAAGCCCGGACATCCGGCAGCCAGGAGACAGAAACAGTAAGGTTTAAGCATGTGTATGTGGCAAGGAGGTTTGTGGCAAGAGCAAGCCTTTAATTAACCCTATCGATCCCCTCTTAATAGTGCAGGATCCTATACTCAAGAAAACAAATATGGAATCAATTTTTATGCTTCATCCTTGAGTAAAATCACTTGTATGCTCTTGATCCACACACTTCGATGATCCGAGAACTAACACCTGAAACTAACTTGACAACCATTGTTATTCCCCTACATGTATATTGTCATCAACATCAAAATTTGATGTAAGGGCATGATTTCTCTTTCAATCTCCCCCTTTTTGTTTGTTGATGACAACCATACATGTAGTATCATAGATGCAGTAGATTGACAATCATGAGGGCACAAATACATAATAAGTTTATGTTTCTATTTACTTTTAGCTCCCCCTCAATGTGTGCATGGGATGAATGTGTTAGGATGTTCAACACAATCGCCATAAGGTCGCATATGTAACTAGATATAAATGTGAGACATTCCATAGCCGTAAGATAATAACATAGCTCCATAGCCATAAGATATAAATGTGAGACATTCCATAGCCATAAGTGTTGGGTAACGTAGCAATAATTCAAAATTTTCCTACGTGTCACCAAGATCAATCTAGGAGATGCTAGCAACGAGAGATTGGGAGTGCATTTTTATACCCTTGAAGATCGCTAAGCGGAAGCGTTACAAGAACGCGGTTGATGGAGTCGTACTCGCAGCGATTCAAATCGCGGAAGATCCGATCTAGCGCCGAACGGACGGCGCCTCCGCGTTCAATACACGTACAGCCCGGGGACGTCTCCTCTTTCTTGATCCAGCAAGGGGAGAGGAGAAGTTGAGGGAGAACTCCAGCAGCACGACGGCGTGGTGGCAATGGAGCTCGTGGTTCTCCGGCAGAGCTTCGCTAAGCACTACGGAGGAGGAGGAGGAGGTGTATGAGGAGGGAGGGCTGCGCCAGGAAAGAGGTGCGGCTGCCCTCCCACCCCTCCACTATATATAGGGGCAAGGGGAGAGGGGGAGGCGCCCTAGGGTTTCCCCTAGGGGGCGGCGGCCAAGCAGATTGGATCTCCCTAGGGAAAATCCTAGGGAGACTTGCCCCCCAAGCCAAGCAGGTGGAGGCTTGCCTCCCAAGCCAGGTGGAGGCGCCCCACCTCCCCAAGTAACGTGGGAAAGGGTGTGGGGGGAGCACCACCCCTTAGTGGGCTGGTTTGCCCCTTCCCCTTTGGCCCATGAGGCCCTCCAACACTTGCCGGGGCTCCCGAAACACCTTTCGGTCATGCTGGCCATAGCCTGGTACCCCCGGAACACTTCCGGACTCCAATACCCTTCGTCCAATATATCGATCTTCACCGCCGGACCATTCCGGAACTCCTCGTGATGCCCGGGATCTCATCCGGGACTCCGAACAACCTTCGGTAACCACATACTATTTCCCATAACAACTCTAGCATCACCGAACCTTAAGTGTGTAGACCCTACGGGTTCGGGAACCATGCAGACATGACCGAGACACCTCTCCGGCCAATAACCAATAGCGGGATCTGGATACCCATATTGGCTCCCACATGTTCCACGATGATCTCATCGGATGAACCACGATGTCGGGGATTCAATCAATCCCGTATACAATTCCCTTTGTCTATCGGCATGTTGCTTGCCCGAGATTCGATCGTCGGTATCCCAATACCTCGTTCAATCTTGTTACCGGCAAGTCTCTTTACTCGTTCTGTAACGCATGACCCCGTGGCTAACTCCTTAGTCGCATTGAGCTCATTATGATGATGCATTACCGAGTGGGCCCAGAGATACCTCTCCGTCATACGGAGTGACAAATCCCAGTCTCGATTCGTGCCAACCCAACAGACACTTTCGGAGATACCTGTAGTGCACCTTTATAGCCACCCAGTTACGTTGTGACGTTTGGTACACCCAAAGCATTCCTACGGTATCCGGGAGTTGCACAATCTCATGGCCTAAGGAAATGATACTTGACATTAGAAAAGCTCTTAGCAAACGAACTACACGATCTTGTGCTATGCTTAGGATTGGGTCTTGTCCATCACATCATTCTCCTAATGATGTGATCCCGTTATCAATGACATCCAATGTCCATGGTCAGGAAACCATAACCATCTATTGATGAACGAGCTAGTCAACTAGAGGCTTACTAGGGACATGTTGTGGTCTATGTATTCACTCATGTATTACGGTTTCCAGTTAATACAATTATAGCATGAACAATAGACAATTATCATGAACAAGGAAATACAATAATAACCATTTTATTATTGCCTCTAGGGCATATTTCCAACAGTCTCCCACTTGCACTAGAGTCAATAATCTAGTTCACATCACTATGTGATTGTAATGAATGCAACACCCATGGGGTTTGTTCATATCTCGCTTGTGAGAGAGGTTATTTGTCAACGGGTCTGGACCTTTCAGATCCGTGTGTGCTTTACAAATCTCTATGTCATCTTGTAGATGCAGCTACCACACGCTACTTGCAGCTATTCCAAATAACTGCTCTACTATACGAATCCAGTTCACTACTCAGAGTCATCCGGATTAGTGTCAAAGTTTGCATCGACGTAACCCCTTACGACGAAATCTTTTAGCACCTCCATAATCGAGAAAATTCCTTAGTCCATTAGTTACTAAGGATAAGTTCGACCGCTGTCATGTGATCCATTCCTGGATCACTATTGTACCCCTTAACTAACTCATGGCAAGGCACACTTCAGGTGCGGTACACAGCATAGCATACTGTAGAGCCTACGTCTAAAGCATAGGGGACGACCTTTCTCCTTTCTCTCTCTTCTGCCGTGGTCAGGTCTTGAGTCTTACTCAATACTCACACCTTGTAACACAGCCAAGAACTCCTTCTTTGCTGATCTATTTTGAACTCCTTCAAAATCTTGTCACGGTATGTATTCATTTGAAAGTACTATTAAGCGTTTTTGATCTATCCTTATAGATCTTGATGCTCAATGTTCAAGTAGCTTAATCCAGGTTTTCCATTGAAAAACACTTTTCAAATAACCTTGTATGCTTTCCAGAAATTCTACATCATTTCTGATCAACAATATGTTAACAACATATACTCATCAAAAATCTATAGTGCTCCCACTCACTTCGTTCGAAATACAAGTTTCTCATAAACTTTGTATAAACCCAAAATCTTTGATCATCTCATCAAAGCGTACATTCCAACTCCGAGATGCTTACTCCAGTCCTTAGAAGGATTGCTGGAGCTTTGCATACTTGTTAGCATCTTTCAGGATTGACAAAACCTTCTGGTCGTATCACATACAACCTTTCCTCAAGAAAATCGTCGAGGAAACAATGTTTTTTGACATCCTATCTGCAAGATTTCATAAATAATGCAGTAACTGCTAATATAATTCCAATAGACTCTTAGCATCGCTACGAGTGAGAAAGTCTCATCGTAGTCAACTCCTTGAACTTGTCGGAAAACATCTTAACGACAAGTCGAGCTTTCTTAATGGTGACACTTACCATCATTGTCCGTCTTCTTTTAAAATCCATCTGCACCCAACAGCCTTACGACCGTCAAGTAGTTCTTCCAAAGTCTATACTTTGTCTTTACACATGGATCCTCTCTCGGATTTTATGGCCTCGAGCCATTCGTCGGAATCTGGGCCCACCATCGCTTCTCCATAGCTCGTAGGTTCATTGTTGTCTAGCAACATGACTTCCAAGACAGGATTACGTACCACTCTAAAGTAGCATGCATCCTTGTCGTCCTATGAGGTTTGGTAGTGACTTGATCCAAAGTTTCATGATCACCATCATAAGCTTCCACTTCAATTGGTGTAGGTGCCACAGGAACAACTTCCTGTGCCCTGCTACACACTAGTTGAAGTCATGGTTCAATAACCTCATCAAGTCTCCACCATCCTCCCACTCAATTCTTTCGAGAGAAACTTTTCCTCAAGAAAGGACCCGTTTCTAGAAACAATCACTTTTGCTTCCAGATCTGAAATAGGAGGTATACCCAACTGTTTTGGGTATTCTATGAAGATGCATTTATCCGCTTTGGGTTCGAGCTTATCAGCCTGAAACTTTTTCACATAAGCGTCGCAGCCCCAAACTTTTAAGAAACGACAGCTTAGGTTTCTCTAAACCATAGTTCATACGGTGTCGTCTCAACGGAATTGCGTGGTGCCCTATTTAAAGTGAATGCGGTTATCTCTAATGCCTAACCCATAAACGATAGTGTAATTCGATAAGAGACATCATGGTATGCACCATATCCAGTAGGGTGCAGTTATGATGTTCGGACACACCATCACACTATGGTGTTCCAGGCGGTATTAGCCGTGAAACAATTTCCACAATTTCTTAATTGTGTGCCAAACTCGTAACCCAGATATTCATCTCTATGATCATATCACAGACATTTTATCCTCTTGTCACGACGATCTTCAACTTCACCCTGAAATTACTTGAACCTTTCAATAATTCAGACTTGTGTTTCCACAAGTAAATATTCTCAGCATCTACTCAAATCATCTGTGAAGTAAGAACATAACGATATCCACTGCGTGCGTCAGCACTCATTGGACTGCACACATCAAATGTATTACTTCCAACAAGTTGCTCTCTTGTTCCATCTTACTGAAAACGAGGCCTTTCAGTCATCTTGCCCATGTGGTATGATTTGCATGTCTCAAGTGATTCAAAATCAAGTGAGTCCAAATGATCCATCTGTATGGACTTTCTTCATGCATATATACTAATAGACATGGTTCGCATGCCTCAATCTTTTCAAAAACGAGTGAGTCCAAAGATCCATCAGCATGGAGCTTCTTCATGCGTTTTATACCAATATGACTCAAGTGGCAGTGCCACAAGTATGTGGTACTATCATTACTATCTTATATCTTTTGGCATGAACATGTGTATCACTACGATCGAGATTCAATAAACCATTCATTTTAGGTGCAAGACCATTGGAGGTATTATTCAAATAGACAGAGTAACCATTATTCGCCTTAAATGAATAACCGTATTGCGATAAACATAATCCAATCATGTCTATGCTCAACGCAAACACCAAATAACAATTATTTAGGTTTAACACCAATCTCGATGGTAGAGGGAGCATGCGATGCTTGATCACATCAACCTTGGAAACACTTCCAACACATATCGTCATCTCACCTTTAGCTAGTCTCCATTTATTCCGTAGCCTTTTATTTCGAGTTACCAACACTTAGCAACCGAACCGATATCTGATACCCTGGTGCTACTAGGAGTACTAGTAAAGTACACATTAATATACTTCTGTCGACCTTGCCTGCCTTCTCATCTACCAAGTATCTAGGGTAGTTCTGCTTCAGTGACCATTCCCCTCATTACAGAAGCACTTAGTCTCGGGTTTGGGTTCAACCTTGGGTTTCTTCGCTGGAGCAGCAACTGATTTGCCGTTTCATGAAGTATCCCTTCTTGCCCTTGCCCTTCTTGAAACTAGTGGTTTTACTAACCATCAACAATTGATGCTCCTACTTGATTTCTACTTTCGCGGTGTCAAACATCGCGAGTTGCTCAAGCATCATCATGTCTATCCCTGATATGTAATAGTTCATCACGAAGCTCTAATAGCTTGGTGGCAGTGACTATGGAGAACCATCACTATCTCATCTGGAAGACAATTCCCACTCGATTCAAGCGATTGTAGTACTCAGACAATCCAAGCACATGCTCAACGATTGAGCTTTTCTCCCTTAGTTTGCAGGCTTAAGAAACTTGTCAGAGGTCTCATACCTCTTGACGTGGGCACTAGTCTGAAATCCCAATTTCAGTCTTTGGAACATCTCATATGTTCTGCGACGTTTCAAAAACGTCTTTGCTGCCACAATTTTAAACCGTTAGCATCACACACTGAACTATCACGTAGTCATCAAAATGTGTATGTCAGATGTTTCGCAACATCTACAGACGACGCTCAAGGTTCAGCACACCGAGCGGTGCATTAAGGACATAAGCCTTCTGTGCAGCAATGAGGACAATCCTCAGTTTACGGACCCAGTCCGCATAATTGCTACTATCAACTTTCAACTAAATTTTCTCTAGGAACATATCTTTAGTAGAACTAAAGCGTAAGCTACGACATAATTTGCAAAGACCTTTTGACTATGTTCATGATAATTAAGTTCATCTAATCAAATTATTTAATGAACTCCCACTCAGATAGACATCCCTCTAGTCATCTAAGTGATACATGATCCGTGTCAACTAGGCCGTGTCCGATCATCACGTGAGACGGACTAGTCATCATCGGTGAACATCTCCATGTTGATCGTATCTACTATACGACTCATGTTCGACCTTTCGGTCTCTTGTGTTCCGAGGCCATGTCTGTACATGCTAGGCTCGTCAAGTCAACCTAAGTGTTTTGCATGTGTCAATCTGGCTTACACCCGTTGTATGCGAACGTTAGAATCTATCACACCCAATCATCACGTGGTGCTTCAAAACAACGAACCTTCGCAACGGTGCACAGTTAGGGGGAACACATCTCTTGAAATTTTAGTGAGGGATCATCTTATTTATGCTACCGTCGTTCTAAGCAAATAAGATGTAAACATGACAAACATCACATGCAAATCATAAAGTGACATGATATGGCCAATGGCCAATATCATCTTGCGCCTTTTGATCTCCATCTTCGAGGCGCGGAATGATCACCTTCGTCACCTGCATGACACCATGATTTCCATCATCATGATCTCCATCATCGTGTCTTCATGAAGTTGTCTCGCCAACTATTACTTCTACTACTATGGCTAACGGTTAGCAATAAAGTAAAGTAATTACATGGCGTTTTTCATTGACACGCAGGTCTTACAATAAATTAAGACAACTCCTATGGCTCCTGCCGGTTGTCATACTCATCGACATGCAAGTCGTGATTCCTATTACAAGAACATGATCAATCTCATACATCACATATATAATTCATCACATCCTTTTGGCCATATCACATCACATAGCATACCCTGCAAAAACAAGTTAGACGTCCTCTAATTGTTGTTGCATGTTTTGCGTGGTTGCTATGGGTTTCTAGCAAGAACGTTTCTTACCTACGCAAAAGCCACAATGGTGATATGCCAATTGCTATTTACCCTTCATAAGGACCCTCTTCATCGAATCCGATCCGACTAAAGTGGGAGAGACAGACACCCGCTAGCCACCTTATGCATCAAGTGCATCTCAATCGGTGGAACCTGTCTCACGTAAGAGTACGTGTAAGGTCGGTCCGGGCCGCTTCATCCCACAATACCGCTGAATCAAGATAAGACTAGTAACGGTAAGCAAATTGAACAAATCATCGCCCACAACTACTTTGTGTTCTACTCGTGCATATAATCTACGCTTAAACCTGGCTCTGATACCACTGTTGGGTAACATAGCAATAATTCAAAATTTTCCTACGTGTCACCAAGATCAATCTAGGAGATGCTAGCAATGAGAGAGAGGGAGTGCATCTTCATACCCTTGAAGATCGCTAAGCGGAAGCGTTACAAGAACGCGGTTGATGGAGTCATACTCGCAGCGATTCAAATCGCGGAAGATCCGGTCTAGCGCCGAACGGACGGCGCCTCCGCGTTCAACACACGTACAGCGCGGGCTCCACGGCGGGGCGCGGCCGGAGCGGGCAGAGGCGGCGGGGCAGGCGCGGCTCCGGCGGAGGACGTCGAGGAGGGCAGCGCCGGAGCTTGGGGCGGAGCTCGCCGGCGAGGGCCGAAACGGCAGCGAGGCGTGGCGGCACGGGGCTGCCGGCGACCTGCGGAGGCGCAGCGATGGCGGCGCACCGGCGAGAGGAACGACGGGGAGCGGGCGGCGGCGGAAGGCGCGAGGCGCTCGGGCGCGGGGGCGCCTCGGGCGGCGGCGGCGACTCGGGGCCGCGCGGGCCCCGGATGGGCTCCGCGGGCCGCGGCGGCGGCGGGGTGACGTGGCACAACGCCACTGGCCGGGAGCGGCGGCGCGACTGCGTCCGGTCCGGGACGGACATGTCCGGCGCGGTGGGGGAGGAAAATTAGGGTTTGGACTGCGATTTTGGACGGGGGAGGTGTTTAAATAGGTAGAGGGAGCTAGGAGAGTCCAAACGGGGTGCGGTTTTTGCCCACGCGATCGTGATCGAACGACCGAGAGCATGGCGGAGACTTAGAGGTGTTTTGGGCTGGTTTGAAGGGGGGTTTTGCTGCAACACACAGAAGGACTTTGCGGATGCCCGGAAAACCGTTGGAGTTCCAAACGACCTCCAAATGGAACGAAACTTGACCGGTGGTCTACCGGTGGTATACCAAGGCCACTAGACAAGACTCGGTCCATTCCGAGAAGGTTCAACACCCGCACATGAGAAGAGGCAAAAGGGGGCGTCGGGTGACATAGGAGTGCCGGATTGCAAAACGGACAACGGGGAAAAAGCTCGGATGCATCAGACGAACACGTACGCAAATGCAATGCACATGATGACATGATATGAAATGCAGATGATGACATGGCAAGGAGCAACACGCAAGCAGATGACAAGGCAAGGACGGCGAATAACTGGCAGACACCTGGCACATCGGATCCGGGGCGTTACAACACTCCTCCACTAACAAGAGATCTCGTCCCGAGATCTTAGGACCGAGATGGAAGGGAAAGAAGATGAGGTCAAATAAGAACAAAATAGAGAGGATGAACAAAGTCAAAAAACACTTGAGAAGAAAAAGGGAATGTTGAATGGGACAAGAAACAAAAACTGAAGGAATAAGACTGAATTTGAAATTACTCCGGTTGGAACAAAATCGAAAAGGAATAAACGAAGGAATTTATGCAGCACTCCGGCTGGACAAGGAAAGAATAGAACATGGACTTGATAAATGGGATGATACTTGAGTTGAGGAACAACACAACAACTCCGGAAGACTAGAATTAATAGAATGAGAAGAACGGGGAAGAAAATGACAACTTGTGCCAGGAATGAAATCGAAAGCAACCTTAGAAGAAAGGATTGAACGGAGTTGTTGGAAATTCGACAACGAAAGAATAAGTTTGTTGTGGTCTTATAGGTAACATCTCAAGAATAAGGTGATAACCCGCCACAAACGGAAATGATTGAATAGTTGCGAGGAACGAGGAAATGCAAAACTCCACTTCAAAAGAATACGGAGAATTACTTGCACTATGAGAAGCAAGAAGAAGATACTAGAACTCCTTCAACAAGAATCTTGATGAACACTTGAAGAATGGATTAAATCATGACGAACCATCGTGAAGAAACTCCGGTACCAAAAGGATGACGAGATAAAATTGAAGGATGAAAGGGGTAAGATTAAATCCTTGCGATGATTTGGATGGAAGTTCGCGACGAAATCGGCGAGAAGCTAAGAACTCCGGAAAAGAAAAGATGAAAACACTTTGAACCGAGAATGTGATAAGATGAACAATCTCCGAAAAGAAGAGATATAACCACTCGAAGAAAGAAAATAAGGATTACGTTATGCTTATCCCCCACCAATTAAATTGATGAGAAACAATGGATTTGCATACTGCTTATTCTCGTTGGAAAGATTAAGGGGGGATATAGCGCAAAACTTGAGAAAATCTTCTTGAACCACCGGTAGGATTTGGAAAGAATGACTGAATAGATATGATAACAACAGAAAGAATCTTGAACGAGCCACCGTTAGAATTCAATAATTGCCTCGCGAAGGAGGATGACTCACCGGGAAAAAAATAGAAAAAGCACGAATATACTTGAGGGAATCAAAATGCAATTGGAAGAAGAGATCGCGAGCTGATTGAAGCATACTTGAACGAAGCACCGGAAGAATATGTAAACGAACGAAGGGGCACAATGTAGAATAATCGGAGAACGGATTATAAAACTTAGAACGGCGAAATATTCTGAAAAGATGACCTCCGGATAATTGAGATGGAAAACAACTCCTGAAATACTCCGGATGGGTGATAAATAATTGCACGACTTGTAACGATTTGATAGGATAACATCGAGCTAGCACTGCGAATCTCCGGGAGAACGGACAAGATTTGAGAAAATTCTACGTCGGTCTTCAAAGTTGGGAATGACGATGAGAAAGAACACCAAAATTGTTGAGATATTCCGGGAGAATGAAAAGCGAAGAGGTTGAGCCAACAATGAAAATAATTTGAAATTGATCTTGGAAAGCGTCTGACTGATGAAATTCGTACTTACATCAAACTTCGAAAAGGATTTGAGAATAGCTCCGGGAAAATTAGAAGAGTCAGGTAAGATCCTGGGAAAAGACCTGTGGGTTAGGGCCCACTAAAAAGAAACACCGTTAGGAAAGGATTGTTGAAGAGATATGTGATGCACCGGAACAATTGAAATATTTGAATGAGGTGATAACCTCGAATTAATTCTTACACAGACGAATCTCTTGAGATGTCTTCATCACTCCGGAACGATAAATGACGAGGGGAAACGAGCAACGGGAAACATTAGAGCTGAGGAGAGAATATAATCACTACCGAAAATTGGAATTGAATCCACCGGAGAAGAAAACAAGACGAATCAATGATGAACTTGACAAGAATTTACCGGTAGAAAAGATTGAGGAAAAACTGAAGATACTCCGCACGAATGAAATAGATGCTTGAATAGCGGCTCAGACTCCGGGAATAAAAGGGGTGGGAGGGCGGGAAAAACAACGGCAACTTGGAAGGGGAATCGACGAATAGCTTTGAAGAGAAAAACACCGGTTGAAATAATTGAGGAGAGAATGCAAAGATTTCACACAAGTAGAATGGATACTCGATTACAGACTCCGGTTCCGAGAAGAAGAAGGGAGGGCGGGTGGGAAAAACAAGGACACCTTCGGACAGGGAAAACAACATCGGATGAGAAAGAACTGAGGACTAATCTCGCAAGAGATGATGAGGACCAAAAACACTCGAAGAGAAATGCGCCGGATTGAAAAAGGATGGGCAACGAACGAAAACTAACCACGTGATCCTAAGAAAAATTTGAAGGGGAAGAGGAATAGTTCAAAACACCTACGTCAATATTTCTCACCAGAGCGACGAAGGGGCAGAGGAGTAAAAAGAATTCCTACTCTCCGATATAACTAGACTCCGAAATTTTTTCTTCTAGACTCGACAACGGCCAAACTACACGATCAATCAAGGGGGCTCCTAGGGTCGGTCGAGGCTCTGATACCAACTTGTCACGCCCAAGATGCGACCCTATCCTAAAGGAACTCGATGGTCCCACCAAGGATAGAAGCGCATCTTGAAGACGCTTTTGCAAGGTGGATATCATTACATCAACATTACATAATATTTGGGGATACATACAAGGCATACAAATGCCGCAAGAATACATCAATACATCATACATAAGCTCAACATCCGACTACGGATGAAACACAAACAGAAACTCCAACGACATCAACCCTGCTAGCCCAGGCTGCCGACCTGGAACCTATCCCCTGATCGAAGAAGAAGCAGAAGAAGAACTCCAAAACAAGTAACATCGCTCTCGCGTCATGACCATCGCACACCTGTACCTGCAACTGGTGTTGTAGTAATCTGTGAGCCACGAGGACTCAGCAATCCCATTACCATGGGTATCAAGACTAGCAAAGCTTAAAGGGTAAGGAAGGGGTAAAGTGGTGAGGTTGCAGCAGCGACTAAGCAAGTATAGTGGCTAACTTACGCAAAGAAGAGCGAGAAGAGAAGCAACGGAACGGTCGTGAAACTAGCACTGATCAAGAAGTGATCCTGAACTCCTACTTACGACAAACATAACCCAGAAACCGTGTTCACTTCCCGGACTCCGCCGAGAAGAGACCATCACGGCTACACACGCGGTTGATGCGTTTTAATTAAGGTCAAGTGTCAAGTTCTCTACAACCGGATATTAACAAATTCCCATCTGCCACATAACCGTGGGCACGGCTTTCGAAAGATAAATACCCTGCAGGGGTGTCCCAACTTAGCCCATTATAAGCTCTCACGGTCAACGAAGGATATTCCTTCTCCCAGGAAGACCCGATCAGTCTCGGAATCCCGGTTACAAGACATTTCAACAATGGTAAAACAAAACCAGCAAGACCGCCCGATGCGCCGACATCCCGATAGGATCTGCACATATCTCGTTCTCAGGGCAACACCGTATGAACACTACGTACAACTAAAACCAGCCCTCAAGTTTCCCCGAGGTGGCGCTGCAAGTGGCTCTGGTTTGGACCAACACTCCGAGGAGCACTGGACCAGGGGGTAAAATAAGATGACCCTCGAGAGAGCGACTCCCTAGGGAAAAGAAATAGGCTGAGCAAATGGTAAAACCAAGGTTGGGCCTTGCTGGAAGAGTTTTATTCAAGGCGAACTGTCAAGGGGGTCCCATAAATCACCCAACCGCGTAAGGAACGCAAACTCCGGGAACATAACACCGGTATGACGGAATCTAGGGCGGCAAGAGTGGAACAAAACACCAGGCATAAGGCCGAGCCTTCCACCCTTTACCAAGAATATAGATGCATTAATAATATAAGAGATATTGTGATATCCCAACATAAACATAATCCAACATGGAGCAATCTTCATCTTCACCTGCAACTAGCAACGCTATAAGAGGGGCTGAGCAAAGCGGTAACATAGCCAAACAACGGTTTGCTAGGAAGGGTGACAAAGGTTAGAGGTTCATGGCAATTTGGGAGGCTTGAAAGGCAAGTGAATAGGTAGCGCAGCATAGCGATAGAACGAAGCAACTAGCATAGCAATGATAGTAATGAGATCCAAGGTGACGGTCATCTTGCCTGAAATCCCGCTAGGAAGAAGAACGAGTCCATGAAGAAGATGAAGCCACGAAGACGAACGAATCCTCACGATCGCAACGACACGGGAACTATCGAGAAGAAGCACACAACATGGTAAACACACCACACATGAACAAGGCATGATGCTCAACCAAGTATGATGCATGACAAGCCTATATGAAGCTACTCATGACAAAAGATGATGCATACAAGAACAACACATCAAAGCAAGTTTAAATGAGGCCGGAAACAACATATAACAATTCCGGTAAGTCCTCATATGCAAATTTCGAAATTGGTCCAGAACTGAACAAGCATTAAGTTGAAGTTGTTAAAAAGCAAGTTAAAGAGCACCATGATGATCTACACGAAATTCTAGACAAGTTACATATAAAGTTCATTAGATTCGGAGCTACGGCCTAGAAGATATGAGCGAAACAAGTTAAACATGGCATTGATGCAAAATGCATACAAACATCAAGCAAACACCTCAAAACAAGGATGCAACATGATAATATGAAACTACATGCAAAACTAAGCAAGTTCCATATAGAGCATGCTCAAAACGGAGCAACGGTGCAACACATACACTCCAAACAAGACATAGCAACAATCTGTCCAAAACAGCATCTAGGCATAATGCAAGCCTCAAAACAATATGCTACAGCAACTCAACATGAAAACAAAAGGCATGGACATGATGTACAGGTAAAGCACAACAAAACATGAACACTGAGCTATCTCCAGAAATCACTAGAACATGCTCCAAAGGACATGGCAAGATTACAAATAATAACAGGTTCGCAGACTTGGTGAAATTACTGGACATGGCAGAAACAACATCAGGTTGCAATGTTCCGAGCACGAAATCAACATTCTACAGAAACTTAACATGGCAAAACAAGGCACGGCATGAATCTCCTCAAGGCATATGACAACAGCCCCTTACTGACCATAAGCCAAAAAGGACCATAAGATATGATGGCAAGCATGTAAACATAGCAAGTTTCGTTATCAGGTTTCAGACTTAGCAGAAAACAGAGCATGGCAGAAACAGACATAATGAAGGCATCTTGGTGAGCTTGATGCACTCATCACAAAGCAATGCATGACAAAACAAGCATACCTACAGCAAGATGGCATGTTTATGAAGCTATCTATGGCAAGAACAAAAGCATAGCATCTATGGATCAACTACAACAAGCTTGGCAAAAATGAATATCATGTTAAGAATCTGCCAGAAATATTTTATAGCAAAAGTAGAGAAAGATTGAGTCATGCTATGGCACTCCATAAATGCAAACAAGGGCAGGAATGGACCAATTACAATAATATATACAAAACATCCTTACTGAACATCTCCAAAATATGCATGGATCTCTCTGTAGCATCAAGTTTACATGGCAACAAAATAACAGCAGACAAGGACTTAGAGAAATCACTAAGTCCCTGAAATCAGAAACATTACGGGGCCTAGTTTGCATGCTTGTGCTAGTCACCACAGAGACCACAAAAATACATAGCATACACCCTTGGAAAGACGGCATGGCATACAACAAAACACATGAAGATCTCATGCCCATAAGATGCACAGATTAAATGATACAAAAATGACAAATCTCCAAGTTCTGATAAGAACCAGCAGATAACAGCAACTAGCCCTCTTTCAACAGATATTTGGGCATCAAGATGACCTTTAATGAACATGGTGCAATTGAACAAAATGTAGAGCATCACGAGACGAACAATTTGACATATTACACGCGCGAAACGGAGCTACATGCATGAAGTTACACTAGGTCAAACAAGCACACACATTATGCAGATCTGGGGACTTAGCAGTTTCTGGAAAAAAAACAGGCGGGCGACTAAACGCTAAATGACGCCCAGGGCGCGGGAATAGGGCATCTCACCACGTGGGCTCGGCCCAGAACGGAGGAGGAGGCAGGTGGCCGCGGATCTGGCGCTGATGGGCCTGGGGAGGTCGGCCCACGAGGCTGGCGGCGCCGGTCGTCGTCCTCCTCCTCGATCCAGAGGGGATCGAGGGAAGGCAGGGGCGGCGCGGGCTCCACGGCGGGGCGCGGCCGGAGCGGGCAGAGGCGGCGGGGCAGGCGCGGCTCCGGCGGAGGACGTCGAGGAGGGCAGCGCCGGAGCTTGGGGCGGAGCTCGCCGGCGAGGGCCGAAACGGTGGCGAGGCGCGGCGGCACGGGGCTGCCGGCGACATGCGGAGGCGCGGCGATGGCGGCGCACCGGCGAGAGGAACGGCGGGGAGCGGGCGGTGGCGGAAGGCGCGAGGCGCTCGGGCGCGGGGGCGCCTCGGGCGGCGGCGGCGACTCGGGCCCGCGCGGGCCCCGGATGGGCTCCGCGGGCCACGGCGGCGGCGGGACGGCGGCGGGGTGACGTGGCGCGACGCCACTGGCCGGGAGCGGCGGCGCGACTGCGTCCGGTCCGGGACGGACATGTCCGGCGCGGTGGGGGAGGAAAATTAGGGTTTGGACTGCGATTTTGGACGGGGGAGGTGTTTAAATAGGTAGAGGGAGCTAGGAGAGTCCAAACGGGGTGCGGTTTTCGCCCACGCGATCGTGATCGAACGACCGAGAGCATGGCGGAGACTTAGAGGTGTTTTGGGCTGGTTTGAAGGGGGGTTTTGCTGCAACACACAGAAGGACTTTGCGGATGCCCGGAAAACCGTTGGAGTTCCAAACGACCTCCAAATGGAACGAAACTTGACCGGTGGTATACCAAGGCCACTAGACAAGACTCGGTCCATTCCGAGAAGGTTCAACACCCGCACATGAGAAGAGGCAAAAGGGGGCGCCGGGTGACATAGGAGTGCCGGATTGCAAAACGGACAACGGGGAAAAAGCTCGGATGCATCAGACGAACACGTATGCAAATGCAATGCACATGATGACATGATATGAAATGCAGATGATGACATGGCAAGGAGCAACACGCAACCAGATGACAAGGAAAGGACGGCGAATAACTGGCAGACACCTGGCGCATCGGATCCGGGGCGTTACACCCCGCCCCCACAGTTGTGAAGTCGTGAGTGGGGCGACCTCCGGTGTCAGGAAGCTCCATGGAGATGCGACGACCATGGACAATGGGCATTGCAGAACCACGAACTTGAGGCACCGGCGCCCTCCTAGTACCGGGCTTGGACTGTCCAATAGACTGTCTTGGTGCACTGTCATCCTCTTCCTCCCCAACATAGTCCGCGTCATCTGGATCCGAGGCCGACGGACTGGTGGATGGTGCCCGCTTCTTCTTCTTGGTGGTGGTCTTCTTCTTCTTAGGCCGAGCATGCTCATCGGAGTCGGTTGAGCCTTGCCGGCGATCAACTGGAAAGGATAATGAATAGGTTCCGATAAGAAGAAGCCAAAGAATATGAACAAGGATAAGCCAAATTAAACCGTGGGATGAACATTTTTCGATTATGACCATAGGACAAGTCCAAAGGGTAAATCAAAAATTGTACATTCCCATGGTTAAGTTGAGTAGCCGAGTACATATAGAGGTGTTTGTAGGCTTAGGTATACAGTACCAAAACGCGAGAGCGATAGATATGGCAAGATGTACATGGGGAATAATGCAATCCTAATAAGATTTGGTCATGAGCAAGAGGAAGATGAAGAGAGATAGCACTCTTACCTCGAGAAGACACCTCGGGACGCTTGGGACCGCAGTTCTTGGTACGAGCCATGAAGAACTCCGGCGGTTAATCCCAGGAATGCCGGCCCCTCCCGAGAGACTCAAGCCACAACCCAAGAAATGGATTGGAGAGAAACGTAGATCGGGAGGAGGAGAGTCTGTGGGCAGGAGATCGAGGTCGGAGATCGACGGAGACTGGTCAGGTTAGCGCCGGAGCACACCCCAGCGGCAGCGGCTGTGTGGTGAGATGGGAGAGGAAACGGGAGCGAATGAGTAACTCCCCCTAAAGCCCGAGCCCCTCCTCTGTTATATGGTGCGGTGACAGGCCGGACATCCGGGGCATGGCCCGGATATCCGGCGCTTGGAGGTCAGGGAGCAGAAGAAACAGGGCCAATGTGTCGAACATCCGGGGACCAGCCCGGAAATCCGGCCACTGGGGGTGCATGATGGTGACTTGCGCAGTAGAAGGGATTTTTTTTCGTTTTCAGGGCCCGGATGTCCGGCAGCGGAGCCGGATGTCCGGCCACTGGACAGAGAAACAGGATGGGGAAGGATTTTCAAGGGGTCAACACATAGAATTGAATATAGACTCCGCCAAGGAGTTTTTAGAGATTTATATGGGTAGAAATCTGAGTCATCTATGGTCATACTAAGATAAAATAACCACCCAACCTAAATAAGTAATGAAAGGTCCACACAAGCAAGGTACAAGTGGTGACCGAGGTCACCATGTTTGAGCATATGGACCATAGGACCGCAAAGATGTAGACTTTGGGCACATGGTCATGACTCCATCATATTAAAGCCCATAGTTCGAGAACCATGATACTTTGAGAGTGTTTGTTCTATTTATGCATTGTGTAGAGTGAGAATATTCATGAATTGAATGTCTCCCCCTAAATATATGCCTACATCAAGACAAGATATTAAGTTCATGCATGAATGGGTACTAGATTTCACATAATGTTGTCAAGCTCCAAGATACCAAGTTCACGCCTAAGTTGACAAAACCTTACTTCGTCCAATGGCTTGGTGAAAATATCTGCAAGTTGCTTATCTGTGCCAACATGAGCAATGTCAATATCACCCTTCTCCACATGATCTCTCAAGAAGTGATACCTGATATCAATATGCTTGGTGCGGGTATGATCTTTGGGGTTCTCAGCAATATTGATGGCACTTTCATTATCACATAGAAGAGGCACATGTCTATAGGTGATACCGTAATCCTTCAAAGTTTGCCTCATCCATAGTAATTGAGTTGCACAACTGGCAGTCGCAATGTATTCAGCTTCTGCGGTGGAGAGGGCAACACAATTTTGTTTCTTCGAGGACCAACTTACCAAGGAGCATCCAAGAAATTGACATGCACCGGAGGTGGACTTACGATCCACCTTGTCTCCGGCCCAATCCGCATCCGTGTACCCAATGAGATCAAACTTAGCATCCTTGGGGTACCATAGTCCTAACTTTGGGGTGTGAACAAGGTATCTAAGAATATGCTTAACCGCCTTATGATGGCTTTCCATAGGGAAAGCTTGAAATCTAGCACACATGCATACACTAAACATGATGTCTGGTCTAGATGCACAAAGATAAAGCAACGAACCAATCATAGAGCGGTATTTAGATGGGTCGAAGGGGGTACCGTTTGAGTCTTCAGTGAGTACAATTTTGGTTGGCATGGGTGTCTTACATGGGCTAGCATTAGTCATGCCAAATTTCGCTAGGATATCCTTGAGGTATTTTGCTTGAGACAAGAAAATTCCTTCTTGAAATTGTTGAATTTGAAATCCGAGGAAGAACTTTAAATCCGTATTGAGTGACATTTCAAAATTCTTGGTCATTGAAGCCGCAAACTTCTTGCACAAATGAATGTTAGGAGAACCAAAAATGATATCATCTACATAGATTTGGCATAAGATCAAATCACCTTTGTCCCTCTTAGTAAAAAGAGTGGGATCGATCACCCCTCTCACAAAACCATCATCGAGTAAAAACTTCTTAAGATGATCATACCAAGCACGAGGTGCTTGTTTGAGGCCATACAAAGCCTTATGAAGTTTATACACATAGTCTTTGTGATCGGGATCAATGAACCCAGGTGGTTGTGATACATATACTTCTTCTTGCAGAGGACCGTTAAGGAAAGCACTCTTCACATCCATTTGATGTAATGTAAAACCATTGAAAGCAGCATAAGCAAGTAAGATGCGAATGGATTCAAGACGGGCAACGGGGGCAAAGGTCTCACCAAAGTCCAAACCTTCAACTTGTGAGTACCCTTGTGCCACTAACCTTGCCTTGTTGCGGATGACCCATTCTCATCTTGCTTGTTCTTGAAAACCCATTTTGTTCCAATGACATTGTGTTCCGTAGTTGGCCTTTTGACTAATGACCACACTTGGTTGCGCTCAAAACTATTCAACTCTTCTTCCATAGCAATGAGCCAATCATTGTCCATCAAAGCTTCTTGTACCTTAAGAGGTTCAACACTAGACACAAACGAGAAGTGAGCACAAAAGTTTGTCAATTGTTTACGAGTGACTCTACCTTCCGATATGCTGGTGAGGATTTTATCAATATCAACACGACCGGCCACTCGAGGCATGATGGAGGTAAGTGTTTCACGAGGTTCAACTTCATGTCCATCATCCACGTCCTCAACATATGGATCATTAATGTGTGGTGGAAGATCTTCTTCTTCATCTTGCATTTGTTGAGGTTCATTGTCAATTATTGCACTTTCTTGTTCTTGCCCTTGAGGATGATCTTGCTCTTGATGATCACTATGAAGAGGAGCTTGATCATCATCTTGTGTTTGGTCTACGGGCATTGGTTGAACAATAGGAGCTTGTGGTGGTATGGGTGTTGACGTAGTTTGATGATGTGCGAAGCTTCCATCTTCTTCTTCATCATCATGAGGTTCTTGTTCCATTGGGAGAAGTGCGCCAACACCCTTGGTCAAGATATCTTGAGAAGAATCGTCTTCACCTACATCACTTGGATTAACTTGCTCCCCATGGGAGCCATTAAATTCATCAAACACCACATCACAAGTTTCTACAACACATCCATTGGATTTGTTGTAGACTCTATAGGCGTGAGAGTTTGATCCATAGCCAACAAATATACCCTCAGTTGTTTTAGATTGAAATGTTCCTAACCGTTCTCTTTTGTTGAGGATGAAGCATTTGCACCCAAATACACGAAAGTACTTGACATTTGGCTTGTTCCCGGTTAGGAGCTCATATGGAGTCTTTTCCAACATCGTGCGGAGGAAGAGCCGGTTTGATGCATGACATGCAGTGTTGACGGCCTCGGCCCAAAAACTATGTGGCGACTTGTATTCATCCAACATGGACCTTGCCATCTCCACAAGTGTGCGGTTCTTCCTTTCTGCTACACCATTTTGCTGGGGAGTGTATGGAGCTGAATATTGATGCTCAATCCCTTCATCACTAAGGAACTCTTCCAAAGTGTAGTTCTTGAACTCAGATCCATTATCACTTCTTATTGCCAGAATTTCTTTGTCAAACTTGCGTTGTGCTTGCTTGGCAAAATCAATGAAGGTGATCTTCGTCTCGTCCTTGGATTTGAGGAAGAAGACCCATGTATACCTTGAGTAATCATCCACAATGACAAGCCCATACTTTTTCCCACCAAGACTATCCCATGAAGGAGGCCCAAAAAGATCCACATGAAGGAGCTCCAAAGGCCTTGAAGTAGACATAATATTCTTGGGTGGATGCTTTGATTGATGTTGCTCCCCGGCTATGCATGCACTACACACATGATCTTTCTCAAAAGAGACATTTGTTAGTCCAAGGACGTGATTTCCCTTTAAGAGATCTTGAAGATTTCTCATGCCGACATGGGCTAGCCGGCGATGCCATAGCCACCCCTTGTCGGCCTTGGCCATTAGACAAGTTGCATGGAGTGTGCTCTCTTTCGAGAAATCAACCATGTAAAGGTTGCCATCCAACTCTCCAACAAAGGCCACTTCGAGAGTATCTCTCTTAAAGACTTTCACATCCGTTAGTCCAAATAGTGTATCATAACCAACAGAAGCCAATTGGCGAACAGAAAGCAAATGATATTTAAGGGATTGGACAAGCATGACATTTGCAAGAGACATGTCATTTGTGATAGCCACCTTACCCAAACCGAGTACCTGTCCTTTTGATCCTCCACCAAACATAATGCTCATAAATGGTTGAATAGCTTCCATGAAATCATAGAGCAATTTGCTATCTCCGGTCATATGATTGGTACATCCACTATCAATCACCCATTTTACTCCACCGGAGAAGGCAACCTACACACAATTATTACTTGGTTAGAGGCACCCATTTTGCAATGGGACCTCTCAAGTTAGTCACAAGGGTCTTAGGGACCCAAATAGCATAAAACCAAAATGCATTTCGAGGACCAACAAACTTTGCATAAACTTCTCCATCCTTAGTCTTACGAAGTACATAGGATGGAGGCATGAACTCTTTTGGCTTGTTGAGAGTGGGCATGCCCCTTGTGGCCTTCCCACTAACAACCTTACCTTTCTCCTTGTGCCCTTCTCGTACAAAAGTTTCTTTTAGAGGGGTGGTGCACTTTTGAGAGGATGTCTTCTTCTTGCTTGTGCTCGGGTCAAACCCCAGTCCCTCTTTGGCAAACACCTCATTGTGTTGGCTCAACACCTCATTAAGGTTCTTTTGCCCTTGAGCACATGTCATGAGCCCTTTCTCGATTTGAGCTTTGAGAAAGCGATTCTCCTCAAGAATAGATGCTAGATCACTACTAGAGTTAGTAGTACAAGCATCAACATTGATAATAGGAGAAGAGTAAGCCTTGGCTAGAGTTTCAAGATAAGTAAGCTTGAGTGTCTCAAAACTCTTTGTAAGAAGGGTGAGCTCTTCTTCCTTGGTCTTGAGGGACACAGATAGGAGCTCACAATCCTTAGAGAGAGAAGCATTAGACTTTACAAGCTTACTTCTATCATTCATCAACTCTTCGCAAGAGTCAATAGCCTTTTTCAAGGAGGCAAGATCTCTAGTATGAACATCAATGTTTGCACCAATTTTTAAGCATAGTTCATCATTGTGTGCTTCCTCATATTGGAATTTCCGCTCAAGGATTTCATATTTTTCCTTTTCCTCGGTAACGAGGGTTTCGAGTTCCTTAATGGAAATGGTGTGCTTACTCACCATCTCCATAAGCATACGAAACATAGTGACATTCTTTCCTTTAAGGGAGCACATGAACTTATTTAGTTTAGCAAGCATAGGATCATTTATATCATCATCCTCATAACTATCCTCCGCATCAAGATACTCATCACTAGGAGTAGGAGGAGTGAAAAGAGGAGGGTTTGATCGTGGGGTTACCTTGACCTTTTCAGGAGAGTGTTGGTCCTATCCATCTTCTACCACGGCCTTCGCCATAAGACACTTGTGAGCGTTGCCCTTGTAATCCTTCATGTAGTTGTAGGTGACAACTTCACCACTCTTGTTGACTAGCCTCAATGTGTTTTGAGAATCTTGAGCAACTCCGGCAACGCCACTAACATCATCCAGATCGGATTCTTCTTGAGCAACCATTGCTTTCCCATCTCTCTTCTTGAGCTTGGAGTTCAAAGGATTTGGCAACTTCTTCTTGGGAAAGGTCTTGGGAAACCTAGGTTTATCTTCTCTCTTCTCATAAGGGCACTCGTTGGAGAAGTGGTTGATTTCTTCACAGTTGTAGCATTTTCTTACTTTCTTCTTTTGAAACCTTCCCTTGAATTTTCTCGCGCTAAACTTCTTGACAAAGAGAGCCATGTCTTCATATGAAGGGCCCTCATCGGATTCAACCTCATCACCATCTTCATCATCATCATATTCTTCTTCTTCACTTTGCTCATCTTCACATACATGCTTGGCCTTCAATGCAAGATTGATCTTCGAGGATGGAGTACCATGCATGGCAAGATGTTTTGTAGCATTTGCCTTTGACTCTTCAAATAGTTGGAAAGTGGATATGATGTCATCTGTAGTCATTTCCTTGAAGGCATGGTGTTGTCTTATGTCCCATACCATCTGATGGTGATATGGAGCAAGAGCATGGAGCAACTTGTCCACAAGGAATCGCTTAGTCATGTTGAAACCATCTTGTGTCTTGTCACACTCACACGACTCAATATCAGCGGTGAGAGTCATGAGACGCTCAAGGAGTTGATTTGGAGTTTCACCTTTCTCCATACAAAAGTTTTGCAATTGCCCCTTAGCAATTTCATATTGAGCACTCCGGAGGGTGGAGGTACCGGTCTTGGATCTTATAATACATTCCCATAGTTCCTTGGCACTTGTGATGTGTATGAAAGGTCTCCTTTGCTTTTCAACCATACCTCTCCTTATACACATGATTGCAGTGCCATTGAGATTCTTGTCATAAATTTCTCTTGGTGTAGGATTCTTTGGATCAACCACATGGTAACCATACTCCAAGATCTCTAGCATCTCATCGTTTCCATATCGAAGGTGATCCTGCATAGCAACTCTCCACAAGGCAAAATCGGAAGTGGCATCAAGTTTAGGAGGTTTGCCTTGAGGGTTATATTTTGGTTTCTCAACTTGGGGTCTTGCATAAAGCCAAGGAACACTAGAGTGTTCATTGCTAGGAGGTTGTTGACCAAGTGACGGAGTAGGCATAGTTGGCCTCGAAGCCGCACCACCCGAAAGTGGTGCAAGCACCATGGACAATGTGGCTATCCTCATTTGGACCAAGGCCTCGACAGAAGCATCATGCTCATCTTTTTGCTTAGCAAGGGCCCGTTCCAGATCCTCAGAAGTAAAGGACTTGACTTCAGAAGAAGCCTCGCCTTTATCCTTCGGATCTGCAACACGGGGAGTCCCATCAGGGTTCATCTCGCTCTAGGGCGGTTAAGCCACAAGAATAGAGCACGAGGCTCTGATACCAATTGAAAGGATCGAGATGGACCTAGAGGGGGGGTGAATAGGTACAATTACAAATTTTAATTGTTACTTAGCAATTTTAGGCACTAATGCGGAATATGAGAGTGAGCCTAACAATTGCAAGTGTAGTACTAAGTGCTAAGCAAGATAAACAAGTAACACAAGTATGTAAGTAAACAAGCACAATATGATATAAGTAAGTGCTAAGAGACAAGTAACCACAAGTAGAGAGTTAGGGTTAGGAATAACCGCAACTCCGGGAGACGAGGATGTATGTCGATGTTCACTTCCTTGGAGGGAAGCTACGTCACCGTTAGAGAGGTGGATGTTACCACGAAGGCACACCAATGCCACGAAGGCTCACCCTATTCTCCCTTTGAGACAACACCACGAAGGCGTTTCTCAACCACTAGTGGTAGACCTTGGGGTGGTCTCCAAACCCTCACAAACTTTTCCGGGGGTAATCACAAAGGTCGATTCCTCTCCGAAAGACTCCTACCGCCTAGGAGTCTCCAACCTCCAAGAGTAACAAGATCGATGGGGAAAAGCTCAAGACTTGCTCAAATCACGAATTCCTTGGGTGCAAAGAAGGGGAAGAGGTGGATCTATCACTTGATCGGACAACTTCTCTTCAAAGCTCTCAAATCCCTTGGGGATCTAAGATTTGGTGTGGAGGAATGAGAAAGAGTGTGAGAAGTGTTCTAGGGTTTGTTCAAAGTGAATGGTCCACCCTCTCCCGTGGAGAACAAGGGGTATATATAGCGTGAGCATGAATATGGCCGTTGTAGTGTAAGAGAACGAGCAGGCCGGACATCCGGGCAAGGGGCCGGACATCCGGCCTGGCAAGATATGAGGAACAGAAAACAGAACCAGAGTTGAGAACAGAGGGGCTGGACATCCGGGGCCAAGCCTGGACATCCGGCAAAACAGGAAGGCCGGGACATCCGGCAGGTGGCCGGACATCCGGCGCACAGCCCAGCATAAAAACGTTCTCAGGATATCTATGCCCGGATATCCGGAATGGGGCCCGGACATCCGGCGTAACAGGAAGGCCTGGACATCCGGGGAAATCCCGGACATCCGGCGCTATCACAACCAGAATACAGAAACATAGTAGTTCCACGGGTAGTATAGGCCGGACATCCGGGATAGGGCCCGGACATCCGGCGTGACAGGAAGGCCCGGACATCCGGGGTAAAGCCCGGACATCCGGCAGCCAGGAGACAGAAACAGTAAGGTTTAAGCATGTGTATGTGGCAAGGAGGTTTGTGGCAAGAGCAAGCCTTTAACTAACCCTATCGATCCCCTCTTAATAGTGCGGGATCCTATACTCAAGAAAACAAATATGGAATCAATTTTTATGCTTCATCCTTGAGTAAAATCACTTGTATGATCTTGATCCACACACTTCGATGATCCGAGAACTAACACCTGAAATTAACTTGACAACCATTGTTATTCCCCTACATGTATATTGTCATCAACATCAAAATATGATGTAAGGGCATGATTGCTCTTTCACAAACCTCTGCACTTGGAGGCCCAACAACGTCTACAAGAAGAAGGTTGTGTAGTAGACATCAACTAGCTAAGGGTGAGGTGATGATATGTGTTGGAAGTGTTACGTCGATGCAAGCTTTAACACCTATCCGGATGACTCTGAGTAGCAAACTGGATACGTATAGTGGAGCAACCATTTTGGATAGCTCCAAGTGGAGCGTGGAAGCAGCATCTACGATATAAAATAGAGATTTGCGAAGTACATACGGATCTGAATGTTGCAGACCCGTTGACTAAAACCTCTCTCACAAGCATAACATGGTCAAACCCCAGAACTCATTGAGTCTTAATCACATGGTGATGTGAACTAGATTATTGACTTTAGTAAACTCTTGGGTGTTAATCACATGGCGATGTGAACTAGATTATTGACTCTGGTAAACTCTTGGGTGTTAATCACATGGCGATGTGAACTAGATTATTGACTCTAGTGCAAGTGGGAGACTGTTGGAAATATGCCCTAGAGGCAATAATAAAATGGTTATTATTATATTTCCTTGTTCATGCTAATTGTCTATTGTTCATGCTATAATTGTATTAACCGGAAACCGTAATACATGTGTGAATACATAGACCACAACATGTCCCTAGTAAGCCTCTAGTTGACTAGCTCGTTGATCAATAGATGGTTATGGTTTCCTAACCATGGACATTGGATGTCGTTGATAACGGGATCACATCATTGGGAGAATGATGTGATGGACAAGACCCAATCCTAAGCATAGCACAAGATCGTGTAGTTCATTTGCTAGAGCTTTTCTAATGTCAAGTATCATTTCCTTAGACCATGAGATTGTGCAACTTCCGGATACCGTAGGAGTGCTTTGGGTGTACCAAACGTCACAACGTAACTGGGTGGCTATAAAGGTGCACTACAGGTATCTCCGAAAGTGTCTGTGGGGTTGGCACAAATCAAGACTGGGATTTGTCACTCCGTGTGACGGAGAGGTATCTCTGGGCCCTCGGTAATGCATCATCATAATGAGCTCAATGTGACTAAGGAGTTAGCCACGGGATCATGCGTTACGGAACGAGTAAAGAGACTTGCCGGTAACGAGATTGAACGAGATATGGGGATACCGACGATCGAATCTCGGGCAAGTAACATACCGATGGACAAAGGGAATTGTATACGGGATTGATTGAATCCCCGACATCGTGGTTCATCCGATGAGATAATCGTGGAACATGTGGGAGTCAACATGGGTATCCAGATCCCGCTGTTGGTTATTGGGCGGAGAGATGTCTCGGTCATGTCTGCATGGTTCCCGAACCCGTAGGGTCTACACACTTAAGGTTCGGTGACGCTAGAGTTATTATGGGAATAGTATGTGGTTACCGAAGGTTGTTCGGAGTCCCGGATGAGATCCCGGACGTCACGAGGAGTTCCGGAATGGTCTGGAGGTGAAGATCGGTATATTGGACGAAGGGTATTGGAGTCCGGAAGTGTTTCGGGGGTACCAGGCCATGGCCAGCATGACCGAAAGGTGTTTCGGGGCCCCCGACAAGTGTTGCAGGGCCTCATGGGCCAAGGGGAGGGGAAAACCAGCCCACTAAGGGGCTGTGCGCCCCCACACCCTTTCCCACGTTGCTTGGGGAGGTGGGGCACCTCCACCTGACTTGGGAGGCAAGCCTCCACCTGGCTTGGCTTGGTGGGCAAGTCTCCCTAGGGTTTTCCTAGGGAGATCCAATCTGCCCTGGCCGCCGCCCCTAGGGGAAACCCTAGGGCGCCTCCCCCTCTCCCCTTCCCCCTATATATAGTGAGGGGGTGGGAGGGCAGCCATGACCCCTTCCCCTGGCGTAGCCCTCTCCTCCTCCAACTCCTCCTCCTCCGTAGTGCTTAGCGAAGCTCTGCCGAAGAACCACGAGCTCCATCGCCACCACGCCGTCGTGGTGCTGGAGTTCTCCCTCAACTTCTCCTCTCCCGTTGCTAGATCAAGAAGGAGGAGACGTCCCCGGGCTATACGTGTGTTGAACGCGGAGGCGCCGTCCGTTCGGCGCTAGATCGGATCTTCCGCGATTTGAATCGCCGCGAGTACGACTCCATCAACTGCGTTCTTGTAACGCTTCCGCTTAGCGATCTTCGAGGGTATGAAGATGCACTGCCTCTCTCTCGTTGCTAGTATCTCCTAGATTGATCTTGGTGACACGTAGAATTTTTTTGAATTATTACTATGTTCCCCAACACCCACATATGCTCAACCAACTCATTTTGCAGTTGCATGTGAGTTTCCCAATCACGCATTTCATGATGAAATTGGGTGAACTGTGCAAACGTTGCCGCTCTTCCTCCATGCTCAGGCACAACATTCTCACCCTGAAACTGAAAGCCTTGATCGTAAATACTTCTTGCGCTCATCCTCTACGATCATATCGTGCATGATCACACAAGCAGTCATCACGTCCCACAACTTCTTGGTGCTCCAAGTTCTAGCAGGATACCGAACGATGCCCCATTGAGATTGCAGAACACCAAAGGCACGCTCGACATCCTTTCTAGCACTCTCTTGCTCTTGGACAAATCTTTTCCTCCTCTCTCTGACAGGGTTGGGGATTGTCTTCACAATAGTGGTCCACTTAGGATAGATACCTTCACCTAGGTAGTATCCTTTGTCGTAGTTGTGGCCGTTGATGTTAACATTCACCGGCGGGATGTTGCCTTCGGCAAGCCTTGCAAACACCGGCGAGCGTTGAAGCACGTTGATATCATTGTGCGATCCGGCCATGCCAAAGAAAGAGTGTCAGATCCAGAGATCTTGTGAGGCCACGGCCTCAAGTATGACAGTGCTAGCCCTGACATGGCCCTTATATTGCCTTTGCCAAGTAGATGGACAGTTCTTCCACTCCCAATGCCTACAGTCTATGCCGCCAAGCATCCCTGGGAAGCCCCTTCTTGCATTCATCGCCAACAAGCGGGTTGTATCTTAAACAGTCGGCTCTCTCAAGTACTCAGGGCCAAACACAGCAATCACAACCTTGCAAAACCTGTACATGGACTCTAGGCATGTAGACTCGCTCATACGGACATACTCATCAATGAGATCACAGGGCACTTCGTATGCAAGCATCCGGATGCCTGCAGTGCATTTCTGATAAGATGAGAAGCCAATATTTCCAAGGGCATCCTCTTTGCACTCGAAATAATTATCGTATGCGACCACCCCCTCTCTAATACGGCTGAAAAGATGCCTAGCCATACGGAAACATCGCCAGAATTTCTGATGTTTGAACAACGGGTTGGTTGTGTCAAAGTAGTCCTTCCAAAGAAGTAAATGGCTGCTCTCTCGGTTGCGATTCAACGCCGAAATGTGCCCCGGAACAACGATCGCTGCCTATTAAGGCATGGACCAACACAACATCCACCATCTCGTCATCATCGGATGAGGAATCGTCGGAGTCGCACTGGAAATTGTGGAAAAAGAACTCGTCGGCGAAGTCCATTTTGTACCTTGAGGCAAACTGTCGAACAACTTGCGGGCGTCGACGAAGAAGTTGGCCGACGAAGAGACGCGCGCCTCCCCTGGACCAGGTGGATGGACTGGCGGCGTCAGGCCAGCAGGCGGTATCGGACGAAGGAGCTGGCCGGGGCGGGGAGGCGACTTCCTGCTCGTGGCAACGACGGAGTTGGGGGGGAGCTGTGTTGGCCCGGCGGCAAGGCGGTGGCAGCGGCGATGTGGGAGGTGGCGGCGACGGGGGGAAGGTGTGCCGGCACGGGCTGCTGGCAGAGGCACCGGAAATGGGCGGCGGCGGCGACGGGGCGGAACGGGTGAGGGCTTGCTGTCGATAGGGGTGGTAGAGGATGGCCAATGTGCCACCGACTAGCGGGCCAGGGAGGAGTAGACAAGCGTCGCGGCATCCGATTCGTGTCCACGCCGACGCAAATCAGACTCAAAATTGGGCCGGAAATGAGTCGGCAGGCGGACGAAAAGCGAACGCACGTCCGCGCCGACCCAAACGAACGCACGCGGACGAAATGGGTCCGCGCGTTGGAGTTGCTCTCATTGATTATTGTCCATGCTTTTCTTATGGTACTTGCATTCATTTCTACGTGTCGGTCTGCTAGATAGCATGAATGGAATCCAGAGGACGTTTTCAATTGAAAGAACTCTACTGTATCTTGGGAGGCAGAAAAGACCAAGATCGCAGAGAGGCAGCACGTCTGCCGCAAGCTGGCCCTTGGACGGCTCCATTCTACTGCCACGACCACAACCGAAACTGAAACCAAAATCAAAACCAGAACGTGGACGTCGCCCCCGCGGCCCCACACGCCAGCGCCCGACAGCCGGCCCAATTAACGTCCAGATCGATCAACGGCGCCTCTAAAGCCTAAAACCTCTCACCACGTCACGAGTCTCCTCCCTAATCCCCCTCCCTCCCCCGCCCCCCATCTCCTCCTCCGCCCGCCGCCAAGCTCCCTCGCCGCACCATGGCGACGCCCACCGCCACCACCTCCTCTCTCTCCCTCCTCTTCGCCCACCCCCACTCCCACCATCCCTCCGCCAACCAGCGCTTCGACAGGTCCCATCTCCGCCTCCCGCCCCGCGCCGCGGCGCACCGCACGCGCTGCGCCACCGAGGGCGCCTCGGCGTCGACCGCCACCAAGCACCGGCGCCCCGCGGAGGAGAACATCAGGGAGGAGGCCGCGCGCCTCCGCGGGCCCGCCACGACCTTCTCGGCGTGGTACGAGCCCTTCCCCCCGGCCTCCGATGGCGACCCCAACGAGCGCTACTCGCTCGACGAGGTCGTCTACCGCTCCACCTCCGGCGGCCTCCTCGACGTCCGCCACGACATGGACGCGCTCGCGCGCTTCCCGGGCTCCTACTGGCGCGACCTCTTCGACTCCCGCGTCGGCCGCACCACCTGGCCCTACGGCTCCGGCGTCTGGTCCAAGAAGGAGTTCGTGCTCCCGGAGATCGACTCCGACCACATCGTCTCTCTCTTCGAGGGCAACAGCAACCTCTTCTGGGCGGAGCGCCTCGGCCGCGAGCACCTCGGCGGGATGAACGATCTCTGGGTCAAGCAGTGCGGCATCTCGCACACTGGCTCATTCAAGGACCTCGGCATGACGGCGCTCGTCAGCCAGGTCAACCGCCTCCGCCGGGCTCCGCTCTCGCGTCCCATCAACGGCGTGGGGTGCGCGTCCACAGGCGACACCTCCGCCGCGCTCTCGGCCTACTGTGCCGCTGCGGGCATCCCCGCCATCGTGTTCCTCCCCGCAGACCGCATCTCGCTGCAGCAGCTCATCCAGCCCATCGCCAACGGCGCCACGGTGCTCTCGCTTGACACGGATTTCGACGGATGCATGCGGCTTATCAGGGAGGTGACAGCTGAGCTGCCCATTTACCTCGCAAACTCACTCAACTCGCTTCGGCTGGAGGGGCAGAAGACGGCTGCCATCGAGATATTGCAACAGTTCAATTGGCAGGTGCCGGACTGGGTCATTATCCCAGGAGGCAATCTGGGCAACATTTATGCTTTCTACAAGGGGTTTGAGATGTGCCGTGCTCTTGGGCTAGTTGATCGTGTTCCACGGCTTGTATGTGCACAGGCTGCCAACGCAAATCCACTGTACCGGTATTTTAAGTCTGGGTATACTGACTTCCAGTCACTTGTTGCTGGAACTACATTTGCATCTGCCATACAGATTGGTGATCCAGTGTCTATTGACCGTGCGGTTGTTGCGCTGAAGGCAACTGATGGCATTGTCGAGGAAGCTACAGAGGAAGAGCTCATGGATGCGACGGCTCTTGCTGACCTCACTGGGATGTTTGCTTGCCCACATACTGGGGTTGCACTTGCTGCTCTGTTCAAGCTCCGTGACCAGGGTATAATTGGCACTAATGACCGCACGGTGGTTGTTAGTACAGCACATGGGCTAAAGTTCACACAATCAAAGATCGACTACCATGATAAGAACATCAAGGACATGTTGTGCCAGTATGCCAATCCACCTATCAGTGTGAAGCCTGACTTTGGGTCTGTCATGGATGTTCTCCAGAAGAAGCTCAATGGTAAGATCTGAGCTTACCTTTAATTAACCTCAAGAGTTCCATCTTGTTTATCGTCACAACAGCTGTACTTTGGCATCTTAATCAACTGCACTTGGTGACCATGGTATGGCGATATCATCTTTATTTTCCAGTACTAGGTTCTTGAGGCTCTTCTAACTATAGGCAAAAGTGGATAGAGCTTTCCTTGTACTTTATCTGTATCATGTAATATCAATAATAAGGTATGATGTTATGGTTGAATAATTGTTTGGTGTAGCCCGTGCATGCTTGCCTGTTTCCTGTTCTGTGTGCATTGTTCACTTTTGGTGTCCGATGACGTAAGTTGCCTCTGTTGCAAGGATTGACCTAACAAGATGTATTACACTTGTTGGGTTATTGCATTATTGGTGTTACTTTTGGTTGTCCATGACATAAGTTCCCTGTTGGAACGATTAGCCCAACATGATGTATTACAGATGTTTGCCTCTTGTGGTTAGTGTTAATTTTCATTAGCTGCAAGAGAATTCTTGGCCTAGACATAGTTCTTGTTCCAGTGGCAGCAAGTCGTTTGTAGGTGACACTGTAGCAGCTTAAGTATCTATGGGGGTAGTGTGGACTGTCAGAACCACAAAATAGTGTCAGTGTTCGATAGCCAGTCAGATAAACTGAGATCCTAGTGTGCTCGACCTGTCACTTTTTGAGAAGCGATTGTCCCAGCACTACCTGTTGTGTATGATCTCATGTAGCTGCTTGCTTTAGGCTTTCCATTTGTAGAATATATGCTCGGTGCCTATAGGTTGTGCATTATAGGAGCCAATGAGTGATCTCTCTTTTTTCTACGTTTTAGTTCGGACAGGTCAAATAACCAACTTTTGAGTGATTGTGATGATGTGAATATGAAAGGGCCCTGTGGGCTTTTTGTTACACCAGATTGATGATAGTGAATGGAGTTACCCACTCTATGTTTGGTTGGATAACTTTTATTTGTGCATCCCTGCAACTGCCCAACATGGTGCATAGATTTTATACATACACTCTATTGATTTTCAGTGTGCTCCGGTTGGAATCAATTTCCCGTCGGAATCATTAGCTCCGAATCCTACTTTCTTCATCAGGGATATCTAAGATGTACTGACAGTCGTAACCTTGTTTCATCTCTTATCACCGCTAGTTTTGCCTGTCTTAATCAGAACCTGGGCACTTTCAGACTTACTACCTGCTTTGTTCCTCAACGCAGTCATAGACAAAGTATGGTACTATGAAGTTTGATGTCCTGATAAAGGTTTCAACTGTTACATGTTTTAAACGTCACAAAAGAATTCTGGTGTGTGCACAAAATTTTGGCGTGCGTGTAGCAGAGTAAATTTGCCTTAGATATAAACGTGAGAAATAGCTGAAGATCTGTTGGAGTTGAAACCCCTTGTGCTCAAGCTAACAGTAGAGGGTTAACCGTTTCTACAGTACATTTGATTTGTCGGCTCATGTTTTATAAGGTAAGTGCAGGTAGATTTGGCAACAATGCATGCCTGGTATGTGCTTCCAGCACCTGATTCCCAACAAAATATTGCTATGCTACTGTATTATGTCACTGCTGTCATGGATGAAGTCATCTTGAAGAAAATCAGGTTATTTTTTGAGGTTTGCCGACATTTTTTGTTTTGTTTTTGGACCAAGAAAACGTTGCTCGAGTGATTTGTGGTGTTGGTTTTATCTCGTTTCTTTTGGCGGAAGATGATTGTTTGTACCTCGTGAGGGTGCATCTACTATTTGGGCCGAAGCCCATTAGAGCATCTATGTCCAACAATGTTGCTGAAGGCTAGTTCTTCTGTGGCTTCTGGATGGCTTTTCAAAACATCTTATATTTACGAACGGACTGAATAAAATTAGAGAAAACTCAGCAGAAGTTCTGCCGGACAAGTCACAACTCGGAAAAACTGGCTCCAAGGATTCTATACCTATATTTTTTCGAAAATACTAACGCCCACACGTGTGGCAGTTTTGCACTTCATCCACACACGCTAATCACCATTGATTCGCAGTGTGCGAATCTTATAGGAATCAGTCGGCATCTCCCGTGCCACGTAGGCATAGCGAGGCGTGTGGGTGGTAGAGCGTTCCCCCGAACGTGTGGCACTTCGCTTTCGCCCGAACGAGTTATCCATTCGCAGCTCCACCGCTTTTCCAACCCATTCCCCTTCCCACTGCCTTCTCTCCTCGTCACTCTCGCCACTCCCCACTGCAATCTCCATCACCGCGCGGGACCTCGCCGACCACCTTCGCTTCGCCGAGGTTGGTGAGGGAGGCCGGTTCCCGTTGCCGTTTCCAGAGACGACGGCGGCAGGGAGCAGAGGCTGCGTCTCCAACCGCCGAGCTGGAGAGCTGGTTGGGCGCGCGCAGCGGCAGGCCGGGAGTCGACACCTTGCCGTCCGCCTCCACGTCGCCGAGGTTGGAGGGGGAGGCCGGGGACCAGCTGGCCGTCGTTGACGACGAGCATATTCGTGGTGCCCTGGCCTGCTGCCCATGGCGACCTCTCATCTACAGCTCCGCCGATCTGCATCACGCGCCGGATCCGATGGCCATGGAACGGCAGCTCGCGCGCCTCCGCCTCTGTCTCTAGGTACTCGCCGGCCTCTGCTCATCTTTTGGTCGCCTGCTCTGAAGCAACGCCACCCTCACCCCTCCATCCTTGTATTCTTACTCACCAGTCGGCAATCCTGTTGTTGGTCGCTCGCATCGTCGGCGTGAGGAGCGGGGATCCTGGCTCGCCAGTGTTAGGCGCGGCAGCCTATCGATGGAGGCCTGCAACACGCCTGGCGCGAGCGTCGTGGTAGCGGGTCGGTGCTCCCGCCTGCGCGCTCGATGCCTTTCATGCTCCAACCAGCCCAAAGACATAGATCTAGTGCAGCCCCACAGCGGCGTATCAGCGGCGGGCTGCTAGGTGAGTGAGTTCCATGACTCCATCCGTCATTTGTTTCCGGCGACTGGCAGAGGCGGCGGTTCTGGCTCTGGGGAGAGCATGGGTAGCGGACTGTTCGTGTTAGCCAATCCTTGGGTGTGTGGTAGAGTAGTAGCATGACATTTTTCTGATAAATCACACTTTCTAGATGTCTAGGTCCTCTGACTCACAAACATGGCAAATTCTATCATATGTGTGTGGCAACTTACATCCACTGAGCCATATATGGAGTATTCAGTTTTTAATAGTGGCTGAGATGAACATGGATTTCTTCAAAGTGGCAGTAATTATATGGAAACAAGTATTAAGCCATCACTTTGTTCTGCTCAAGACTTGGGGGCTACAGGTAATATGGATATAAGGGAGAAAAATCTTCAAATTCTCAGTTCTGAGCAAACCAGATTAACCCGGTGTCTGCAACAATTATGACCCGGCGTCGGTAACAATTATGACTCGGTGCCATCCATATTTACAAACCGGTAATTTTGGTAATATTAAACCGGCAAGTTTTACAATCTTCAAACCGGCTGAATATCAGATGAGTATTTCAAGACCAATATTTCTTAAACCGGCGCTTTGGAAGCCGACTCAAGTGGATTATTCTTCACAATATTTTTTCTATGAGAAACCAACGTCAGTAATTTGAGTATGAAGCTGGTCTAATGACCCAGATTTTCTAGAAGTAGGAAATGACAAGGACTTAAGGATGATCAGGTGCCGGTCTACAAGAATTCTTAACCCGGAGCACAACCTGTCAAATTTGTTCTTGGGTTTGTTTTACAGGATCAGTTTAACATGGATAAATCCAAATTAAACTGGGGGCTAATGTCAGGGATATACCCCGCGGCGTAAACCGGCCGGAAGTATAACCCGGCCGGACTTGGCGGTTTACTTGAGACTCAGCTGAGAATTGACGATCCACTGGCGACCCGTTTGGACCTGGCGGTTTACGATTCATTCGTAATCCGGCAGGCGGGTCAGAGGAGCGACAAGACCTGGTGGCCCAACGGGCGTTTCATGAAGGCCGATTTATACTATGGTGGGCCGGTTTACAAGGAAAGGCGTGAGGAATATTTGTCTTACAAGGAGTTAAGACCTGGACTTGTATCCGGTTTGTATTAGAGATAAACTAGTCCTAATCCTAATAGGACTCCACATGTAACCCGCCCCTTCAACATATATAAGGAGGGGCAGGGCTCCCCAAAGAGGGATAGGCAACAATCAATAATCTCTAGGGCTAGACACAATTTGAGGAGAGCCGGTTTACGGCGACTCCCTCATGAGCCTAATGAGATCTATGTTGGGGAACGTAGTAATTTCAAAAAAATTCCTACGAACACACAAGATCATGGTGATGCATAGCAACGAGAGGGGAGAGTGTTGTCCACGTACCCTCATAGACCGAAAGCGGAAGCGTTAACACAACGCGGTTGATGTAGTTGTACGTCTTCACGATCCGACCGATAAAGTACCGAACGTACGGCACCTCCGAGTTCAGCACACGTTCAGCTCGATGACGTCCCTCGAACTCCGATCCAGCCGAGTGTTGAGGGAGAGTTTCGTCAGCACGACGGCGTGGTGACGATGATGATGTTCTACCGACGCAGGGCTTCGCCTAAGCACCGCTACGATATTATCGAGGTGTAATATGATGGAGGGGGGCACCGCACACGGCTAAGAGATCAATAGATCAATTGTTGTGTCTATGGGGTGCCCCCCTCCCCCGTATATAAAGGAGCAAGGGGGAGGCCGGCCGGCCCTTGTTGGCGCGCCAGGAGGAGGAGTCCTCCTCCTAGTAGGGGTAGGACTCCCCTCTTTCCTACTCCTACTAGGAGGGGAAAGGAAGGGGGAGAGGGAGAAGGAAAGGGGGGCGCCGCCCCCCTCTCCTAGTCCAATTCGGACCAGAGGGGGAGGGGGTGCGCGGCCCCTCCTGGCTGCCCCTCTCTCTCTCCACTAAGGCCCATAAGGCTCATTACTTCTCCCGGGGGGGTTCCGGTAACCCTCTGGCACTCCGGTTTTCTCCGAAATCACCCGGAACACTTCCGGTGTCCGAATATAGTCGTCCAATATATCAATCTTTATGTCTCGACCATTTCGAGACTCCTCGTCATGTCCGTGATCACATCCGGGACTCCGAACAATCTTCGGTACATCAAAACATATAAACTCATAATATAACTGTCATCGTAACGTTAAGCGTGCGGACCCTACGGGTTCGAGAACTATGTAGACATGACCGAGACATGTTTCTGGTCAATAACCAATAGCGGAACCTGGATGCTCATATTGGCTCCCACATATTCTATGAAGATCTTTATCGGTCAGACCGCATAACAACATACGTTGTTCCCTTTGTCATCGGTATGTTACTTGCCCGAGATTCGATCGTCGGTATCTCAATACCTAGTTCAATCTCGTTACCAGCAAGTCTCTTTACTCAATCCGTAATACATCATCTTGCAACAAACTCTTTAGTTGCAATGCTTGCAAGGCTTAAGTGATGTGCATAACCGAGAGGGCCCAGAGATACCTCTCCGACAATCGGAGTGACAAATCCTAATCTCGAAATACGCCAACCCAACAAGTACCTTCGGAGACACCTGTAGAGCACCTTTATAATCACCCAGTTACGTTGTGACGTTTGGTAGCACACAAAGTGTTCCTCCGGTAAACGGGAGTTGCATAATCTCATAGTCATATAACATGTATAAGTCATGAAGAAAGCAATAGCAACAAACTAAACGATCAAGTGCTAAGCTAACGGAATGGGTCAAGTCAATCACATCATTCTCCTAATAATGTGATCCCGTTAATCAAATGATAACTCATGTCTATGGCTAGGAAACATAACCATCTTTGATCAACGAGCTAGTCAAGTAGAGGCATACTAGTGACACTCTGTTTGTCTATGTATTCACACATGTATCATGTTTCCGGTTAATACAATTCTAGCATGAATAATAAACATTTATCATGATATAAGGAAATAAATAATAACTTTATTATTGCCTCTAGGGCATATTTCCTTCAATCTAGCCTCAAACGACATGTAGGGTTATTACCGGATGATGTTTCCCGGGGCCCGAAGCTGTCTAAATCCTCGTCTTGTGTTGCGTCTCTCGATTCCGCTCAACCCCTCTCAAGCTACTACATAGATGCGCTGGCCTCACGACTAAGTCCTCACCCTAGGACATCTGCCGTGACAATTCCACGACACCATGGTTACTTTTTATGTCATTTTTGCCATGTTTCATCACAATTATCCTTTTGAAATTACTCCCACAACATTAAAATTGTATGAAAATGGCAACCATGATTAAGCTCAGATGTTGTTCATCAATTTCCATGGCTACAATCGTTAAGCTCAGATGATGTATATCTCTACTGTTATTTTTTGGCACTTTTATTTATACTGACAATGGCAAATTATTTTTTCACCGACCATGCGAAATTCACAAATGGCCAGACGGCAATATGACCATGCCAAATTCATTTGTAGTTTTTCAGTGTCTCTTTTTTCAGTGAAAACTGAAATGCTATACATTGTGCAATATGCTTTGACATTGCAATTTTATTGGATTTAGCACGGCAAATTACCTTACAAAACATGGCATTTTTATTACATTGACCATGGTGAACTTTATTAGCTTTTCTAATTGCCGTGTGAGTAGTACTGACCATGGCAAATTTGAATCGATTGCTGAAGTTCGTCTTCAATTAGTACAAACTTCTTTTAGCTATGTTTTCTGTTATGGAAATTGCAAGTAAGTTTTCCTGTTAGCTGTAAACTATTCATGGCAATTCTTTTCTCATGTTCTTGCCATGCTTGTTTTTTTAAGTTATCGCACTATATGTACATAGCATGCCAATTTCTGCACTTGATCACATAACAAGTTTAGAAATTGTTCCCATGACCCATTTTTTCAAAGTTTGCCATGGCAGAAATGTCATGTTTATCTGCCATGGCAAATTAAGGTTTTCTTTAACATGCCCACGACAATCTTTTATGCTTTTGTTTCTTACTTAAGCACGGCAAATTTAGTTTGTTGATAATGGCAAATTTAGTTTATTGATCACTGCAAAACTGATTTTATTTGATCATGTCAAATTTAGTTTATTTGGTCCATGGTCAATTTAGTTTACTAGTCATGGCAATTTTTGTTTTCAAATCATGGCAAATTTTAATTTATGTGATTTTTGCCATGGCAAGTTTTGAAACGAATCTGCCATGGCACCTTTTCTTGTTCATACTTGATTTTCATCTTTTTTTCACACACGACAAATTCATCATTCAAACACACGGCAATCCTTGGTACGAATTTGCCATGGCAAATTTTGGTACGAATCTGCCGTGGCAAATTTAGTTTACGAATTTCTTCTTCATATTTTTTTGATTTTCAACTTTTTGTGTTTTTACACACACGGCAAATTCATCATACCAAAACATGGCAATTCTTGATACAAATCTGCCATGCCAAGTTTTGATGCAAATTTCGTTTATTGATCATGGCAAATTTTAGTTTATTGGTTCATGGCAAATTTAGTTTACAAATCATGGCAAATTCAGTTTATTGACCATGGCAAATTTAGTTTTCAAATCATGGCAATCTAGTTTACATATGAATCTGCCATGGCAATTTTTCTTGTTCATGACAAATTTAGTGAATTTCTCCGTGGCAAGTTTTGATACGAATCTGCCACGACATTTTTTCTTGTTCATACTTGATTTTCAACTTTTTTGTGTTTTTTTCACACACGACAAATTCATCATTCAAACACATGACAATTCTTGATACGAATTTTGCCATGGCAAGTTTTTGTACGAATCTGCCGTGGCAATTTTCTTGTTCATTTTTTTGATTTTCAACTTTTGTTTGTTTTTTACACACACGGCAAATTCAACATACAGGAACACAACAATTTCTTGATACAAATCTGCCATGCCAAGTTTTGATACAAATTTGGTTTATTGATCATGGCAAATTTTAGTTCATTGCTTCATGGCAAATTTAGTTTATTGATCATGGCAAATTTAGTTTTCAAATCATGGCAATTTAGTTTACATGATTTTTTCTGTCATGGCAAGTTTCAATATGAATCTGCCATGCCAATTTTCTTGTTCATGGCCAATTTAGCTTACGTGAATTTCTCGTGGCGAGTTTTGATATGAATCTGTCATGGCATTTTTCTTGTTCATACTTGATTTTCAACTTTTTATTTTTTTCCACACATGGCAAATTCATCATACAAACACACGTCAATTCTTGATATGAATTTGCCATGTCAAGTTTCTTCTTTCATACTTGAATCTCCAATTTTAATGTTTTTCACACACGATAAATTCATCATACAAAACATGGAAATTCTTTGATACCAACCTGCCATGGCAAATCTCTTTTGTTCATACTTGATTTTTCAACCTTTTGTGTTTTTTCTCACGCACGGCAAAAAATCTCCTTGAAAACACTGCAATTTTAATTGCCATTGTATTTTTATCTTTTTGTTGTCCTGTCAATTTTTTGTGTTTTTTTCACATGAATTTTTCAACTATTTGTGTGTTTTTTTCACATGGCAATATTGATTTTTTTTGTCGTGGCAGATTTTCCATGTTTCATTTGAGGGGATTAAATATGTGTTTATATACCTTTTGCCATTGTTAAAAACAATATAATGGCAAATAGTTTGGTCAAACTTGAATGGCAATTTTTCTGCTTTTTTCAGTAGTTGAGCAAAATCTGGGCTTTTTTTTGTCACAAAAAACCCAAAATCTGGGCCTTTTCATTAAATTCGTTGTCAGTGGGCTTTTTGTTCCTTTTTTCACATGGAAAAGGGCCTGGTGTGATCGAGGCGTGTGGGGCTGTGGGTTCACCTTGCCGAACGAATTCGTGCAGGGAATCGATCCCTCGTACTGAACGAGTCGTGTGGTAGGGTGCTCCTCCTGCCACACATGTGGGCTGTTGTAATATTCGCCCACACAGGGCCGTGTGGGCTGCCTGCTGGATATGCCACACAGGGCCGTGTGGGCAGGTGTCCATTGTGCCACACCTGTGGCAGTTATCGCCGTCCTATTTTTTAAAAGCTACGACATAAATTTCTCTATAAAAAAATATAACAATCCAGAAGTCCAATTGCTAAAACTCTAGAATGCTAGCGGGAGTAGTCATCGATCCTTTATTTTTCTGAGGAATCTCGCCACTTTATTGATTCAAAATAATGTTCATCGGTACATGGTTCGGATCATGGGGCATGTCCAACCAAAGATGATGACCTAAAGGTAAATTACAAGCATACTTGACGATGTAATGAGCTTTAAAATTAAAGTTCCTATGTTCAAAAATGAAATTGCACAATTGTTTTTTGAGATAATCTCGTGAAGCTTTTATTCAACAATGTTTATCCAAAAAATTGTTGTTGCCCCCTCAAACTCATGGTGGATCGACAACACTGAGTTTGGAGAGGCAAAATCTATGTTGTGTTCAAGTCCTGCCTTACGCAATTTATCCAAACAATTGCTGTTGCACCCTCTATGTCTACGTATAGGCCTCTTGAGCCATACCTCTGAGTTTATCCACGTGTTGACTTTCCACGTCACACGTGAGAGTGGGTGTTGAAGCGTATATGTGAATTACCTAGCACTTTCCATCAGTTCAGATTTTTGGTTGTGTTGGCTAGTACATGAAGCTTGACAACAGAGACAAAATTGCACAAATGAAAATCGTTCTTGCGCTCTATGGGCATTTCCGCGTCATACCTGTCACCATACTCGGCCATATGGGCGTCCCGCCCGGCCCGACATGGCCAGCCATAAAAAAAGGCGTGGCACGGCATGACCCATGTTAGGCCAACTCCACCGCGCGACCCCATCCTGTCAGCGCGCGTTCGTTTGGGGTAAAACGGATAAACCAAACGGTCCAGCGCGCGGGAGCAAACGGACTTTTGTCCGTTTTGTTGGGGATCATTGCAGAAATAATGAAAAAATTCTACTCATCACCAAGATCAATCTATGGAGAGACTAGCAACGAGAGAGAGGGGAGTGCATCTTCATACCCTTGAAGATCGCGACACGGAAGCGTTACAAGAACGCGGATGAAGGAGTCGTACTCGCAACGATTCAGATCGCGGTTGATTCCGATCTAAGCGCCGAACAACGGCGCCTCCGCGTTCAACACACGTGCAGGACGGGGACGTCTCCTCCTTCTTGATCCAGCAAGGGGGAAGGAGAAGTTGGGGAAGAACTCCGGCAACACGACGGCGTGGTGGTGGAGCTTGCAGTTCTCTGGCAGGGCTTCGCCAAGCTCAACGGAGAAGGAGGGGGTGTTGGAGAGGGGGAGGGCTGCGCCTTGGATGAGGTGTTGCTGCCCTCCCTCCTCCCCTCTATTTATAGGGCGAAGGGGTAAGGGGGCCGGCCCCTCTAGATGAGATCTAGAGGGGGCGGCGGCCAAGGGGAGGGGGCTTGCCCCCCAAGCCAAGGGGGCGCCCCCCTTAGGGTTCCCCCCAACCATAAGGGCATGGGCCCTAAGGGGGGATGGCGCCCAGCCCACTTAGGGGCTGGTTCCCTTCCACATACAGCGCATAGGGCCCTCCGGGGCAGGTTGACCCTCCCGGTGGACCCCCGGAACCCCTTCGGTGGTCCCAGTACAATACCGGCAAACCCCCGAATACTTCCGGTGACCGTATGATGACTTCCCATATATAAATCTTCACCTCCGGACCATTCCGGAACTCCTCGTGACATCCGGGATCTCATCCGGGACTCCGAACAACATTCGATAACCACATACTATTTCCCATAACAACTCTAGCATCACCGAACCTTAAGTGTGTAGACCCTACGGGTTCGGGAACCATGTAGACATGACCGAGACACCTCTCCGGTCAATAACCAATAGCGGGATCTGGATACCCATATTGGTTCCTACATGTTCCACGATGATCGCATCGGATGAACCACGATGTCGGGGATTCAATCAATCCCGTATATCGGGGATATACCCCGCGGTATGACCCGGCCGGACTTGGCGGCTCACAAAGACCCAGCGAGTATTTGGCGACTTACTGATGACCCCGACGGAAGGTCAGATGGATGACAAGGCCCAAGGCCCAGAAGGCCGGTTCATGTGATGGTGGGCCGACTTAAGAGGAAAGGCATAAAAAATATTCTCCTACAAAGGAAGCAAGACTAGGACTCCACTTGTAATAGAGTAATCCTAATCCTACTAGGACTAGTCATGTAACCCGCCCCTTCAACATATATAAGGAGGGGCAGGGCACCCCAGGAGGGGACAGAAAATAATCGTTAAGGCTAAACACAACTAGAGGGGAGCCGGCTTATGCGGCAACTCCCTAATGAGCATAATGAGACCTAGCCACAAACATCATGTAGGGTTGTTACCGGATGATGTTTCCCGGGGTCCGAAGCTGTCTAAACCCTTGTCTTGTGCGTTGATCCGCCCTGCATCTCTCATCCCAATCAACCCCTTTCAAGCTACCACAAAGATGCGCTAGCCTCACGACTAAGTCCTCACCCTAGGACATCTGCCGTGACAATTCCACGACAGTTGGCGCCCACCGTGGGGCCCGCGCACGGTGGTGTTGAGTTTTTGAAGGGATCTCCCACAGGGGTCGAGAAGTTCGTAATTTTTCAATGAAGAGGAGCCGGCGTGAGAGGATCTGCGTCGGCTTCAAATTAATCCGTTTGGATTTGCAATTTTTGAGATTTGTGGTCAAGAGAAAACTAGGGTTACGCGTGGATGACCGTGACCCGGCGACCCGTCGAATCTAGAGACAATTGTTCTATGTTACAGTCAACAAACGAAACATCAGTTAGATGGCCCGATTGTTGAGAGAGACCCGGCTGACTACTACCCTACTCGCAGAAGACCTGGCTGGCGACTACTCGCAGAAAATATGGCAGCGTGGAAGGACAAACCAGCTACGACCCGGATTGATTGCTTTAAGCTGTCGTGGCCGAATCGATCTAAACCGCCCCAGCCAGAGACTCGCCTCTGTTGAAGTTCAGCTGATGTGTTCAATATCTGAAGATTAAAAGAAACCAGGGTTGCCTAAGCGCAAGCGCCGTAACTTAGTGGTTGTTTGGATATGAAGTATTAGACGTGAGATCTTGGAAAACTGGTTTTTTGAGGATTTTTAGGAAAATCTGTTTTTGTTAGTTTTTTCTGTTAAGATCTGGCTATACAATACCTTGTTTGGATGGAAAAAGATAGGATAACATGTTTAGGCCTCCCGCTCCTCCCATAGGCATGACTCTCTCTGCTGATCGCCTCCTGCATGCTTCCAGCGTCCCCTTTCTCTGCATGTTGCTTGCTGCATGCTGCTTGATGAGGACGAGATTGTAGTATGCATACACCAGTACACTGGACGTAGTTGGAGCACAACAATGGCTTCCATGTTGATGCTGCCCACAAGAACGAGCACGGGAGCATAGGCCATCATGGTGCTGACCTGCTAGAAACCCTGCGAGGGTTGGACACGATGCCACGTAGCAGGCAGAAGCAGAAGTGGCAGCGACACCGGTGCACGGCAGGGTGGAGGCGTGGCCCAGCTGGGCACAGTGATGCCGAGCACGGGCATGGCGAACCAACTCTTGCAGTAGTTCGTTGTTGTCCATCGTCGCCTTGTCGATGCCAAAAAGCTCAATGTTACCATTGTCATGGTGCCGGTGTTGGAACCGTGCCGCCGGTGCGACCATTAGCATGTACGACGGTGCCGGCGTTGGACCACGCCGCCGGCGTGGCCACTAGCATGTACTATGAAGATGACGTGTGAAACTCGCCGATGTTGGTCCATCAATCCCAAATAGGCCGTACGTGGACGATACGACTCGAGTATACAGAGTACTCATTTTTAGAAAAACGACTATGACTCGTTTTTCTAAGTGGTTGTTTGGATATGAAGTATTAGACGTGAGATCTTGGAAAACTGGTTTTTAGAGGATTTTTAGGAAAACCTGTTTTTGTTAGTTTTTTTGTTAAGATCTGGCTATACAATACCTCGTTTGGATGGAAAAAGATAGGATAACATGTTTAGGCCTCCCGCTCCTCCCACAGGCATGACTCTCTCTGCTGATCGCCTCCTGCATGCTTCCAACGTCCCCTTTCTCTGCATGCTGCTTGCTGCATGCTGCTTGACGAGGACGAGATTGTAGTATGCATACACCAGTACAGTGGACGTAGTTGGAGCACAACAATGGCTTCCATGTTGACGCTGCCCACAAGAACGAGCACGGGAGCATAGGCCATCATGGTGCTGACCTGCTGGAAACCCTGCGAGGGTTGGACACGATGCCACGCAGCAGGCGGAAGCAGCAGTGGCAGCGACACCGGTGCACGGCAGGGTGGAGGCGTGGCCCAGCTGGGCACGGTGATGCCGAGCACGGGCATGGTGAACCAACTCTTGCAGTAGTTCGTTGTTGTCCACCGTCGCCTTGTCGATGCCAACAAGCTCAATGTTACCATTGTCATGGTGCTGGCGTTGGAACCGCGCCGCCGGTGCGACCATTAGCATGTACGACAGTGCCGGCATTGGACCACGCCGCCGGCGTGGCCACTAGCATGTACTATGAAGATGACGTGTGAAACTCGCCGATGTTGGTCCATCGATCCCAAATAGGCCGTACGTGGACGATACGACTCGAGTATACAGAGTACTCGTTTTTAGAAAAACGACTATGACTCGTTTTTCTAAAAGCTCGTTTTTTGGGCTTGTAGAAAACTAGGTAGTACTTGTCCATGGTTTAGTTAGATGGTCCAAACGTGGTTTTAGGCTGTTATAACTGAAATCATGTTTATGCAAACCTGATTCTCTACAATCCCGCTATCCAAACAACCTCTAAAAGCTCGTTTTTTGGGCTTGTAGAAAACTGGGTAGTACTTATCCATGGTTTAGTTAGATGATCTAAACGTGGTTTTAGGCTGTTATAACTGAAATCATGTTTATGCAAACCTGATTCTCTACAATCCCGCTGTCCAAACAACCCCTTAGGTAAACGCTTCATATCTATAGTGTGAAGGGATGGCGGCGTCAGACCCTTCGAAGCCCGTCGATTCATTAGAAACTGGACGCTCCAGATTTCCTTCGAATTGAAAAAAAAGGAAGCAAGCCTCTCGCGACGCGTAAACCCCGCACGTAATCCCCCACCCTCTAATCTCTCGATGCCCCTCCCTGCATTAATCGCTGCTCCCCACCTCGCGCCTTCCCTGCCCGAGCTCTGCTTCCCACCTCGCTCGCCTCGCCTCGCCGGCAGTGAGCGCTCGCCAGATCCATGCTCCGCCGCCGTCGATTCTCGCCTCCACCAGCCAACTACGCCACATCACGACACGACCTCACAGGCCACCGACGAGGCCTCGCACCTCGACCTCACCGGCTAGCTCGACCCGCCTGGCACCACCAGCTCGTTCCCCCTCGCATCTACCACCCGGCCGGGCAGCGAGTGCCTCACGGATCCTCCTTCGATCCTTCCCACCGGCCAGTTTTTTCAGTCGCCAAGTCGCCCCCATCGATTGAATCTGCTGCATCCGGGGGTACATCAGCCAACCGGAGTATAGGATTGCAAAATTCCGCCACTATTTGGAGCTCCCCATCCCCAAATCAAAGGTATGTGCACTCTGTGCATTGTCCCAGATTTGGGCTTTTGTAATTTTTGTAACGGAATATTTCTGTGTAATTCATCCAGCAGCCTAATTATAAGTGTTTCTTATGTTGGCGGCCTGGTATTGTTTTGAATATTCATTTGTTTCAGTAATTCTCCGTGCTTAGAATCTACTTGACAATTATTGTTCACTTTCTTTTTCCAATGCTTCCTGCAATGCTTCTTATTGTATACAGAGCATCCAAGCATATGTACACACACATTGGCGGCAAATTCGTTATGTTTCCACTTTTCAAAATTCCATGCTTCCATTGAAGACTAAAATTGAACCCATACTGCATTTTATATTGCATCACACACGGATGCTTCTAAATTGGCCCCTTTCTGATACGGTCGTCCAGAAAAATGCTTCCATGCCAAAAGTCACCAACAGATGCATCCCCATCATGGCAGCAAGCTTACTAATGCCGGCGTCATGCACCGTATTATCCCGTGGTCATATTTTGTGCTTCTGGCATTCTTTATTTCATCTATAAACAAATATATATTGTTATTTCTAGTGTATTGCTTCATTTCCTAAGTCAACATACAGAAATGCTAACACATCACGTTCCGTGTTTTCTCAGGTGACACCCAACAATGACCAAAAAAGAGTTGGTCATGCTCCAGAGTCGATAGCATCACTTGTTTGCTTCAGAGATTCCATTCCTCCAATGTATCCTATATATGCTTTCACTCTATTTGGATCTGGGAAACAATACCAGTGTCAACCACAACCACGAGCACCAAGCCGGCAAACAGACATGTGTTTGACTCCTCCGACTCCATCTTGTCATCCGCGGAGGCGGCAACGACCCTCCTAGTCGTCTCACCAGCGATTTCGTCGGTCGTGCTCAGTGCAAGTAGTGCGATGGAAGGCCGCACTGTCTTCTTCCTCCACCAGATCAACGGCCTCCTTGGTACCGATGATGCTTGACTGTTGAAGCAATATTAGTAAAGATAGGAAGCAAATAACATGAATATGTGCATGTATATTTGTCTACTGTTGAAGCAGGAAATGAAAGTAATGGAACATAGTTTGTTTATTTTACTTTTTGACACCGAAGCACCAAATGATGACTTGAGAAGCCTCACTAAATTATGTAGGAAGCAAAGAAAATGCTAGGAAAGAGAAACTAGCTGCCAGGAGAAAAAAAGAAGCATGTGTGGCACTCATTAAAGCATGGTTCTTATATAATGGAAACAAATATTACATCTAAGAAGCATACATGATTAGAAGGAGTCCATTTTAAATATTTCATTTGAAGCAATTCTGTACTCGGCAGAACAATATTGTGAGGTTTTGGAAACAAAATACACCAATGCGTTAGCACAATATATTATGTTAAACTGAAGCACATTTCAGTAGCAAATGAAGCAAATATTCATATCATAAAAACCATAAGGTTGCGGCTTGGAAAACAAAAGGTTAATTTCATTTAAAAACCACACCGACTAAAGTTTCTATTACAATGGAAGCAAACTCTTCTATCCATGGAAACATAATTTGTTGCGTTGGAAGCAAACCATTATATTTCAAGTCAATTATATCCTACCAAATTATCATTGCTAGAATGAAAAACTCGACGCAGTAAGCATGGGCGTAGATGGAGGACGAAGGGTATGGTAGATCACAACGTGATTTAGGGAAGCAGTTACATGGAAACGACAATTAGTGGAGATCCATGCATGCTTCATACATGGAAGCTAACTACGGGAGCCCGCGATTTACTCACACCAAAAGCTATTTACAGGTAGTCCGATAGTTATGGAAGCAGACAATTAGCGAAGCGAATCACCAAAACTCACGCGGGCCTAAATTTACATCGGACGACTACCACGCTTTTGATGGAACGGCCCGCCACTAGTCTGATGAAAGCTAAATATCAGTAGTCTGATGCCTAGCGATGCCCCGTAACTTACTGAGATTGAGGATCGGTGGCCGTGTCCGATTGCTACTATGTATTCAGACAATGATCCAATCGGCCAGACTGTTGTTACTCAGAATAGAAAAATCCTGAGCTACGAGTCCTGAGGGGTTAATGGTTGCTCCTATTACTCAGAGCGTAGAGGCCAAATCAATGCTAAAGTATTCCCAATAGTACGTAAGGAAGATTAATATTGTGGAGCACTATTGAATTGGTTTTCCAATTGACCGGTTGGTCAAGCGATTTTGTTCAACGACCCGAACACGGATGGTCCACGGGTTTGGGCTCCTCCTGCAACCGGTCTCATCGACCTACTGCGCCTCTGCTGTCGCAGGATTACGCTTCCAAAATCGCCGGCGCTGCAGCGAGCCGCGGTACCCGCGGCCTTGCTTCTGCCGTGAGCCGCCGGTGTAAGAGCATCTTCAGCCGTTGGCCCCCCAGGGGGCGCCTAAAATCGCCGCCTGGGGGTGAGTCCGCGCAAAAAATCGGCTTGGGGCGAGTTGGTCTCCAGCCGCCGGCCCCAGGGTCGTCCGCAGGCGCGTTAAAAAAATATATAGCAAATTTCGGCAAAGTTCAACGAAGTTCGGCTAAACACAATAAATTTCGGCAAACTTGGGCATATATTAGACATGTTCGCGGATCTTCATTACATAGCAAATATATAACTAATCTAAAAAAGAAACTGGCTGAACGCCGAGTAGTCGTCATCGTCGGCCTTCTCCTCCTTGACGCGGGCGTCCCTGCTGGACCCCTGCCCGGCCACGCCATGGCGGACTGGTGGCGGCGGCGGCGCGTCGTTGTCGTCGTCGCTGTCGTCGATGATGACGACTCCTCCTTCGTCGCGGCCCCGATGGCGCTGCGCGAAGCACCGCAGGGCGGCGCACTGGCGCTCCCTCGCCATCTTCAGGGAGTCCTGGCGTGCCCATTCCAGGGCCGCGTCGTCGTCGAGCTCCACGTCGCCGTGCTCCGTCTTCACGGCGGGGAGACCCGGCTCCGTCTTCACCGGCGCGAGCCCCGGCTCCGTCTTTGGCTTGACGAAGTGCGGAGGAGGAGCCGACGAGGAGGCGCGCCGGCCGCCCTCGTTGATGACGATGCCGGCGCTGCGAGTGCGCCGGCCGAGCGGCGTCTCCGCCGCGGGCTCGGCCTTGACGCCGAACAGCGCCGGAGAGCCGGAGGAGTGGGAGGAAGAGCGCGAGGAGGAAGAAGAGGAGGAGCCGAACCTCCTTGGCATCCATTGCCCGTCGCGTCGGCGGTGCGCTGGGGCGGCCGCCCTCGCCGGGGGGTATGCCAACGGCGGGTTGTTGCCGCCCTCGAGCGTGCGGCCGGGGACGCCCCACCACAGGTGGCGCCCCTCGCTGTTCTTCAGGCCGCCCACCACCGGCGCGCCGTTCGTGGATGCCAGCCTCTGCTGCTGACGGCGCTGGAAGTACACCGCCCAAGCCGCGTGGTTGTCGGCTGCATACTGGGGGAGGGAGAGCTGGGCGTCGGTGAGGGAGGCGCGCACGATCTCTACCTCGTCGGCGAAGTAGGAGGGGCACGCCACGGCGTCGGGCAACGGGGGAATGGGCACTCCCCCGTTGCTGAGACTCCACCCCGTCGGCCCGGCGCATGTCCGGCAGCGCCGGGATGTTTGCCTGGAACAGGAGCCACCACTCATGTTCGCGGAGCGTGCGGCGGCCGAAGCCGTTGGCCGCCGCCTCATCTCTGGGGAAACGCTCGGCCATCGGGAGAGGGGGAGGCAGAGGGAAGGCTCGGCGGCGGCTTACGGGAGAGGGAGGGGGAGGGCTCGACGGTGGTGCTCGGGAGAGGTAGAGCTCGGCGGCTAGGGCGGGGCTGGTGTGGCCAGAGGCGAGCGAGGCCACCGGCTTATATAGCCGCGCCGCGCCCGTGTGTACGCGTGCGAGGGAGGGGAGGCGTCGGCGCGCCGCCTCGTGACGCGCCGCCCGTGAGGAATCAATGGCAAGGCTGACCGGCGGTAGCCTTGCCATTGATTCCCCGCGGGAAACCGAGGCGTTGGGGGAAGACGAGGCGCGGTGTCATTGACGCGGCTGGCCCGCGGCTCTTTCGCGCTAAAACCGCTCGCCCCGGTGCCCCCGGGCGCCCCCCAGTGCGCCGGGTTCGGCCTGGGTCCGCCGGTGCTGATTTCGGCCCATGCCGGCGAAAATCGGGCTCCTGGGCCGTTTTTTCGGCGCCGGCGCGAAAAAATCGCCTGGGGAGGCCTTTCTGGAGGCGCGGCTGGAGATGCTCTAACTCCTACTCATCCGCCCAACTCACTTACGCCGCCGCCGTCCCTCGTGCGGACGAAACGCCTCTTGCTGCTCTAGTGTCGCGGTGCTGTCCGAGCGCCTCCGCCCTTGTTGCTGCTTTGAGCCGCCCTCGCTTGGGTGCCCCGGCGGCCGGACCTCGCCGCGGAGCTGCTACAATAAGTCACCGTTCGACCCGCCTCCGAGCACCAGCAAGCCGGCCTTCCTCTGCCGTTGAGCTGCCTTGCGTCGGAGCCGCCGACCTACAGAAGAATATGAATTGGGGGTGGATTATAGTCAAGGGCCGATTCACCTGCGACCCGAGTCAGCGCCTACAAAATACGGCTACGAGCCGGACTCCGTTGCCTAAAGCCGCCTCTGCGAGCAGCTGCCTCGCCATGAACCTCCTGACCGGAGTCGCCGCCGTCAGGGCCTGCCTCGCTCTGCCGAGTAGCCGCCTAAGCTGTCGGAGCTACACCCACGGCCTCCCAAGACGCCTCGTTTCTGCGTCGCCAGCCGTCTTCGCCTCCGAATCGCCGCCTGACGACCATCTCCGGGTCGCCCATGAGTCGCCCCCGAGCACCTCGCTTTTGAACCACTGCCGTGGCTCTGCCGCCGGACCCCTGCGGACCTGCCTCGTCGACTCGCCTCCGAGCCGGCCTGTTCCGAGTCGCCTTCAGCTCCGTGGCCTCACTCCGGGCCGCCCTTGACTCCAAACTTTCCTCAGCTGCTTCTGGGCAACGTCAACGCCAAATCGCTACTGTTCGACCTCACTAAGAGCCGCCCTCGCGGTCCACGTCTCCGTGCTCCTCCTGAAGCGCCTGCCGGCCACGGGCTGCAGCTGCAACATCTCTTCACCATGCCTGAGCGCCACCACTTGTCTGCACGTCGTGAGTCGCCGATCTCCGACAAAACCGCCGCCGTGGGCCTGCCTTGACCCGCCATCGTCGCGGTCTCGGGCCTGACCGCGTGTCGCCTGCCTCCTCCCGTGCTCGCCATGGACTCCGCGCCCATCTTCGCAAGTTGCCGAACTGTGAGCCGCTCCACTACCCTCTGAACTGCCCGCAATAAGTCGCCGTTACGCCTCGAGCCACTACTACTCTGAGCTGCTGCCTCCCCGGGATCACCTCGGGCTACCACCTCTGCCCGTCGGCTCATGCACCATCACTGAGCTGCCGCTGCCATCGCCTCCGTCCCGCATGGCCACTGACCCGTCGGCCGCTGAGTCGCCGAGTGCCTCAAATTGCCTCGCTGACTTGCCGGCTGGAACAAGTCACCAATCCAGCTCTGTCGTGCCTGGGCCGGCCCTCCCGCGTCAGCCGCCTTGCCTCCGAGCCGCGGCCTGGCCTTGAGTCGCCCGGCGTCGCTGTTTATGCCGCCCACCGGTTCACCTGCTCCGAGCCACCGTCAACAAACCGCACTCGCGGCCTCGCCTTGCCTCGAGCTGCCTAGCCACCTGTGCTTGCCATCACTGTGTGCAGCCCTCGGGCCGTCGCCGCGGCCGCCGACGAGCCGCCAGCTGACTGTGCCCCAGCCTCGTCGCACCACCTCCTCAGTGAGCCGCCGCGCCGGCTCTCCTTTGCATGGCCGCGCCTCTCCAACCCGCCGCTGCCGCGGACGCACCCCGTCAATCCGTCGCCATGCCCCGGTCCGCTTCAACTGGCTGCCGAGACCGAGCCGCCTCGATCCACCTCCGGCTTCTGTTCACTGTGGGCCGCATTTGAGATATCATCGTCTTGGCTGACCTGCCGTCGCCGTTGACCCACCTCAGCTGCTTCACCGACCCGCCCTGTAACCCGCCGGGCGCCGAATCGTCGCTGTCTCATCCTTGTGATGAGCTGCCGTGCTACTACGACCTTGAGCCGCCGTGCCTTGAGCCGGCCGGAAAAGCCGCCCCCATTACCTCGAAGTCGCTGGTGCGTCCCCGCCTTGGCCTCGTTCTGAGCCGCCACCACCGTGCTTTGAGCCGACCGCTGCATTGGAAAAGTGGGAGCAGTTCGTGGCAAGAAAGAAAAGTCAAAAGGCCATAGTGCCCGACCAAAAAAAGGGATCAATCTTGAGCCGCCCGGTTCTGCGCTTTAAGCCGCCACCTCCACCGCGGCCACGAGAGAGTGGCTAAATCACAGTTGAAGTGACTGGAGGTGATCTATGGACGCTATATACGGCTCATTTTTTCCAGACAAATCAGGTGAAAGCTGTCCAATCACTTTTTATTGATACATTTTTATTTTCTTCGAAAACAATTACTCTCGTTTGTACAATTTCTCATGCAGAACAATCCATCATTAAAAAAGAGGCCATCAAGCTATGGCACTTGCTTACACCGGATGGGTCAAAGGACATGGTCAATTATAACCCGGTCCTGGAGGCCACCGCCATATTGGTGAAAAGTTAAAAGGCCGTCAAAAAATTTCCGGCTTAAAAAGAAGGATTCCGGTTCAAAATCCGGTTCAAGGGAAATCTGTCTCACACAAAGCTCTGAAGCTCTCAAATCCGGTTTAAAATTCTGGCTCAAGAAGAATATTATCTCTCGCAAGTTTGAGTTCTCAGGAAAAGCTAAAAGGTTGCCAAAGAGAATTTGCTGCCATGATGCACGGTTCAAACATGAGTATCCTGCCTTATGGGTTTATCTTGATCACTTGGGGGCTTCCTGTGCAAACATAGGTCGTATTCGAACCAAAGAGAACATAGCTGTCGATACCCTCTTGATCGGCGCAATGCCAAACCCACTAGGGGGCTTCTTGATCGTATTCGAATCATAGCTTAACCCCTTTGGGGTTCGACTTTGATCATATTCGAATCAGAGTCGTTAAAAAAAATCTCAAGGTCATTTGGGGGCTTCCTGTTCAAACATAGGTCGTATTCGAACCAAAGAGAACATAACTGTCTGTACCCTCTTGATCGGCACAACGCCAAAACCCACTAGGGGGCTTCTTGATCGTATTCGAATCATAGCTTAACCCCTTTTGGGTCCGACTTTGATCGTATTCAAATCAGAGTCGTTAAAAAAACTCTCAAGGTCATTTGGAGGCTTCCTGTTCAAACATAGGTCGTATTCGAACCAAAGAGAACATAGCTGTCGGTACCCTCTTGATCGGCGCAATGCCAAAACCCACTAGGGGGCTTCTTGATCGTATTTGAATCATAGCTTAACCCCTTTTGGGTCTGACTTTGATCGTATTCGAATCAGAGTCGTTAAAAAAACTCTCAAGGTCATTTGGGGGCTTCCTGTTCAAACATAGGTCGTATTCGAACCAAAGAGAACATAGCTGTCGGTACCCTCTTGATCGGCGCAACGCCAAAACCACTAGGGGCTTCATGATCGTATTCTAATCCTAGCTTAACCCCTTTTGGTCCGGTTTACTGATCGTATTCGAATCAGAAGCCTCATTTTTTCTTTGTTTGGCTTAAGTTTTTTTTGAAAACAATCTTTGGTTTTGTCTTGAGACCTTTTTGTTCATATCTGAAGCATATATGTGGTTTCGATTAACCCGGCTTGACTTTGGATGATAAGTCGCCATATATGACAATCATAAACATTTGGAAGTTTTGGCTTCTAAAGATTGGGTTATCACCCTTACTGCACAGGTATCCTAAACCGGCAGTACGATTCAATATCACAGGAACCGGTTTTCCAAACCTGATTATATTATTCAAATCTTTAATAGCCAACATGGTTGGATTTTTATTATGGTTATCAATAGCCAATATTATGATGGAGGTCTTCAAAGTCGCTTCAGCACAATGGTTATTATTTTATTAATGGACATGATTTATTTTTACAATGGAGGGAATAGTCCCGAGTCGCTGCAGGCTTACGACCCGGCACTTGGGGGCTACATTATTCAAGTTGAGATCACATCAAATATGCAAGTCTCATGTCACTGCCAGCATGCACCATGGCACTTGGGGGCTAATGCAAAGTCATTGTTTGATCACCTTATTGAAGACCTGACTCATCACATTGTAATGAGCCGGCCCTTGGGGGCTACCAATTGCTCCTCTCAAAAATTCAAGGTACACAAGCCTTATTTCATTATATTGAAGGGTACACTGCTCAGTTGGTAAAGCACAAAGCTCTTAACCTTGTGGACGTGGGTTCAAGCCCCATGGTGGGGGTACATCATATAATGTTATTTCCAATAAAGTTCATATAAAGTCCCAGCTCAGTATTATCTTACTGAGCCGACCCTTGGGGGCTACACGTTGCTGTTCAAGGCTACATGATCATATCTAAAAGTCCCTGTTCATTATTGCATAATGACCCGGCCCTTGGGGGCTACACCAATTGAAGCTTTTATGAGCATAAGGTAATTACAAGTCCCAGGTTGCTGCAAGCATGACAACCCGGCACTTGGGGGCTACATATACGGAGCATTCAGTTTTTACTAGTGACTGAGATGAACAACATGGATTTCTTCAAAGTGGCAATATTTATATTAAAGCAAGTCTTAAGTCATCACTTTGTTCTGCCCAAGACTTGGGGGCTACAGGTAATATGGATATAAGGGAGAAAATCTTCAAATTCTTGGTTTTGAGTAAACCAGATTAACCCGGTGTCTGCAACAATTATGACCCGGCGTAAGCAACAATTATGACTCGGCATCATCTATTTATAACCCGGCAATTTTGGTAATCATAAATTGGCAAGATCTACATCTTCAAGCCGGCTGAAAAATAGATGAGTATTTCAAGGCAAATATTTTTGTTAAGCATTGGGAGCCGACTCAAGTGGATTATTTCTTACAATATTTCTCTACAAGAGACCAATGTCACTAAATTGACTCTGAAGCTGGCCTCTTGACCTGGATTTTCTAGAAGGAAATGACAAGGACTTAAGGATGATCAGGTGCCGGCTTACAAGAATATTTAACCCGGAATACAACCTGTCAAATTTGTTCTTGTGTTTATGTTGCAGATCAGTTTAACATGGCTAAAATCCAAATTAAACTAGGGGCTAATGTCGGGGATATACCCCGCGGTATGACCCGGCCGGACTTGGCGGCTCACAAAGACCCGGCGAGTATTTGGCGACTTACTGATGACCCTGACGGCGGGTCAGATGGATGACAAGGCCCAAGGCCCAGAAGGCCGGTTCATGTGATGGTGGGCCGGCTTAAGAGGAAAGGCATACAAATATTCTCCTACAAAGGAAGCAAGACTAGGACTCCACTTGTAATAGAGTAATCCTAATCCTACTAGGACTAGCCATGTAACCCGCCCCTTCAACATATATAAGGAGGGGCAGGGCACCCCAAGAGGGGACAGAAAACAATTGTTAAGGCTAAACACAACTAGAGGGGAGCCGGCTTATGCGGCAACTCACTAATGAGCATAATGAAACCTAGCCACAAACAGCATGTAGGGTTGTTACCGGATGATGTTTCCCGGGGCCCGAAGCTGTCTAAACCCTTGTCTTGTGCGTTGATCCGCCTTGCATCTCTCATCCCAATCAACCCCTTTCAAGCTACCACAAAGATGCGCTGGCCACACGACTAAGTCCTCACCCTAGGACATCTGCCGTGATAATTCCACGACACCGTATGCAATTCCCTTTGTCCATCGGTTGCTACTTGCCCGAGATTCGATCGTTGGTATCTCAATACCTTGTTCAATATCGTTATCGGCAAGTCTATTTACTCGTTACGTAATGCATGATCCCGTGACCAACTCCTTAGTCACTCTGAGCTCATTATGATGATGCATTACCGAGTGGGCCCAGAGATACCTCTCCGTCATATGGAGTGACAAATCCCAGTCTCGATTTGTGCCAACTCAACAGACACTTTCGGAGATACCCGTAGTGCACCTTTATAGCCACCCAGTTTCTTGTGACGTTTGGCACACCCAAAGCATTCCTACAATATCCGGGAGTTGCACAATCTCATCATCTAAGGAAAAGATACTTGACATTAGAAAAGCTTTAGTAGACGAACTACACGATCTTGTGCTATGCTTAGGATTGGGTCTTGTCCATCACATCATTCTCCTAATGATGTGATCCCATTATCAATGACATCCAATGTCCATGGTCAGGAAACCGTAACCATCTATTGATCAACGAGCTAGTCAACTAGAGGCTCACTAGGGACATGTTGTGGTCTATGTATTCACACATATACTACGATTTTCCGGATAACACAATTATAGCATGAACAATAGACAATTATCATGAACAAGGATATAATAATAACCACTTTATTATTGCCTCTAGGGCATATTTCCAACAGTCTCCCACTTGCACTAGAGTCAATAATCTAGTTACATTGTGATGAATCGAACACCCATAGAGTTCTGGTGTTGATCATGTTTTGCTCGTGGAAGAGGTTTAGTCAACGGATCTGCGACATTCAGATCTGTATGCACTTTACAAATATCTATGTCTCCATCCTGAATACATTCACGAATGGAGTTGAAGTGACGCTTGATATGCCTTGTCTTCTTGTGAAACCTGGGCTCCTTGGCAAGGGCAATAGCTCCAGTGTTGTCACAGAAGAGAGTCATTGGGCCCGACGCATTGGGAATAACTCCTACGTCGGTGATGAACTCCTTCATCCAGACTGCTTCCTGTGCTGCCTCCGAGGCTGCTATGTACTCCGCTTCACATGTAGATCCCGCCACGATGCTTTGCTTGCAACTGCACCAGCTGACTGCCCCACCATTGAAAACATACACGTATCCGGTTTGTGGCTTGGAGTCATCCAGATCTGTGTCGAAGCTAGCATCGACGTAACCCTTTACGACGAGCTCTTCGTCACCTCCATAAACAGGAAACATATCCTTAGTCCTTTTCAGGTACTTCAGGATGTTCTTGACCGCTGTCCAATGTTCCATGCCGGGATTACTTTGGTACCTTCCTACCAAACTTACGGCGAGGTTCACATCAGGTCTGGTACACAGCATGGCATACATAATAGACCCTATGGCCGAGGCATAGGGGATGACACTCATCTTTTCTTTATCTTTTGCCGAGGTCGGGCATTGAGCCGTGCTCAATCTCACACCTTGCAATACAGGCAAGAACCCTTTCTTGGACTGATCCATATTGAACTTCTTCAATATCTTGTCAAGGTATGTGCTTTGCGAAAGACCAATGAGGCATCTCGATCTATCTCTATAGATCTTGATGCCTAATATGTAAGCAGCTTCTCCAAGGTCCTTCATTGAAAAACACTTATTCAAGTAGGCCTTTATGCTTTCCAAGAATTCTATATCATTTCCCATCAATAGTATGTCATCCACATATAATATGAGAAATGCTACAAAGCTCCCACTCACTTTCTTGTAAACACAAGCTTCTCCATAAGTCTGTGTAAACCCAAACGCTTTGATCATCTCATCAAAGCGAATGTTCCAACTCCGAGATGCTTGCACCAGCCCATAGATTGAGCGTTGGAGCTTGCATACCTTGTCAGCATTCTTAGGATCGACAAAACCTTCCGGCTGCATCATATACAATTCTTCCTTAAGGAAACCATTAAGGAATGCCGTTTTGACGTCCATTTGCCATATCTCATAATCATAGAATGCGGCAATTGCTAACATGATTCGGACGGACTTCAGCTTCGCTACGGGTGAGAAGGTCTCATCGTAGTCAACCCCTTGAACTTGTCGATAACCCTTAGCGACAAGCCGAGCCTTATAGATGGTCACATTACCATCCGCGTCTGTCTTCTTCTTAAAGATCCATTTATTCTCTATGGCTTCCCGATCATCGGGCAAGTCTGTCAAAGTCCATACTTCGTTTTCATACATGGATCCTATCTCGGATTTCATGGCTTCAAGCCATTTGTTGGAATCCGGGCCCGCCATCGCTTCTTCATAGTTCGAAGGTTCACCATTGTCTAACAACATGATTTCCAGGACAGGGTTGCCGTACCACTCTGGTGTGGAACGTGTCCTTGTGGACCTACGAAGTTCAGTAGCAACTTGATCCGAAGTTTCATGATCATCATCATTAACTTCCTCTCTACTCGGTGCAGGCACCACAGAAACATCTTCCTGAGCTGCGCTACTCTCCGGTTCAAGAGGCAATACCTCATCAAGTTCTACTTTCCTCCCACTTACTTCTTTCGAGAGAAACTCTTTCTCTAGAAAGGATCCATTCTTGGCAACAAAGATCTTGCCTTCGGATCTGAGGTAGAAGGTATACCCAATAGTTTCCTTAGGGTATCCTATGAAGACACATTTTTCCGATTTGGGTTCGAGCTTTTCAGGTTGAAGTTTCTTGACATAAGCATCGCATCCCCAAACTTTCAGAAACGACAGCTTAGGTTTCTTCCCAAACCATAATTCATACGGTTTCGTCTCAACGGATTTTGGCGGAGCCCTATTTAAAGTGAATGCGGCAGTCTCTAAAGCATAACCCCAAAATGATAGCGGTAGATCGGTAAGAGACGTCATAGATCGCACCATATCTAATAGAGTGCGATTACGACGTTCGGACACACCATTACGCTGAGGTGTTCCAGGCCGCGTGAATTGTGAAACAATTCCACATTTCCTTAAGTGCGTGCCAAATTCGTGACTCAAATATTCTCCCCCACGATCTGATCATAAGAACTTTATTTTTCTGTCATGTTGATTCTCTACCTCATTCTGAAATTCCTTGAACTTTTCAAAGGTCTCAGACTTGTGTTTCATTAAGTAGACATACCCATATCTACTTAAGTCATCAGTTAGGGTGAGAACATAACGATAGCCACCGCGAGCCTCAACGCTCATTGGACCGCACACATCAGTATGTATGATTTCCAATAAGTTGGTTGCTCGCTCCATTGTCCGGAGAACGGAGTCTTGGTCATTTTTCCCATGAGGCATGGTTCGCACGTGTCAAATGATTCATAATCAAGAGACTCCAAAAGTCCATCTGCATGGAGTTTCTTCATGCGTTTGACACCAATGTGACTAAGGCGGCAGTGCCACAAGTATGTGGGACTATCATCATCAACCTTACATCTTTTGGCATTCACACTATGAATATGTGTAACATCGCGTTCGAGATTCAATAAGAATAAACCATTGACGAGCGGGGCATGACCATAAAACATATCTCTCATGTAAATAGAACAACCATTATTCTTAGATTTAAATGAGTAGCCATCTCGCATTAAACGAGATCCAGATACAATGTTCATGCTCAAAGCTGGCACTAAATAACAATTATTGAGGTTTAAAACTAATCCCGTAGGTAAATGTAGAGGTAGCGTGCCGACGGCGATCACATCGACCTTGGAACCATTCCCGACGCGCATCGTCACCTCATCCTTCGCCAGTCTCCGCTTATTCCGCAGCTCCTGTTTTGAGTTACAAATATGAGCAACCGCACCGGTATAAAATACCCAGGAGCTACTACGAGTGCTGGTAAGGTACACATCAATGACATGTATATCATATATACCTTTGGTATTGCCGGCCTTCTTATCCGCTAAGTACTTGGGGCAGTTCCGCTTCCAGTGACTGTTTCCCTTGCAATAAAAGCACTTAGTCTCAGGCTTGGGTCCATGCTTTGGCTTTTTCCCGGCAACTGGCTTACCGGGCGCGGCAACTCCCTTGCTGTCCTTCTTGAAGTTCTTCTTACCCTTACCTTTCTTGAAACTAGTGGTTTTATTGACCATCAACACTTGATGTTCCTTTTTGATCTCCACCTCCGCTGATTTCAGCATTGAATATACCTCAGGAATGGTTTTCTCCATCCCCTGCATATTGAAATTCATCACAAAGCTCTCCTAGCTTGGTGGAAGCGACTGAAGGATTCTGTCAATGACCGTGTCATCCGGGAGATTAACTCCCAGCTGAGACAAGCGGTTGTGCAACCCAGACATTTTGAGTATGTGCTCGCTGACAGAACTATTCTCCTCCATCTTACAACTGTAGAACTTGTCAGAGACTTCATATCTATCGACTCGGGCATGAGCTTGGAAAACCATTTTCAGCTCTTGGAACATCTCATATGCTCCATGCTGCTCAAAACGCTTTTGGAGCCCCGATTGTAAGCTGTAAAGCATGCCGCACTGAACCAAGGAGTAATCATCACTACGCGACTGCCAGGCATTCATAACGTCTTGAGTTGCTGGGAAAACAGGTGCTTCACCTAGCGGTACATCAATACATATGCTTTCCTGGCAGCTATGAGGATGATCCTCAAGTTACGGACCCAGTCCGTATAGTTGCTACCATCGTCTTTCAGCTTGGTTTTCTCTAGGAATGCGTTGAAGTTGAGGGCAACATTAGCGTGGGCCATTTGATCTACAAGACATATTATAAAGATATTTAGACTAAGTTCATGACAATTAAGTTCATCTAATCAAATTATTTAATGAACTCCCACTCAGATAGATATCCCTTTAGTCATCTAAGTGATACATGATCCGAATCGACTAGGCCATGTCCGATCATCACGTGAGACGGACTAGTCATCAACGGTGAACATCTCCATGTTGATCGTATCTACTATACGACTCATGTTCGACCTTTCGGTCTCTCGTGTTCCGAGGCCATGTCTGTACATGCTAGGCTCGTCAAGTCAACCTAAGTGTTTTGCATGTGTAAATCTGGCTTACACCCGTTGTATTCGAACGTTAGAATCTATCACACCCGATCATCACGTGGTGCTTCGAAACAACGAACCTTCGCAACGGTGCATAGTTAGGGGGAACACTTTCTTGAAATTATAGTGAGGGATCATCTTATTTAAGCTACCGTCGTTCTAAGCAAATAAGATGTAAAAACATGATAAACATCACATGCAATCAAATAGTGACATGATATGACCAATATCATTTTGCTCCTTTTGATTTCCATCTTCGGGGCGCCATGATCATCATCGTCACCGGCATGACACCATGATCTCCATCATCGTATCTTCATGAAGTTGTCTCGCCAACTGTTACTTCTACTACTATGGCTAACAGTTAGCAATAAAGTAAAGTAATTACATGGCGTTTTCATTGACACGCACGTCATACAATAAATTAAGACAACTCCTATGGCTCCTGCCGGTTGTCATACTCATTGACATGCAAGTCGTTATTCCTATTACAAGAACATGATCAATCTCATATATCACATATATCATTCATCACATCCTTTTGGCCATATCACATCACACGGCATATGCTGCAAGAACAAGTTAGACGTCCTCTAATTGTTGTTGCAGGTTTTTACGTGGCTGCTATAGGTTTCTAGCAAGAACATTTCTTACCTACGCCAAAACCACAACGTGATATGCCAATTTCTATTTACCCTTCATAAGGACCCTTTTCATCGAATCCGATCCGACTAAAGTGGGAGAGACAAACACCCGCTAGCCACCTTATGCAACTAGTGCATGTCAGTCGATGGAACCTGTCTCACGTAAGCGTACGTGTAAGGTCGGTCCGGGCCGCTTCATCCCACGATGCCGCCGAATCAATATAAGACTAGTATCGGCAAGTAAATTGACAAAATCGACGCCCACAACAACTTGTGTTCTACTCATGCATAGAAACTACGCATATACCTAGCTCTGATACCACTGTTGGGGATCGTTGCAGAAATCAAAAAAAATTCTACTCATCACCAAGATCAATCTATGGAGAGACTAGCAACGAGAGAGAGGGGAGTGCATCTTCATACCCTTGAACATCGCGACGCGGAAGCGTTACAAGAACGCGGATGAAGGAGTCGTACTCGCAGCGATTCAGATCGCGGTTGATTCCGATCTAAGCGCCGAACAACGGCGCCTCCGCGTTCAACACATGTGCAGCATGGGGGACGTCTCCTCCTTCCTTATCTAGCAAGGGGGAAGGAGAAGTTGGGGAAGAACTCCGGCAGCACGACGGCGTGGTGGTGGAGCTTGCAGTTCTCCAGCAGGGCTTCGCCAAGCTCAACGGAGGAGGAATGGGTGTTGGAGAGGGGGAGGGCTGCGCCTTGGATGAGGTCCTGCTGCCCTCCCTCCTCCCCTCTATTTATAGGGCGAAGGGGGAAGGGGGCCGGCCCCTCTAGATGAGATCTAGAGGGGGGGGGGCAGCCAAGGGGAGGGGGCTTGCCCCCCAAGCCAAGGGGGGCGGACCCCTTAGGGTTCCCCCAACCCTAGGCGCATGGGCCCTAGGGGGGGATAGCGCCCAGCCCTCTTAGGGGCTGGTTCCCTTCCACATACAGCCCATAGAGCCCTCCGGGGCAGGTGGACCCTCCCGGTGGACCTCCGGAACCCCTTCGGTGGTCCCGGTACAATACCGGCAAACCCCCGAATACTTCCGGTGACCGTATGATGACTTCCCATATATAAATCTTCACCTCCGGACCATTCCGAAAATCCTCGTGACGTACGGGATCTCATCCGGGACTCCGAAGAACATTCGGTAACCACATACTATTTCCCATAACAACTCTAGCGTCACCGAACCTTAAGTGTGTAGATCCTACGGGTTCGGGAACCATGTAGACATGACGAGACACCTCTACGGCCAATCACCAATAGCGGGATCTGGATACCCATATTGGTTCCTGTTCCACGATGATCTCATCGGATGAACCACGATGTTGGGGATTCAATCAATCCCGTATGCAATTCCCTTTGTCCATCGGTATGCTACTTGCCCGAGATTCGATCGTCGGTATCTCAATACCTTGTTCAATCTCGTTATCGGCAAGTCTCTTTACTCGTTACGTAATGCATGATCCCGTGACCAACTCCTTAGTCACTCTGAGCTCATTATGATGATGCATTACCGAGTGGGCCCAGAGATACCTCTCCGTCATACGGAGTGACAAATCACAGTCTCGATTCGTGCCAACCCAACAGACACTTTCAGAGATACCCGTAGTGCACCTTTATAGCCACCCAGTTACGTTGTGACGTTTGGCACACCCAAAGCATTCCTATAGTATCCGGGAGTTGCACAATCTCATGGTCTAAGGAAAAGATACTTGACATTAGAAAAGCTTTAGCAGACGAACTACACAATCTTGTGCTATGCTTAGGATTGGGTCTTCATTCTCCTAATGATGTGATCCCGTTATCAACGACATCCAATGTCCATGGTCAGGAAACTGTAACCATCTATTGATCAACGAGCTAGTCAACTAGAGGCTCACTAGGGACATGTTGTGGTCGATGTATTCACACATGTATTACGATTTCCGGATAACACAATTATAGCATGAACAATAGACAATTATCATGAACAAGGAAATATACTAATAACCACTTTATTATTGCCTCTAGGGCATATTTCCAACACGTTTTCTATCCGCTTTCGACCCATCCCCGGCCCAAGTTTGCGCCGATTTTGGGGTGAAATGGACAGCGCCCGGACGGGCGGGACGCGCGCGTTTGTCCTCCCCTGGCCCGCCTGCCGGTGGCACAAAGCAACCCCCCCCCCCCCCGCGCGCGTGCCATTTGGCGCCATTTTCCCCCAAACCCTCCCACGTCCCGCGGCCCCCTCCTTCCCCCGTCCATGGCCGACGCCCAGCCGAATTCCGGCGGCCTGGCCGTCAACCCGCCCGGAAAGGTCAAGAAGAAGGCGGCCAAGGCGCCAAGGAAGCCGCGGTCGGAGTGCACGCCGGAGGAGATCGCCAAGTTGGACGCGGAATCGGCGAAGAGGAGGAACCAGAGGGCGGTCGTCAAGGACAATGCCGCCGCGGCCAAGTTCGCCGCCGAGTGCGATGCGATGGAGGCCGCGCGGCGCAAGGCCGAGGTCGACGAGAAGAAGGACATCATCAACAAAGCGCACGCCCTCCTCATGCTTGGCATTTGCCATCCAACCGGTTTCTCTACAGCGGTCGTCGGCCCGGCGAGCACAGGCTCGTCGGTCGCCCGGCCTCCGCAGGCCCAGTCGCCGATGTCGCGGACCATGCCTATGTCGCCCGGCTTTCCCCCGCCAAGGCACGACGCCCAGACCCGTTTCTCGGGGTCGCCGGACGTTGGTGTGATCGAGCCGTCCACCCCGCGCCCCTCGGCCGTCATCGACCTCAATGTCACGCCTGGGTCCAGCAGCAGCGGCCAGCCGTCCATCGAGATGCAAAGAAAGCAAGCACGGCCAGCGTTTACGTGCACCATGCCGTCCCCCCGCGTCTTGTTCGACGGAATGCCAACACCAACGCCACCGGTCGACGACCCCTTCTACAACCAGTTCATGGAGGATGTGATCTACGAGGGTGGGCAGGGCCGTGCCTACGACCCCGACGGGACCCAAAGTCAGGATGGCCGCGCCCAGTTCGTTGCCTATGAAGAGGCCGACGATCGTGCTGACTACGACCATGGTGACTCGTGGCATGAAGATGATGACATCTATTGCGAAGGTGATGGTGATGAAGAAGAAGGAAATGACATTAATATTGGTGGCGAGCCATTGTTCATCGACGAGCTCACCCAAAGAGCGGAAGCACAAAAAAGGAGGAAGAGCATTCGCACGGGTTCATATACCCAAGAGGAGGACAAGTTGATTTGCCAATGTTGGATGGAGATTAGCCAAGATCCGAGGACCGGCGCGCAACAAAAGGGCCTTGTTTTTTGGACGAGAGTCCACAAAACATTCCATGAAAGGAAGATGTTTGAGCCCGACCAAATTACAAGCAACTGTGGCATCACCTCAATTCAAAAGAGGTGGTTGTTCATCGAACAAGAGTGTAACAAGTATTGCGCCGCTTTGAGAGCGTTGAAGCACGTCCCGTGAGTGGTCTCGGCGTTGGGGACATGGTATGCTCTCCTCATCCTAGTCCTTTCCTTGCTACGGCCATGAGACTTCGGCCTTGTATATGTTTGCATGTTCAATTGTTGTTGATCATGTGGTGTAGGCATTTCAATCTTTGGAAGCATTCAAGGCCCGGCACAATGACAAGCCATTCTCTCTTACGCATTGTTGGACGATCATCAATAATTGCCCCAAGTTCAAGGATCAATACCGTGAACTTCAAAGGAAGAGAGGCAAGAAGACGACCAAGTTCGCCGGAGGTGGAGATGGCGAGGCGTTGAAGAGGCCGAGGGGCAAGACCAACTCCAAGGTGGACGACATACGTGATGCCTCATCCATGGCCTTGCGTGAGACTTTGCATGACATGATGTCTCAAAAGGATGTGAGGGACAAGAAGAAGCGGCAAAGCAAGGACGAGCAAATGAAGCAATACCTAGAGCTTCAAAGGAACAAGCTTGAGATGGAGGAGGCGGCCAAGAGGAGGAAGATCGACATGGAGGAGGCGTCCCGGCAAAGGCAGCTCGACATCGAGGCCGCCAATATCTCGGCCAGGCAGCTCGACATCGAGGCCACCAATGCCGCAACCAAAGCAAAGGAGGTGGCCCTTGCGATCATGAGCGTGGACTTGACCAAGATGAGCGAGAAGACAAGGAGCTAGTTCGAGGCCAGGCAGAAGGAGATGTTCGACGCCGACGGCCTGAACTAGGTCGTCCGATCGGCCGTGGCTGTTCTTTTTGGAGGCTGGCATGGGTGCCGCCCGCCCGCTGGGCCGCCGGCTGTGTGCCGGCGAGAAACACATTCATTTTGGAGGCTGGCTGTGTTGCCGGTGAACAAAACTATTCATTTTGGAGGCTGGTTGTGTTGCCGGCGAGGACGCGTAGGCCGCTGGCTGTGTTGCCGACGTGAACTAGGGCCGCTGGCCTGAACCAGGACTTGGTATTTGAAACGTTGTTCTGTTTTAAAATGGAGCCGGACAAGATGGAGCGAAAGGATGCGGCCGCGCGCTGGGGCATGGCCACCGCATCCCAGGACACGCCCGGACACGACCCCGTCGCCCTACCCAGATGGACTGAATCCGGAAAAAGCGAACGTTCGTTTGGCGTCGCGCGGTGGAGTTGGCCTTATGTATGACCTTTTAAAAAGGAAACGCTGCCCTAAAAAAAGGAAACGCTGATTTTTCTTTTTTGAGGGGAGAGGAAACACTGATTGGCCTGGGATGCGAGCTAAAAGGGCAAATCCTATACGGCGCCCTCAGCGCCCGTTACAAGGTTAGCGGTACAGGGCGCACACCCCCACCTGTCCGCGCTGGGCTGGCCCACGTTTCATTTTTTCGGTATTTAAAGACACAAAAAAGAACACATGTACGTGTACCGTCATTCGAACAGGGAATCGCGTGGTTCAACATTCGCTACCATAACAAACCAGCCACCCGCCCTTCATGTGTTTAGTAATAGCTTTTACTTCTTTTCCTCTTTCCCTTTTTTTGCTGGAACGGTTTTGTTCTTTTTTTCTATTTTTATTCATTTCCATTTTACTTTACTTTGCTAAACTTTTTTTATAATAAATGAATTTTCGTTTCAAATTTGTAATCTGTTTTAGAAATTTGATGAACCTCTTTTTTCAAATTCAATGCACTTTTTTCAAATTTGATGAACTTTTTTTAAATTCGATGAACTTTTTTAAAATTCAGTGAACTTTATTCAAATCCAATTAACATTTTTTCAAATCGGGTGAACTTTATTTCAGATCCGATGAACTTTTTTCATATCCGATGAACATTTTTTCAAATCCGATGAACTTATTTGCAAATCCGATGAACTTTTCAAGTCCGATGAACTTTTTTTTCAAATGCGATGAACTTTTTTCATATGTGATGAACTTTTTTTTAAATCCGATAAACTTTTTTCAAATCCAATGAACTCTTTCAAATTTGATGAGCTTTTTTTTAATATCCGATGAATTTTTTTTCAAATTTGTGAACTTTTTTGAAAGCTTCATGTACATTTTTGAATTCACGAACTTCCAAACAGTAATTCTCTGAACCTCTTTTTCAAATTTATACTTTCTTTTCAAAATAATGTATACTGGGTATATATAATATATGTTAACTGAAGCAAAGGTAAAATAGAACTAGTTCCTAGTTTTAGCCAAACATATGATCGCAGCCTAGTGGTTATGAGCTTCTGCTGTCTATGCCCGTGTCCCGAGTTTGAATTCTACTACTCCCAGAGAATTAGTTTCGGTTTTTATTTCGCGGCGTGGTTGCTTCTATTGTTGGGCCGGTCCAGCTGCGCAGCGCGTGAGCGCCAGTTGCAATAGTGGGCGCTAAAGGCGTTGTATAGGAGGTCCCAGGCTCCCAGCTAAAAGGGCTGAACGGCTGTCCCGAGTTGATTTTTGGTCTTGTGGGCCGTTTTGTCCCTACGGGCTTTACATTTTAGGTTAAAAAGGCCGAAAAAAAATCTAAGAAGGTCAAAAGCCCTAAAATGGGCAAAATAGCCCCAAACATTGTTAAAAGGGCTGACTTGGGCTGCACGTCCTGTTGGGCATAGGCCATGCCGATCCGCGAATAAAAGGGATGTGCCGGGTCGGCCTTAAAGCTTGGCTTCGGAGATCGACCTTGTTTCGTTGTGGGCCGAAGGCTGTCCCAACCCTTTTATTCCCGTGCCGCGACATGCCAAAATTTTGTGCCCATGGGCTGGCCTTAATAGCATGGTCCATAAATACCCGTGCCTTCACTTGTTGAAATTGCCTCCAGCCGTCGGCACCGCCATGGACGGCAGTTGTCGCATACCCCTACGGTATCCACCACCACCTCGCGCGGCAATCCCCTACCCCATCCACCCCCTCTGCCCCACCCCTGTCGCACCATCGAGGCCCTAAACTGGAAGGCACAATGCCACCTATGTTTTGCCGCGGCTACGTGAAAGGCGCAAACCACATAGCAGCAGGTGCGCCACAACAGTTGGTACGCGCTCTCACTTGTCCCCATTGCGCTCGCCAAATGTATATGTCGTGCTTTTGGTGTAATGCCGCAAAGGTGTATATTTTTTGTTTCCAAATTTGATTGAAACACAATGTGATGTGAACATGAATTCCTTGGCATGATTTGTTGGATCTCCGCAACTCGCTCTTTTTACGTTGGCATAGATGCAGTATGGATGATGACACGACATGAAGTTTTAGAGTTAATTTGGATTGTTTATGCACAAGGGAATAAGAGATATAAGCAAAACGATTTGTAGGTATCCAGTTTTAGGTTAGCTAGCTGCTGGAGAAGAGCATAAAAATTTCATGGAAATCTTCTCTCTCATGTACGTACATCCAAATATAGCAATATTCCAACTATAGCCGTTCTCGGCTAAGCATGGAACTTATCTCCCCACCACACGTCCATCCACCTCATCGGCGCCGATCGCAGCCATGAGGCGCAACTCGACTCGTCCATTGACAACTGATTCACCGGAAATCACGGCTGGCGCCACTGTAATTTCGTATCCATGCCGCAGGCTGCGGTGGCTGCAAACCGGAGTTCAAAAGGCGCGGGAGCGGGGAGACCCGCTCTACGTCCTCTTCTCTTCCCCCATTCCTTCCACCACCATCTCTCCCGACCATAAGGCGGAATCTCGATCCCTTCCACCACCCTAGCGCCTCGCCTCCATCTCCACACCAAGGATACGCACACCCATTCGTCCCACGCAAGGCGCGATGGAGCGGCGGCCAGAGCTGCGGCGGTCGATGACGCTCTCGGAGCAGCTGTCCAGGCCCGACCCGGCCATCCGCGAGTTCCTCAAGATCCCCGACGACAACAGCCACCTGAGCGCTGACGCTGGAGGAGGTGGAGGCAGCGGCGGCACGATCAACTGGAAGCCGCTGCGCGACCGTCTCCGGCTCCGGCGCTCCGTGAACGCCTGGTCCAGCCCGTCGGAGAGGCCCAGCACGGCGGACGGCGCCGGTAGCCTGAAGAACAGCGGCAGCGGCAGCAACCGCAGCCACAAGTACATCTACGCGCAAGGTGAGGCCACGGCGGCCTTCTGCCGCACCTCCTCGCTCCGCCAGACTCCCGCATTCTCGCGCGCGGCCTCCAATCGTGTGGGTTCCAACGCCACGATCGGGCGCTCTCCCCCCGTGGTCGGCGACGAGGGCTCCGAGGACGAGTCAGATCAGGACGAGGACGAGGAGGAAGGCAAGGAGGAGGAGGAGGCGCCGACGGCGCAGATGTCCCTGATGGCGCTGCTGGAGCAGACGGACAGCTGGGACGAGGAGGAGGAGGAGGAGCAGGCCGCGGCAGGCGCCGGGGCCAGCAGCAAGAACGCGCACGCCGAGGAGGAGGAGGAGGACGGCGAGGGGCGCGAGGAGGAGATGGTGCACGTGTGCTGCGTGTGCATGGTGCGGCACAAGGGCGCGGCCTTCATCCCGTGCGGCCACACATTCTGCCGCCTGTGCTCCCGCGAGCTCTGGGTCAGCCGCGGCAACTGCCCGCTCTGCAACGGCTTCATCCAGGAGATCCTCGACATCTTCTGATCAAACCAACCTCATCTTCCTATCTGTCCGTCCGACTCTTGATTCTTCGGAGGTTGATGGCGAGTGAACGGCCAACGCGCCACCCTGCTCTGAAACTGAGACCCGTGTCATATCGTAGGTAAATTGGTACATCAATCAACATGATGACGCTCTGTCTGCGATTTATTTCTGGAATATGATTAACTGTATCAAGTGTACTTAGTAATGTTTTGGAATAAGAATGGGATGCCTACAATGATACTCCCTACCTTCGCGCCCTCCCGCGCCCCCAGCTCTCTCTCCCCCGCGCCGGTAGCCGCTCCGGCTCCGGCGGCCACCCACCCTCCGGCGTGCATGGCCAGCCGGGTCCAGCTCTCGGGCTCCCCTTCCGCCAGCTCGGGCCCCTCCTCTCCCGCGGGCCGCGGCCACCCTGCCCCACCGGCAGCCCCGCCCGCCCCGCGGCTCCGCTCCCTCATCGTCGCCCCGCCCCTGCCGCCGACGCGGGGCGTCGCCCCTCCTCCCCCGCCGCCGCGGACCTCTCCGGCTGCTCCCGCCGCGGGCGATGATGGAGCCCCCTGGCAGTTTGTGCGGAGCCGCAAGGATCGCCGACCGCCGGCTTCGAATAGGCAGCCTGTCTGGCTCCTCTCGTCCAGGCCGCGGAGTCCAACCCTGCCTGCTGCGCTGCACGGATGCTGCTACAACTGCGGCGAAGACGATGGCCACATCTCGCGTCACTGCACCAACCCGACGAGATGTGTGCGCTGTGGAGGTCAGAATCACATCTCCAGGGGATGCACCCGCCCCCGCAGTTCTTCTCCGGTGGATCCTGCCCGGCCCCCGCCCGCGCTTCGCCCTCGCCATCTGACGGCGCCGGAGGTGCCCCCCGTCCAGGTGCCGCCGCCGCCTCCGCCGCGGGGTCCGGGACCCGGGCGCATCTGCGTCACACTTCCCCTGTTGGGGAACGTAGCAGAAATTCAAAATTTTCTACGCATCACCAAGATCAATCTATGGAGTCATCTAGGAACGAGAGAGAGGAGTGCATCTACATACCCTTGTAGATCGCGAGCGGAAGCGTTCAAGAGAACGGGGTTGATGGAGTCATACTCGTCGTGATCCAAATCACCGATGATCCTAGCGCCGAACGGACGGCACCTCCGCGTTCAACACACGTACGGAGCAGCGACGTCTCCTCCTTCTTGATCCAGCAAGGGGGAAGGAGAGGTTGATGGTGATCCAGCAGCACGACGGCGTGGTGGTGGAAGTAGCGGGATTCCAACAGGGCTTCGCCAAGCGCTGCGGGAGGAGGGAGATGTGTCACGGGAGGGAGAGGGAGGCGCCAGGGCTTTGGGGTGGGCCGCCCTCCCTCCCCCCTCTTTAAATAGGGCCCCTGGGGGGGCGCCGGCCCTAGGAGATGCAATCTCCAAGGGGGGGGGCGGCCAAGGGGGTGGCTTGCCCCCCAAGCCAAGTGGGGCGCCTCCCACCCCTAGGGTTTCCAACCCTAGGCGCAGGGGGAGGCCCAAGGGGGGCGCACCAGCCCACCAGGGGCTGGTTCCCCTCCCACTTCAGCCCATGGGGCCCTCCGGGATAGGTGGCCCCACCCGGTGGACCACCGGGACCCTTCCGGTGGTCCCGATACAATACCGGTGACCCCCGAAACTTTCCCGGTGGCCGAAACTGGACTTCCTATATACAATTCTTCACCTCCGGACCATTCCGGAACTCCTCGTGACGTTCGGGGTCTCATCCGGGACTCCGAACAACTTTCGGATTTCCGCATACTAATATCTCTACAACCCTAGCGTCACCGAACCTTAAGTGTGTAGACCCTACGGGTTCGGGAGACATGCAGACATGACCGAGACGACTCTCCGGTCAATAACGAACAGCGGGATCTGGATACCCATGTTGGCTCCCACATGTTCCACGATGATCTCATCGGATGAACCACGATGTCGAGGATTCAATCAATCCCGTATACAATTCCCTTTGTCAATCGGTACGTTACTTGCCCGAGATTCGATCGTCGGTATCCCAATGCCTTGTTCAATCTCGTTACCGGCAAGTCACTTTACTCGTACCGTAATGCATGATCCCGTGATCAAACACTTGGTCACATTGAGCTCATTATGATGATGCATTATCGAGTGGGCCCAGAGATACCTCTCCGTCATACGGAGTGACAAATCCCAGTCTCGATTCGTGCCAACCCAACAGACACTTTCGGAGATACCCGTAGTGCACCTTTATAGCCACCCAGTTACGTTGTGACGTTTGGTACACCCAAAGCATTCCTACGGTATCCGGGAGTTGCACAATCTCATGGTCTAAGGAAATGATACTTGACATTAGAAAAGCTCTTAGCAAACGAACTACACGATCTTGTGCTATGCTTAGGATTGGGTCTTGTCCATCACATCATTCTCCTAATGATGTGATCCCGTTATCAATGACATCCAATGTCCATGGTCAGGAAACCATAACCATCTATTGATCAACGAGCTAGTCAACTAGAGGCTTACTAGGGACATGTTGTGGTCTATGTATTCACATATGTATTACGGTTTCCAGTTAATACAACTATAGCATGAACAATAGACAATTATCATGAACAAGGAAATATAATAATAACCATTTTATTATTGCCTCTAGGGCATATTTCCAACAGTCTCCCACTTGCACTAGAGTCAATAATGTAGTTCACATCACCATGTGATTAACACTCAAAGTTCACATCGCCATGTGACTAATACCCAAGAGTTTACTAGAGTCAATAATCTAGTTCACATCACCATGTGATTAACACTCAATGAGTTCTAGGGTTTGATCATGTCATGTTTACGAGAGAGGTTTTAGTCAATGAGTCTGTAACATTCAGATCCGTGTGTGCTTTACAAATCTCTATGTCATCTTGTAGATGCAGCTACCACGCGCTACTTGGAGCTGTTCCAAGTAACTGCTCCTACTATACGAATCCGGTTTACTACTCAGAGTCATCCGGATTAGTGTCAAAGTTTGCATTGACGTAACCCTTTACGACGAACTCCTTTTCCACTTCCATAATCGAGAAAATTCCTTAGTCCACTAGATACTAAGGATAAGTTCGACCGCTGTCATGTGATCCCTTCCTGGATCACTATTGTACCCCTTGACTAACTCATGGCAAGGCACACTTCAGGTGAGGTACACAGCATAGCATATTTGTAGAGCCTACGTCTAAAGCATAGGGGACGACCTTCGTCCTTTCTCTTTCTTCTGCCGTGGTCAGGTCTTGAGTCTTACTCAATACTCACACCTTGTAACACAGCCAGGAACTCCTTCTTTGCTGATCTATTTTGAACTCCTTCAAAATCTTGTCACGGTATGTATTCATTTGAAAGTACTATTAAGCGTTTTTGATCTATCCTTATAGATCTTGATGCTCAATGTTCATGTAGCTTAATCCAGGTCTTCCATTGAAAAACACTTTTCAAATAACCCTATATGCTTTCCAGAAATTCTACATCATTTCTGATCAACAATATGTCAACAACATATACTCATCAGAAATTCTATATTGCTCCCACTCACTTCTTTGGAAATACAAGTTTCTCATAAACTTTGTATAAATCCAAAATCTTTGATCATCTCATCAAAGCGTACATTCCAACTCCAAGATGCTTACTCCAGTCCTTAGAAGGATTGCTGGAGTTTTGCATACTTGTTAGCATCTTTCAGGATTGACAAAACCTTCTGGTTGTATCACATACAACCTTTCCTCAAGAAAATCGTCGAGGAAACAATGTTTCGACATCCTATCTGCAAGATTTCATAAATAATGCAGTAACTGCTAATATAATTCCAACAGACTCTTAGCATCGCTACGAGTGAGAAAGTCTCATCGCAGTCAACTCCTTGAACTTGCCGGAAAACATCTTAACGACAAGTCGAGCTTTCTTAATGGTGACACTTACCATCATTGTCTGTCTTCCCTTTAAAATCCATCTGTACCCAACAGCCTTACGACCATCAAGTAGTTCTTTCAAAGTCTATACTTTGTTTTCATACATGGATCCTCTCGGATTTTATGGCCTCGAGCCATTCGTCGGAATCCGGGCCCACCATCGCTTCTCCATAGCTTGTAGGTTCATTGTTGTCTAGCAACATGACTTCCAAGACAGGATTACGTACCACTCTGAAGTAGTACGCATCCTTGTCGTCCTATGAGGTTTATTAGTGACTTGATCTAAAGTTTCATGATCACTATCATAAGCTTCCACTTCAATTGGTGTAGGTGCCACAGGAACAACTTCCTGTGCCCTGCTACACATTAGTTGAAGTGACAGTTCAATGACCTCATCAAGTCTCCACCATCCTCCCACTCAATTCTTTCGAGAGAAACTTTTCCTCGAGAAAGGACCCGTTTCTAGAAACAATCACTTTTGCTTCCAGATCTGAAATAGGAGGTATACCCAACTGTTTTGGGTATTCTATGAAGATGCATTTATCCGCTTTGGGTTCGAGCTTATCAGCCTGAAACTTTTTCACATAAGCGTCGCAGCCCCAAACTTTTAAGAAACGACAGCTTAGGTTTCTCTAAACCATAGTTCATACGGTGTCGTCTCAACGGAATTGCGTGGTGCCCTATTTAAAGTGAATGCGGTTGTCTCTAATGCCCAACCCAAAAACGATAGTTGTAATTCGATAAGAGACATCATGGTATGCACCATATCCAATAGGGTGCAGTTATGATGTTCGGACACACCATCACAATATGGTGTTCCAGGCGGTATTAGTCGTGAAACAATTTCCACAATTTCTTAATTGTGTGCCAAACTCGTAACTCAGAAATTCATCTCTATGATCATATCACAGACATTTTATCCTCTTGTCACGACGATCTTCAACTTCACTCTGAAATTACTTGAACCTTTCAATAATTCAGACTTGTGTTTCCTCAAGTAAATATTCTCAGCATCTACTCAAATCATCTGTGAAGTAAGAACATAACGATATCCACTGCGTGCGTCAGCACTCATTGGACTGCACACATCAAATGTATTACTTCCAACAAGTTGCTCTCTTGTTCCATCTTACTGAAAACGAGGCCTTTCAGTCATCTTGCCCATGTGGTATGATTTGCATGTCTCAAGTGATTCAAAATCAAGTGAGTCCAAATGATCCATCTGTATGGACTTTCTTCATGCATATATACTAATAGACATGGTTCGCATGTCTCAATCTTTTCAAAAACGAGTGAGTCCAAAGATCCATCAGCATGGAGCTTCTTCATGCGTTTTATACCAATATGACTCAAGTGGCAGTGCCACAAGTATGTGGTACTATCATTACTATCTTATATCTTTTGGCATGAACATGTGTATCACTACGATCGAGATTCAATAAACCATTCATTTTAGGTGCAAGACCATTGAAGGTATTATTCAAATAGACAGAGTAACCATTACTCTCCTTTAATGAATAACCGTATTGCGATAAACATAATCCAATCATGTCTATGCTCAACGCAAACACCAAATAATAATTATTCAGGTTTAACCCCAATCTCGATGGTAGAGGGAGCATGCGATGCTTGATCACATCAACCTTGGAAACACTTCCAACACATATCGTCATCTCACCTTTAGCTACTCTCCGTTTATTCCGCAGCTTTTATTTCGAGTTACTAACACTTAGCAACCGAACCGGTATCTAATACCCTGGTGCTACTAGGAGTACTAGTAAAGTACACATTAATATAATGTATATCCAATATACTTCTGTCGACCTTGCCAGCCTTCTCATCTACGAAGTATCTAGGGTAGTTCTGCTTCAGTGACCGTTCCCCTCATTTCAGAAGCACTTAGTCTCGGGTTTGGGTTCAACCTTGGGTTTCTTCACTAGAGCAGCAACTGATTTGCCGTTTCATGAAGTATCCCTTCTTGCCCTTGCCCTTCTAGAAACTAGTGGTTTTACTAACCATCAACAATTGATGCTCCTTCTTGATTTCTACTTCCGCGGTGTCAAACATCGCGGGTTGCTCAAGGATCATCATGTCTATCCCTGATATGTTATAGTTCATCACGAAGCTCTAATAGCTTGGTGGCAGTGACTATGGAGAACCATCACTATCTCATCTGGAAGATTAACTCACATTCGATTCAAGTGATTGTAGTACTCAGACAATCTGAGCACATGCTCAACGATTGAGATTTTCTCCCTTAGTTTGCAGGCTTAAGAAACTTGCAGAGGTCTCATACCTCTTGACGTGGGCATTAGTCTGAAATCCCAATTTCAGTCTTTGGAACATCTCATATGTTCTGCGACGTTTCAAAACCGTCTTTGGTGCCACAATTTTAAACCGTTAGCATCACACACTGAACTATCACGTAGTCATCAAAACGTGTATGTCAGATGTTTCGTAACATCTACAGACGACGCTCGAGGTTCAGCACACCGAGCGGTGCATTAAGGACATAAGCCTTCTGTGCAGGAATGAGGACAATCCTCAGTTTACGGACCCAGTCCGCATAATTGCTACTATCAACTTTCAACTAAATTTTCTCTAGGAACATATCTTAGTAGAACTAAAGCGTAAGCTACGACATTATTTGCAAAGACCTTTTGACTATGTTCATGATAATTAAGTTCATCTGATTATTTAATGAACTCCCACTTAGATAGACATCCCTCTAGTCATCTAAGTGATACATGATCTGAATCGACTAGGCCGTGTCTGATCATCACGTGAGACGGACTAGTCATCATCGGTGAACATCTCCATATTGATCGTATCTACTATACGACTCATGTTCGACCTTTCGGTCTCTTGTGTTCCGAGGCCATGTCTGTACATGCTAGGCTTGTCAAGTCAACCTAAGTGTTTTGCTTGTGTTCCGAGGCCATGTCTGTACATGCTAGGCTCGTCAACACCCGTTGTATGCGAACGTTAGAATCTATCACACCCGATCATCACGTGGTGCTTCGAAACAACGAACCTTTGCAACGGTGCACAGTTAGGGGGAACACATCTCTTGAAATTTTAGTGAGGGATCATCTTATTTATGCTACCGTTGTTCTAAGCAAATAAGATGTAAACATGACAAAGATCACATGCAAATCATAAAGTGACAATGGCCAATATCATCTTGCGCCTTTTGATCTCCATCTTCGAGGCGCGGCATGATCACCTTCGTCACCGGCATGACACCATGATCTCCATCATCGTGTCTTCATGAAGTTGTCTCGCCAACTATTACTTCTACTACTATGGCTAACGGTTAGCAATAAAGTAAAGTAATTACATGGCGTTTTTCATTGACACGCAGGTCATACAATAAATTAAGACAACTCCTATGGCTCCTGCCGGTTGTCATACTCATCGACATGCAAGTCGTGATTCCTATTACAAGAACATGATCAATCTCATACATCACATATATCATTCATCACATCCTTTTGGCCATATCACATCACATAGCATACCCTGCAAAAACAATTTAGACGTCCTCTAATTGTTGTTGCATGTTTTACGTGGCTGCTATGGGTTTCTAGCAAGAACGTTTCTTACGTACGCAAAAGCCACAACGGTGATATGCCAATTGCTATTTACCCTTCATAAGGACCCTTTTCATCGAATTCGATCCGACTAAAGTGGGAGAGACAGACACCCGCTAGCCACCTTATGCATCAAGTGCATGTCAGTCGGTGGAACCTGTCTCACGTAAGAGTACGTGTAAGGTCGGTCCGGGCCGCTTCATCCCACAATGCCGCCGAATCAAGATAAGACTAGTAACGGTAAGCAAATTGAACAAATCGTCGCCCATAACTACTTTGTGTTCTACTCGTGCATAGAATCTACGCATAGACCTGGCTCTGATACCACTGTTGGGGAACGTAGCAGAAATTCAAAAATTTCTACGCATCGCCAAGATCAATCTATGGAGTCATCTAGCAACGAGAGAGAGGAGTGCATCTACATACCCTTGTAGATCGCGAGCGGAAGCGTTCAAGAGAACGGGGTTGATGGAGTCGTACTCGTCGTGATCCAAATCACCGATGATCCTAGCGCCGAACGGACGGCACCTCCGCGTTCAACACACGTACGGAGCAGCGACGTCTCCTCCTTCTTAATCCAGCAAGGGGGGAGAAGAGGTTGATGGAGATCCAGCAGCACGACGGCGTGGTGGTGGAAGTAGCGGGATTCCAACAGGGCTTCGCCAAGCGCTGCGGGAGGAGGGAGATGTGTCACGGGAGGGAGAGGGAGGCGCCAGGGCTTTGGGGTGCGGCTGCCCTCCCTCCCCCCTCTTTATATAGGGCCCTTGGGGGGCGCCGGCCCTAGGAGATGCAATCTCCAAGGGGGGGCGGCGGCCAAGGGGGTGGCTTGCCCCCCAAGCCAAGTGGGGCGCCTCCCACCCCTAGGGTTTCCAACCCTAGGCGCAGGGGGGCCCAAGGGGGGCGCACCAGCCCACCAGGGGCTGGTTCCCCTCCCACTTCAGCCCATGGGGCCCTCCGGGATAGGTGGCCCCACCCGGTGGACCCCCGGGACCCTTCCGGTGGTCCCGGTACAATACCGGTGACCCCCGAAACTTTCCCGGTGGCCGAAACTGGACTTCCTATATACAATTCTTCACCTCCGGACCATTCCGGAACTCCTCATGACGTCCGGGATCTCATCCGGGACTCCGAACAACTTTCAGATTTCCGCATACTAATATCTCTACAACCCTAGCATCACCGAACCTTAAGTGTGTAGACCCTACGGGTTCGGGAGACATGCAGACATGACCGAGACGACTCTCCGGTCAATAACCAACAGCGGGATCTGGATACCCATGTTGGCTCCCACATGTTCCACGATGATCTCATCGGATGAATCACGATGTCGAGGATTCAATCAATCCCGTATACAATTCCCTTTGTCAATCGGTACGTTACTTGCCCGAGATTCGATCGTCGGTATTCCAATACCTTGTTCAATCTCGTTACCAGCAAGTCACTTTACTCGTACCGTAATGCATGATCCCGTGATCAAACACTTGGTCACATTGAGCTCATTATGATGATGCATTACCGAGTGGGGGCCTAGAGATACCTCTCCGTCATACGGAGTGACAATTCCCAGTCTCGATTCGTGCCAACCCAACAGACACTTTCGGAGATACCCGTAGTGCACCTTTATAGCCACCCAGTTACGTTGTGACGTTTGGTACACCCAAAGCATTCCTACGGTATCCGGGAGTTGCACAATCTCATGGTCTAAGGAAATGATACTTGACATTAGAAAAGCTCTTAGCAAACGAACTACACGATCTTGTGCTATGCTTAGGATTGGGTCTTGTCCATCACATCATTCTCCTAATGATGTGATCCCGTTATCAATGACATCCAATGTCCATGGTCAGGAAACCATAACCATCTATTGATCAACGAGCTAGTCAACTAGAGGCTTACTAGGGACATGTTGTGGTCTATGTATTCACACATGTATTACGGTTTCCAGTTAATACAATTATAGCATGGACAATAGACAATTATCATGAACAAGGATATATAATAATAACCATTTTATTATTGCCTCTAGGGCATATTTCCAACATCCCCCTCCCTCGCTGGGCCCCACGCCTGCGGGCGCCGTCCGGCTCGTGAGGCCGTGGAGTCAGGTGGTGCGTTCGGGGTCGTGCGAGAGCGTCGCCGGCCCGGGATTCTCAGCCCCCTTTGCACCGGCGGCCGCCGCGACCCTGGTGGAGGATCAGGTGGACGTCTGCTTCATGAGACTGGGCCGGATCTCCAAGCCATGGACGCGGAGCTTGCCCGCGCCGTGGTGGTCTCCGTGGTGGGGCGACACGAGGACGCTCATCTGGCAGCGGTGGCGGCCGTGATTCATGCAGAGTTTGAAGTAGGCCCTTCGGACACGTCTATCAGGCCGTACTATCCCGAGGATTTCCTGATGCTCTGTCGTTCGCCGGAGCTGCGCAACAGGATGATCAGGCGCCGCCGCGCTAGCTCCGGAAGCTTTGACCTGCTATTTCGGCCCTGGTCGCGCCAGGCAAATGGAACTGGCATTGCGATGCCATTCCTGGTCCCGCTGGCACTTCGTGGTGTGCCGGCGAATGCGTGGACGAGGCGCACCGCCGACGTGCTTCTTCATGGGCTTGGCTTCGTCGTCAAGGTGGATGCTTCTACGGCGGCTAGAAGTGACATGTCAGACTTCAGGGTGTGGCTGCGAACGGATGACCCGGCGTGTATCCCGTCCCGGAGAATTCTCGCCGTCAAAGAGCCGGGGCGGCGGAGTATCCGTGCGCTGCGGGACGAGGGCGATGTGGACGCCATTTGGTACCCTATCTCCATCTCCCAGGTGGCTGCGGCGGTTCGCGTGACCCCTCCGGCAGGTGCTCCTGCCCCTCATCCCCCCCCCCCGCCACCGTCGCCGCCGTCTGAGGAGTGACAGGATCGGGAGAGACCGGATTCCAGTCGTGGCATGGGCTCTGGCCATCCAGGTGGAGGTGGGCACCCTGACGGGCACTCGGATGGTTCTCCGGCAAGTTCATCGGCGTCAGCTCCCACGCCGGTCCACCGGTGTGAGATTCAAACTGGGGCCGTGACCGGTCAGCATGAGCAGGTGGGTCCGTGCTCTAGCGTCATGGCGGACGTGGCCGCAGACGTAGTCGAGACCAGGACGGTGGAATCAGCAGTTGTTGACGGGCCTATCCGGCGTCGACAAGTCGTGCAGCATCGCAGTGCTGGGGCTTCCATACCGGTGCAAAGCTGCGCCCGGGCCCGCCCCTCTGCCCCTTCGGTGGAGGCCTCGGGGCGCCATGAGGAGCCAACGCGGCTTCTGGACGCTGCGGTCACATCGCCCAACGGTTCCCCATTGCGGTCTCAGGGAGACAAATCTCTGTCGCTGCTCGAGATGGGCGCCTCCCCGCGCTCCAGGACAGGCAGCCCGACAGATGTGACCAAGGAATCTCCATTGGTGCGGATTGGTGGGTGGGACCTGCGCATCGCTGCGGCGGGACCCACAGACAGGCAACTCAGCTTTTCACAGGAGGATCACGCGGAAACCGAGGAGGATTGCGGAAATGCTCGGGTTTCGCCCAGGGCGGGGCCCACCCTGCATGGCGATGTGATGCCCCCATGCACGAGAAATGGTGACTGGTTTGTGGTCTCTCTCTCAGCGGAAAATCGGGAAAATGCCGCCCCTGCCTCGGCTGGACAGGACGGGACGGTTGCACAGCCACGAGCCCCTCCAAGTCCTCTTTCCCCTCGGACCCAAGTCACCAATCTCTGCAACGACCTGCGATGCGCGCTTTCGCCAATGCTTTCACAGCCTGTCCGCAGAGAGGTGCCCAAGCAGCAGAGGAGGCCGAGGCAAAAACAGCCACCAGTCAGTACTCCGCGCAGAAGTGTAAGGCTCGCAAAAGGGGGCAGGGGATCCAAGGCTTCCAAGCAGCAGGAAGTAATCATCAAGAAATTATGTCTGGCGAATGAGGGCGGCCGGATCAGCGATGAGGAGCTTGAGGCATACGCTCGGCTGTTTGACAAGCCACTGCTAGACTGCCACGTTAAGGCCATTCTGGCGTTGTTCGGCTGGGACACGACATGTCTTCCGCACGAGAGCGGGGACGTGGTCATGGTGGAAGGCCAGTAGGCCGTGCATCCACATGAGTGGGGCCATTGTGGGTTTTCAACATGTCAACACATCCCCCCAAAATACTTGTGTGGAATGTACGTGGCCTGAACTCTTCGGCGCGGCGGAATGCTGTATTCCAAGTAGTGGAGGTGGCTAAAGTCGCCATTGTATGCCTCCAGGAAACTAAGTTAGAGGTGGTTACGCCGGAGATTGTAAAACATTGCCTCGGAAATAAATTCGAAAACTTCTACTATGTGCCAGCGGTAGGCACGCGTGGGGGAGTACTGCTTGCTTGGGATGCATCAGTAGTATCAATCTCAAACCGCCATGTCTCGGAGAACGCGGTCACGGCCTTAGTGCAACAAGAGGGAGCACCCATGTGGTGGCTCACAGGGGTGTATGGGCCGCAAGGCAATGCCGAAAAGGTCGCTTTCCTACAAGAGCTAGAGGACATCCGAGACTTACATGCTGGTCCGTGGGTCCTAGTTGGAGATTTCAACCTTATCGTCAACGCGGAGGACAAGAATAATGCCAATGTGAATAGGCGGATGTTGGCTAGATTCAGGGCTACCCTGAACAGGCTGGAATTGAAAGAGCTTTATCTCAACGGGCGGAGATACACATGGTCAAACGAGAGGCTGAACCCCACGCTGGATAAGATTGATCATGTCTTTGCGACGAACACTTGGGAGGATATATACCCGGCGAATCTCCTCACAGCCCTAGGCACTTCAATCTCATATCACTGCCCACTCCTGGTGGACCTGGATGCAGAATTCCATGTGGGCCGTCGTTTTCGCTTTGAGGGCTTCTGGACCAAGGTTGATGGGTTTCATGAAGTTGTCCAGCAGGCGTGGCACTCGGTGCCGGCAGACGGCAACCCGTTCTGGGTGCTCGATAGCAAACTGAGGGCGATGGCGAAAGCCCTTCAAAGTTGGAGTGATCGCCGGATTGGGAATATCAAACTGCAGCTGGCTATGGCCATGGAGCTGATTGCTCGTTTGGATGCGGCGGCTGACAAGCGGAGCCTCACGATCATAGAACATGACCTGCGGAAGCTGTTGAATAAGAAGCTCCTTGGATTATGCTCCCTGGAGAGAACCATAGCTCGCCAAAGATCCAGGCTGCTATTCTTGAAAGAAGGGGATGCGAATACTGGTTTTTTCCACAAGCATGCAGCCTATAGACAGCGGAAGAACGCCATCCTGAGCTTGCAGCAACAGGGTGAGATCATATCTGGCCAGGACAATATATCAGCGGCAGTGGACACGTACTATGATAATCTGCTAGGGGATTCTCAAGCCAGAACGGCCTCCATCAACCTGGATCTGCTTGACCTGCCCTCGTATGACCTATCTCACCTGGAGGTTCAATTCACCGTGGAGGAAGTGGAGAAAGTCATCATGGCGATTCCGCTCGACAAAGCGCCAGGCCCGGACGGCTTTACTGGACGTTTCTATGCCTCTTGCTGGCAGATTGTCAAAGCAGATTTTATGCGGGCGCTAGATCAATTTCACCAAGGGGACATGCGGGGTCTTGCGGTGATCAACAAGGCCTTGGTGTCATTACTACCATAACGGGAAGGAGCCCTTGACATCAAAGATTTCAGACCAGTGAGCTTAGTCCACAGTGCCATCAAGATTTTCGACAAAGCCCTCGCTTTGAGACTGGCGGAAGACCTGCCAAGACTTGTTGGGAAGCAACAAAGTGCGTTTGTGCGTGGGAGATCATTACATGACAATTTCATGTTCGTGCAATGCACGGCTAGGCGGCTCCACGCCCTCCGTCAGCCCACCATCATGCTCAAGCTCGATATTACTAAAGCGTTTGATACAGTGAAGTGGCCTTTTATGCTTGAGGTGCTCAAAAGATTCGAATTTGGGAGCCGCTGGCGCGCATGGATGTGTGGCCTCCTTGCCACGTTGTCGACGAGGGTGATGATCAACGGTGCTCCTGGCAAGCCAATCCTGCCCTGCCAAGGTCTTCGACAAGGGGCTCCGCTCTCCCCAATGCTCTTTATCCTATGCATGGAACCCCTACGATGCCTCTTCCAGTACTGCCTGCAACTAGGGGCACTCTCCCCCCTCTCCAACACCGGATTACAGCAAAGAGTCTCGCTGTTCGCTGATGATGTGATGTTGTTTTTCAAGCCAACCGAGCTGGAAAGCCGCACCTGTGGAGCCATTTTGGACCTGTTTGGACACGCCTTGGGGCTGTCAGTCAATATGAGCAAGAGTGCCGCTATCCCCATCCACTGCTCTCAAGAGGAGGTATCGCTCGTCTGCTCAATCCTTGGATGCTCGAGCAACACCTTCCCTTGCACCTACCTGGGGCTGCCGCTCACCCTACGCAAGCAATCAGCAGCGCAGCTCCAAAGCCTAGTGGATAGACTTGCTGATTGTCTGCCGCATTGGAAGGCGGCAATGCTCCCGAAGAGTGGTCGACTAACACTGATCCTGTCGGTTCTCTGTGCAATATCGATCCACTCCATGCTGGCCATGAACATTCCGGTGAAGATCATCAAGGCCCTGTCCAAAATCTGCCGCGGGTTCCTCTGGTGTGGGAAGAAAGAGGAGGCAAGAGGACACTGTGCCGTGGCATGGGACAGCGTATGCAGACCCAAGTGGGCAGGTGGGCTTGGGATCGCTAACCTGAGCTGGTTGAACAAGGCCTTACAAGCACGGTGGCCATGGTTGCAGAAAACGGACAAAGAGAGACCCTGGGCAGAGTTCACCATCGACGTCCCTGCTGCTTCTCACGCATTATACACCGCGGCTTCTCGGACGACTGTAGGCAATGGCCGAAGTGCTCTTTTCTAGGAGGACCGGTGGATCTCGGGCTACCGGATTTGTGAGCTAGCCCCGGCCATCTATAGCAGAGTTAGAAGGCGGACGAGAGCCTCAAGGACAGTTGCGGACGCGCTCACAAATGAGGAATGGGCAAGAGACATCGGACCAAATCTTCTTGCCAATGAGATGGCACAATTCCTGGCTCTGTGGCAAAGGGTGACAGACACGCAACTAGTGGAAGGGGAGGATGACAGAACTACCTGGTCGTGGGAGCAGAACAGGAACTTCTCCGCGCGCTCTGCATACGCGGCAAATTTCATGGGCCTGCAACGATCACCCACGGTGGATTTTACCTGGAAATCAAGCGCGCCGCTCCACTGTTGCTTCTTCCTTTGGCTCGCGATCCAAAACAGATGTTGGACGTCGGACCGGCTGGCCAAGCGAGGGCTCCCGCACCAGGACGCGTGCCCCTTCTGTGACCAACACGAGGAATCAATACAGCACCTACTTCTTGGATGTGTGTTTGCGAGGCCGGTCTGGCACGAGATGGGAATGAGGACAGGGTTACATGAGCTAGAACCACTCCAGGATGAATCATTGAGCGCCTGGTGCTTGAGGCAGGACCAACATCCGGTGCATCGCAGATCCTTAAGGGCTAAATGCATCCTGGCCTTATGGACAATTTGGAAGCATCGGAATGACATTGTCTTCAACGGGGCATCAGTATCTCTGTCACAAGTCAAGGAGCGGCTCAAGGACGAAGGGAATCTTTGGGCCAAAGCTGGACTGTTCAAGGGGGACACTAGAGGATTTGACGAGCACGGTAGTAGGCAGACGGATCGTGAGTAACCCGCCTTAGTGTACCGGCGGAGTTGGGCATGTGTCATGTAAATATTGTAGCCCGTGTGGATGCTTGGGAGTCTTCCCCCTCTCTTTAATGAATGATACGCACACTTGTGCGTATTCGAGAAAAAAATGATACTCCCTCAGTTCCTAAATATACGACGCGTTTGGTTCCGCAAAAAAGGTGCGGCTTCGATTACAGCGACTTCCAAAACCGTAGTTGGCGTTTGTTTCGCGCACGACGTTTTCCGTAGCAGCGCCTCCTGATACATCGCTTCAGAAAATCTAAACCGCCTGATCGGAGGGGATTAGAGAAACGGGACTCGGCCGCACCAACCAAACAATGCACGTAATGCGTAAAATTAATCGGAAGCAGCGCTTTCTGTTACGGCAAAGCGAATGCGTTACCGGGGCCGTACCAAACGTGTCAGAGTCTTTGTAGAGATTCTACTATGGACTACATACGAAGTAAAATAAGTGAATTCACACTCTAAAATGCATCTATATACATCCGTACACCCGTATGTGGTTCATATCGGAATCTCTACAAAGACTTATATTTTGGAACGGAGGGAGTACATCGGAAAAACGTAGGAGGGGGAGCATGCCCCCCCCCCACCCCCACCCCCACCCACCTTCTGATTTTTTTTCGTTGTTCAGAAATTGCCTCTCCGAAGTATGCTAATATGTGTTTGCCTCCCCCTTTAATTGTTGCGTCGCTGCGACTCGAGAGCTCCTATCCGCAGCCCACAGGCGGCAAATGGTGCAGGCGACACAGACGGCGCAAAACACCAGCATCTAGGCACACTGTAGTGGTCGGTTCACCGAACCGTTTGTTGTTGATAATTTTTTTACCTTTTCCTGCTTTTTTTCCTTTTCACCTTATCTTTTTCATAGTTCTTGGTACTATAAATATTTTCATTATATACGGTGAACATTTTCCAAAACACACACTGAACATGGTTTAATGTACGGTGACTTTTTTTAATACAGTGGACTTTTTTGTACTACATCTGAACATTTTCAAAGTACACATTGATTTTTTTGTAAAATACGCTGAACAATTTCATAGTATAAGCTGAACGTTATAAAAATACAGATTGAACTTTTGTCTAAAATATGTTGAACAATTTCTTAGTATACAATTACCATTTCAAAATACACATTGAACTTTTAAAAAATGCTGAACAATTTCTTAGTATATGATGAACATTTTTATAATGTTGGTGAACATTTTTGAATGTATACTCAATATTTTGTTAATATACAACAAGCATTTTAGTAATACATGGTGATTTTTTATATAGGACAAAAATAAATTAAAATAAAATAAAAATAGATAAAAATAAAGGAAAAAGGAAACAGAAAAAAAATGACATAGAAGCAACAACCAACCAAACATGGGTCCGTCCAACTGAGGTGTCAGGAGCAACGCTCTTTCAGCGATGCTACCGCTATTTGCCGCCTACGGGCGGCACATATGACTGACCGTCCTGAGTAGTACTTAATCGACTAAGTAACTATGCCCGCTCAAACTGGAGGGCTCTCCTTTAATCAGCTGCGTGGAGCCCTCTCCTTACTCTGTGAATTTATCAATTGTTTGTGTTTTGCTTAATTTTCTTTTATTTTTACACTAGCAAGACGCCCGTGCATTGCAAGGAACATCATGATGCATTTTTTTACAAAACACATGTTGTGATTGACCCATGCAGGAGTCCCATGTGTAAAAACTAATGATATCTCGAGAATTTTATCGGAAAAATGTTATCTCAAGAATTTCATCGAAAAAATGATATCTCGAGAAAGATGAGAGATAAGGTGAGGAGGAGTGGGGCATGGTGGTGACTGGTGGTCGGACTGGGCGGAGGCATGAGGATGGACGGCGCCGGCAGGCGGCAGCGGCCACCATGCTAGATTGTTCCAGAGACTTCCTTTTTTAATTGCTCAGCAATGAGGTTGTGGGAGATAAGGATGAACGAGGCAAGGACTTATCTGTAAATGTGAAGAGATGTGCAGGTATCTTTTGTAAAATTGTCATAGTTTGATTTCTATCCGTCAGATGTAGATCAGACGGTCTATATGACAAGATGGCAGTCACACCATCCTCACCAACTCGGTTTTTTATAAGAGTAGAGATTTACATTCACGAACATTTAAGAAAAATATTGAAGATTTTTTGAAATTAATAAATATTTCATTTTTTGAATATATTAAAGTTTGTTAAGTTGAGATCCACTCATATTTTCAAATTCATAAATGTTTTTAACTGTTATGTTCTTGTTAATTTGCAACACTAAAAGTCAATCTGTGAACATCTTTTTATTTAACAAACGATTTCAAATAAATAAATGATAGCCGGTTTTTATGAGCTAGCATTGTAGCGAGTGGAAAGAAACTAAGAGCATCTCTAGCAGACCCCGCAAAATCCTGACCCGCATAAGTCTTTTGCAGTTCGCGGAAAAGGGTATATGCAGGCCGGCGCGGGCGAGGTTAGACTCAGACCCCGCAAAACGGACCCTAAAAAAGGATATTCGGTGAATATGCTCTTTTACGGGTCGGCTACGCGGGGTCTGCTTCGGCACCGCCGCTCGACCCGCAAACCAAAGACGCCAAATTATCGAATTTGACATCGATTCCGACAAATAAGTTCAATTCAAACAAGAGAACACAGTTCACGCGTGAATAAAAGCTTAGTTTTGTAGGACAAACACAAAAGAGGGTCTTGGAAAAGTGACGACCACGTCTAGCATCATCTTGGTCGATCTTCACTCCGCGCCATCGAGTCCATGGAGTTCACCGGAACCACCGAATCCACCTCCGGCGCCTGTTCCAACTCCCGCACTGAAATCATCGGTGGTGCACTGAACGCATTGGCAATATTGGTTCCAAACCCCGCTGAGAAAACATCTCCGGCACTGTAACACGCACTGGCCGACGCAACCATTCTCCTGTTCAAGATTTCTCTTCTTGCCATATCATGCCATTCTTTGATAAGGTCGTCCATGTCATTGCGGTTCATTGTCATGATATTGTTCTCTTCAGCAAGCAATTTGGACATGGCTTTGTTTTCAGCGGCACGTGCTCTTCTCTCCTCAATGGCCGCTTTGCGCAACCCCTCTTCCTTGAGCGATTGCCATTTTTCTTGCTTCTCTCGTGCCTTCCTCTCGGCCAACTTTCTTAATCTCCAACGTCTTCGCTAACATCAACTCATTTGATTGCACCATGACATCAATCTTCTCCCGCAAGCTCGAAGCTTCGTGCTCTCCCTTCATCTTCTCCTTAGTCTTCTTGTCGCCATCGGGCTTGTTCAAGTTTCTTGGGCCATCATCATCCTCATCTTCATTCATATTTGTAAGTGAACGTCTCTTCGGTGGGGATTCTTTGTCAATCAACTTCCACTTCTCGCACTCTTTGAGCAAGTCCCAACAATGCTCTAGTTTGAAGAATTTGCCTTCTGAAGCTTCCATGTCTTTGTATCTTTGTTGGGCAATTTTTTCCTACACAATTCGAACAAAGTCAAATGATGCAATCATTTCATATGATGCAATATGATGTGCACAACTTGAACAAAGTCAAAACGAACTCACATAGTCGGATTCCACGGTTCCACTTGGAGGTGCATTGCGTACTTGTTCCAAGCAAGCTACCCAACGGCTGCAAATAGGCTTGATCACGTCCCAACGCCCTTGGAGTGACCGAAAGGTGCGTGGAGTCCTATTGGGATATTTTGCCATCATGCGGAAGTATTGATCTTCGACCCTTCGCCAATACCTCTTGGCGGTTTGAGAAGTACCCGTGCATGCATCAAGAGACACCGCACTCCATGCCTTGATCAAGATTTGATCTTCCAAGATCGTGTAGTTCTTCGATCTCTGGCTTTTTCTTGTTTGCGATTGCTCATATGCCCCCTTATCTATCTCCTCCACTTCTTCTTCACCATCGTGACCATCCACGCCGCCCTCTGTTTCATTGTAATCGAATGCGGCGAACGGGGCTTGATCGATGTCAACAGCGTTGGTGTCCAACAAGTTCACGAACTCGGCAGTTGCATTGTTCGAACCACCGCTATAGTGAACGACAACAAGTCACGAGCTATCGGAAATGGCGAAAAGCAAAGAAAATTGCCATGACCGAAGAGGCATACCTTCCGGCCATTTCGTCAAACACCTCGCTTGCGGTGGAAGCGGCACCGTTGAGCGGCATCGCCAGGGAACCTCTTTCCGGGGCGGAGGGAGTGGATGAAGGAGCCGGCTTCTTTGTAGCCGGATTCTTCTTCCGCTTTACGCCCGAGACCTTGCAGGCCTTCTCTGCCGCCGGCCGGGATCGCGCAGCGGCGTTGGCGCCCGGAGCGCGGGCCTTCCCGGCGAGGGCAGCCGGATTCCCGCCATGCACGACCACGTTGCCCTGCCGCTTGCGGGCAGGCGCAGTGGTGCCTTGGGCGACGGCGGGGCCAACATGGCCGGCGACGAGATCCGCCCGAGGGGATTGAGCGTGCGCGACCTCGACGGTGACAGGGGACGGCAGGGAGTCATCCATGGCGGCGAAGGACTGTAAGGGGAGATGCACCGGAGCGGGAGGTGACGGGGGCAATGGTGGCGGAGGGTGGGGGAAGTGGGAACGGCCGCGCGAAAATGTCCCTCTCGCCAAATCTCGCTGCGGATAGGGGCCGAGCTCGGGTCGTCCTCCCACCCCGTGAATCTAAAGGTCCGGGGAGATCTTTTGCCGTGCCCCGCAAAATTTTTTACAGGTCGGACGCGTTTGCGGTGTCTGATCGGGCAGGCTTTTTCGCGCCGACCCGTATTTTGGCAGTTATTTTGCGGGGCGGGGCGGGATGCGGAGTCTGCTAGAGATGCTCTAAACGAGCGAGCGGAGCAGGGACCAAGTTGAGCGAGCGAGGCCTTCATGGGACTGCATATTGGAGCGCTCTCATTTACTCAGCCGCGTGGAGCCCTCTCCTCACTCCGCGAATTTATCAATTGTTTGTGTTTTACTTGTTTTCCATTTATTTTCACTTTTTTATCCACCAACATATAATAAAAATCTCAAAGATTTTTTGAAATTAATGAATATTTTGAAATTTGTGAATATATTAAAGTTTGTGAAAAAAATTAAAGTCTATAAATCTTTTTTAATTTGTGAAGCTTTCTCGAATTCACGAACATAGTATGAGATCCACTCATATTTTTTAAATTCATAAATATTTTTTAACAGTAATGCATTTATTAATTTGCAACATTTAAAAAAATCTGTGAACATCTTTTGATTTAACAAACTTTTTCAATAGCCGGTTTTTATGAGCTCCATTGGAGCGAGCGGAAGAAAAAGCGGGCGAGCGGAGCAGGGGGGCAAGCTGAGCCAGCGAGGGCTTCATGGGACCGCATTATAGATCAAATTGGAGCGCTCTCCTTTACTCAACTGCGTGGAGCCCTCTCCTCACTATGCAAATTTATTAATTGTTTGTGTTTTACTTATTTTTTTTATTTTCAGATTGTCATTCATGAACATTTTAGAAATATCTCAAAGATTGTTTAAAATTAATGAACATTTTTAAATTTGTGAATATAATAAAGTTTATGAATATCTTTAAATTCTATGAATATTTGCTAATTTGTGAAGCTTTTTCAAATTCTAGAGCATAGTTTGAGGTCCACTGATATTTTTAAGAAGTTATGGTTTTGTTAATTTGCAACATTTAAAAAATTGTGAACATCTTTTGATTAAATAATCTTTTTCAAATAAATAAACGATAGCCGGTTTTATGAGCTAGCATTGAAGCGAGCAAAAAAACTAAGCGAGCGAGCAAAGCAGGGAGCCAAACTGAGTGAGCGGAGGCTTCATGGGACCGCATTATAGCAACAACTTCATCAAACAAACCGGACCGACACTGATGCCGAAACGTGTAAGGCTAACACAACCACACACCAAACAACCCCACTCTTCTTTCAGAACAAATACCATCTTAAACAGCAGCCCAACATGATATATCTACGAAACAACTAGAACATGATTAAAACTCAAGTCAGCACGGATAAAACCAGAACAAAACAACCGACAACAATAACATGCTAGTGCAAACAAAAAGCAATCCTAAGAAGTGAAAAACGGCGCGACGAAGCGCGTGTTTGCCTCTAGTCTTTCTCTATTCCTAAAGGGAAACGATTGGACTCAGCTGGCGGATGATCTGATCACATCGATCTTCTTGTGCGTGTGTCTCGTGCCCATGGGCCCACAAACCGCTCTGGGTAATCATCATTATCCTCGCGAGTAGCGTGCGCCATGTGACAATGGATAGAGTTTTGCAACTCACTCCTTATTGCAATCCTTTGACCGCAATAAGGGGCCAGTTGCAGACCCTGAGCAGCCGCTCACTCGTTTCCGGAGCCTAGATCCCAAGCACCGCCGTTCCGCACCGCTGCCTCACCGGTGAGATCTCCTGCCCCGCCTCCTCTTCTTTTTTCTCCTCCTTCTACTCCTCCTTCTTCCTCTAAGCTCGCAACCCCCTCTGCCCCTCTGCAGGTCACGGCCATGGCGCCCACTTTGCCTGAGTGTGTGTAGAGATGGCGGCGTCGCCGTCACTCACCGGCTAGCGACCACTTCCTCCGTCGTGCTTCTTCTCCATCCAGCGCCAACCTCCATTATGTCGTCTCCGTGCCTCCATGTTGCAATTGAAACGATGGTGTTGCAAATGGCAACGATAATGAAGGCAGTGCTGCTATGACATCATCTCTCATTGCAAAAAAGAAAACAAAATTATGCAACATAATCCATGTTGCAGAAGTCCTCAACAACATCATCTCGCATTGAAAAAAATTCTGCAATATTGTCTCTCATTGCAAAAAATTATGCAACATCATCCATGTTGCAAAAGTCCTTCAAAAACATCATATATATTGCAAAAAGGTGAAGATGAAAAACAAAATTCTGCAACACAACCCTTGTTGCAAATATTTATGCAATAAGACCTCTGTTTCTAAAGAATTCTCACAACACGGCCTTTTTTGCAAAAGTGAAGGAAGTGGCCGTAAAATTGCACTAGATTCGATGGCTCGTGAGCTGGCCGACCTTTTAAAAAGATTTGCCGACGGACACGTAGCACACCCCATTAATTTCAAAATGTCCCGCCGTAGCTCTCCGGTTAAAGAGAGCGCTCGTGAAGTAGCTTTCAAACCCAACGAGGCGAGAGTGCAGCCATGCATGTAGTCACACGCACCGCTGTAATAAACTATCCGCCCACAGTACGTGATGGAGCCTAACCACTTGACCAAGTGTGCAAGCTGGTTCCTTTTAACTAAAAATTAAATAATTTCGTTCTGGTAGTAGTAGGATACTGGTCATAGTGTACACACGCACGCATCTGCTGTCGACCGATCGATGGCCTGTGGCTGTGAAGTTTGACTAGAGTCCAAAGCTGCCAATGGCGTCGCAGGCCCATGCATGTGGCTCTGAAGTTTATCCGTCTAGCTCCGTTTTTGTTTTCCAAGTGAAATGAGTAAGACTAGCCATAATGGGTAGCCCATGTTACTGTTCTATGTTACTACCTCTATAGTGGGGAGTAACATATGTGTGGTAACATGCAACACTTTATTTATTATGCTATAGACTTATCTTGCTTTAATATGTGTGATGTTACTCATATTAGTACTCCCTTCGTCCGGGTTTATTAGGCCTCTCAGCATCACAAGCATGTCCTCTTTTATAAGGCCCCGTTTTGGAAAGGTGCATGCATGCAGCCATTTCATTGGTTGCATTGAAGGCCATTGTTGTTTGTGTCATGACTGAAAAATTAATACACTACATGCGTGCTTTTTCATTGGCTGCATGCATGTGAGAGAGTGCATTGGGAATGGAATGAAAGAATTAATATGAGCGAATTACTATGTATCTTGGTCTAAGAGAAGTTGTCTTTAGGCCTAATAAACCCGGACGGAGGGAGTAGTAACTAGCTATGTTACCACATGCCTCTTTTTTTATTGTTTGCCACATCATCTATTTTATCTAGATATGTGTGATGTTACTACCTATGTTACTCCACTACGGATAGTCTAATAGCTAGTGTGTGCTCGAGCACATGTGGCCTGCTGTTTTGTCACACGCCTTTGCGTGAACACCAAGAGCCACGCAGCAGATTAACAACTTGGGCAGCACTACTTGGAGATTAAATATCTCTCTGCATTGCTTCCTCATTCGGCAAGGGTTGAAGGAAAAATCGCGCTCAGATTTGTCGAATTCAGAACTCTCACTTTGCTGCAAGGAGTATAGATATATATTAGGCGGCGATCTCGACTCTTGTAGTTTAATTTAACCCCAAATATACCAACTAATCACATTTTCCGTTTTGCCTTACCAAAAATTATGCAGTAATCAGTTGGACTGAAGATACATCTTTTTACTGGAGATACTCTTGACTACATACTCTCTTGCGGAGTAATGAGAAACCGACAGTACGAGTTTAAGCACCTCCCCAATTCCAGTTCTGGTAGAGATTCACGAGGCATAGTGTTGATCCCACCAGTGCCTTCCTTGATCCATCTTTTTTTTTCAGCCCGCTTTCGAACCCCTTCAAACGGTTACTTTTACATTTACACGAGAAATCCCTTATAATGTCGCTCAAAAGGTTATTTTTTTGAAACAATTCAAAAAGTATAGTTGTCTGCAATGGAGTATGATTGGTGCAACTTTAATTTTCCAATTCTTTTCCACGCTTTGGTAGGCAGACAAGTCTGTGCGACCTATAGCTTCAAACAGAACAGACCCTAATATTTGTGGAGCTGAGCACATAATCTAGGCGAATACTCAAGAGATAATATGGCGGACTTATTGACTTTGACTAGCAGACTTTTTGTCCTGCCTGAAACAGCATTTGTGAAGCTGTCATCACACAGAATCTAGGTACCGAGGTTCTAGCCTTATAGACGACGAGCACACCACTATAGTAGATTTTACACTAAAATTCATGGGCAGCACTCGGCGCCGGTGCGCTGGCCGAAAGTTTCGGCCGGTCTGCCCCCAGACGCCCGATCTGGCTGTGCGAGACCGCACATCGCAGCTTCTCTTTTGTTTTTTTGTCTTACCTTATCCTCTTCTCCAGCACACACATAGAGGAGCGAGCTAGTCAGGGCCGCCATGGATGCGCGACCACGAAGCTCCGCCGGTTCGCACCGCATGCCACACCATCGCCGCTCGCCGTTGCCCCTCGCTGTCGCCGTCGCCGTTCGCCGGTTGGAGCACTGGTGCCCCATGGCCCGCCACCTCTTATGCAACAAAAAAGGAATGGACCTAGCAAAAAAGAAAAATAGAACCCAGCCGGTCCTTGGAGTTCGTCGTCGATGCAGCTCCGCCGTTAAGCCACCGTAGTAATCGGTTTCATCAATGGTTCCAGCTTTTTGTCGCGGTCTCTGGTTGAAGCTTTTCAAAATTAGCGTTGAAGCTTTTCTCATCGACAATTGCAGCTTTTCGTCGTCGTTCATAACTTCTGTCGACTAAGGTTGAAGCTTTTCTCGTCGCCGGTTGAAGCTTTTCTCATCACCGTTTCCAGCAAAAAAAAGTAGCATCTCCTTCTCGCCCACCCTCGTCACCGGTGACAACTTTTTTCACCTTGGGTTGTAGCTTTTCAAGTCGCCGATCGCAGCTTCCGTCATGCCGGTCATACTTGCTGCCCGGTTGCCATTGCAGCTTTCCCATCGCGGGTAGACGATTCTGCCATCGCCGGTTGCAGCACCCCATGATGCCGTTTCCAGAGAAAAATGCGCAGCTCGTGGTCACCGCCGATGTAGCTCGTAGTCACCACCAATGCACCCCATGATGGCGGTTGAAGCTTTTTGTTTGCTGGTTGTAACTTTTCCGACAGACGGCTCCAGCTTTTTTCATGGCAGCAGCTTCTCGCCGTTCTCCGATGCAACAAAAAAACTCGCCGGTCCCAACAAAAACTCTTGTCGGTTGTAGCCCTGTGTTATGCCGGTTGAAGCACATCGACTCACCACATATGCCATACAAATGTTCATGCTCCAGTCATGTGCGGTTACCCCTGTTTTGCAGCCGCCGGTGGTCATCGTTCCCAGCTATCACCGGTGGTCATGTACGGTTGCCCCCGTTTTGCAGCAGCCGCCGGTTGAGCACCGCCGCAGGAGCCCGCCGCACCGTCGTAACCGCTCGCCAAGCTATCACCATCCGCACGCCACGCCGTCGCCGCTTGCCGTCGCCCCTCGTCGTCGCCGTCGCTTGTCGTCGCCCCTCGCCGTCGCCGTCGCCGCTTGCCGGTTGGAGCACTGGTGCCCCATGGCTTGCCGGTTGCAGCGGCGCGAGGGTGTGCGGGGATGGGCGCTGGTAAGAGAGATTTGGGGAGGGGAAGACGAGAGCGAGGTGGGAGAAGATAAGGCGCGTGCGTGGGTCTCCCGTGGGCCCTGCTCATGGGTGCAACCAATCAGGCCCGAGCGAGCGGGAGTGTCCGGCCGAGCGTTCGGCCGGTGCTCCGTTCCCAAACGTTTCCCAAAATTCATTCGCAGTCTGATTACTTAACAAGCGATGAACACTTGGATCCTACGGCATGCAGTCTGTAGGTTTAGGAAACGACTTTTGAATCATCCCCCCGACTTTCCCCTCCCCTCCCGAGCTGCTCGCGCGGGCGGCTCCGGGGGGCCAAAACCCTAGCCGCCGCCGCAAGTCCCTCCCCCCTTCCCCTGGCCGCCGGCACCGGCGGTGGTCGCGGTGCCCGTCCGTCAAAAACGGCGGGGACGGTCAGCGCGTCCCGGCATGCCTCCCTCGCGCGGGGGAGCGGCGCCAAGTGGGCGACGCAGGGGGTTTCCCTGGTTGGAGGCGCACGAGGAGCGTTGGGAGCGGCGGCGAGTGGCCGGGAGCTAGCAGAGGCGGATCTGGCGCGAGGTGAACCTCCAGCAGGCGCCGATGGAGGGGGCGGCGCGGTGGGGCCCTGCTTGCAGCGGTGCGGCAGCGTTCGGCCTGGTGTGGCGTGCGAGCGGCTGCCAGCGGTGGCTGCGGAGTGGTGGCGCCCATCGGTTGTGTGCGACGCCGGCAAGGTGCTGGAGGCTGCGGGGAGGGAGATGGAGGCCATGGCGTTCTCGATCTGGGCCTTCCCGATCTGGGTCCCCAGGGCGCAGCCGTGGCGTGGTTGGCCGCCTGGTGGTGCGGCTTGCCGGCGGGTGAGGCTGGTTGCCGTGGCCTGGAGTGGTCGGCGGCCTGGTGTGGTGTGGCTTGCTGGTGTTGGTGGTTGGAGCAGGAGCTGCTGGTTCTCGGCCTTGGATAGAGGTTGATGATGGATGCGTGTCCTCGATGAAGGGAGTCGGTGTTCTGCAACTCTTGCGCCACGATGACGAGGTGCTGCGACGGCGGCGGTGTTACCCATCCTGATCTACTTGGCCTTATTCCGATGCGATGGGCGGGAGGTGCATGACGGGTTGGATGAAAATCCTGCACAGCTTTGGCTGGTGCTTGCGACGACGGCGCCTGTGGGTGTCGTTCCCCTCCTTGGAGGCGTCGCGATGGTGTGTCGGCATCTTCCCCCTTGCTAGGATTGTCTCCGGGTGAAAGCCTTTGTTAGTATGGACCGGCGATGGCGTCTCAACGGCGTTACTCTGTTGGGAGCATCATGTATGGAGACATGGTTTCAAGGGTCAGTGGTGTGGTTATCCGGTGTTGGCCGCTGGTCCGGGCGGATCTTCTTAGGCGTTATGTACGCAGCGGCCGGGGTATCAAAGACGTTGGCTTTCTTAGGTCCGTATGAGTCCCGCTACCATTCGCCGTCTTTCTCTTTGGCAATCATGGATGGTTGGTGTGTCGACAAGTTTGGAGTTGTTGTTCTTTGTGTTGTTCGGTGCTGGTCGAGACGCGGCTAGATGTTCTGTCTAGGACATGCCATGCTCCTTCGTGTTGTGTCTGTAAGTGTTGTAAGTGTGGGTGAGGAGTTAACTACACTTGTTGTTCGTAGCAAGTCGTAGTTTGTTGTAGTTAATCTTCTGTCTTCTATAAAAATATGGTACGCCAAGGCGTACTCTCGAAAATATAAGTACGCTCGGTTTTCTTTACTTCGTCTTCCTAGCAAATCATAGGAGACAGCTTCTCGAAAAATAAAAATAGAATCATAGGAGGCAGTGTGTTGGTCTCACTCGTGACTCATCCTCACATTCGCATGAAACAAAAGCATTTCATTTCATAATTCACAAACGACAAGGGCTTTCGTGCGAAACACCCATGCTGCTTTGCTACCAAGGAAAACGACCTCACACACGCCGAGATCCGAGCCACGGTCAGCCGGTCTCTCTGTCTCAATAAACATTCGCAGAAGCGCAGGGTTGACCTTGCCATAACAGCCCTCCTCATGTACTCCTGTACTACTCCATATGCATGGCAGGTTGCATAGATTGCAAACAAGGCCGGCCGTGTTAACTAAACCGGCTATACCGCTATAGTAGTAGCAGTGTCAACATAAAGAAGAGGCACTCGCGCGTGTTCCTTGCAATGCAAACCTCTCGTCCGCACATCGACCGATCGACCACGAGTCAGTCCACGATCGCGGAGGGGACGACACGGCAACGTACCACACACCGACTGCACTGCATCTGCATGTGGCCACTGGCGCTGGCGGCCACCGCATCGGCGACAGACAGAGCCCTGCTCTGCGGATTGCTAGAGAGACTCGACGGATGATTTAACTTGCGGGAGGGGCAGCGTGCGTTCCCACGGGTGCCTACTAGCGTCGCTGCATTTCTCGTTGGCTCCTCTGCTCCGTCCGTGGTCTTGAAAGTCAAGCTTGCCGCTCTGGATTTTTGTCCCTGGGTTCGAGCCTCTGTCTTCAACCCTCCCTGCGTGTGCGAGACGCTGCGACGGTGTGTTCTCCAAGGCACACGATGACACGATGCATGCCGCTGTGGCGATGAACTAGCACGTCGCCGCTGCTTTTTTTTTGAGCGGCTACCTGTCAATGGGTTAGTCGAATGACAAAAACCACAAACAGATACTCCCTCCGTTCCTAAATATTTGTCTTTCTAGACATTTCAACAAGTGACTACATATGGAGCAAAATGAGTGAATCTACACTCTAAAATATGTCTATATACATCCGTATGTGGTAGTCATTTGAAATGTCTAGAAAGACAAATATTTAGGAACGGAGGGAGTAGATCAGAAGAAAGATTTGACTGACCCAAACTTGGGGTCAGCCGAAAAGCCCAGAAAATGTTTGTTTCTGTATGTTCTGTCTTCTGGCCACAACACACATCTAAAACGGGCTTGAACCCGCTAAGAAACTAACCCACTTAACAAGACCCATCTAACGCACACAGCACTACTAGGTCTTCTTCCTCCCCCCTTTCTTCCCGAAACCAGAGGACTGAGCCGCCGCCATGGATGGTGAAACAAACCTGAGATGATCTGATCTTTTCTGATTTCTGTGTAGATCTTCTGCTTGCATTTCTTTGTGCCAAAACCCTTCTCCTCCAGTCGCCTAGAGATCCCAAGCTGAAGAACCAGAAAAAATGGATGAGTTCTCGTATCATTCTGAGATCTCAGATTTGTCAAGGAAAAAAGCAAAACCGAGCAGAGACAAACCTGGAGATGAATCTTCTACATGTATTTCAAAGGTAATATTGATAATCCCCCACCACTTCTTTGCTCAGGCATCATATCAGCTTCATGAAGATAAATTGGGCATCATATACCCTTTTACTAGACCAGGAAACAAACACAGAAAAATAGTGAATGAGCTGGTGTGTTGTCGTGATTTGAAACATATGAGTAGAAAAGTTGCACATTCAGCGAACTAAAGTTGCTTGTCCTGAAAATTGTTGCTGCATGGATATAGTTTGCTCAATTTGTTTCTAATTCTTGCAACAAATAGATTGCACTTCCTGAGTAGCAAAGGAACATTTAGATATGCAGTTTCAATTATACCACAGCATCCTACACAGATATCTGAACAAGTTATTTTTGTTCAGTTAATCCAGAACATCCCCAGATACAATATGCATACACAAAAAGATTTAAACAAAAAATATGTATTCATGTACTCATTTATCTACATTTGAATTGCATTTCTGAACTTATTTATTGTAGTTATTTATCTGAAGTTACTTCAGAACACACTCACAAATCAGAGATTCTATATTAAAAAAAATACTAGTAGAAGATTCGTAGTAAGTTACTTCATAATCTACAGTTAAAACAAAAGACCAACCAGAAATAAAGCCATGAAAGTTTGCATTCATTCAACATGAATGCATTTTCATTTTGAATGAACTAGATTGTGAAAACTACGCTTGCTGTTGTTAATTTTAAGGTGCAACTACCAGAAATAAGTTCATTGTGCAAAAGTGCAAACTAAGTTTCCACTTTCAGGTAAACGTACTGGGACAAGATATTTATCACCAAGGATATTATTATAGTGCAGAAAGACAAGAAGACAACACGGTTAGCAACAATTTCACAAGCAAAAATGTTTGTTTACATACTAACATTTTTTAAGTGATTATGAATACAAAAATTACTCCTATAAAAAAATTTCAGGTGTTGAAAATTCAAATCAACATGGTCAACATCTACAATCAGATGGAAATTCAATTGATGTAACTCGGGAGGTTATTTTCTTATTTCTGAGCATGGATAAAAATAAAAAGAAGAACTAACCAGTTGCTTTTTCCTTTTGTAGAACCCAGTAGTTGCGCACACCTATGGAGTACATGAAGACCAACTGTACGCTGCACAAAAGAAAGAACCAACTAAAGAGGTGAATTATAACAGTAATGCATAGACCTGAAGAACAACAAAATAAAATTAAACACACTTTTGCAAGGTCTCTCGTGAAAAATATGAATTGCAGGAATTAATTGTAGTTCAGATTGGAAAGCAAAGTTGCCAAATGATTAATGAATTGCTAGCACCAGAAGGAGTCGCACAGTCGTACACACAACTCATGAAACAGATGACTCTCATGAGTCATCTTCAAAGTGACAACATGACAATCCCTATAACAAGTTTCACTTCGCTCTTGACAACATGCATGGATGCTCAGGTATGTCTCCTTAAAAATGGAATCTTAAATTAAACATTTTCCATGGAGTTGAAATATTACAGAATCTGTACATGACAAATCTTATATCACTGGATCACCACGAAACAACAGATACAATATCAAGCAACCATCATAATGAAGAAGCAAATGAAGATGCAGCTAATGAGGATAATTCTGAATACAATAGTGAAGATTGCCTCGAATGCAGTAGTAATGAGAATGAAACTGATGCAGAGGAAGATTACCTGGATCAAAGTATAGTGAGTTGTGAGTAGTTGTCTGCAGATCATGAGTATTCAGAGTTGCAGCAAGTAGAGCAGAGTTGGCACAACTCTGTTTTTCAGATGTTGTGCAAGAAATGTTGATTAATCAAGAAGAACAGATAGCAAATATCAATGAGCCAGCATTGCAAGGTCCTGATAATGCAGAAATAACTGATACAGATGGCATAAGTGGGAGTGACGAACCAGAGTTTGAAACAGAGCAACAACAATATGAAGAAGCAGATATAAACAACTCTGATCTTGATAGTAGTGATGAGTTGCCAGTCAGACCAACAAGATGAGAGCATGCATGTATCAGGCAATCATGACATTGGACACCAACAGGATGAGGCCAAGAATAAATCAAACAAACATAATAAAAAGTTATCTCAAGAAGATATTGAATTTTTTCTTGAGAATGAGGTCATAGAGAAGGCATTGAAACTGAGCCAAGAAGATGAAAAGAATCTCATGCCAGCACTAATATGTCATTTGATAGTGATGCTGATGCACACCGATTCTACAATGAATATGCATCTATCAAAGGGTTCTCTATACAAAAAGTTGCAAACTATCACTGCCAAAAGAAAGATGCTCACAATAACAAAATGACAAGATTTACTATGAAGTGCAAGAGGTCTGGTAAACCTAGAAACAGGACAAAACCGACACCAGCAGGAGCAAAAAGGAGAAAGTACAAAGGTGATAAGAATGCACCTACTGTTCTTGAGAATACAACAGACATAAGAAGGAATTACACAATCAAAACGGGGTGTCAAGCTCAAATGGTTGTTACCTGGAAATTTGAGCTCGAACAATGGGTGGTCACAAGGCTGATCATTCAGCATAATCATGAACTCCATCCACCAGGGGAAGTCAGGTTCCTGAAATCACACAAGTATATCACTGAGCAAGAGAAAGACTTGATCAGGACTTACAAAAGAGTAAATATACCAACTAAAAGATAATGGCAATCATGTCATTCTTCCGAGGAAGAGGTCTATCTTCATTGCCTTACACACCAAAACAGATTAGCAACATGGGCACAAAAATGAGAAGAGAAAATGGTCTGAATGATATGATGCAAGTGGTATCATTTTTTGAACAGAAAAAGTCAGAAGATCCACTGTTTTTCTAGTCATTCAAAACGGATCCAAAGAAGAATGTGATGCATATATTTTGGGCAGATGGCACTGGAATAAGGAACTATCAACAGTATGGCAATCTTCTCAGTTTCGACACAACTTACAAGACCAACAAATACAATCTGAAATTTGCTCCATTTGTGGGAGTAAATGGGCATGGAGACAACTTCCTTTTTGCATGTGGTTTCATTCAAGATGAGAAGAAGGAAACATTCGAGTGGCTCTTCAACACATTTCTGAAATGCATGGGAGGGAAAGGTCCTAAATCTGTCATAACGGATCAAGACGCAGCTATGAAAAAAGCTGTACCTAAATGCTTTCCAAATTGCAAGCATAGGAACTGTTTGTTCCACATTCTCACAAAAGCTCAGAACAAAGCTAGGAGGACATTTGGAAAGAACCAACACTTGAATGCTTAGTTTCATGACATAATCCTAAACTTCCAAAGAGTGCAAGAATTTGAGCAACTATGGCCAGAAATGATTTAGCAACACAATGTTGAGCATATCAAGTACTTTGCAATTATGTGAAAAAATAGGAAGAGATTCGTACATGTCTACTTCAAGAATCACTTTTATCCATTTATCCAGACAACAACAGCCAGAAGCAAAGGCACAAATGCTATATTCAAAGCAAATGTAGGTTCAACTCACAGTGTGATTGTTTTCATGACAGGGTATGCTAGAATATCACAAAGCATTGAAGAAAAAAGAAAAGAAAATGATTCTGTAACAAGAAGAACTTCTCCAACAATGTGGAGTGATTGGGCATTGGAAAAGCAGGCAGCAAGACTGTATAACAGAGGCATTTTCTACAAATTTCAGCAAGAGTTAATGAATTCAACTAAGTTTCACATGGTTGAAGTTGAAACAAACAAACAGTATGAGGTGTTCAAGTCACCAACTCAAGCACTATTTGAGTATAACCCTAGAACTTTCATAGTCATGGTGGACATAGACTCTGAAACTTTCACATGCATATGTGGAAAATTTGAAAAGGACGGCATACAATGATGTCATGCACTCAAAGTGATCCAAGCATTGAACATTGATGAGGTAGCAGAAAAGTATTTCATTGATAGATGGAGACCTAAAGAAAATAAATAAGAACAAGTAAGTGAACAAGTCACAAACCTTGAAGATTTGGATGATTAGATGGTTTCTTCTCATTCTCAAGAAGGCTTACTGAGTTAGTTTCTTGTAGCGACCAGACCTCAGACGATCAAGTCTCTGTGCTTAAGTGTCATCCCTGGATCGGTATTGCTGACACACACAGTACTCGAGGCTTTATAACAGAGTTCAATCACACACTTATTACATAGAGTGTCTCAAAAAGAGTAATTATTACAATAATATGGCTGAAGGCCATCTAAATAAGATAACTGCGGAAGCATCAAAGGTATATGAGTCCATCCAACTCCACGGCAATACTGGGTGCATGACAACGACCTAGCGCACCTTACTCTTTTCTGAAAATTCTGCAACATGATACGTTGCAGCCGTGTAGGTCAGCACATGGAATATGCTGGACAGATAACACCATAGAGCAATGAACAAATAACAGCTATCACTACATGCATATTTGGCTGGTGGAGGCTCTACAGTTATCATTTGCATAAAGCTAATTTTTTCCTACAACAAAGGAATAAATTTTATTTAACTACAAAGTTTGTTGAAAAATATTGAGAAGGTACCCCCAACTCAATCCCAAATTAACATTAATAACCCAACAAATTTATTAAGTAAAGTGATGAGATCAACATAATAATTCAAGTACCAGATACTCAAGATGTCCATAACCGGGGACACAGCTAACCATGATTAGTTTATACACTCTTCAGAGGTTTGCGCACTTTTCCCCACAAGACTCGATCTCCTCCGTTGTATTTCTCGCACTACATGATGTTTGAGAAACGGATGACCGAGACACAGTCTTTCCGAAGAGGTCCCCTTAACCAATAGATAATAGGCCGGTACACCTACAACCCCCTACATCTGCTAGCCCATCATGGAAAGGATTCCCACAACTTACCCAACTATGCCAGAGCCCATAATGGGTTGTGGCTGCACACGGAAGTTTCTAGCATGAATAATCTTATGATCCCTTTGAGCCTGGGTGGCGAACCATAGGATGACCACATGGATACTCCGAGATCTCCTTGGACAACACTGGATTCCCCAGGTGCCCACAAACAATCCACCCAGATGTGTATTAAAGTAGCCACCTTAAGTTAACCCTTAGATATAAATAACTCTCACATCTTTCATGAATCTCACAAACCAATCCACGTGTATGAGCATAGCATAGCAGTATAAGCATAACGTAGTAACACCCAGGGTTTGAATATAAGACAATAGGTTCCTACCTCATCAACTACTTCCCAAACATCCACATGTTATCACATCCTACTCATGCAATGTTTGAGGGTTGAAACTAATGCATAAAAACTGGGTAATAAAGGGATATGATCAAAGTGTTACTTGCCTTGCTGACGATCGGAAAACCCTCGTAGTAGCAAGCCTCGCACTCCGGAAACTCTATCATGAACAAACAATAGCATACATAAGCACTCAAGCATAAGATGCAAAGGTAAGATCAAAAGAAAAGATCTAAATAGAAAGTTCAAGTGAAGAGCTTCGATTTGCAAAAAGAATCAATCGAATCGAAGTTACGAAACACAAACTACGATCAAAAAAAGTTTGAATTCAAATCAGCTTGAAACCAAATTTTAAATTTCCAAAATCATGTTCAAGTTGTTTATCTGAACAGAGGGGAACAAGACGAAGATTTTGGCATTGGTTTCACTGGATTTGGATAAACGAGAAAAAAGTAGTGAGGGTGCAAAGATTAGGGACTAATCTGTAAGAAAACTATTCACGGATAGATCCCTGGCCGAAAATAAACAGAAAAAGAAAAATCTATCGGACGAACGTCCGCAAACAGAGACTAACGAACAAATTCGTTAGCTAACAGATCGAATCGGGTGAACGCTCGCTATTTAACGAAACGTAAAAATAAAACCGATCTAAACGGAATAAACCGAACTTTTATAAAAAAAATGGTCGGGTTTTTCTTTGGTTTTTACCGGTTCGGCGGCGGCGGCGGATCGGTCAACGGCGGCGGCGGGTGAGGCGGGCGGCGGCAGCTAGCAGCGGCGAGCGACGACGGCGCGGTGGTGCGGCAGCAGGCGGCGCGCAAGCCGCGGCGGCGGCTGCGGGCGGCGGGGTGGCTGCGGGCGGCTCGGGTGGCGGAGGAGGTCGGGCCTCGACCCTATTTAAAGGGGGTCGGGGGGTTGCTTGGGGGAGGGGGCGAGCGGCGGGGAGGAGGAGTCCGCCGGGGAATTGGCGGCGGCGGCGTCGTGCGCGAGCCGAACTCGGGGACGAGGCGGTGGCGAGCTGGGCCACGGCCTGGCGTTAGCTGGGCCAGCCTAGTTAGGATTTTTTTAAATTCGCCGAAAAAGAAAAATCCAAAAAAATATAAAATCCTAAAAATCCCAACAATAATTTTCACGGTCCTCTCCTAATATTTAGGAAAACATGAACATTTTTCTGGGCTAAAATGCAATTTTTAAAAATGCAATTTTCCCTAATTTACCCGAATAAAACCTAAATTCAAATAAATAAATATTTTTATCTAAAATTTAATTTCCATTATTTCATCTGTTTTGAAGAAGTCATATTATCTTCTCTCATTATTTTATTTATTTTGAAATAATTGGAAAAATAATTTCAAATAAAAATCACTTTGATCCAAATTACCAAAATTTGAAAATTAAAAAAAATGGAATTTTATGAAAACCCCCAACTCTCTCAAATGGTCCTTGAGTTGCTTAAGGTCTATAGGAACAAAATGTCCAAATAAAACCAATTCAGAATGCAAGAATCATGGATGCATATGATGACCTAATGATTAACATCCAAATTGAAAATTGGGATGTTACAAACCTCCCCCCTTAAGATGAATCTCGCCCTCGAGATTCGGGTTGGCTAGAAAATAGGTGTGGGTGGTCTTTCCGTAGGTCTTCTTCTCGCTCCTAGGTGGCTTCTTCCTCGGTATGGTGGCTTCACTGAACTTTACAAAACTTGATGACCTTACTGCGTGTAACTCGGCTGGCAAACTCGAGAATCTTGACGGGTTTCTTCTCGTAGGTTAGGTCACTCTCCAACTGAATTGCTTCTAGGGGCACTGTGATATGTCTCCAACGTATCTATAATTTTTGATTGTTCCATGCTATTATATTATTTGTTTTGGATGTTTAATGGGCTTTATTATACACTTTTATATTATTTTTGGGACTAACCTATTAACCGAAGGCCCAGTGCAAATTGCTGTTTTTTTGCCTATTTCAGTGTTTCGCAGAAAAGGAATATCAAACGGAATCCAAACGGAATGAAACCTTCGGGAGAGTGATTTTTTGAACAAACATGATCCAGAGGACTTGGAGTGGACGTCAAGAAAGAAGCAAGGAGGCCACGAGGTAGGGAGGCACGCCCCCACCCTCGTAGGCCCCTCGCAGCTCCACCAACATACTTCTTCCTCCTATATATACCCATATACCCCAAAAACATCCAGGAGCACCACGAAACCCTATTTCCACCGCCGCAACCTTCTGTACCCGTGAGATCCCATCTTGGGGCCTTTTCCGGCGCTCCACCGGAGGGGGAATCGATCACGGAGGGCTTCTACATCAACACCATAGCCTCTCCGATGATGTGCGAGTAGTTTACCACAGACCTTCAGGCCCATAGTTATTAGCTAGATGGCTTCTTCTCTCTCTTTGGATCTCAATACAAAGTTCTCCTCGATCTTCATGGAGATCTATTCGATGTAACTCTTTTTGCGGTGTGTTTGTCGAGATCCGATGAAATGTGGGTTTATGATCAAGTTTATCTATGAACAATATTTGAATCTCCTCTGAATTCTTTTATGTATGATTGGTTATCTTTGCAAGTCTCTTCGAATTATCAGTTTGGTTTGGCCTACTAGATTGATCTTTCTTGCAATGGGAGAAGTGCTTAGCTTTGGGTTCAATCTTGTGGTGTCCTTTCCCAGTGACAGCAGGGGCATCAAGGCACGTATTGTATTGTTGCCATTGAGGATAAAAAGATGGGGTTTATATCATAATGCTTGAGTTTATCCCTCTACATCATGTCATCTTGCCTAATGTGTTACTCTGTTCTTATGAACTTAATACTCTAGATGCATGCTGGATAGCGGTCGAAGTGTGGAGTAATAGTAGTAGATGCAGAATCGTTTCGGTCTACTTGTCGCGGACGTGATGCCTATATACATGATCATGCCTAGATATTCTCATAACTATGCACTTTTCTATCAATTGCTCGAGAGTAATTTGTTCACCCACGTAATTCTTATGCTATCTTGAGAGAAGCCACTAGTGAAATCTATGGCCCCCGGGTCTATTTTCCATCATATAAGTTTCCAATCTATTTTATTTTGCAATCTTTACTTTCCAATCTATATCATAAAAATACCAAAACTATTTATCTTATTATCTCTATCAGATCTCACTTTTGCAAGTGGCCGTGAAGGGATTGACAACCCTTTATCGTGTTGGTTGCAAGGTTCTTATTTGTTTGTGTAGGTACGAGGCGACTTGCGTGTAGTCTCCTACTTGATTGATAGCTTGGTTCTCAAAAACCGAGGGAAATACTTACGCTACTTTGCTGCATCACCCTTTCCTCTTCAAGGGAAAAACCAACGCAAGCTCAAGAGGTAGCAAGAAGGATTTCTGGCGTCATTGCCAGGGAGGCTTACGCAAAGTCAAGTCAAGATTTGATGTCCCGTCAACTAGCCAATTTATGGCGCCGTTGCCGGGGAGATCTACGCCAAGTCAAGTCAACTCAAGACATACCAAGTACCCATCACAACTCTTATCCCTCGCATTACATTATTTGCCATTTTCCTCTCGTTTTCCTCTCCCCCACTTCACCCTTGCCGTTTTATTCGCCTTTTTTCCGTTCATCTCTTTTCGCTTGCTCCTTGTGTCGCTGTGTGTCGTCATGGCCAGTCCTTTATCTGCTCCTTTGTCTCCCGAGTTTGAAGTTCTTCAATTCAAACGAAGACAAAGAGAAAACTTAAGATGCTTGGTATAGGATGATGGAATCTTATCGTAATTGCACCTTAGAGGTGAGTTTTAGAATTTTACTTCGCAATTTTTATGTTGGACTAAATATGTCCCATAGACAACTCTTGGATTGCGTTGCTAAAGGAAATTTTATCGAAATTGATCCCAGTATTGCGCATGAAATTATAGAGGGAATAGTGGGAACACTACCAAAACAAAAGGGGCCACATCATACCCAGGAAGAGACACAAGTTTTTGAGAAGATTTGCGAAGTAACAAAAAATTTACAAAAGTCTCTTGAACCTCTTAAGAGTGTTAGCGGAAATCTTCACCGCATGAATATGTTGATCACCCTTTGCAATAGGCGGTTGGATTCTTTAGATCTAAAAATTTCCGAATATGAAGGGAAGCGCAAAGAACCTCCCGTATTTGAGCATGACTCCGCTAAAAAAATAAAAGCCAAAGATGATAATACCTAGATCTATTCTTGCCTTATGCCTAGCTAGGGGCGTTAAACGATAGCGCTTGTTGGGAGGCAACCCAATTTTATTTTTGTTTATTGCTTTTTGGTTCTGTTTAGTAATAAATAATTCATCTAGCTTCTGTTTAGATGTGGTTTTATGTTTTAGTTAGTGTTTGTGCCAAGTAGAACCTTTGGGAAGACTTGGGTGAAGTCTTTATGATCTTGCTGTAAAAAACAGAAACTTTAGCGCTCACGAGATTTGCTACAACTTTTTACTAGAGAGTGATTTTAGGTTGATTAATTTTGCACATGATCAATAGACAAATTCCTCACGTCCAGGAATTTATTTAAGAATTTTTGGAGTTACAGAAGTATATGTTTGATCAAGATTACTACATACTGTTCTATTTTTGACATATTCTGTTTTTCGTTTGTTGTTTGCTTATTTTGATGAATCTATGGCTAGTATCGGAGGGTATGAACCATAGAGAAGTTGGAATACAGTAGGTTTAACACCAATATAAATAAAGAATGAGTTCATTACAGTAACTTATGGTGGTGATTTGTTTTCTTATACTAACGGAGCTCATAAGATTTTCTGTTGAGTTTTGTGTTGTGAAGTTTTCAAGTTTTGGGTAAAGATTTGATGGATTATGGAATAAGGAGTGGCAAGAGCCTAAGCTTGGGGATTCCCAAGGCACCCCAAGGTAAAATTCAAGGACAACCAAAAGCCTAAGCTTGGGGATGCCCCAGAAGGCATCCCCTCTTTCGTCTTCGTCTATCGGTAACTTTACTTGAGGCTATATTTTTATTCACCACATGATATGTGTTTTGCTTGGAGCGTCTTGTATGATTTGAGTTTTTACTTTTTAGTTTACCACAATCATCCTTGCTGTACACACCTTTTGGGTGACACACACATGAATCGGAATTTATTAGAATACTCTATGTGCTTCACTTATATCTTTTGAGCTAAATAGTTTTTGCTCTAGTGCTTCACTTATATCTTTTAGAGCACGGTGGTGGTTTTATTTTATAGAAATTATTGATCTCTCATGCTTCACTTATATTATTTTTAGAGTCTTTTATAACAGCATGGTAGTTTGCTTTGGCTATAAAATTAGTCCTAATATGATAGGCATCCAAGATGGGTATAATAAAAACTTTCATAAAAAGTGCATTGAATACTATGAGAAGTTTGATACTTGATGACTGTTTTGAGATATGAAGATGGTAATATTAGAGTCGTGCTAGTTGAGTAATTGTGAATTTGAGAAATACTTGTGTTGAAGTTTGCAATTCCCGTAGCATGCACGTATGGTAAACGTTGTGTAACAAATTTGAAACATGAGGTGTTCTTTGATTGTCTTCCTTATGAGTGGCGGTCGGGGACGAGCGATGGTCTTTTCCTACCAATCTATCCCCCTAGGAGCATGCGCTTAATGCTTGGTTTTTGATGACTTGTAGATTTTTGCAATAAGTATGTGAGTTCTTTATGACTAATGTTGAGTCCATGGATTATACGCACTCTCACCTTTCCATCATTGCTAGCCTCTTCGGTACCGTGCATTGCCCTTTCTCACCTTGAGAGTTGGTGCAAACTTCGCCGGTGCATCCAAACCCCGTGATATGATACGCTCTATCACACATAAACCTCCTTATATCTTCCTCAAAACAGCCACCATACCTACCTATTATGGCATTTCCATAGCCATTCTGCGATATATCGCCATGCAACTTTCCACCGGTTCATTTATTATGACACGCATCATCATTGTCATATTTGCCATGCATGATCATGTAGTTGACATCGTATTTGTGGCAAAGCCACCATGCAAAATTTATCATACATGTCACTCTTGAATTCATTGCCCATCCCGGTATACCGCCGGAGGCATTTAGATAGAGTCATATTTTGTTCTAGTATCGAGTTGTAATCATTGAGTTGTAAATAAATAGAAGTGTGATGATCATCATCAATAGAGCATTGTCCCAAATAAAAAAAGAGAAAGGCCAAAAAAAGGGAAAGGCCCAAAAAAAGAGAAAATAAATAAAAAGGGACAATGCTACTATCTTTTTTCCACACTTGTGCTTCAAAGTAGCACCATGATCTTTATGATAGAGTCTCTTGTTTTGTCACTTTCATATACTAGTGGGAATTTTTCATTATAGAACTTGGCTTGTATATTCCAACAATGGGCTTCCTCAAATGCCCTAGGTCTTCATGAGCAAGCAAGTTGGATGCACACCCACTTAGTTTCTTTTGTTGAGCTTTCATACATTTATAGCTCTAGTGCATCCGTTGCATGGCAATCCCTACTCCTTGCATTGACATCAATTGATGGGCATCTCCCGAGCCCATTGATTAGCCGCGTCAATGTGAGACTTTCTCCTTTTTTGTCTTCTCCACATAACCCCCATCATCATACTCTATTCCACCTATAGTGCTATATCCATGGCTCACGCTCATGTATTGCGTGAAAGTTGAAAAAAGTTTGAGATTACTAAAGTATGAAACAATTGCTTGGCTTGTCATCAGGGTTGTGCATGATGAGAGCATTCTTGTGTGACGAAAATGGAGCATGACCAAACTATATGATTTTGTAGGGATGAACTTTCTTTGGCCATGTTATTTTGAGAAGACATAATTGCTTAGTTAGTATGCTTGAAGTATTATTATTTTTATGTCAATATTAAACTTTTATCTTGAATCTCTCGGATCTGAACATTCATGCCACAATAAAGAGAATTACTTAGAAAATTATGTTAGGTAGCATTCCACATCAAAAATTCTGTTTTTATCATTTACCTACTCGAGGACGAGCAAGAATAAAGCTTGGGGATGCTTGATACGTCTCCAACGTATCTATAATTTTTGATTGTTCCATGCTATTATATTATTTGTTCTGGATGTTTAATGGGCTTTATTATACACTTTTATATTATTTTTGGGACTAACCTATTAACCGAAGGCCCAATGCAAATCGCTGTTTTTGCCTATTTCAGTGTTTCGCAGAAAAGGAATATCAAATGGAATCCAAACGGAATGAATCCTTCGGGAGAGTGATTTTTGCAACAAACGTGATCCAGAGGACTTGGAGTGGACATCAAGAAAGAAGCAAGGATGCCACGAGGCAGGGAGGCGCGCCTGCCCCCCTGGGCGCGCCCCCACCCTCGTGGGCCCCTTGCAGCTCCACCGACCTACTTCTTCCTCCTATATATACCCATATACCCCAAAAACATCCAGGAGCACCACGAAACCCTATTTCCACCGCCGCAACCTTCTGTACCCGTGAGATCCCATCTTGGGGCCTTTTCTGGCGCTCCGCCCGAGGGGGAATCGATCATGGACGGCTTCTACATCAACACCATAGCCTCTCCGATGATGTGTGAGTAGTTTACCACAGACCTTCAGGCCCATAGTTATTAGCTGGATGGCTTCTTCTCTCTCTTTGGATCTCAATACAAAGTTCTCCTCGATCTTCTTGGAGATCTATTTGATGTAACTCTTTTTGCGCTGTGTTTGTCGAGATCCGATGAATTGTGGGTTTATGATCAAGTTTATCTATGAACAATATTTGAATCTCCTCTGAATTCTTTTATGTATGATTGGTTATCTTTGCAAGTCTCTTCGAATTATCAGTTTGGTTTGGCCTACTAGATTGATCTTTCTTGCAATGGGAGAAGTGCTTAGCTTTGGGTTCAATCTTGTGGGGTCCTTTCCCAGTGACAGCGGGGCCGCAAGGCACGTATTGTATTGTTTCCATCGAGGATAAAAAGATGGGGTTTATATCATATTGCTTGAGTTTATCCCTCTACATCATGTCATCTTGCCTAATGCGTTACTCTGTTCTTATGAACTTAATACTCTAGATGCATGCTCGATAGCGGTTGATGTGTGGAGTAATAGTAGTAGATGCAGAATCGTTTCGGTCTACTTGTCGCGGACGTGATGCCTATATACATGATCATGCCTAAATATTCTCACAACTATGCACTTTTCTATCAATTGCTCAACAGTAATTTGTTCACCCACCGTAATTCTTATGCTATCTTGAGAGAAGCCACTAGTGAAACCTATGGCCCCGGGGTCTATTTTCCATCATATAAGTTTCCAATCTATTTTATTTTGCAATCTTTACTTTCCAATCTATATCATAAAAATACCAAAAATATTTATCTTATTATGTCTATCAGATCTCACTTTTGCGAGTGGCCGTGAAGGGATTGACAACCCCTTTATCGCGTTGGTTGCAAGGTTCTAATTTTTTGTGTAGGTACGATGCGACTTGCGTGTAGTCTCCTACTTGATTGATACCTTGGTTCTCAAAAACTGAGGGAAATACTTATGCTACTTTTCTGCATCACCCTTTCCTCTTCAAGGGAAAAACCAACGCAAGCTCAAGAGGTAGCACAATGTATCTCTCAGAGGAATATCGGCCATCTCTGCATGGCACTTCTTCAACTGGGAAACGTGAAACACATCATGAACTCCTGACAAACCTTTGGGTAATTCCAACTTGTAGGCCACCTCTCCCATACGTTCCAAACTCGGTATGGTCCTATAAATCTTGGGGCTAACTTTCATTTGACTCCAAATCGTTTAACTCCTCGAAGTGGTGACACACGGAGATATGCTCTGTCTCCGATGTCATAATCTACCTCCTTGCGTTTAGTGTCGGCATAACTCTTCTGTCTGGACTGAGCTACCTTCAGTCTATCACGAATCAACTTAACCTTCTCTTCAGACTCCTTGATTAAATCCGGTCCAAACAATTGTCGGTCTCCAACTTCATCCCACATCAATGGTGTCCTGCACCTCTTTCCATACAAAGCTTCGAAAGGGGCCATCTTCAAACTGGCTTAGTAGCTGTTGTTATATGAGAACTCAGCGTAAGGAAAATTATCATCCCAACTAGATCCATAATCTAGCGCACAAGCTCTCAACATGTCCTTCCAGAATCTGATTGACTCTCTCAGTTTGTCCATCTGTCTGCGGATGAAAGGCTATACTGAACTCTAGCCTAGTACCCAAAGTCTGGTGCAACTGATTCCAAAACTTCGAGGTAGACTATGTTCCTCTATCTGATACGATGGTCCTCGGAAATCCATGCAGACATACGATCCTGGTCATATATATCTTGGCCAACTTCGCGCTCGTATAAGTGGTTTTCACAGGGATGAAGTGAGCCACATTGGTCAAGCGATCAACTACTACCCAGATGGAATCATAACCTGATCGTGTCCTGGGTAATCCGGTGATGAAATCCATGCCAAGCTTATCCCACTTCCATTCGGGTATCGGGAGAGGCTGAAGTAATCCTGCTGGCTTCTGGTGCTCTGCCTTAACTCTCTGGCATACGTCACGTACGGCTATATAATCGGCAATATCCTTCTTCATTCCTGTCCACCAGAAACGTTCCTTCAAATCCAAATACATCTTGGTGTTTCCTGGGTGAGTCGAGTATGGCGAGTCATGAGCTTCCTGAAGTATTAACTTCCTGATCTCTGGGTCATTGGGCACGTAAATACGATCCTCAAACCATAAAGTTTCGTTGTTCATCCTCACGAAAACCTTTGGCTTTCCCTTTACTCATCTTTTCCTTTATCTCTGCAATCTCCTAATCAGTCTTCTGGGCTTCTCGTATCTTTCCCAACAACGTGGACTGAACTTCTAATGCTGCAACAAAACCTCTCGGAACTATCTCCAAACGAAGTTCCTTAAGATCGTCTGCTAACTCTTGCGGTATTCCTCCGGTCACGAGAGTATTAACATAACTCTTGCGGCTCAACGCGTCTGCTACAACATTGGCCTTTCCTGGATGATAATGCAACTTCATATCATAATCCTTTATGAGTTCCAACCATCTCCATCGTCTGAGATTCAACTCCTTCTATGTGAAGATGTACTTCAAACTCTTATGATCCATGTATACATCACAACGGTTTCCAATGAGAAAAGGTCTCCAGGTCTTGAGCGCATGCACTACGGCTGCTAACTCCAAATCATGCATGGCATAATTCAACTCATGAGGTCGAAGCTGTCGTGAGGCATATGAAACAACTCTTCCATCTTGCATAAGTACACCTCCAAGTCCCTGGCGAGAAGCATCGCAATACACTTGGAAATCCTTGCGTATATCTGGAAGAATTAGCACCGGGGCTGTAACTAAATGTCTATTCAACTCCTGAAAACTGGCTTCACATTCTTTGGTCCATTTGAACTTGGTGTCCTTCTTCAATAACTCCGTCATGGGCTTCGCAATCTTGGAGAAATTCTCAATGAATCTCCGATAATATCCTGCAAGTCCAAGAAAACTGCGTATCTCTCCAACTGAGGTGGGTGCCAACCACTCTGTGACAGACTGAACCTTAGTAGGGTCCACTGCTATACCTTCTCCTGATATAACATGTCCGAGAAATCCTACTTCGTTCAACCAAAACTCACATTTGCTGAACTTGGCATATAACTGATGTTCCCTGAGCTTCTCGAGAACTAAACGCAAATGTTCCTTGTGTTCTTCTTCATTCTTCGAGTACACCAATATATCATCAATGAACACCACAACAAATTTATCCAAGAACTCCATGAAAACCTTATTCATCATACTCATAAAATAGGCAGGGGCGTTAGTCAATCCAAAAGACATGACGGTGTACTCATATAGCCCGTACCTTGTGGTAAAAGCTGTCTTAGGTATATCCTATTCTCGGATCTTCAGCTGGTGGTATCCTGATCGATCTTGGAGAATACTTTAGCTCCCTGCAGCTGGTCAAACAAATCATTGATCATCGGTAGTGGGTATTTGTTCTTGATCGTCACCTCATTCAGTGCACGATAATCCACAACCATCCTCAAAGATCCATCTTTCTTCTCAACTAAGAGCACTGGGGCTCCCCACGGTGACGAACTTGGTCGAATATAACCTTTCTCCAATAACTCTTTAATCTGCTTCTTAATTTCCTCCAGATCATTTGCGGGCATCCGATATGGTCTCTTCGATATTGGTCCGGTGCCTGGCAGTAGCTCTATCAAAAATTCGATGTCTCGATCTGGTGGCATGCCTGGTAATTCCTTTGGAAAAACAGCAGGATACTCCCTCATAACTGGTACTTCCTCCTAAACAACTCCTGAGAGTGAATTTACTTGAGTCCTCCTTGGCGCACGCCTAGACACATACTTGATCCTTTTTCCCTCTGGGGTGGTGAGGAGAATTGACTTACTCGCACAATCGATATTTCCTCCATACTTCGATACCAATCCATGCCTAGTATCACATCCAATCCTTGTGACTCCAAAATAATTTGGTCTGAGGGGAAAACATGCCTACCTATGGTCAATGGCAACTGAAAACATCCTCTGCTAGCCATATACTCTGCTCCAGGTGAGCTTACTAACATATGTGTCTTAAGGGCTACAGCGGGCAACTTAAACTTATCCACAAATCCCCTTGATATGTATGAATGCGATGCATCAGTGTCAAAAAGGACAATAACAGTATATGAGTTAAGAAAAAACTTACCAATAACTGCATCAGGCTGCTCTTCAACTTCCTCCACGTTGACGTGGTTCACCTTCCCTCTGGTGAAAGGGTTTGGCTTTTTCTGTGAGCTTCCATTGCTGTTACCATTCTTTAGCTCAGAACAATCATTGGCGTAGTGTCCAGTCTTCCCGCACTTGTAACAGGTAACATGGCTCATATCCTTCTTGGCGGGTGTTGCCTGGTTGGAACGGCTCTGACTGTTGTTTCCTCCATTCCCATTCCCATTCTTAGGGCCACTGTGGTTGTGTGAACTTCCTCCATTGTGAGTATGGCCTCCATGGTTATGATGGGTATGTCCTCCCGAGTTCGGGGTAAAATGAGGCTTCTGCTAAGCTCCAGAGTTGTACTTCCCCTGTCCATACTTCCGTTTGCGGTTCTCTATCTGTTGTTGCTTGCCTTCAATCATAAGGGCCCTGTCTACCAGCTCCTGATAGTTGGCGAATGTTGCCACCATCAACTGCATACTCAGCTCATCATTCAGCCCCTCCATAAACTTCTCCTGCTTCGCGGCATCTGTGGCCACATCATCTGGGGTGTAGCGAGCTAACTTGCTGAACTCATCTACGTACTGCGCCACACTACGATTTCCCTTGTGTAAGTTGCGAAACTCACGCTTCTTCATGCTCATAGCTCCAGCTGAGACATGTGCAGTGCGGAATGCTTGCTGAAACTGATCCCAAGTGACATTGGCTACGGGGAAAGTGGCGGTGTAATTCTCCCACCATGAGGCTGCGGGTCCATCCAGCTGATGTGTGGCAAAGCGCACCTTCTCAGCATCTGTGCAACCTGCGGTGGTCAGCTCCCTTCCAATCTTGCGGAGCCAATCATCAGCAACAATCGTCTCGATGCTACTAGAGAACACTGGCGGATTCAACCTTACAAAGCAGGCTAAGTGGTCAACTGGGGGTGGTGGCGGTGGGTTGTTGTTGTTGCCTTGGTTCTGGACTAACAACTGCATCAAGGCATTCTGCTGTTGGATCAACTGAGTGAGCTCCGGTGGGAAGACAAATCCGGGGTCACGTCTCGGAGGCATCTGATAGGTTTAGAGGGGTGAGATCAGAATAGAGTGAGGTCTAGAGAGAGATTTCACTACCCATATGCACATGAGACAAACACATTCATTTCACACCACTCAATTCAAACAAGATCGTACAATCAAACTAAACTACCGTTACAAAATCTCACGGACTATAACTATATACATGGGAGAATTCTAATGGTAATATGGTGGTCGACTAGAAATTTTGATCGGTGGAAGACTCCATGATATCTGCTCCAGCTTCGTCTTCATAATCATCATCACTGTCGGGGTCGGAGTCTGCGTCGTCTAGTATGATGTAATCCTCTGAACGAATGTCCACTCCAGGTTCGGGATCACCCATGAATATTCCTAGCTTCTTCTTCAGGTCTTCATTCTTCTCCAGTAGTACATCAATTTCTTCTTCATAACCATCGCGTGTAGACTTGAGTTCTTCCTCCAGCTCCATGTTCCGGGTCATCACCTTCTTCATGTCTATCATGTTGGCACACATTTGGTTCTCCTGACGACGTATATGCTGATTCAACTCCTGTATGCAGGCTGCAATTGATTTATCCTTCCCGGTGCAAATCATCTCCCATTGCTCATCTCGGCGTCCACATATTGGGTAGATGGTATCCTTAAGGTCCTTGTTGTACACCTCGCCGATGCATCCAATGGCGATGTGGGCAGCCATGCTCTTTCCTAAACTCCAGGTTGGTGCATCAAAGGAAAACTCGATGGACTCGGTAACTGGCGCGAATGTCCTTCCTGGAACATGTACTCGAATCATCCAGCGCTCCTCTTCTGGTAAAGTGGCGGTGAAGGTTCCGGTGAAGCTTGGTATGCCGATGCTTAGGTACCTGGTGACTTCCTTCAAGTGTCGTCCGAAAGGGGTGTCGTCATCTGGTTGAGTGAACTTGTTCCCTAGGTCCGCCATCTATAGAGTAGAAATGGAGAAGAGTTAGAAATGAATAGAGAAGAGTATCATGTGGCTTTTCCTAGTGGTCGCGTCCTATAGTTAGCGTGTGCTCTGATACCATCTTGTAGCGACTAGACCTCAGACGGTCAAGTCTCTGTGCTTAAGTGTCATCCCTGGATCGGTATTGCTGACACACACAACACTCGAGGCTTTATAACAGAGTTCAATCACACACTTATTACATCGAGTGTCTCAAAAAGAGTACTTATTACAATAATATGGCTGAACGCCATCTAAATAAGATAATTGCGGAAGCATCGAAGGTATATGAGTCCATCCAACTCCACGACAATACTGAGTGCATGACAACGACCTAGCGCACCTTACTCTTCGTCTGAAAAATCTGCAACATGATACGTTGCAGCCGTGTAGGTCAGCACATGGAATATGCTGGCAAGATAACACCATAGAGCAATGAACAAATAATAGCTATCACTACATGCATATTTGGCTGGTGGAGGCTCTACAGTTATCATTTGCATAAAGCTAATTTTTCCCTACAACAAAGGAATAAATTTTATTTAGCTACAAAGTTTGTTGAAAAATATTGAGAAGGTACCCCCAGCTCAATCCCAAATTAACATTAATAACCCAACAAATTAATCAAGTATAGTGATGAGATCAACATAATAATTCAAGTACCAGATACTCAAGATGTTCATAACCGGGGACACAGCTAACCATGATTAGTTTATACACTCTGCAGAGGTTTGCGCACTTTTCCCCACAAGACTTGATCTCCTCCGTTGTATTTCTCAGACTGCATGATGTTTGAGAAATGGATGACCGGGGACACAGTCTTTCCGAAGAGGTCCCCTTAACTGATAGATAGGCCGGTACACCTACAATCCCCTACATCTGCTAACCCATCATGGAAAGGATTCATACAACTTACTCAACTATGCCAGAGCCCATAATGGCTTGTGGCTGCTCACGGAAGTTTCTAGCATGAATAACTTTATGATGCCTTTGAGCCTGGGTGGCGAACCATAGGATGACCACACGGATACCCCGGGATCTCCTTGGACAACACTGGATTCCCCAGGTGCCCACAAACAATCCACCCATATGTGTATTAAAGTAGCCACCTTAAGTTAACCCTTAGATATAAATAACTCTCACATCTTTCATGAATCTCACAAACCAATCGACGTCTACGAGCATAGCATAGCAGTATAAGCATAACGTAGTAACACCCAGGGTTTGAATATAAGATAATAGATTCCTACCTCATCAACTACTTCCCAAATATCCACATGTTATCACATCCTACGCATGCAATGTTCGAGGGTTGAAACTAATGCATAAAAACTGGGTAATAAAGGGATATGATCAAAGTGTTACTTGCCTTGCTGACGATCGGAAAACCCTCGAGATTCGTAGTAGCAAGCCTCACACTCCGCAAACTCTATTGTGAACAAACAATAGCATACATAAGCACTCAAGCATAAGATGCAAAGGTAAAATCAAAAGAAAAGATCTAAATAGAAAGTTCAAGTGAAGAGCTTCGATTTGCAAAAAGAATCAATCGAATCGGAGTTACGAAACACAAACTACGATCAAAAAAAGTTTGAATTCAAATCAGCTTGAAACCAAATTTTAAATTTCCAAAATCATGTTCAAGTTGTTTATCTGAACAGAGGGGAACAAGACGAAGATTTTGGCGTTGGTTTCACTGGAGTTGGACAAATGAGCAAAAAGTAGTGAGGGTGTAAAGATCAGGGACTAATCCGTAAGAAAACTATTCATGGATAGATCCCTGGCCGAAAATAAACAGAAAAAGAAAAATCTATCAGACGAACGTCCGCAAACAGAGACTAACGAACGAATTCGTTCGCTAACAGATCGAATCGGGTGAACGCTCGCTATTTAACGAAACCTAAAAATAAAACCGATCTAAATGGAATAAACTGAACTTTTATAAATAAAAAATGGTCGGGTTTTTCTTCGGTGTTTACCGGTTCGGCGGCGGCAGACCGGTCAATGACGGCGTCGGGCGAGGCGGGCGGCGACTCCGGCGAGGTCCGGCATCGGCGGCGGGCTCCGCGGCAGTGAGCGGTGGTGCGGCAGCGGGCGGCGCGAGGCGGCGGCGGCTGCGGGCAGCGGGGTGGCTGCGGGCGGCTCGGGTGGCGGAGGAGGTCGGGCCTCGGCCCTATATAAAGGGGCCGGGGGGTTGCTTGGGGGAGGGGGCGAGCGGCGGGGAGGAGGAGTCCGCCCGGGACTTGGCGGCGGCGGTGTCGGGCGCGAGCCGGACTCGAGGACGAGGCGGCGGCGAGCTGGGCCACGGCCTGCCGCTAGCTGGGCTGGCCGAGTTAGGATTTTTTTTAATTCACCGAAAAAGAAAAATCTAAAAAAATAATATCCCAAATATAATTTTCACGATCCTCTCCTAATATTTAGGACAAGATGAACATTTTTCTGGGCTAAAATGCAATTTTTCCCTAATTTACCCGAATAAAACCTCAAATAAAATTCAAATAAATAAATATTTTTATTTAAAATTAAATTTCCATTATTTCATCTCTTTGAAGAAGTCATATTATCTTCTCTCATTATTTTATTTATTTTGAAATAATTGGAAAAATACTTTCAAATAAAAATCACTTTGATCCAAATTACCAAATTTTGAAAATCCAAAAATGGAATTTTATGAAAACCTCCAGCTCTCTCAAATGGTCCTGGAGTTGCTTAAGGTCTATAGGATCAAAATGTCCAAATAAAACCAATTTAGAATGCAAGAATCATGGATGCATATGATGACCTAATGATTTACATCCAAATTGAAAATTGGGATGTTACACTTCTGAAGCGTAAAAACATCCTGCAAGGAGGAAAGTTATGAGTGAGCAGATAACCAATTGGGAGAAATTAATTTTTGCCATACCTTGCATGCTAGAAGGTGAGGAACCAAAGAGTTGTTCGTCAGAAGTAGCATCTTCCACTGCAATAGTTTTGAGTTCGGGTAGCAATTCTGAGAACACACTAAAGGATCCGGTATACACAAAACCAAAAGGAAGAATGAAGAAAACAGGAAGGCAAAAGAGCATAGTTGAGGAAATTCTTGCCAAACCAAAAATGACTTGCTCTGGATGTGGTAAACAAGGTCACATGATAACTGGATGTAAGCCAACAAAAGAGGATGCAACACAGAAAATTAAGAAGAGAGGTAACATACAACTTTTGTTCGTAATTTTAGAGTTCAAAACCAGACAAGTATAGAAATCCAAAAAATGTTTCTCATATATTATATTGATTCATAAATATGATGAGATGGCAAAGACGGCAAAGAAGACTAAATGCATAGGTTCATCGACATTATTTAGAACGTAGTCTTTTAATAAAAATTCAGAAATATACAATGGTCTAATTGGAGGTTGTTTTCTTCTTCTACAAATTCAGAAAGAAAAGAAGGCAATGCAAAATCCAAGAAGAAGGCCCTGTAAAGAAGTTTGGACTTGAAGCCCTATCAGATTGAAGAGCTAGCTTAAAAGATAATAAAAGAAAGCTGAGGCAGATGAAAAATTACATACTGAAATGACAATTTGGTTGGTGTGGACGTGTATGCAGTGATGCTTGATGTAATTTATGAATTGCAAGTTGAGTTGCTCCAGAGTTATCTTTGATTGGCCATTTATTAATAGTAGCTTGCTACATATCATTTTTCAACTTGTGCAATGTGGAACAACCAAAAATAAAAATAAATCAAGCAAAAAGCAACGCTGATATTAAAAACATTGATAATACAGTACTGATATCGTAACAAGATTCACATGAAGTTGAAAAGCCTAAATTTAGCAACTGAGTTTTTACTACACAAAAGCGCAAGCAAGCACTACGCACAACTAAACTTGAAGAAGAAATACTAAGCATCACCAAAATGCTAACGATTGTCTCTAAAGCAACTACATCCAGCACCACCACCATCTACTAGCAACTACTAGCTGTTGGACTGACTTTTGTTGAAAGACTTCATGCAGCAGAAATGCTTGCACCAGCTCCACCTCCATCATCATCATCGCCTCCAAATCCAGCAGCAAAACTACCACCAGAGCAGCTGAAATCAGGCTTGGAAATAGCACCTCCATCCCCTTCATCATCTTCATTATCATCATCCTCGCCTTTGGGTCTAGCTGCAATAATGATATTCCTCTGAAAGTAGCCATCCCAATCAGGAACACACTGCTCAATTCTAGACACTCGACGAACAGACATCATGGCTTTTGCACCACAACGAATATCGTTACCAGCAACAAGAAGGACATCAAAAGAATCCTCAAAAGCAACTAGGACTGCATCCTTGACATAATGGTCTGCAACTATGAAATTCTTATGCCCAACCATGTCAAACAGAGCATGTCCAACACAGAATGCGGTTGAGTGAGTGTTGCTGGTTACTACGCAGTAAACAATTTTGTCAGTATCCCCAAAAGGGATTTTGAGCTTAGCCTGGTGACGGCTGAAATCTTCATTGTTTTACGGCTGGAGTCCTTTTGTATCAAAAAATAAAGAAAAAATGAAAACATGAATTTAAAATTTAAATTAATATGTTTAATCCCAAAAAAGAAAAATAGATGCATGACTTTAACATAAAACTCATAGTTGCATAGTCTATAGCAATTCATGTAACAAAAAACTCATAGTCGCATAGTGTGTAGCATATCACAAAGCATTTACTTAGTATGAATATTGTTTGTAGCATTGACTGGACACAAGCCTAAACAGCAACATTTGCATTCGAAATTTCTTTTTTGTTATCACCATTTGTATATAAAACATTAACAAACTAAGTAAATGAAGAAAAAGGTACATCATAGTGTGGAGCACATTATAAGTATGCGTAACTGTGACGCCCCCGATTCAATCGTACACTAATCATGCACGCAAACGTGTACGATCAAGATCAGGGACTCACGGGAAGATATCACAACACAACTCTAAAAACATAAATAAGTCATACAAGCATCACAATACAAGCCAGGGGCCTCGAGGGCTCGAATACAAGTGCTCGATCATAGACGAGTCAGCAGAAGCAACAATATCTGAGTACACACATAAGTAAACAAGTTTGCCTTAAGAAGGCTAGCACAAACTGGGATACAGATCGAAAGAGGCGCATGCTTCCTGCCTGGGATCCTCCTAAACTACTCCTGGTCGTCGTCAGCGGCCTGCACGTAGTAGTAGGCACCTCCTGTGTAGTAGGGGTCGTCGTCGACGGTGGCGTCTGGCTCCTGGGCTCCAGCATCTGGTTGCGACAACCAGGTAGAATGGAAAGGGGGAAAAGAGGGAGAAAAGCAACCGTGATTACTCATCCAAAGTACTCGCAAGCAAGGATCTACACTACATATGCATGGGTATCTCTGTAAAGGGGCAATATCGGTGGACTGAACTGCAGAATGCTAGAATAAGAGGGGGATAGCTAGTCCTGTCGAAGACTACGCTTCTGGCAGCCTCCATCTTGCAGCATGTAGAAGAGAGTAGATGGCAAGTTCACCAAGTAGCATCGTATAGCATAATCCTACACGGCGATCCTCTCCTCGTCGGCCTGTTAGAGAGCGATCACCGGGTTGTATCTGGCACTTGGAAGGGTGTGTTTTGTTAAGTATCCGGTTCTAGTTGTCATAAGGTCAAGGTACAACTCCGGGTCGCCAGTTACCGTGGACACGACTATTGGAATAGATCAACTTCCCTGCAGGGGTGCACCACATTACTCGACACGCTTGATCCCCTTTGGTCAGACACACTTTCCTGGGTCATGCCCGGCCTTGGAAGATCAACACGTCGCAGCCCTACCTAGGCACAGCAGAGAGCTCAGCACGCCGGTCTAAATCCTATGGCGCAGGGGTCTGGGCCCATCGCCCATTGCACACCCGCACGTTGCGAGGGCGGCCGGAAGCAGACCTAGCCCCCTTAATACAAGCGCAGGCTTACGGTCCAATCCGGCGCGCGCCGCTCAGTCGCTGATACCACGACGCCGGTTGCCCATATCTTGTCCCACGTGGCGGTTAGTGCGTATAAGGTCAATGACCCAACTCAGATCAAATACCAAGATCTAGTTAAGCGTGTTATTATGAAGTAACCGCGGGCGCCGACCAGGGCCAGGCCCACCTCTCTCCTAGGTGGTTTCAACCTGCCCTGTCGCTCTGCCACAAAGTAACAGTCGGGGGCCGTCGGGAACTCAGGCCCACCACTACGTGGATGGAGCCACCTGTCCTTTTAGCCCCCACCTCGGAATCACATGCGGGTATACAATGAGCCGACCCTACTTTAGTCACCACCTGTATAGTATGTATGTATATATGTATATACCCGTGATCACCTCCCGAGTGATCACGGGCCAATACTATAGCATGGCAGACGGACAAGAATGTAGGGCCACTGATGGATACTAGCATCCTATACTAAGCATTTAGGATTGCAGGTAAGGGTAACAACTGTAGCAACAATGACAGGCTATGCAGCAGAATAGGATTAACTGAAAGCAGTAACATGCTACACTACTCTAATGCAAGCAGTAGAGAGAAGGAATAGGCGATATCTGGGATCAAGGGGGGGGCTTGCCTGGTTGCTCTGGCAAGAAGGAGGGGTCGTCGTCGATGTAGTCGAACACGGGGGTATTGGCGGCGGTCTCGAGGTCTACCGGAAAGAAGTAATGGAGGGGGACCACAAATAAATAACAGAGCAATCAAAGCAACACAAAGCATAACATGGCAATACGTGGTGCTAGGGGTGACCTAACACAGGGATAGGTGATACCGACGAAGGGGGAAAACATCCGGGAAAGTATTCCCGGTGTTCCGCGTTTTCGGACAAACGGACCAGAGGGGGAAAGTTCCATGTTCGCTATACTAGGGTCGTGTGGCTGACAAACGGACAGCGTATTCGGATTCGTCTCGTCATTCTGAGCAACTTTCATGTACAAAGTATTTTCATCCGAGCCACAAATTATTTTATATTAATTTTCAAAGGTTAATTCAATTTATGGATTTATTTATATTCCAAATTTAATCAGTAAATACTTTTGCCACATAATGCAGTGCCAGCCACAGTGTATGACGGGTGGGGTCAGGGTCAAAGTCAATAGTACAGTCAGTAGTTGACTAGGTCAACGTTGACTGGTCAAACTGGCTGGTGGGACCCCGCTGTCATAGAGACAGGGTAAATTAATAGTTTTATTAATTTAACAGATTAAGTGGGGGGCACATGTCATTAACTTAGATATTTTTAAACAGGCTTTATTATCTTAATTAGTCAATTCGGTTAACTAAGTTTCACTTTTTCTTTAATGTTTTCTGCGGCATGGGGCCCCCCTAGTCAGTGGCTTTGGGGGAGCCATAGCGGGCGCGGGCGTCGGGCACAACCCGAACAGAGGCGCACCCAACCGGGCGCTGCGGGGCGGCAGGGGAGCTCCGGCGATGGGGGTACGGCGCGCGGGGCGAGCGAGGGCACTGACGGGGCGAACTGATCCGTGGCGGGCGGAGCAGAGGGGGCGTAGGCGCGGCCAGGGGCTGTGCAGAGCAGCAGCAGGGGGGCCGCGAGCGAGCGGTGCAGACGGGAGCGGGCGACGCGACCGCGCCAGGTGTGTGGCGCAATGAGCAAGGGATGGAGCAACAGCAGTAGCAGACGGCCGCAACGGCGAGCAGCAGGCGCGGTGAGCGGTGACGAGGGTACATGGGGTGGCGACGCTCGGGGATCCAGGGGCGCGGGCTCGCGCGCTGGGGCGCGTGCAAGGGTGCGCGGGGCACCGGCCAGCGCGGGCAGGGGAGGTGAGCGCGGTGAGCGGCGACGGGCTGCAGGGGTACGAGGCCTACAACGGTGGAGGCGTAGTGAGCGCGGGGGGCAGAGAGGGGGAGGCGTGCTCACAAGGGGCCGTTCGGGGAGGGCAGCGGGCTCGGGGTGGTCCGGCGAGGCAGATCGACGACGGGGGCGAGGTGGCGGCGACGGCGAACGGTGTTGGCGTCCGAGCGTGGGGGCGAGGCGGGGAGGTGACGGTGACGAGGTCCTCGGGCGGCGGCGTGGTGATGGCAGGCGAGGCTGATGGCGTGCGGCGAAGGAGCGGTGGGACGGGGCAGTCCGGCGACAGCAGGGCGGCGTCGGTTGGGCGCCGACGTCGGGCTCGGGGGCGACGGGATCGGGGCCGCGTGCTTTGCGGCGCCCCCGATCCAGATCGCGTGGGGGAGTGGGGATCGTGGGGAGTGGGGGAGTTAGGTTAGGGTTTCTTGTGACTGGGGGGTTAATAGGCGCGGCTGGGCCGGCCTGGTTGGCCCGGCGGCTAGCTGGGCCGAGGCCTAGTGGGGGGGGGGGTCCTCCTCTTTTTCTTTTGCTTTGTTTTATTTCTTTTCTATATATTTATTCTTTCATGTTTTATTTTAGTTACATTTATTTTAGTTTTAGTAAAATATACACCTAGCATCTAAATTAGTATTTCAACTTAGTCCATGGTCACAAAAAGTCAAATTCCCAAATAACTTAGTTTGACATTTTATTAATTATAAAAGGCATTTAATTAATGGTTTTGCTAATGTTTAAATCCTTATAGTTTAATTAAGCCTTTTATAAAAGCTTGGTTTCTCCACCATAATTACTTACGATTTATTTGACACAACCCGACATTTTAGTTTTAATTTTTGAAAACTTTTCTTATTTGCCTTTCATTTGAATTTGAATTTGAATCGGTTTTGAACTAACGTGAGATTAAGAACAGTAACCGAGGTGACATGGCATTCATTAACAGTGGTTTACTGTAGCTTAATTATCCGGGCATCACAATTCTCCTCCTCTACAAGAAATCTCATCCCGAGATTTTAAGAGGTGGGGTAAGGCGGGATGATCTAGTTACGAAATTCTAATGAATCTTCTCGGTCTTGGTTGCTCTTCTCGAAGAGGTCAACCCATTACATTGATGTCTCCATTTCTCTACTTCATGTCATTATGATGATGTCGGCATCCTTTCTGGAGGGTCTTCGTCGCACTTACGGAAGAATAAAGGGGGAGCATTCCTGGAGAACGGACCTCGGCAAGGTTGACTATCTGGTAGATAACATTGGGGAAGGAGGCGGAAAGTAACTCTCGAATTGAAACCTCTGAAAATGTCGAGAGCAAAGTAAGGAGGTATTATGGGAAGTTTCGAGCTGGCAGGCAATCGTTCGTTGCCTGAAACAGAGTGTGAAAGGGGTTCAGAGCAACGGAATTAAGTATTGTGTTTAATACCAGAACTGCGGATCACACGGAAGGTGGCTCGTGAATTACATATGAAGCCAAGCGTGAGGAATGTCTTTGGAAACAGGGTGTACAGGAGAGTCAGGTTTCGATCCTGTCCAACTATGGGTTATGGGCCCACCATGTGGGTTAAAAGTAGGAAGGGCGATGACGTCTTGCATGATCATGTAAGCAAGGCATGTCAGAGGTTAGCCTGTCAGTTATATGTCAGTAACAACGTTGGTACCAAGGGCGAGGGACAAAGAGAACCATTTTCCTGCTCATTGAAACGAGGCAGACCAATAGGCAAAGTTCTCGTCCATCGGTGGTTACCGGAATGTCATCAACAATAGTAACAGGGTCTTACTGACAGAGTTGTACACCGAGGTGTTTGCACAAGCAGGGAATTATTACTGCTTATATCATATAGATCATAGGAAGGGTTTAAACAAACCAATGGAAAGGGAAAAATGTTTATCAGATTTAGTCAGAACAATGGAAAGAAAAATGTGTTTAAACACATAATTCAAGGGTATATCCTTCCCAAGGACAAGCATAGCATGATATCCATGACAGGATATAACATAGAAAACCATTTAGGTAATGGGAGAGAATTTTCATGGCATTACCCCATACAACAGTGTTAGGATAGTTAAGAAAGAAACATTTAGCATTGGGCTTCAAATGTTCTTGTTCAAAATCGGAGTACCACAGACATGCTTCGAGATAGCATTGACATGGTTTTCAAGCAAAGGTCGGATTTTGGATACACAAAGGATCAATCAGGAACAACTTATAGAATAAGTCTTACAATTTCCTCATGAAAGAATGGATAACCTTGCTGAAAAGGAAAACTATAACAATGGGTCCTCCGGCCCGGTGCGCTAGGCATGACATCACCTTACTGGGCTATACAAAGTCCAATGTTATGGCTTTTGAAAAATGCCCCAACCATCATATCTGACCTAGATTCAGTTCTGATTGGTGTCAGGATACCTCAGACTCATGATGCCTGAGAAGGAAGGGGTGCAACACAATTTGACGAGATGGAGTTGCAAGATTCTTGGGAAATGAACTATGGAAGCAAGTTCCGAATCATGAGTTTATCATTTAACCACGAAGAGGACAAGGAGGTGGCTGATGAACTCAGCGACAATTCATTGAGATTTTCAAAAGATGGATTTCCACACTTATGTGAACAAGGAGATAAAATTTGTCAGATCAAATGATGTAATGAGGTATGCTTGAGGAAAACATACACAGTTAAACATTGGTTGAAAGGTGCACCCAAAATATGGGCTTAGATAGAATGATCAATGTTAGAATGGTGATTCGATAACCAATGGTCTAAGGATGAAATATCGACCATTAACTTCAAAGCAATAGGGTTGCTAGAAGTTTTGAAGTCGCACATCATAGTTCAATTGTTGGTTTTCCTGTTAGAAACAACACGGGGACCAAGAAGAATGGTGATGACGAGAAGCATCACTTTATCAAGAATTCTTAAGAGGTGGTGAAATTCTCACAACATCATTGACATAAAAGGTAGTAATAATTCAAGGTAGATCATAATACATGCTAGATAGAAAGTTGCATCCATATCATGTACACGTTTGTGATGAAAGAAAGGTATGGATGTTGTTGATCGTAACTCAAATTACCAAGGGACGAGGATAACACTAATCATCATGAATTCGTTTGATATCTTGGAAGGAGTCAAAATGTTGATGATGATCACGACAAATTTTGTCGAGAGGCTCCACGAAGAAGCAACCGAATAGCGACTGCATCGAGCAAAGGACTGATGCAACGAAAGGTCATTGGAACCACAGATATGACACAAACTCGGAATCAAGTTTGTTGTTCGAGGTAAAACGATAAGACAATGAAGATCTATGTAAGCTTAGCTCATCGCCAAAAGTGGTGCTCCGGGAATAAGGACCAGGTAGCACAGTTAACATCAACACGATACTGATATAGCCAATTAGGCTAGAAATGATGTGACCGAGTACAAACTCGTAAGTAAAGAAGATTACTAATAGTTGTTTAATCGCGATGCGGACTCGATTCAGTTATCGATGTCTTTGAGTATTCAATAACTCAGAGCTCGTGAAAAAATTGGAATCAGTGAGAATGTCGTACTTGATGAAGAACTCATAAGAAGTTACGCAGTTCCGTGTTAATCTCGAGATACCGGGGGGTAATACTTGTCGACAGATCAAAGTAGAGGTTGGACTGGGGTATTGCTCTGCAGAAGGCAAGTACTATAACTTGTCCGACAAATAGAATCAAAGGAGAACAATCATGGTCGGAACCACGATTGCAAAAGACCAAATCCCAGATATAAGATGAACTTATACCAAGGGAATAATTAATTTAAGAGAAGCTTCCATGATAAGATCTACATCGTCTCCATGGGCATGAACACAAAGTTGAAGGTCGACTCCCACTTCTCCAATGCATGACCTTTCATTCACTTCTCGTCCTCAAAGAAGTTGTATGGTAGAAAACTATCTGGTAAAACACCAGAAGGGTATGACTTGTGAAAACATTCGGGTAAATATAGTTTTTAGGGAAGGTATAGGTTCAACCCATCGAGGCATCTTAAAAATATACCTCAAGCTTCAAGAGTAAAATATCACCAACTCGAAAGTAGAGAATGGTTGGCCAAGAGAATAGGATTTACCACTGGCATTATGTATCAGGGAAAGAACTTCCAAAGTGATTGAATATGAAGGACTTTGTCAAATAAAATCCAACAAAGGACCCGATGGTCCTCAAGGGATCTGATGTGAGCATCGGTACTCAACCAGAGGAAGAAAGAATGTAAGGATATAAGATTATAGAAACAACTGATTGATTGAAAGCTCAAAAATCAAAGGAATTATGATTTCCAAATCAAGGGATCAGAAGCAAACGCTCTGATTAAGGAAGGACAAGATGAGTAAGCTTAGGGGTACATTCGACGACAACTTGATTGGTCAAGGACCAGCTCATGTCCAAAATGACGTCTGAGCCGGAAGGATGAATCCTAGGATCCGATTGAGGATTGCAAGCATTCGCAACATATCGAATCAAGTGAGTCGAAATGATAGTGACAAAGGATGTCAACGGAGATTACTAGAAGTATGGAATTAACCATAATGTAGGAAGGCAAGGAATTCAAGAGCAATGGGCTGCTGAGGATTTCCAGAAAATCGAATGGTATTTCGAGGACTTTTATGAAACACATGGACAACTAGGGATGAGCGGATACCCGGCAAGTGCTAGGAATTATCCGTAGGGGTATTTATGTAGCAAGGAACTGCAAGGCGGTAGGCACAAAGTATTCTCGAAACAATAGAGAGAATTTCGGGGTATCTTGTAATAACAAGATCAACGGGGAATGATTGTATGAATGGCAAGTGTACGTGGTTATCCATATGGGTTTATCGATGGAAGTGATTTGCAAAAGCGATGGCACATAGTCTCGAGAGCACATCGTAGAGTATCTTCGGAATCTTCTGGTGCAGCAGGCGGTCATTGGTAACAAGGGGCTCTCCGGGTGAAAGTGATAACGAGATCCTAATGTTGGATTTAGCAAAATTCATTTATCCCGAATTGAAGAGATATCAGAGTCCCAGAGTATAGACGAGGAGTAAAAGATCCTAATACCACCCAATATTGACGTGGGCCCGTAAGGCACACAACCATGTTAGTAAAAGTTTAGCAATGTCTAGACTCGACTTCGGCCAAGGAGTGTGGAAGGGGGATTCCTACAGGCAGTCGGCTCTGATACCAACTTGTGACGCCCCCGATTCAATAGTACACTAATCATGCACGCAAACGTGTACGATCAAGATCTGGGACTCACATGAAGATATCACAACACAACTCTAAAAACATAAATAAGTCATACAAGCATCATAATACAAGCCAGGGGCCTCGAGGGCTCGAATACAAGTGCTCGATTATAGACGAGTCAGCGGAAGCAACAATATCTGAGTACAGACATAAGTAAAAAAGTTTGCCTTAAGAAGGCTAGCACAAACTGGGATACAGATCGAAAGAGGCGCATGCCTCCTGCCTGGGATCCTCCTAAACTACTCCTGGTTGTCGTCAGCGGCCTGCACGTAGTAGTAGGAACCTCCGGTGTAGTAGGGGTCATCGTCGACGGTGGCATCTGGCTCCTGGGCTCCAACATCTGGTTCCGACAACCAGGTAGAATGGAAAGGGGGAAAAGAGGGAGAAAAGCAACCGTGAGTACTCATCCAAAGTACTCGCAAGCAAGGATCTACACTACATATGCATGGGTATCTCTGTAAAGGGGCAATATCGGTGGACTGAAGTGCAGAATGCCAGAATAAGAGGGGGATAGCTAGTCCTGTCGAAGACTACGCTTCTGGCAGCCTCCATCTTGCAGCATGTAGAAGAGAGTAGATGGTAAGTCCACCAAGTAGCATCCTATAGCATAATCCTACCCGGCAATCCCCTCCTCGTCGCCCTGTTAGAGAGCGATCACCAGGTTGTATCTGGCACTTGGAAGGGTGTGTTTTATTAAGTATCCGGTTCTAGTTGTCATAAGGTCAAGGTACAACTCCGGGTCGCCTATTACCGTGGACACGACTATTCGAATAGATCAACTTCCCTGCAGGGGTGCACCACATTACCCGACACGCTCGATCCCCTTTGGCCGGACACACTTTCCTGGGTCATGCCCGGCCTTGGAAGATCAACACGTCGCAGCCTCCCTAGGCACAACAAAGAGGTCAGCACGCTGGTCTAAATCCTATGGTGTAGGGGTCTGGGCCCATCGCCCATTGCACACCTGCATGTTGCGAGGGCGGCCGGAAGTAGACCTAGCCCCCTTAATACAAGCGCAGGCTTACGGTCCAATCCGGCGCGCGCCGCTCAGTCGCTGACGTCACGAAGGCTTCGGCTGATACCACGACGCCGGTTGCCCATATCTTGTCCCACGTGGCGGTTAGTGCGTATAAGGTCAGTGACCCAACTCAGATCAAATACCAAGATCTCGTTAAGCGTGTTATTATGAAGTAACCACGGACGCCGACCAGGGCCAGGCCCACATCTCTCCTAGGTGGTCTCAACCTGCCCTGTCGCTCTGCCACAAATTAACAGTCGAGGGCTGTCGAGAACTCAGGCCCACCACTACCAGGATGGAGCCACCTGTCCTTTCAGCCCCCACATCGGAATCACATGCGGGTACTCAACGAGCCGACCCGACTTTAGTCACCACTTGTATAGTATGTATGTATATATGTATATACCCGTGATCACCCCCTGAGTGATCACGACCCGATAGTATAGCATGGCAGACGGACAAGAATGTAGGGCCACTGACGGATACTAGCATCCTATACTAAGCATTTAGGATTGCAGGTAAGGGTAACAACTGTAGCAACAATGACAGGCTATGCAGCAGAATAGGATTAACCGAAAGCAGTAACATGCTACACTACTCTAATGCAAGCAGTAGAGAGAAGGAATAGGCGATATCTGGTGATCAAGGGGGGCTTGCCTGGTTGCTCTGGCAAGAAGGAGGGGTCGTCGTTGATGTAGTCGAACACGGGGGTATCGGCTGCGGTCTCGAGGTCTACTGGAAAGAAGTAACGGAGGGGGAACACAAATAAATAATAGAGCAATCAAAGCAACACAAAGCATAACATGGCAATACGCGGTGCTAGGGTGACCTAACGCAGGGATAGGTGATACCGGCAAAGGGGGAAAACATCCGGGAAACTATTCTCGATGTTCCGCGTTTTCGGACAGACGGACCGGAGGGGGGAAAGTTCCATGTTCCCTATATTAGGGACGTGTGGCTGACAAACGGACCACGTATTCGGATTCATCTCATCGTTCTGAGCAACTTTCATGTACAAAGTATTTTCATCCGAGCTACGGATTATTTTATATTAATTTTCAAAGGTTTATTCAATTTATGGATTTATTTATATTCCAAATTTAATCATTAAATACTTTTGCCACATAGTGCAGTGCCAGCCACAATGTATGACGGGTGGGGTCAGGGTTAAAGTCAATAGTACAGTCAGCAGTTTACTAGGTCAACGTTGACTGGTCAAACTGGCTGGTGGGACCCCATTGTCATAGAGACAGGATAAATTAATAGTTTTATTAATTTAACAGATTAAGTGGGGGGGCACATGTCATTGACTTATACATTTTTAAACAGGCTTTATTAGCTTAATTAGTTAATTAGGTTAACTAAGTTTCACTTTTTCTTTAATGTTTTCTGGGGCGTGGGGCCCCCTAGTCAGTGGCTCTGGGGGAGCCACAGCGGGCGCGGGCGTCGGGCATTGCCCGAACAGAGGTGCACCCGACCGGGCCCTGTGGGGCGGTAGGGGAGCTCCGGCGAGGGGGCTACGGCGCGCGGCGAGGGCGAGGGCACCGACGGGGCGAACGGATCCGTGGCGGGCGAAGCAGAGGGGGCGTGGGCGCGGCCAAGGGGCTGTGCAGAGCAGCAGTAGGGGGGTTCGCGGGCGAGCGGTGCAGGCGGTAGCGGTCGACGCGACTGCGCCAGGTGTGCGGCGTAGTGAGCAGGGGATGGAGCAGCAGCAGTAGCAGACGGCCGCAGCGGCGAGTGGCGGGCGCGGTGAGCGGGGACGAGGGTACAGGGGGTGGCGACACTCGGGGATCCAGGGGCGCGGGCTCTCGCGCCGGGGCGCGGCAAGGGTGCGCGGGGCACTGGCCAACGCGGGCAGGGGGAGGTGAGTGCAGGGGGCTGCACGGGCACGAGGCCTACGACGGTGGAGGCGTAGTGAGCGCGGGGGGGCAGAGAGGGGGAGGCGTGCTCACAAGGTTGCCGGTCGGGGAGGGCAGCGGGCTCGGGGTGGTCCAGTGAGGCAGATCGACGATGGGGGCGAGGTGGCGGCGACGGCGAACGGTGTTGGCGTCCGAGCGTGGGGGCGATACGGGGAGGTGACGGTGACGAGGTCCTCGGGCGGCGACGTGGTGACGGCAGGCGAGGCCGATGGCGTGCGGCGAAGGAGCGGTGGGACGGGGCAGTCCAGTGATAGCAGGGCGGCGTCGGTTGGGCGCCGACGTCGGGCTCGGGGGCGACGAGATCGGGGCCTCGTGCTTTGCTGCACCCTCAATCCAGATCGCGCGGGGGGAGTGGGGATCGTGGGGAGTGGGGGTGTTAGGTTAGGGTTTCTGGTGACTGGGGGGTTAATAGGTGCGGCTGGGCCGGCCTGGTTGGCCCAGCGGCTAGCTGGGCCGAGGCCTAGTGGGGGGGGGGGTCCTCCTCTTTTTCTTTTGCTTTGTTTTATTTCTTTTCTTTATATTTATTCTTTCATGTTTTATTTTAGTTACATTTATTTTAGTTCTAGTAAAATATACACTTAGCATATAAATTAGTATTTCAACTTAGTCCATGCTCACAAAAAGTCTAATTCCCAAATAACTTAGTTTGACATTTTATTAATTATAAAAGGCATTTAACTAATGGTTTTGCTATTGTTGAAATCCTTATAGTTCAATTAAGCATTTTATAAAAGCTTGGTTTCTCCATCATAATTACTTACGATTTATTTGACACAACCCGAACATTTTACTTATAATTTTTGAAAACTTTTCTTGTTTGCCCTTCATTTGAATTTGAATCGGTTTTGAACTAACGTGAGATTAACAACAGTAACCGAATTGACGTGGCATTCATTAACAGTGGTTTACTATAGCTTAATTATCCGGGCGTCACAATAACTAAATTAAATTCAAGCACTCACAAAATGGATAACATTTATAGAGGTTAAACACTATGATCGTTAAAATTTAAAATACTATGAATACCTTCGTTGTGGCGATCTTCTTGTAACCAGAACTAGCCATTTCTTCATACTTGCGGTTGGAAACATTTGGTCCTAGTTGAACCACCTAAATAAAAATATAAAAAATTGTCAAGAACATAGCCAAAAGCTGCAACGGTAGCAAGACATTATGAATCATGAGGGGAAACGTTTGAGAATATTTTTTAACAAGAATTGATGTAAAAATTTGCATACTGAGTGATTAATTTTCATACTGAGTTATAACCATTTGTAAACTACAAGAGATCAAATAATAAGGAATCCATTTTTTATTACTATTATAATTGTCAGAAAGAATTTATCAAAGAAATTGCATGAATAAGCATCACTGATTGCTGGAATGATTAATTAACAATATTGCATAACCAGAAAATTGCATTTAAATGTTCACATTCTATATTAAAAGAAATGCAGAAATGAGCTTGCATCGTATATACAGGAAGTTAGATCATTGCTGGAAAATAAATAAAAGGTTCCATGATAACCATGCAAAACTTGCGGACATTATCTATGAAAATCATTGATACTGTATGAAAAATGCACAAGTTCTAAACTAATAGTTGAGCAGTCAGTTCAACAAGGAGCAAGAAAACTCGATCGACACCTCATCAACCTTCTTTGGCAGGAGACTTGCCCGTGTTGTAAGCATGACGAGTCTAATTTTAAAAAGTAATGAACAATTCAGAAAAATCAATCAACTTAGAAATCCAACAAAATAAAATTGTACATTAAACAAGAAACATGCATATATAATTTCAATTTTGCATGACCTTCAAAGAGAAAATGCACACAGTTGGTGGAGTTCAAAAATTATACATTATCCAACACAAAGTTGCACACAGAAATCTAATATGCAAAATAAATGATGTAGAACTATCACACTAACATAGATTTTGACAAAGGGTATGCCCATCCAAATGGGAATAAAGAGTCTATGAATGTCATATCAGGGTTCATTGAATATTCCACAGAAAGTTGCACGCCGTACTTAGGAGAGGGAAGAAAATTACATAAAACATACTGGAATTCACATCTACTCTGCAGATGAAAAAATGTAAAACTTGCACAGTAGCACTAACTGCAACAATTAAAATCGACCAAAATTTATAAATAAATGCGTTGAATGTTCAGAACTAAAATGTTATCAACATCATAGTGACAAAACAAAAAAGAAAATACCTTCTTCTTGGAGCGATCACCACCACCAGCACGATCCATCTAACAAAAAAGAGGGCAGACATTTAAAGTGCAGTTGAAGGTTCAGTCAGAACTAAAATATTATCAAAGGATGACAAGAAAAAGGAAAATGCCTTCTTCTTGGAACCATCACCAGCACTAGCAAGATCCATCTAACAAAAAGAATGGCAGACATTTAGAATGCTAGACAATGAGCAACAGTTATTTTAAAAAAGACTGAAAATGGGAGATCCAACTTCATACCTTGTGCCTACTCCAATCCAGTACCTTCTATGAGTGTTTCTGTAAACAAGAAAGAAACAGAGAGAGATGGAAGTCAATAAAACAAAAATAAGAACAGAAGCTTGAAAGCAAGAACAGAGAGATATTAGAAAGACAAACTTTCAAACACACAACTCTCACCAGAACTAGAAAGAACAAGAAGAAAAGGCCGGGACGCATATTGAGGAGGAGAACTAGAAAATGAGTAACATATAGGGATGGGGAGGAGGGTAAACGGCGGAGATGCAGAGAAATTACAAGCGGCCGAGGTAGTGGGGGTAGTGGCCTCTCTGGTAGTCGGTTCCTTGGTATAAGTGGTGTGTAGTGGGGGTTAGTGGGTCCAGAGTAGTGGGGACTAGTGGGGTTAGTTGGATAACTCGCATCAAACACGTGTCCACTCAGAAAACAGGTGGCAACAAATAGAGGGAACAAAAAATATAGGGAACAAAGAATGAACCCACGCCGGAAAACAGAACTGATTTTTGAGAAGAGAAAACGATTAGATGATCCAGAAAATTGTTTTAAGTCATCAAAATTGTATCTCCAACTACAATAGTAAGCAAACTTATATAAAAGTGTTTTAAATTAAGTCAAAAAATGCAGACACTATTACTCATAAGAAAATCAAGTATAAAAAAAGGAGAAAAAATAACACACATAATCGAATAAAAATGTTACAAAATTGTGGAAAAGAAAAGACTTAATGTAGGATCATATCATTGTTGTCCTTGTTTGATCTATATGGAAATCAAACAACGCAACATGATCCAGAAGAAACTAAAATGGAAAATTGTATAGCATAACAGGATGTTATACAAAAATATTAAAGAGACCAGAAAGAAAAAGATTTATATTCTAATACGTCTGAAAGTATACAAACATCACATGGACTTTCAAAAAAAGTAAACAAAAAAGCCGTAATATCTCAAAACATTTCATCATCACAGTATACATGAGGAATCATTTACAAAAATGTCGTAACGCTTCGCGCACATATCATTCCAATCATTTCTAAAAGACCTATTATGCATGAACTAGCTACTGAGATTTTGAAATTGTCTTCATTCCATGTTTGAATCAACTCCATCCTTGGAAAAGTTATCTTGTTGGTGAAAATGCTTCAATGGCTACATTCTGAAGCTGCAACAAAGCAAAATGTCAAAAAAAAGTCGGTTGTAAAATTTGACAAAAATATATGGATGGCACAAGTAATCAATTAGATGGCTCATGTAATCAATAAAATATGATGAAAAAATAAATAGTTCAAAAAATGGATGAATGCTGTTAAATGAATTAGATGGCATCCTTACTCATGAGGACTATCGAAATTCAAGAACAAGGTTCTTCTGGTCAGTCAAAGTGTTGAGGTCGGTGAACATCATCTCATTCGCCAGCCTGACTCTAATGTTTGGATATCTTCATCCTTAATGATGTCATGCATTTGGACCCTAGGCTTTCAGTGTTTCAAATATAACGTTGTATGAATACCACAGTCAACACTGCAGTGAAATCAACAGCAAAACAAAATTAAGCATCAAAAGTAGCAAAAATTTACTACGCTTGCACTTCATCAAAAGTTTCTGAATGTACACATGTAAGAAAAATCCTTGACATTGCAGTGAATGAATTGGATTGAACAAGAACAAATGAATATACAAAAAGCCATAGAATGGCCTAAGAATATATGAGTGCAAAAAGCTAATTCCTGATACCTAAAACATACAATTAGAATTAGCACTCTTACCATACTTAAAATGCATATGCTATGCAACAGCGAAAAGTTTTCATAGTAGGATATTTGACATAGTGCATTATAGGTACTAGGTCTTACTAAAGAAGGCCTCAACTGAAAATGCACACGTATAACTATCAGTAAAAAAATAAACCTAATTCCTATAATCAGAAAAACCTACAATTAGAACTTGCATGCTCATCATTCTAAACTGCATGCTACATACATTTTACAGAAAACAGAATTGTTAACGCAAAACAAATAAACAAAGAACTTACGCATTTGATTGTTTAGGCACATCAATAAAATGTCTAGACCAATTTCTCCAATTAAGGTTCCGTGAGCTCCCATAAGTGTTCCAAGCCCTTTTGAAATTTGTATCTGCAAATTTACAACAAACTAAATTACCAGAATGCGTATGCACAACGAGAACATCATGGAAAATGGAAAAAACTAAATATATAAGAGGAAAAAGCTCTAGTTTATAGAATTACCAAAATGCTCAAAACATGCTTGTGGTAATCACTCTTGTCATCGAATTCTGAATCTAGTATGACAAACATTTCATGCTGAAACAATACAACAAATCGAACCAATGCTTAACTTGATTGCAGGTATATAAAGTTGGAAAGTGCACCTGCAAAAACATTAAAAATAGTAAGCAATCAATGCATGAAAAAATGTGGAAAAATAAATGTGAATGAAGAATGTTTACTTCATTGCATGAGTAGATTGGTCTTGCACCATTTGCCAACTGAAAGCATCTCTGGACCATACTGGACTTTTGATCATACAACTCTTGAGTATTATATGAGTCCATGTTCATAAGATGCTCCTGTTAAATAAGAAGATGTACAAAAGCTCAAACTGAAGTACATAAAATCAAGGAGACACGGAGAAACATAGAGGAGAATCAAAAATGTACTCACAGAACTGAGGTGGAAAAAATGATGAACTTTAGAATCCTTTGGCTTGTTGTCCAAAGACAATTTACGACACCAAGCATTTATAGTATACGTGCCAACTAGGCCCTCATTTGCGAAAGAAGTACCAAAAGACAAAAACATCACTATGACCTTGCCATAATCAATACATGGTTTGCTACAACCAAAAAGATAAAAAAGAAAAATAAGGTATAAGATAACGAAAGGACATTAATTTATGAAACATAAAAAATGAATGCATAAGGAATGAAAAAGTGGACTTACTATTTGAAGTTCTCATCAAGAGACAAAGTGACAATAACATCATGCAATTGAATCATTTTGGTGGTGACAGGATATTTTGATGATTTTTCATTTACATAAGGAGATGCATTGGATTTGCTGGGATGTACAATCCTTTTTGGTCCATATCTGTTCGCCTCTCTTCCAGATTTACTAGCAGAATGATTGTTAATTTTTTTGATTATAAACTCCATCAGAATTAGCAAGCAAGTTGTTATCCATATCAGATTTCTTAACTTCATATAAGATCTCAACTTCAGGAGAGTTTGCGGGGCTATCGCGATAACCAGGAGGATCTAAATCAATCTGAGAAGATAAAAAGAAATACGAGGAAACATTACTAAACTAAAAAATATGAAAAAGAAAACTCCGAACACATTACTCAGACGAACAGATTAGAGAAAGTGGGAATGAACATCTAACCTTAGTGACATGAACTGGAGGTTGAGATGTTTCACCCAGAAATTCATTGCGGTTAGCAGATTTTGGGTGTGTCCATGATCTTGAAGTGTCATCGGATTTCTGCAAAGATCCAAATTACACAGGAAAACAGTAAGGCAGCTAAAGTAGAAAGAAAAATGGATAGTTGCTAAAAATTTAATCCTGCGTGAAGCAGTTTAGAAGTATGCCCGAGTAAGAATATTGTTTGAAGGACTTGACACAGGTGTAAAAGGCAACGTCTGCATTTGAATGGGAGTTCGATGTTACAAAATAAAAAGAGTATTACATAAGGAAAATGAACAATTTTAGTTTACATAAGGTGAAAAGCATAAAGTATACACAAAAACCTTGCATGAAACATTTAATAAACTTGCAATACAATACAGAAAATAAGCATAATTTTGAACAAATAATGAACTTGCAATAATTTATATGGAGAAGTTGCAAAAAATATATATAGAACAGAGCTGCAAAGAATAATCACCTCGTCACACTGCTGAAAATGACGTTGGCTAGATGACGTAGATTGGTCACGAACCGATTTTTGAGAGGAGATGGAAATACATACACCTTCAGACAAAAAATTCACGACAATGTAAACATGCAGAAAGGACTCGTAAAAGAAAAGAAACTTGTAAACAGCGATACATTCAAAAAATAAAGAGAAAAAGAGTAATACCATTCGTGCTGGTTTTCAACCTCAGTTTCTCAGGAAAAAATGACTTCTTCCTAACACTCATAATATTATTCAATGAGGTCTGGGTAGAAGTGACTTTTGAATTGGCTGGAACTTGTGCCTTTGTACCGACCAGATGTTTGAAACTAATGCTTTTTCCCTTGTCAATAGATTCACTAGTAAGGGGAGGCTTAGGCGGAATGAGTTTTCTCATAAGCTCTGGAACAGACCCAAGTTGCTTCTCCACATTGCTGAAGTCAAGCTTTCTTCCTTCCTCCTGCATTCAATTATGAACAGGTCATTTGGATGAGAATGAAAGAAACAAATGATCAACATTAACAAAACACTCAAAAAAATTCAATTCATCAAAATAGAGTGAATTTAAAGAAAGAAAATAAAAACTTACAATAGAAACTTGATTTAGATGTGCATGCCTTTGTAATTTCCAGGGTTTAGGGTAAGGATTGGTGACGAATATGTCATCTTCATCAAGTGGTGATTGAGCCCTCCTCTTCATACCTGAACCTGAAGCTAAGAAATTAAATGGTGATTTTCAAGGTATTCACTTGTTCTCATGGACAAACATAATGAAAATAAAGCGTGAGAAACACGAACCTGCAGTATCATGGAAATCCACATTTGCATTACAGGCATTTGGAGAGTGTTGGGTGAAAGGTGATGCATTAGTATTGGGAGCATCGACATTAGAAACTGAGGTCATTTCAGATTCAAAAATGAGAATACAAATCAAAGAAAAGAAAGAAAAAGAAGTTAAAACATTAATACAGAAATAGATAAATAAAAATGAAATACAGTACCATAGGTTTTCACTGCTGAGTTATCAGAGTTATTCGTATCATGTCTAGAATATGTATCAAAATCATTTTCCTCTTGATCTGTTCCACTAGCAAGAACAATACAATTCAACGAGTCAAGCAGCATATTTTGAGCTCCTTCGATAGACTTGTCATCAGCCGTTTCACGAAAACGCCTAGCTAATAGAGATAATTGATCTTTCACCTACATAAATTTGGGCAAAAAAAAGTCATGCAAAAAGCTAAGTTCATGTTCAAAAGATGACAAAATATAAAGTCACAACTAATTTGGAGAAAAACATTAAAAGAAAAGAGTAGTACCGAGCTTGGAAGTAAGCCACCGACAGTCTTGTTAAGAGCTAATCTGAATTTGACAGACTCGTGACTGGAGTCTTGATGTACAGCACAACAACCAACACAACCCATTGAATAAATAGTTTGACAAATATTCTTCACCTAATACATTATTTTCAAATAACATCAGAATGCAAGGAGAAACAAGCAGTGACAGTACTTAAAAGTAAACACATCAAAAACAAATTAAACAACAGATTAGAAAAATACAAACACTTACATGACGAAGGCCATATTCTCTTGGGGCTTTGCAATCCATATTAGCAAACTCTTTCACTAATGAAATTTTCCACGCTTTCACCCTAGGTAGTCCAGGGGGGCACTCGACGTAAACCAAAGTCGAGGAAATCTAAGTAGTAACACTGTCAAGAGAAAAAACCATCATTAGACAAACAATACATTTAAAGAAATCTTCATGAATATATAAAACTTCAAATTTGAAAAAACATATAATCTGCTAAGAAAAAGAAAAAACAGTACATTAGACTCACACAAAGGCCATATATGCAACCACCCAATGTAGTGAATCCATCTTCTTTGCCAGGATTTTTTGGTTCTTTCTGAAACTTCCTTATGTATGCCATTTACCAATCATAGTGCCTAGCTTCCATGGGATCAATGAGAATTCCTAGGTATTTCATGCTTGGGTAGATATTTGAATTAGGACACGGAACGGTTGCAAAGGCAACTAGAAGGAAACACCACATGAATTCATTTCAAGATATATCAGGCTTAAGCATTTCACGGCCAAACCACTTGATGGATGGCAATGTAGGTTCACCAACAATGTTTAGGAAAGCAGATTTTGTCATATCACTGTCAAATAGACCTTTCCTGCCACCTAATGGAAGACCAAACATCATATGAAATGATTCTATGCTCATTGGAATGACCTTGTCATCAAGAACGATATCTCCAGTTGGAGGATACACTCTCCCAGCCCCCCACTATGCAAAACCTCTAGGAACAGAGCTGCATTCAAAATCTAGCAGGAAATCAAAACCGTACTCTCTAAAAACATCATCTCTTCCTGGGGGCATTTTCTTTAGGAGGTCAGTAAAGTAATCAAGGTTGCATCTGCTAGTTGCTTTCTTTGGTGGGAGTGGGGCATGCTGAAAAAATAAACAAAACTGTGAAAACACTATAATGCATATTCAAAAAGATGTTGAGAATAAAGTGCAAAAAGTTAAAACTGTGGTAAAAAATAATGATATAAGAGGCACACTAATGCATATTCAAGAGATTGCTCAAACAAAACAGCAAAAGGGAAAACTCTGCATACATGATAGCAGAGTTAACATGATAGCAGAGTTAACATGATAGCAGAGTTAACATGATGAAAACACTATAATGCACATTCAAAAAGATGCTGAGAAGAAACTACCGAAAGTTAAAACTGTGATAAAAATCATGATATTAGAGGGGCACTAATGCATATTCAAGAGATTGCTGAACACAAACAGCAAAAGGGAAAACTGTGCATACATTATAGCAGAGTTAGCATGATAGCACAGTTAACATGTTGTAAAAACTATAATGCATATTCAAAAAAGATTGCTGAGACAGATGCTACAGTAATCATGGCAAACAAAAAATATGGCACAAAATAAAAGTCCTATTAATAAATGTAATAATACATGGCAAATCATGCATACTAAGCATTTTGAAAACAACCTCCATATAATTGGCATTCATCAAAGACAAAAGTTTGTAAAGTTATAACAGATTGTCAGACTTAGAGAAAATCAGAGTTTGGTAGTAAAACAGTTTCATAGTGCATACTTAGAGACAACAAAGGTATATGCTACAACAACTATTCATGGCAACAAAAAGCATGTCAAGCATACATTCTACATCGGCAAAAGCATCATATCCGTAGGAGGGTGCAGGTGTATTAATAAGCACAGTTATTCAGTTATGAAAATAAAAAAACATGCATACTCATAAATCTAAACTTGCACACACATTACACGAGCAGAAAAGAAAAAACTAGCATTTATTGATACATTGCATACGCAAAATTGTAAATGTGCACACATTCTACAACAGCAAAAATATCCAAATTAACATACGAAAATATGCAGGTAGTGTTCATATACCGAGTTTCACTTAAAATAGTGTGTTTTCATCAAGGACCATACTATTTAAATTACTTGCATTTTCATCATACTAAACTTGCATTCATTTTACAAACAGGAAAAAAAGATTCAGACTATCGTATAAGATACACTGGATTGTAGGTATAATTTAAGAACTTGCATCCTCATCACGATAAAAAATGGAGACACTTTTATAAGAGGGGCACTAATGTATATTCAGGAGACGCTGAGACAAACAGCAAAAGGGAAAAACTAAAAACTAACAATTTGCTTTGGACATCACTATGTAGACATAATATAAGAGAGGTAGAATGCACTTACACAAGTATTCTTAGAAGATTGAGCATTCCCATTAGAAGAGTAAAACTGCGATCATTCATAAAAGATTAGATTGTTAAAAAATCTGAAGACAAAAATATAATACAAAGTAACAGAAAATATAATTACCAGATTCCGGAGATTATTAAGAAAATTTTCTACATCAAACTACGGATCTCCACCACCAACCTGCAAAACACCATAGAATTTGAAAAACTTCAGAACATTGAATTTTACTACTATTAAGATAAAGAATACACTGAAACTAAGCAAACTAGATAAATTATAAACAGAAAATAGTACATCAAGGAGTTGAGTCCGTCGATCTTCATATTGCGTTTGAGAGACAATTGTTCCATCTAACTCATCACAGTAGAGCTTCACTATCTTCCAAATCATTAGTATCACTGGCCATTGACTGAGAACAAAAAAACACATCAAAAATTAGATTAGACATGATATGATGTAGCAGCATGCTGCAAACAATTATAGAATTGACTGAACTTAAATCACTACTGCAATCATTAGCACCAACACTTAACAAATGGTATTGTTTATGAACAGTAATAATCCTACACAAGTGTAGTCAACAAGCACATAAATGCATAAAACTAGTTTCAATCAAATATATTCATTAGCATACATGAAAAAACGTCGCAAGCTATGAGAATAAACATTGAAATCAGGTCTTGATACCCTGACCATAATTTAAATGGATAACAATTATTAGTTGAATAACTCTCTAGTCTGAAAAAACACTGCCTGAATGTCTTCCACCCCTGTAAATAGATCTCAATATGCAGACAGTAACAGTGCAGGGGAAAATAAGGCATGGATCATAAATCAGGTGCTGCACAGAACACATTCATTGGCCTCAACCCACGAAACTAAATAAACTAGCAGATAATATGCACGAATTATATAAAATTCATGACAAAACGACACTAAATCGTCTCCCCTCATACAAAATCACGGCTCTACACAGGGCACGTACAGGACTCAAGCAACAAGTTCGAAAGGGCGCTGGGGGGCTCAGAACAGCTGCATTCCAAGCCTAAACTATCTAAAATTTGGAAGCTACTGGTTGGAAACTATGGATTTCAAGCTGAATTCCATGAAAAGCAACTAAATTATCAGGTACGAGATCTCATAGCAGACTGCACTAAGGCCAGGAACTGAAATAAAATAAAAAACATGACCAATTGAGCATCTAAACACCAGCGCGATTCCAGAGCACCTGTGCGAACCAACCTACACACCTTAATCTATGAGATCACGCAAGAAATTTTGCACGCATCAGGTCAAAAAACCTAGGGTTTCGAGAAAGGGATTCGCAAATTAAACGCAAGGGAGAAAGCTGAACGGGGAGAACAAACCTGAGATAGAGGCAGAACAATGGGCGCTCTCAGATGGTGCAAGCACAACACCAATTTGCCGGAGCACGAGCGCCGCGACGGTGGCCTCGTCGCCGGAGAGGAGGGAGAGGAGAACCCTCTCGAGAAGACGAGCGCCCATGCAGAAAGCGAATAGGCTGGTGATTTTGAAATAACTGTGACGTCGACAGTCACGTAAGGGCACCGGTCGTGCGGACACAGAAAGGTAAAAAGAGTTAAAACAAGAAAAACACCAATCTCAAAGCAACGAACGAACGGCCTGCTTTGAAAACTAATGTAAACGGGACTGTAGGTGCTTCAGAAAAACTGAATATCTCAATTCACATATTAAATTAGAGAAAAATGAAAATTAAGAAATTTTGAAGCATTAGTTCATTCTGCAAAACACTTTCAAAACACTTTTAAAAACTTGTTAGAAGATGAAACACTCAACACATTTAACTTTACAAAAAATAATTAATAAACCAATAAAGATGTATAAAATAAATTTAGGGAGACTAGATCATAAAACTCAACATCACAGCAAGAGAAAACAAAAGGTATAAAAATATAAATTCAGGGCGACAATAAAATCACAAGGCGTGTGATCCACAAAAAATTATATCAACCGGATTAAAGTAGATCGGCAGGAAAAAATTCATTTCTCAGATAAAAAGCAAAAAATCAAACAATTCTAGGGTGACTTTCAATCAACATTTGATATGATCTATAACGGAAAAGATCAATCAAAGAAATTGTTGAGCACCCAAAAAATGAAGTCAAATAGAAACTTGCAAAACACCTAAAAAGATATAACATGAATTCAAAAATCAAGACAGAAAGAAAATAGAGCAAACACACACAAACATTAATAGCATGGAACATTCATATAGTCTGATAAAGTCTTTGAAATCTAAGACATAGTTCAGGCAGTAGTAAGATAACAAGACTTTCCTTCAGTCCTCGACTTAACTAACCATAACTTACAGTCATGATTTGATAGTGCCAAAAGATAAGACAAGTCCAACACATAAACCCACTACAACTAACAAACTGCTACTTATGAAACTGGACCCAAACTAACATCTCTCATTGCTTGCATCTACACTAGTCGCTGGAAGACAATCAAAACTGAACGATCATAAGACGACTTGTTGAAAGTGATAAGCACAACATTGTCTTTTGCGAAAGAAGTTGCTGAGATTAATTCACTGAAACTGGTCTTCTCAATGACCATCCTCCCATGTTGCTTGCATAGGTTGAAAGATGATGGCATGATAACATGCGTATCCCCCAGGAAAGCTTCTAGAGACACTTTAGCGCTGATTGGCATATCAACAAAACTCCTCAAGCTAGAGACAACGACCTTTGGAATTTTCTGTAATGATAAAGTATGGATCAAAAATTCATAACCCAGAAAAACTTTCTCAAGACTAAACTTCCGTGAACAAATCATTAAGCACAACAAATCTAAACAATAAAGAAAATAGAATGAAGCAGTAAAGTACAAAAGTTACCATGATAAACTTCACAGTGTTTGTGACAGTCATGACATGGACGAACGGAACACAGCGCAAGAAGTTTGAAGTCTGGAAAAGTGAACGTACAAACGAGCGATTGTTGTGATAGTTGAACTCCAAGCCACGGGGCATGACAGCAGAGCAAACTAGCTCATACTTTGCATCACTGAGGTTTTCAAAAGCTACAAAAAACAAAAGAGATAACCCGAATGAGTTAACATCTATGACAACAATGCAATTAAAAAGCAAAAGAAATGAAAATGATAAAATAACACATATAAATAATCAGAAACTCACCAACAGAAGGTAAAGGAAGAATACTTTCACCATCACGAAAAGTCTCTACTTTCAGATCAAAGTATGAGTGGTCCAAAGTAAAGACCACACGATCTCCGGCCGGAAGAGCATAGTCGTTGCTCAACTCAAACCAAGCACTGCCATAAAACTTTGAATAGTTGCCTCGATGCTTAAAGTCTGAAGCATAAGACCTACTCTCATAAGTGAGAATAGCAGGCTCAGTCCTCTTGTGGTTGAAAGTTTGTGCAACATTCCTGTGCTCCTTGATATAAATAGCTAAGAAACCCCTCACATTGCATGGGATGCACTGGAAAAAATGAAACAAACAAACACAAAGTAAATATCGCATGAAAAGAAAATTGCACATCCATCATACTAAAAATGCAGACATTTTACAACAGCAAAGGCTCATATTAATCTTGTTGAAATCGTAATTGAGGGTTTACGGGAAGTAGATAAAAACACAAATTGAACTGCATAGACTTGAATCGTCACAAAACTAGTCTTGCAGACGAATTATAAGAGAAAACTTCATATAAATAAAACAACCAAAATATTGATACCGTAATTTAGTGTTCACTCGAGGTATTTTCATTGATTTCAACAAAAAGAAGCGATTTAACCTCCATGGATTATAGGAGGTAGATACATGGAGGTATCTAACTGCATTCACAACTATAAGTCCACCAAAACAGAACTAGAAAAATTGCACATTCATTACAGTAAAATTGCACACATTTTACAACATCGACTACTGATATTAACCTTGTTGTTTATTGTAATTTAGAGTTTACTGAGATAGATGTGTTGGTTAATTTATAAGGCATTTAAACTACATAAAAGCTAACTCAATTGACAATTACTACACCAAAATAACTGATCCATAAAATTCAAATTTGAATTGAAACTAGTATCTACATAAATACTACATTTGCACACATTAGCATGAACATCGACTTCAACAAAAAGGGATTACGTGAACTACACAGTACCTCAATTACCTAGTAAAAAAATAAAACTTCAAGCTCATACAAGGGAAGAACAAAAATAAATAATGAAAAGTGATAAGATTAATACAACTCACCATCCTCCTAAAGCAACACTCATCGAGGACAACATCGAAAACTTCAGGGATTTCATTGGCTGGCACAAATGGAAAGCATGGAGCACTAGGACAACGACAAACAGGGCAAACCATGCTATGAAAAATGGTTATTCTACATGGATAACTTAAAAATGAAAAATCTGGAATTAACAAGCTCCCTATAAAATGATTAAATCTAAGCAAATTGCCTCTCTAAAGCAACTAGACTTGCATAAACTCTTGATATATCAATTGGGAGGCATACGTAAAATAAAAGTTGATAACTGAAAAAATAAGAACAATCGAAAGAGTTAGAAAAAAACAACTAGCACACCATCATTAAAAATTTACTGAAATTCAAAATGCTGCAACTGAAAACTTGCATGTTCATGATAATAAAGTTGCAGACATCACACAACAGGAAAGAATTCTGGTAGGCTCAATGATAAACCTAATACCTATATTAAAAACAATAAAACTTGCATACTCATGATACTAAAGTTGCACACCTTTCACAACAGCAAAAGATTCATATCAAGCTTGGTCATTACATATCCTAGAAATTCTTAGGGCCAGATAGATTGATATGTACAAAAGGTATTTCAACCTACATGAAATCTTTCAATATAACACTGAATTCACAATTATAAAAATACTATCATGGGTTCATCAAAAAATCACCTATAAATCCTAGTACCTAAAATTCAAATACTGCAAATTAAAAAAGTTGCAGATTGATGAGACTGAATCTTGCACGCATTACATGACAGGAAGATTTACAATAGCATTGATGAAAATATAATTACAATGATAAGAACAACACAAATCAACCTAAATTAAAATGGACAAATAGCTCACAATATAAATACTATCGCAGTACAAAGTTTTAAATTTGCGTCTACACCAAACTAAACTTGCACACCTTTTACAATAGCAAGGTACATTCTTATCTACATGAAAGATTTCATCTATATGAATTACAGAGTACCTAACTCAATTCGCAGTAGAAACTATAATATCTTGTATTCATCAATATCAATTCACAAAAAAATTGCATACTCATGATACTAAAGTTGGACACATTTCACAAAACCAAAGATTTATATTAATCTTCGTGATATTAATCTTAGTGAACTACAGAAATATAACACTGAATTCTCAATTATAAAAATATTATCATGGGTTCATCAAAAAATCAACTATAATCCTAGTACCTAAAAAATCAAATACTGCGAATTAAAAAAGTTGCACATTGATGATACTGAATCTTGCACGCATTAGACGACTGGAAGATTTACAGTAGCATTAATGAAAATATAATTACAATGATAAGAAGAAAACAAATCAACCTAAATTAAAATGCACAGTAGCTCACAATATAAAATATTGTCACAGTACAGTTATAAATTTGCATCTACACCAAACTAAACTTGCACACCTTTTAGAACATCAAGATACATTCTTATCTACATGAAAAATTTCAACCTATGTGAATTACAGAGTACCTAACTCAATTCGCAAATAGAAACTATAATAGCTTGGATTCATCAATATCAATTCATAAAAAAAACTTGCATACTCTTAAAACTAGAGTTGCACACATTTTACAAAAGCAAAGATTCATATTAATCTTAGTGATATCAAGTATAATCCTAGTACCTAAAAGCTAATTCCTAAAATTTAAATACTGAAACTAAAAAATTGCACATTCATGATACTGAAACTTGCGCGCATTACACAACATCACGATTTATATATTAGCATTGATGATAATATATTTACAATGATATCAAGAAAAGAAAACATCCTATTTGAAAAATGCACAATACCACTTGCATTCACAACTTATATGAACTTCATTATACCTTACAGTAAAATTAAAAAAACTGCATATACATCAAACTAAACTTGTGCATATTAACAACAGTAAGATACATTTCACACCTACAAAAGGATGACAGAGTACCTTGTCAGATTTCGGGTTCCGGCAAAACCCTCAAGGTTCGAACACTGGGGTGCGCACGAAGATCCCCCCTACCAAATCGCGCCCTGAAACGTCCATTTTGCATCATGCTTCTATATCGATATTTATTGCGTTATGGGCTGTTATTACACATTATGTCACAATACTTATGCCTATTCTCTCTTATTTTACAAGGTTTACATAAGGAGGGAGAATGTCGGCAGCTGGAATTCTGGGCTGGAAAAGGAGCAAATATTAGAGACCTATTCTGCACAACTCCAAAAGTCCTGAAACTCCACGAAAGTTATTTATGGAAATAATAAAAAAGATTGAGCGGAAGGAATACCAGAGGGGGCCCACACCCTGGCCACGAGGGTGGGGGGCGCGCCCCTGCCTCGTGGGCCCCCTGTTGGCCCTCCGGTGCCCATCTTCTGCTATATGAAGTCTTTCGTCCGAAGAAAAATCACAAGCAAGCTTTCGGGACAAGACTCCGCCGCCACGAGGCGGAACCTTGGCGGAACCAATCTAGGGCTCCGGCGGAGCTGTTCTGCCGGGGACACTCCCTTTGGGAGGGTAAATCATCGCCATCGTCATCACCAACGATCCTCTCATCGGGAGGGGGTCAATCTCCATCAACATCTCCACCAGCACCATCTCCTCTCGAACCGTAGTTCATCTCTTGTATCCAATTCTTGTCTCTAAGTCCAGGATTGGTACTTGTAGGTTGCTAGTAGTGTTGATTACTCCTTGTAGTTGATGCTAGTTGGTTTATTTGGTGGAAGATCATATGTTCAGATCCAATATGCATATTAATACTCCTCTGATTATGAACAGGAATATGCTTTGTGAGTAATTACATTTGTTCCCGAGGACATGGGAGAAGTCTTGCATTAGTAGTCATGTGAATTTGGTATTCGTTCAATATTTTGATGAGATGTATGTTGTCTCTCCTCTAGTGGTGTTATGTGAACGTCGACTACATGACACTTCACCATTATTTGGGCTAGAGGAAGGCATTGGGAAGTAATAAGTAGATGACGGGTTGCTAGAGTGACAGAAGCTTAAACCCTAGTTTATGCGTTGCTTTGTAAGGGGCTGATTTGGATCCATATGTTTCATGTTATGATTAGGTTTACCTTAATACTTCTTTTGTAGTTGCGGATGCTTGCAATCGGAGTTAATCATAAGTGGGATGCTTGTCCAAGTAAGGACAGCACCCAAGCACCGGTCCACCCACATATCAAATTATCAAAGTACCGAACGCGAATCATATGAACGTGATGAAAACTAGCTTGACGATAACTCCCATGTGTCCTCGGGAGCGCTTTCCTCTATATAAGATTTTGTCCAGGCTTGTCCTTTGCTACAAAAAGGATTGGGCCACCTTGCTGCACTTTATTTACTTTTGTTACTTGTTGCTCGTTACAAATTATCCTATCACAAAACTATCTGTTACCTATAATTTCAGTGCTTGCAGAGAATACCTTGCTGAAAACCGCTTATCATTTCCTTCTGCTCCTCGTTGGGTTCGACACTCTTATTAATTTTGCATCTCCCTATCACCCGCAGTCTAGTGGTCAAGTAGAATTGAGCAATAGAGAGCTCAAATTAATTTTGCAAAAGACTGTTAATAGATCTAGAAAGAATTGGTCCAAGAAACTTGATGATGCATTATGGGCCTATAGAACTGCATATAAAATTCCTATGGGTATGTCTCCATATAAAATGGTTTATGGTAAAGCATGTCACTTACCTCTCGAACTAGAACATAAGGCTTATTGGGCTACTAAATAGCTCAACTATGCTTTCAAACTTGCCGTGAGAAGAGGTTATTTGACATTAGCTCACTTGATGAATGGAGAACCCAAGCCTATGAGAATGCCAAATTGTTTAAAGAAAAAGTTAAAAGATGGCATGACAAAAGGATACAAAAGCATGGGTGTAATGTAGGTGATTATGTATTGCTATACAACTCTCGTTTAAGATTTTTTGTAGGAAAACTTCTCTCTAAATAGGAAGGTCCTTACGTTATCGAGGAGGTCTATCGTTCCGGTGCCATAAAAATCAACAACTTCAAAGGCACAAATCCGAAGGTGGTGAACGGTCAAAGAATCAAACATTATATCTCAGGTAATCCCATAAATGTGGAAACCAATGTTATTGAAACCGTGACCCCGGAGGAATACATAAGGGACACTTTCCGGAACGTTTCAGACTCCGAAAAGGAATAAGTATGTGGTACGGTAAGTAAACCGATTCCAAAACAGTTCTAATGGCAATTTTTCTCCGTTTTGGAATATTTAGAAAAATAGAAAAATAAGAAGCAGTCCGGGAAGGACACGAGGGATCCACGAGGGTGGAGGGCGCGCCCTACCCCCATGGGCGCGCCCCCTGCCTCGTGGGTACCTCGTGCGCTCTCCGGACTCTGTTTTCACGATACGTATTTTGGTCGGTAAAAATTCATTATATAATCTCCCGAAGGTTTTGACTCCTGTATCACGCAAATATCCTCTATTTTCATTTCAAGCTATTTTTTTTGTCAGGGTTGTCAAGGCCAGGCATCATGTCGTCCACCTCCTCCAACAATGGTGACAACGATGCTTTGCTAATGAAGATAGAGCTGAAGAGGGAAGAACCCATGGAGATCAACAAGGATGAAGGGATTAAGAAGGCCACGGAGGACCAAGTTCCGGCAACAGAAGACATCCTTCAACTTGATCACAATCTTCTTACCCCAACTGAGATCAAAGCTTTCAAGATGATTGAGTTAGCTCGCATACAAAACAAGTATCTCACACGTGAAAATATTTTTATGAAGGAGCATATCATCGCACTCAAGGGCATTATCCGCAAGTTGAAGGACCTCTTACGCTCGATGTGCGACTATCCATCATCACCTCCACCTTCTTCACCAGCAAAGTAGATATAATCATATGGGTATGGGCACTCCCCTTGGCAACTTCCAAGCTTGGGGGAGGTGTCCCGGTATCGTATCACCACCACATCTCCTATCTTTACCGTTTTTCTTAGTTCGATCCTTTTTAGTAATATCTTGATCTAGTAGAATAAAGTTTTAGTATGATCTAGTTTTGAGTTTTGCTTTATGATCCCTCTATGTAATCGAGTCCGTGAGCTATATAATAAAGATTAGTGTTGAGTCGAGGGCTTGATTATTTTGCTATGATCTTGAGTGAATAAAAGAAAAGAGAAAAAGAATAAAAAGAAATAAAAAGAGATCATATTGATCTTATGAAGAGTAATGACTTCACATAGAAAGAGTATGATGATTAAAAGTTTTTGACAGTTGACAAACATAGCTTTGGTCATCGTTGCAATTAATAGGAAGTAATAAATAAAGAGGGGTTTAACATATAAATATACTATCTTGGACATCTTTTATGATTGTGAGCACTCATTAAAATATGACATGCTAAAGAGTTGATGTTGGACAAGGAAGACAACGTAATGGGTTATGTTTTCTTATATCTGAAATAAAGTATATTGTCATGGATCATCCCACATGTTGAGCTTGCCTTTCCCCCTCATGCTAGCCAAATTCTTTTCACCAAGTAGAGATACTACTTGTGCTTCCAAATACCCTTAAACCCAGTTTTGCCATAAGAGTCCACCATACCTACCTATGGATTGAGTAAGATCCTTCAAGTAAGTTGTCATCGGTGCAAGCAATAAAAATTGCTCTCTAAATATGTATGATTGATTGGTGTGGAGGAAATAAGCTTTATACGATCTTGTGATGTGGAATAAATAAAAGCGACGAACTGCATAATAAAGTTCCATATCACAAGTGGCAATATAAAGTGACGTTCTTTCGTATTAAGATTTTGTGCATCCAACTCTGAAAGCGCATGGCAACCTCTGCTTCCCTCTGCGAAGGGCCTATTTTTACTATTATCTTCTACTTTATGCAAGAGTCATGGTGATCTTCACCTTTCCTTTTTATATTTTATCCTTTGGGAAGCACAGTGTGTTGGAAATATCCAGACATATATATCTAATTGGATGTAAGTTAGCACGAGTTATTATTGTTGACATTACCCTTGAGGTAAAAGGTTGGGAGGCGAAACTATAAGCCCCTATCTTTCTCTGTGTCCGATTAAAATTCCGTAACCACAAGTATTGCGTGAGTGTTAGCAATTGTGAAAGACTAAATGATAGTTGAGTATGTGGACTTGCTGAAAAGCTCTGACATAGACTCTTTCTGATGTTATGATGAATTGCAATTGCTTCAATGACTGAGATTATAGTTTGTTGGTTCTCAATAAAGTTTCTGATTCATACTTTGCATTGTGAATAGATTATTACTTGAGCATAAGAAATCATATGACAATATCCATATATGTTGCTGTTATTAGAATGATCATGATGCCCTCATGTCCGTATTTTATTTTATCGACACCTCTATCTCTAAACATGTGGACATATTTATCGTTATCGGCTTCCCCTTGAGGACAAGCGAGGTCTAAGCTTGGGGGAGTTGATACGTCCATTTTGCATCAGGCTTCTATATCGATATTTATTGCATTATGGGCTGTTATTACACATATTTATGTCACAATACTTATGCCTATTCTCTCTTATTTTACAAGGTTTACATAAGGAGGGAGAATGCCGGCGGCTGGAATTCTGGGCTGGAAAAGGAGCAAATATTAGAGACCTATTCTGCACAACTCCAAAAGTCCTGAAACTCCACGAAAGTTATTTATGGAAATAATAAAAAATACTGAGCGGAAGAAATACCAGAGGGGGCCCACACCCTGGCCACGAGGGTGGGGGCGCGCCCTACCCCCTGGGCGCGCCCCCCTGCCTCGTGGGCCCCCTGTTGGCCTTCGATGCCCATCTTCTGCTATATGAAGTCTTTCGTCCGAAGAAAAATCACAAGCAATCTTTCGGGACGAGACTCCGCCGCCACAAGGCGGAACCTTGGCAGAACCAATCTAGGGCTCCGGCGGAGCTGTTCTGCCGGGGACATTTCCCTCCGGGAGGGGGAAATCATCACCATCGTCATCACCAACGATCCTCTCATCGGGAGGGGGTCAATCTCCATCAACATCTTCACCAGCTCCATCTCCTCTCAAACCCTAGTTCATCTCTTGTATCCAATTCTTGTCTCTAAGTCCGGGATTGGTACTTGTAGGTTGCTAGTAGTGTTGATTACTCCTTGTAGTTGATGCTAGTTGGTTTATTTGGTGGAAGATCATATGTTCAGATCCAATATGCATATTAATACTCCTCTGATTATGAACATGAATATGCTTTGTGAGTAGTTACGTTTGTTCCTGAGGACATGGGAGAAGTCTTGCTATTAGTAGTCATGTGAATTTGGTATTCGTTCGATATTTTGATGAGATGTATGTTGTCTCTCCTCTAGTGCTGTTATGTGAACGTCGACTACATGACACTTCACCATTCTTTGGGCCTAGAGGAAGGCATTGGGAAGTAATAGGTAGATGATGGGTTGCTAGAGTGACAGAAGCTTAAACCCTAGTTTATGCGTTGCTTCGTAAGGGGCTGATTTGGATCCATATGTTTCATGCTATGGTTCGGTTTACCTTAATACTTCTTTTGTAGTTGCGGATGCTTGCAATAGGAGTTAATCATAAGTGGGATGCTTGTCCAAGTAAGGACAGCACCCAAGCACCGGTCCACCCACATATCAAATTATCAAAGTACCGAATGCGAATCATATGAACATGATGAAAACTAGCTTGACGATAATTCCCATGTGTCCTCGGGAACGCTTTTATCTATGTAAGAGTTTGTCCAGGCTTGTCCTTTGCTACAAAAAGGATTGGGCCACCTTGCTGCACTTTATTTACTTTTGTTACTTGTTGCTCGTTACAAATTATCCTATCACAAAACTATCTGTTACCTATAATTTCAGTGCTTGTAGAGAATACCTTGCTGAAAACCGCTTATCATTTCCTTCTGCTCCTCGTTCGGTTCGACACTCTTACTTATCGAAAGGACTACGATAGATCCCCTATACTTGTGGGCCATCACGCTCTCAGCCTCGCCGGGATCTCTAAGCTTAGCTCGACGAACTTGCAACACAAGAGACACAAGATTTATACTGGTTCGGGTCACCGTTGTGGTGTAATACCCTACTCCAGTGTGGTGTGGTGGATTTCCTCTCGGGCTAAGGATGAACAGTACAAGGGGAAGAACAGCCTCCTGAGGGAGGTGCTCTTGTGTTTGGTGGGTGTGAGGATGGGTTGGATCTAGTCCAAGGTGAGATGCCTCCTACTGTGGTGGCTAGCCTTATTTATAGAGGCCCTGGTCCTCTCCCCAAATATTGAGCGGGAAGGGAGCCAACAACGGCCAATTTGGAAGGGGACAACTAGTACAAGCTATCATGACTAAAGGTCGTGTTCGCCTGCCAAATGCTCTGGTGGTGACGCCGCCTTGGGCTCCACGGTGACCTCCATCTTGCCGTCCTGCTGGTCTTGGTCTCATTGCACCGATATGGAAACCTTTGCTTGATGCCTCGGTACTCCTCGCCTGCGCTTGCCTCCTTAGCACCAAAGAGGAAGCAAGGACACTGTGCGCGCTGACGCCCGCCTGGCACCCGCCTGGCCTTGGTCGTCACGGCTTACGTCATGCGAACCTCGCGAGGTTTACCTTGCCTTGATCTCTCCGCCCCTCGCGAGCCAGCCTGGTGAGGCCGCTCACAAGGAGGTCTCGTGTCGTCCGCCTCGTGAGGCTTGGCCCCTCGCGAGGGTCTCGAATGCTCGTTGGTGAAGATAGGCCGTACGGGCCTGCTCGCAGAGCCACGCCATGGGCCGCAGGCAGGCAAGTCTAGGGACCCCCGTTCCCAGAACGCCGACAGTGGCCCCTGGGCCCAAGGCGCGCTCGCACTTGGCTTCGAGGCGAAGCCAAAGGGCAAGTGCGGAGCACCGCGGGACCCGACAGCCTGCGGCCTTGGTCGACGCGTGGCGGTTGATTGGACGTGGGCGTCTCCGCTTCCCCATGCTGCCTCGGCAACTGCCCGACTTGACGAGTCCCTGCTGCATGCAAGGAAAAACCATCATTACCTGTGATCGTGGGGGGCGCTGGTTGGCCTTCTCCTGCTATAAATGGGGAGGGGGGCAGAACCCCCATCGCCCATCTCTTCCCATTCCACTCGCTTCCCCTTTGCTCCATTGCCAGTAGCGACACCAATGGCGCCATCGAAGAGGTTCTCCGTCGCGGAGAAGGGGAAGGCCCGTCACGAGGGGCCCGGCTCTCCGGTGCCCAAGCATGGACGCGGCCGTCCCCGCAAGCACACCGCGACCCTCGCCGCGCCCCCCCGCGGCCGCGGCGGTGCCGCTTCGCGTGGTAGGGGTCGTCTCGGTCGTGGCAGCCCTATCGGTGAAGGGAGACGTGCCGTGGTCACGCGGCCTCCCCGGCCGCGCTTCCACTCAGCGGAGGTGCTGCCGGAGTTCATCGTCTGGTCGGAGAACCCGGCCAGCAATTGGCTTCAGCTCCCGCGCATCTTCGCCGACGAGTTGCCGGCCGTAGGTCCAGGCGGGCTCTAGCTGCAGGCGGACGGCTGCTGCAGCATGGCTTCCTGGGTCGCGGTTGAGGTCTCCATCGCGGGCAACATAGCCCTGGCCCGCGGCTGGCAGACGTTTGCCCGTGCGCGCGGCCTGGGTAGGCGGTGCACCCTCCATTTCAAGTACGACGACTACACGACCCTCTACGTGAGGGTGTTTGGGGAAGATGGTCGCCGCGCCGGGTGCTGCCCCGAGGTCAACGACGGCGACGAGGTGCTCGGCGTTGGCGATGGTCGTGACGAGGATGAAGGCGAACCCACCCTTGGTGCCGACCACGTCTCGTCTAGCTACGGCGGTTCTTCCTCCGGTGATAGCTCCAGCAGCGGTGGTTACGACCAGCCGCCATGCCGCCGCGCCCGCTTCGAAGGCGGCAGCGGGTCGTCTCGTCGCCGCGCCTCCGTGATGCGCGAGGAGGGGTCTGGCTGAGCTTGGGACGGCGCCTAGGGCCCGCCCTCGCGGACCGCTGTAGGGGCACGCGCCGCTTTTATTTCGTTCTTCCTTTCCTTCCTGTATTAAGAAAGAAACCAGTATGGGGCCCCGTAGGGGCGTGCAACGAACTATGATTTCTCAGTTATTATGCTATGTTTATCATTCGTGTGCTGTGTCGCAACATCGTCGTTTTATGTAGAGATAACATAGCTTGACGTGCTCGGAGTAGTCCCCTCTTCGTGAGGTGCTTGCTTCCTGGTACCTGTCGAGGCCTCCTTGGCCTGGTAGGCGCTTAGGAACTCCAAAAAACTCGTTAGGAGGCTTATCGTTTACCCGAGCCTTGGTCGCAGGCGCCGCTGGCCTTGACCCAGCGCTTCGTATCACGGTACCCGAGGGGCATGGATTAGGAGAGGCGCGCCAGCTTGCGAGCTCGAACGAGGGTGCCTCGCGAAAAGCAGAAAAAGGAAAAACGCTCCCGAGGGCACCTGTCCAGCCCCCTCGCGAGGTATGCGAGAGAGAGTACAGGCTAAACTGAAGACGGAAACAGAGGCAGAAGGCGACGGAACCAAATCAGCAAGGAACACCACAAGAAAACTTCAATTAAAGAGGGGCGAGCCAACTACGGAAAGCAAATGAAAAGCCGCATCCGGCACCTAGTCTAGTCTTCATGTCTTCTCACCAGCACGGAGCTAAGTGCTGCCACTAGGACGTGGGAGGGAGCCCCCGAGGCCCAAGTGCGGCACTCTTGAGACTCCGGGGCGTGTACAACCCCACTCATTATTACGTGAGAGTGTCATGAGCGGAGACCTTCACAGGCACTGGGCCTTCTTCATAGGCGCTGGGCCTTTCTTCATGGGTAGAACTTCCGGAGGTGCTGGATGTTCCAGGCGTTCTGGATGGGTACCCCGTCCTGCGTCTCCAGGCGCGCGGCGCCATGCCTGGAGACGCGGACGACCTTGAACGGGCCCTCCCACATGGGTGACAGCTTATGCAGCCCTTCCCTGGAGAGCACCCGCCTCAGGACGAGGTCACCCACCTCGAGCGTCCTGGAGCGGAGGCTACGACAGTGGTACCGCCGCAGCGCCTGCTGGTATCTTGCCGCCCGCAGTGCAGCTTCGCGGCGGCGTTCCTCCCCCAGCACGAGGTCCATCCCCCGCGTGGCGTCCTGCTGCGTCTCATCAAACGCCAGGACCTGTGCGGAGCGATGCTTGACCTTGTGAGGGAGAACCGCCTCTGCTCCGTAGACGAGGAAGAATGGGGTCTCGCCCGTTGGCTTGGTGGAGGTGGTGCGGATGGACCACGGCACGGACTGGAGCTCGTCGTGCCAGCCCCTGCCGCAGCTTCGAGCTTCTTCTTGATGGTCCTGGTCTTGAGGCCTCTCAGGACCTCCGCGTTGGCGCGTTCGGCTTGACCATTGCTCCGGGGGTGCGCCACTGAAGCGTAGCAAATCTGCGTTCCAAGGTTAGCACAGTATGTTTTGAAGAGATTACTGGTGAACTGCGAGCCATTATCGGTGATGATGTGGTTGGGGACCCCAAAACGGCTCACGAGACCCTTGATGAACTTGACCGCAGAGCCAGCTGGGATGGTGCGGACGGCTTCCACCTCCGCCCACTTGGTGAACTTGTCGATGGCAACGTAGAGGTATCGGTAGCCCCCAGGCGCTCGAGGGAACGAGCCCAGGATATCCAGTCCCCAGACTACGAACGACCACAAGAGTGGAATGATCTGGAGGCCCTGAGCTGGCTGATGGATTTGCTTGGCGTGGAATTGGCAGGCCTCGCAGGACCTCACCAGCTCAGCTGCGTCGTTGAGCGCCGTAGGCCAGTAGAATCCGCTGCGGAATGCCTTGCCGATGAGGGTTCGTGACGACGAGTGGTGCCCGCAGTCCCCGCCGTGTATGTCGGCTAGCAGCTCTTTCCCCTGTTCCCTGGAGATGCAACATAGAGAAACGTCATTTGGCCGCTTCCTGTATAACTCACCATCCTAGATTCAGTATGCTGTGGCTTGCCGGGCCACACGCTCCGCGTCCTCCTCCTTCTCCGGCAGCGTCCCTTGCATCAGATATTCCTTGAATTCCTTAGTCCAGCATCCCTCCTAGGGCTCGAGTGCCAAGAGTAGACGCGCTCCCGATGTCGGGCCACAGGCTGGGGCTCCCATGGCAGGTGGCTATGGGAGCTCCTCCCGAGGCTGCGCTGTTCTTGAAAGCGGTGGTGTTGTCGATGGCTTGAAGAGCCGCTCCTCGAAGATGCCAGGCTCTTGGGGCTGTCGCTTGGATGCCCTTCTGGCGATGTCGTCAGCTTCCTTGTTGGTGCCACGGCGCACGTGCTGCAACTCCAGGCGCAGGAACTGCTTCTCCATCTTGCGCACCTCCGCGAGGTATGCCTCCATGTGCTCGTCCTTCGGCTCGTATACCTTGTTGGAGAAGTTGACGAGGAGCTGTGAGTCACCCCTGATGGTGAGACGCTTCACCCCTAGGGCCGCCGCAGCCTTCAGGCCGACTATGAGGCCTTTGTACCCTACAATGTTGTTGGAGACCTTCTCGCCCTGCTGGAAGCAGAGCTGCACAACATAGTAGAGCTTGTCCTGAGTGGGCAAGATGAGCATTGCTCCAGGCCCCGCGCCCTGGCGCGCGAAGGCACCATCGAAATACATGACCCAGCCGCCGGGCGCCTCACTTCCCGGCGAGAGGGACCGATCCTCGCCTATTTCAAGCGGCGGGGCGTCCGTTCATTCTGCCATGAAATCAGCGAGCGCGGCTCCCTTGATGACCCTGGTGGTGCTGAACTCCAACTGGAATGCCTGCAGCTCGATGTTCCACTCGGCGACCCTCCCGGTAGAGTTGGGGCTCCTAAGCACCCTCTCCAATGGGTAGGCCGAGACGACCTTGATGGGGTGACCTTGAAAGTAATGTCGCAGCTTACGCGAGGCCACCAAGAGCGCGAGTAAGAGCTTCTAAGGCATCGGGTACTGTGCTCTTGCATCCCGAAAGACCGTGCTGACGAAGTATACTGGGTGCTCGACGAGGGCAGGTGCACTGATGAGGCTTGCGCCTTCTGGAAGTTGGGGCGTCTCCTGAGGTGGTGGAGCCCCCAACGCCTGATCGCTTGTCAGGGTCCCTGCAGGCTCGGGGGCGTCGTCCTGCTGAGCTTGATCCTCTGCTGCCGCAGCTGCGGCCTTTGCGGCGCCCTCCTGGTCTTGCATCGTCCCTGTCGGGGGCGTAGCTCGGCGTGATGCGCCCTTGGCTTGGTGTTCTTCCCGAACCGCCACTAGAGCCGCGCTGGCGGAGTAGGGAGTGGCGGCAAGGTAAAGCACTAGGGGCTCGAGAGGTCGTGGCGCCACCATCACTGGAGGGCTGGTCAGATATCTCTTTAGGTCTTGAAATGCTTGGTCGGCCTCCGGGGTCCACTTGAATGGGCCCTTCTTCTTCATCAGCTTGAAGAAGGGTAGGGCGCGCTCTCCCAGCTTGGAAATGAGGCGTCCCAACGCAGTCACCCATCCAGCAAGCTTCTGCATTTCCTTGAGGGTTTGCGGTGGACTCATGTCTTCGATGGCCCTGACCTTCTCTGGGTTGGCCTCGATCCCCCTGTGGGACACAAGGAAGCCCAGTAGCTTGCCGGAAGGGACGCCAAACACGCATTTCTCCGGGTTGAGTCGCAAGTCCACCTGGCGGAGGCTCGCGAAGGTTTCCTCCAAGTCCTGAATCAAAGTTCTCGCCTCTCGAGATTTCACCACGATGTCGTCGACGTAAGCTTAAGCATTTCTCCCGAGCTGCCGACCCAAGGCGATGTGCATGAGCCGTTGGAAGGTTGCACCTGCGTTGCGCAGCCCGAACGGCATGCAAGTGTAGCAGTACACCCCACACGGGGTTAGGAAGGTTGTCTTCTCCACATCTTCTACCGCCATCTTGATCTGGTGATATCCTGAAAATGCATCCAGGAAGCACAGCAAGTCGCACTCGGTGGTGGAGTCGACGATCTGGTCGATGCGTGGAAGTAGGAACGGATCTTGGGGGCAGGCCTTGTTGAGGTTGGTGAAGTCGACGCACATACGCTCCTTCCCGCCTTTCTTTGGCATGACGACGGGGTTCGCCAGCCACTCGGGGTACCGAACCTCGCGAATGACACCCGCAGCCTCCAACTTGCGGGTCTCTTGGACGATGAAAGCTTGCTTCTCCATGGACTGCCGCCTCGCCCTCTTCTTTACGGGGCGTACGTTTGGGCACACCTTCAGGTGGTGCTCTATCACCCCTCTTGGGACCCCTACCAGCTGATCGGGCTCCCAAGCGAACACTTCCTTGTTTACGCGCAAGAACTTCACCAGCGCCTCCTCCTGATTAGGCTCGAGGTTGGCACCTATGGTAAAGGTTGCCCCCGAGGACCCGTCCTCCTCGACTGGCACCTGCTTGGTTTCTTCCTTGTCTTGAGTGAACAACTGCTTCTTCTTGGTTGGTGTGGCTCCCTTGGACTTGGAAGTGTCCGCGTCAGTGGGCTGCGCCGTCGCAGCGGTCTTGAGGGCAAGCTTGAGCGTCATCAGGGCTTCCTTGGAGTCCCCAACTACTGTGAGGACACCCTTGCTCCCGGGCATCTTCATGAGGTTGTAGGCCGGATGGGTCGCTGCCATGAACTGAGCCAGGGCCGGGTACCCGAGGATGGCGTTGTACGGGAGGCCGATGCGGGCAATGTCAAAGTCGACCAGCTCGGTGCGGTAGTTGTCGCATGTGCCAAAGGTTACAGGGAGGCGGATCCGCCCCAGGGAGTGGGCGGAGCCTCCACCAAACCCTGAGAAAGGCTTGCTAGGGCAGAGCCGTTCGAGCGATACATGAAGAAGGCCGAAGGCCTTGACGGAGAGCATGTTGAGGCCGGCGCCATCGATGAGCGTCTTGTTGACGGACACGTTGCAGATGGTGGGGGTGCAAAGCATTGGGAGCACACCCGAGCCGATGGTGGAGACGGGATGATCCCCTGAGTCGAAGGTGAGGTCGGCCTCGGGCGCGGCCCAGCCCGGCGGAGCCCCCGGGCGCTTGGAAGTGGCGCTGATCTGGCGAAGGAATGGCTTGATGTGACGATCCGAGGGCGGTGCTTGCGAGCCGCCGAGGAGGGCCGTGACCGCATGGTGCGCCGGTGCCGCGTTGCACGCAGCAAAGAGACCGCACAGCTCCTCGCAAGATGCCACCGTGGATCCGGGGAGGTTGAGCAGCCAGGCGCGCGGTGTGCCAGTGAGGGCCATGGGAAACCAGTTGGCCATGACCTTGCCGTCGCCCCCGGCCTTAAGGACGGCCTCCTCATACGCCAGAAGGAAAGCCGACGGGTCCGCCGCGCCGTCGTAGCGCGGCGGCATCTCCGGCCTGAACTTGGGTGGCCACTGCACCTGCCGCAAGACGGGAGCAAGGGCTCGGAGCCCCTAGGCGCCACCGTGAGCGCCTGTAGATCCAGCCGGAAGAGCGACGCCGGCCATGGAGAATGGGTGTGAAGATGGTGGAGCATGAATGACGGAAGGAAAACTCCGGCGCACCCCTACCTGGGGCGCCAAATGTCGGATTTCGGGTTCCGTCAAAACCCTCAAGGTTCGAACACTGGGGTGCGCACGAAGATCTCCCCCTACCAAATCGTACCCTCAGCCTCACCAGGATCTCTAAGCTTAGCTCGACGAACTCGCAACACAAGAGACACAAGATTTCAACTGGTTCGGGCCACCGTTGTGGTGTAATACCCTACTTCAGTGTGGTGTGGTGGATTGCCTCTCGGGCTGAGGATGAACAGTACAAGGGGAAGAACAGCCTCCTGAGGGAGGTGCTCTTGTGTTTGGTGGGTGTGAGGATGGGTTGGATCTAGTCCAAGGTGAGATGCCTCCTACTGTGGTGGCTAGCCCTATTTATAGGGCCCTGGTCCTCTCCCCAAAAATTGAGCAGGAAGGGAGCCAACAACGAACAATTTGGAAGGGGACAGCTAGTACAAGCTATCCTGACTAAAGGTGGTCTTCGCCTGCCAAAGGCTCTGGTGGTGACACCGCCTTGGGATCCACGGTGACCTCCGTCTTGCCGTCCTGCTGGTCTTGGTCTCATTGCACCGCTATGGAAACCTTTGCTTGATGCCTCGGTACTCCTCGCCTGCGCTTGCCTCCTTAGCACCAAAGAGGAAGCAAGGACACTGTGCGCGCTGGCGCCCGCCTGGCCTTGGTCGTCACAGCTTACGTCACGAGAACCTCGCGAGGTTTGCCATGCCTTGATCTCTCCGCCCCTCGCCAGCCAACCTGGTGAGGCCGCTCACGAGGAGGTCTCGTGTCGTCCGCCTCGCGAGTCTTGGCCCCTCGCGAGGGTCTCGAATGCTCGTTGGTGAAGATGGGCCGTATGGGCCCGCTCGCAGAGCCACGCCATGGGCCGCAGATAGACAAGTCTGGGGACTCCCGTTCCCAGAACGCCGACATACCTAACTCAATTCACAACTCAAACTACAAATAGCAACTACGAATAAAATTTTAAACTACACTAACATCAATATCAACTGGAACCTTGTACCCAAAATAAAATTCGTAAACTTGCATTTTCATTATACTAAAGTTGCACACATTACACAACAAGAAAACGATTTATAGTAGGCTCAATGATAATATATGTATATTGAACAACAATAACTGCACCAAAAAGCAATAAAAGTTGCATACTCATGATACTAAACTTGCACACATTTCACAACAGCAAAAAAATTCATATTAAGCCTAGAAGTTACTGGGACCAAATATATTGATATGGACAAAAGGTATGCAGACTACATTAAATATAGGAATATAAGACTCAATTCACTATTATAATTACACTATCAAGGATTCATCCAGAAACAACTATAGACCTAGTTCCTAAAACATAAACTCGCACACATTACACAACAGCAACATTTATAGAACCAATTATGACAACATATTTACAACAGTATCAACAAAAAGAAATCAACCTATATGAACATGCAAAATACCATACTGCGTTCACAAGCTATATTAACTTCACAATACCTCACAGTAGAAATAAAAAATTTGCATCTACATAAAACAAAACTTGCATGCGTTTTACAACGGCAAGATATATCCATATCTACAAGAGTATGGTGACCTACATGAGTTAAAAGGAATTCAAAGACTGTTATTAAAAATGAATCTAGATTAAAATACAGAGTACTTCGCTGTATGAGACATGAAAACATCCACATAGCCATGCATGCACCAGTTGATCATAGGCATACATATAAATTAATCAAAAGAAAAGCAATGCCTTGGTAAGACATACACACAAACTGATATACACATAAATAACAACAGATACACACAAAAATATTGCATCTTTAAAAGACATACTAAATTACCCACTTCATGAAGAAAATATGCTCTAGAGGCAATAATAAAGTTGTTATTTATATTTCCTTATATCATGATAAATGTTTATTATTCATGCTAGAATTGTATTAACCGGAAACTTGATACATGTGTGGATACATAGACAAAACACAGTGTCCCTAGTAAGCCTCTACTAGACTAGCTCGTTGATCAAAGATGGTTAAGTTTCCTAACCATAGACATTTGTTGTCATTTGATGAAAGGGATCACATCATTAGGAGAATGATGTGATGGACAAGACCCATCTGTTAGCTTAGCATAATGATCGTTAAGTTTTATTGCTATTGCTTTCTTCATGGCATATACATATTCCTTTGACTATGAGATTATGCAACTCCCGGATACCGGAGGAATACCTTGTGTGCTATCAAATGTCACAATGTAACTGGGTGATTATAAAGATGCTCTACAGGTATCTCCGAAGGTGTTTTTTGGGTTGGCATAGATCGAGATTAGGATTTGTCACTCCGACTATCAGAGAGGTTTCTCAGGGCCCTCTCGGTAATGCACATCATAATAAGCCTTGCAAGAAATGTGACTAATGAGTTAGTTGCAGGATGATGTATTAAGGAACGAGTAAAGAGACTTGCCGGTAACGAGATTGAACTAGGTATGGAGATACCGGCGATCGAATCTCGGGCAAGTAACATACCGATGACAAAGGGAATTACGTATATTGTCATTGCGGTACGACTGATAAAGATCTTCGTAGATTATGTACGAACCAATATGGGCATCCAAGTTCCGCTGTTGGTTATTGACCGGAGAGGTGTCTCAGTCATGTCTACATAATTCTCGAACCCGTAGGGTCCGCACGCTTAACATTTGATGATGATTTTGTATTATATGATTTATGTGATTTGGTGACCGAATGTTGTTTGGATTTCCGGATGAGCTCACGGACATGACGAGGAGTATCGAAACGGTCAAGAGGTAAAGATTCATATATAGGACGATGATACACTACTGCAGGATGCTGCTAACGCGACACTACGACCAGAGACCCTTCGACGAAACTGTGTGCGATGCAATAATCGCAAACGGCGATGTAAAACACCGTCGAAAAAGATGCAAAACATTTGCGATGACGGATGCATCAAACACGGTTCAGAATTTAGTTGCGTGTGCGATGAGGGGTATACGGTTCAGTTCAATGAACTGTTTGCGATGAGGCAGAAGAACAGAAATGGGCAGCCAGATGAAGGTGTGTGCGATATACAGCATACGGTTCACTTGGATGAACTCTTCGCGATTGATGAATTCATCACTGACGGGTTACCTAGTGCGGTCCGTGTGTGTTGTGATATGCTCTGTCTGCAGAACATCTATGCTTTGTGTACAGAAAAACAACATATATATACCTGTAACATGACATGATTGCAATACCAAATTAAACATATAATTACGTTATATAACAAATACCATAAATATTGCAAGGTTCAAATTCAAAGATTACAACGCCCAAATTTAACATTGCAAGCATCGTCATTTCTGCAAAGGGATCATCCGCTGACAAGTCATGTTTGGGTTTGACACAATGACTTCCAATTGCTCCGTCATATGCTCTTCCAATATGAAGTTTAGCTTTTTTGGAGGCTCTTCCATTCTGCAGTACCAGCCGGCTCTGATCAACATACCATTCATCTTTCCTAATTAAATGTGTGTTCGACCTCAGTACCCTCAGCACCCTTGCTCTGGCAAGAAAGAACCTGGCGTGTGTAATCTCCGTTAAGGTCCCTCGGTAGGAGTTCAAAGTAATATTTGAGAGATGCAGATCCAGGCATTTGATGTGATTGTCGTTATAAACATTATCCACCTCTGGGCCTATTATTATCTGCAAAAGAAGAGAATGTGTTGTGCCTACATGCAGTTTTGAACACTACTACACGCCTATTTGGTTTGCAGGATTTGTAAAATCCACCAACGTGCCATCTTCGATCCGACATGATTAACATGGGCATTTTGATTAAAATCTAGAAACATGTAGCCTTCTTCACAAGAGGTTGGATTGGATGAAAAATTCCCTAAGAAAACTAGTACAGATGAATCCAAAGGAGAAATGCTTATGGATTGTAACTGTAGCGACCAGACCTCAAACAGTCTGATCTCTGTGCATCAGTGTCATCCCTGGATCGGTAATGCTGACACACATAGTACTTGAAGGATTTATAACAGAGTAGCAATCACACACTTATTACATCGAATGTCTCAAAAGAGAACTTATTACAAATAATATGGCTTAAGGCCATCTAAATACGATAACAGCGGAAGGCTTGGAAGATAAAGTGAGTCCATCAACTCCAACGGCATCACTGAGTGAAAGACCACGACCTAAGGCACCGAACTCGTTGTCTGAAAAGTCTGCAACATGATACGTTGTAGCCTGAAAATGGGTCAGCACATGGAATATGCTGGCAATATAACACCAAAGAGTAATAAACAAAATAAGGCTATCACTACATGGATATATGGCTGGTGGAGGCTGTATGGTTAATATGTTTTGCCGAAAGCCAATTTTTTCCTACAACAAAGGAATAAATTTTATTTAACTATCATGGTGGTTGTTAAACATTGAGAATGGTAAACCCCATCTCAATCCCAATTGAAAGTAATTAATAACCCAATCAAATTTTATAATTAAGAGTGATGAGATCCACATGATAATCCAAGAACCAGATACTGAAGACGTCCATAATCGGGGACACGGCTAACCATGATTAGTTTGTACACTCTGCAGAGGTTTGCGCACTTTTCCCCGCAAGACTCGATCTCCTCCGTTGGATTTCTCGCACTACATGGTGTTTGAGAAATGGATGACCGAGACACAGTCTTTCAGAAGCGTTAACTCTTTACTCTGGGTAGACAGTACCACATACATCCCCTACATCTGCTAGCCTACCACTGAAAGAGGTCACACAACATACTCAACTATGCCAGAGCCCATAATGGCTTGTGATTGCACACGGAAGTTTCTAGCATGAATAATCTCATGATCCCTTTGAGCCTGGGTGGCAGTCCATTGGAGAATCACACAGTACTTCGGGATTTCCAAAAAAACAGGCAATCACTGGGTTCCCCAAGTGCCTCAATCCACCCAGATGTGTATTAAAGGTCACTCCTTAAGTTAACCAATAATTAACAATACTCACATCTGTCATGAATACTCTCAAACCCAAACCATGTCTACGAGCATAGCATAGCAATATAAGCAACGTAGAAGTAACTCCCATAGGTTTGATAATAAACAGGTGAATAGGTACTACCTCATCTACTTCCCAAGCCCACAAATTAAATTAGACCCTAACCATGCAACTGTTTGAGGATTGATCTAATGCAATAAAACTGGGTAGTAAACAGGTATGATCAAAGTGTTACTTGCCTTGCTGATGATCCGTGAAACCTAGAGACTCGTAGTAGCACGCTTCGCACTCCGGGTACTCTATCGAAAACAAACAAGCATACAATAAGCAATCAAGCAACAATGCACGGGTAAAACTCAAATAAGAGATCTAACCAGAAAGTTCAACTTAAGAACTCCGGTTTGCAAAAAGAATCAAATCAAACGAAACAACGAAACTCAAACAGCGAAAGAAACAAGCTTCGTTTGCTAATCTGGACTAAAGTCAATTTTTGTAGTGGCAAAAACTGTTTAAGTAGGTTAAGCAGAAAGAGGGTTTCGAGACGAGACTCTAGGCGCTTGAATCGCCTGATTCCGATAAACGAACTAAAACGAAAATCGGATCAGAAATCGCGATCGAAAATAATCACGGAAAAATCCGAGAAAAAGAAAAACTGACGAACAGACTAACGAATGAACGTTCGTTATCTGCGGCTAACGGGCGAAAAACGTTCGTTAAAACGAACGTACGGACGAATGTCCGCTAAATAACTAAACCGAAAAAACGAACCGAAACTAAAAACACAGATCTAGGGTTTAAAAAAAACGATCGGTTTTCTCGCGAAAACCGAGGCGGCGGCGGCTACCTCCGGCGGGGTCGGGCGGAACGGAGGCGGCGGCGGGCGGGTCCTGCGGCGGTGGCGAGGCGGGCTCGGGATGGGCGGCACGAGCGGCGGGGCGGCGGCGTGCGGCAACGGCGTCGCGGGCGGCGGCGGATCGGGGTGGGGCTAGGGTTTGCGGGTGGGTTGCGGCGGCGGCCGGGCCTCGCAGCTTATAACCCCCCTGGCGGATACGGCCCAAGGTCGGTTTCCTTTTTCAAAAAATCATTTCACGCAGAAAAATGAATAAAAGAAATACTAAACGGACTCCAAAAATCCTGAAATAAAGTTTCCCCGTCCTCTAAAAATCTACCGGACAAGGTGAACATTTATTTGGGACTCTAATTCAATTTTGAAAAATGCATATTTTTCCTAATTCATATAAAATAGCGACAAAACTCCGAATAAAAAATCTTATTTGATTTTAATGTTAAATCTCCAATATTTCTTTATTTTGAGGAAGACATTTTATCCTCTCTGTTTTTATTTTTATAAAAGAAATATTCGAAGAGGAAATAATTAAAATCAAACGATCCTCTTTTCAAAATTTCAGGAAAACTCAAATATGAAAATAACGGAATTCCCAACTCTCTCCGTGGGTCCTTGAGTTGCGTAGAATTTCTAGGATCAAGCAAAAATGCAATAAAATATGATATGCAGTGATGATCTAATGTATAACATTCCAAATTGACACTACTAGGAAAAGGGCTATAGATAATATGGACATTAATGGCGCACCACACATGTGGTGCACCACTACTATATACTAATGGCGCACCATGTGTTGGTGCGCCATTAGTGTCCAAATACTAATGGCGCACCACATCCACGGTGCGCCACTAGTAACAATTTTTTTTCAAAACTAGTAATGGCGCACCAGTGGATAGTGCGCCATTACTAGTTAAACTAGTAATGGCGCACCACATCCCCGGTGCGCCATTAGTAATTTTTTTCCAAATTGTTTTTCAATTTTTTTTTCAAAACTAGTAATGGCGCACCGTGTGTGGTGCGCCATTACTAGTTGAACTAGTAATGGCGTACCACTCCCATGGCGCGCCATTACTAACTTGGCCCAAAAATTCCACCGGATGCACCCCCCTGGACCGCCTTTTCAGTTTTTTAAAAAATAAAAGAAAATGATGGAAATGTCAAAAAAATAAAAGAAAATAAGTTTCCCATGTGATATGTGGTCTACTTGTTGGGAAAATTTACAAATATGAATTTCGACTTTTATTTGCAAAATCTCTCTGGAGTTTGTAAAATGGGCATAACTTTTGCATACGAACTCGGATTAAAAAGTTTTTTATATGAAAAATCATCTACTCGTTATCTCCGAATTTAACAGGGGGAACCCCGTTAAACATTTTCAAAATCCTCAAAAACCTAACAGAAAAAAAGTTACGGGGCTTTTAAGATCTAGAGGGGAAAAATGGAAAAAAATCAAACTTACTAGTGGCGCACCATTTGCTAGGTGCGCCACTAGTAGCAGAAAAAAATTTGTTTCAAACTTTTTTTTTGGAATTTTTTTTTTCAAAAAATGATACGTAATATGACCGGGAAGTTTGAAATATTTTTCAAAATTTCATCATACTCATGAACAGGAACAAAGTCCTAGACATCAACAAGGTTTAATAGGATTGATATGATAGATATATCAACAATTGCCAGTTAAGTGAGGTGGTGCTGGGTTTGGATAGAACTACGAAGTTAAGCGTGCTCGTGCTGGAGTAGTGTGAGGATGGGTGACCTTCCGGGAAGTTTGACCACTTAGTGCGATTTGACTTGAGATTAAGCATATTGACCCGAGATTAAGCCATAGTGACCCGAGATTAAGAAAAAAATGAAAAAAAATTTGGAAAAAAATTTGAACAAAAAATTTCTAAAAAAATTTGAAAAAAATTGTTAGTAATGGCGCACTTCTATGTGGTGCGCCATTACTAAGTCAGATAGTAATGGCGCACCGTGTGATATACTAATGGCGCACTCCCTGGTGCGCCATTAGTATTAAATTCTAATGGCGTGATGCTAGTGGCGCACCTGTAGTGCGCCATTAGTAGCCAAAACAGGTGCGCCACTAGCAGGCCTTTTCCTAGTAGTGTGAAAATTTGGGATGTTACAAACCTACCCCCTTAAGATGAATCTCGCCCTCGAGATTCGGGTTGGCTAGAAAATAGGTGAGGGTGATCCTTCCGTAGGTCTTCCTCTCGTTCCCAGGTGGCTTCATCTTCGGTATGGTGACTCCACTGAACTTTGCAAAACTTGATTACTTTGCTGCGTGTAACTCGGCTGGCAAACTCGAGTAGTGCGCCATTAGTAGCCAAAACAGGTGCGCCACTAGCAGGCCTTTTCCTAGTAGTGTGAAAATTTGGGATGTTACAAACCTACCCCCTTAAGATGAATCTCGCCCTCGAGATTCGGGTTGGCTAGAAAATAGGTGAGGGTGATCCTTCCGTAGGTCTTCCTCTCGTTCCCAGGTGGCTTCATCTTCGGTATGGTGACTCCACTGAACTTTGCAAAACTTGATTACTTTGCTGCGTGTAACTCGGCTGGCAAACTCGAGTATCTTGACTGGTTTCTCCTCATATGTCAAGTCACTATCCAACTGTATCGCTTCCAGTGGTACTGTATCTCTCAGAGGGATATCAGCCATCTCTGCGTGGCACTTCTTCAACTGAGAAACATGGAACACGTCGTGAACTCCTGATAATCCTTCAGGCAATTCCAACTTGTAAGCAACTTCTCCCATACGTCGCAAAATTTGGTATGGTCCCACAAAATGTGGTGCTAACTTTCCCTTAACTCCAAAACGCTTCACTCCTCGAAGTGGTGATACACGAAGATACACTCTGTCTCCAACTTCGTAAACTGTCTCCTTGTGTTTAGAATCCGCATAACTCTTCTGCCTGGACTGGGGAGTCTACCGCGTATCAGCTTAACCTTCTCTTCAGATTCTTTAATCAAATCTGGTCCAAACAACTGTCGGTCTCCAACTTCGTCCCACAACAACGGTGTTCTACACCTCGTTCCGTACAGTGCTTCGAAAGGGGCCATCTTCAAAATGGCTTCATAGCTGTTGTTGTAAGAGAACTCTGCATACGGCAAATTATAGTCCCAACTAGACCCATAGTCTAGTGCACAAGCTCTCAACATGTCCTCCAGAATCTGGTTGACTCTCTCAGTTTGTCCATCTGTTTGCGGGTGAAAAGTTGTACTGAACTCTAGCCTGGTTCCCAAAGTTTCATGCAACTGATTCCAAAACTTTGAGGTGAACTGGGTTCCTCTATCTGTTACAATGGTCCTCGGAACTCCATGCAGACATACGATCCTGGTCATGTATATCTTTGCCAACTTTGCACTGGTGTAATTAAGTGGTCTTCACTGGGATGAAATGAGCTACCTTCGTCAAACGATCGACTACAACCCATATCGAGTCATAGCCCGAACGAGTCCTAGGTAATCGCGTGATAAAGTCCATGCCTAGTTTATCCCACTTCCATTCGGGTATCGGCAATGGCTGTAGCAATCCTGCTGGCTTCTGATGTTCTGCCTTCACTCTCTGACATACATCACAAACTGCTACATACTCCGCAATATCCTTCTTCATTCCGGTCCACCAGAAACTATCCTTCAAATCCAGGTACATCTTGGTATTTCCTGGGTGAATTGAATATGGCGAATCATGGGCCTCCTGCAAAATCAGCTTCCTGGTCTCCTGGTCATTTGGCACATATACGCGGTCCTCAAACCCTAAGGTATCGTGCTCATCCTCATGAAATCCTTTAGCCTTTCCTTTACTCATCCTTTCCTTTATTTCAGCTATCTCCTTGTCCGTCTTCTGAGCTTCTCTGATCTTATCCATCAAAGTAGATTGAATCTCAAAAGCTGCTACATAACCTCGCAGAACAATTTTCAAACATAGCTCACGAAGGTCATCTGCCAACTCCTTGGGTAATTCTCCGGTCATGAGTGTATTGACATGACTTTTGCGGCTCAACGCATCGGCTACTACGTTAGCCTTTCCGGGATGATAATGCAACCTCATATCATAATACTTAATGAGTTCTAACCATCTCCTCTGCCTGAGATTCAACTCCTTCTGCGTGAAAATATACTTCAGACTCTTGTGATCTGTGTATACCTCACAATGGTTTCCGATGAGAAAATGTCTCCAAGTCTTCAACGCATGCACTACGGCTGCTAAGTCCAAATCATGGCTAGCATAATTTAACTCATGGGGTTTAAGCTATCGTGAGGCATATGAAACAACTCTTCCCTCCTGCATAAGTACGGCTCCAAGTCCTCAACGAGAAGCGTCGCAATACACTTCGTAATCCTTGCGTTGATCTGGCAGAATCAACACTGGTGATGTAACCAAGCGTTCCTTCAACTCCTGAAAACTGGCCTCACATTCCTCAGTCCATTTGAACTTGGTGTCCTTCTTCAACAACTCCGTCATGGGCTTTGCAATCTTTGAGAAATTTTCAATGAACCTCCGGTAGTATCCTGCGAGTCCAAGAAAACTCCGACTGACGTGGGTGACTCCCAATTTGCCACAGTGACAACTTTGGTTGGGTCTACTGCTATTCCTTCTCCGGATTTAACATGTCCAAGGAATTCAACTTCCTTTAACCAAAACTCACACTTGCTGAACTTGGCGTATAGCTGATGTTCCCTGAGCTTCCCAAGTACCAAACGCAAATGCTCTTTATGTTCTTCTTCATTCTTCGAGTAGACCAGAATGTCATCAATGAACACCACAACGAACTTATCCAAAAACTCCATAAACACCTTGTTCATCATGTTCATAATATAGGCAGGTGCGTTAGTCAGGCCAAACGACATAACGGTATACTCATATAGCCCGTACCTTGTGGTAGAAGCAGTCTTAGGTATATCCTGCTCTCGAATCTTCAGCTGGTGGTACCCTGATTGCAGATCGATCTTGGAAAACACCTTATCTCCTTGTAGCTGGTCAAACAAATCATTGATCATCGGCAGTGGGTACTTGTTCTTGATCGTCACCTTATCCAATCCTCGATAATCAACAACCATCCTTAACGATCCATCCTTCTTCTCCACTAGAACTACTGGGGATCCCTAAGGTGACGAACTTGGGCGAATATAACCTTTATCCAGTAACTCCTTAATCTGCTTCTTAATTTCCTCCAAATCCTTTGCGGGCATTCTGTACGGTCTCTTAGATATTAGCCCTGTGCCTGGCAAAAGCTCAATCAAAAACTCAATGTCTCTATCCGGTGGCATGCCTAGCAACTCTTCTGGAAATACATCCAGAAAATCCTTCACCAGTGGTACTTCCTCCTGTACAACTCCTGATAAGGAATTTACTTGAGTCCTATTCGGCATATGCCGGGATACATACTTGATCCTTCTTCCTTCTAGGGTGGTGAGCAAAATCGACTTACGAGCGCACTCAATGTTCCCTCCATACTTCGATAACCAATCCATGCGTAATATCACATCCAGTCCTTGTGACTCCAATACGGCCCAAGGTCGGTTTCCTTTTTTTTTAAATTATTTCACGCAGAAAAATGAATAAAAGAAATACTAAACGAACTCCCAAAATCCTGAAATAAATTTTCCCCGTCCTCTAAAAATCTACCGGATAAGGTGAACATTTATTTGGGACTCTAATGCAATCTTGAAAAACGCATATTTTCCCTAATTCAAATAAAATAGCGACAAAACTCCGAATAAAAAATCTTATTTGATTGTAATATTAAATCTCCAATATTTCTTTATTTTGAGGAAGTCATTTTATCCTCTCTCTTTTTATTTTCATAAAAGAAATATTCGAAGAGGAAATAATTAAAATCAAACGATCCTCTTTTCAAAATTCGAGAAAAACTCAAATATGAAAATAACGGAATTCCCAACTCTCTCCGTGGGTCCTTGAGTTGCGTAGAATTTCTAGGATCAAGCAAAAATGCAATAAATATGATATGCAATGATGATCTAATGTATAACATTCCAAATTGAAAATTTGGGATGTTACAGTAACCATATGAATCAAGCAACCAATATGTGGTGGTGGGGGTGTATGTCCTGAAATCCTCCAAAATTCCTTCAGAAATCGTAGTACATTGTAATTGTAAACTTGGGAAGAGGTGCAAAAAATTGAACTCCCTTATGGTTAACATTTAACAGGAAAGGAACATCACCTCGATATACAGCTTCTTCAGGCACGGAAATCATCTCAGGCAACTGACAACCTGGTCCAGGTTGGGGCCGACAGATTCTAGTGCCAAGACCTTCACTGTGCCCAGAATCTGGGTGAAGCTTCGCTGGATGACAGACGGACATACTAATACGTCTCCAACGTATCTATAATTTTTGATTGTTCCATGCTATCATATTATCTGTTTTGGATGTTTAATGGGCTTTAATATGATCTTTTATATTATTTTTGGGACCAACCTATTAACAGAAGGCCCAGTGCAAATTGCTGTTTTTTTGCCTATTTCAGTGTTTTGCAGAAAAGGAGTATCAAACGGAACGAAACCTTGGCGAGGATCTTTCTCGGAAGAAAGGCAATCCAGGAGACTTGGAGTGGAAGTCAGAAAAGCAACGAGGCAGCCACGAGGCAGGAGGGCACGCCGAGGGGGTAGGCGCGCCCCCACCCTCGTGGGCCCCTCATAGCTCCACCGACCTACTTCTTTTGCCTATATATACTCCTTATACCCTGAAAACATCCAGGGGAGCCACGAAACCACTTTTCCACCGCCGCAACCTTCGGTACCCATGAGATCCCATCTTGGGGCCTTTTCCGGCGATCTGTCGGAGGGGGATTCGATCACGGAGGGCCTCTACATCAACACCATAGCCTCTTCGATGATGTGTAAGTAGTTTACCACAGACCTTCGGGTCCATAGTTATTAGCTAGATGGCTTCTTCTCTCTCTTTGGTTCTCAATACAAAGTTCTCCTCAATGTTCTTGGAGATCTATCCGATGTAATACTCTTGTGGGGTGTGTTTGCCGAGATCCGATGAATTGTGGGTTTATGAACTTGATTATCTATGAATATTATTTGGTTCTTCTCTGAATTATTATATGCATGATTTGATACCTTTGCAAGTCTCTTCGAATTATCGGTTTAGTTTGGCCTACTAGATTGATCTTTCTTGCAATGGGAGAAGTGCTTAGCTTTGGGTTCAATCTTGCGGTGCTCAATCCCAGTGACAGAAAGGGAAACGACACGTATTGTATTGTTGCCATCGAGGATAAAAAGATGGGGTTTATATCATATTGCTTGAGTTTATCCCTCTACATCATGTCATCTTGCCTAATGCGTTACTCCGTTCTTATGAACTGAATACTCTAGATGCATGCTAGATAGCGGTCGATGTGTGGAGTAATAGTAGTAGATGCATAATCGTTTCGGTCTACTTGACACGAACGTCATGCCTATAGTCATGATCATTGCCTTAGATATCATCATAACTATGCACTTTTCTATCAATTGCTCGGCAGTAATTTGTTCACCCACCATAATACATGCTATCATGAGAGAAGCCACTAGTGAAACCTATACCCCCCTGGTCTACTTTACATCATATAAGTTTCCAATCTAAAATTCCAGTTTACTATTTATTTTCCAATCTATACAACAAAAATACCAAAAATATTTATCTTCTTATCTTTATCAGATCACACTTTTGCAAGTGGCCGTGAAGGGATTGACAACACCTTTATCGCGTTGGTTGCAAGGTTCTTGATTGTTTGTGCAGGTACTAGGTGACTTTGTGTGTAGTCTCCTACTGGATTGATACCTTGGTTCTCAAAAACTGAGGGAAATACTTACGCTACATTGTTGCATCACCCTTTCCTCTTCAACGGAAAACCAACGCATGCTCAAGAGGTAGCAAGAAGGATTTCTGGCACCGTTGCCGGGGAGGTCTACGCCAAGTCAAGACATACCAAGTACCCATCACAAACTCTTATCCCTCGCATTACATTATTTGCCATTCGCCTCTCGTTTTCCTCTCCCCCACTTCACAAAGATTTTCCCTTTTCTTCGCCCCTCTTTCATTCGTCCTTCTGTTTGCTTGTGTTGCCATGTGTCTTCTATATGCTTGCATCTTCGCTTGCTAAAAATTTATTTTTATGGATCCTCATCCTCTTGCTAATCTTTTTAAAAGATACAATTATGATGAACCAATTGCTAGTGAGTATTGTGCACTAGATTATCTTTATGAGGTTTCGCTTGAAATTCGTGAATCTGAAAATTGTGATGAAGTGCTGAAAGAAGAAACTTATGAAGTGATTCACGATAGCTCCTTGAATGAAAAGCATGATTGCAATGATATTATTATAAATTCTATTAATGTCAATTGTGTTAATGATATGCAAAACCCTAAGCTTGGGGATGCTAGTTTTGCTATGTCCACTACTTGTTGCAATGATCATGATTGGGGTGATTCTTCTTACAATCTTGAAAATTTATTTAAGCCCCATGATGAATATGAGATTGATAATAACGTTTGCAATAATATTTAAAGTGGGTTTGGAAGAGTGTCAACTTTAGATCCCACATATTTGGAGAATGTTCAATCTTATGAAGTTTTTGATGAAAGTGGGTTTGGAGAGGTCATGACTTTCGTTAATGATATTCCCACTATTTTGGAAGAGTGTCAACTCTGCATGCATGTGGATCGTGTTGAATTTTTTTATGTGATAGCTATTTGTTGAATTTTCTTATGATCCCACATGTAATTCTTATGAGAGAGGAAAATATGGTTGTAGAAATTTTCGTGTAACAACCTCTCGTTATGTTGACATTGCTATTGTTTCTTTCCACTTCCTTGCATATGCTAGTTTTTGCTTGCTTTGATAATTTATTTGCCTATAAGATGCCTATGCATAGGAAGTATGTTAGACTTAGATTTGTTTTTCATATGCTATGTGATGCTCTCTTTGTGCTTCAATTCTTGTCTTTCATGTGAGCATCATCGAAATTATCAATGCCTAGCTAGGGGCGTTAAACGATAGCGCTTGTTGGGAGGCAACCCAATTTTATTTTTTGTTCCTTGCTTTTTGTTCCTGATTAGTAATAAATAATTCATATAGCCTTTGTTTAGATGTGGTTTTATGTTTTAATTAGTGTTTGTGCCAAGTAGAACCTTTGGGAAGACTTGGGTGAAGTCTTTGCGATCTTGCTGTAAAAAACAGAAATTTTGCGCTCACGAGATTAGATGCCATTTTTTACTGGAGAGTGATTTCAGGTTGATTCTTTTTATAGATAATTAATAGACAAATTCCTAAAGTCCAACAATTTATTTCAGAATTTTTGGAGTTACAGAAGTATACGTTTGATACAGATTGCTACAGACTGTTCTGTTTTTGACATATTCTGTTTTTGTGTGTTGTTTGCTTATTTTGATGAACCTATGGCTAGTATCGGGGGGTATGAACCATAGAGAAGTTGTAATACAGTAGGTTTAACACCAATATAAATAAAGAATGAGTTCATTACAGTACCTTAAGGTGGTGATTTGTTTTCTTATACTACCGGAGCTCATGAGATTTTCTGTTTGAGTTTTGTGTTGTGAAGTTTTCAAGTTTTTGGGTAAAGATTTGATGGATTTTGGAACAAGGAGTGGCAAGAGCCTAAGCTTGGGGATTCCCAAGGCACCCCAAGGTAAAATTCAAGGACAACCAAAAGCTTAAGCTTGGGAATGCCCCGGAAGGCATCCCCTCTTTCGTCTTCGTCTATCGGTAACTTTACTTGAGGCCATATTTTTATTCACCACATGGTATGTGTTTTGCTTGGAGCGTCTTGTATGATTTGAGTCTTTTATTTTTAGTTTACCACAATAATCCTTGCTGTACACACCTTTTGGGAGAGACACACATGAATCGGAATTTATTAGAATACTCTACGTGCTTCACTTATATCTTTTGAGCTAGATAATTTTGCTCTAGTGCTTCACTTATACCTTTTTAGAGCACGGTGGTGGTTTTATTTTATTGAAATTATTGATCTCTCATGCTTCACTTATATTATTTTGAGAGACTTTTAGAACAGCATGGTAATTTGCTTTGGCTATAAAATTAGTCCTAATATGATAGACATCCAAGATGGGTATACAAAAACTTTCATATAGAGTGCATTAAATACTATGAGAAGTTTGATACTTGATAGTTGTTTTGAGATATAAAGGTGGTAATGTTAGAGTCATGCTAGTTGGGTAATTCTGGAATTGAGAAATACTTGTGTTGATGATTGCAAGTCCCGTAGCATGGACGTATGGTAAACGTTGTTTTCAAATTTGAAGCATGGGGTGTTCTTTGATTGCTTTCCTTATGAGTGGCGGTCGGGGACGAGCGATGGTCTTTTCCTACCAATCTACCCCTCTAGGAGCATGCGCGTAGTGCTTAGTTTTGATGACTTGTAGATTTTTGCAATAAGTATGTGTGTTCTTTATGACTAATGTTGAGTCCATGGATTATACACACTCTCACCCTTCCATCATTGCTAGCCTCTTCGGTACCGTGCATTGCCCTTTCTCACCTTGAGAGTTGGTGCAAACTTCGCCGGTGCATCCAAACCCCGTGATATGATACGCTCTATCACACATAAGCCTCCTTATATATTCCTCGAAACAGCCACCATACCTACCTATTCTGGCATTTCCATAGCCATTCCGAGATATATTGCCATGCAACTTTCCACCGTTCCGTTTATTATGACACGCTCCATCATTGTCATATTGCTTTGCATGATCATGTAGTTTACATCGTATTTGTGGCAAAGCCACCTTCATAATTCTTTCATACATGTCGCTCTTGATTCATTGCACATCCTGGTATACCGCCGGAGGCATTCACATAGAGTCATATTTTGCTCTAAGTATCGAGTTGTAAATCTTGATTTGTAAGTAAATAAAGGTGTGATGATTTTCATTATTAGAGCATTGTCCCATGTGAGGAAAGGATGATGGAGACTATGATTCCCCCACAAGTCGGGATGAGATTCCGGACGGAAAAAAATCAATAATAAAAAAGACGCGAAAGAATCCCAAATAAAAAAAGAGGCCAAAGAAGCCCAAACAAAAAAAAGAGAGAAAAAGAGAGAAGGGGTAATGTTACTATCCTTTTTCCACACTTGGGCTTCGAAGTAGCACCATGATCTTCATGATAGAGAGACTCTTATTTTGTCACTTTCATATACTAGTGGGAATTTTTCATTATAGAACTTGGCTTGTATATTCTAATGATGGGCTTCCTCAAAATGCCCTAGGTTTTCGTGAGCAAGCAAGTTGGATGCACACCCACTTAGTTTCTTTTGATGAGCTTTCATATATTTATAGCTCTAGTGCATCCGTTGCATGGCAATCCCTACTCCTTGCATTGACATCACTTGATGGGCATCTCCATAGCCCGTTGATTAGCCGCGTCTATGTGAGACTTTCTCCTTTTTTGTCTTCTCACATAGCCTCCATCATCATATGCTATTCCACCCATAGTGCTATGTCCATGGCTCGCACTCATATATTGCGTCAAAGTTGAAAGAGTTTGAAAAGACTAAGTATGAAATAATTTCTTGGCTTGTCATCGGGGTTGTGCATGATGGGAGCATTTTGTGTGACGAAAATGAAGCATGGCCAAACTACATGATTTTGTAGGGATAAGCTTTCTTTGGCTATGTTATTTTGATAAGACATAATTGCTTGGTTAGCATGCTTGAAATATTACTATTTTTATGTCAATATTAAACCTTTGTCTAGAATCTTTTGGATCTAAACATTCATGACACAATAAAGAGAACTACGTTGAAAATTATGTTAGGTAGCATTCCACATCAAAAACTCTGTTTTTATCATTTACCTACTCGAGGACGAGTAGGAATTAAGCTTGGGGATGCTTGATACGTCTCCTACGTATTCCATGCTATTATATTATCTGTTTTGGATGTTTAATGGGCTTTAATATGCTCTTTTATATTATTTTTGGGACTAACCTATTAACCAAGGCCCAGGGCAAATTGTTGTTTTTTGCCTATTTCAGTGTTTCGTAGAAAAGGAATATCAAACGGAATCCAAAGGGAACGAAACCTTCGCGAGGGATCTTTCTTGGAACAAACCCAATCCAGGAGACTTGGAGTGGAAGTCAGAGATGCAACGAGGCGGCTCGAGGCAGGAGGGCGCGCCCAGGGGGGTAGGCATGCCTCCCACCCACGTGGGCCCCTCGTAGCTCCACCGACCTACTTCTTACGCCTATATATACTCTTATACCCTGAAAACATCCAGGGGAGCCACGAAACCACTTTTCCACCGCCGCAACCTTCTGTACCCGTGAGATCCCATCTTGGGGCCTTTTCCGGCGATCTGCCGGAGGGGGGACTCGATCACGGAGGGCTTCTAAATCAAAACCATAGCCTCTCTGATGATGTGTGAGTAGTTTACCACAGACCTTCGGGTCCATAGTTATTAGCTAGATGGCTTCTTCTCTCTCTTTGGTTCTTAATACAAAGTTCTCCTTGATGTTCTTGGAGATCTATCCGATGTAATACTCTTTTGTGGTGTGTTTGACGAGATCCGATGAATTGTCGGTTTATGAACTTGATTCTCTATGAATATTATTTGGTTCTTCTCTGAATTCTTATATGCATGATTTGATATCTTTGCAAGTCTCTTTGAATTATCAGTTTAGTTTGGCCTACTAGATTGATCTTTCTTGAAATGGGAGAAGTGCTTAGCTTTGGGTTCAATCTTGCGGTGCTCGATCCCAGTGATAGAAAGGGAAACGACACGTATTATATTGTTGCCATCGAGGATAAAAATATGGGGTTTATATCATATTGCTTGAGTTTATCCCTCTACATCATGTCATCTTTCCTAATGTGTTACTCCGTTCTTATGAACTTAATACTCTAGATGCATGCTGGATAGGGGTCGATGTGTGGAGTAATAGTAGTAGATGCAGAATCGTTTCGGTCTACTTGACACGGACGTGATGCCTATATTCATGATCATTGCCTTAGATATCATCATAACTATGCACTTTTCTATCAATTGCTTGGCAGTAATTTGTTCGCCCACCGTAATACATGCTATCATGAGAGAAGCCACTAGTGAAACCTATGGCCCCCTGGTCTACTTTACATCATATAAGTTTCCAATCTACAATTCTAGTTTACTATTTTATTTCCAATCTATACAACAAAAATACCAAAAATATTTATCTTATTATCTTTATCAGATCTCACTTTAGCAAGTGGCCGTGAAGGGATTGACAACCCCTTTATCGCGTTGGTTGCAAGGTTCTTGATTGTTTGTGCAGGTACTAGGCGACTTTGCGTGTAGTCTCCTACTGGATTGATACCTTGGTTCTCAAAACCTGAGGGAAATACTTATGCTACTTTGCTGCATCACCCTTTTCTCTCCAAGGGAAAACCAACGCATGCTCAAGAGGTAGCACATACATCTTCGAAATTAGAAATAATGTTGATATCAAGAAAGAGAGGTATAAGGCGACTGTTGTACCTGAAAGTAGTAGTATTTGACAGATGAGTCGCCCACCACTCTCAATTTTGGCGCAGAAATGACATTGATTCTTGTTGGACCTTGTTGATCAACTACAAGTAATCTCTCAAGTGAAGGTGTGTCCTAAATGACAATATCGTGGTCCACCTTTTGTGATCTCTCGTTGCAGCACCAGCAACACACATAAATAGTCCGGAGAGTCCTGGAGGTGATGTGGAAGGTACTCGACCAATTCATCGCCTGAAGACAAAGGAACTCGAGTGTAGTACAGTGCGGAGCAGGCGCTCCATGTCATCCTTTGGGATGCAGACGACGACGAGCTCGAGGTGCTTCAGTCGTGGTAGAAAAAGAGCGCGCGCTTCATTAAGGGGGGAAAATGGCAGTTCATGAACTTGGCGAGGCGCAGCGTGGGCGCGAAGCGGAGCGCAAACGTTGGCAGCGAGCGCATATGCCCATCATTAAAACTGAGCTTCTCGAGTTGATCTATGGTGGGGGATTGGAACCACTCATCAAGCTTGGCTCGGTCCTGGCCATTGGAACAAAACATGCTCGTGATAAGGCCTCTGATCGGGCCATGGTGACTGCCGAGGATCTGGGAGAACGCATCCAAGCTTTTGTGATAGCCACGGGAGAGCTCGTGGGAGTCGAGGAGGTTGACACGGGTGAGGAGCCATAGGGGGCGCCACCGTCGGGAAAGGGCGGCTGTCCTCGCCCCATATTTGATTGGGAGGAGGGATATGATGACTCTCAACATATAATCGGGGAGGTTGCTGATGAAGTCTAGGCCTGCTGGAGTCGCTTGCGGTTCTTTCTAGACCCGCCTCCGCTTGTTGGCAGCCTCGTTCTCCACCTCGTTGGCGGTGACAGAAACCTCTATCTCCATATTCACACTGTGCTCTGGTGCTTCAACAGCCCCGTCGTCGCCACGCCCTCCGATGAGGTGCTTCGGCAGCATCCTCATACACTGACGGCTTTGAGGACTGAGAGCGGCGTCGAGGATGCAGGCGGAGAGAGAGGATTGTGTGTGTGGCGAGGATGGGGGGTGCCGGCTTTGAGGACTGTGTCAGATCTCGGGTTCCGGCAAAACCCTCAAGGTTCGAACACTGGGGTGCGCGCGAAGATCTCCCCCTACCAAATCACGCCCTCAACCTCGCCACGATCTCTTAGGCTAGCTCGACGAACTCGCAACACAAGGGACACAAGATTTATACTGGTTCGGGCCACCGTTGTACTGTAATACCCTACTCCAGTGTGGTGTGGTGGATTGCCTCTCGGGCTGAGGATGAACAGTACAAGAGGAAGAACAGCCTCCGGAGGTGAGGTGTTCTTGTGCTTGGTGGGTGTGAGGATGAACTGAATGAGTTCAGTCTTAGTTCAAGACGAGTTGCCTCCTACTGTAGTGGCTAGCCCTATTTATAAAGGCCCTGGTCCTCTCCCCAAATATTGAGCGGGAAGGGAGCTAACAACGGCCAATTTGAAAGGGGACAGCTAGTACAAGCTATCCTCACAAAAGCAGTCTTCGCCTACAAAAGGCTCTCGTGGTGACGCCGCCTTGGGCTCCATGGTGACCTCCATCTTGCCGTCCTGCTGGCCGTGGTCTCGTTGCACCGATATGGAAACTTTTGCTTGACGCCTCGATACTCTTCGTCTGCGCTTGCCTCCTTAGCACCAAAGAGGAAATAAGGACACTGTGCGCGCTGGCGCCCACCTGGCGCCCGCCTAGTCTCGATCGTCATGGCTCACGTCATTGGAACCTCGCGAGGTTTGTCTTGCCTTGATCTCTCCGCCCCTCGCGAGCCAGCCTGGTGAGGCCGCTCCCGAGGTGGTCTTGTGTCGTCCGCCTCGAGAGGCTTGGCCCCTCGCGAGGGTCTTGAATGCTTGTTGGTGAAGATCGGCCATACGGGCCCGCTCGCAGAACCATGCCGTGGGCCGCAGGCAGGCAAGTCTAGGGACCCCCGTTCCTAGAACGCCGACAGTAGCCCCCGGGCCCAAGGCGCGCTCGGGCTTGGCTTCGAGGCGAAGCCAAAGGGCAAGTGCGGAGCGCCGCGGGCCCCAATAGCATGCGGCCCTGGTAGACGCGTGGCGGTTGATTGGACATGGGCGTCTCCACTTCCCCACTCTGCCTCGGCAACTGCCCGACTGTCAAAAGGCTGGCGTAGACAGCGCTTGCCTTCATTGCTTCCTTTAGCCTTGCTCCAGATGCCCTTTCTTGCTCCCCGCTTCCAAAATCTCCAGATCTGCTCCCAACCTCTTCCGCGTCAGCGACCCATGGCACCTCGGAAGGTCAAGCCTGCCTCGTTGCCGGCTTGGTACGAGCCGGCTCTCGACGCGCCCAATGTTTCGTGGAAGAACCTCGCCGCTGCGCGTGGCTGACGGCGGGGCAAAGCAACGAGAGGGGGAAGACTGAGCTCCGGGCCGGCTCCGACGTGCCGGAGCCCGAGGGAAGCACCTTCTTCCCCTTCTTTACGAGCAGCATCGTCGCAGGGCTGGTTCCCGCCTTCTCTGACTTCTTCTATGAGGTCCTTGGCCACTACGGGCTGCAGGCGCTGCATCTTCATCCCAACTCTACCCTTCTCCTATCAATCTTCGCCTACTACTGCGAGGCGTACCTTGGCGTGATGCCGTTCGTGGCTCTGCTGCGCCACTTCTTCTTCCTCCCCATCAAGGAGGGTCATACCTCTGGGTGCGCCAATTTCATCACAGCCGGCAAGGCCAACTCAATCTCGAAGACTGGGAAGAAAGCCGACGGCTTCAGGAGCAAGTGGGCCATGATGGACGCTAAATGCGTCCATCCACGCTTGACGCTGCCAACGGAGATGCCCCAGTCCGACAAGGGGTGGTCTTGCGCGAAGCTCACTGATGAGCGGGCGACGTTGGTGCTGGAGCAGATGAAGACCGACCTGAAGCCGGGCAACGCGAAGGTGGCAAAGGTGACAGGGGCCATGCTCCTGAGGGAATTCCTGATGCTGCGAGGAGCCCCGCTTCAGGCTCGTACGCGCCCCTTGTGGGAGCTTGGGGATGAAGAGGACAAGCTTCGCCTGAGCCCGAAAGCCTTGTCCAATGGTGAGCTGGCTGTGGTTCTCCACCTCCTGGTCGGGGACGACCAGGAGTACCCGCCGAGCATCTTCACTCCCTTGTTCCGCCGTAAGGACGGGGCGCAGGTCGTGGCCGCCAGGCCGACCTTCAATAGGCGCGGGCTGGTACCGCCGGCACCTACCGGGGCCCCTGTGGCGCCGACGCCGCTGGAGCTGTCTTGTGGTGAGTCCAGCGGGGAGGAAGAGGAGGAGGACTCGGAGGTCACCCCTGAAGGGACGGGGGAGGCGTCCCCCCTGAGCAAAGCTGACATCCTCCGCACCTTCCTGACGACGACGAGGCTGACGCCCGCCAGGTGAAGGGAGAGGCGCCCGCAACCCCAATGAGGGGCCGATCAGTGCTAATCTCCTGGGATGCTGTTTCTGTTCTGGAGCCGCTTCCGGACCACCTACTGCCCCTTCCTCTGCTCCTGGGGCTTGTGCGCCTGTGCCCCGGTCTGGGAGGCTCTTGGGCTTCAAGCTCAGCAAGAGGAAGGTGGACTACACCGCGGTGGACCAGTAAGTATTCGTGCTCCATCTTGTTCTTTATTATGCTGCTGCTTCTTGATGCTTCTCCACTGTGCGATTAGGCCGACGCCTATGACGAAGAAGATGAAGGAGGGGGCAGTTGTGCCGCCCGAGACCAACCCACCTGCTTCGTCGGCGTCTCCCTCCGTGGAGAAGGGCAGCATTGGCGCTCATGCCTCTCCGGCCCAATCGTCCTCGCGAGGTATGGGGGAGAACCCTCGGGAGGAGTCAGCCCCCGTGGCCTCGCTGGCCCCGGAGGCACCGGCGTCCGGCTCGGCTGTTGGAGCCTCCGAGGCTCAGGAGCCCCCAGCCTCCCAGGCTATGGTGACCATACCTTCTCCTCCACCTCCTGCTGCGCCGCTGATCCGAGGTCCTTCTGCCTCCCCTGACGTCTTGGAGCACACCCTTATGGAGATGACCCGACTGCGAGAAGACCTTCAAGGCGCCGACCCCCTCCAGGTGGCCGGGCGTCTGGAGCTGGTTTCTGGCTGGCTCTGTTCCGACGTGTCTGTTCGGGCGGCGCTGAGCCAGGCCGTGGCGACCTCTGAGAAAAAGAAGCAGGCCGCCGCCCAGGCAGCGGCCGCCCGTGAGGCGGTGCTGAAAGACGTCGAGGCCGCCAAGAGTCGCTGCCAGGCACTGGAGGCCGAGCTGAAGACCCTGCGCAACGAACGCGCAGAGGAAGCCCGTGGCCGTGAGGCGGAGGAGGAGAAGATGAAGGCCTGGGAGGACGCCGTCAAGGGTCGCGACGTTGAGCTGGAGCAGTCGGCAAAGGCGCAGGCCATTGAGCATGGCCGACTGGAGGAGCTGGGACGGAAGGTGAAGGCGGAGGAAGCTGATCTTGTCGCGAAGGCGAAGGTTCTGGCTGAGGACCGCGCGGGCTTCGCGCTCCTCGACGGGAGGTCTCGCGTGGCACTGAAGACGCTCTATGAGAAGGGCTTGGAGAAGCCGCTAACCACTGACGAGGACGGCCCCGCCCAACTGCTCCCCTACTTGGTCGAGGCGCTCGAGGAAGTCGCGGACAGCATTGGTCCCATGGCAGAGGAGGAGGCTCGTGTCCTTTCTTCAGCTGCGCTGACGCGTGTCTTCAGCCACCTCCATCTTCGCGACCCTACCGCTCGCCTTGACGAGCTGCTAGAGCCTGTGGCTGATGAACACTGCACAGCCACCGCCGCAGCCATGAAAGGTCAGGTGGAGGCCCTGCTAAAGAAGTTCCGCGCCTTCGACCGGAGGCGCCACCACTCCTGCAGCTCCGGCTGGTGGCCAAGACGAAGGCGACGTCATCAAGGGAGGAGTGCCTCTCGCAGGCGTCGGTGGTGTTCGGGGATGACCTGCGGCTCCTTTCCTGTTTTATTCCTGCAACATGCGTCATGCCTCATGGAGGCGTTAAACTTGCGTTTGGTATTGTAAGAACAATATGTCTTGTAATATTTGCTTGAGATTTTGCGGTTTTCTCCCTATTTGCTTTACGTTCTACGTCGGTAGGGCCCGGCCCCGCGCATACCTCAGCCGCCGTTGGATCGTCCAGAGACCAGGACGGGAACAAGGGGTGAGGGGCTATGTGACCAGTTAGGCTCCTAAGTCGCGATCCTCAGGAGTCCCCCCCTGACGCGCAAACAACTGATAGGGAGGAGACGCGAGGGTAGGTTTAGTGTTCTACGTCGGCAGGGCCCGGCCGCGCGCATACCTCAGCCGCCGCTGGGTCGTCCAGGGACCAGGACGAGACCAAGGAGTGAGGGGCTACGCGACCAGTTAGGCTCCTGAGTCGCGATGCTCAGGAGTCCCCCTTGACGTGCAAACAACCTTCATACCTTTGCCCTCGCCGAGGCTCGGCTCGGGAGGGATGCGCGATGACCAGGTCCGGGAGACCTGGTCGGGTGGCGTACGCTCGGAAAGCTTCGGCGCACCCCTACCTGGCGCGCCAAATGTCGGATCTCGGGTTCCAGCAAAACCCTCAAGGTTCGAACACTGGGGTGCGCGCGAAGATCTCCCCCTACCAAATCACGCCCTCAACCTCGCCACGATCTCTCAGGCTAGCTCGACGAACTCTGAACACAAGGGACACAAGATTTATACTGGTTCGGGCCACCGTTGTGGTGTAATACCCTACTCTAGTGTGGTGTGGTGGATTGCCTCTCGGGCTGAGGATGAACAGTACAAGGGGAAGAACTGCCTCCGGAGGTGAGGTGTTCTTGTGCTTGGTGGGTGTGAGGATGGACTGAATGAGTTCAGTCTTAGTTCGAGACGAGTTGCCTCCTACTGTGGTGGCTAGCCCTATTTATAGAGGCCCTGGTCCTCTCCCCAAATATTGAGCGGGAAGGGAGCCAACAACGGCCAATTTGAAACGGGACAGCTAGTACAAGCTATCCTGACAAAAGCAGTCTTCGCCTACAAAAGGCTCTGGTGGTGACGCCACCTTGGGCTCCATGGTGACCTCCGTCTTGCCGTCCTGCTGGTCGTGGTCTCGTTGCACCGATATGGAAACCTGTGCTTGACGCCTCGGTACTCTTCGTCTGCGCTTGCCTCCTTAGCACCAAAGAGGAAATAAGGACACTGTGCGCGCTCGCGCCCACCTGGCGCCCGCCTGGTCTCGATCGTCATGGTTCACGTCATTGGAACCTCGTGAGGTTTGTCTTGCCTTGATCTGTCCGCCCCTCGCGAGCCAGCCTTGTGAGGCCGCTCCCGAGGTGGTCTTGTGTTGTCCGCCTCGCAAGGCTTGGCCCCTCGCGAGGGTCTTGAATGCTTGTTGGTGAAGATGGGTCGTACGGGCCCGCTCGCAGAACCACGGCATGGGCCGCAGGCAGGCAAGTCTGGGGACCCCCGTTCCCAGAACACCGACAGACTGAGAGCGGCATCGAAGATGCTGGCGGAGAGAGAAGATTGTGTGTGTGGCGAGGATGGGGGGTGCGGCCGCTCAGGCCGCCATTAAGACAGACCAGTGGGAGCGAGGCGGGCGGCGGTCAAAGGCTGTCTTGCTTCCCGGTGAGCCTGCGCGGCGGACTTCTGGCCTTCCTATACCATCATTTGACGGAGCGAGGCAGACGTGCCATTAATATGGAGGAGTGGGAGCGAGGTGGACAGCGGTCAAAGGGCTAGCTCGCCTCCCGGTGAGCCTGCACGGCGGACTGCTGGCACGCCTACCGTTATTTCACACAGCTACTAGCACAACCCGTACGATGAGTGCGTAGCGAACATGCGCATGAATTAGATAGTGCTAGTGTAGTTGCAAAAATTAGATAGTGCTAGTGATTTTTAGCTGCATATTTTGACAAATCGCAGTGTCTCTTGGCTTAGCGCCGAAGTCTGGCTTTAATTTGAATACCGTATTCAATTTGAACCATTTGCGTTGAAGAGATGCACAAATCCTGCGTTGAACAGCTCACACGCTTCCCGGTGAGTCTCTCGGTGAGCCTGCGCACTGGACTGCGCTCGCACGCCTCCCGTTCACTAGAGCAGCTGTCCGCACGGCACCTCCTATAGCCATTAAAACGAAGACACGTGGCGTCACGTAAATGGTTAACAGAACACGCATGATTTGAATTATACAAACGTGTGAGATATTAAAGTGCCAGCTATTTTTTCAAAATGCCTTTGTTGGCTGTTATTCGAGTGCGCCTTATCTCAAAATGGACACGAAAAATACCACAGCATGTCGGGTGCCATTCCATGATAGCATGCCAAGTTTCATGAATTTTAGGCGAGTTTTGGATTTACTAGAATTTAAAATCCAAAGTATCTCAACGTTTTGCCGGCAATCAACAGTGCCCTAGTGTTTGAAATTCATTTCCATTTCTTGCATGGGACCTAAGCATGCACCCAAGTACACAGATTTGATTTTCCAACCAATTTATATGCATTGGAGCTTGTGCATGTAGTTCAAATTTGAATTATGCACATAAAATGCCTAGAATATCCGGTTAATGTATAAAAATGTCCAAACGAACCCCAAAAAATTCCAAAATTTAACACAACACTCCTGTTGTTCTACGTTGACATTAGGAAAAATTTGAAAGCAATAAGAGGCAGCGGATATCGCTTCATCCCCAAAGGTGGGACGTTCCCTACCGAAACCATCAGGCTTGTTGTGAGAAGCTCTGGTTTGTGAGAAATTTATACCCAAACCTGCCTCAAATGGGACAAAAAATTTACCACGGCAAGTTGATGCCGCTCCATGATAGCATACCAAGTTTCATGAATTTCAGATGAGTTTTGGATTTACTAGAATTTAAAAACCAGGTATCTCAATGTTGCGGCTGAGTGACGGTGGCAGCATGTTTTACATTCATTCCCATTTCTTTCATGGGACCTAAGCATGCAACCAAGGACACAGATTTGAATTTTCAATCAATTTATATGCATTAGAGCATGTGCACGTAGTTCAAACTTGAATTATGCACATAAATGCATTGAAAACTCAATTAATGCATAAAAATGTCCAAACGAACCCCAAAAATCCCAAAAATTGACACAACACTCCTGTTGTTCTATGTTGGCACAAGAACATTTTTGAAAGCAATAAGAGGCAATGTATATCGTTTCGGCCCCAAAGGTGGGACGTTCCCTACCGAAACCATCAAGCTTGTTGTGAGAAGCTCTGGTTTGTGAGAAGCATATCCCCAAACCTGCCCCAAATGAGACAAAAAATTTACCATGGCATGTTGATGCCGCTCGATGATTGCATGCCAAGTTTCATGAATTTCAGACGAGCTTTGGATTTACTAGAATTTAAAAACCAGGTATCTCAATGTTTGCAGCCATGTGACGGTGGCAGGGTGTTTGACATTCATTCCCATATCTTGCATGGGACCTAAGCATGCAACCGAGGACACATATTTGAACTTTCAACTAATTTATATGCATTAGAGCATGTGCATGTAGTTCAAATTTAAATTATGCACATGAATGCATAGAAAACTCTGTTAATGTATAAAAATGTCCAAGCGAACCCCGAAAAATCCCAAAAATTGACACAACACTCGTGTTGTTCTATGTTGACACGAGAAACATTTTGAAAGTAAGAAGAGGCAACAGATATCGTATCATTCCCCAAGGTGGCACGTACCCTACCGAAACCATCAGGCTTGGTTGTAGACAAGCTCTGGTTTGCGAGAAGCTTGTACCCACACCTACCCCAAATGGGACAATATTTTTACCACGACATGTCGCTGCCGTTCCATGATATCATGTCAAGTTTCATGAATTTCAGACGATTTTTCGATTTACTAGAATTTTTAAACCATGTACCTCAATGTTAGCGGCCGAGCGACAGTGTCAAGGTGTTTGACATTCGTTCTCATTTCTTGCATGTGACCTAATCTTGCAACCAAGGACAAACATTTGATTTTGCAACCCGTTTTTATTGACTGGAGCATGTGCATGTAGTTCAATTTTGAATTATGCACATAAATGCCTAGAAAAGTCAATTAGCGTATAAAAATCTCCAAACGATCCCCGAAAAAATCCAAAATTTAACACGACACTCCTGTTGTTCTATGTTGACACCAGGAAACAATTGAAAGGAAGAAGAGGCGACGAATATCGTTTTGTACACAAAGGTGACACGTTTCCCTAACGGAACCATGAGGCTTCTTGTGAGAAGCTCTGGTTTGTGAGAAGCTTATACCACAACCTGCCCCAAATGGGATAATTTTTTTTACCACAACATGTTGATGTCATTCCATGATAGCATGCCAAGGTTCATGAATTGCAGATGCGTTTTGGATTTACTAGAATTACAAAAGCAAGTACCTCAACATTTGCCGGAGAACCACGATGTCGTGGTGTTCGAAATTCATCCCCATTTCTTGCATGGGACATAAGCATAAACCCATGGACACATATATGATTTTACAACCCATGTTGATGCACAGGAGCATGTGCATGTGCTTTAATTTTGAATTGTGCACCTGAAATCACTACTAGGGAAAACCCTAGCCGTAGCACGGGAATAATGCCTATCAGTAACGCTGGTTACGGCGCTACTAGTAAGGGGCTACAGCTAAAGGTTAGCAATAGCGTCTGTTAACCCACACTACTGCTATATCGACTTAGTAGTAGCGCTTTCACTAAAGAGCCCTACTGGTATTACTAGTAGCGCTTCTCTCAGCCCACGCTACTACTATTATTTCGAATTTCACTTTTATTTCATGTTGTATTCATACACCTTTATACAAGTTTTCATACAGCAGCAATTTAGAGATTGTTTTTACATCATAATGAGTTATTACACCACAGGGTGAAAGAACCGTGGACTAGTTTCAAGTGGATGGACATACACTTGAAACTAATCTGCGGTTCTTTCACCCAATAATATAATAAAAATCATCATCATCATATCATTAACAACTTATCATCATAATACATCATTGTCATATAAAACATCCTCATGATCATCGTTTTCATCAATGAGACATCACATAGCAAGTTGGTCACTAGTCATAAGTACAACTACTCCTCATCATCAACTCTAACACATTATACCACATAATAAACCTATTGTACCTCATAGGACCAACGACATTCTCTTAGGACCTACTATATTCTCTAAGGTAAAATAGCAAAAAACAAGATAGCCCCTGACTCTCCATTATGGAGAATGGAGATTATCCTGTCTCCAATTTTTGCCTTTCTCTTAATGTTGCTTCCAAGAACCTCCTTACGGCTGTCCAAACATTTTTCCATTCTTTGATTAGCATCTGTTCACCGGTTTTTGAAATCCGATATGCACAGGTGAGATCCGTAGGATGACCTGGCTGTATGTTCAAAACATCAAGGCGACCATTCTGATACATCAGATGAGGCACACAATCCATCAGGATTTTCTATTGAAAAACATAGTAATAACTTCGTAGTTAGCAATGATGTACTAGTTTTAGAAGTATGCAAAAGATGCACGGATGTCGTAATAGTAAAAAATCTTACCAGGGTATCTCCATAGAAGTTACCGTGGTTCAACACATCCACTAGTGGCACGTATTCACCATAATTTGGAGGAGTTCGATAATAGGTATTGTAATTCTCAAGATCAGTACAAAATGCGATCAGATGATTTTTCTCCTTATAAGTTAATTCGGAGCCATCGGTGTAGTGGGTTTTGTCTACCATCTTCCGCACATTCTTTGAAGAATGAAAATAAGCTGTCAATGGAAGTAAGCTGTCAACTATTTTGAAATAAACAATATAAATTAGTTAATAACTATGTTTGAGAAACTCACATAGCGGTAGAATCGAAAGCGTATCAACAAGGACCCAAATGTCCATATTGTCTTGCTCGATGTCAGGATCACCAAGATCCATGGTGACAATCATATCCTCATAAAAACCATACATTTTGCAAAGTGCTTCCCAATTTTGGCCACCAAAATGGGTTACGCTCTGATAATTGTACAGATTTACTTCAAAATCCATATCATGATGGGTCCTTAGGTGTAATTTCTTTGTTTCAAAATTTTCATGGTCTTCAAAACTCATCCTCTCCAAGACATAGCGTCTTGCATGGCATGGGATAAGCTAGTCGAATTGTAAAAGATGAAAATTAGACGTTGAAATAGTTGAAGTCGTGCTTAATTACGAAAAAAAACACTTGTCGTCGTTGCGTACCGTTTCAACATCGAAGGTCTCCTCGAACTTAATGCTGAAGTGCCGATCTTCGTCAAGGTGAGGCCTGTCGCACAGACCTCGATCGTCGTGGCACCAGCTGCACTCCCCCGGGAGACTTTCGTCGTCCGAGTACGACATTTCCTACGTTCATAATTCGAAGATTAAACTTGTACAATTAAATATATGTACTTAAAAACCTAAATTAGATCATTATTATTCATCACGGGTTGACTACCGGTCTGTCGAAATGTCGTTTAATTATTTTTCGAGAAAATCCAGGCCACTTGATATTTCCTACATATTCTAGCACAAGTCATGCCAGAATTCACGGAAAAATCCGGCATGACCTTTGCTAAAAAGGACATATCGAGTGCCTGAAATTTGCCAGAACGGAAATTAATCAACACTCCGGCAAAACATAGGCCACTCGGAGGTGTAACCTGAACATGACCGGCCACTTGGGCAACCACATATCCTATTTGAGCAACACAAGATATACATGTTTTTATCTACATCATATCTTATAGGACTCATATTGACATGGAGATTTGGCTGGTCTCACCTCGAGGTCGGAGGGGGTCGGTGACGGGGACGACGGCGAGGATGATGGAAGGGCTCCTTGATTTCTGCAAAAACAAAAAGCCTATAAGTTATCACGAATACATCCTGAATAATTGCTTAAACTAAAAAAATAACAACAAATATGACATGTTCAACTAGTTCTATTAATTCAACTAGTTCTTACTAAATATGAACTTACTATAAATAGAAAAAAACTAGTTCTTTCTAAAAATAAAGTAGTTCAACTAGTTATATTAATTTTGTTAATAAAAATACATTAGTTCTATTAATTCAACTAGTTCAACTAGTTTATTAATTTACTTACTAAACTAGTTCAACTAGTTTATTAATTTACTTACTAATTATTTTAAACACTTACTAAAAACAATAAAAAAAACTACATTATACAATAGTAAAAAACATCTACTATTAACCATACTGCCCTAGTTAGCTAGTACCATCACTACTACTAATTAACATCTACTACTACTAAAAATCATTATCTATGAACCCAAAATTAACATCTACTACTACTAAAAAACATCTACTAACTAAGTAGAGAGAGAGGGGGTGGGGGAGGTGTGGGGGCTTACACTGAGAGGGGAGAGACGGTGGCGTGGAGGTGCTCGGCGACAGAGGTAGGGGCGGCGAGGGCGGGCTCGGGATCGGGAGGTGGCGGTCCTGAGCGGGCTCGGGCAGCAGCAGTGAGGTCGAGGGCGGCGGCGGTGAGGTCGAGGGCGGCGACGGTGAGATCGAGAGCGGCGGCGGTGAGGTTGTGGGCGGCCTTGGGCGGCGGCGGTGAGGGCAGGCTCGAGCTCGGGCGGCGGCGACAGATGAGTAGGGGAACAAGGGGTTAGCAAAATTTTGAGCCCGCGGGTGGTTAAGTCGAACTAGCAGTAGCGCTCTTAAGGAAACGCGCTATGGCAAATTTAGCTATAGCGCGTTTTAGAGAAAACGCTACTGCTAAAGGAAGCATTTATTTCTTTTGTTTATCCCAATATCAGTACCGCTTTGTCCTGGAAAAACACTATAAGTCTAAGCATGTAAAAACATAAATATATACATTGGTCATCATTGATCTTTTTGTGTAGAATCTAAATAGTCAACATGAATCCTCACCGTACCTGTATAGGTACACGCGAGGATTCATATTGTAGCCACAAATCCTGCACATATAGTTCAATGAAGACCAAGTGCTCGAGATAGTTTGAGAAGTAACATATTTAAGGTGGTAAACACCTTGTTCGCTTAGCAGTATGGGACTAAACTTAATAAGTTGCGGTGATACTTAGCAGCAGCGAGTTTTGAAGAAAAACGCTGCTACTCAGTACTTTAGCAGTAACGCGTCCAGGAAAAGGGCGCTCCTACTATATCTAGCCTGGAGGCAACACCGTGGCAATTATAGTAGTAGCGCTTGTTTCACCTAGAGCGCTACTGCTATCAGGGTGTTAGTAGCGCGGTTTCCTGGAGCTCGTTACTGCTAATTAGCAGTAGCGTTTGTTTTTAAACCACGCTGCTGCTAAGATTTTGCGTATAAGGTTTTCCCTAGTAGTGAATGGCAAGAAAACCAATTTAATGTATAAAATTTCCAAACGAACCTTGAATAATTCCAAATTTTTTACGACACACATATAGTTGCATGTTCATTGCACATAAAAGGTCTAGCAATTCAAACACTGTCCATTGCCGCTGTGACCCCATTATGTAATTTAAATCAAGACGAAAAATCAAGTAGATCCCACACAGTTTATTATCACCAACCATGTGAGATGCAGCACAAAATATCTTGGAGCACCGTCAAAGTATAGTACGCATACGGCTTACGCGAGAAGGTGCGACGGCTACAGTCCGCATCCCGCTCTGAATAAGGGACCGTGTCTTATAGCACCTTGCGTGCCAGTTCTTTCACTGAACCTATTCCAAATTTTTGGCTTCCGCGGAAATATCTACCTCCCCGCCCGCTCCCCCTTACCAAAAGCCACATTTCCCTTGTTTATGCCTTCATTTCCAAGTTGAAACCTTCACTCCTTGCTTGCAGCGCCGCCTCCTCGCCGGCGACCCTCCTTCATGCTGCTCGGCCTTGCCTATCCAGGCAGGTAATCCACACCCGACCCCCATCCTCCTCCTCCTTCCACATCGCACATGCCCCGACCGCCGGCACGACACCTTCCACCCAAATCACCGACCCCTCCACCAAATAAGCGCCGCCCTAAGCCATGGTGCACGCAGTATAGCCAGGATCTCAAGGAGTATATGGTAGCGGAGATGCAAATCATGGCCGCATGCGTGGATGAGGTTGTGATGGCTGCCATTCATGCCGACCCCAGATCTTGGAGGAGCACCTCGCCATCGAGGCCACCGTTGATGCCTCGTGCGCCAACGCCGCGGCGTGGTTGGCCGCTTTAATCGATAGCTCATGGCGTTTTCTCGAGGCCACCCTCGGTGCCTTCGATGCAGACTACGAGGTGTTTTCTCAGCGTGCACGTGCTTACCTCATCTGGAGAGCCAACAGGTTAGTGCCCGGAGCAGCTCAGGCAACTCACCACTAGGACGAGGGCACCCACGATGCAGAGGCCTCGCCCTCTTCCATGTCCAAGGAGCCAATCATCATCGATATCTCCCACAATGAGGAGTAGCTTGTCTCAATAGCTCACTATAAGGACCCATGTTCAGTTTGCTAGCTACCGCCTTTCCTTAACAAATTCTAGTGAATTGTGCTATCTACTTTTACCATGCAATCTTCTTCTCTAGTGTATATGTTCTATATGTCATGCAATGTGGTGTTCAGTTAACTGTTTGGTTCAGTTCTGCAAATGTGATGTTCAATTCTTCAGGGTGCAATTTTCCAAGTTCTCAAGCATGCTTGGTTTGATTAACTGTCTGATCTTCTATTAGGAGTATGTTATATTTTGCAATGTGGTGCTCAGTTAACATTTGGTTCATTTGTTGTGGTGTTTAGTTAACTGTTTGGTTCAATTCTGCAATGAGATGCTCAATTGTTGTGGGCACATTCTGTTACTGTATACCATGTGAGAAATAAATAAAATTTGGCTGTACTAAATACATGAGAAACAAATACAATTTCTATATTTCCAAGTTGTTAAGAATGCTTGTGTCGGTGGAAATGACACCTATGGAATCACTGGGATCCCTTCTACGGTTGGCGGGCGCGGGGTTGTGTAAAGAGCGGGTCTAGGAGCCAGCACACAGGTCGTTTACCCAGGTTCGGGCCGCGAAGATGCGTAAAACCCTAGTCCTGCTTTGGTGTATATATGAGTGTTCTTGAGCTCTCGAACTAGCTACGATGCGTGCGTAGTCCAAAAGATCCGAACCCCCCTCCTGTACGCCTCGGGCCTCCTTTTATAGTCAAAAGGGGTCGCCACAGTGCCACACATGTGGTGGAAAGGTATACAGTGTACAAGCTTATCGCCTGTCATTACGGGACAAGGCACATTAAATGCGCTTCTTAGGTGTCTCGTTGCTTTATTGGGGACGACAACGAGGCCCGTCCCGACCGTCGCCGCTCCGTCTTGCTCCGACATGCGTCCAGGCCAACGAGGCATGCAGCGCCACATAGGCTGGCTGGCTGCTGAGATGGCGTGGTGGCAGGGTCTTCACAAAGATCTGTATGCCACCACATAGGTGCTTGCTGAGTTGGCCTGGAAGCCGCACGTCGCCACGCAAGTGCCAGCCCAGCTGGTTGGGCTGGCAGCTATATGGGAATGGCGGTGGAGTCTTGGCAGACGCGGGCCTGGCTGCGGCCCCGCGGGTGTCCTCGGCAAGGGTCTTGCCGGGGCCCCGGCAAGTGGTCTTGTCGTGGCGTCGCGGTTGTCCCCGGCAAGGATCTTGCCGGGGGTTTCTTGGATCTACTCGGCATGGATCTCGCCGAGGATCGTCGTCTTCTGGTCCTCATCTGATCTTGTGTGTTTATGATCTTGACAAAGATCTGCATGCCACCACGGAGGTGCCTCCCGAGCCTTGGTTCCAATGTGGTTGATGGTGTTGGAACCCTTGGGCTCAAGGGTGGCGCGCTCTGCTGGCGTTGGGCGAGTTGGTCCGGCAAGGCTCTTGCCGGTGCTACGGAGGCCACCCCGACAAGGGTCGTTCCGGGGGGGGGGTCCACCTCGCCCTCTTGCTCTTTGTGTCTCTGGTCTAGGCGTTGCTTTGCCCGTCTCGTGCCTTCCTCTGTCCTACTTAGTGTGGCCGCGGGCGCGGCTCTGACTGCCCGTGCACAAGTAGAGGGGTACAAAAAGGGCCCCTACTTTTGTACAACGACAGGACCGGGACTGGGCCACACATAAGCGCAATGCGTTGTTGGGCCAGGCCCAGAACGGTGCGCGGGCAGGCGGGGCAGAGTTTCACCGCAGTAAATCCTTTTCTTATTGCGCTTCCCCACAACCCGCATTGAATGCGCGACGTGGAGGGTCGTGCGTGACATGGGGGCACGCGTGGGGTGGTTCCTGCCTTCATGCGTCACATCATAGTAAATGGTATCGAAGCGGCCCGTGCCTTCCTCATAAAAAGGAGAAACCGCAGTCGCGACGCCCATTTACCCTCTGTGCCTTCTCCAATCTCGGAACCGCCATCCTTCCCTTCTTCCTTCTCGAGCTCTCGCTTTCGCTCGCCGCCGCCGCCGCGCCTTTGCTGTCCCTCATCCCTCGTCTCCCTCAGCCGCCATGGCACCCAAAACCAGCAAAGGCAAGGGAACGGCCAAGGACGCCGGTGGGGAGGAGGTGCCGGAGAGCGAGTTGGCGGTGCGGCGGACGCAGCTCGCCTACTTTCCTTCGACGGTCGACGCGGTCCACCTCCGGCACTACTTCAAGTGTCTATGGGGGTGCAAGACGAAGGGGCATCCTGCCACGCGCATCATCCCCGCCGGTTTCGCCGAGGCCGGCCCGACCCGGTACCCCTTCTTCGTTGATTACTTTTCCTGCGGGCTCTGCCCCCTTTCTCCGATTTCTTCAACGGCGTCATGCACACCTATGGCTTCCACCTTCTGGATTTCACTCCAAATGTCGTGGCGTGCATGGCCTTTTTCACCCATCTCTATGAGGGCTTCGCCGGAGTACATCCCAGCACGGCGCTCTTCCATCACTACTTTTATCCTTGGATCCAAAAGGGGGGCGCCATTTCCGGTTGTGTCGCCTGGATTCCAAGGAGCCAGGAAAAGGGGACATATCCGGAGGGCGCCCAGAAGGAGAGGTGGGAGGAGTGGCGGGGCCGGTGGTGCTGGATCGAGGAGGAGGACCCACATGAATTTTGCCGGGTCCGCCAGGCGCCGCCGGTTCGTAGAGATGATTGGGGTGAGGTCGACGCCAAGGATGAGAAGCTCACGATCACCACCACCAGGATCCATCGTCTAACTGTGGCCGAGCTCACCCTTGAGATTATTGGGGCGGATTTCATCCGCCGCCGAATCACTCCACTGCATAACAAGGGGAGGCCGGCCTGGCTCATCAGGAACGCGGCTGACATCATAAGGCTTCGCCCTGGCTTGAACCACAACTTCACGGTGATGGGGCACGCCCACCTTTTCCAGAGGCTTTTTCAGCTCGACGTGTACCGCGACGGCAGGGCCAAGAGGTCCGACAAGGCCGCGAAGGCCGGCAAGGTCGTCAAGGGGCCCTTGTTTGGGCTGCCGGCGGGAGTCACTACTAGGAAAAGGGCTATAGATGGAATGGCCACTAATGGCGCACCAGATATGTGGTGCGCATTGCTATGTAGCAGTGGCGCACCATGTGCTGGTGCGCCATTAGTGTGAAATACACTAATGGCGCACCAGACACACGGTGCGCCATTAGTAACATTTTTTTTTATTTTGCCAGACATACTAATGGCGCACCAGGACATAGTGCGCCATTACTAGTTGTAACTAGTAATGGCGCACCAGGAACATAGTGCGCCACTACAATATTTTTTTTATTTTTTACTTTTTTGCAAAACTACTAATGGCGCACCTGGGGCAGTTGGTTGATACGTGGGACGCCGCAGAGAAAGAATATTTCCCTATGAGAGCCGCACTGCTCACGACGGTGCACGACTATCTCGGTTTCGGATATCTCGCGGGGCAGGTGGTTTCGGAGAGAAAGAATATTTCCCTCCCCCGCTCCACCGGCCGCCGCCGCCGACCCCCGGCCCGCACCCTCCCCCACTCCACCGTTGCCGACGACCCACCGCACCCTCCCCCGCTCAACCGGCAGTCGCCGATGACCCCCCGCACCCTCCCCGGCCCGCTCCACCGTCACAAATGAATGCAACTAAATTTGCAAAAAAAGCAAATTTGATTATATTTTCAAATAACAAATTTGATGATATTTTTTAAAAAATCATTACTGTTTTTATAAAAAAAATATTACTGTTATGATTTAAACAAGTTTGAACATATTTAAACACAAATAAATATCAAACAGCATTTTAAATGCATAAAAACAAAAATTGGGGAGCCTGGGAATCGAACCCAGGACCTCCTAGTGTGTGTGCTGCGTGCTGACCAGTCGGGCTAGTGGGCGTGTTCTGATGGAGATAGGGTTAGGTGGAATATAACCTGACCAGTCGGGCTAGTAAGTAAAACAAAATTCTAATGGCGCACCAGGGGGAGGTGCGCCATTAGAATCGACGTACTTATGGCGCACCAGGGGGAGGTGCGCCATTAGAATCGACGTACTTGTTCCCCTCGCACTGTGGCCTCCCTCCCTCCCTCGCCAGATCCCCCACTCGACCCCAACCGTACGCCGCCGCCCCCTTGCTCCGCCCCCTCCGTCCGCCGCGCCTGCACGTCGTCCGCCGCTGTGGTCTTGCGCTGCCTCGATGCCGCCGCCCCGACCCTCGCCGGACTCCACCCCCGCCGCCCCCCACCACTGCAGCTCCCTCGCGCCGCCGCCCCCGCGCCCGCCGCTCCTTCGCCGCCCCGCCCCAGCACGTACGTCCCCTCCCTCCCTTCCCCCATCCCCCTAGCTTCTCCTCCTCCTCCTCTCACCACCCGTGCCTTCTTCTGCTCGGAAGGTCAAGAAGGCGGCCAAAGACGCCGACGACATCACGGGCCCCTTCCTCCGGATCGCCGCCCGTAGCCTCCTCAACGCCGGCGTCCTCTAGGTGATTCCTCCTCTCTCCTCCCCTCCTTCCCCCTAGGTTTCTCTCCCCGCCGGTGTCCTCTAGGTGATTCGAGGTGATGCCCCTCACCCCCAACATGTTGTACTGAATTTCTAGGAAAATATGTGATGATGCAGTGCGTGTCAGGTTCAAAACGGAAAGAGAAAAGAATAGGGTTTCTTCAAGTACATGATAGTATTATTTTTTATCTCAGTCCTTGTGGTGATGTTTTTGTGTTTGGGGTTAAACATATGGGGTACAAGTACAATGTGGCATCAACAATTTGCAAGGGGCACCAGAGACTCATCATTTGCCAAGAACAGATGTCAGTCATTAGCTTGGCATCATGTAAGAAAATGGCCATAATGTGCCCTGATAATGATGTATTTTGTCATAAAAATATATAGTGGACTGCCATGATAATGACATGGTCCTCGTTAGTTACATGTATAGGCTTAATTGAGCTGTGGAGTTCTTGTTACCTTGTCTGTCTGTCCTCGTTAGTTACATGTATCTCTCTGTTTGTGTTTCTGCGTAACAGGTTCGATCGCGGTTGGAGAAAAATTGAGGCGTTTGTTGGCTCCAAGACAGTGATACAGGTATCATCAAGTCTACTTCCATGTTGCTGCTAGTAGTAACCTGACAGCACAGCCATACTTAGACCTTCAGAAGGTCAATCTTCAGTTTACTTGACTTTTGAGCCTGCTAGTAGTAACTTGGCAGCCATTCAAGGATGTCTTGGTTGTTCACGAGGCCATCCAATTGTTGTTATGTGATGACCTGATTTCTTGTCTTCCAATGGCATTTGACATTGTGATGACCAACTCATTGATTTGTCATACCCATACTAAACAAAGGTTAGGTTCAGAGATAGTGCTGCATTGTTGAGTTTTACTCCTTTTGATGTAGTAAATTTATTGACTGGTGTTTATCTTACCCTGTTCCATTGAGTAGTAAATCATTATTGGCTTGTATAGATGTCAGCATGCTCCCTTTCTACTCATTTTGGAGAACCTGTAGATGCCAACTCTTGATATGCATGCATGCATTCTTTGCTTGTTTATATTCATTCTTGTAAACTGAACATGCTCATCTATCTATATCTGCATTGTATTTTTTTCCTTTGGAAAGTAAAGTTTATTTCCTGGCTGGCTGGCATGATGGCTCATGGATACCTCAGCTGCAGCTGCAGCTGGAGCTCAATGGATGCAACCTTTGTATCTTCCTGTAGTATGGAGTATTAAATTGCCCCCTAGGGTATAAGGTTTCATTTGGATGTTCTCCCAGAACAAAATCATGACTTGTGACAATCTAAGGAAAAGGGGGATGGCAAAACCCCTAGAGTGTGTTCATTGCAAAGAGATACAAACTATATATCATTTATTTTTTGAATGTATTGTAGCTAGTAAAATCTGTGAAGATGTTGAAATGCTTTTCTAGGTGCCAATCATTAACTTTGAATCTATTGCTAAGTTGTGGCTTTGCAATAAAAGATACATTCACTTGAATGCAGTGTGGTTTTTGCAATGTGATGTTGTAAGGGTACTAATTGGTCTCTTCTGCTGCTTATCAGAGATGGGGGGAAGCAGCCACCGCCGCTCTGCCTCACCGGAGTACGAGTTGGATGCTTTCGAGTTCTTCAGTGTCATACTTGGGACTTCAGTATCAGCCACGAGGAAGGTATATAAAACGAGAGATCTCCCCTTCACCCATCTCATTATGATAACTCTGTTGTTTGCTACATCACTCCTTGTCCCAAATTGCAGAGGCCGCCTGACACTTTTATGAACATGCTGGGTGAAGATCCGCCACATAATGTGAAGCTCCGACATGCCGGCGGCGGGGTTCGCAGGCTGTGGGACGTGGAGTTGGTGATCGAGGAGGGCCACATGTACCTGTGCCATGGCTAGGACAAGTTCTACAGTGCCTACGACCTGCGGACCGGGTACTTTCTTCTCTTTAGGTACGACGATGACGCCACAATGCTCATCGTGAAGGTTTTCAACACGACTTTGTGTCGCATGCGCTACGCTAACGACGAAGATGCCAGTGCGTTCTGCCTCTTCTTATTCCTCTACATTTGGATTTATCTCACATCGATTGTTAACGGCCATTGTTGCATTTGGACAGGCAATGGGAGCAGCAGCAGTGACACTGGCTACAGCCAAACCAGCAGCGATTCTGGCTTTAGCGAAAGCAGCAGCGATTCTGGTAGCAGCAAAGACAGCAAGAAGGATGATCCGGACTGGAGTGGGGGAGAAGAGGAGCAGAGTGGGGATGAGGAGCTGCAGGATGACGATGGGCATCAGGCTGAGGATGACCTAGCGCTGGTGGTGGCTGACCAAGGGCAAGAGATGGTGGTGGCTGACCATGGGCAAGAGATGGTGGTGGCTGACCATGGGCAAGAGATGGTAGTGGCTGAGGATGACCTAGCGATGGTCGTGCCCGTCCTGCCTGAAGGTGGCCTCGCGATGGTGGTGGTGCCTGACAATGACCACGCACCGGTGGTGGCGCCGGCGATCCCACAGCTGGGCGACATGACCACGTCAATTGTGGTAGAAGACTACATCCCACAGCTGCCTCCACCGCCTCGCCGCTCTTGGCGCATCAGGCTGAGGAAGGAGAAGGAGAAGAACAATGAGAACTGAACTATGTGAAACTTTTGTAATATGGTGTTGGATGGATAACGGTGTTGGATGAACAATGTGAAACTTTTGTAATATGTAACGATGGAACTATGTGTTGGCTATGTATGTATATATGATGAAACTTGTGTGTTGGATATGATTGTTATATGGATGCTTGTTGTATATATATGTGTTGGATATCTCATATGTGAAATAGTGACCTGAGATTAAGAAAAAACGATTTTTTTTTAAAAAATGTTACTAATGGCGCACTTCCATCTGGTGCGCCATTAGTATACCAGTTACTAATGGCGCACCTTTGGGATACTAATGGCGCACCCGTGGTGCGCCATTAGTATACCAGATACTAATGGCGCACCTGTGGTGCGCCATTACTAAAATATTCTAGTGGCGTGGTGCTAGTGGCGCACCAGTAGTGCGCCATTAGTAGGCAAAACTGGTGCGCCACTAGTAAGCCTTTTTCTAGTAGTGAGTGGTCCCACTAAGCAACAACTCTCGCCAGGCCGACATCATCGCCATGATGCCGGACTTCAACGCGCACGGCCTTGACCCAAGTTGGGCCGAGCTGGAGGCGGAGCAGGTGCAAGAGTTCTTCGACAAGCTGTCGGAGAAGTACGTCCATGCCGAGCCATTGCTCATCCAGGACACCACCCAAGCGGAGCTGGACTACATCGCCACCAGGGCGGCGGAGGCAGAGGTCGCCAAGGAGGCTGGCAGCGCCGGCCACGTGGAGGACGAGGCCGAGGCTTCCGCAGAAGAGAAGGAGCTTGTCGGGTGGGCGAAGTCTGCTGGGGAGGCCAGCAGCGCCGACACCAGGGTCCCTCTCATTGAAGACGTGGTCGACGAGTCGACCGAGGAGGAGGCCGAAGCTGACGATCCTCCGGCCTTGGAGAAAAGGCGTGTCCTACGGCGGGCCACCTCTGGCGAGCCGGTCCGGCTCGGCAGGACCGAGCAGCGGCAGGAGATCCAGGGGGAATCCGTGCGCCTGACGAGGGCCGCGGCAGCAAAGAAGGTGGTGAAGGCCGCAGTGGCGAAGAGCAAATCGACTGCCTCTTCTTCGTCCAAGCGTCCTCGAACTCCACCCGCTTCCCCTCTTCCCGCGGATGTCGACACGGAGGTCGTCTTCGACCTTGGGTCTCTGAGCCCGAGGAGGAAGAGGAAGGCAGCGGAAGAGGAGGCGGAGGATGAGTAAGTATCTTGTCTTTTGTCATCTCCGTCCCCTCAGACCGTGCCGCTTTTCTTGACTTGTCTTCATGTTTGCAGGGATGGGGAGACGCTGGCCCAGAGGGTCGCGAAGAGAGCCAAGGCCTCGACGGGCGGCCAGCCCCCGGCGGGCACCTCGAGTACGCCGCTGGTGGTGTAGAGCAGCCCAGATAGCAGCCCCCAGCGCAGCCCCCAGCTTGCGTTCATCACTCGCTTCCTATCAACGTGTGTCGGGGTACGATCTCTTGGTGCTCACCTTGCCATGGTTGCAGGAGGAGGACGGCAGCGGGAGGAGCCACTGAGGGCCACCCCCAACATGCCGCCCCCATCAACCACACCGCCCCGAGGGGCGTCCCCGGCAAGGGCGCCTAGCACCGAGCCCATGCGCACGGAGGAGGAGGAGGAGAACCCGGGCGCCGGCGGGTTCGTCCCGGCACCGAATGTTGGTGGGGAGGGGGCCACTTCTTCCCAGCGTGGCACGGGTGAGTTATTTACCTTCTGTCCCTGTTCTTGCTTCTTCTTTTTGAATCTTAGTCTCGGCTTCACCTCACTCCCTTCCTTGGTATCCAGATCAGTCCCCGGCGGACCGGGAGGATGTTGACACCGTCATCGAGGAGGTCGCCAAGGATGCCGCGGCTGAGGCCGACAAGATCGCCGCCGAGGAGGCCACCAAGACTGCCGCTGAAGAGGCCGCCAAGGGGTCCACTGAGGAGACCGGCAAGGCCGCTCCCGAGGAGGCCGGCAAGGCCGCTGCCGAGGAGGGGGCGGTTGACGACCAACCTTCCTCCTCCGCTGCCTCTGGCTCGGGCAAGTACCTGAAGGTGAGTGACGACTTGTTCGTCCACCTCCCAGGGGTGGCGGGCACCAGGGCGCCCACCCAGGGGGAGGTGTTTGATGACGAGGTGCTCGCCGCCGCCGGGCTTGAGGTTGTCGACGAGCAGAGCGCTGGCAGCAGCGGTTCCCAGGAGGAGCAGCTCCTTCGGGGCATGAGCGCCAACTTCCAGAAGCTCCAGGCGCTCCATCGTGCCCGTCTGGACAAGGCAAAGTCTAGGATGGCGGCGGTGGACAAGGCGGAGGCGGAGCTCGTAGGGCGCATCGCCGAGGCGCAGACCTGGTTTTGCCTGGCCCACGAGGAGCTGAAGGTGGCCCAGAATCTGCGGGCCGAGTGCAAGCTGGAGCTTGTCATGAAGCAGGACGACATCGAGAAGGCCCAGGAGCTGGCAAAGGACCAGGCGCCAAAGACGAGGCCGCTCGGCACCAGCACCAGGCCGATCTAAATTGCGAGGAGGAGGACCTTGCCGCTCGTGAGGAGAAGCTCGCCGCAACACTCCGCGGAAAGGATGAGGAGGTGGAGAAGCTTGTCGTGCAGCGGACCCAGGAGCTGGAGTAGAGGCAGGCCGGCAAGGTGAAAGAGCTGGAGGTGGAGCGGGACGCGCTGAAGGAACAGGCCCTGAAGCTGGCGAAGGAGAAGGACACGCTCAACGATGCTCTGGTTGAGGTGCAGGCCGCGGTCCTCGGCAAGGTTGAGCAGCTCTCCAAGGCCAACGACTCCATCAAAGACCTGAAGCTGAAGCTGGGGGGTCTTGAGGGGCCGCTTTCGGAGGTCTGGACCCTGGAATAGACCCTGACCAACACTACAAAAAAAGACACATCCGTGACATTTTGGGCCGAACGAAATTTTTTTCTGTCATACTTATGATAATTCTCTGACGATAATTGTGACAAAACCCGGTATCATCATAGATGTGGTGGGCTCCTACTTCTATGACAAGAAATCATGACAAAAAATGGGCTTTTCGTCCTGGGCGGGCCGGAGACACAGCTGCATGACATTCTTTGGGCCTTCCATGACGGAAAAAACCGTGGTAGAAGCAAGGGCGAAGAAAATATCGGGGTGTTCCCGGTTACGGTGGGTGGTCGGGGCCGAGCGATGCGCGTTTCTCTCGTACATGCACGCGCGTGGGTGCGAGGCGTTGGGCTCTAACTGAACCCGAGCGATTGCACTGCAGGCTACGCGTTACTGAACTCGAGCGGACGATCGATGGCTGTTAACTGAACCCGATCGAGCGATTCCTTCGCTACTGCTGCTAACTGAAGCCGATCGATGCTGCCTCTCGATGAACAGTGAGCGTTGCTGGGGGGTTTGGATGAACAGTTCCCGGTGGGGGTGGATGAACAGGACCCCGTGGTGTTGCCTCTGGATGAACAGGACCTCGATCGATCGAGCCGGTTGGGGCTGGATGAACAGGACCCCGTGGAGGGCTGGATGAACAGGACCACTCCGGGGAGGGCTGGATGAATAGTGGACGGCGGAGGGGTGGATGAACAGTAGCCCGTGGAGGGGTGGTTGAACAGGAGCCCGTGGAGAGGGCTGGTTAAACAGTAGCCGATGGAGTAGCGCACGGTGGAGGATGGATGAACCGTCGCAGGTGGAGGCTGGAGGAGGTCGACAGTGGATGAACAGTAGCCCGTGGAGGCTGGAGGGGGTCGATGGTGGAGATGAACAGTATCCCGTGGAGTCCCGTTTTGCGATACGCCACACCCCTCCCGATGAACAGGACCCCCGTTTTGACCATAGCGCTCCAACACAAGTCCGTTTCCTCCGTTTTGCGGTACGCCACACCCCTCCCGATCAACAGGACCCCTGTTTCGACCGTAGGAGGTCCGTTTCCAACGTTTTGCGGTATGCCAGAGCCCTCCCGATGAACGGGATCCCGTTTCGAATGTGGCTGGTCGAACACAAGGCCGTTTCCTCCGTTCTGCGGTACGCCAGGCCTCGTTTCCATCGACTGTTCCGTCCAAGCCGTCCCGATGAACACGACGAAGCATTCCGTTCCGACCGAGCCGGTTGGCTCCCCATGAACACGACGACGGCGCTGTTTCTCCGTTCTGACCCAGCCATGTACACGAGCCCTGGCCGTACGTATGCGCGAGTAGGCGTTCGAGACCCTGCCCATATGTATGTACGTGGCCGTATTTTCTTTCTTGCACACTGGCCGCTGTACGTACGTGTACATGCTACGTGCGCGCCTCTACTACGACACGTGCGCGCCTCTACATTGACAAGTATGTACGTACATGTTTATGACCAGAATGACAACGCTACGTATGCTTCGACCAGGTGAGTCCCGACTGTCAGGCACTTCCTTGCATGCGAAGATGTAGCTGGTGGGTCCGAACAGTCAGGGGGGCGAATCATTTTTTTCTGCCCGGACGCACTTCCTTGCGTGCGAAGATGTAGCTGGTGGGTCCCAGCAGTCAGGGGGAAACGTTTTTTTCATGAAATACGGTGGCCCGTCCGGTGGGTCCCCGCTGTCAGGTGGAGGAATAATTATTTTGCACGTAATAAAGAGGCACTTCCTTGCTGCGGCCGTGGACCCAGCTGTCAGCCTCTCCACGTACAGTCCAAGTCTGATGGAAGCCGTTCCTTGACCACGTTGACCACGCCGCGCTGAGAGCACCAGGGCGATGGACGATGGCGAGGCCTAGGAAGGGGACGACGCAGAACCGGGGAAGACGCGGCAGTGGAAGCCCGCGCAGAGAGGAGTACGAGGGTTCACTGGTTCGGCTGCGGTGTGAGGCTGCCGTCGCCGCAGAATAACAGGGGGTGTGGGTGAGTGGAGGGATTGCCTGGCCAGCGGCGGGAGTATTAGGGGGCGGTGAGGCCTCCCCGACAGCACAGCCGGCCACGGGAGGCAGGAGCACGAGGCACGACCGGCGCTGGTTTGGGCGGCTGGAGCAAGAAGACCTGAGGTTGAAGAAGCACTACGGCCGTTGGATGGACATCGTATGGTCACTGGAGCTAGAATCGTGCATATTGACTAAGTTGACAAAGCCCTCCGTCCCCGTCAACTTAGTAGGCCCACAAGTCAGCCTGCCACTATACTGGGTCCCAGCTAACAGGGGGATTATTCATTTTTTTGTGCGTAATAAGGAGGCACTTCCTTGCATGCGAAGATATAGCTGGTGGGTCCGAGCTGTCAGCGGCGGTAACGTTTTTTTCGCGAAATACAGAGGCCCTTTCGGTGGGTCCCAGATGTCAGGTGGAGGAATCATTAATTTGCACGTAATAAGGAGGCATTTCCTTGCGTGCGGCCGTGGACCCAGCTGTCAGCCTCTCCACGTACAGTCCACTTCAGATGCATGTCGGTCGTTGACCATGTTGACCAGGCCGCGCCGAGAGCACCAGGGCGATGGACGACAGCGAGGCCTAGGAAGGGAATGACACGGAGCCAGGGAAAACTCGGCAGTTGTTTCCCACGCGGAGGGGAGTACGACTGTACAAGGGTTTACTGGTTCGTCTGTCGTCACCGGAGAATAACAACAGGTGTGGGTGAGTAGAGGGATGCCTAGGCCAGCGATGGGAGTATGGTGGGGCGGTGAGGCCTGCGCGGCAGCACAGCCAGCCACGGGGAGGAGGGAGCAGGCAGTCCCGCCGGTGCTTGTTTGAGCGGCTGGAGCAGGAAGAGCAGAGATTGAAGAAGCACGACGGCCGTTGGATGGACATCCAACAGTCACTCCTTGTGCGTCAACCTTTTTTTAGGAAAGCCTCAAATCTGTGAAAACAGCATACAACTCATCTGCTATTATTTCTAATAATTTACAGCCCATTTCCTAATTCTTAAGGTTTTTTTGGAGCCCATATTCTTTTTGTTAGCATTACAGCCCATATTGTGGCCACGGTTAAGAAATTGTACGAAGTTTTGCATATTTCGGTGCGGTACGAACTGTTTTTAATCCCGAAATTTCGAGTCACATTCAAACTGATTTAAAAAATAAATGTATATCAATATAAAATCCAACAAATTGTCCACGCATAAAAATCAATGCAATTTAAAATCTCGAAATGAAAAAAAGAAATTTGAAACTAATTACCGGTTTGATGTGTTTTAAAATGTACAACCCATTTCTCATTACTGATAGGCTATCTTCTCGGCCAGCCGAATGAAGCTCTCCTCGGCTTGAAAGATTTGTAGCCCAACAGGCCTGACAAAGCGACTTACTTGGCAAATCACAAAAAAAACTGGGCTGTGGCCGTGGACCCAGCTGTCAGCCTCTCCACGTACAGTACTCTTCCGATGGAAGTCGGTCGTTGACCACATTGACCACGCCGCGCCGAGAGCACCAAGGCGGTGGACGACGGTGAGGCCTAGGAAGGGACAACGCAGAGACGGGGAAGACGCGGCAGTGGATGCCCACGTGGAGAGGAGTACGAGGGTTCACTAGTTCGGCTGCGGTGTGAGGCTGCCGTCGCCGCAGAATAACAGGGGGTGTGGGTGGGTGGAGGGATGGCCTGGCCAGCGGTGGGAGTTGTATCGGGGCGATGAGGCCTCCGCGGCAGCACATCCGGCCACGGGAGGCAGGAGCAGGCGGCATGACCGGCGCTGCTTTGGGCGGCTGGAGCAAGAAGACCAGAGGTTGAAGAAGCACTATGGCCGTTGGATGGACATCGTACGGTCACTGGAGCTAGAATCATTCATCTTGACTAAGTTGACAAAGCCCTCTGTCCCCGTCAACTTAGTAGGCCCACAAGTCAGCCACCCACTATGGTGGGTCCCAGCTAGCAGGGGGTATTCATTTTTTTGTGCGTAATAAGGAGGCACTTCCTTACGTGCGAAGATATAGCTGGTGGGTCCGACCTGTCAGCGGGCGAAACGTTTTTTTTTCGCGAAATACAGAAGCCCTTCCCACGTACAGTCCACGTACAGTGCGTAATAAGGAGGAACATTCCTTGCGTGCGACCATGGACCTCGTGGGTCCCAGCCGTCAGGCTCTCCACGTACAGTCCTCTTCCGATGACTCTCGTATGTTGACCACGCCGCGCCGAGCGCACCGAGGCGGTGGACGACGGCGAGGCCCCAGACTGGAACGACCCGGAGATGGGGAAGACGCGGCAGTGGAGTCGCAGACGGAGAGGAGTGGGAAACTTGAGTAGTTCGGGTGCGGGGTGGGCCTATACTCGGCAGAGAATAACAGGAGGTGCGTTGTGGAGGGATCATCTAGCTGTCGGCGGGGTAGCGTTTCGCTGAGGAGCGCAAAACAATGCCGCTCGACGTCGGAGGCTGGAGCAGGCGGTCCCGGCAGCGCTGGGGAAGAAGACGAGAGATTGAAGAAGAATGCCGGCCGTTGGATGTAAATCCAACGCCTTCTTAGGCTTCGACCTACTGGCCCACATGTCAGCCAGTCCATTTGTTTTTTAGTCCATTTGGTGGGCTAGGTGAAACAATGATGTAGCATCTATGCAGCCCGTTTATATATATGGTAGAGTTTAGAGCCCATTTGCATTTTTCTCGAAATCCGCGGACTTGCTGGGTTGGGTGAAAATATCTTGTTGGGCTAGACGGAGAAATGTTATAAAAACATAAACACATGATTGCATGTCTATTGCTGCATTCGTCAGTAAAATCTTTGCAAGCTTATGTACGCAATCACTAGGAGTTAACTTGCCAAGTTATATATAAACAATTATTATTATTATTTTGTAAGAACTTTCAACTTACGAAACAAAATATCATTTTAATTTGATGAGTTAATAGTACGTGGGGTATTATTATTTTTTAGGCTAGCCGTGGGACAGTTGAGTTGGTTCTAGGGAAAAGTACTGGGAGAAAACTCAGTTTACATCGAAAAAGAAAGTGGGAGAAAATTCAGATATAGGATTAATGAAAACGAAAAATAAAGGAAGTGGGAAGGTCTATAAAATGCTTGGACGAACGACAGGTTTAACGGAAACGTATGTTGTTTATAATATATACGTAATAAAATAAGATATAAATATAGGTTCAGTTTTGCATTCTTATAGAAAACAGGTCCAGTTTTGCATTCTTATAGAAAAATAGAACTGAGATGTGCGTCGTCTTGAAAAAACAAACATAACTTGGGCTGCTAATGTTATAGACAAGCTAGGTTGGGAGGCCCAGAGGCTGCTTGATACCTGCTGGATCCAAAAAATGTTGAAACATGTCGTGGGCTGCCCATGTTAAACAACAAAACCTAGGCCATGGACCTGGTGGGCCCAGGACTGTCAGCCTCTCAACGAACAGTTATCTCCCGATTCCTCTTGTTTTGCTGACCATGTTGGGAACAACAGACGGCGGCGCCGCGGCTAGAGCACCAAGGCGGAGGACGACGTCGAGACCTCGGACCGAACGAACCGGAGTGGGGGAAGACGCAGGCGGAGGGGAGTACGAGGGTTGACTTGTTCGGGTGCAGGGTGGGCCGGTGGAGCTGCCGCCGCCGGACAATGTGTGGTAGTAGAGGGATGGCCTGGCCAACGCCATAAGGCTATGATGGCCAGCCGCTGTACAGGAAGAGGATGAAAGATTGAACAAAATAAAGAAACACAAATGGATAGGTGGTTGGTCCCATATGTCTGTGCACGAGACCTGCTGGGTCCACCTGAGGAGCGGAATATGTTGGGAGGAAGGAGATTCAAAGCACGGCAGCCGAGTGAACTAGTTTTTTTAACGGACAAGTGAACTAGTTACATATAAGCAAATAGCCACTAAAAAAAGCAAACAGGTTAATGGGTTCTTAAAAGGAATATTTCGGAGAAAACAGATAATTAGGACACATAGGCTAATGTATGAAACACTCAGATGATAAATGTGCTTATAAACAGATAAAGTACAACATCTAGACCTTCCTGGCACGCTTGATCATGACGCTGCGGCTGTCCGTGTACTCGTCGGTTACGGGAAGCAGACACGCCCTCATGTCCAAGATCTGCCTGTACATGTCATAGCATGTGTATACGTCCTTGGCCGCATAGGTTATGTAGGCTAGATTCAGAGGTACCTCCCATGTGTTCAGGTCCTTGGTATCGTTGTCTTCTTTCATGTTGGCGTATCAGGGGTCGATGATGGTCTCGACGAGGTTAGCCACAGAGTCCTTCTCCTGCCCGTTGCTGATGATCTTGTATTGCTTCTGGATGTCGACAAGCTTGTTGCACCAGATGGCCGAATCGTCGCGTTCTTCCTTCTCTCCACCGTAGCGAAGGTGCAGTCGGTGGTGCCGATGAAACAGGCGAATGCTCCAGAACCTCTGATGGCCCTACAGAAGTGGTAGATGAGAACCTCGTCTCGCACACATACCTGGGCGACGGCGATCCGCTAGTCCTTGTCAGGAGACGAATGGATGGGCACAAGGTCTAGTCCTGCAACCTTGTGCTTTCTCGTCCTGTAGGTACTGCTTGAACTCAGCGAGGAAGAGCTTCACCGAGTCTGGATCGTTGATGTACATCACATTCAACTTGGTGCAGCCATAGGACTGAATGGCGAACTCAAAGGGGAACTCCTTGCTGAAGTCCATATCCAGCGGGCTCACCCCTCAGATCGCCATTAGATTCTCTTCAAGTGAACGAGTGTGTAGGCGGCGGCAGCAGTTCGTTTTTCAGCTCTTGGGGAACTGGATTCAACAGTAAACTGAGTGTGTACAGGCGACAACAGTTACTACCCCTCCCTCGTCCGCTGCACGCCCGGCAGAAGATGCACCCTCGGCGCATTCAAACGCTTCCATTAAGAAACCTACTCCGGCCACACGTCGGTTCACGAGTGGGCCTGTATTGGTACTGTAATAATAGGAGTTAGTGGTCACTTTACTTAAATTTAATTAGCTTTAATAGAAATTTATACTTAAAACAAGCAATGCATTGGTTCGTTCTATCAGTGCCACAAGATCAACATGGACAACAATTAGAATTATTATTCTCAGGACCCACACGATCAGCACATTTGTCGCACTTTCACAAAGATAATACTACCAAGTTTGAACTGTTTGTTATGGTTGTTGTCCTCTGCATCATCATGCCGTGTTTCCCAGCTTGCAAGATTCAGAACCAACAAATAAGATCCAAATAATAAGTACAACAAAGATGTCTACACATCTCATTGATTCCCAGCTTGCAAGATTCAGAACCAACAAATAAGATCCAAATAATAAGTACAACAAAGATGCCTACACATCTCATTGATTGCCAGCTGGCAAGATTCAGAACCAACAAATATGATTCAAATAATAAGTTCAACAAAGATGCCTACACATCTCATTGATTCCCAGCTTGCAAGATTCAGAACTAACCCATTAGAGCCTTTTGATAAAGTGAATATCGGGATTAAATCCATCTTGGCTAGCCATGTCATACAATCGAAGAACTTGGCGAATGCTCTTGGCCGTCACAACATCTGTAGTTGAGTATTCCTGTTTGCACAGCACAAACAAGAAGAACATGATTTCACTTTAATAGTGGCCTCCTTGAACTCAACCTGCAGCTCCACTCGGATGAGGCCTGCCTGGAGTTTCCATGATTCGATTCATGCGCCTTTTTCTGCAGTTCACCTGAAATGAAGCAAAGATTGCATCATTCAGCTAGCAAGAAGTACTTGCTCTCATGAGCTGGCAGGTTCTTCTTTAGTAGTTGCACTAAAATTGAGGAACATTAAGGTTGGCTGTCCGGCTCATGTAAGGTGCAACTGTAATTATCTAATCCTTTTGTGCAGTTCCACTAAAATAAAGTGCCATTGTGGTGACAGTGACGGCTCATCTTGCAAAGGATAATAAAATGTTGCACGAGATTACCAGCAGAACTTGACGGAGATTTTGGAAACTCCAATCACCATTTTGTGCAGTTCCACCAAAATTGAGAGATGTTGCCCACGTGACATTTTAGTTGAACTGCACAAGACACTCATTCCAAAAAAAGTGTTTTGTGCAGTTCACCAAAAGGTCACAATAGCAACAAGGTGAAATGTATATCCCTATCTACACAAAAAGATAGAAAGTAAACAGTTGCTGGTCAATAAGAATATACGAAACATATACGAAATGAAAAGAAGCATCTAAATTATGTTCATGGAAACCATGCAAGGACAGTAGAAATTTTAAAACGTCAGCAATGCTTCATGCTACTAGAAGAATTACGATCAACAATGAGATTCCTCAAATATGGGATTACTTTAATGGTGGCATTGATTGTTTACCAGATACAGTAAATCAACAGCAGCTAAAGAGTTCGTTTAAGGGCATGGGACCGTGGGGACACCAGGACCCTCAGCAGCGTAAAGGAGCAACTTACTTATCATACTAGGGAAAACAACAGGAGTGCCATTTGTAACACAATTTAATTGCATCTTATCACTGGAGGCATTAGATTAACAATAACACCGGTTAGACATGTCCCTAAGGTAACAGTGTGATCGCTTCATTTTACATGCGCCCTTACATTAACAACAGCAAAAGGTTGGTATAAGGACATGCGACAGTGGACGCATCAGCACAATGTACCTACAAGGAGGCATAAAGTGGTGATGCCGAGTTTGTTCATGCTATGTGAGGGTAGCAAATCTAATCCTGGAGACCTTTTACTATGTGAGGGCAGCAAACCTAATCCTGGAGACCTCGCCGCCCACGACCGCACACAGAATGGTAGGCAAGCAGGTGGCATCCCGCCGTGCCGAGTTCATCGCCGCTCGCGACCTCACACCTATGTGGGCGGAATTTGAAGCTACCAAGGATGAATGGGCGGTAGAGCAAGAGGCGGCCAAAGCCGCACAGAGGGAGCGGAAAAGTCATAAAGCACTCAAGAAAAGAGAGGCCCGTTGCCGCAAGAAAGAAGAGCACGCACACGCTGCTGCGGAGAGGTCGGCGGAGATCAAAGCACGGTGGGGTGTCGCCGACAAAGCTGGGAAGGAGAACAACGGCGTCTGGCCAGCATGTGAGTAGGAGTACTAGTAGTTAGTGTGTGTGTCTGTGTCTCCCGTACGTTTGTTTAATTAATTACGAGCATGTAACAGTACTACTAGTTACTACTGTAGTTTTTATAGCAAATTACCAGTACAATAGCCTAGACTCAATGGAAAAATTCTTATCCTATGCATCAAATGGCATCTCTTTCTCTATAGGAATTGAGATGCATGTCATCTCACTTCCTATGATTTTCATATTCCTATAAAATTCCTATCCTATGAACCAAAGGAGGCCTCTGCTGGAGTAACAACTGTAGCTAGCAGTTTTCTTCAAGAAGCGGTTCATTAGTAAGGTAATTACTGCGAAGTCATGATGGTTCCTTCGTCCGAGAAACTTCACAGTGGGTAAGGTTGGGCCTGTGATTTGACGACTCATTAGTAACTCCTGCGGCGCGACGACCGGGGTGACTCTCCCTTGGAGTTCTGCAGGCATGGCAAGTGGACCAGGATGGTCGACGTCCCACATGTCGGCGAGCAGAAGTATTCTTTCCAATATCGAGGAGCAAGGAAACCGCGTGGTATAGTATCACTGGTGATTTATATTTATTTTTTATTTCTAATGAATGCTAGCGTTTCAACTCTTACGACGAAGGAGTGCCAAGCACACGGCACGTGCTGGATGTCGCACATGTCAGCGAAAGGAGTGGGACATGAACAGCGTGGTAGAGCGTCTCCACTTCTGGGTCGGAGACCACACATAGTAGTACTACTGTACTAGTGGTATGAACGATACAAAGTGCGACCCGGAGAGAAAGACACGTCTAGTTGGAAGTTCTTGGGGCATACACGTAAACAAATATAAAACCTAATATGTGCCTCCAATTAATATAGTAGTAGTAGAGTACTTAGTCACGTACTCCATAACATCACCGGGCATTGCGCGTACAAAATTTAGTGGTAGTAAGAGACAAATGCCTATATGCCACGCATGTTCATACTATTTGTGCCTTTCTACTTCACTTACTGCGCTACATTACACAGGATCGCACGTCCACTCCTGGGTACATGTCCGTCTCGTAGTTCGAGTCCCACGTGTTCTTCATATAGATGGAACGATCCTTGCATGACACGTGCACCTTGATGCTAGATGTGTCGTGTGTTGGCAAAAGGATGAACAAAGCTCACGTAAAAAAATAGAGTGGAAGAACATAGATTCCCGACGACCGAGAAGGAGCAAGGAACCTCGGGGTGGAGCGTCTGCACTCATAATATTTTATATTATTCAGCGATATAAAATCAACCAATCATCTCCAGAGTGGACTGGAAGAGTACGAAACACGGCAACCCAGTGTAGTTACATCATACTAGTACATGGCTAACCGACGCTATCACCATATTTCTTGGCTTCCGTGCGACACCTATCTCTAGTAATCCAGCAGCTCGTATCGCTTCTCCCTCCTCGTCTCCCTCAAAGTGCAGTGCACTGGCGTTTTTGCCGTCTATTGAGGTCGGTTAACTCATCACATGTTAGCGACATGACAAGAGCATTCTAAAAAAAATTCCTTTCACGTTCCGTTTTCAAAAAGAATAAAATCCTTTCACGTACGAATTTGACTGTATGCTTTGAGCAAATTGCATGTCCTATACTGCTCCTGTTTGGGTACTCTAACTTAGCTAGAGGTTAGACTAACTCATGACTAACCCTGAACTAACTGTAGCCAAATAGGTGTTTGGGTGACAGGGTTAGATTGACAATAAATGCACTTGATGGAGAGAGAGAAGTGATTTTTTAGTGGTCGCAATGAGAACTATCTCCACTTAGCACCTCTTGGGTGGGATACTTTTTTTTGGTGGGTTCGGTGCAACTTGCTCCAATTTAAACCCTCATGCTTGGATACTTTAGGGCTATTTGAGTCCCAACTATCTCAAACTAACTCTAACCCATGGATCCAAACAAGGCCTATGTCCAGCCTAGACGCGGAGCAGTCAGTGCACCGGGAAGCGTCGGTCTCTCGGCCGTCGCGCCGCTTCAAAGCCGACGCCAGTGAGGGTCGCCTCCGCTCTGGCCGGGCATTAATGCGGCACTGACGCTCCAGGGCGACGCTGACCGTTTCACGCGGGAAGCGCGCGCTGACAAGGGAGTATAGGTTTTGAACCGTTTCAGGTGTAGTACTGGTAGTTTGCAAAACTACTCAATTATTGCACTCAATTTACTAAGAAATTGTGGTAAAAACGTTACTCCACAGCCCGCTTCCCTTCTCCTTCCTCTTCCACCGCCCGCGCACGTCTGCGAGAAGCGACCGGTCAACCCTTATATAGGAGTGCTAGCACAAAAAGATGCATGCATGACCACTAAAATTTCCAGATTAAAGAACCGCTCCGCCGGGAGTATGGCGTATGTTGTTACCTTCGGCCGGGCCATGGCTACCGGGCGGGACATGGATCCTCTGACGTGGCTATCACTACCTTACCCTGCCTTTCCTTCGCTGACTGGTGGGACCCACGCTTGGGGGTCCCACATGTCAGTGATAGAATGGTAGGATTGTTCGTGTCAGGGGATCCTCATCCTACTGGGCGACGACGACCAGAGATGAGGCGGCGGGAGGTGAATGAATGCAGCTACTGTTTGGGTTCGCCGTCCGGCTTAAATAAATGTGCAGCATCACGTGTACCCGCGGGTGCACAAATTGTAACATACGTGTCTGCTTAAGTGGGCGTCACGTAACTGGTGTGTGTGTGAGAGAGAGATTCTAAGAGACAGAGTGCGTGTGTGCGACTCTACTCTTCGGACATGTACTCAACCTTTTGCATCAGGATATAAGTATAATGGTATTTACTTTAGCTAGTGATTTATGTGGCCATGTTAACGTGGTTGTGTAAAAAAATGTCACTTCCTGCTCGTGATTTGCGTTATATAATTACAAGCAAGATGCTCGTGCATTGCACGGAACATCAATATGCATTTTTTTACAAAACACCTGTTGTGATTTACCCATGCAGGAGTAATCCCATGTGTAAAAACTAATGATATTTCGAGAATATTATCGGAAAACTGGTATCTCGAGAATGTCATTGAAAAAATGAAAGATGAGAGATAAGGTGAGGAGGAGTGGAGCGTGGTGGTGACTGGTGGTCGGAATGGGCGGAGGCATGGGGATGGACGGCGCCCGCAGGCGGCAGCGGCCACCAAGCTAGATTGTTCCAGAGACTTTCTTTTGTAATTGCTCAGCAATGAGGTTGTGGGAGATAAGGATGGGGAGAGAGGTGCGGCTATCTTTTGTAAAATTATCATAGTTTGCTTTCTATCTGTCAGATATAGATCAGACGGTCTATATTACAAGATGGCATGCACACCAGCAATGTGTGTGATGAGACCTTCGAGGTTGTAGAAGGGGCCGATGATATTTGGTTCAGCATCACACGTGCCATCGGCCTGAGGAGCAGGTGGACCGGGGTTGAAGTTGAGTCCAAATGCTTTCTTGTTTTTCATAGCAGATTCATTGGCAAACTTGTAGTTTCGCTTGAACAGATTGTCTTCACGGCACCATAGAAGAGAAGATGGGTCAGCATTCTCTGGCTGTGTTCCGCGAACCATGCAAGGATAGAAGCCTTGAGCAATGGCTTCTGTTCTGGACCTGGGTGGAAGATTTTTGAAGAGAATATCTCCCCATGGTCGTTTGATGGCATTCTTCTCAGCATACTCAGCAGTGACGAATCTGTACTTGTACCATTCCTCTGCCCAATATCTTTGAATCCACTGGATTCGAGTCTTGCATTCACCATAGGTTTTTTCTGGGTCGGTTTTGTACATCTCATATAGATCTGGTGGCAAATCCTTCGACGTATTCCCATGGCGCTGTCTGCCGCCCTTTCTTGCCGACTTTTCAGTGGCCATGAAGTTCAACCTGGATGGGTTCAGAACTTGCAAAGGCTTCCGCCTGCTGGTCAGACAAGAACTGGCTTCGGGAGAATTGATGTGGTGCTGTAAGAATTCTGCAAATGAATGCAGACTATGAGAACCAAGGGATTCTCCCACGGACATGTACCTGTGACAGCATTAGAGATGCGAGGGAAGGGGAAGAGGTCATATGCATTCTCAGAAGATTTTGAAGATAAATCAGTTTGAAGACATTGACCTCATAGCGCGAAGACATTCACTTATATGTTGAGAGTTTGTTCCAGATTTGTACGAATCCAAGAATAGGTACAAGTGAGGAATCTAACTACGTGTGAAGCATAAGTGAATATACTAGGCATGTTATGAGATGCAGAACAGGATAGATCCAAATTTGTAGGCACAGAAACCACTTTTGGTGGAGAAGGATGAATCTATCGGATCAAAAAGGCAGTAAAAGTAAGCTTTAATTACCACACGAAGAACTACTAGATGGAGTTGAGAGGAGGCCGAGATGTTCGATCTTTCGTGCCCTAACTTGGCGACGGAAGACACCTACGGCGGCGGCGGAGAAGACGAGGTCCGCGGCCGGGGTGAGGACGGCGTCGGTGAGGTCGCGGCAGCTAAGCGCTTCGTCACCAGCGTCGTCGAGAGCTAGCGGTGGCGCTAGGGTTTGTGCGAGGTGGAGAGGTGGAAGAAAAATTTTGACCGCTATGTGATGTGTATTTATAAGGAGAGAGACAGCACAGCGCAATTACACAGGTGCCCCTGGCGGTTCACATCTGAGGGACACGTGGCGAACATGCAACACATTGGAAGTTGTTCCATGTTCCCACGCACGCCTGGACTGTCGAGTGGTCGTTCCGGCTTCTCCAGGTTTCAGGCAATAAGGATTTAGCATTTAAAACAGATTCAATGTTTGTCTCTGTATCTTCTGCTGACAAGGACGCAGAGAAGACATTCGACGGTTTCGATAGAATGCATATGATTTGGATCGATAGAATTTGAGGTAGAAGCATTGAAGAGGTAAGGGTCCGATCACATTCACTTAGTCCAAAAGATTCAAACGAGAAGACATAGCTATAAGTGAATGTTGTAGAGGACAGAACACAAATATATGTACATATGAGTAAGACTAAATCAACAAAGTGAACATGAACATGAAGACAAATTAATGTTGAAGATAAATCAAATGCGAAGACTTAGCAAATGCAACGCCAAATGAAAACATTCCAAACAAAAGTTTGGTGGTGGCGTTACCCACCGTATAGGAAGTATTAGACCCAGACACGGCGCACAATTATCGTGGCACTCCGAAGTCAAATTCCGCATTAATGTATTGACACTTAGAGTGTATGTCTTCATTGATTGAAGATATACATTACTTTGTGTGTTGCACATCTAAGTCATCAACATGCATAAGTGTTAGGATGTGTGCCTAATCATAGGACATTTGAGGATTCTAAGATATTTAGCTCACACCGCAACTTGCAAAACCTTTTCTCATCCAAGGGCTTTGTGAAGATATCAATCAATTGCTCTTCAGTGTTGACATGAATGATATCAATATCTTCCTTCATGACATGATCTCTGAGAAAGTGATGACGAATTTCAATGTGCTTTGTCTTCGAGTGCTGAACTGGGTTGTTGGCAATCTTGATAGCGCTTTCATTTGTCGCAGTAGAGTGGTACTCGCTTCAGATGGATGCCATAGTCCTTGAGTGTTTGCTTCATCCATAGAAGTTGAGCGCAGCAACATCCAGCAGCAATGTATTCAGATTCAGCAGTGGAGAGAGATAAACAGTTTTGCTTCTTTGAAGACCAACAAACAAGTGATCGTCCCAGAAAGTGACATGTGCCTGATGTAGACTTGCGATCCACCTTGTCACCAGCATAATCAGCATCCGAGAATCCAACTAGATCAAACTCTGAGCCCTTTGGATACCATAATCCTAGTGTTGGGGTGTAAGCCAAATATCGAAGAATTCGCTTCACAGGTAAGTGATGCGATTCCTTTGGTGTCGCTTGGAATCGGGCACACATGCAAACACTAAGCATGGTATCTGGCGTAGATGCACATAAATAAAGTAAAGAACCAATCATGGAGCAGTATACATTTTGATCGAACTCTTTACCATTGGCGTCAGGACCCAGATGACTTTTGGTTGGCATTGGCGTCGTGTAACCTTTGCAGTCTTGCATTCCAAACTTCTTCAGGCAGTCTTTGAGGTATTTTTCTTGAGATATGAAGATGACGTTGCTTTGCTGATGAATTTAAAGACCTAGGAAGAACTTCAGCTCACCCATCATAGACATCTGATATTGCTCTTGCATCATGTCTCCAAACTCATCACTGAATTTCTGGTTAGTGCAGCCGAAGATAATGTCATCCACATATATTTGGCACACAAACAGTTCACCATCATATGTCTTCGTGAAGAGTGTGGGATCCAGGGAACCAGGTTTGAAGCCTTTGCTCTTCTGGAAGTCTTTGAGTGTGTCATACCAAGCACGAGGGGCTTGTTTGAGGCCATACAGTGCCTTGTTGAGCTTGTATACCATATCAGGATGTTTTGGATCTTCAAAGCCAGGTGGTTGTGCAACATACACTTCTTCAATCTTGCCATTGAGAAAGGCACTCTTCACATCCATTTGATACAAAAGGATGTTGTGATGATTTGCATAGGCTAGCAGTATGCGAATGGCTTCAAGCCTAGCCAGAGGAGCAAATGTTTCACTTAAGTCAATCCCTTCAACTTGAGTGTATCCTTGAGCAACGAGACGGGCCTTGTTTCTGACAACTTGACCATGCTCATCTTGCTTGTTGCGATATATCCATTTGGTGCCAATGATATTGTGCTTATGAGGATCAAGACGCTTGACCAATTCCCATACATTGTTCAGCTTGAACAGTTGAAGCTCTTCTTGCATAGCTTGAATCCATTCAGGTTCCATGAAGGCTTCAGCAACTTTCTTGGGTTCAGATATTGAGACAAATGCAAAGTTCCCACAGAAATTTGCCAGTTGCGTTGCTCTTGAATGAGTGAGTGGACCAGGTGCATTGATACTGTCAATTATCTTCTCAATTTGCACTTCATTAGCAACACGAGGATGAACTCGACGAAGATTTTGCTCTTGTTGAGCATTGTCTTCAGGCTGAGCATTGTCTTCAGGTTGATTAGGTGCAGAAATGATAAGTTCCTCTTTAGCCTGAGCTTCAGACGGTATGATTTCTCCAGTTCCCATGAGCTTGATGGATTCACTAGGTGGAACTTCATCGAACACATTTGGCAGGTGCTCTCTTTGCGAGCCGTTAGTCTCATCGAACCGCACATCTACAGTTTCAACCACTTTATAGTGAAAGAGGTTGAAGACTCTGTAGAAGTGCGAATCCTTTCCGTAGCCAAGCATAAAACCTTCATGTGCTTTCGGTGCAAATTTTGAAGTGTGATGTGGATCCTTGATCCAGCACCGAGCACCAAATACTCTGAAGTAACTGACGTTTGGCTTTTTACCAGTTAGGAGCTCATAGGATGTCTTCTTTAGAAGCTTGTGAAGATAAACACGGTTGATGACATGGCATGCAGTATCAATGGCTTCAGGCCAGAACTTCCTTGGTGTCTTGTATTCGTCAAGCATCGTCCGAGCCATCTCAATGAGTGTCCTGTTCTTGCGCTCCATGATGCCATTCTGCTGAGGTGTGTATGGAGCAGAGAACTCATGAGTGATACCCAGCATATCAAGATAAGTGTCAAGGCCTATGTTCTTGAACTTTGTGCCGTTGTCAGTCCTGATGTGCTTGATCTTCATGCCATAGTTCGTCATGGCATGATTTGCGAAGCGTCTGAAGACATCCTGCACTTCATTCTTGTAGAGGATTATATGCACCCATGTATATCTTGAATAATCATCAACAATGACGAAGCCATAGAAGCAAGCAGTGGTAGTAAGAGTAGAGTAGTGAGTAGGACCGAATAAGTCCATGTGTAGCAGCTCGAAGGGTTGAGATGTCGTCATGATTGTCTTCGAGGGATGCTTGGCCCTCGTCATCTTTCCAGCTTCGCAGGCACCACACAGATGATCTTTCTTGAACTTGACGCCCTCGATGCCTACGACGTGTTTCTTCTTCGCGAGAGTGTACAGGTTCCTCATGCCAGCATGCCCTAGCCTCCTATGCCAGAGCCAGCACTCTGAAGCTTTTGCTAGAAGACATACGGCCAACTGTGGTCCTGCTGAGAAATCTACCATATACAGATCGTCTTTCTGATACCCTTCAAAGACTAGAGACTTGTCAGATTCCATCAAAACAAGGGAACGATATTTCCCAAATATCACAATCATGTTTAAATCACAAAGCATTGAAACGGACATTAAGTTGAAACCAAGGGATTCAACAAGCATCACTTTGTCCATGTGTTGATCCTTTGAGATTGCAACTCTACCTAGACCCAATACCTTGCTTTTACCAGTGTCAGCAAATGTGATGTGACTCTTGTCAGATGGACGTAAGGTTGAGTCCATGAGAAGACTTGAATCACCAGTCATGTGATTAGTGCATCCACTATCCATAATCCATTCTGAAGCATGTGGTGTCATACCCTACAGTACAGTTAGGGGGATAGGCTTCACCAAGAGTATTGTGAAGCATAAACATTTGACGGACAAGAGCTTTATCAAAGCTCAGATCAAGGTTAGGACTGATAGGATGATTGGCAAGTGATTCAGGAACAAAATACATAGTGAGACCATTTGGGCATTTTATCTTGCGCCCCACAAGATGTTTTAGGTCCCCAGGATAAGCATCGGACGCCTTAGATTTCCGGCTGGAGACCTTTCCCTGCAAAAGAAAGTTAATTTTTCTTAACCACCCACATCTTCAGGGGTGGATTAGAAGCAATGAGTCTAAGTGCAGCATCTGAGAACTCGGATTTGGAGCCCTAGCAAATAGCCTTGCAGGAGGTGAATAATACTCATATGAATAAGCAGAATAGTTCTTAGTCGGTTTGAGGATACACGCTCATATTCATAAGTTTGAGTATGATTTCCCTGCAAAACATTGGCGTTAGGGTGACTCTTTTGAGTCCTCTGTCTATATGAAGCCTTTGGATCATATGAAGCCTTAGGTCTGGGGTTTGTCTTCTTCCCTTGTGGTGTCATGATGACATTCACAGGAAGATTTTCAAGACACCTTTTGGGCACCCAGATCTTCTTCATAGGTGGTCCATTCTTGCAGTTAGTACCAATATACCTGGCAAACACTTCACCATTCTAATTCTTAAACAGTTTATAGTTTGCATCAAAGGATTCATCAATGATAATAGGGTTAGCACAAGTGAAGCAAGATAAAGTGGATGGATCCACTGAAGGTCCCTTTGCAGCAACCCAAGTGGTTTTGGGGTACTGCTTAGGCTTCCAGTAAGAACCATCAACATTCATTTTCCTCTCGAACCCAACACCCTCTTTTCTAGGGTTTCGGTTCAGAATCTGCTTTTTGAGGACATCACATAGTGTCTGATGCCCTTTGAGACTTTTATACATCCTAGTCTCAAGCAATGTCTTCAACCTAGCATTTTCATCAGCAATATTAGTGGCATCCTCAGCAGAGGGGTTAGTTACCACATCAGTAGTTGAAGATATTGTGACAGTAGCAGTAGTAGAACATTCAGCAACAGAAGTAGCGTTATCACGCTTAAGGCATTTTATACATGGTGGTTCAAATCCTTCCTGAGCGGGACTGATCTATTGAGCGCGAAGTGACTCGTTCTCTTTTTGAAGATCTTCATGAACTGCTCTCAATTTCTCAAGTTCTTGCTTCCTTTGAAGATAATCATAGGAAAGCTTTTCATGAGTTGTTGAGAGCATTTCATGACGACTTTCAAGTTCCTCGTACTTAACATGAAGATTGTTTATGTCTTCAATTAAGGACTGAGATCGGGTCATTTCCGCGTCCAACAGGTCATCGCTTTTGTCTTGCAGTTTTTGAATATGTTCCATAGCTTTACATTGTTCAGTTGCAATTTTAGCAAGTGTTTTGTAGCTGGGTTTAGATTCACAATCAGAGTCATATTCACTTGATGTTTGAAAGTAAGCATCGTGTGAGTTTACCTTGGCAACACGTGCCATGAAGCAGTAGGTGGGGGCAGAGTCGTCCTTGTCATTAGGATCAGCGTTGGTGACGGAGCCATTGTCTTCATTGTTGAAGATGGACTTGGCAACGTAGGCCGTGGCTAGAGCCAGACTTGCAACGCCAGAGTCGGACTCCTCCTTAGACTCCACCTCTGCCTCCTGAGAAGCAGACTCCTCCTCTGAATCCATCTCCTTGCCAACAAAAGCACGAGCCTTGCCAGATGTGCTCTTCTTATGTGATGAAGACTTGGAGGAAGACTTGGAAGAAGACTTGGAAGAAGACTTTGAGGATTTCTTCTTCTTGTTGTCATCAGAATCATATTCCTTGCTCTTCTTCTTCTTCTTCTTCTTCTTCTTCTTCTTCTTCTTGTTCTCATTGTCCCACTGAGGACACTCAAAGATGTAGTGACCAGGTTTCTTGCACTTGTGGCATGTTCTCTTCTTGTGGTCATGAGTGGAAGCTTCATCATTTCTCGAGCTGGATCTTGTAGACTTTCTGAAGCCTTTCTTCTTGGTGAATTTCTGAAACTTCTTCACAAGCATAGCAAGCTCCTTTCCAATGTCTTCAGGATCCCCAGAACTGCAGTCAGATTCTTCTTCAAATGAGGAACCAGCTTTTGCATTCAAAGCATGAATACGTCCATAGTTGGGACCATAGATATCTGTTTTCTCAGATAGTTGAAACTCATGTGTGTTGAGCCTCTCAAGTATGTCAGACAGATCGAGTGTCTTGAAAACAGGGCATTCTTGGATCATTAAGGCTACGGTGTCAAATGAGCTGTCAAGTGATCTTAGAAGTGTCTTGACGGTTTCATGCTTGGTGATCTCTATGGCGCCAAGAGCATGAAGCTCATTTGTGATGTCAGTGAGGCGATCAAACGTGAGCTGGACATTCTCATTGTCGTTTCTCTTGAAGCGGTTGAAGAGGTTGCAAAGGACACTGATCCTTTGATCTCTCTGGGTTGAGACGCCTTCGTTGACCTTGGAGAGCCAGTCCCAGACTAGCTTCAAAGTTTCCAGAGCACTCACACGGCCATACTGTCCTTTGGTTTGATGACCGCAGATGATGTTCGTCGCAGTAGAATCCAGTTGAATGAACTTCTTGACATCAGCAGGGGTGACACCTTCACCGCCCTTGGGAACGCCGTTCTTGATGACATACCAAAGGTCAATATCAATGGCTTCAAGATGCATGTGCATCTTATTCTTCCAGTAGGGGTAATCAGTACCATCAAAGACAGGGCACGCAGCGGAGACTTTGATTATCCCTGCAGTCGACATAGCTAAAACTCTAGGTGGTTAAACTGAATCACACAGAACAAGGGAGTACCTTGCTCTGATACCAATTTAAAGTGCTAGTTATCGACTAGAGGGGGGGTGAATAGGCGATTTTTATGAAAGTCTTCAAAGCATGGGAGTTTCGAAGACAAACGATAGAAATGAACCTATTGACATGCAGCGGAAGGTAGACTACACTAGACAAGCCATAGTCAAGCAAGTAACGAAGCTAAAGCATGAAGACTATTAGCAGCTAGGTAGTATGGATCAAGATGGAAGAGAGTATGAAGCCAAACACAATAGTCATCACACAGTGAAGTCAAACAGATCAGGCAGGCATACAAATGACTTCACGAAGACAAACTGTAAATAAGTGAGGGAAGAGATAGAACCAGTTGCTTGGTGAGGACAAGGATTTGTTGGACCAGTTCCAGTTGCTGTGACAACTGTACGTCTGGTTAGGGAGGCTGAGATTCAACTCAGAAGACCGCGTCTTCACCTTATTCCCCTTGAGCTAAGGACATCTAGTCCCCGCCCAAACACTCTGGTAAGTCTGCAAGGTAGACTTCCAAACCTTCACAGACTTCGTTCATCGGCAATCCACAATGACTCTTGGATGCTCAGAACGCGACGCCTAACCGGCTGGAGGATTCACAGTCCTCAAGTGTAACAAGTCTTCGGGTCACGCGGACAGAAAGACTTCAGTGATGCCTAACACTCTTTGGCTCTGGCTGTTTTGGGCTTTGTCCTCGCAATGATTTCTCTCTCTCAAAGGCTTCGAGGTGGGTTGCTCTCAAACGACAAAAGCCGTGCACTAACTCTGAGCAACCACCAATTTATGGTGTAGGGGGTGGGCTATTTATGGCCACTAGGCAACCCGACCTGATTTGTCCGAAATGACCCTGGGTCACTAAGGAACTGACACGTGTTCCAACGGTCAGATTTCAAACACATGCGGCAGCATAACTTGGGCTACAAGTAAAGCTGACTCATCCACCTCTGGATAAGGTTTGCTCTCATTGTCTTCGCTCGAAGACTTAGGAGTTGGTTGAGCATCACTTCAGTCACTCTGACTTTGTTCACTTGGACCCCACTTAATAGTACGGTGGTTCCTATGACTCAAAAAAGAAGAAAAGGAACTACGAAACAGCTATGTCTTCGCACTCCATAGTCTTCACGTGAATGTCTTCCTGAGTCATAATCTTCGATGTGATTGTGTTCACATACCACCATTGTCTTCAATGTCTTCACACATTTTTAGGGGTCATCTCCGGTAGCTAAACCGAATCAATGACGGACTACTACCTGTGTTATCCTGCAATTCTCACAAACACATTAGTCCCTCAACCAGGTTTGTCGTCAATACTCCAAAACCAACTAGGGGTGGCACTAGATGCACTTACAAGTTGCTTTCTCAATGCGCTTTGGTTCATCATGTGTGGGCACTGCACAACGAACATTTTATTATCCAAAATCTGCTTGCTCTTCTTTAGCATGTTCCTCTTCCGGTCTTCTTTAATAAGTACTCTCTCCGTTCCTAAATACATGTCTTTGTATAGATTCCACCATGGACTACATATGGAGCAAAATGAGTGAATCTACACTCTAAAATGTATCTGGATACATCTGTATGTGATCCATAGTGGATATCTCTACCAAGACTTATATTTTGGAACGGAGGGAGTATGATAGTAGTACAGTATGTTCCTTGTAGTGAAGATGAGCAGGGACATTTGCAGTGTAGAGGTCTGTACGGTCGGTTAGTATGGAGACTTTGAACTCTTCGGGCATCTTTGATTCGTAGGATTTTGTAAACATGGGAATATGATTTGTATTGGCCTGCCCACTTGAATCCTATAAGAATAGCAAGGAAATGCGGGGAGCTGTGTCGCCTTTGAGAGTTACACTGATATTAACAGTACCGCACCTTCAGTTGAAGAGAGCTGGTATCTGAAGCCTTTCTAGCCTTACCAGCAATAATAGCACATATATTCCAGCAAGTTCCACTTTGCTGATTTTACTCTGATGCTTACGGGTTTCCCGTTATATCTACACTATGATCTGTGTAGCTGCTTTGTGTCGCACTAGCAGCAGTCCACTCTTGAAGCTAAACACCGCAATGACTTACAAAATTGGCACCAAGGCATTGAGTGCCATTCTGGATGCAATGAAACTCATACGCTCCTCACTTGTTGATTCTTGTTCAGAATATGATCCTAATGACTATTCTAACCTCGAGGAGTCAAAGGCAGATGGCCTGTCCTGCTCACCCATCAAGGTGCCTGTTCTAATTTGGCAAGGTTTTATTGATTGCGCATATCTTGCATATGTTGTCTTGCATTTCTTCTACTTTGTTGCATCGCCATCTGCTTAGTTTACTCATCATATATGTTGAGATGACATGCCCATCCATTATCAACACATATTCCATCTGTCATCATACCATGTTTTTCCACTCAAATGTTGTTCTTGTGCATCAGACATCAAAAAGGAAGAGGGTGATTGCCAAACCTGAAGGAGCACCAGCAAAGTCCTTGAAAATCGTGGTTGTGCCGGAGAAATCAGACAGCACCCCACTTATATTGGTTGTACAACCAGTGACACAAAACGTAGGACCGACTCCAGCAGACTGTACCCATACTTCACTGGCCACACCACTAGCCGCACCAGACAGGACCTGCACTCCAGCAAAAGGTATGCCGATTTCAGTTGCCATAGCACCAGCCGTACCACAGAAAAATCCCACTCCAGCAAAAAGTACAGCAAGTCCACCGGCCGAAGACCTATCCCAACTGCAGAGACGGCCAATTCCTGCAGATTGGAACCCCATTCCAGTTATTCCCAGTTTAAAAGACAATGCTTTCAATGTTTTTAGGGACTACGTGCATATATTCCCGTCATGGGAAGATTATAGTGAAGACAAACACCATTTTCACATCTTCATGTCCCACTTACGTGTAAGTGCTATTATTCATGGTGATTATTTTCCTGTTTTCTGCTGATTGAACACATCAATGATTTACATTACATTGTTGTAAGTAGGCGAGGGTCAATCTAGATAGTCATGAAGAGCAAAGCTTGCTTGCGCTTTTCAAGGAAGCATTGCAGCAGTATTGGTGTTACCTGAGGAAATCACACTTTGATGGCAAGTCTATAAACGAATTTCTGGTGAAGTCTCCTATGCTAAATTTAGAAGACATTGAATGGAAAAACCTTGTTATGCACTGGTCTCGTTCCAAGGATGTGGTACTGTCTATGATATCGCATGACAATTTGAACTTCTACGTTTCCACATGTGCCTTACGGATCTTTTTTGCAGGATCTTTTTTACAGGATATCGCAAATATGCTGCCCGCTCCTTTGCTCTTGTTAGTACATGTTGTCCTGTATCACTGTACTTGCATACATACCTGGTTCATTATGTGACAGTAGTATGCATGATAGCTTGCTTATCAATTGTTCGCTCCAAATTATCTAATCTGTATGAATGGTTACATTAGTGTAGAATATATCCAATGCCAATGAACTTTTTTAGCTCTGCATTGTTCTTGTAAGTACCTGCTGTCCTTTATCAGTGTACTTATATTGACAGGTAGTTGTTCATGTACCATCACTCTGCAGCTTATTTTCCTTTGCCCTCCATTTTCTACACATAAGATCTATATTTACTCTTACCATAAGGTTGGATAACACCGATGGTAATGAAGAAGTTTAGCTCTGCATTGCTCTTGGCTGTACCTTTTGCCTGTATCGATGTACTTACATTTATAGCTACTTGGTTATGTAGCATCACTCTTCATCTTATCTTAAATATTCTCCATTTTTTCTTATATTGTCACATCTATATTTACTCTTAACAAAATATAGAATAAAGGCAATGCTTATGAAGAAGATTCTGTGGTAAACTTTTTAACCCCCCCCCCCATCAGCATGGGCAAGGGCTTTATAGATCCTGCCTTCACCAATAATGTAAGTTTGTCCTTCTCAAGCCTTCAAACTTTGTTGTGTATATTTGGTTAGGCATGACTGCAACAGCTGTTTATTTTTGGTGTTTGCATCAAATTGCATGTTTAAAGTTTATTATGTACTCCCTCCGTCCCATAATACAAAACGTTTTTGACATTAGTGTAGTGTAAAAAACGTTCTTATATTATGGGACGGAGGGAGTAGTTCATAAACAAAAGTTTGTCCTTCTCAATTTAAGTTTTCAGTTGTACAACCAAGTTCCTTCTTCATACCATGTAAATTAAACTATACATAGCAAGTGATCTTATTTTGCCAATCTGAAATGGGATAAATTGACATCACACTAACCATTGATACTTATGAGTTCTTGATCTATAATCCAGTGGTGTCGTGAAGCTGCCAACTCCTTCACAATGTCATTTCCTGCCATGTCTTGACCTGAACAATACCATATTGTGTTAATGCTATTTTAAACTATGTCACTTTATTCGTCAGTAAGAAATGTGATGAATTGTCAGCACTGATGCTTAAATGTGCAAAACCTGTCATCTGTCTGCTTGTTTATCTTTCAGAGTGAGGAGGATATAAGTGTCAAACAAGTGCAGTCTCACCAGCTTGCTCAGCTGCTTGCGCTGCAAGCTCCCGAGCAGGGCTAAACTTTCTTGAACTCTATTGAAGTCCTGTCGGTTTTGTATATTATTTTGTCGGCGTGTTTAATTGCACTGGTGGCGATCTTTGATACCCAGTGTATGTAATCTGCTGTCTGCTTGTGCTTTATTATCATAGTGGCGAACTTTGATGCCGAGTGGATGTAATATGCCGTAATTTCTTTATTGTATAGTCTAGGTTTTTTTCTTATTCACGATGCTGCAGTTATTTTACTGTATATATATCATGTCTTCGCAGTAAACCGGCCAAACCGTAAAATTACGGTACATAATCGGGCCGTCATGCAAATCACCATGTATGATCCGCATCATTGGCCCCGTCATCTTGGTCCGTTAATAGGCCTAAATGTAAACTGGCCCATTAGTAGATTCGGGCCTTTAATAGGCCGAGTAAACCGCCGACCCTATTTCCCAAGAAAACTCAATGGGCTTTTAGGAGGCTGAAAAGTAGGTTGGGCCTGAAATGTGCCGAACAGCTCACGGGCCGGCAGCAGGCCGAAATAGGCCCCGGCACACGATTGTGCCAATCAAATCATGGGCTTATAACAGGCCAAAATTGTCTCGGTCCTTGTTTGGCCCAATCAGATTATCGTCTGTGAGTAGGCCGGATGCAAACGGGGCCGTAGTTAGGCGCAACTATATGACGGGCTTTTAACAGGCCGAAATATATATAGGGCCAAAATGTTAAACGGGCCTTTAACAGGCCGAAACTAATATTAGGCCGAATTACTAAACGGGCCTTTATCAAGTGGGCCCAAGAGGATAGCATCCAGTTGACGGGCCGAATCTGATATGGGCCATAATTTAGCCCAAATCCTCTCAAAGGGCCGGACCTGATCTGGGTCGTAATTTGGCCCACTACATGGTAGGCTTCTAACGGGTTGGAACACATATGGGCCTTTATTAGGCCCGGAACATGGCAGCCTGTCAATGGACCGGATCAAATATGGGCCGGCATTTGGCCCAAAACATGGCAGCCTGTTAATGGGTCGGTCAACTAGTGTCATCAAAATCTTTTGGGCCTTCTGCTGGGCCGGCCCATTATGGTCCGCAAAATCTTGTGGGCCTTTAGCTGGGCCGGCCCATTATGGTCCGCAAAATCTCGTGGGCCTTTAGCTGGGCCGGCCCATTATGTCCTGCAAAATCTCGTAGGCCTTTAGCTGGGCCGGCCCATTATGATATGCAAAATCTTGTGGGCCTTTAGTTGGGCCGGCCCATTTAAACTTTATGGGCCACTTTTGGGTTGGTCCACGTGTCAACAAATCATAGGCGCATCTCGCCCATTGGATGAGTGAACACCTGTGCCAACGCGGAGCTGACACGTGTTTTCGTCAGCCAATCAGAATTTTACACGTGGAAAATCCCCATTGGTCCGGGCTGTTAACGGGTTATCGGATCCAAAACCGGACCCGATAGCTTAACGGCGTTTCATTACGGTGGATGCCACGTGTCGGTCACCCTTGACGAAAGCACTTCTGTGACGCGCGATTTATCGTCATGGAAGTGGACACTTCCGTGATGATAATTTTGGTAATGTCATGGAACACTTCTACGACAGCACAGGTATGACTATCTTGATTATGTCATAAATTTTTCATGGATGTACATGCATGACAGAAAACGTGACCTACTGTGACAAACATGTATCATCACGAAAGTGTATTTTTTTTAGTGCAAAGCCCTGGAGGACGAGAAGCAGCTGCGGAAGAACGACGCCGCCAACCACGACGATTTCGTGAAGGGCGAAAACCTCTGGCTCAGCCGCCTCGCTGACGTCGTTGACAGGACCTCCATGCAGCTGGCTACCATGGGGATGCCGAATGTGAGGTACGCCCCAGAGCCGAACTTGAGTCCCAACTGCAACCTGACCCTGTTCTTCGAGAGGGTTATTGGAGCCCTGGAGAAGCTCCACTCCAACCGGGCGGCCTCTCTGGCTAATGAGGCCTGGAGGCTCTGTCGGGGTGTCATGACCAAGGTCCTCACCAAGGTGGCGTACGGGAACCCCAACCTCGACTTCGACGCCATGCTGGAGAGCTTGCCGGAAGATGCGGACCTCGCGGCGCTCGAAGAGCGTATTGACCCCATCATCACTCGCGTCGATGGGGTTCGGAGGGTAGAGGGCCAGCGCCGGGATTAGGCACCCCGTTTCTCATCGCCGCTGCAGGTTCATGACCAAGACAATTTTTATCTTTAGTTAAAACCGCAACAACAATTGATGTAATATAACTCTGCAGCACTTTAATATCATGCATGGGATCTTCCTGTTAGATCTTCCTTTGTATGTTCGTACCCTACGCTTGTCGAGATAAGGTTGCCAACGCATAAGCCCATGCTGTGGTGCTTTAAGGACGGATCCTTAGCACCCTGCCAGAAGGGCGCTTGCTGCCGGGCAAGCCACCTTGTCGCCGCCAGCGCGGTCGCTTGAACTGTCGAGTGGACTGGAAGCAGGACAAGAGCGCTGCTGGCAACGGGTAGGCCACCTTGCCGCTGTCGGCGCGGCCGCATGAATTGTCGAGCGGGCTCGAGACAGAAACAAGGGTGTTGCCAATAGCGGAAGGGTCCCATCACGTGCAGGTTTCCCGTACAAAGAAGGAGATCTCTCGGGGAGGACAGCCTTATATAAGTGAAAATAACCAAGATTTCGCGTGACTTAGCTTTTCTGCCACCGCACGAGCGTTCAGTATATCCACCGATGATGCCGCTTGCTCGGTCGTCTTCTTCCTTGGAGCTATGGCGATGAAGAACCGCTAAACATACTGCTAGACCAGATTTTCACAATTGCGCCCCCTACCTGGCGCGCCGAAGATGTTGGCGGAAACGACACCTATGGAATCACTGGGATGCCTTCTACGGTTGGCGCGGGCGGGGTTGTGCAAAGAGCAGGTCTAGGAGCCAGCACACAGGTCGTTTACCCAGGTTCTGGCCGCGAAGATTGAGGGAGTCCTGGATTAGGGGTTCCTCGGACAGCCGGACTATATACTTTGGCCGGACTGTTGGACTATGAAGATACAAGATTGAAGACTTCATCCCGTGTCCGGGTGGGACTCTCCTTGGCGTGGATGGCAAGCTTGGCAATTCGGATCTGTAGATCTCCTCCCTTGTAACCGACTCTGTGTAACCCTAGCCCCCTCCGGTGTCTATATAAACCGGAGGGTTTAGTCCGTAGGACAAGAACAATCATAATCATAGGCTAGCTTCTAGGGTTTAGCCTCTACGATCTCGTGGTAGATCAACTCTTGTAATACTCATATCATCAAGATCAATCAAGCAGGAAGTAGGGTATTACCTCCATCGAGAGGGCCCGAACCTGGGTAAACATTGTGTCCCCCGCCTCCTGTTACCATCCGCCTTAGACGCACAGTTCAGGACCCCCTACCGAGATCCGCCGGTTTTGACACCGACATTGGTGCTTTCATTGAGAGTTCCACTGTGTCGTCACCATAAGGGTTGATGGCTCGTCTTGTTGTCAAGGACAACATCACCTCTGGGGGAGCCCTAGCTGTAGGCCAAACTCTCCGACTAGGCGGCTTCGTCATGACCGTCCGTTCGGCCGTTGCACCGACGATGACTTCTCGGGTCATCAAAAACAGCCTCCACGCCGGCTCGGGATTCGCCGAGAAGATGGATCCAATGGAGCTCTCTTCCTTGAATTAGCTCTTGGATCGCATCGCCGCCCTGGGAGTCGCTACGGACTATGATCGGATTGGGCTTAAACCCGACTAACGGGAGATTAACTCTCCGCCGGTCACCCATCAGATAGCGGTGGTGGAGGAGCAACGCAGCGATTCTTCCTCTATCTTGAGCTCAAACTATGTACGGATTCCCGAGCTCTCCGAGCCGGATACCCGTCTACGGGAGGACATGGCCCAAGCTTTGAACCTAGAATCAGACAGCGGGCCAGATCTATTGGGCAACATCCCAGAGCCCAAACTGCCAAGCTCGGAAACTCCTCCGCCCCTGGGTCTCAGATCGGGTCAGGGTTCGGACCTAAAACTACCCACCCACCTAGATATAAGTGATCTTTCCCACATTAGACAAGAGCCCCAAGAGACAGTACATCACTATTGGGCCAGATTCCTCCTTGTAATGAGCAAGATCAAGGACTGTCGCGAGGAAGACGCAATTTCATTCTTTTGCAAAAATTGCACGGACAAGGGAATCCTCAACGCCATAAGTCGCCGTGACATGGCACACTTTGCTGACTTGGCGGCCATAGTACAGAAGTACTGTGCGATGGAAAGCGCCTGGAAAACCCAAACAAAATTCTGGGATCCTCCGGCTCTCACTACACCCCCCGTCCAAACTAAAATGGTGTACTCTCGTAAGTCACCCGGTCCAATTACAAAGAAACAAAATCCCACTACAGGGCATGGATTCGTATTGGAGGGATGGCTCAATGGGCCATGCAAAATTCACATTATAGCGGATACCATGCCAACACATAGCCTTAGAGCATGTTGGATACTCCGGCAGGTGGCCAAGAGCGGCGAGGATATCCTCATCAACAATACAACAGAGCACCATCCCGTGGAAAATAACAATACAGTATTAACAATCTTTGAGACCTTCGCCCCAAATAATAGGCGCAAGCGAGCACTCCGCAGCCTTGCCGAAGTCTGCCACGTGGCAGCAATAAATCCATGGAGCGTTACGACTATAACCTTCAATGCCAGTGATGAACCTAAATTCCGAACAACCCGAGCACCAGCCGCCTTGGTCCTTAGTCCAATTGTGGACGGTTTCCGGCTTACTAAAGTGCACATGGACGGTGGCAGCGGATTAAACCTCATCTATGAGGAGACTCTTCGAAAAATGGAAATAGAAAAGAGCCGCATTGAGCAAAGCAGCACGACCTTCAGAGGAATCATCCCTAGTCGGGAGGCACGATGTGCGGGAAAAATCACACTAGATGTGGTATTCGGCACACCGGAGAATTATAGGTCCGAAGAAATCACATTCCAAGTGGCCCCGTTCAGTAGCGGATACCACGCCCTTTTAGGGCGGGAGGCATTCACGATCTTCCAAGCTATACCCCATTACGGGTACATGAAGCTCAAAATGCCCGGGCCCAATGGAATCATCACTCTAGCTAGTCATCCGGACATAGCACTCCGCGCCGAAAATAAAACCGCCGCACTAGCCCTTGAGGCGTTATCCGAAGCCCTTGCGGCCGAAGAACTAACTGTGTTGCGCTCCACAGTGGACAGGGACGACGTGATACTCGACAAAAGACCCAAGTCCACCTCTTTTAAACCAGTAGACGAAATAGTCAAATTCCAGGTCCACCCAATGGACCCTACAAAAACAGCATCCATCGGGGCACAGTTAAACCCCACAGTAGACGCCGCACTGCGGGAGTTCTTGCGCGAGAATTGGGACATCTTCACCTGGCATCCTTCAGACATGCCAGCAATCCCACGCAGGCTGGCCGAGCATAGCCTTAACATTCTAAAGGGGTTCAAGCCGGTCAAGCAGACTCTTCGGCGTTTCTCTGAGCCTAAGCGACAAGCCATGGGAGAAGAGCTAGCCAAGTTACTCGAGGCCGGATTCATTAGAGAAATAAAACATCCGGACTGGCTAGCAAACCTGGTGATGGTACCAAAGAAGGACAAATCCTGGCGCCTATGTGTCGATTTCAAGGACCTTAACAAGGCTTGCCCCAAGGATCCCTTCCCCCTCCCCCGCATCGATCAAATTATCGATGCTACCGCAGGACACGACTCATTGTGTTTCCTCGACGCATACTCCGGATACCATCAAATTAAGATGGTGGAGTCCGATCAAGCCACAACGGCATTTATCACTCCATACGGCCCCTTCTGTTTTAACACCATGCCTTTCGGGCTCAAAAACGCCGGTGCAACCTATCAACGCATGATTCAGACATGCCTGGAAACACAAATTGGCAAAACAGTGGAGGCATACGTAGACGACGTGGTCATTAAAATCATACACGTCGAATCCTTAATAGACGACTTGAGGCTCACGTTTGATAATCTTCGAACATATGACATCAAGCTCAATCCGGAAAAATGCGTTTTTGGCGTGCCCGCCGGAAAGCTCTTGGGTTCATCGTCTCCAGTAGAGGAATTGAAGCAAATCCTACCAAAATCCGAGCTCTGTCACAGTTGGCTATCCCAACAGACCACAAGCAAATCCAGAAATTAACTGGATGTGTGGCTGCCTTAAGCCGCTTTATCTCCCGATTAGGAGAAAAGGCACTACCCCTTTATCGCCTTCTCCAACGCACCGAACACTTCGAGTGGACGGATGCGGCCACGGCCGTATTGGAAGAAATAAAAGCCGTTTTGGCCACCAACCCAATCTTGGCCGCGCCAAACGTCGGCGAACCAATGCTGTTATATATACCGGCAACACACCAAGTTGTAAGCGCAGTGCTCGTCGTCGAACGAGAGACGGACGGACATAAGTTCCCGCTTCAAAAGTCGGTATACTACGTATCCACTGTCCTCACTCCATGCAAATCACGATACCCACATTATCAAAAGATAGCATACGCGGTCTTCACGGCATCCCGGAAATTACGACACTACTTTCAAGAGTGTTCAATTACGGTGGCCTCTGAAGTACCACTCAACGACATAATCAATAACCGCGATGCCACGGGCCGGATTGCTAAATGGGCTATTGAGCTCCTCCCGTTCGACATAACATACAAACCACGGCGAGCCATTAAGTCACAAGTACTAGCTGATTTTGTCGCCGAATGGACAGAAGCCGAACTCCCTAAAGAGTACGGCGTGTACTCCAATTGGATCATGCACTTTGACGGCTCTAAGATGCTGGCTGGTCTAGGGGCAGGCGTCGTCCTGACATCTCCCACCGGAGATACAGTCCAATACGTACGCCAAATATTATACACAGACTCCAATAATGCAGCAGAATATGAGGCCCTGTTGCATGGTCTCCGGATGGCAGTATCCATGGGCATTCAACGCCTAGAGGTGCGTGGGGATTCGAACCTCGCAATATCTCAAATAAATGGAGACTTTGACGCCAAGGACCCAAAAATGGCGGCTTACCGCAACGCCGTCCTCAAAATTTCAGATCGGTTCGAGGGGCTTGAATTCCACCGTGTGGTCCGAGAAAACAATCAAGCGGCGGATATCCTCACCAGCATCGGCGCTAAGCGCGACCCTGTCCCACCTAATATCTTCTTGTAAAGGTTGTTTTAGCCATCCGTGGTATGGGAAGGAGAGACCGGCAATAACAGTCCGGATCCTGGCCATAACACCAGATACCGAACACTCTGACGTAATCAGAGGCTCTGCCAACGAAATAACGCCTTCGGCCCACGTGATTATGGCTGTCATCGCCCCGTGTACACAACCCTTCTTGGCCTACCTAACTAGGCAAAGAACTCCCTGAGGACCCAAACGAGGCACGTTGCATTGTGCGGCGGTCTAAAGCCTACAAGGTCCATGAGGGAGAGCTTTATAAGAAAAGCGCTACCGAAGTACTTCAAAGGTGCATCTCCGAAGAGGAAGGATGGCAACTTTTGGCAGAAATTCATGCTGGACTTGGCGGCCACCACGCCGCAGCTCGGGCCCTTCTAAGCAAGGCCTTCCATACAGGTTTTTACTGGCCGACGGCCCGAGCAGACGCACTGGACCTCGTTCAACGTTGCGTCGGTTGCCAGCTTTTTGCAAACAAAAGCCATATGCCACCTACCGCTCTCCAAACAATCCCCATTTCTTGGCCCTTTGCGGTCTGGGGGCTTGATATGGTCGGACCCCTTAAAGGGGGAAGCCATAAGAAAAAATACCTATTGGTCATGGTGGATAAATTCACCAAATGGATAGAAGCCAAACCAGTTAAAACGGCCGAGTCCGGACCAGTGATAGACTTCATATCCGGGGTTGTACACCGTTACGGCGTCCCCCACAGCATCATCACTGGTAACGGCTCGAACTTTACAGCCGACAAGGTAAAAACTTGGTGCAGCAACATGGGCATTAAGCTCGATTATGCCTCTGTCTATCACCCGCAAACTAACGGTCAAGTCGAGTGAGCAAATGATCTTATCATGAGTGGCATTAAACCCAGATTAGTGCGATCCTTGAAGAAATAAGATACGCACTGGGTCGACGAGCTCGACTCCGTACTATGGGGGCTGCGGACCACGCCGAATCGCACTACCGGATACACACTGTTCTTTATGGTGTACGACGCAGAGGCGGTACTGCCCTGCGACATAATTCATGACTCACCTTGAGTGCGCATGTACAAAGAGAAAGAAGCCGAGATTGATCGGCAAGACAGTTTGGACGCCCTGGAGGAGGAGCGTGACGTGGCAAAAGCCCGCTCGGCATTCTATCAGCAACAGGCTCGACGGTATCAAAGCAGAGAAGTACGGGCCAAAACTTATAACGTTGACGAACTCGTTCTACGCCTACCGGAGAAGAAAAAGAACAAGCTCAAGCCCAAATGGGAAGGTCCCTTCGTTATTGACGAAGTTCTGATCGGTGGAGCGTACCGTCTGCGGGATGCATCAGACAATCGACTCGAGCCAAACCCATGGAACGCAGCCAGACTCCGAAGGTTCTACGCCTAATGCCGGACTATGTGTTCGTCTCCTTACCTCCGTCAATTTTTTATATATTCATTATCTGTCTTTTCTTTCTTTCTTCCCTTTTTCTTCACAGCCTTAAAAGGTTAAGATGTGTCTTGACTACACAATCTTGACGCGCTAGGAGTGCTCATTATACCTGGGGGCTTCTTATACAGAAGCTTAATATAATTATGTTCTGGGCTTTATGCCCCCCGTACATGTGTTACTTTTCCACATGTACCTTTTCTTCGCCATTATATGCATCGATATGACTTAAGTTTTGGTCAAGCTAGGTTGCCTGGCTCTTGTGTTTATGCCCTACGATCTCGTTAACTCGGCTAGGGCATAAGGGGAGCACCTTTGCGATTGTTACTGTCGGGTCAGCCGGATGTGTACCTCAGACTGGGTGAAGCCGAAAGCTAGCGTTCTTACGGGAATATTCGGTCGGTGAACAAAAGATGACTTTTATTTATTGTAATACATGCCCCCAGATGTTTATATCCTGCGTCTCTTTTCGCAGTTCGGACATGCACATTAATGCATGCGTACCCAGGGAAAGGAACCCTTAACGGAACTATTCTCCCTGGAAGATGTTTCTTACTATCCATGTAATATAACATAGCTAGTTGGGTACTTGTCTGTTCAAGCACTTAGGACCCCTACGCCTGGTTTCCACGCGTTCTCCGGTTTTTCATAACTGAGCGGGTATTTGGATACACTCCGAACTGTCGGGTCCAGAGGTCGAAGCGAAAAGGTCCGCCATGACAAATGATTTACAATCTGGCTAGGGACAATATATGTCACTTGAAGTACACAGTCACTTAGACTGACTAAATTCTTCTTCTATACCATCCAACAGGCTGTCTAGCCTACCATCCTGTTGGGAATACTTTGCGGCTAATTTCACCTGGTCATACACCAAACTGACAGGGATCTCTTTCCCATCAGACCCCACAGGTCCGACCTCGGCCATGTGGTTCGGGTCAGCCTTGGTATATCGCGTATTCACCATGGCCCAGGCTTCCCTTGCACCTTGTCGGCAGGCTGATATCTTCCATAATCGGAAGCGCCGCCGCGCTCCCTTGAGCATCTCTACAAGCTCCCCCATGCCTCCTGGAAGGGAGGCGGATGGCCACAAGGCTTGGGCAAAGCCCTGCATCACCTGCCGTACTTGTTCGTGCAGTTGTGAGAGCTCTGGTAGAAGATCACCCGCAGACCCGGGCATCTCCTCCGCGGGACGACCTGTCAGCATACCTACAGATATAACTCTGTTAGCCGATTTCTTCGCCGAACTCTATAAAAGTTCGTTCAAGCACTTACTAAAAATGCCACGCCGAAGCCTCTTATTCTCCTTTACGGAGTCAGCAAGCTAGGCTCGAACATCTTTCAGTTCAACGCCCAGCCGGGTATTGGCATCTTGGAGATCGTTTTTCTCCCGCCTAACCTACGTAAGCACGCGCTCGCCAGCCTTTAGCTGTCGTTGAGCATGTTGCTCATCCCCTCGTACGACCTCCGGATTCACTCCGGGGTCATCTGCAGAATCTATTGTTAGATTTGCATGCATGCCGAATACTAACTGGTACATGTCATTCTTTTCGATAGAAACTAGTGTTACCAGATGGGGCCTTCTCGGACTCCTTCATTGCGGCAACTGCGGCCCGTAGCTGGGCTTTGCACTCCTCCAGCTCTCGAGACAACTGGGTATTCTTCTCCGTAAGAACCTACGAAAACAACGATCCTTAAATCAGTTGTTCAGTTGTGCCAACTGTTTCAAGTCTCAGGGGCTACTGATATACATAATTATCAGATTTTCTTACCCGTATATCCTTTACATACTGGTCCGTGGCTCTGGCAAGACCATTTTGAGCAGCTCGGATGTACGCGTCTCCTGAGTTGAAGGCATCGAACGCCTCTTGAGGGAAACAAGCGTCGCGGAGTACGGCCCGGCGACGCCTGTGATTCATGGCACTCTCCACTTCGGAATTCGTAGCGGACAGCCTATCCGCATCCTCTGTAGGAGGAACATCTAGTGTTGGCCCCACGTTAGCGTCTGCCTCTAAGTCTGGCTCTGGAGCCCGGCTGGTGGAGGCGTGGCCGGCAGGCTCTCCGGATATGGTCCGGCGAGCATTTTTCCTGCTAGGAAACACGGACGTTATTATATTTTAAAAGACGACAACCACGGAGCGGGGTTCTTTTTCATACCTCTGCGACGGCGTCTCAGTCCTGACCGGCTTCCTTTTAAGCCTACCCAGTTTCCGGTGCCCCTTGTTGGTGAGTCACTGCGGGTTCGGCATGGCGTCCCGAGGACCTTCCCTGTAAGACACCATATGGGTGCGGTAGGTGAAGTGCAAAAAAAGGGATCCTTCTCGGAAGTTGGGACTCCAGTTTTACTTACATGCGATGCAGGGAGTAGTCCAGGATAATCGGCTATGATGGCCACCAAGGCACCATCGCAGCTTAATTGATAGAACGTCCTGTCGATGAGCTCCACAAATGTGTCCGGATCTTCTTCGAGTCCGGGGTCGAGGGCCCGGTCAGGGTCCTTTGGTTGTGGAGGCGGGCTGTGGACCTCCCTCACTGCTTTTCGCAGTTCCTGCTATGAGATAGCAAGGTAAATACTTATGACGAAGAATGCGGGAAGGTTCGGAGTAAAAAGTAGCAGCTCGCCCAGTTTGGGGGGTTGTACATGGAGAATCCATCCGGTGGCTTAATGCGGATGAACTCCTCTTCCTCTCCTTTATATAAATCGGACAGTATTTTTGCTAGAGCAGCGACGGAGTCCGGTCCCTTATGACTGCAGCGGGTGGCATCGTCTTCTCCATTGAAGTGCCACATGGGTTGTCCCCGATATTGAAGTGGCTGCACCCCCCGCATTATACATATTGACATAACCTCGATTATTGTCAATCCTGATTTGGCCAGCGTTTTTATCTGGCCCATCAGGTAAAGGACTTCTCCATTATCTTCCTCCTGGGGGCTCCGAGGGCGCCAGCTACGACGTTTCTTCAAAGGGGCATTGTCGAACTCAGGAAGGCCCATCCAAATAGGATCCAGAAGGGGGACGTCCTCCATATAAAACCACTCCGAAGGCCAGTCTTCGGATGTCTTCTTCGGAGTACCGGACAGGTATCCGGTCCCGACGATGCGCCATATCTCGGCTCCGCCCACTTGATATATTGACCCCTCCTATGTACGGGGTACGAGGCAGAATAGCCTCTTCCATAGCTCGAAATGAGCTTCGCAGCCCAAAAACAGCTCGCAAAGGGCGACGTAGCCAGGGATGTGTAATATGGAGGCGGGAGTAAAGTTATGCATCTGGAGGCCGTAGAACTCCAGGAGCCCGCGGAGGAACGGATGGATGGGAAATCCAAGCCCCCTTAGTAAGTAAGGGACAAGGCATACCCGCTCCCCCATGGATGGGTTGGGAAGGCTCTCCGCTTGCTCCCCGCCATTGTAAGTGGCTAGTCCGGCTCGAACGGGGACCATATACGCTGGAGGGAGAAACCCCTTGGTCTATAACTCTACTAATTGGTTGTGGGGGACGGAACACTTCTTCCAATTGCTTGGCTTTGGGCTACGGGAGCGAGAGGAGGAGCTACGATGGCCGGCCATGATGGGATGGACTTTTTCGGGCGCGCTCCGATGGATACACGCTGTGGGAGGATGGTGTGATCTGGATCTGAGGATCCCCATCTCTTTAAATAGACAATTTACTTACATTGTTAGGGTGGCAAGTGTAAAAATGCCCCGACTTCTCGCATTCGCTCGACACCTGGAGGATAGCCATTATTAGGCGCAGAAGCCAAGGAGTGCAACATTCATGGGAAGCCGGACACTACTCGACAGGTACTCAGAATTTGGAGAAGAACCCGCCTTGCAATGTCGAAGACAATCAGCGTGCCGGACTCATCATCATTGAAGCCTGGTTTAGGGGCTACTGAGGGAGTCCTGGATTAGGGGGTCCTCGGACAGCCGGACTATATACTTTGGCTGGACTTTTGGACTATGAAGATACAAGATTGAAGACTTTGTCCCGTGTCCGGGTGGGACTCTCCTTGGCGTGGAAGGCAAGCTTGGCAATTCGGATCTGTTGATCTCCTCCCTTGTAACCGACTCTGTGTAACCCTAGCCCCCTCCGGTGTCTATATAAACCGGAGGGTTTAGTCCGTAGGACAAGAACAATCATAATCATAGGCTAGCTTCTAGGGTTTAGCCTCTACGATCTCGTGGTAGATCAACTCTTGTAGTACTCATATCATCAAAATCAATCAAGCAGGAAGTAGGGTATTACCTCCATCGAGAGGGCCCGAACCTGGGTAAACATTGTGTCCCCCGCCTCCTGTACCATCCGCCTTAGACGCACAATTCGGGACCCCCTACCCGAGATCCGCCGGTTTTGACACCGACAAAGATGCGTAAAACCCTAGTCCTGCTTTGGTGTATATTTGAGTGTTCTTGAGCTCTCGAACTAGCTACGATGCCTGTGTAGTCCAAAAGATCCGAATCCCCCTCCTGTACGCCTCGGGCCTCCTTTTATAGTCAAAAGGGGTCGCCACAGTGCCACACATGTGGTGGAAAGGTATACAGTGTACAAGCTTATCGCCTGTCATTACGGGACAAGGCACATTAAATGCGCTTCTTAGGTGTCTCGTTGCTTTATTGGGGACGACAACGAGGCCCGTCCCGACCGTCGCCGCTCCGTCTTGCTCCGACATGCGTCCAGGCCAACAAGGCATGCAACGCCACTTAGGCTGGCTGGCTGCTAAGATGGCGTGGTGGTAGGGTCTTCCCGAAGATCCGTATGCCACCATGTAGGTGCTTGCTGAGTTGGCCTGGAAGCCGCACGTCGCCACGCAAGTGCCAGCCCAGCTGGTTGGGCTGGCAGTTGTATGGAAACGGTGGTGGAGTCTTGGCAGACGCGGGCCTGGCTGCGGCCCCGCGGGTGTCCTCGGCAAGGGTCTTGTCGAGGCCCCAGCAAGTGGTCTTGTCGTGGTGTCGCGGTTGTCCCCGGCAAGGATCTTGCCGGGGGTCTCGTGGATCTCCTCGGCAAGGATCTCACCGAGGATCATCGTCTTCTGGTCCTCATCTGATCTAGTGTGTTTATGATCTTGACAAAGATCTGCATGCCACCACGGAGGTGCCTCCCGAGCCTTGGTTCCAATGGGGTTGATGGTGTTGGAACCCTTGGGCTCAAGGGTGGCGCGATCTGCTGGCGTTGGGCGAGTTGCTCCGGCAAGGCTCTTGCCGGGGCTGCGGAGGCCACCCCGGCAAGGGTCTTGCCGGGGGGTGTCCACCTCGCCCTCTTTCTCTTTGTGTCTCTGGTCTGGGTGTTGCTTTGCCCGTCTCGTGCCTTCCTTTGTCCTACTTAGTGTGGCCGCGGGCGTGGCTCTGACTGCCCGTGCACAAGTAGAGGGGTACAAAAAGGGCCCCTACTTTTGTACAATAACAGCTTGGTTTCTTTAACTCTCTAATCTTCTATCAGGAATATGTTATATTGTGTAATGTGGTGCTCATTTAACATTTGATTCATTTGTTGTGGTGTTTAGTTAACTGCTTGGTTCAATTCTGCAATGCGATGTTCAATTGTTGTGGCTGCATTCTGTTATTGTATACCATGTGAGAAATAAATTGAATTTGGCTGTACTAAATACATGAGAAACAAATACAATTGCTATATTTCCAAGTTGTTAAGCATGCTTGGTTTGGTTAACTGTTTGATCTTCTCTTAGGAGTATGCTATTTTGTGCAATGTGGTGCTCAGTTAACGTTTGGTTCATTTGTTGTGGTGTTTAGTTAACTGCTTGGTTCAATTCTGCAATGCGATGTCCAATTGTCATGGGTAGAATTTTGTATTGTTGTGCATCTGAGGAATAAATGGAATTTGGCTGCACTTAATACATGAGAAACATATACAAGTGCTATATTTCCTAGTTCTTAATCATGCTTGGTTTGGATAAATGGGTTTTCCATGTGGCTTGAATTAATCTGATGAATCTGCAATGTGCTTATTTTTATCAACATATTTTATTGATTGCATGCGAACCCTTACTTAACCTGATGACAAACTACCTTATATGTGTTGCAGGGAAACAATGGGAAGCACCAAGGTTTACAATCAAGGTTACCACACGTGCATGGTTCATTGTCTAATAGCACATTATTGTGCAATTGTAGGAACCATTCTAATATTTAGGTTTTTAACAATTTGGTCTTGCACATGTAGGTCCTGCTGCCAGAGGTTTTGACCCATTGTTCGACCCTTTTCGCATATGGGGAAATGAGTTGTCCATGAATATCAATCAAGTCAAGAAACTCAGAAAGATTGTTAGGATAAAGAAATTAGCGGCAAAAAACAACAAAATCTTTGTCTGCACATTGAAGAAGACATCAGTTCACTACAAGATGGTACTAACTATTATACCTTGCCTTTTTTTTATTCCTTTGCCCCATATCCAATATAGAGAAGATATTTATGCACATCCTTGTTTTCAGGCCTTTCCAAAGCAGTTCACTGATGATTACCTCTCAAACCACCTCTATGGTCAGGAGGCGAGGAAAGTTTTCATACAACACCCACGTTCAATATTGAAGTGTTCCTGAAGAGGACGAAGGATGGACGGTCAATCATCCACGAGCACTGGCCTAAAGTTGCAAAGACCTTCAACATGAATGAAGGCTTAATATTCGGCTTCCGCTTCAACAATTTTCCAGATGAGATGCATCTATCTATCTACAGTCTATGATGCTAATTTCGAAAGGTTCTAGATGTTGCATGTGAAACTTGATGCTGGTGCAGTTGTGTAATGGGGTAGCTGAGTGCTGAGGCTATATCATGTTGTACTCGGATGTATTTCAATTATGAAATCCTGCTTCCTTAATATGGAAATGAAATATATTATGTGCTTAATATGAATGTCAACTAGATTAATAAATGGATTATTAATAATAGGGCAATTAGCCTATTAATTGGGTAATTAGCCTGTTAATTGGGTTTTCCTGTTGCAAACGGTTATTGAGAAAACCCCGTGGGCGATGACCTCAGGAAACGCACATAGCTTCTAGGAATAAACCGTGTTGGATCAATGAACAATCACACACAACATTCTCTTGAAAACTGTTTGTGTTAGGCCACCTTGCGCAAAAATTTTCCTTGGAGCGACTGTGTGGGATGTATATACGAACAAAACATTTAGCGGGGACTGACTGTGTAGGATGTACTTATGACCGGAAACGATTTCGCCTGTATAATTGTATTTTTTTAGCACTACTGTATGTATAACCGTATTTGGTCGCTCGCCGGTCGGACACGACCTCATTTTGCCGAGCGTGTGTGCCAGGAGGGCATATCCCCGACGATTTCTGGGTCGGGTGGGAAGGACCCTCCTATCGCAGTCACTCACTAGGTGACGGTTCCAAACACCGTCGCGGAAAGGGTTAAAAATTGTTTGTATAGCACCCCACTATACCAATGATATTCGGACACCGGAAGTGTTCTGGGGGTACCGGGTACATATCGGGTCACCGGAGGGGGTTCCGGGCATCCCCCCGGCAACTACATGGGCCCAATGGGCCAAGAAGGGGACAGACCAGCCCCTAGGGGACTGGTGCGCCCCATGTAGGCCAAAATAAGGAGGAAGGAAAGAGGGGAAGAGAGAAAGGAAGGGGAGGGATTCGGCCTCCCCCTTCCTTCTCTCCTCCCTCCTCCTACCTTCCCCCTCCGGATGAATATGGAAGGGGAGGCCAAATTGGGAGGTGCCCAAGTAGGATTCCTCCTACTTGGGGCGCCCCCTTGGCTACCTCTCCACCCCCACCAACCTATATATATATATGAGGGGGGGCACCGCTAGAACACACAACATTGATCCTAGCTAGCCGTGTGCGGCGCCCCCCTCCAGAGTTTACGCCTCTGGTCATATTGTCATAGTGCTTAGGCGAAGCCCTGCATGGATTACTTCACCATCACCGTCACCATGCTGTCGTGCTGACGAAACTCTCCCTCGACACTTTGTTGGATCAAGAGTTCGAGGGACGTCATCGAACTGAATGTGTGCAAAACTCGGAGGTGTCGTACGTTCGGTGCTTGATCGACCGGAACGAGAAGAAGTTCGACTACATCAACCGCGTTGGCAAACGCTTCCGCTTTCGGTCTACGAGGGTACGTGGACACACTCTCCTCCTCTCGTTGCCATACATCTCCTAGATAGATCTTGCGTGAGAGTAAGAAAACTTTTGAAATTGCATGCTACATTCCCCAACAGTGGCATCTGAGCCAGGTCTATGCGTAGATGATATGCACGAGTAGAACGCAAAGAGTTGTGGGCGGTGATCGTCATACTACTTACCACGAATGTCTTATTTTGATTCAGCGGTATTGTTGGATGAAGCGGCCCGGACGAATCTTATATGACCACGTTCATAAGACCGGTTCCACCGACAGACATGCAACTAGTTTTGCATAAAGGTGGGTGGCGGGTGTCTATTTCTCCAACTTTAGTTGAATCAAATTTGACTGCAGCCAGCCCTTGTTGAAGGTTAAAATAGCAAACTTGATAAATCACCGTTGTGGTTTTGATGCGTTGGTAAGAACGGTTCTCACTAGAAGCCCGTAGCAGTCACAAAAAACTTGCAACAACAAATTAGAGGACGTCTACCTTGCTTTTGCAGGGCATGTTGTGATGTCATATGATCAAGACATGATGTGTTATACGTTATTGTATGAGATGATCATGTTTTGTAAAAGTTATCGGCAACTGGCAGGAGCCTTATGGTTGTCGCTTTATTGTATGAAATGCAAACACCATGTAATTGCTTTACTTTATCACTATGCGTTAGCGATAGTTGTAGAAGCAATAGTTGGCGATATGACCAAGACGCTACGATGGAGATCAAGGTGTCAAGCCGGTGACGATGGAGATCATGAAGGTGCTTTGGAGATGGAGATCAAAGTCACAAGATGATGATGGCCATATCATGTCACATTTTTATTGCATGTGATATTTATCTTTTATGCATCTTATTTTGCTTAGTACGGAGGTAGCATTATAAGATGATCCCTTAACTAAATTTCAAGGTATAAGTGTTCTCCCTGAGTATGCACCATTGCGAAAGTTCTTCGTCCTGAGACACCACGTGATGATCGGGTGTGATAGGGTCTACGTTCACATACAAGAGGTGCAAGACAGTTTTGCACATGCGGAATACTCCAGTTAAACTTGACGAGCCTAGCATGTAGACACATGGCCTTGGAACACTGGAGACCGAAAGCTCGAACGTGAATCATATAGTAGATATGATCAACATAGAGATCTTCACCATTGATGACTACTCCATTTCACGTGATGATCGGACATAGTTTAGTTAATTTGGATCACGTATCATTTAGATGACTTGAGGGATGTCTATCTAAGTGGGAGTTCTTAAGTAATTTGATTAATTGAACTTTAATTTATCATGAACTTAGTCCTAATAGTATTTGCAAATTATGTTGTAGATCAATAGCTCGTGTTGTAGCTCCCTTATGTTTTTGATATGTTCCTAGAGAAAAACTAAGTTGAAAGATGATAGTAGCAATGATGCGGAATGGGTCCGTGATCTGAGGATTATCCCCATTGCTGCATAGAAGAATTATGTCCTTGATGCACCGCTAGGTGACAGACCTATTGCAGGAGCAGATGCAGACGTTATGAACTTTTGACAAAAGCTCGGTATTATGACTACTTGATAGTTTAGTGCACCATGCTTTACGGCTTAGAACCGGGACTTCAAAAATGTTTTGAACGCCATGGAGCATATGAGATGTTCCAAGAACTGAAATTGGTATTTCAGACTCATGCCCGTGTCGAGAGGTATGAGACCTCTGACAAGTACTTTGCCTAAAAGATGGAGGAGAGTAGCTCAGCTAGTGAGCATGTGCTCAGAATGTCTGGGTACCACAATTGCTTGAATCAAGTGGGAGTTAATCTTCCAGATAAGATAGTGATTGGTAGAGTTCTCTAGTCACTATCACCAGTTACTAGAACTTCGTGATGAACTATAATATGAACTATACTGAGTGCTTCTACTGCAAAGGAAATAGTCACTGGAAGTGGAACTGCCCTAGATACTTGGCAGATAAGAAGGATGGCAAAGTGAACAAAGGTATATTTGATATACATGTTATTGATGTGTACTTTACTAGTGTTTATAGCAACCCCTCGATATTTGATACTGGTTCAGTTGCTAAGAGTAGTAACTCGAAACAGGAGTTGCAAAATAAACAGAGACTAGTTAAGGGCGAGGTGACGATGTGTGTTGGAAGTGATTCCAAGGTTGATAAGATCACCATCGCACACTCCATCTACCTTCGGGATTAGTGTTGAACCTAAATAAATGTTATTTAGTGTTTGCGTTGAGCATGAATATGATTAGATCATGTTTATTGCAATACGGTTATTCATTTAAGTCAGAGAATAATTGTTGTTCTGTTTACATGAATAAAACCTTCTATGGTCATACACCCAATGTTAATGGTTTATTGAATCTCGATCGTGGTGATACACATATTCATAAAATTGATGCCAAAAGATGCAAAGTTTATAATGATAGTGCAACATATTTGTGGCACTGTCGTTTAGGTCATGTTGGTGTAAAGCGCATGAAGAAACTCCATGCGGATGGACTATTGGAATCACTTGATTATGAATCATTTGATGCTTGCGAACCATGCCTCATTGGCAAGATGACTAAAACTCCGTTCTCCGGAACCTAGGAGCGAGCCACTGACTTGTTGGAAATAATACATACCGATGTACGCGACCGATGAGTATTGAGGTTCGCGGTGGGTATCGTTATTTTCTGACCTTCACGGATGATTTGAGCAGATATGGGTATATCTACTTAATGAAACACAAGTCTGAAACATTTGAAAAGTTCAAAGAATTTCAGAGTGAAGTGGAGAATCATCGTAACAAGAAAATAAAGTTTCTACGATCTGATCGCGGAGGCGAATATTTGAGTTACGAGTTTGGCCTTCATCTAAAACAATGTGGAATAGTTTCACAACTCACGCCACCTGGAACACCATAGCGTAATGGTGTGTCCGAACGTTGTAACCATACTTTATTAGATATGGTGCGATCTATGATGTCTCTTACCGATTTACCACTATCATTTGGGGTTTTGCATTAGAGACAGCTGCATTCACGTTAAATAGGAGACTATCTAAATCTATTGAGATGACACCGTATGAACTGTGGTTTGGCAAGAAACCTAAGATGTTGTTTATTAAAGTTGGGGTTGTGATGATTATGTGAAAAAACATCAGCCTCATAAGCTCAAACCCAAATTAGAGAAGTGTGTCTTCATAGGATACCCAAAAGAAACTGTTGGGTACACCTTCTAGCAGAGATCCGAAGGCAAGATCTTTGTTGCTAAGAATGGATCCTTTCTAGAGAAGGAGTTTCTCTCCAAAGAAGTGAGTGGGAGGAAAGTAGAACTTGATGAGGTAGTTGTACCTTCTCTCGAATTGGAAAGTAGCACATCAGTGAAAACCGTTCCCATGATGCCTACACCAACTAGAGAGGAAGCTAATGATAATGATCAGGAAACTTCAGATCAAGTTACAACCAAACCTCATAGGTCAACCAGAGCATGTTCCGCACTAGAGTGGTATGGTAATCCTGTCCTAAAGTCATGTTACTAGACCATGACAAACCTACGAACTATGAAGAAGCTATGATGAGCCCAGATTCCGACAAATGGCTTGAAGCCATGAAATCTGAGATAGGATCCATGTATGAGAACAAAGTGTGGACTTTGGTGGACTTGCCCGATGATCGGCAAGCCATTGAGAATAAATGGATCTTCAAGAGGAAGACGGGCGCTGATGGTAGTGTTACTATCTACAAAGCTCGAATTTTCGCAAAAAGATTTTCGACAAGTTCAAGGTTTTGACTACGATGAGTTTTTCTCACTCGTATCGATGCTTAAGTCTGTCCGAATCATGTTAGCAATTGCCGCATTTTAAGTAATCTGGCAAATGGATATCAAAATTACATTCCTTAATGGGTTTATTAAAGAAGAGTTGTATATGATGCAACCAGAAGGTTTTGTCAATCCTAAAGGTGCTAACAAAATGTGCAAGCTCAAGTGATCCATCTATGGACTGGTGCAAGCATCTCGGAGTTGGAATATACGCTTTGATGAGTTAATCAAAGCATATAGTTTTATACAGACTTGCGGTGAAGCCTGTATTTACAAGAAAGTGAGTGGGAGCACTACAGCCTTTCTAATAAGTATATGTGAATGACATATTGTTGATCTGAAATGATGTAGAATTTTTTGGAAAGCATAAAGGAGTGTTTGAAAGCAGTTTTTCAAAGAAAGACTTTGGTGAAGCTGCTTACATATTGGGCATCAAGATCTATAGAGATAGATCAAGACGCTTGATAAGATTTTTCAATGAGTACATACCTTGACAAGATTTTGAAGTAGTTCAAAATGGAACAGTCAAAGAAGGAGCTATTGCTTGTATTGCAAGGTGTAAAGTTGAGTAAGACTCAAAACCCGACTGATGTCTACTACGCAGCTTTATTCTTGTAGACACGTGTTGGGCCTCCAAGCGCAGAGTTTTGTAGGATAGTAGCTATTTTCCCTCAAGTGGATGACCTAAGGCTTATCAATCCGTGAGAGGTGTAGGAAGAAGATGGTCTCTTTCAAACGACCCTGGAACCAAATACAAGAAATCTCTTGTGTCCCCAACACACCCAATACAATGGCAAATTGTATAGGTGCACTAGTGCAATCTCTCAACAGTGCTAACATAGTTGGATCATATGATTATCCCTCAAAGTACAACAAAGAATCACTCCCAAGTTCCTATTAGCGGAGAACAAAAGTTAGGAATTTTTTGTAGGGTGCGGAGCCACCTCAAAGATATTCTTTCCGATTGATCTATTCAAGAGTTCGTACTAAAATAACACAAAGCTATTGTTTCCGTTCGATCTATCCTAGAGTTCCTACTAGAATAACACCAAAGCATATTCATATTCATAATACTCAATCCACACAAGGAACTATAAAGAGACCCCAAAGTTTCCGTCGGAGAAAAATGTGCATCAACCCCTATGCATACATTACCCCAATATCATCGTGGGAATCCGCGAGTTGAATGCCATAATATATATCAAGTGAATCAATCACATACCCCAATTGTCACCTCAAGTATTCATACCGCAAGACATATATCATGTGTTCTCATCTCTGAATATTCAATCCGACACGACAAAATTTCAAAGGGTAAAGATTCAATCCATCACAACAAGAGTATAGAGGGGAGAAACATTATATGATCCGACTATATTAACAAAGCCCATGATATATATCACGAGAGAGAGAGAGAGAGAGAGATTAAACACATAGCTACTGGTACAAACCCTCAGCCCCGAGGGTGGACTACTCCCTCCTCATCGTGGTGGCCGCCGGGATGATGAAGATAACCACCAGAGATGATTCCTGTTGGGGAACGTAGTAATTTCAAAAAAATTCCTACGAACACGCAAGATCATGGTGATGCATAGCAACGAGAGGGGAGAGTGTTGTCCACGTACCCTCGTAGACCGAAAGCGGAAGCGTTAACACAACGCGGTTGATGTAGTCGTCCGTCTTCACGATCCGACCGATCAAGTACCGAACGCACGGCATCTCCGAGTTCAGCACACGTTCAGCTCGATGACATCCCTCGAACTCCGATCCAGCCGAGTGTTGAGGGAGAGTTTCATCAGCACGACGGCGTGGTGACGATGATGATGTTCTACCGACGCAGGGCTTCGCCTAAGCACCGCTACGATATTATCGAGGTGTAATATGGTGGAGGGGGGCACCGCACACGGCTAAAAGATTGTTGATCAATTGTGTGTCTAGAGGTGCCCCCCTGCCCCCGTATATAAAGGAGCAAGGGGGGGTTCGGCCGGCCTAGAGGAGAGGCGCGCCAGGAGGATTCCTACTCCTACCGGGAGTAGGACTCCCCCCTTTTCCATGTTGGACTAGGAGAGAAAGGGGGAAGAGGTGGAGGGGAGGAAGGAAGGGGGGGCGCCGCCCCCTTCTCCTTGTCCTATTCGGACTGGGGGAGGGGAGGGGCGCGCGGCCCTGCCCTGGCCTCCTCTCCTCCCTTCCACCTAGGCCCACTAAGGCCCATTAAGTTACCGGGGGGTTCCGGTAACCTCCCGGTACTCCGGAAAAATCCCGATTTCACCCGGAACACTTCCGATGTCCAAACATAGGCTTCCAATATATCAATCTTTATGTCTCGACCATTTCGAGACTCCTCGTCATGTCCGTGATCACATCCGGGACTCCGAACAACCTTCAGTACATCAAAACATATAAACTCATAATATAACTGTCATCGTCACGTTAAGCGTGCGAACCCAACGGGTTCGAGAACTATGTAGACATGACCGAGACACCTCTCCGGTCAATAACCAATAGCGGAACCTGGATGCTCATATTGGTTCCCACATATTCTATGAAGATCTTTATCGGTCAGACCGCATAACAACATACGTTGTTCCCTTTGTCATCGGTATGTTACTTGCCCGAGATTCGATCGTCGGTATCTCGATACCTAGTTCAATCTCGTTACCGGCAAGTCTCTTTACTCGTTCCGTAATACATCATCCCACAACTAACTCATTAGTCACAATGCTTGCAAGGATTATAGTGATGTGTATTACTGAGTGGGCCCAGAGATACCTCTCCGACAATCGGAGTGACAAATCCTAATCTCGAAATACGCCAACCCAACAAGTACCTTTGGAGACACCTGTAGAGCACCTTTATAATCACCCAGTTACGTTGTGACGTTTGGTAGCACACAAAGTGTTCCTCCGGTAAACGGGAGTTGCATAATCTCATAGTCATAGGAACATGTATAAGTCATGAAGAAAGCAATAGCAACATACTAAACGATCGAGTGCTAAGCTAACGGAATGGGTCAAGTCAATCACATCATTATCCTAATGATGTGATCCCGTTAATCAAATGACAACTCATGTCTATGGCTAGGAAACATAACCATCATTGATCAACGAGCTATTCAAGTAGAGGCATACTAGTGACACTATGTTTGTCTATGTATTCACACATGTATTATGTTTCCGGTTAATACAATTCTAGCATGAATAATAAACATTTATCATGATATAAGGACATAAATAATAACTTTATTATTGCCTCTAGGGCATATTTCCTTCAGTCTCCCACTTGCACTAGAGTCAATAATCTAGATTACACAGTAATGATTCTTACACCCATGGTGTCTTGGTGCTGATCATGTTTTGCTCGTGGAAGAGGCTTAGTCAACAGGTCTGCAACATTCAGATCCGTGTGTATCTTGCAAATTTCTATGTCTCCCACCTGGACTAAATCCCGGATGGAATTGAAGCGTCTTTTGATGTGCTTCGTTCTCTTGTGAAATCTGGATTCCTTTGCTAAGGCAATTGCACCAGTATTGTCACAAAAGATTTTCATTGGTCCCGATGCACTAGGTATGACACCTAGATCGGATATGAACTCCTTCATCCAGAGTCCTTCATTTGCTGCTTCCGAAGCAGCTATGTACTCCGCTTCACACGTAGATCCCGCCACGACACTTTGCTTAGAACTGCACCAACTGACAGCTCCACCGTTCAATGTAAACAGGTATCTGGTTTGCGATTTAGAATCGTCCAGATCAGTGTCAAAGCTTGCATCAACGTAACCATTTAAGATGAGCTCTTTGTCACCTCCATAAACGAGAAACATATCCTTAGTCCTTTTCAGGTATTTCAGGATGTTCTTGACCGCTGTCCAGTGACCCACTCCTGGATTACTTTGGTACCTCCCTGCTAAACTTGTAGCAAGGCACACATCAGGTCTGGTACACAGCATTGCATACATGATAGAGCCTATGGCTGAAGCATAGGGAACATCTTTCATCTTCTCTCTATCTTCTGCAGTGGTCGGGCATTGAGTCTTACTCAATCTCACACCTTGTAGTACAGGCAAGAACCCTTTCTTTGCTTGATCCATTTTGCACTTCTTCAAAACTTTGTCAAGGAATGTGGTTTGTGAAAGTCCAATTAAGCGTCTTGATCTATCTCTATAGATCTTGATGCCTAATATATATGCAGCTTCACCGAGGTCTTTCATTAAAAACTCTTATTCAAGTATCCCTTTATGCTATCCAGAAATTCTTTATCATTTTGCAATTAGCAATATGTCATCCACATATAATATCAAAAATGCTACTGAGCTCCCGCTCACTTTCTTGTAAATACAGGCTTCTCCAAAAGCCTGTATAAAACCAAATGCTTTGATCACACTATCAAAGCGTTTATTCCAACTCCGAGAGGCTTGCACCAGTCCATAAATGGAACGCTGGAGGTTGCACACTTTGTTAGCTCCCTTTGGATCGACAAAACCTTCCGGTTGCATCATATACAACTCTTCTTCCAGAAATCCATTCAGGAATGCAGTTTTGACATCCATTTGCCAAATTTCATAATCATAAAATGCAGCAATTGCTAACATGATTCGGACAGACTTCAGCATCGCTACGGGTGAGAAGGTCTCATCGTAGTCAATCCCTTGAACTTGTCGAAAACCTTTTGCAATAAGTCGAGCTTTATAGACAGTAACATTACTGTCAGCGTCAGTCTTCTTCTTGAAGATCCATTTATTTTCAATGGCTTGCCGATCATCGGGCAAGTCAACCAAAGTCCATACTTTGTTCTCATACATGGATCCCATCTCGGATTTCATGGCCTCAAGCCATTTTGCGGAATCTGGGCTCACCATCGCTTCTTCATAGTTCGTAGGTTAGTCATGGTCTAATAACATAACCTCCAGAACAGGATTACCGTACCACTCTGGTGCGGATCTTAATCTGGTTGACCTACGAGGTTCATTAATAACTTGATCTGAAGTTTCATGATCATTATCATTAACTTCCTCACTAATTGGTGTAGGTTTCGCAGAAATTGGTTTCTGTGATGATCTACTTTCCAATAAGGGAGGAGGTACATTTACCTCATCAAGTTCTACTTTCCTCCCACTCACTTCTTTCGAGAGAAACTCCTTCTCTAGAAAGGATCCATTCTTAGCAACGAATGTCTTGCCTTCGGATCTGTGATAGAAGGTGTACCCAACAGTCTCCTTTGGGTATCCTATGAAGACACATTTCTCCGATTTAGGTTCGAGCTTATCAGGTTGAAGTTTCTTCACATAAGCATCGCAACCCCAAAGTTTAAGAAACGACAACTTTGGTATCTTGCCAAACCATAGATCATAAGGAGTCGTCTCAACGGATTTTGATGGTGCCCTATTTAGAGTGAATGCAGCCGTCTCTAAAGCATAACCCCAAAACGATAGCGGTAAATCAGTAAGAGACATTATAGATCGCACCATATCTAGTAAAGTACGATTACGACGTTTGGACACACCATTACGCTGTGGTGTTCCGGGTGGCGTGAGTTGCGAAACTATTCCGCATTGTTTCAAATGTAGGCCAAACTCGTAACTCAAATATTCTCCTCCATGATCTGATCGTAGAAACTTTATTTTCTTGTTACGATGATTTTCAACTTTGCTCTGAAATTCTTTGAACTGTTCAAATGTTTCAGACTTATGTTTCATTAAGTAGATATACCCATATCTGCTCAAATCATCTGTGAAGGTGAGAAAATAACGATATCCGCCACGAGCCTCAATATTCATCGGACCACATACATCTGTATGTATGATTTCCAACAAATCAGTTGCTCTCTCCATAGTTCCGGAGAACGGTGTTTTAGTCATCTTGCCCATGAGACACGGTTTGCAAGTACCAAGTGATTCATAATCAAGTGATTCCAAAAGTCCATCATTATGGAGTTTCTTCATGCGCTTTACACCGATATGACCTAAACGGTAGTGCCACAAATAAGTTGCACTATCATTATCAACTCTGCATCTTTTGGCTTCGACATTATGAATATGTGTGTCACTACTACCGAGATTCATTAAAAATAGACCACTCTTCAAGGGTGCATGACCATAAAAGATATTACTCATATAAATAGAACAACCATTATTCTCTGATTTAAAAGAATAGCCGTCTCGCATCAAACAAGATCCAGATATAATGTTCATGCTCAACGCTGGCACCAAATAACAATTATTTAGGTCCAATACTAATCCCGAAGGTAGATGTAGAGGTAGCGTGCCGACGGCGATCACATCGACTTTGGAACCGTTTCCCACGCGCATCGTCACCTCGTCCTTGGCCAGTGTTCGCTTAATCAGTAGTCCTTGTTTCGAGTTGCAAATATTAGCAACAGAACCAGTATCAAATACCCAGGTGCTACTGCAAGCTCTGGTAAGGTACACATCAATAACATGTATATCACATATACCTTTGTTCACCTTGCCATCCTTCTTATCCGCCAAATACTTGGGGCAGTTCCGCTTCCAGTGACCAGTCTGCTTGCAGTAGAAGCACTCAGTCTCAGGCTTAGGTCCAAATTTGGGTTTCTTCTCCTGAACAGCAACTTGCTTGCTGTTCTTCTTGAAGTTCCCCTTCTTCTTCCCTTTGCCCTTTTTCTTGAAACTAGTGGTCTTATTGACCATCAACACTTGATGCTCCTTTTTGATTTCTACCTCCGCTGCCTTTAGCATTGCGAAGAGCTCGGGAATTGTCTTGTTCATCCCTTGCATGTTATAGTTCATCACGAAGCTCTTGTAGCTTGGTGGCAGTGATTGAAGAATTCTGTCAATGACGCTATCATCCGGAAGATTAACTCCCAGTTGAATCAAGTGATTATTATACCCACACATTTTGAGTATATGCTCACTGACAGAACTATTGTCTTCCATCTTGCAGCTGTAGAGCTTATTGGAGACTTCATGTCTCTCAATTCGGGCATTTGCTTGAAATATTAATTTCAACTCCTGGAACATCTCATATGCTCCATGACGTTCAAAACGTCGTTGAAAACCCGGTTCTAAGCCGTAAAGCATGGCACACTGAACTATCGAGTTGTCATCAGCTTTGCTCTGCCAGACGTTCATAACTTCTGGTGTTGCTCTTGCAGCAGGCCTGGCACCCAGCGGTGCTTCCAGGATGTAATTCTTCTGTGCAGCAATGAGGATGATCCTCAGGTTACGGACCCAGTCCGTGTAATTTCTACCATCATCTTTCAACTTTGCTTTCTCAAGGAACGCATTAAAATTCAACGGAACAACAGCACGGGCCATCTATCTATAATTAACATAGACAAGCAAGGTACTATCAGGTACTAAGTCATGATAAATTTAAGTTCTATTAATCATATTACTTAAGAACTCCCACTTAGATAAACATCCCTCTAATCATCTAAGTGATTACGTGATCCAAATCAACTAAACCATAACCGATCATCACGTGAAATGGAGTAGTTTTCAATGAGGAACATCACTATGTTGATCATATCTACTATATGATTCATGCTCGACCTTTCGGTCTCAGTGTTCCGAGGCCATATCTGCATATGCTAGGCTCGTCAAGTTTAACCTGAGTATTCTGCGTGTGCAAAAACTGGCTTGCACCCGTTGTAGATGGACGTAGAGCTTATCACACCCGATCATCACGTGGTGTCTGGGCACGACGAACTTTGGCAACGGTGCATACTCAGGGAGAACACTTTTATCTTGAAATTTTAGTGAGAGATCATCTTATAATGCTACCGTCAATCAAAGCCAGATAAGATGCATAAAAGATAAACATCACATGCAATAAATACAGTGATATGATATGGCCATCATCATCTTGTGCTTGTGATCTCCATCTCCGAAGCACCGTCATGATCACCATCGTCACCGGCTTGACACCTTGATCTCCATCGTAGCTTCGTTATCGTCTCGCCAACTATTGCTTTTACGACTATCGCTACCGCTTAGTGATAAAGTAAAACAATTACATGGCGATTGCATTGCATACAATAAAGCGACAACCATATGGCTCCTGCCAGTTGCCGATAACTCGGTTACAAAACATGATCATCTCATACAATAAAATATAGCATCATGTCTTGACCATATCACATCACAACATGCCCTGCAAAAACAAGTTAGACGTCCTCTACTTTGTTGTTGCAAGTTTTACGTGGCTGCTACGGGCTTAGCAAGAACCGTTCTTACGTACGCATCAAAACCACAACGACAGTTTATCAAGTTGGTGCTGTTTTAACCTTCGCAAGGACCGGGCGTAGCCACACTCGGTTCAACTAAAGTGAGAGAGACAGACACCCGCCAGTCACCTTTAAGCAACGAGTGCTCGCAACGGTGAAACCAGTCTCGCGTAAGCGTACGCGTAATGTCGGTCCGGGCCGCTTCATCTCACAATACCGCTGAACCAAAGTATGACATGCTGGTAAGCAGTATGACTTATATCGCCCACAACTCACTTGTGTTCTACTCGTGCATAACATCAACGCATAAAACCTGGCTCGGATGCCACTGTTGGGGAACGTAGTAATTTCAAAAAAATTCCTACGAACACGCAAGATCATGGTGATGCATAGCAACGAGAGGGGAGAGTGTTGTCCACGTACCCTCGTAGACCGAAAGCGGAAGCGTTAACACAACGCGGTTGATGTAGTCGTACGTCTTCACGATCCGACCGATCAAGTACCGAACGCACGGCACCTCCGAGTTCAGCACACGTTCAGCTCGATGACGTCCCTCGAACTCCGATCCAGTCGAGTGTTGAGGGAGAGTTTCGTCAGCACGACGGCGTGGTGACGATGATGATGTTCTACCGACGCAGGGCTTCGCCTAAGCACCGCTACGATATTATCGAGGTGTAATATGGTGGAGGGGGGCACCGCACACGGCTAAAAGATTGTTGATCAATTGTGTGTCTAGAGGTGCCCCCCTGCCCCCGTATATAAAGGAGCAAGGGGGGTTCGGCCGGCCTAGAGGAGAGGCGCGCCAGGAGGAGTCCTACTCCTACCGGGAGTAGGACTCCCCCCTTTTCCATGTTGGACTAGGAGAGAAAGGGGGAAGAGGTGGAGGGGAGGAAGGAAGGGGGGGCGCCGCCCCCTTCTCCTTGTCCTATTCGGACTGGGGGAGGGGAGGGGCGCGCGGCCCTGCCCTGGCCTCCTCTCCTCCCTTCCACCTAGGCCCACTAAGGCCCATTAAGTTACCGGGGGGTTCCGGTAACCTCCCGGTACTCCGGAAAAATCCCGATTTCACCCGGAACACTTCCGATGTCCAAACATAGGCTTCCAATATATCAATCTTTATGTCTCGACCATTTTGAGACTCCTCGTCATTTCCGTGATCACATCCGGGACTCCGAACAACCTTCAGTACATCAAAACATATAAACTCATAATATAACTGTCATCGTCACGTTCAGCGTGCGGACCCAACGGGTTCGAGAACTATGTAGACATGACCGAGACACCTCTCCGGTCAATAACCAATAGCGGAACCTGGATGCTCATATTGGTTCCCACATATTCTACGAAGATCTTTATCGGTCAGACCGCATAACAACATACGTTGTTCCCTTTGTCATCGGTATGTTACTTGCCCGAGATTCGATCGTCGGTATCTCGATACCTAGTTCAATCTCGTTACCGGCAAGTCTCTTTACTCGTTCCGTAATACATCATCCCACAACTAACTCATTAGTCACAATGCTTGCAAGGATTATAGTGATGTGTATTACTGAGTGGGCCCAGAGATACCTCTCCGACAATCGGAGTGACAAATCCTAATCTCGAAATACGCCAACCCAACAAGTACCTTTGGAGACACCTGTAGAGCACCTTTATAATCACCCAGTTACGTTGTGACGTTTGGTAGCACACAAAGTGTTCCTCCGGTAAACGGGAGTTGCATAATCTCATAGTCATAGGAACATGTATAAGTCATGAAGAAAGCAATAATAACATACTAAACGATCGAGTGCTAAGCTAACAGAATGGGTCAAGTCAATCACATCATTCTCCTAATGATGTGATCCCGTTAATCAAATGACAACTTATGTCTATGGCTAGGAAACATAACCATCTTTGATCAACGAGCTAGTCAAGTAGAGGCATACTAGTGACACTCTGTTTGTCTATGTATTCACACATGTATTATGTTTCTGGTTAATACAATTCTAGCATGAATAATAAACATTTATCATGATATAAGGAAATAAATAATAACTTTATTATTGCCTCTAGGGCATATTTCCTTCAATTCCCCCCTCCGACAGGGTGCCGAAACGGGTCTAGATTGGTCTTCGGTGGCTACGGAGCCCTGCGGCAGCGGAACTTCTGATCTACGTTAACCCCGAAGGGTTTCGGAATATTTGGGAATTTATAGTGCAAAGAGGGGGTGCGGGAGGCCACCGAGTTGGGCACAACCCACCTGGGCGCGCCAGGGGGGCTTGGCGCGCCCTGGTGGGTTGTGCCCCCCTCGAGCACCACCCAAGTGTTGCTCTGGCCCATCGGGAGTCTTCTGGCCCATAAAAAATCCACAAAAAGTTTCGCAGTGTTTGGACTCCGTTTGATATTGATTTTCTGTGATGTAAAAAACATGCAAAAAACAGAAACTGACACTTGGCACTATGTCAATAGGTTAGTCCCAAAAAATGATATAAAAAGACTATAAAATGATTATAAAACATCTAAGAATGATAAAATAATAGCATGAATACTTCATAAATTATAGATACGTTGGAGACGTATCATCGACCACGGCACAAAATAGAAAGATAATGAAAGTCATTCCCTATGCCTCAGCCATAGGTTCTATAAATTATGCTATGTTGTGTACCAGACCTATTGTGTACCTTGCCATGAGTTTGGCAAGGAGGTACGATAGTGACTACGAGTGGATCACTGATAACCCACAAGTATAGGGGATCGCAACAGTTTTCGAGGGTAGAGTATTCAACCCAAATTTATAGATTCGACACAAGGGGAGCCAACGAATATTTGAAGGTATTAGCAGCTGAGTTGTCAATTCAACCACACCGGGAGATTAATTATCTGCAGCAAAGTGATCAGTAGCAAAGTAATTTGATAGTTTTGGTAGTAGTGACAGCAGCAATAGTAACAGTAATAGTGATAGCAGTAATTTTGTAGCAAGTGTAAGAGTGATGATAGCTGTAGTAACTTAGCAGAACAATATAAGGTAAATTTGTAGGCATTGGATCGGTGACTTGTTGGATGATATTCATCATGAGACAGTTATCACCTAGGGCGAAACGGCACTAGATCCAGTTCGTCAATATAATGTAAGCATGTATTCCGTAAATAATCAAACGTGTTTATGGAAAGAACTTGCATGACATCTTTTGTCCTACCCTCCCGTGGCAGCGGGGTCCATATTGGAAACTAAGGGATATTAAGGCCTCCTTTTAATAGAGAACCGGAACAAAGCATTAACACATAGTGAGTACATGAACTCCTCAAACTACGGTAATCATCGGAAGAAGTCCCGGTTATTGTCATTCTGGGGTTACCGGATCATAACACGTAGTAGGTGACTATAACTTGCAAGATCGGATCTAGAACATGGATATAATGGTGATAACATAAACGGTTCAGATCTGAAATCATGGCACCCGGGCCCAAAGTGACAAGCATTAAGCATGGCAAAGTCATAGCAACATCAATCTTAGAACAGTGGATACTAGGGATCAAGCCCTAACAAAACTAACTCAATTACATGATGAATCTCATCCAACTCCTCACCGACCAGTGAGCCTACGAAGGAATTACTCACTCCTGGTAGGGAGCATCATGGAATTGGTGATGGAGAAGGGTTGGTGATGATGAAGAACGAAGATCCCCCTCTCCGGAGCCCCAAACGGACTCCAGATCTGCCCTCCCGAGCAAGAACAGGGCTTGGCGGCGGCTCCGTCTCGTGGATCACGATAATTCTTTCTCCTTGATTTTTTCTCCGAAAATAGGATTTTATAGCGTCGGTTTCAGGGTCTGCGGGGCCACCAGGTGGGGACGACCCACCTGGGCGCGCCTGGTGAGGGGGGCGCGCCCTGGCGGGTTGTGCCCACCCAGGTGCCCCCTTCGGTAGGTCTTGAGTCCAGAAATTCTCCTATTTGATATAAAAATCCTCGCAAAGTTTCGTCCCATTCCGAGAACATTTATTTCTGCACAAAAACAAGACCATGGTAGTTCTGCTGAAAACAGCGTCAGTCCGGGGTTAGTTTCATTCAAATCATGCAAATTCGAGTCCAAAACAAGAGGAAAAGCGTTAGGAAAACTAGATGCGTTGGAGACGTATCAACTGCCCCAAGCATAAACCTTTGCTTGTCCTCAAGCAATTCAGTTGATAAACTGAAAGTGAAAAAGAAAAACTTTTACTAACTCTTTTACTCTTGATTGCATAAATAAGCTTAAACAGCACCTAGGTTTTCAGCCAACATTATAACTAACCATGCCAACAATAACTCTTAAAGATTAGAATGATTCATATCAATGACATAATCAGCTAGCGAGCAATAATAAGGTATCTCAAACGGCAACATGTTGTCAAAACAACCATGATATAATATGACAATAGTGGTATCTCGCTAGCCCTTTCTGAGACCGCAAAACATAAATGCAGAGCACCTCCAATGTTCAAGTAGCGACTAAGCATTGTAATTCATGGTAGAAAAGATCCAGTCATGATGCACCCAACATTAGCTACACACAATGCATAAGTCATGACAGCTATGCTCTCAGGTTCTATCGCTTGTTTTAGAAGGTGATGACACAACATAAAAGTAAATAGATAGTCCCTTCGCAGAGGGAAGCAGTGATTTGCAGAGGTGCCAGAGCTCAGTTTTTAAAACAGAGGTAAATGATATTTTGAGACATGCACCTTTCTCATTCACTTCACGACCATCAGTTATCAATATCGTCCATGCTAAGCACGCTAATGGCGGTTCCCAAGTAATAAAAGTAAAGGTTTATGACTCCATTGGGAGTTTTTGTTTGATTATTCGAGCGATTAACTCTGTTTGTATTTTGCAGTTTGGGACTGGGCATCCCTATTACCGCCCTTTTCTCGTGCAATGGCGAGTGAATAAACACTCGACCTAAGAATAACCCGCTTAGTATGGAACATACCGACCACCTCCTGTCGTTCCATGAACGATCCAAGCACACAAAATGGAAATTTATTTAGAAGATTTTAGAGGTGGCACATGCAAATTTACTTAGGACTGCAGGGTAATACCGCATATAGGTAGGTATGGTGGACTCATCTGGAATAACTTTGGGTTCAAGGTTTTTGATGCACAAGCAGAATTCCCACTTAGTACAGGCGAAGGCTAGCAATTAGATTGAGAAGCGGTCAGCTAGAGAGCAACAACGATCATAACCATGCATTATGCACAAGTAACATTGGACACTAGCATGAGTAGGATATGAACACCATGAACATAAATATCATAGAGGCTATGTTGGTTTTGATTCAACTACATGCATGAACATGTGCCAAGTCAAGCCACTCGAACATTCAGAGGAGGATACCATATCATCATACTACATCACAATCGTTTTAACGCAATGTTGATATCCAAGATAAATCATTATCCACTCCCAGCTACTTATGCATTGCATGAGAAACTATAATCTCTAATTGTCATTGCAAACATGTTTAATCATAATGGGCTGAATCATGGATACTAGGTTAAACATATTTACACAAAGAAAACAAGTTGAGTTCATACCGGTTTCTCTCTGCCACGGCCAGTTCATCGAATGTCGTCATGATTGCCTTTCACTTGCACGACCGAACGATGTGAAAATAATAATAGTGCAAGAGTGACGTGGACTAAGCTGGAATCTACAAGACATTTTATTCAATAGGAGAAGACAACTAAAATGGGCTCTTTATTAGATCAACAATTATTCATATGAGAGCCACTCAACATTTTCATCGTGGTCTTCCCCTCGGTACAGCTCGAATAAAAAGAAAAGAAATTCAGAGAAACACACTGAAATATTTTTGGAGTTTTGGTTTTCTTGAATCAAGCAAACAAAAGAGAAAAGCAAAAACGAGAAAAACTATTTAAACGGGAAAGCTCAAGCAAAAGAAGAACAAGGAAATCTTTTTGGGTTTTCTTTTTAACATTACTACTAAGCATGCATAGAAAGTAAACTAACACCACTAATTTTTTTGGTTTTTCTAAGGTTTTTCAAACACACAAGAAGAAAGCAAGAAAACTAAATCTAAGCATGGATGATACAATGAATAAGTGTGGACACCAACAAATGGAATAAGTGAACATGAATGTAAAGTCGGTGGAAACACGTACTCCCCCAAGCTTAGGCTTTTGGCCTAACTTGGTAGTCGATCAGTAGCCTGGAGGGTAATAGGGCTGCTGAGGAGCGGGCATCCACTCATCCCACTATTGAGGCTCCTCCTGTGCTGCCGCCGCAGCAGCCTGAGCGTTCCGGTAGGCGATGATGTATGCAGGCATAATCCTATATCCGCCCTGGCAACAGGATAAAACAAAGCAGGAGCAGGCAATGGAATAATATCACGAGTTCTCACACTAAAGACCAGGTTATATGGAATAGGGATGTTAGGAGACTCGATATCAATGAAATGGTGGTGATCCATGGCTGCACGATCTAGATAAACTTTGGTAAGAGGTTAATCGTGATGGCGTATCTCAACATTAAAGTGAGCCGCCAAACGAGTAGCATAAATCCCACCATGTATTTTTCCCTGAGATTTATTAAGATGGAGGCGACGAGCCACAGTAGCTCCCAAGCTATAAGTGTTGTCACCCTCTAAAGCACGACGTAAAACAGCAAGGTCTGATGAACTAAGTGCACCCACCTTCTCCCTAGCAAGCAAGCATTTTACAATGAAAAGTGCAAAGTAATGAACAGCAGGAAAATGCAAGCCAGCGACAGTGGTAGCTGACACTCCTCTCTCATCTCCCACTGTCAAAGTGCGATAAAAGGCCTCAAACCCAGCCGGCCTAGGCTCGGCTAAGCTCCCATCAGAAGGGATCAAGCATATGTCACAAAATTCAGTAAGTGGTATCTGATGGTTCTCAGCATATAAATCAAAGCTCACTTCAAGAGGATTATTCCTAGGCAGAAAAGTAAAACTTTGAACAAAGATATTTGTGAGGATTTGGTGCTGGTCACACTCATCTGCGGTGAAGTCCGTGAGGCCGGTGTTAGCAGCATATTGCATGAACTCCTGAAGGATTCGCGCGTCTTCTAGGAACGGGGTGTGCGGACATTCACACGGCCGTACTTCCGCTAACCTCCGAGGACGGAGATCAGTATCAGATGACTCCCCAATAACACCCTTGGAGTTCTTCTTGGAGCCAAACTTCCTAAAGATATTCATGTTTTTCCCATGAACAAAATTCTGAAATTTATTAGCCCACAAAAATTTCTCAACAAAACTTCACAAAATTGATACCAACTACTCATAGGGATGCATAGAGGCCATAGCAAGCATTCAAACTACTAAGAACTCTAAGAATTCAACATGCAAGCACATCTACAGTAGCACCAGGAGTAACTAATTATTCACAATATAAGCCACTAAAACAAAAACTAATTGGACAAATGGTGGAGTCACATACCAAGCAACAATCCCCGAAAACAGTTTCGAAACCGGAGCTTCGAGCAAACAGATCGAAATCCGCTGGTTTGAGGGCAAGAACACGGGAAAGAGAGCAAGGGAGATTTTTTTCTGGAGGTAAGTGATGAAGTGGGCTGAAGGGATAAGTGAAGGGGCCCATGTGGGGACCACAAGCCACCAGGGCGCGCCTGGGGGTCCTGGCGCACCCAGGTGGGTTGTGCCCACCTGGTGCACCTCCCTATGATATTATTTGCACCAGAAATTTAGAAATATTCGGAAAAAAATCGTATTAAATTTTTAGGGCATTCTGAGAACTTTTATTTTTGGGTCATTTTTTTATTGCACGGGGAATTTAGAAAACAGACAATACATGGCATTTTATTTTATTTAACTAATAAAAATAGAAAAATAAAAGTAGGGACAGAAAGTAGTGCTTACTAAATTCATCAACTTCATACCGTTCAAATATGATCCATTAATAAGGTTGATCAGGTCTTATTAACAACCACTTTCGATTAGCATGAAACCGAAGAACTTTCATAAATCACTAAATTACCTCAATGGGGATATGCATTTCCCCAACAATAAGTATTTCATATTCCTTTTTGACAGTAGGTAGAGGTATTTGAAAACTTCCAATAGTGATTATCGGAGATTTTTCAATAACATTAATACCATTCACTTGGAATTGTTTCTTCACAAAGTGCACCGTACGCTCACTACCATTGATATGAAAAGTGACCTTGCTTTTATTGCAATCAATAACAGCCCCTGCAGTATTCAAGAAGGGTCTACCAAGGATAATCGACATGTTGTCGTCCTCAGGCATCTCAAGTATAACAGAGTCAGTCAAAATAGTAACATTAGCAACAACAACGGGCACATCCTCACAGATACCGATAGGTATAGCAGTTGATTTGTCAGCCATTTGCAAAGATATTTCAGTAGGTGTGAGTTTATTCAAATCAAGTCTTTTATATAAAGAGAAAGGCATAAAACTAACACCAGCTCCTAAATCACACAAAGTAGTTTTCACATAATTCTTTTTGATAGAGCAAGGTATAGTTGGTATTCCCGGATCTCCAAGTTTTTTAGGTACTCCATCTTTAGAAGTATAATTAGCAAGCATAGTGGAGATTTCAGCTTCCGGTATTTTTCTCTTATTTGTGATGATGTCTTTCATATACTTTGCATAAGGAGGCATTTTCAAGATATCAGTCAAGCGAGTACGCAAAAAGACTGGCCTCGGCATTTCAGCAAAGTGATCAAAATCTTCATCATCTTTCTTTTTGGTTGACTTGGGTGGAAAAGGCATAGGTTTCTGAACCCACGGTTCTCTTTCTTTTCCTTGTTTTCTAGCAATGAAGTCTCTTTTGTCATATCTTTTATTTTAAGTTGTGGGTTATCAAGATCAAATGTGGTTCTATCTCAACATCATTATCTAGTTCTTTATCATTGTTTAGTTGAGAGTCTTCATGAACTTCATCATTATCTTTTTCATTATCACTAGGTGAGTGTTCATTACCAGATTGAGTTTCAGCATCAGAGATAGAAGTTTCATTATCATTATCAGGAGGTTTTCCTCTTTCAGGTTCACTAGAAGTATGCAAAGTCCTATCATTTTTCTTTTTATTTTTCTTTCTAGAAGGACTAGGTGCATCAGTGTTAACTCTTTGTGAATCTTGTTCAATTCTTTTAGGGTGTCCCTCAGGATAAAGTGGTTCCTGAGTCATTTTACCTCCTCTAGTTGCAACTCTAACATCAAAAACATGTATATTATTATTCATTTCATCAAGCAATTCTCTTTATGATTTAGCAACTTGTTCTAACTGAGTTTGAACCATAGAAGCATGTTTTCCAACACCTCTCACTTCATTTGAGATTCTAAATAACAAGTCACTCAAGCGAGCAATCATATTAGAATTATATTTCAATTGTTTCATAACATTTGCATTGAAGTGATCTTGTTTTCTAATATAGTTTTCAAACTCATAAAGGCATTGGCTAGGATGCATATTGTGAGGACTATCATTATCATTAAACTTCATTAGAGAATTTACCTCTACCACCTTAGGCAGTGGTGGTGTATTAAGTCCATGTATTTCTTCAATTGGATGTAAATGTTTAACATCCTCTGCTTTAATACCTTTTTCCTTCATGGATTTCTTTGCTTCTTGCATATCTTCAGGACTGAGATATAATATACCCCTCTTCTTCGGAGTGGGTTTAGGCGGTGGTTCAGGAATAGTCCAATCATCATAATTTTTCAATATGTTATTCAATAATTCTTCAGCTTGTCCAACAGTTCGTTCCCTGAAAACACAATCAGCACAACTATCTAGGAAGTCCCTAGAAGCATCGGTTAGTCCATCATAGAAGATATCAAGTATTTCACTTTTCTTAAGAGAATGATCAGGCAAAGCATTAAGTAACTGGCAAAGCCTCCCCCAAGCTTGTGGGAGACTCTCGTCTTTAGTTTGAACAAAGTTAAATATTTCCTGTAAGGCAGCTTGTTTCTTATGAGCAGAAAAATATTTTTCAGAGAAGTAATAAATCATATCCTGGGGACTATGCACACAACCAGGAGCAAGAGTATTGTACCAAGCTTTAGCATCACCCTTTGATGAGAAAGTAAATAATTTGAGAATAAAGTAATAGCGAGTTTTCTCATCATGAGTAAAAAGGGTGGCTATATCATTCAACTTTAAGATGTGCCACAACAGTTTCAGTTTCATAACCGTGGAAAGGATCAGATTCAACCAAAGTAATTAACTCTGGGTCGACAGAGAATTCATAATCATTATCATCAATAAAGATAGGTGAAGTAGCAAACTTAGGATCACATTTCATTCTAGCATTCAGAGATTTTTCTTTATACTTGTGTAATAATTTCTCTAGATCATATCTATCATTACAAGCAAGAATATCTATAGTTGTTTCTTCACTCATAACATAACATTCCGGTACCTTAGGCAATTCATATCTAGGAAGGCTAGTTCTAGCAGGTGTTTCAGGAGTTTCAATTTCAAGCTCATCATCAGATTCAACAACATCATGTTGTATTCCTCTAGCAATTTGTTCATCAAGAAATTCACCAAGTGGCACATCATCATTATCAAGCAAGGTACTAGCATCATCATAATCATTATCCATAGTAGAAGTAGCATCATCATAATCATTATCCATAGTAGAAGTAACATCATCAATAACTTGCGACATATCAGAATTAATAGCACGTGGTGGTGTTGCAAGTTTACTCATAATAGAAGGTGAATCTAAAGCAGAACTGGATGGCAGTTTTTTACCTCCCCTCGTACTTGTCGGAAATATCTTAGTCTTAGGATCCTTCAGATTCTTCATAGTGATAATATGATGATAATCCCAAGTGAATCAACAAATATAGCTATGCTCCTCAGCAACGGCGCCAGAAAAAGGTCTTGATAACCCACAAGTATAGGGGATCGCAACAGTTTTCGAGGGTAGAGTATTCAACCCAAATTTATAGATTCGACACAAGGGGAGCCAAAGAATATTTGAAGGTATTAGGAGCTGAGTTGTCAATTCAACCACACCGGGAGATTAATTATCTACAGCAAAGTGATCAGTAGCAAAGTAGTTTGATAGTTTTGGTAGTAGTGACAGCAGCAATAGTAACAGTAACAGTGATAGCAGTAATTTTGTAGCAAGTGTAACAGTGATGATAGCAGTAGTAACTTAGCAGAACAATATAAGGTAAATTTGTAGGCATTGGATCGGTGACTTGTTGGATGATATTCATCATGAGATAGTTATAACCTAGGGCGATACGGCACTAGATCCAGTTCGTCAATATAATGTAGGCATGTATTCCGTAAATAATCATACGTGCTTATGGAAAGAACTTGCATGACATCTTTTGTACTACCCTCCCGTGGCAGCGGGGTCCATATTGGAAACTAAGGGATATTAAGGCCTCCTTTTAATAGAGAACCGGAACAAAGCATTAACACATATTGAATACATGAACTCCTCAAACTACGGTAATCATCGGAAGAAGTCCTGGTTATTGTCACTCCGGGGTTACCGGATCATAACACGTAGTTGGTGACTATAACTTGCAAGATCGTATCTAGAACATGGATATAATGGTGATAACATAAACAGTTCAGATCTGAAATCATCGCACCCGGGCCCAAAGTGACAAGAATTAAGCATGGCAAAGTCATAGCAACATCAATCTTAGAACATAGTGGATACTAGGGATCAAGCCCTAAATAACCAACTTGATTACATGATGAATCTCATCCAACTCCTCAAGCCCTAACAAAACTAACTCGATTACATGATGAATCTCATCCAACTCCTCATCGACCAGCGAGCCTACGAAGGAATTACTCACTCCCGATGGGGAGCATCATGAAATTGGCGATGGAGAAGGGTTGGTGATGACGAAGAACGAAGATTCCCCTGTCCGGAGCCCCAAACAAACTCCACATCTGCCCTCCCAAGGAAGAACAGGGCTTGGCGGCGGCTCCGTCTCATGGATCGTGATAATTCTTTCACCCTGTTTTTTCTCCGAAAATAGGATTTTATAGCGTCGGTTTCAGGGTCTGCGAGGCCACCAAGTGGGGACAACCCACCTGGGCACGCCTGGTGAGGGGGTCGCGCCCTGGTGGGTTGTGCCCACCCAGGTGCCCCCCTTCGATAGGTCTTGGCTCCAGAAATTCTCTTATTTGATATAAAAAATCCTCGCAAAGTTTTGTTCCATTCCGAGAGCTTTTATTTCTGCACAAAAACAACATCATGGTAGTTCTGCTGAAAACAGCGTCAGTCCGGGGTTAGTTTCATTCAAATCATGCAAATTAGAGTCCAAAACAAGAGGAAAAGCATTAGGAAAAGTAGATATGTTGGAGACATATCAATCACTGTACAGCAGTCAAAGTTATCCTTAGTTACATAACAAGACCAAGGAAATATTTCTCGGTTATGGAGGTGATAAAGAGTTCGTCGTAAAGAGTTACGTGGATGCAAGCTTTTACACCGATCCGAATGACTCCGAGTCTCAATCTGGATACATATTGAAACTAGGAGCAATTAGTTAGAGTAGCTCCATGCACAGCATTATAGACATAGAAAATTTGCAAAATACATACGGCTCTGAATGTGGCAGACCCGTTGACTAAACTTCTCTCACAAGCAAAACATGATCACACCTTAGTACTCTTTGGGTGTTAATCACATAGCAATGTGAACTAGATTATTGACTCTACTAAACCCTTTGGGTGTTAGTCACATGGCGATGTGAACTAATCACATAAAGATGTGAACTATTGGCGTTAAATCACATGACAATGTGAACTAGATTATTGATTGTAGTGCAAGTGGGAGACTAAGGAAATATGCCCTAGAGGCAATAATAAAGGTGTTATTTATATTTCCTTATATCATGATAAATGTTTATTATTCATGCTAGAATTGTATTAACCAGAAACTTGATACATGTGTGAATACATAGACAAAACACAGTGTCCCTAGTAAGCCTCTACTTGACTAGCTCGTTAATCAAAGATGGTTAAGTTTCCTAACCATACACATGTGTTGTCATTTGATGAACGGTATCACATCATTAGGAGAATGATGTGATGGACAAGACCTATCCTCTAGCTTAGCATAATGATCGTTAAGTTTTATTGCTATTGCTTTCTTCATGGCATATACATATTCCTTTGACTATGAGATTATGCAACTCCCGGATACTGGAGGAATACCTTTTGTGCTATCAAACGTCACAACGTAACTGGGTGATTATAAAGATGCTCTACAGGTATCTCCGAAGGTGTTTGTTGGGTTGGCATCAATCGAGATTAGGATTTGTCACTCCGAGTATATCGGAGAGGTATCTCTAGGCCCTCTCGGTAATGCACAATGAAAGGGCCGATATAGTTGACTAGAGGGCAGGGGTGAATAGGCAACTAACAATTTTTAGCTTTTCTTTACCAATTTAAACTTTGCATCAAAGTAGGTTGTCTAGATATGCAACTAGGTGAGCAACCTATAAGATGCAACAACAACAAGCACACAAGCAAGCAAGGGATATAACACAAATAAGCTTGCACAAGTAAAGGCATGAGATAACCAAGAGTGGAGCCGGTGAAGACGAGGATGTGTTACCGAAGTTCCTTCCTTTTGAGGGGAAGTACGTCTCCGTTGGAGCGGTGTGGAGGCACAATGCTCCCCAAGAAGCCACTAGGGCCACCGTATTCTCCTCACGCCCTCACACAATGTGAGATGCCGTGATTCCACTATTGGTGCCCTTGGAGGCGGCGACCGGACATTTACAAACAAGGTTGGGGCAATCTCCACAACTTAATTGGAGGCTCCCAACGACACCACGAAGCTTCACCACAATGGAATATGGCTCCGCGGTGACCTCAACCATCTAGGGTGCTCAAACACCCAAGATTACCAGATCCGCAAGGTATTAGTGGGGGGAATCAAATTTCTCTTGGTGGAAGTGTAGATCTGGGCCTTCTCAACCAATCCCTAAAGAATCAACAAGTTTGATTGGCTAGGGAGAGAGATCGGGCGAAAATGGAGCTTGGAGTAACAATGGAGCTTGGGGATGGAAGAGGTGGTCAACTCGGAGAAGAAGACACCCCTTATAGAGTGGAAGAACAAATCCAACCGTTATCCACCAAGTCAGCCCGCGAAGCACGGTACTACCGCACCGGGGACATGGTACTACCGCAAGGTCACACGGTACTACCGCAAGGCACTGTGGTAGTACCGCCATGCAGCAGCATCTAAGCTAGCCCTGAAGCAATGAGGCAGAGGGCGGTAGAACCGCTGGCGCGGTACTACCGCTCCCCCTTGCGGTACGACCGCAAGGCAGGGATAGACTAGATTTGGGGAGGCACGGACGTATAAAAATACATCCGTGGCAACTTCCGCTGAGTTGGGATCTATGCGAAAATCCGACACGGTAGTACCGTAAGCCAGGAGTGGTACTACCGCGCGGGGCGTGGATGTAAAAAATTACATCCGCCCCTACTGCCGCGCATGCTGCTGAGCCTGGCCAGAGCGCACGGTACTACCGCGCCCCTGGTGCGGTACTACCGCGTAGGGCGCGCATGAAAAAAATTACATACGCCCCTACTACCGCAAAAGCAGCAGCGCCTGGCCTGAGGCCACAGTACTACCGCTCCAAGGAAGCGGTACTACCGTGGGCACTTGCGGTACTACCGCAAGGGCCTGCGGTACTACCGCTCCTAGGAGCAGTACTACCGCATGCCCCAGTTCAGCAACAAACACGACATTTTGCATAGACAAGAAAAGACGGAGGATGCACCAAAGTGCCAAAGGAAAGGTGGTGCAAAAGGAGTAGACGTGTACGTGATGATTCCACCCAAACCTTTCCAAAGCGGACCCCCTCTTAATAGTACGGCTTTCCTACAACTCAAATCCACCGAAAAGAAACGTAGAGAAACGTCGTCTTCAATAGTCTTTGAGGGGCACCAAATCTCCTTGTGCCTAGTCATGATATATCTGAAATACTCAATGCACACGATTAGTCCGCAAAAACATTGTCATCAATCACCAAAACAACTAAGGGATAAATATGCCCTTACAATCTCCCCCTTTTTAGTGGATTGATGACAATACGGGATTTGCACAAAGGGAGATAAAAGAAACATGGGCAAACCCCACATCTATAAAATATAGACGGGATCCCCCTAGGTGTGTGCTATCAAGAGAAGTGCTTTGGACTGCATGGCACACATACTAGGATCAACACTCCCCCTATATTTTATAGACAAGGCATATCCTGTAACAATAAAGCTAACGCTAAGCAAGATGATAGATATGAGCATAATGTAAATAGCACAAGATAGCATAAGCTCAATAAGGTACGATAGAGTGCATATGTCTTACACCATATGATAGAAAGGTCTCACAAGCGCAAACCAAACCAAAGCAAATGAGTTTCAACGGAACGAAAGCAAACGAAACAAACACGACACATGACTCGCAAATCCTACACTCTCTCCCCCTTTGGCATCGAGAGGCCACAAAGGCAGAAAGGACACCTACAACACAAGTAGTGGCTCAAGCGCAATAATCACTCGCACGCTCTCCGTCATACTCGGCGGCGGGGATGGGCTCCTCCTTAGAATCAGTCCACTTGTAGCCCTGTTTTGCCATCCATTCAGCCTCTGGAGTGATGTGCTTCTCGGAGCCGCTGGTAATGTCCTCTCCAAAAGTCCTCAAGATCCTCTTGTCGCGGCGGAGACTCTCCTTGGAGGCAACGTCAGTCTGGTACTGCCCCTTTGTTTGCATGCAGACCAAGGTCTTCATCTTGGCCTTCAGCTTCTTAGCCCATGAGGGCTCAGTAGAGGGAGGAGCATACCCAGCAGAACTGTCCTCATCCGCGTCCTCCTCCTCAATCTCATCCTCATCAACTTCCATTCTAGCAGCCTCAGCCTCAGCACGAGTTGTAGTGTTAGCCCACTGGGCTTGATGCGGAGTCTGATGGGGTCATGACGGATCCAGTCAGGGGCCAAAAACTCATCCTCCGGGTAGAGCTTCTCCCATGTCTTCGAGATCAAGAGAAACAGGTAAGGTCCATAGATGGGAACCTTACGGTTGAACACCGCAAACCGAAGCTTGCACCACATGATGTGGGAGACGTCAAGTGGTTGGGTCTGAGTGAGACGCGCCTCCTCACAAATGAGCATCATGTCCATAAGATAGGCATGCACCTTGTCCTTGTCCCCAATGTGTGGAAAGAGAGAGTTGCGGAAGATTCGGTGCATAATGTCAAGGAAGGAGTTCAGCACCTACGCCTTCTTGCCACTGGGAAGGGTCTTCACAACATAATACTACTGGAGCTTGTTCTTGCTAGCTGACTCGGAGTTGGCATGAGGGCGAACACCAACGGGCGTGTTGAGCCCCTCATCAGGTACGTGGAGCAAATCCATGAAGTCCTTCCACGTAGCAGTCATCTGATGTCCATTGGTCATCCAGGTCATCCTCTGTTCCTCATCAGTATGAAAGTGAACCGAAGCAATGAACTGGGCCACAAGCTCGGGATCAAAGTCCAGGTGGAAAGAGATCACATCCTCAATGCCAAAGTACTCCACGAGGTCCAAAGCCTCGCCAAAGTGGTCACGATGCTTATCCTCTCTCATATGGTTCATGGCAATCCAGTGCACATCCACGTAGATGTTCTGGTTGGCCTTGATCACATGCAGATATATGAGATTCTGCTGCTTGGTCCAGAATAGATCATTCCCTCTGAAGTTGGCATGAGGATTCACATAAGGGTTGATCCTCCTTCGAGTGACAAACTCAGCCAGGTATCTCGTCCATGCCCATGGAGGGCTCCTTGTTCTTGGTGGCGGTGGTCTTGGTCCTGCGTTGGGGGGCATTGGAGCCCTCTGGAGCTTCGTCTTGGTTGCGCAGACGCTTGGAGCTCGTGTCACGGCTGGGATTGGAACGGCGAGCAGGTGCACCGGAGCCACCACCTAAGACACAAAACACAAAAACACGCACGAGAAGCGAGAAGGATCAATGCAAAGACCACAGCAAAACAGGTGAAACAAGTAGAACTCGCACTTGGTAATTGCCACTAGGGAGATTTGACAACAAGGGTAGTACCGCTTGGCTGCGCGGTACTAAAATTTTAGTGCTGCTCCTAGCCACGGTAGTACTGCGGCAGGGTGGCACGGTAGTACCGTGTCTCGGAGCGGCAGTAGAATTTTAGTGCCGCATCTCGTGCGGTAGTACCGCTCCTGAGGAGCGACTACCGTACGAGCAGTAGTATCGCACCGGAGATGCGGTAGTACCGTATGGTGTCAGATCCGAATCCTCAACTGGATCTGAGCACAACCGTGACAACGAAGCGGTACTGCGGTTGATCAAATCTACCACGTGGCAACATATCAAGTACTATCTCTACGCATTACTACTCTCCTACATCCTACTCTTGCAAAGATTTGGCCTAAAATCTCAAGAACAACATGCATCTCCCCAAAAACCTAAAAGCGAAAGAACGAACCAACGAGAGAGGGATTTGGGGAGAAACCTTGTTCCATGGCAAGAGGAAGTGGTGGGGAATGATCCCACCGGACGGAATCCGAGGAGAGCGGCCAGAGACGAAGATCCGGCGAGGGTCTCCGGCGCCGTTCTTGGGCAGGAGAGAGAGAGACGGCGTGGGGAGAAAGAGTGAATGGGTATGGGGGAGTTGGAACTCCCCCTGCCCGCTCTTAACCCCCACACGCTCTCGACTGCACGGTAGTACCGCGTGTCATCGCGGTACTACCGCCTGGGCGGAAGTACCGCACTGTGGGCGGTAGTACCGCTCCCCCAGGCGGTAGTAAAAAATTACTGTCGTGCTGGGTGCGGTAGTACCGTGCGCAGCTCCTGCGGTAGTACCGTGGCAAGCCGCGGTAGTACCGTGTGCCCAAGAGAATGCAAGTTTCAAAAATAGAGAAGACCAAAGGGCCTTTGCAAAGCAACCTTCAAGCGAACGGACGCACCAAAATGCTGACACACGAGACAACACACACAAGCTCGGCACGAAGGAAGAGAGACAAGAGACAACACGGACTAAACACGCAACACAACCTCTCCAAAGAGAGGGCAGTGACCGGAGCCACCTATATTTGAGTCAATTGGTATGGCACCGCGAAGAAGTATACTTGGGCTCATGACCAAAACTCGTCTTTGAAGCACAAGTACCATCAACAATGGCTAATGTGAAAGAGTTGATCAATTTATGCATAATGGGGGGAGGGAGAGTTCATTGAGAGAACAACACTCCCCCTATGTCCATGCCTACACCTAAACAAGATAACAAGCTGAGTATGGTGGGGTGTGCAAGGGTTCAAGCAACATTGCTCGAATCAATGATATTTAGCTCATGCCTTAACTCGCGAAATCTTGCTTCATCCAAAGGTTTCGTGAAAATATCTGCAAGGTTATCATGAGTGTTGACATAGTTGAGCTCGATCTCTGTAACGCCCACGATGCGGCTATATCTCCCACGTGTCGAGGCATGACTTAGAGGCATAACCGCATTGTGGTTTTGTCGCAAGAAGGGTCATCTTCACACAATCCCATGTAATGAACAAGAATAGGATAACGAGAGTTGGCTTACAATCGCCATTTCACACAATACATAAATTAAATTCATACATCATCCAAAATCCACACGTAGACCGACTACGGTCAAATCCAAATGAAAATAAGATAACCCCAAATGCTAGATCCCCGGTCGTCCCAACTGGGCTCCACTACTGATCATCAGGAAAAGAAACATAGTAACGACCACGTTCCTCGTCGAACTCCCACTTGAGCTCGGTTGCGTCATCTGCACTGGCATCGTCGGCACCTGCAACTGTTTTGGTAGAATCTGTGAGTCACGAGGACTCAGTAATCTCACACCCGCGAGATCAAGACTATTTAAGCTTATAAGAAAGGATGGTGTAATGAGGTGGAGCTGCAGCAAGCACTAAGCATATATGGTGGCTAACATGCACAAATGAGAGCGAGAAGAGAGCAACGCAACGGTCGCGAAGCTAGAAATGATCAAGAAGTGATCCTGAAACTACTTACGTGCATACATAACCCAAACCGTGTTCACTTCCCGGACTCCGCCGAAAAGAGACCATCACGGCTACACACACGGTTGATGTATTTTAATTAAGTCAAGTCACAAGTTCTCTATAACCGGACATTAACAAATACCCATCTGCCTCATAACTTCGGGCACAGCTTTCGAAAGATAATACCCTACAGGGGTGTCCCAACTTAGCCCATTATAAGCTCTCACGGTCAACGAAGGATAAACCTTCTCCCACGAAGACCCGATCAGTCTCGGAATCCTGGTTTACAAGACATTTCGACAATGGTAAAACAAGACCAGCAAAGCCGCCCGAATGTGCCGACAAATCCCGATAGGAGCTGCACATATCTCGTTCTCAGGGCACACCGGATGAGCAGTCCGTACAGCTAAAACCAGGCCTCAAGTTTCCCCGAGGTGGCGCTGCAAAGGGCTCTAGTTTGGACCAACACTCAGAGGAACACTGGCCCGGGGGTTTAAATAAAGATGACCCTCGGGCTCGCGAAAACCCAAGGGAAAAAGGCTTAGGTGGCAAATGGTAAAACCAAGGTTGGGCCTTGCTGGAGGAGTTTTATTCAAGGCGAACTGTCAAGGGGGTCCCATAAATCACCCAACCGCGTAAGGAACGCAAACTCAAGGAACATAATACCGGTATGACGGAAACTAAGGCGGCAAGAGTGGAACAAAACACCAGGCATAAGGCCGAGCCTTCCACCCTTTACCAAATATATAGATGAATTAATTAAATAAGAGATATTGTGATATTTCAAAATATCCATGTTCCAACATGGAACCAACTTCAACTTCACCTGCAACTAGCAACGCTATAAGAAGGGCTGAGCAAAAGCGGTAACTTAGCCAAACAACGGTTTGCTAGGAAAGGATGGTTAGAGGCTTGACATGGCAATATGGGAGGCATGATATAGCAAGTGGTAGGTAGCGCAGCATAGCAATAGAGCGAACAACTAGCAAAGCAAAGATAGAAGTGATTTCGAGGGTATGGTCATCTTGCCTGCAAGGTTCTCAGAGTTGTCGAAAGCTTGATCCTCGTAAGCGTACTCAACAGGTTCCTCGTTCACGAACTCGTCTCCCGGCTCTACCCACAGCAAGAACACAAGCAATGGAACCACAATCAATCACGGGAAATGCACAAGCAACATGATGCAATACATGCATGATATGCGATGCGTATGCGTGCTCCGGAAGAAAAAGGATGAACAAGGCAGTAACTTGGCAAACCAAGTATGCCACTGGAATGATGAGATGATTTCAGTTGAAATCGATATAAAGATCACCGGAAACGGATGCACGGTTTGCAAATGGCAAGCAAAACAAGAATGACACGATTCTGCGATTAACAGCGTGATAGCACTTAGAATACATCAAGTAACTATGCTAAATCACCCCAACATAGCAACAAAGCATATGGAAGTAATCTACAGGAGATGCTTGACAAAAGATGAACACTGAGCTACGGCTAGATCACAAAAAAACAGGTTCAAACAAGCATGGCAAAAGTGCAAAAGATATCAGGTTCACAGACTTGGTGAAAATACTGGACATGGCAGAAACAGCATCAGGTAGCAATGTTCAGAGCAAGCAATCAACATGCTACAGGACCTTAGCATAGCAAAACAAGGCATGGAATGAATCTACTAAATTCATAGAACAAAAGTCCCTTACTGATCATTAGCCAAAAAGGATCATAAGATATGATGGCACCCATGTAAACAAAGCAAGTTTCGTTAACAGGTTCCAGACTTGGCAGAAAACAGAACATGGCATTAACAGAATTATGAAGGCATCTTGGTGAGCTTGATTCACTCATCTCAAAGTAATGCATAAAAAAAAAAGCATACCTACAGCAAGATGGCATGTTTATGAAGCTAACCATGGCAAGAGCAAGTTCATAGCATGAATGGATCAACTACAACAACCTTGGCAAAATTGAATATCATGTTAACAATCTGCCAGGAATATTTTATAGCAAAAGTAGAGCAAGATTAAGACATGCTAGGGCACTTCATAATTGCAAACAGGTGCATGGATGGATAGAGCACAACTATATCTACAACACATCATCACTGAACATACTCAAAATAAGTATGGATCTCTCTGTAGCCACACGGATACGTAGCAACAAAATAACAGCAGATAAAAGACAGCAAAATCCTAAGTCCCTGAAAACAGAAACATCACGAAGCTTAGTTTGCATGCTTGCGCTAGTGACCACATAGATCACAAAACTACATGGCATATATCTCTGCAAAGATGGCATGGCATATATCAAAACACATGTAGAGCTCATGCTCATAAGATACACACATCAATTGCAACAAAAATAACAAATCACCAAGTTCTGATAAGTAACAGCAGCAAACATCATATAGCACTCTTGTACCAGAGATTTGGGCATCAAGATAAACTCAAACGAGTATGGCACAATGGAAGAAAATGAAGAGCATCTCGAGACGAACATTTCGATATATCATGCACGCAAAACGGAGCAGTATACGATGAGATATGATGCTAAGAACATGAGCACATAATGTGAAAATACTTCGGGACTTGGAGGAAAAAATCGGGTCAACCTCTCAGATCTGAATCGGGGCACGGGAATCGAGGCGCGGCGCGAGCTCGCTGGGGTTTGGCCGGAGACTTGCCGGAGAGGGGAGAGGAGGCACCGGCGGGGACGAGGACGAGCCGCGGGGTCGGGGGAGGAGGCGCTGGCGGCGGGGAATGGCGCGGGGGCGCACCGGCGGCGAGGGAGAGGAGGCGGCGGCGCAGGCGGGCGCGGGCGGCAGCGGGGAGCTCGCGGGCGGAGGCGCGCGCGGGAGCAGCCGAGCACGGGGCACGGGCGGCGGCGGCGCGGGCCGCGGGGGGCGGCGCGGGCTCTCCGGGCCGCGGGCGACGGCGGCTCGGGCCGCGGGGGCCGGACGCGGGCTCTCCGGGCCGCGGGCGGTGGGGCGGCGGCGCTGCCACGTGGTGGGCTCCGATTGGTCGGGTGCGGCGGCGGGATTCGTCCGGTGGCGGCGGAGGGCGAAATTTTAGGGTTTGGACGCAATTTCGGAGGGGGAGGTGTTTATATAGGCATAGGGAGCTAGGAGAGTCCAAATGAGGCACGGTTTTCACCCACACGATCGTGATCAAACGACCCAGAGCATGGAGGTGACTTAGATGGGTTATAGGGCTGTTTGGAGGGGGGTTTGCTGCAACACACAAAAGCCTTTGCGGTTACCCGGTTAACCGTTGGAGCATCAAACGACCTCCAAATGGAACGAAACTTGACAGGTGGTCTACCGGTGGTGTACCAAGGCCACTTGACAAACCTCGGTCCATTCCAAGAACGTTTAACACCCGCTCACGAAAAGAGACAAGAGGGGGTGCGCCGGTGCATGTGGGAGTGTCGGATCGCAAAACGGACAACGGGGAAAATGCTCGGATGCATAAGACGAACACGTATGCAAATGAGATGCACATGATGACATGATATGAGATGCATGACATGAACAAAATGCAAAACGAAACACAAAACCTGAACACGGAGAGAATATCATAACACATAGCCGAAAATGGCAAGAGTTGGAGTTACAAATATGGAAAGTTACATCTGGGGTGTTACAATCTCCCCTCGCCTAATGTGATCCCGGATGAAGTGATACCGAATCTCAATATGCTTCGTCTTGAAGTGTTGAACCGGGTTGAGAGAAATCTTGATGGCACTTTCATTGTCACACCAAAGAGGCATTTTGTCACAAATGACACCGTAATCCTTTAAAGTTTGCCTCGTCCAAAGAAGTTGTGCACAACAACTACCAGCCGCCACGTACTCCACTTCGGTGGACGAGAGAGACACACAACTTTGCTTCTTAGAATACCAACTCACCAAAGAGCAACCAAGGAATTGGAACCCTCCGGAAGTGGACTTCCTATCCACTTTGTCTCGCGCCCAATCTGAGTCTTAATAACCTACAAGCTCGAAGTTTGCTCCTCTTGGGTACCATAAGCCAAAGTTTGGGGTATGAGCCAAATATCGAAAGATTCGCTTGACCGCCACAAAGTGGCTTTCCTTAGGTGCGGCTTGAAACCGTGCACAAATTCCCACACTCAACATGATATCTGGTCTAGATGCACAAAGGTAAAGCAAGGAGCCAATCATGGAGCGATATACCTTTTGATCCACCGCTTTACCATTGGGATCTATGTCAAGTTGGCATTTGACGGGCATTGGAGTGGAGGCCGGCTTGACATCACTTAGCTTGAATCTCTTGAGCATGTCTTGAGTATATTTGGCTTGGTTGATGAAGGTTCCTTCTCTTCTTTGCTTGACTTCGAACCCGTGAAATAACTTCAACTCTCCCATCGAAGACATCTTGAACTATGAGGTCATGAGAGCGGAAAATTCCTCATTGAAAGCTTTGTTAGGGGAGCCAAAGATAATATCATCAACATATAGTTGGCACACAAACAACTCCCCTTTGACCTTCTTAGTAAAAAGAGTGGGGTGGATTTTCCCAACTTCAAATCCACGATCTTGCAACAACTCGGTAAGGTGGTCATACCACGCACGTGGGGCTTGTTTAAGGCCATAGAGTGCCTTATCGAGTTGATACACATGATCGGGGAAGTAGGGATCCTCGAACCCGGGGGGTTGTTTGACATACACCAACTCATTAATAGGACCATTAAGAAAAGCACTCTTCACATCCATTTGTTGCAACTTAAAGTTATGATGAGAAGCATAAGCAATCAACAAACAAATGGATTCAAGGAGAGCAACGGGAGCAAAGGTTTCACCATAGTCGATACCCTCGACTTGCGAGTAGCCTTGTGCTACCAATCTTGCCTTGTTGCGAACGATGGTCCCATGAGTATCTTGCTTGTTCTTGAATATCCACTTGGTTCCAATGACATTGTGGTTCCCCGTTGGCCTTGGCACCAATCTCCACACCTTGTTGTACTCGAAGTTGTTGAGTTCCTCAATGGGTAGGATAAAGCCAACTCCCATTATTCTTATGGCTTGCGGAGGAATTTCATCACCAACACTACAAGTGCCACTTTGCTCCACTTGGGAGCCGTTATTCTCATCAAACTCCACGTTACATGTCTCCTCAATAAGTCCCATGGATTTATTGAGGACACGGTAAGCATGAGTTTGTAGCATAACCAACAAATATGCCCTCTTGAGCTCTAGCCTCAAATTTAGACAAACGAACACCTTTCTTGAGAATGAAACACTTACACCCGAACACCCAAAAGTACTTGAGGTTGGGTTTGTTACTGGTGAGTATCTCATATGGAGTCTTGTTCAAGCCTTTGCAGAGATAAAGCCGATTTGATGCATGACACGCGGTGTTGATGGCTTCGGCCCAAAAGTTGTATGGAGACTTGAACTCCGCCATCATGGTCCTTGCCGCATCCATCAATGTTCGGTTCTTCCTCTCCGCTACACCATTTTGTTGAGGGGTGTATGGTGCGGAATATTGATGCTTGATCCCCTCATCACTAAGAAACTCATCCAAGGTGTAGTTCTTGAACTCGGTGCCGTTGTCACTTCTTATAGTCAAAATCTTTGCATTGTGTTGACGTTGTGCTTCATTTGCAAAGTCAATGACGGTTTGTTGGGTCTCGCTCTTCCTCTTGAAGAAGTATACCCAAGTGTATCTTGAATAATCATCCACAATCACCAAGCAATACTTTCTACCCCCAAGACTATCAAAGGATGGAGGCCCAAAGAGATCCAAGTGAAGGAGCTCCAAAGGCCTCTTCGAGTAAATGATAGTCGTGGGAGGGTGAGCCTTTTCATGTAGCTTTCCTTCGATACAAGCACTGCAAGCACGATCTTTAGCAAAACTAACATTTGTTAGTCCACGGACATGACCCCCCTTTAGAAGACTTTGCAAAGATCTCATATTGACATGGGCTAAACGGCGATGCCAAAGCCATCCCACGTCAACTTTAGCCATTAGGCATGTCGCGGTCTTAGTGGGTCGCTCCGAAAAATTAATCACATAGAGACTGTTCTCGACATGCCCAACAAAGGCTACTTTAAGAGTCTTGCTCCACAAGAGGGCCACGGTATCAACATCAAAGAAAGTGGCAAAGCCCATGAGTGCAAGTTGACGAACGGAAAGTAAATTGTATGCAAGGGACTCAACAAGCATGACCTTCTCGATCATGAGATCATGAGAAATGACAACCTTGCCAAGTCCCAATACCTTAGAGGACGAGGCATCACCCCACTCTACATTGGTGGGCATAGATGGAATCTTGTGAACGTCCACCACCAAGTCCTTGCTTCCGGTCATATGATTAGTGGCTCCACTATCGAGCAACCATGATCCCCCACCGGAAGCAAACACCTACAAGAAATCAATGCTTGGTTTTAGGTACCCATTTTGTAATGGGTGCTTTGATGTTAGTAACAAGGGTCTTAGGAACCCAAATAGACCATTCAATGTACTCATAAGAAGAACCAACAAATTTGGCATAAACATGTCCATCACTAGCACGGCATAACACATAAGAAGGGTTAAAGTCGTCGGCTTTGTTGGGAGGGGTAGCATTGCCCTTCTTAGCATCACTACCCTTCACATTGTTCTTCTTCTTCCTCTTCTTCTTTTTAGAACCACCCTCTCACTCCTTCACAAAAGTTTGCTTGAGAGGGGGAGGTCGTTTGGCCTTGTCATCCTTCTTCTTGTTCTTGGACTTGGGTGTGAATCCAATTCCTTCCTTGGTCACAACTTCCTTTCGATTGCTCAAAAGGTCATTGAAGTTCTTCTCACCTTTTATGCACGACACAAGGCCTTTCTCAAGTTGCTTCTTCAACTTTGCATTCTCCTCAACAAGACGCACATGCTCACAACATGGGTTAGTAGCATTTGCATTATCAATTAAGACCATATGAGGAAATGTGGCTTTCTCCTTGGTTAGCTTTACTTGGAGTTGATCATGAGACTCTTTCAGTCTAGCATGAGCACCCTTCAAGACCTTGTGAGCCTTGTCAAGTAAACCAAACTCCTCTTTGAGTCTAGCAAGATCAACCCCAAGCTTGGCCTTCTCGGAGTTTAGCACACGAGATACAACAAGAGCATGATCAAGATCTTTCTTTAATTTAGCGTGGTCATCGTTGTATGACTCCTCAAGAGCCAAACGAAGACCTCGCTCTTCCTCAAGAGCATTGGAAAGATCTGAAATCTCATCGGCATAATCACGACTATGCCCCTCCATCTTAGAGATGGTATCTTCGTGAGCCTCGATCATGTCATTGGCTTCACCAAGTTGTTCCAAGAGAGCAACGACACTACTAGGAAAAGGGCTATAGATGGAATGGCCACTAATGGCGCACCAGACATGTGGTGCGCCATTGCTATGTAGCAGTGGTGCACCATGTGCTGGTGCGCCATTAGTGTGAAATACACTAATGGCGCACCAGACACACGGTGCGCCATTAGTAACAAGTTTTTTATTTATTTTGCCAGACATACTAATGGCGCACCAGGACATAGTGCGCCATTACTAGTTGTAACTAGTAATGGCGCACCAGCAACATAGTGCGCCACTACAATATTTTTTTTATTTTTTACTTTTTTGCAAAACTACTAATGGCGCACCTGGGGCAGTGCGCCATTACTAGTTTAAGCTAGTAATGGCGCACTGCTCCCTCGTGCGCCATTAGTGTTTTTTTTTGCAAAACTACTAATGGCGCACCACCAGCAGGTGCGCCATTAGTAACCAGGGTTACTAATGGCGCATTATGTGGTGGTGCGCCATTAGTAACCTGGGACGAGCTAGATATTTTGGACAGCCACACCTACCCACTCACTTTCCCCACTTCATTCTCTCCTCCCTCCTCCAAGCTTGTCTCGGCTGCCTCCTCCTCCTCACCTCATTTGCACCATAAATTCATCCAAATTACGTGGTTAAAGCCCCTTTTTTTGATAGGTAAGTAAGGGGGAAGCTATCTTTATGTTGTTCTCCCTCCAACAACGTGCACATGCACTTTTTATGTCCTAGCTAGATCTATGTATGTTTGTGGTGTTGCATATGTTTGTGGTGTTGCATATATGTTTGTGTTTGCAGGTGCCGGTATTTGAAATGCGATAGTTGCCAATATTTTGCCGGAATGTTGATTCATTTCCGTTTCGGCAAGAATTTTGGCACTATGCATTCTTTTTGGTCCTATTTTTAGGGAAAGTCATGCCAAATTTTTTCTTGGTTCTAAAATATCGTTTTGCTCTACCCCGCAGGCGACCATGGTCCGCACGATGACCGAAGGCATCGTGAATAGGTTTTTGAGCTCCGCGAAGGCCGAGATGCTTGAAAAGAACGAGACGGAGATAAGATGTCCGTGTCGAAGATGCAAGCTGAAGAGCCTTATTGCGGACCCGGATTTCGGGCAGGTGCGGGACCACCTGCTCTTGCGTGGTTTCATGGATGGCTATCGGTGGCAAGGTGATGAAGATGACTATGAAGTCGTCCATGGGGGTCGGGCAAGAAATGAGGATGGGCAGCAAGACAACCACCGCGGCTCGGGCGGGCGAGAAGACGAAGAATCTCCAGGACATGATCACGACGGTGATGCTGTACACAGTCATCATGAAGAAGATGCCGGACATGATGATGAGGAAGATGCGGGAGCAGACGAAGGGCATGATCATGAAGATGAAGATGCCGGCGGAGCAGATGACGATGGACCATCGATGGGCTGGGTGCAGGACCCTCATATTCAAGAGCTGCTTCTCAAGCAGACGGATAACGCAAGAGCTGCCGCCCGAGAGAAAGCCAAGCTGGATCAACTGGAGATAGACGCGGTTACTCCATTGTATGAAGGATGCAGGCCCGAGGATACCCGCCTGAAAGTAACGCTCATGGCTCTGGAGATGAAGGTAAAGCACAAAATGACCGACGCATGCTTCGACGAGAACATGTCATCCTGGCACGAACGTCTTCCCAAGGGGAACAAGTGCCCGACCAGTTTCGAGGAGGCGAAGAAAATCGTGTGTCCTCTGGATTTACCGCACGTGAAATACCATGTGTGCATGAACAATTGCATCATTTATCGGGACGAGCACACGGAGTCTACCATATGGCCGGTGTGCGGCGTCACTTGATACAAGAAGAGGAAGAAAGCTCCTCGAAAAGTGGTGTGGTACTTTCCGATCACTCCTCGTCTGCAGCGGTATTTTGCGGACCTAAGGTAACAAAGCTCCTGCGTTGGCACATGGATAGGGAGGAGAAGAAGCGAGAAGATGACGCAAATGATCCGGAGATAAATAAAAAAGACAAGATGCTGAGTCACCCTAAGGATGGGAGCCAGTGGCAAGCGTTGAACTTCGAACACCCAGAATTTGGGAACGATCCAAGGAACATCGTGCTGGGCGCGAGCACCGATGGAGTCAATCCGTTTGGCAGCCAGAGAAGCACACATAGCACCTGGCCTGTGTTTGTGTGGATGTACAACCTTCCCCCTGGTTGTGCATGAAGAGGAAGTACATTCACATGAGTATGCTAATTGAAGGGCCGAAACAACCAGGGAACGACATCAATCTGTATCTGGGGCTGCTGGAAGAGGAGCTAGACACGCTGTGGAAAACGCCAGCCAATACGTGGGACGCCGCAGAGAAAGAATATTTCCCTATGAGAGCCGCACCGCTCACGACGGTGCACGACTATCTCGGTTTCGGATATCTCGCGGGGCAGGTGGTCCACGGATTTTCTGGATGTGTCAGGTGCATGGATGACACAACGTATCGCCAGCTAGATAGAGATCCCGGGTCTTCGAAAACCGTGTTCATGGGACATCGAAGGTGGCTTCGCGACGATGACCCGTGGAGGAAACGCAAGGATCTGTTCGATGGTGAAACCGAACCCCGAAGACGCCCGCGTACGAGGAGCGGCGAGGAAATAGATGAGCTGTTGAAACAATAGAAAGATTGCCCACTGCCGGGAAAGAAGCAAAAGGCGCCAGAGCCGGGAAAGAAGCGAAAGGCGCCAGAGCCACTACTGAAGGTATGGAAAACGGGGTCTGTTTTCTGGGACTTGCCGTACTGGAAGATCCACCGTGTGCCTCACAGCCTTGATGTCATGCATATCACGAAGAACGTGTGCGAGAGTCTGCTTGGTACCCTGCTCAACATGCCAGAGAGGACCAAAGATGGGCCGAAAGCAAGGGCAGACTTGAGATCAATGGGCATCAGGGAGGAGGTTCACACTAATGATGATGAGGCGAAGCAGGACACGGAAAGTCGTCGCAAAGGCAAAAAGGCCAAGAAGACCGGAAATGACTTCCCTCCCGCGTGCTTCACTCTAAGTCAGGAGGAGATCGATCAGTTTTTCACCTGCCTCGTAGGAGTAAAACTTCCTTACGGTTACGCGGGGAAGATAAGCAGATACCTAGACTCAGTGAAGCAGAAGTTCAGCGGGATGAAGTCTCGCGACTGTCACGTGCTGATGACGCAGATACTTCCAGTTGCAATCCGTGGGATCATGGACGCGCACGTCTGTGAAACGCTATTTGGCCTATGCAACTTTTTCGACGTCATCTCTCGGAAGTCGGTTGGCGTGAGGCAACTCAGAAGGCTACAGGAAGAGATCGTGGTGATACTATGCGAGCTTGAGATGTACTTCCCTCCCGCATTCTTCGACGTTATGGTGCATCTGCTGGTCCATATCGTGGAGGATATCATCCAACTCCGGCCGACGTTCCTGCAGAGCATGATGCCGTTCGAAAGGATGAATGGTGTCATCAAAGGATACGTTCGCAACATGTCATGTCCAGAGGGCTTTCTGACCGAAGAATGCATCTCCTACTGCACGAATTATCTAGGCATCGAGAACCCCGTTGGTCTGCCCGTCAACAGGCACCTCGGCAGGGGCTCGCTGGATGGGGTCACCGTGAGGGTCCCCGCGAAATGCATGTCGACTTCGATGGTCGACTCGCCGACTTTGAAAGAGCAAACCTAGTCGCGCTACAACACATAGACGTGGTCGATCCTTGGGTGGTAGAGCACAAAACGTTTATTGAGAAGACGTACAATGACCGAGGCCAACAGAGGACAGACGGAGATATAATCAAAGAGCACAACTCATGTTTCACGCGTTGGTTCAAGCAGAAGCTTCTATCGTACCCTTTACATGAGGATTCTTCCGTGGAAGAACAACTCATATTCGCCTTGTCACAGGGCGCCGAGCACAACCTGATGACGTATGAGGCGTACGATATCAACGGCTACACATTCTACACCGAGGACAAGGACATGAAGAGCGATGGTTATCAGAACTCCGGGGTAACGATGGAATCCTACACCGGTAACGACAAGGATAGATACTACGGAAGGATCGAGGAGATCTGGGAGCTGAGCTACGCTGGAGAGAAGGTCCCGATGTTCCGTGTCAGATGGGCCAAGAGCGTCCTAAAAGAAGACCGGTATTTCACCACCATGGTTATACCCGAAGCCAAATCCAAGACCGCAGGCGCGAACGTCACCGCGAAAAATGAGCCATGGGTACTGGCTTCCCAAGTGGACCAATGCTTCTTCATTACCGACCCATCAAAGCTCAGTCGTGTTGTCGTGAGGAGAGGCAAAAGGAAGATCATCGGAATGGATGGAGTCGCCAATGAGCAAGACTTCGACAAGTACGGCGACCCGAAGATGGAACATGACGACGACGATGAAGTATTAGCATACACCACAAGAAGAAGCAGGACCACCCTACCTAAAGGACGTCCGTTCAAGAGAAGAACTCCATTTATGAAAAATAAGGGCAAGAAGATTGTGAACAGATAGCTAGCTAAGATCGATTGTATTTAAATTGTAGCCTTCATTTCTCGATTGTATTTCATGGGCACCATCTCCCCCGCTCCACCGGCCGCCGATGCCGACCCCCCGCACCCTCCCCCACTCCACCGCCGCCGACGACCCACCGCACCCTCCCCCGCTCCACCGGCCACCGCCGCCGACCCCCGGCCCGCACCCTCCCCCACTCCACCGTCGCCGACGACCCACCGCACCCTCCGCCGCTCCACAGGCCGTCGCCGATGACCCCCCGCACCCTCCCCGGCCCGCTCCACTGTCACAAATGAATGCAACTAAATTTGCAAAAAAAAAAACAAATTTGATTATATTTTCAAATAACAAATTTGATGATATTTTTTAAAAAATCATTACTGTTTTTATAAAAAAAATACTGTTATGATTTAAAAAAGTTTGAACATATTTAAACACAAATAAATATCAAACAGCATTTTAAATGCATAAAAACAAAAATTGGGGAGCCTGGGAATCGAACCCAGGACCTCCTAGTGTGTGTGCTGCATGCTGACCAGTCGAGCTAGTGGGCGTGTTCTGATGGAGATAGGGTTAGGTGGAATATAACCTGCAGTCGGGCTAGTAAGTAAAACAAAATTCTAATGGCGCACCAGGGGGAGGTGCGCCATTAGAATCGACGTACTTATGGCGCACCAGGGGGAGGTGCGCCATCAGAATCGACGTACTTGTTCCCCTCGCACTGTGGCCTCCCTCCCTCCCTCGCCAGATCCCCCACTCGACCCCAACCGTACGCCGCCGCCCCCTAGCTCCGCCCCCTCCGTCCGCCGCGCCTGCACGTCGTCCGCCGCTGTGGTCTTGCGCTGCCTCGACGCCGCCGACCCGACCCCTGCGGGACTCCACCCCCGCCGCCCCCGCGCCCCCCGAACGGGATCGGGCGAGCGCACGCCGCCCGCTCCTCTCCTCTCCTCCTCCCTCCTACAAGCGAGGGCCTCCTCCGGCCCCTGCAGCAGCCGGTGAGCGCGGCCCCGACGCGCCCATCCCGCCTGCCCCTGCCGTCCTTCGCCACCGGCCCCTGCTCTCCTTCGATCGCGGCGAGCGAGGACCCGGACGAGCTCGGACCCCGACCGCGACCCCTTCGCCGACCCCGACCCCGACCCCTCCGGCGACCAGGTACCTCTCCTCCTTCCTCCTTCCTCCCTCTCTCCACCATTCCCCATTCCCTCCCTCCCTCCCCTCGACCGTGGCAGTGTAGGTCATCTGACAGGGTAGTCCATGGATTCAAACTAGCTAAAGGAGATTCAAACTAATGGAAGTGTCATGTGAACTCTAGAGCTCTGTCACCATCATTCAACACTCTGCTTGCTTGCATGATACTCCTATGTGCTACTGCGGTGGCTGCTTTGTAATTACTAGTGCAGTGCTGCTATTTAACCAACCTGACTGATCCTCCAACATTCATCTTACTTACTCACGCGCAGCTTACTGAACAAGTGCAAGCACTGCAGAGGGACAAGGAGATACTCAAGACCAACCTGAACAAAGCAGAGGAGGAGGTACGATACATACCGAACCTCTCTTGTCCTTGCAACTGCAAACATGTTCTGCACCTGTGACTTTTATCGCCTTCTCAGTGAATGTCAATAGATTTGTGCGAAACTAGCGTGGTTCTGACGGTTAGAAGTTTCTTGCGTGTTTCCATTCAAGGTTAAGTTGCTGTTTGAGGAGAACAGAGCCCTCGACGAAGCAAACAAGAGGCTGTTGTGCTTGCTGGAGAAGGAGCAGAAGCATCGGTCCGAAAGAAAGCACTCCGCCAGTAATTCCACCAAGGTAAAAAGCACCAACCAACCAACCCTGATTTAATTTAATTTAGTACACGCACACACACAGGCAGTAGAACTGTTAGTTGAAACCATGAATTACCCTGTGCTGTTGAAGATGAGTAGTTGTAGGAAGATGATGCCCTAATGGAAGTGACATGAGTATTTGGCCTGCCCATCATGTTTGTTGGTTGTTTGCTGTCATGTTGTTATTACTTCCATTAGGGCATCTGTTGGTTCATTAATCTTAAGCCCATTATTCCATGGAATAGCTGAACTATAATACTATTATTCATTTATGATAGTTTGTGAGATACAGAAATAGATAAATTCAAGTTTGTAATGGCTAACAGCCAGACATGTGAATCTGTTCTTGATACTCCTTTTCCCTTTTCTTAGAATCATCATATACAAATTTTTTTGCTCAAGTTCTTCGGTACATCATATAGTATAGAGAAGTGCAGATCAAGTGGTGCAATCATATACATCTGGCCACTTATTTGCTCCAATGGCACAAACTTGAGCTGCTAGCATAAAAAGTGTTGCAGGCGACAGACAGTGAGGAGCTACTGTCAAAAACTTGAGCTACTGTAAAAAAATTCAGTTATGGCATCTAGAATTATGTCAGTTTTGTTTTGTAACTAGAAGACCAAAGTGTTAGGAATTCTGTCCAAACTGTAGTTTTCAGTATTCTGTCCAAACTGAAAACTGTTAAAAAGACCATGTGTTTATTGGTCAAAATCTGCATGTAAAACTGAAATAATCAGTCATAAAGAATATCCTCAAGACCATGTGTTTCTTGGATTTCTATAATGATGATGGAACATTATAAAGCATTGTACTCCAGTGTGTATGAAGGATACAAAAAATTTAGCAACTTCTTTGATTTTATAAAGTTGTTCTTATATGGGTGAAACTTCACTTGTTTTTAGGCTAGTGCAGGGTGTTGCTTTATTGTGATGCCTCTGAATTACTTGTGATCACATTGAGAAAGACTTGCAAAGATGATGATCATCTTTTACAGAAAACAATTTCTATAAACACGTCAGTAACTTTGCTAGTTTGCTGGGTTTTGTCTCCGACCATTGTGTCGTGATGAATTTGCAGGTACCCCGAGAGGCCCTTGAGTTTGCTGGAATGTCGATTAACTTCCATTCCGGCAAATTCGGGTACTCCATATGTCCTATTTTCAGCAAAGGTCATGCTGAAATTTTCCGTGAATTTTAGCATGACTTTGCTAAAAATAGGACATATGGGGTACTTGCGACTAATGCATGGGCCGGGGTATCTTAGTACTTAGTTAAGTAGGATCAACTGCCCCGCCATTCTTGCTGCATTAAACCATAGGTGGCAATAGAGCCAAGCGATTACGCCCAACTTAGAATTCTCCTTAGCATCGATAAACCCTAGATGATAAACCCAACATAGGTGGCAATAGAGCCAAGTGATTAGTGCCAGGTGATTAGGCCCAACCTAGGGTGCCTCGGGATCGATAAACCCTAAATGATGAAAACTTAACTTAGCATTTAGGGTGCCTCGGCGTCGACAAACCCTAAATGATGAAACCTTGGCTTCTATAGGGTGCCTCGGTGTCAATGAGAACCTAAATGATGTACGCTTAGGCTTTTAGGGTGCCTCGGCGTCGACAAACCCTAAATGATAAAAGCTTAGCTTTTAGGATGCCTCGGTGTCGACAAACCCTAAATGATGAGACCATGATCTTGTTCCTTGACAATAACCAACTTTTTGACCAAACTTTTTTCCTATTTAGAGCGAAACATGGCCCACAACGATGAGGCCGGCGGTTCGGGCGGCAAGCAATTCTGGGAGCTGTCCCAGGAGATGGAGGAAGAACCTCACCGCTATGAGGACGCCGCGGAAGACACCGATCCTGACTACACAACCCCTAGTGGCGTCGGGGATGACACCACTGATGGTGCCGCCGAGGATGCCACCACTGATGATGGCGGCGCACGCACAGATGGCAGCCAACCGAAGAGGCAACGGAAGGACCGGCGCCCGAACGTGCTCGGCACCGTCAAGGAGGAATTTACTGAAGTGAACTCCGACGGGCATCCAACGGCGCCCAAACATGTAGTCAAGGGGTACTCGGTTCAGCTCGGGTGCATTCTCCGGAGCACCGTCTCAATCAACACCGAGAACCTAAGGCATAACGATCGAGGGAATTTGCGCTGCCTCCTCTTCACGAAGCTGCACGAACGATACAAGTTCCCCAATGAGTTTGCAAACACACGCCTCTCAGGGAATAAAGTGAACAGTGCCGCCCTCACGAGGATGAGCACGGCCCTGTCTACATGGAGAAGCACGGTGAAGGCAATGATTGAAAAAGGTGATAGTTATGAGAAGATCAAGGCGAAATATCCTTTGATGAGCGAAGATGACTACAAGGAGTTCAAGATCAAGTGCGAGAGCAGCGCAACCTCCGAATCAAGTCAGTGGGGGAAAGAAGTGCGGCAGTTGAACTTAGGGGTCCACCAACTCGGTCCCGACGGTTATAGAGTGGCGGAGCCTATATGGGACAAGGAGGACGCGGAGCGTGCCGAGCAAGGACTACCGCCCCGCTTCGAGAAATTCCCTGACAAGCAGACCAGGAACTTTGTCAGGGCCCGGTACAAGGAGGACCCGGTAACAAAGGAGCTTACCACGGATCCGAAGACCAGGGCGCTTGAGCTTGTTCTGGTAAGGAATACACCCCCGCGTAATTAGCTCCATATGGTTGCATTCTAATTAATGAAGCCAAATTTCTAAATGGTTCACATTCCTTCCGCAGGAGGCTGAAAGCAGTAGCGCGGGGACATCTCAGGGCTCCCCTTTTGACACCCCTTTAAATAGGGCGTTGAACGTAATGAAAAACAAGGATAAGCTCAGTAAGCCGTCGTCAGCTGGTCGTGTGGCCGGCAAAGGCTTGTCCACAAAATGGTCGTCATACTATACCGCTGGTGGGCGAAAGGAGAAAAAGACCAGCTCGAAAAGCCAGTCGCGCGAGGTCCAAGAACTCAAGGCACAAGTGGCGCGGATTCCGGAGATTGTCCAAGAGCAAGTGCAACAACAACTGGGAACGACGCTCACCGCCATTGTGCCTACCTTGATTCAGGGGCTGACGACGTGGATTGTGGGCGGCCAACAGGGGCCTCCCCCGGTTTCCAGCTTCACGGCCAGCAACTCGCACAACGCGCAGGCGGCGCCATTGGTGTCTCCGGCGGAGGCGGTATTCGTGTCTCCGGCGCCGGCACGGGCATTGGAGCTTAATGCACCTGGGTGTACGCCGGCCGGCACCTCGCCAGCAAGCGGCCCCTCCGTCAGTTGCACGCGCATGCCCGCCGTTGGCGGTGCCTCGACATTAGCCGAGCTCGACGACATCACGGTAACTAAGCCTCTCGGCCGATGACTTCATCTCCTTGCCTTTGACTGGGCATCCCTGATGCCCTACATGTTTTCGCAGGGCGCCACCGATGTTCCTTGCACTCTCCTGCACTTCGTGGGCGGCGAGTTGGTCGATGTCGCCAAGGGCAGAATCGTTCAACCGGACAACCGCGTGTTCCACGGTAATCCGATGCCACCCACCTTGTATAGGGTTGAACTGGTTCGGGTGCTGCCAGGCTGCGACGAGTTGTTACCTCCGATTCGACCCGCTGGGGCGACGAAGATGATGTGATGACCCTCAACGCCTGTGTAAGCTGGCCCCTGCTTTGGCCGAAGAGCCAGATTCGTTTGGGGGCGGGAGACACCACCCCACAGACAAGACCGCCAGTCGTGCCAGCGCCAAGCCATGGCAAGAACGCCGCAACGCTACCGGACATGCCGGACATCCCTATGGCACAGGATCCGAACATGCATATGGCACAGGATCCGGACGACGACGACAACGACGACGGTACATTTACCAACGTCGATAAGTACTTTGCCGAACATGGGTACGGTGACGAGTTCTGCGGGCCTCCTTCTCAAGAACCCAACCCTCAAAAAGACGATCGCGATCTAGCTGGTACGGCGGAGAAACCCAATTGCAACAGGCGTCGTCTGGCGTTCAGTTCTCAGGAGACACCTCCAGCTGCCGCCTTCACCGAGCCTCAGATAGCTGAGGTGCCAAATATTATCAGCCCCAACACGCTCAAGAAGGCGGTCTGTGAGCAGAACTCGATCCCATTACAGCAGATCAAGAAGAAGGGACGGAAACGAAAGACTAACAAGGGCGCCAGTGCGAGCCAACCGGCACCGAGTACGATCCGTGCTCAGGACGGACCACCTTCACCTAAGGATATCTCGAGGAGGGTGCATGTGGCGGGTAGGCCGATGCTACCGACAAATATGCTCAATGCTGCAACCGGTGCTATGCGGAGTCTGCATGACAGTGTTCTTTCTTTGGAGAAGCGGCGTCTCAGAGAGAATGATGTGGCATACCCGGTTTTCGTGGCCAAGGTGCCAGAGGTCAAGGGCTTTGTGGATAGCGCCGTCGGGGGTACGATCATCCTGCGATTTGATGACATCTTTGCTATGCTTAACCTTCATCCGCTGCACTACACCTTTGTTCGGCTGTTTTCGCCGAGTATGGAGATGCGGATCATTAGAGACAAGACCCCAGACATTGTGATAGTCGACCCCTTCTACATGCGTGCCAAGATCTTGGGCAACGCTGGGGACCGGCAAGTCGCGAGTTCACACCTCGAAGGCGTCATTCTGGCAAACCCAGATAAGGATAACTTCCTCGTGCCTTACTTTCCCGAGTAAGTCATCTCCTAACCGCCCCGTAACATATGATTTCTTAGATTTCGATTGTTCTTTTTTTTCTAACATTCCGTGTTCTGTGCAGTGACACACATTGCACACTCATCCTCTTAAGCCCGAAATATTCCATGGCCACGTATCTCGACCCGGACCGTGACTCCAAGATAGACTACACAAATATCAAGACAGTTCTTGATGATGCTCTCCCCGGCTACGCCGCATCTGGAGGCACCTTTAAGAGGCCAGTTCGTAGGTACGGCAGGCACGTGTTCACCCACAATACGACGTTCCCCTGCGTCAAGCAGCCGCCTGGCGGTCAGAAGGATGCCTACTACGCCCTCCATCACATGCGGGCGATCGTGCGGGACCATAATCACCTTCTGCTACCAAATAATCTCAAAGATTGGGCCGCAAGCTTGGGGGCAATCCAGGACGTGAACATCCGACAAGAATTCTTTCGCATCCAGTCGGAGTTTGCAGAAATCATCCATCAAGATATCCTTCGTACCTCGGGGCAGTTCTACCTCAAATTTCAACCGTCCAACAGCGAGATAGACACAACGCTACAAATGCAGGCTGACAACGCCCGCGACTTCATGACCATCACGACAGACGGCGGCTTCATCCACGCTCCAGTCCCATGAGTCGAGTTGAAAGTTGTGATGCTATGTGTAGTTCTGAAACATTCATTAGCTCCTGTTGTAATTAAACTGTAGTGAACTTGTATGTCTCTTTGGTTTGGACAGTCGTTCAACTTAGATGTAATCGATGCTATTTGTTAGTAGGACCATGAATCGTGCTATTAATGTCTTGCTTTTCTCTTCCGATCCTTTTGTTGCATACTTATATATTGCTTATGTATTGTCTGTTGTTTGGCTAGTGCATAGAGATGCCGTCGTATGTCGTGTACAAGGGTAAGGTTCCCGGAGTCTACGACGACTGGGAGGAGTGTCGGAGACAGGTTCACCATTTCAGCGGTAACAGTTACAAAGGGTACACCACTAGGGCGGAGGCGGAATCTAGATACGCGCGCTATCTAGCGGGAGAGAGGAGGGAGCGTTGGAGGAACCGGATGAAGACCAGTTTCATCACGATGATGCTCATCGTGATGACCGCATCTCTCTTCTATGTGATGGTAGTTTAGATGATCGATATCGACTTGTAATGTGAAGACAAACTCGCTACTCGCGGTCTCGAGACTTGTAATGTTCTATCTTCGTTCGGTCTTTTGAATTCGGAGACTAATATGATGAATTGTATTCGGAGACTAATCTTCTATTGTATTCGATGAATCTGCTGTTGCTGTGTCCTGCTGCTTATTTTCTGTCCAATAATATGTTTTGTAATCTGTGCAAAAATCAGAAAAGAAAAAAAATCCCTAATATACATACTAATGGCGCATCACGCCAACGTGCGCCATTAGTATGCCAAAGGATACTAATGGCGCATCTCAGAGCAGTGCGCCATTAGTATGCCAGAGGGTACTAATGGCGCATCACCCAGCAGTGCGCCATTAGTATGCTGAAGGATACTAATGGCGCATCACACTGTAGTGCGCCATTAGTATGGCAAAGCACATGGGTATATGTGGCCCCCTGGGAGGCATACTAATGGCGCACCGTGGCCTATACTAATGGCGCACTGCCCGGTGCGCCATTAGAGTACCAGATACTAATGGCGCACCAGCGGTGCGCCATTAGTAAAAATTACTAGTGGCGTGATGCTAGTGGCGCACCAGTAGTGCGCCATTAGTAGGCAAAACTGGTGCGCCACTAGTAAGCCTTTTTCTAGTAGTGCGAAGTGCTTCTTGGATTTACCCTTGAGCTTACTCATAAAAGACTCAAATTCATTCTCCTCCACATTAGACCCCTCATGTTCATCAATGCAATCCGTCAAAGAAGGATTATTAATGATGGTAGTTTTGATGTTGGGGGTTACCTTGTTGGTGGCTTTAACCATGAGGCACTTGGCGGTGATGTTCCCATTGGGTGAGTCGAAGAGAGACACCCGTGGAGTTGTCGCAATGGCAATGGAGGCCACCGCAACTGACTCACCGTATCCATCATCATCATCATCCTCATTGTACTCTTCTTGTGCTACCAACCCCTTGGGAGGAGTCTTCTTGGTGAAGTTGCTCTTGTTGGGGAAAGAATTGGCCTTGTCCTTTCGGATGAGCTTGCCACCATTGTCTTCCCTCTTCTCATAAGGACATTCCGCAACAAAGTGGCTCACATTTCCGCAATTATAGCAAGTCCTCACTCATTGCTTGACCTTCGCGCCACTTGAGTTGTTCTTGTTGAAGTTGGGCCTTGTGTTCTTCTTGCTCCAAAATTGCCTTGAAGCAAGTGCCATGTGTTCATGATAAGCGTACTTTGTATCTTCGGGATTGCTCTCCTCTTCTTCCTCTTCTTCCTCTTCTTCCACACTAACCTTGGCCTTCAATGTAAGGTTGGGCTTCTTTGCTCTTTGCGAACGTAACACCGCATTGTCGGCGGTCTTGTCCAAGATACTCATAGCCACGAACTCATCCAATACTTCACTTGAGGACAAGGTGTGGAAATCCGGCCTTTGATGAATGACGGAGGACATGGCCTTGTGGTAAGGCATCATGGCCTTGAGGAATTTGCGCTTGATCCAATTGTCATCCGTATCCTTGCTCCCATGATCTCGGAGTGAGACCGCGAGAGTAGTTAATCTCCGATAAAGCTCACGAGGTTCTTCATCCTCTTTCATTGCAAACTCATCGGCTTCGTCTTGCACCACTTCATAGTTGGAACGTTGAATGCTTGCGCTTCCCCTATAGGGAAGGACAACATGGCGCCATGCATCCTTGGCCATGGTGACAGGCCGGAGATGAGCAAGATCTTCGGGTGGAATTGCATCTTTGATGATGAAGAGAGCATTCTCATTAAATTGATTATCTGCGGCTTCTCTAGGAGTGAAGTTGCTTCGGTCATGCGGATAAAAACCTTCTTCAATGATTCTCTAAAGATTAGTATTAACATGGTTTAAATGACGCTTAAAGCGATAAACCCAAGAATCAAAGTCCTCATTTTTCACAATCTTAGGGGGAGGACCGGCATGATTTAAATGAGTGGAAGGAATCGGTCCACCATAAGTAAGTGGAGGTTCCACATGGGCAAAGATGTCGTTGACATTCTTACGACTAGAAGAAGGAGCCTTTTCACTAGTAGCTACCCCCTTGTTGGAGTTAGCATCCGTCACCATGTTAGTGGGATCACCCACTGATACGTCTCCAACGTATCTATAATTTTTTATTGTTCCATGCTATATTATACTCTGTTTTGGACATTAATGGGCTTTATTATACACTTTTATATTATTTTTGGGACTAACATATTAACCAGAGGCCCAACCCAGAATTGCTGTTTTTTGCCTATTTCAGAGTTCCACAGAAAAAGAATATCAAACGGAGTCCAAACGGAATGAAACCTTCAGGAACGTGATTTTCGGAACGAACGTGATCCAGAGGACTTGGGCCCTACGTCAAGACATCAACCAAGAGGGCACGAGGTAGGGGGCGCGCCCACCCCCCTGGGCGCGCCCTCCACCCTCATGGGCCCCACGTTGCTCCACCGACGTACTTCTTCCTCCTATATATACCTACGTACCCCCAAACTACCAGATACGGAGCCAAAAACCTAATTCCACCGCCGCAACCTTCTGTACCCGTGAGATCCCATTTTGGGGCCTTTTCCGGAGCTCTGCCGGAGGGGGCATCGATCACGGAGGGCTTCTACATCAACACCATAGCCTCTCCGATGATGTGTGAGTAGTTTACCTCAGACCTTCGGGTCCATAGTTACTAGCTAGATGGCTTCTTCTCTCTTTTTGGATCTCAATACAATGTTCTCCCCCTCTCTTGTGGAGATCTATTCGATGTAATCTTCTTTTGCAGTGTGTTTGTTGAGACCAGTGGGTTTATGATCAAGTTTATCTATGAACAATATTTGAATCTCCTCTGAATTATTTTATGTATGATTGTATCTTTGCAAGTCTCTTCGAATTATCAGTTTGGTTTGGCCTGCTAGATTGATCTTTATTGCAATGGGAGAAGTGCTTAGCTTTGGGTTCAATCTTGCGGTGTCCTTTCCCAGTGACAGTAGGGGCAGCAAGGCACGTATTGTATTGTTGCCATCGAGGATAACAACATAGGGTTATATCATATTGCATGAGTTTATCCCTCTACATCATGTCATCTTGCTTAAAGCGTTACTCTGTTCTTATGAACTTAATACTCTAGATGCATGCTGGATAGTGGTCGATGTGTGGAGTAATAGTAGTAGATGCAGGCAGGAGTCGGTCTACTTGTCTCGGACGTGATGCCTATATACATGATCATACCTAGATATTCTCATAACTATGCTCAATTCTGTCAATTGCTCAACAGTAATTTGTTCACCCACCGTAATACTTATGCTGAGAGAAGCCACTAGTGAAACCTATGGCCCCCGGGTCTATTTTCCATCATATTATTCTTCCAACAACAAGCTATTTCCATTGCCTTTTATTTTTCTTTTATTTTACTTTGCATCTTTATCATAAAAATACCAAAAATATTATCTTATCATATCTATCAGATCTCACTCTCGTAAGTGACCGTGCAGGGATTGACAACCCCTTTATTGCGTTGGTTGCGAGGATTTATTTGTTTGTGTAGGTGCGAGGGACTCGTGCGTGGCCTCCTACTGGATTGATACCTTGGTTCTCAAAAACTGAGGGAAATACTTACGCTACTTTGCTGCATCACCCTTTCCTCTTCAAGGGAAAACCAACGCAGTGCTCAAGAGGTAGAAAGAAGGATTTCTGGCGCCGTTGCCGGGGAGTCTACGCAAAAGTCAACATACCAAGTACCCATCACAAAACCTTATCTCCCGCATTACATTATTTGCCATTTGCCTCTTTTTTTCCTCTCCCACACTTCACCGTTGTCGTTTTATTCGCCCTCTCTTTTCCGTTCGCCTTTTTTCCGCTTGCTTCTTGTTTGCTCGTGTGTTGGATTGCTTGCTTGTCACGATGGCTCAAGATAAATACCAAATTGTGTGACTTTACCAATACCAACAACAATGATTTTCTTAGCACTCCGATTGCACCTCTTACCGATACTGAATCTTGTGAAATCAATGCTGCTTTGTTGAATCTTGTCATGAAAGATCAATTCGCTGGCCTTCCTAGTGAAGATGCCGCTCCCCATCCAAATAGCTTCGTTGATTTGTGTGATATGCAAAAGAAGAAAGATGTGGACAATGATATTGTTAAATTGAAGCTATTTCCTTTTTCGCTTAGAGATCGTGCTAAAGCTTGGTTTTCGTCTTTGCCTACAAATAGTATTGATTCTTGGAATAAGTGCAAAGATGCTTTTATCTCTAAATATTTTCCTCCCGCTAAGATCATTTCTCTTAGAAACGATATTATGAATTTTAAGCAACTTGATCATGAACATGTTGCACAAGCTTGGGAGAGGATGAAATTAATGATACGTAATTGTCCTACACATGGCTTGAATTTATGGATGATCATACAAAATTTTTATGCCGGATTGAATTTTGCTTCTAGAAATCTTTTAGATTCGGCCACAGGAGGCACTTTTATGGAAATAACTTTAGGAGAAGCTACTAAACTCCTAGATAATATTATGGTTAATTATTCTCAATGGCACAATGAAAGACCTACTAGTAAAAAAGTGCATGCGATAGAAGAAATTAATGTTTTGAGTGGAAAGATGGATGAACTTATGAAATTATTTGCTACTAAGAGTGTTTCTTCTGATCCTAATGATATGCCTTTGTCTAATTTGATTGATAATAATAATGAATCTATGGATGTGAATTTTGTTGGTAGGAATAATTTTGGTAACAACGCGTATAGAGGAAACTTTAATCCTAGGCCGCACCCTAGTAATTCCTCTAATAATTATGGTAATTCCTATAAAAATTCTTATGGAAATTTTAATAAGATGCCTTCTGAATTTGAGACTAGTGTTAAAGAATTTATGAATTCGCAAAAGAATTTCAATGCTTTGCTTGAAGAAAAATTGCTTAAAGTTGATGAATTGGCTAGGAACGTTGAATAGAATTTCTCTTGATGTTGATTCTTTGAAACTTAGATCTATTCCTCCTAAGCATGATATCAATGAGTCTCCCAAATCCATGAGAATTTCCATTAATGAGTGTAAAGAAAGAACCGCTAGGATGCGAGCTAAGAAAGATTGCTTTGTGAAAGCGTGTTCTTCTAGTTTCTATGAAAATAAAGATGAAGATCTAAAAGTTATTGATGTGTCCCCAATTAAAACTTTGTTTTGCAATATGAATCTTGGTAATGATGGGACTGAATATGATCCACCTTTACCTAGAAGGCGTTCCAAGAATTAGGAGTTTTTATATCTTGATGCAAAAATTGGTAAAAGTGGGATTGAGGAGATCAAAACTTTAGATATTAATGAACCCACTATTTTGGATTTCAAGGAATTTAATTATGATAATTGATCTTTGATAGATTGTATTTCCTTGTTGCAATCCGTGCTAAATTCTCCTCATGCTTATAGTCAACATAAAGCTTTTACTAAACATATCGTTGATGCTTTGATGCAATCTTATGAAGAAAAACTTGAGTTGGAAGTTTCTATCCCTAGAAAACTTTATGATGAGTGGGAACCTACTACTAAAATTAAAATTAAATATCATGAATGTTATGCTTTGTATGATTTAGGTGCTAGTGTTTCCACGATTCCAAAGACTTTGTGCGATTTGCTAGGTTTCCGTGATTTTGATGGTTGCTCTTTAAACTTGCACCTTGCGGATTCCACCATTAAGAAACTTATGGGAAGAATTAATGATGTTCTTATTGTTGCAAATATGAATTATGTGCCCGTAGATTTTATTGTTCTTGATGTAGATTGCAATCCTTCATGTCCTATTATTCTTGGTAGACCTTTCCTTAGAACGATTGGTGCAATTATTGATATGAAGGAAGGGAATATTAGATTCCAATTTCCGTTAAGGAAAGGCATGGAACACTTTCCTAGAAAGAAAATAAAATTACCCTATGAATCTATCTTGAGAGCCACTTATGGATTGCCTACCAAAGATGGCAATACCTAGATCTATCCTTGCTTTTATGCCTAGCTAGGGGCGTTAAACGATAGCGCTTGTTGGGAGGCAACCCAATTTTATTTTTAGTTTTTTGCTTTTTTCTTCTGTTTAGGAATAAATATTTGTTCTAGCCTCTGGTTAGATGTGTTTTTATGTTTTAATTAGTGTTTGTGCCAAGTTAAACCTATAGGATCTTCTTGGATGATAGTTATTTGATCTTGCAGAAAATTCCAGAAACTTTCTGTTCACGAAAATAATTGTTAAAAATCACAAGAACGTGATAAAGTATTGATTCCAGTTGCTTCTGATCAATAAACAAATTTTCTAGGTCGTCCTATTTTGGCTGAATTTTTGGAGTTCCAGAAGTTTGCGTTAGTTATAGATTTCTACAGACTGTTCTGTTTTTGACAGATTCTGTTTTCGTGTGTTGTTTGCTTATTTTGATGAATCTATGGCTAATAAAATAGTTTATAAACCATAGAGAAGTTGGAATGCAGTAGGTTTAACACCAATATAAATAAAGAATGAGTTCATTACAGTACCTTCAAGTGGTGTTTTGTTTTCTTTCGCTAACGGAGCTCACGAGATTTTCTGTTAAGTTTTGTGTTGTGAAGTTTTCAAGTTTTGGGTAAAAGAATTGATGGATTATGGAACAAGGAGTGGCAAGAGCCTAAGATTGGGGATTCCCATGGCACCCCAAGATAATCTAAGGACACCAAAAAGCCAAATCTTGGGGATGCCCCGGAAGGCATCCCCTCTTTCGTCTGCTTCCATCGGTAACTTACTTGGAGCTATATTTTTATTCACCACATGATATGTGTTTTGCTTGGAGCGTCTTGTATTATTTGAGTCTTTGCTTTTTAGTTTACCACAATCATCTTTGCTGGACACACCTTTTGATGAGAGACACACATGATTCGGAATTGATTAGAATACTCTATGTGCTTCACTTATATCTTTTGAGCTATATAGTTTTTGCTCTAGTGCTTCACTTATATCTTTTAGAGCACGGTGGTGGATTTGTTTTATAGAAACTATTGTTCTCTCATGCTTCACTTATATTATTTTGAGAGTCTTAAACAGCATGGTAATTCGCTTAATCCTAATATGCTAGGTATTCAAGACTAGTAAAAACTTTCTTATGAGTGTGTTGAATACTAAGAGAAGTTTGATGCTTGATGATTGTTTTGAGATATGGAGGTAGTGATATTAAAGTTGTGCTAGTTGAGTAGTTGTGAATTTGATAAATACTTGTGTTGAAGTTTGCAAGTCCCGTAGCATGCACGTATGGTAAACGTTATGTAACAAATTTGAAACATGAGGTGTTCTTTGATTGTCCTCCTTATGAGTGGCAGTCGGGGACGAGCGATGGTCTTTTCCTACCAATCTATCCCCCTAGGAGCATGCGCGTAGTGCTTGGTTTTTGATGACTCGTAGATTTTTGCAATAAGTATGTGAGTTCTTTATGACTAATGTTGAGTCCATGGATTATACGCACTCTTACCCTTCCATCATTGCTAGCCTCTTCGGTACTGTGCATTGCCTTTTCTCACATTGAGAGTTAGTGCAAACTTCGCCGGTGCATGCAAACCCCGTGATATGATACGCTCTTTCACACATAAACCTCCTTATATCTTCCTCAAAACAGCCACCATACCTACCTATTATGGCATTTCCATAGCCATTCCGAGATATATTGCCATGCAACTTTCCACCGTGACACGCTCATCATTATCATATTGCTTTGCATGATCATGTAGTTGACATAGTATTTGTGGCAAAGCCACCATTCATAATTTTTCATACATGTCACTCTTGATTCATTGCATATCCCGGTACACCACCGGAGGCATTCATATGGAGTCATACTTTGTTCTAGTATCGAGTTGTAACCATTGAGTTGTAAATAGATAGAAGTGTGATGATCGTCATTTTTAGAGCATTGTCCCAAGTGAGGAAAAAAAAGAAGAGAAAGGCCATAAAAAAGAGAAGAAGGCCCAAAAAATGAGAGACAAAGAGAGAAGGGACAATGTTACTATCCTTTTACCACACTTGTGCTTCAAAGTAGCACCATAATCTTGATGATAGAGAGTCTCTTGTTTTGTCACTTTCATATACTAGTGGGAATTTTTCATTATAGAACTTGGCTTTTATATTCCAACGATGGGCTTCCTCAAATGCCCTAGGTCTTCGTGATCAAGCAAGTTGGATGCACACCGACTTAGTTTCTTTTGTTGAGCTTTCATGCATTTATAGCTCTAGTGCATCCCTTGCATGGCAATCCCAACTCCTTGCATTAACATCAATCGATGGGCATCTCCATAGCTCATTGATTAGCCTCGTTGATGTGAGACTTTCTCCTTTTTTGTCTTCTCCACATAACCACAATCATTATATTCTATTCCACCCATAGTGCTATATCCATGGCTCACGCTCATGTATTGCGTGAAGGTTGAAAAAGTTTGAGATTACTAAAGTATGCAATTGCTTGGCTTGTTATCGGGGTTGTGCAAGATGAGAGCATTCTTGTGTGACGAAAATGGAGCATGACTAAACTATATGATTTTGTAGGGATGAACTTTCTTTGGCCATGTTATTTTGAGAGGACATAATTGCTCAGTTAGTATGCTTGAAGTATTATTACTTTTATGTCAATATGAACTTTTATCTTGAATCTTTCGGATCTGAATATTCAAACCACAATTAAGAAGAATTACATTGAAATTATGCCAAGTAGCATTCCACATCAAAAATTCTGTTTTTATCATTTACCTACTCGAGGACGAGCAGGAATTAAGCTCGGGGATGCTTGATACGTCTCCAACGTATCTATAATTTTTGATTGTTCCATGCTATATTATATTCTGTTTTGGACATTAATCGGCTTTATTATACACTTTTATATTATTTTTGGGACTAACCTATTAACCGGAGGCCAGCCCAGAATTGTTGTTTTTTGCCTATTTCAGAGTTTCGCAGAAAAAGAATATCAAACGGAGTCCAAATGGAATGAAACCTTCGGGAACGTGATTTTCGGAACGAACGTGATCCAGAGGACTTGGAACATACGTCAAGACATCAACCAGGATGGCACGAGGTAGGGGGGCGCGCCTACCCCCCTGGGCGCGCCCTCCACCCTTGTGGGCCCCATGTTGCTCCACCGACGTACTTCTTCCTCCTATATATACCTACGTACCCCCAAACTACCAGATACGGAGCCAAAAACCTAATTCCACCGCCGCAACCTTTTGTACCCGTGAGATCCCATCTTGGGGCCTTTTCCAGAGCTCTGCCGGAGGGGGCATCGATCACGGAGGGCTTCTACATCAACACCATAGCCTCTCCGATGATGTGTGAGTAGTTTACCTCAGACCTTCGGGTCCATAGTTACCAGCTAGATGGCTTCTTCTCTCTTTTTGGATCTCAATACAATGTTCTCCCACTCTGTTGTGGAGATCTATTCGATGTAATCTTCTTTTGCGGTGTGTTTGTTGAGACCAGTGGGTTTATGATCAAGTTTATCTATGAACAATATTTGAATCTCATCTGAATTCTTTTATGTATGATTGGTTATCTTTGCAAGTCTCTTTGAATTATCAGTTTGGTTTGGCCTACTAGATTGATCTTTCTTGCAATGGGAGAAGTTCTTAGCTTTGGGTTCAATCTTGCGGTGTCCTTTCCCAGTGACAGTAGGGGCAGCAAGGCACGTATTGTATTGTTGCCATCGAGGATAACAAGATGGGGTTTATATCATATTGCATGAGTTTATCCCTCTACATCATGTCATCTTGCTTAAAGCGTTACTCTGTTCTTATGAACTTAATACTCTAGATGCATGCTGGATAGCGGTCGATGTGTGGAGTAATAGTAGTAGATGTAGGCAGGAGTCGGTCTACTTGTCTCAGACGTGATGCCTATATACATGATCATACCTAGATATTCTCATAACTATGCTCAATTCTATCAATTGCTCAACAGTAATTTGTTCACCCACCGTAATACTTATGCTCATGAGAGAAGCCACTAGTGAAACCTATGGCCCCCGGGTCTATTTTCCATCATATTAATCTTCCAACAACAAGCTATTTCCATTGCCTTTTATTTTGCTTTTATTTTACTTTGCATCTTTATCATAAAAATACCAAAAATATTATCTTATCTTATCTATCAGATCTCACTCTCGTAAGTGACCGTGAAGGGATTGACAACCCCTTTATTGCGTTGGTTGCGAGGATTTATTTGTTTGTGTAGGTGCGAGGGACTCGTGCGTGGCCTCCTACTGGATTGATACCTTGGTTCTCAAAAACTGAGGGAAATACTTACGCTACTTTGTTGCATCACCCTTTCCTCTTCAAGGGAAAACCAACGCAGTGCTCAAGAGGTAGCACCCACTTTCATCGGTGCGGTACATAGTTTAAGCCCTTCTAAGAATTTATTAAACATTCTTTCAACCTCGGTCGTCATGGAGGTTTTCAATGTGTCCGAAGCCACATTGAATTCCTCACGAGAGACCGCGGTTCCACCATCGGCTGTAGACGAGACTGGATTCACACCGGAGTGCTCCTCCACACCGTCTACGGTGTCAACCATACTCTTCGGACGGCAAAGTCCTTAATAAAGAGACGAGGCTCTGATACCAATTGAAAGGATCGATATAGTTGACTAGAGGGGGGTGAATAGGCAACTAACAATTTTTAGCTTTTCTTTACCAATTTAAACTTTGCATCAAAATAGGTTGTCTAGATATGCAACTAGGTGAGCAACCTATATGATGCAACAACAACAAGAACACAAGCAAGCAAGGGATATAACACAAATAAGCTTGCACAAGTAAACGCATGAGATAACCAAGAGTGGAGCCGGTGAAGACGAGGATGTGTTACTGAAGTTCCTTCCTTTTGAGGGGAAGTACGTCTCCGTTGGAGCGGTGTGGAGGCACAATGCTCCCCAAGAAGCCACTAGAGCCACCGTATTCTCCTCATGCCCTCACACAATGCGAGATGCCGTGATTCCACTATTGGTGCCCTTGGAGGCGGCGACCGAACCTTTACAAACAAGGTTGGGGCAATCTCCAAAACTTAATTGGAGGCTCCCAACAACACCACGAAGCTTCACCATAATGGAATATGGCTCCGCGGTGACCTCAATCGTCTAGGGTGCTCAAACACCCAAGAGTAACAAGATCCGCAAGGGATTATTGGGGGGAATCAAATTTCTCTTAGTGGAAGTGTAGATCGGGGCCTTCTCAACCAATCGCTAAAAAATCAACAAGTTTGATTGGCTAGGGAGAGAGATCGGGCGAAAATGGAGGTTGGAGTAACAATGGAGCTTGGGAATGGAAGAGGTGGTCAACTCGGAGAAGAAGACAACCCTTATATAGTGGAAGAACAAATCCAACCGTTATCCACCAACTCAGCCTGCGAAGCATGGTACTACCGCGCCGGGGACGCGGTACTACCGCAAGGTCACACGGTACTACCGCAAGGCACTGTGGTAGTACCGCCCATGCAGCAGCATCTAAACTAGCCCTGAAGCGATGAGGCAGAGCGCGGTAGAACCGCTGGCGCGGTACTACCGCAAGGCAGGGATAGACTAGATTTGGGGAGGCACGGACGTATAAAAATACATCCGTGGCAACTTCCGCTGAGTTGGGATCTACGCAAAAATCCGACACGGTAGTACCGTAAGCCAGGAGCGGTACTACCGCGTGGGGCGCGGATGTAACAAATTACATCCACCCCTACTGCCGCGCATGCTGCTGAGCCTGGCCAGAGTGCACGGTACTACCGCGCCCCTGGCGTGGTACTACCGCGTAGGGCGCGGATGTAAAAAATTACATACGCCCCTACTACCGCAAAAGCAGCAGCGCCTGGCCTGAGGACACAGTACTACCGCTCCAAGGAAGCGGTACTACCATGGGCACTTGCGGTACTACCGCGCCAGAGGCCAGTACTACCGCAAGGGCCTGCGGTACTACCGCTCCTAGGAGCAGTACTACCGCATGCCCCAGTTCAGCAACAATCACGACATTTTGCATAGACAAGAAAAGACGGAGGATGCTCCAAAGTGCCAAAGGAAAGGTGGTGCAAAAGGAGTAGACATGTACATGATGATTCCACCCAAACCTTTCCAAAGCGGACCCCCTCTTAATAGTACGGCTTTCCTACGACTCAAATCCACCGAAAAGAAACGTAGAGAAACGCCGTCTTCAATAGTCTTCGTGGGGCACCAAATCGTCTTGTGCCTAGTCATGATATATCTGAAATACTCAATGCACACAATTAGTCCGCACAAGCATTGTCATCAATCACCAAAACAACTAAGGGATAAATATGCCCTTACACACATCATAATAAGCCTTGCAAGCAATGTGACTAATGAGTTATTTGCGGGATGATGTATTACGGGATGAGTAAAGAGACTTGCCGGTAACGAGATTGAACTAGGTATGAAGATACAGACGATCGAATCTCGGGCAAGTAACATACCGATGACAAAGGGAATTACGTATGTTGTCATTGCGGTACGACCGATAAAGATCTTCGTAGAATATGTACGAACCAATATGAGCATCCAGGTTCTGCTGTTGGTTATTGACCAGAGAGGTGTCTCGGTCATGTCTACATAGTTCTCGAACCCGTAGGGTCCGCACGCTTAACGTTCGATGACGATTTTGTATTATATGTGTTATGTGATTTGGTGACCGAATGTTGTTCGAAGTCCCGAATGAGATCACGGACATGACAAGGAGTCTCGAAATGGCCGACAGGTAAAGATTCATATATAGGAGAATGATATTCGGACACCGAAAGTGTTCTGGGGGTATCGGGTACATATCGAGTCACCGGAAGGGGTTCTGTGCATCCCCCCGGCAACTATACATGGTCCTAATGGGCCAAGAAGGGGACAGACCAGCCCCTAGGGTGCTGGTGCGCCCCATGTAGGCCAAAATAAGGAGGAAGGAAAGAGGGGAAGAGAGAAAGGAAGGGGGAGGGATTCGGCCTCCCCCTTAATTCTCTCCTCCCTCCTCCTTCCTTCCCCCTCCGGATGAATACGGAAGGGGGGAGGCCGAATTGGGAGGCGCCCAAGTAGGATTCCTCCTACTTGGGACGCCCCCTTGGCTGCCTCTCCTCCCTTCCAACCTATATATATGAGGGGGGGCACCCCTAGAACACACAACCTTGATTCCTAGCCGTGTGCGGCGCCCCCCTCCACAGTTTACGCCTCCGGTCATATTGTCGTAGTGCTTACGCGAAGCCCTGCGCGGATCACTTCACCATCACCGTCACCATGCCGTCGTGCTGACGAAACTCTCCCTCGACACTTTGCTGGATCAAGAGTTCGAGGGATGTCATCGAGCTGAATGTGTGCAGAACTCGGAGGTGCCGTACGTTCGGTGCTTGATCGGTCGGAACGAGAAGAAGTTCGACTACATCAACCGCGTTGTCAAACACTTCCGCTTTCAGTCTACGAGGGTACGTGGACACACTCTCCCACTCTCGTTGCTATGCATCTCCTAGATAGATCTTGCGTGGGCGTTGGAATTTTTTTGAAATTGCATGCTACATTCCCCAACACTTCAAACCCTAATAATCTTGAACCTAAAACCAATTCCTAAAACCAAATCACTGCACACCTCCAAAGCCTACACATACTGCATGCATTACAACCAAACAAATAAAAGATTCAACAAGAGACATGCAGTACCTGAAAACGTTGAGATGCACCGATGGTAATCCGTCAGCAAACCAAAAACCTACAAAGAAACAGAGACAAACAAAGAGAAAAGCTAATTAGTAAGCAGATCTAGCAATAAAACACCAAATCAAACACACAACTACAAGCAGATGAAGCACAAGGAGCGGATCAAGCAAGAAACTAGAAGAACCCTAACTCCACGGATGAAAGAAGAACGCGGTTAGCAAAAAATGAACTAAGGCAGAGAAGCTCAAGAGGACAAAAAGAATACCTGGATGAGGATGAGATGCACCAAGAGCAAATCCTGAGGCAACCATGAAGCCCAGATTGCAAACTCATGTAAACACCACAGATAACCACAGAAAGAAACACCCAGGTGAGCAGATCTAGCAAAGAGAACAGAAAGCACAAGCTGATGAACGCTCGGAGGGGAACTCGAAAGCTACGAAGCACGAACCCTAGCTCGGGGAAGGGAAGAGCAGAAGACCGAGACTGAGGGAGACAGGGGGGAGTGACTGACAACATAGAGGAGGCGAGAGGATAAGACGAGGACCTCGACGACGGTCCGTGTTCCCCGTTAATGGGTCGGGCTCCTTAACGGGCGCCCCGCGCCACTCGAGCCAGGCCGTGCCTCGATAGCGAGATCGACTGACCCAAACCACGGGTCAGTCGACGCTAGCTGAGCCAATGAGTAACAGGACGCAGTTCAATAGAAAAAAGAATACGCATCTGAGAGCACGATCCAACGGATCAAAAATCGACTGACGCAAAACAACAAAATCAGCTGACTGAAAGATAGCTATTTTGTTCTTTTGTAGTATTGGCCTCACGCGCGCGTGGCCGCAGCGGGAAACTTCCACGAAGGGGCCGCGGGGAGAGTGGATTCAGAGCTTGGATTGCAACAAAAGCCGCGTCAGTTTCAACCATGGAGCGGTAAAAATTACTCAGGAATCCTGCTGCTGCGACGCGAGCCTGCGATAAGCAGAGACAATTGTCGAACGAACGCGAGCAGTGAATCATGGCACGGCACATGCGAGCGTCCATCTACCCAAGAGTCGTGGCACCCGAGAAACGGCATCCTTCCCTCCTGGTTTTCTAGAAAGATTCCAGCCTAGGCACCTCTGTCCTCCTACAAAAACCTGTGACGCACGTCTGAATGCGACTCTGGCAAAAAAATCATTTCATGGTCAGTCAAATATCCAACCAGGCTGATGACCCACATTCGGCAGCACGCTAGATGGGTGTGAGTGTCGGTCGACCCGGACCTACTACTTCCAGGGCTCATTTGGTTCGGAGAAAATCAAAACGCAGGAATTAGGAATAGTATAGGAATTTAATAGGATGGCAAGTGTCATCCTAAGTAATTGACTTGACTTGTTTCTACGCGCAAAATGAGTTTAAAATGAATGTTTAGTTTTCTCCAAAACACAGGAAATGAATAGTATTTCTGTGAAATTACTGTATGCATTTCGTACAAACTGAATGCATATATAAGAAATTTTCCTCCGAAATCCTTATTTCTATGTTTTCTACGAAAATCCTCCAAACCGAATGAGGCCACAATATACTTCCAGGCTTCGAGTGCACTTCACACTAGTTCCATTGCAAACAGTGAGCATGCATTTGCAATTTGCCCGCAAGAAAATACGTATACTTGCAGTTTAGTAATACTACTCCGTTTCAAAAAAAGAAGTTTAGTAATACTACCAGGCTGTGTCTACCAACTGTACGAGCTCTGGCGCCAACTCGATGCAGAAAAAGAAAAAAGAAAAAGAGGTCTGGCGGCAACAATATTAGGCGGCGAAGCGACCGAGGAGCAGGCCTTTATATCGGCAGCTTGTCCCCGTGTTGCCGCAAGCAGATTGTTATTGTTGTTGTCGAAACAGGCAAGCAGCAGCAGCAGCCCCCCTGCCCTCATCTCTCTATCTATCCGTACGTGGCGCCCAGCGGAGTCGGCCAATCGCTAACTCGGCCTGCCGCTGCTCGGTGGATCATATGCTTCCATCGTTTCTTGCATGCCAATCCATATATTGTCTGAAGAAAAAAAATTGTATACTCTACCAGCAGTACTTATTGTGACGCTCCGTTTGCTTGTACACTGTACCATCCGATTTGGACGCACGACAGCTGCGTGAAAGAGTTGCGCGTACCGACTGGACTGCTGAGTCACAAATGCTCCTACAGCTAGCTGATTTGTTATTCGGGGCGAATAAATAGTACTCCGTCCCCCCACAATGTATATCGGAGGAGCCTCAGTCTATGAACCGGCAAAAATTGTGGACACCGGTCGTACGCCATGAACCGACCAAAATTCCACCGACCGGCGACCAGCCGCTGGCCTCCCTTCCTCTGGCTGGTCAAAGACGAGGAAGCGATGTGCTGGGTCCTTTGGCCGTCCGTATATATGGTGTCTACGAGCTGCACGTCGTCTCGCTCGCAGCACCGATCAGAAGATGGGCGCGGCCGCAAAATTCACCTCACCGTCAGCTGGGGCCGGCGGCACGGTCACTGTCGTGGTTTTGTCACGGCAGATGTCTTAGAGAAAGGACTTAGTCGTGGAGCCATCGCTACGGGTTAATTTAAATGGGTTAAAGCGGACAAGGGACGCAAGAGAGTTTATACTGGTTCGGCCCCTTGCGGTGAAGGTAAAACCCTACGATCCAGTTGTTGTGGGATTACTTGGGTTTCGATGACCAGGGAGCGAATACACTTTGCCTGGGTCTCGAGTTGTTGTCTGTTGTCCTTGAACCGCCGCCGGGTCATCCCCATATACACATGGGTTGACGACCGTCGGTTTACAGAATCCCGAGGCCGGCTCATAAACGTGTCCGGCTCGGTCTGTGCTCTTTCTATCTTACAACACAAGTTTACATATCAATACCGGTTTATGTCTACAGGCCTTAAACCGGCTTTGGGCCCTGGGCCTTCATAAAGCGTCACCGTCTGTATTCATGGGCTTCAGATATAATGAACTACTTATGGGGTTAACCCGGCCTCTCCTGGCCGGTTTACGCCCAGTGGTAATATCCCCAACATTAGGCTCCAGATTGATTTGAACTGGTTCATGTCAATCCTCAATACTTAAGAAAATTTCTTCTTCAACATCTTCACATAATCTTGTAAACCGCCGTGACGTCACCTTCCAGGACCATGGTAAACCGCCATGACGTCATCTGTTATTTAAACCTGTGTATAACCCATCTTCATTAATGAGCCTCCGAGGATCGAGGTAACAGAGCTGCCACACACCCCATTTTTGGGCTCCTCAATTCTCGCGCCTGCCTGTTATCCATTCATCTTATAAATAAGGCCAAGGGGTCACTTTCACTTTTCCCCCTCGTGCCTCCTCGCGTCGTTGTCTTCCTCGCGCCGACCGACCCTCCAGCTCTGCCGCCGCCGTCATCCTTCGCCTCTGCTTCGACAAAGGCCGCTGCATCAACCTGACCGTATCAGAGAAACGCGGTGATCCTCCGCTGCTTCCTCCTGCACTAGTAAGTTCCTCTTCTCCTCACCCTAAATCCGCCATTAGGGTTCGGTGTTCTTCATAGCTTGAAGTTGTTCCTCCTTTAGTAATACCAATGACCAGTTAGATCTGATTGTTTTCAGCGCCTTTTGTAGTTTAAACTCCTTTCTTCTTGTTAAGGCATCTGCTTGATATCAAACTCATCTGAACTTACTGAACTTTTTGAGCGCTTGAGATTAAACCAGAATATATTTTGATTATCCAATGCACGGCAGATCTGAACTTCCCATGCCAAACTGTGAAACTTGTTTTTCCTTCACTTATACATCTTTAGACTTATACCTTTAATACCAGATTAGGCGGTTTAACTTCATAGAAAAAATGATGACCCAGTAGATACCATTAGTCCCCTGTTGAACCGCCAATGTATTCATCATCGTACTGTCTCCATTGTCCGGCTCCGGTTTACAAGCAACCAATGCCGGTTTAACAATATGCTTACATCCTTGCACTGCTTTATGGCTGTTCACTTTGTATTTTAAACCGGCAATAATCATGTTTCAGCTTCTCACCTCAATGGCTAAGCAAGTCTATGAATGCAACTGGGTTCCTTCCCAGGTCACGGAAGAACAATTAAACAGATGCGTTATAACGGGCGCTTTGGCCAAGAAAGATGTCATCCACTGAAGGGCCCCTGGCCCGGAAAATCCTCCTACACCCAAGGACGGAGAGGTAGTCATTTTTGTTGACCATCTGGGTCGAGGCTTTAGCCCTCCCGGTTAAAAATTCTTTTGAGATGTACTAGCTAATTTTCAACTTCGCCCTCAAGACATCGGTCCAAATTTTGTGCCCAACATCTGCCACTTCCAAGTCTTCTGTGAAGCTTATGTGCAAGAGGAACCTACAGTTGAACTGTTTAGGGATTTCTTTCACTTAAACCGTCGCACAGAATTCACAGATGGACCCAATACTGAATTGGGCGGAATGGCGGTTCAGAAAAGGAAGGAAGTCACTTTCCCTCACCCAAAACTCCACAGTCACCCCAAAGAATGGAACCAGACCTGGTTTTATTGCAAGGATACATCTCCAACTGATGAAAAACCCCTACCGGGTTACCGCCCTGAACGCCTTAGCAATAAACATCCTTTTCCTCAGAGGTTAACAGCAAAGGAAAGGGCTAACTATGCCCCGCAGCTGTCGAAGCTTAGAGTCTTTATGGCAAATGGCTTAACAGGTGTTGATTTTGCTCGTTGCTGGATCGGCTGGAGTATCCTACCCTTAAGCCGTCGCCCCGGCTTGATGTGTGAATATACAGGGAGTTTGACCGACCCCCAACGGCACATTAACATTCAACTGACAAAGGCTGGAATTACTGAAGTTGTCAAGAAAATGTTGAATGAACCGAAGGCCGTCTGCAGCCAGACCGGACTAAGTCCTTTCTGTACCTTCAACAAACCGCCATCTGTAAGAATTATCTAACTTCCTTACTGTAAGTTACCTCTTTTCAACATATTTCCTGAGAGCTTGTCTGATTTTGACAGGGTGATGATCCATTCTGGAATAAAAAGCCACAAGACAAACCAGTAAAACCGCAAGACAAACCGGTCAAGTTGCAGGATAAACCGGTCAAGCCAGTTCGTCCAAAGACCAAGGTCGTTAAAAAACCTGCCAAGAAAGGGACCACTGCATCCTCCGAGCTACCAGCTGATGACGATGTGGGTAACCCGGAATTACAGGTAGAATTTGACTCTCTTGGTTCATTTTTCGTACACCTCATTGACAATGATTATTATCAGGACGACGCTGAAGGCAGTCATGCTGATGATGTAGAGGTAATCATTCTTTCCTCCGATTCAGATCCTCTGCCAACATCAAAAATCCGTCGAGCAAACCGGAAAATAAAATTTTCTCACCCCCTTGCTTACTTGGACCCAAACTTTCTTTTGAAGACACAGCAGCACGAAGCTCGCCGCACAACCCGGCACAGCGGCCAGGTAGTTACATCCGCCGGTTTACCGAACATTCCGGTTCGGAAACGCCGATCAGAGGTCTCTCATTCCCTTGACACTTCATGCCCCAAAGCGGGTTGTTTCCGTCAGCCTCTTAACCCGTCTGATTCAAATTATCAGGGTACTTCTCACTCGTCTTCTGGCGAGTCGTCGGCCACAAAGCTTCCACCCCTCAAAACAGTTCTTGGGTGAGCCATACACTTATTTTTATCCTTTATATGTTATTTTTATATACTGTACTGATCCTCATGTTTATTTTTCTCAGCGCCAAGCCCAGACCCAGCAAGAAAGCTCGGTTGAATAAACCGGCTGATGATAACGTAGCTGGTGAACCGGAACCAACTCTAGATCCTGAAGAGACCGATGTTGACGCCATGCTTAATGACCCACCGCCTCAAGACCATGACCTTTGCTGAGCAGGTAGAAGTTGATACCACAAGCCATGCTAACCAGCCAACCATCCCTGCCCGACCTGATGATAAACCGGTTAGTCCAGTTAAGGCTACTGACAAACCACCAACTCCAGCAAAGGCTGCTGATGATAAAGAGGATGATATTATGATTACTCGCATTGGCCACACCACTCCTGGTAATCCTGTCGCTTTGTCAAAGCATACTGCCAAGGACGAGCTCTCTGCTATCGGCAAAGGCAAATGGAACGCCGATTTGTCAAACTATGCCCATCTTAGTGCTCAAGACCTTCACTCCGGCTTCTTGAACCGTCTGTACACCAACCGTGACTATGAAGCCGGTTTGGTAAATTTGATGAAAGAGCGATATGAGGTAATTAATACTCCACTCTGCTTAACTGTCTTTCTTTGTAAATTTCAAATATCAACTCTAGTAGCCCCCAAGTGACGGTTTAAGATATCAATCTAAACCGGGACTTTTAATAACAATCTTTACATTTGCAACACTTCATCTTTTTTCACTGATATAGTCCCCAAGGGCCGGTTTAACTTTATAAAGATGAACCAGGACTGTAGAAGAATTCCCATAGCAGCAATTATGAGCAAACACACATTAGCCCCCAAGTGCCAAGATTAATACTTGTATTGTGCTTGGGACTTGTAAAAATTTCTGATAAAGAGCAAATATGCATTAGCCCCCAAGTACCGAGGGCATAACTTGTTATGTGCTTGGTACTTCAAATATGTACTGTCAATTCATGATATTTCTGTCTCTTTATAGGCCGAGCTGAGTAAGAAGGAAAGCCAAACCGCTGATCTGCAAGAGAACCTTAAATCCCAGCAAGCCGAAACCTCCAAAGCCAAGGAAGAGTTGACCAGCGCTCTAGGCGCTATGGAGAAACTGAAAGAGGGCTTCAACAAGGAGCGGGCGGATTGGGAGACTGAAAAATCTGCTTTGATAAAAAGGGCCGAGAACGCAGAAGCAGCCCTTAAACCGGTGGTTGATGAACTGACCGGTGTAAAGCGGCAGATTCATGCCATGACTGCTGCTGTGTTCGGTAAACATATTTTCCTTAATACTTTCAACATGTTTTTCCATGTGTTGTCGGTTTACTGATGTGTACAATGGTGCAGGAACTTGCATTAGCCATTTGGGCTCTGATGTACGGAAGAAGTTGAAGGCTGCCTACACTTTGATAGAACAGCTGTACACCGGGCCGCAGCGGATCATCTATACCACTTCACACAATAATCCTCCTCCCACCTTGATCAAGGAAACCTTAGAAAGCTTATCTATGCTTCCTGCCCGGGTAGAAGAGATAAAAAAGTCTGCCGCAAGAACGGGCGCTCTGACTGTACTAATTCGGGTAAAAGCATGGGTACCTAACTTTGATCCAGTAGAAGCGGCCCAAGGCTATCCCAGCTTGAAAGAAGACGGAACAGAATTTGGCAATGATGATCTCCGAACCACAAACCGGGAAGTACGTCCATTGGCTTGTCAACTGGCTGAAGAGGCAGATCTCTCATACCACCAGGCGAGTTATGATGACAAGAACAGACGGGTTGCTGCACCAATTCCGGAAGCGCAAAATCTTATCCCACCAATCCGTAAGCACACTTATGCCCCTGACATTGAACCGTCCACGCTTATAAGCGATGAAGCTGTATTCCAAGCCCTAACTGGGATCGACTGGGCAACTGTTGACTTCCAGCCACTGGGTAGAGAAGAGGGAGTTGAACCGGTGCGAGATGATCCGCAGACGTCAGGCCAAGCTGGTGACAAATCATGATCCGAAGGCCGGTTTAATCTTCTACATGCTGCTACACGTATTTGAGAAAATAATTATCCTTTTGGGCACTGAAACGCCTTTTAATAGGCTAGTTAACACACTTGGTCTGTTATGCCTTCGTGCAAATTTATCTACAACTGATGCGTGTCAATCCGCCATGCTTAAGAGATGATGTTCATAATCCATAGCCATTTATTCAAGCTGTTCCTGCAAATAAGAAGCTTAAAGCGCCCTGGCGGTTTATCACCGGGCAGGTCATGATACCCAAATATATATATGACCAAGGTTTATAACCAAGGTTGTAAAAGGTAACCAAGTATGGAAATATATGATACCTGTGACCTTTAGGCATGGTGTTGGCTGACCAACTTTGTACTGAGGGTAATAACCCTAATCCGGAGTATAAGTAACTCTTGTTATATCATGCCGGTTTATAATAAAACCGTTCTGGGTTGTGATAAACACCGGTTTATTCCATACTGGTGACTTTGAGTCAAAGCCAGACCGGGCTGATAGTCTCGGGATTATAATTTGATCGTGTACTAACAACTTGTAGTTGTCAGCCTAACCGGGTTGATAAACACTGGTTTGAAAACATCACAAATCTTATCAAAAGAAAGAAAAACTTAGCAAAAGGCAAATAAAAACCGTTGTAGTTGAGGCTTTTCACGGGCTGCCAGGCCCCAAATTCGAGGCTTTTCATGGGCTGCCAGGCCACTGAGTTAAACCATTTTTGCAAAGCCTTTTAAGATGGTCCTCAATCCTTAACCAATCATCGTTTTAACTTGACAAGTTCAGGGTCTTTATTTTAGAGTAACTTGTCAAAATTCGAAGGGTCATACCAGGGTTACCTGGGCGGAGTGACTTACTTAAATAGGCAGGTTAACCCGGGGTTTTAGGTGTATACACCAGGCTTCCAAGCCATGGCTTGATAGCCTATTACAAGTGTAGATTCTTAGTTCATTTCGACAGCAAAGAATCCCCAAGTAACATTTTGAGTTGTGCTCAGTGGGTGCCTATGTTTGAGTTGTTGTTTTACAACACTCTCTTTGGCCCCGGATTGATTTGGCTTTGAGCCGATCAAGAGGTGTGACTATGGTTCGGATACGACCAAGCCCCCAAGTGATGCTGTGGCATTGCGCCGATCAAGAGGTGTAGCTATGGTTCGGATACGACCAAGCCCCCAAGTGATGCAATATAAAGCTTTGAGAAGCTAAATCAAGGGGTAAACCGGACGCCGCTTTGTAAGCTCCATGTAACCACACATGATGTAAGAAAAACAACAGATACCCCGCTTTAGCTGAGGTTCCAGTTTATTATATTGATTATAATATATACAATCTCATAATATGTACATAAACAGAGCATGTGGCTCAAGTATAGTAGGGCCGAAGATGAGCAATATTCCATGGCCGGTTGGTCTCCTCCTCCGATTTACGTGAGTCTTTGCGCTCTCGAACATCGATTAGGTAGTATGACCCGTTGTGCAGATTCTTGCTGACCACAAAGGGTCCTTCCCAAGGGAGGGATAGCTTGTGCATATCCGTCTGATCCTGGATGATTCGAAGCACCAAATCGCCTTCTTGAAAGGTTCTAGTTCTAACCCGGTGGCTATGATAACGACGCAGATCTTGCTTATAAATCGCCGAACGGGCTGCTGCCATGTCACACTCCTCATCTAACAGGTCAAGAGCTTCCTGCAGTGCCTTCTCGTTGTCAGCTTCAACATATGCCGCTACACGAGGTGAGTCATGACGGATGTCACTAGGAAGAACCGCTTCCGCTCCATAAACCATGAAGAACGGTGTGTATCCTGTCGATCTGTTGGGTGTGGTATTGATGCTCCATAACACAAAAGGTAACTCCTCAACCCAACAACCCGGCGTCCGTTGCAAAGGAACCATAAGCCGGGGTTTGATGCCTCTCAAGATCTCTTGATTGGCCCTCTCCGCTTGACCATTAGACTGGGGGTGAGCCACTGATGACACGTCAAGCCGGATGTGCTCACGTTGACAGAACTCCTTCATGGCACCCTTGGACAGATTGGTACCATTGTCTGTTATAATGCTGTGTCGAAAGCCAAACCGGAAGATCACCTTTTTGATGAACTGAACCGCCATAGCTGCATCACACTTACTAACCGGCTCTGCCTCCACCCACTTCGTGAACTTATCAACCGCCACCAAAAGGTGGGTCTTTTTGTCCTTGGATCTCTTGAAAGGCCAACCATATCCAGCCCCCAAGTTGCAAACGGCCAGGTCATTGGAATCATCCTCAATTCTTGAGCCGGTACATGAGCGCGCCTTGAGAATTTCTGACAGCCATCACATCTTTTGACCAAGTCCTCAGCATCAGCATGAGCTGTCAACCAATAGAAACCGTGACGGAATGCCTTGGCCACCAATGATTTTGAACCGGCGTGGTGACCACAATCTCCTTCGTGGATCTCACGCAAAATTTCACGACCTTCTTCCGGAGACACACAGCGTTGAATCGCCCATGTCACACTGCAATGATGTAACTCTCCATTGATAATAGTCATGGACTTGGACCGACGGATTATCTGCCTGGCCAAAGTTTCATCCTCTGGTAACTCGCCCCGGTTCATATACGCCAGATATGGAACCGTCCAATCCGGGATAACATGAAGAGCCGCCACCAACTGAGCTTCCGGATCAGGAATAGCCAAATCCTCTTCACCAGGGAGCTTGACGGACGGATCATGCAACACATCCAGGAAGATATTAGGTGGAACCGGTTTATGTTGGGAACCTAAACGGCTTAAAGCGTCCGCCGCTTCGTTCTTCCGCCGGTCCACATGATCCACCTGATAACCTTTGAAGTGACCTGCAATAATATCCACCTCACGACGATATGCCGCCATGAGTGGGTCCTTGGAATCCCAAGTGCCGGACACTTGTTGAGCCACCAGGTCCGACTCACTAAAGCACTTAACTCGGCTTAGGTTCATCTCCTTAGCCATCCGAAGACCATGGAGTAAGGCCTCATATTCAGCTGCATTGTTAGTGCAAGGGAACATTAAACGGAGAACATAACAAAACTTATCACCTCGTGGGGAAGTTAATACGACTCCAGCCCCCGAGCCCTCCAATTGCCTGGACCCATCAAAATGAATAGTCCAATAAGCATGATCCGGCTTCTCTTCTGGCGCTTCTAGTTCCGTCCAATCATTGATGAAACCCACAAGTGCCTGAGATTTGATCGCCGTTCGGGGTATGTATTTCAACCCGTGAGGCCCGAGCTCGATAGCCCACTTCGCAATCTGGCCAGTTGCTTCCCTGTTCTGGATTATATCCCCCAAAGGAGCAGAGCTGACCACCGTAATGGGATGGCCTTGGAAATACTGCTTAAGCTTCCGGCTTGCCATGAAAACTCCATACACCAACTTCTGCCAATGCGGGTACCTCTGCTTGGACTCAATACGTACCTCACTGATATAGTAAACCGGCCGTTGAACCGGATATTCCTTTCCAGCCTCCTTTCGCTCTACCAGAATAGCCACGCTAACAGCCCGGGCATTAGCTGCCACATATAGCAACAATGGCTCCTTGTCAACCGAAGCAGCGAGAACCGGCGGATTAGCCAACTGCCGCTTTAAGTCCTCAAATGCTTCATTAGCGGTGTCACTCCAGACGAAGTTATCCGTTTTCTTCAACATCTGATATAAAAGGGATGGCCTTCTCGCCCAAGCGACTGATAAACCAGCACAACGCGGCAATCCGGCCTACCAGGCATTGAACATCATTGATACACTTCGGTTTGGCCAAAGAGGTGATGGCTTTGATCTTTTCTGGATTAGCTTCAATGCCCCTGTTAGACACCAAAAAACCCAAGAGTTTGCCTGCGGGTACACCAAAGACGCACTTGGCCGGATTAAGCATCATTTTATAAACCCGCAAGTTATCAAAGGTTTCCTTCAAGTCATCAATCAATGTCTCCTTCTTCCTTGATTTCACCACAATATCATCCACATAGGCGTGAACATTGCGGCCGATCTGTTTATGAAGACAATTCTGCACACACCGTTGATAAGTCGCCTGGGCACTCTTGAGCCCAAAGGGCATGGATACATAGCAGAAGGCTCCAAAGGGAGTTATGAAGGCTGTCTTCTCCTGATCCTTAACTGCCATTTTGATCTGATGATAACCAGAATATGCATCCAAAAAGCTTAAACGCTCGCAACCCGCCGTAGCATCAATAATTTGATCAATGCGGGGGAGCGCAAAAGGATCTGCTGGACAAGCTTTGTTGAGATCTGTGTAGTCCACACACATACGCCAAGTGTTGTTCTTCTTAAGGACCAGCACCGGATTAGCCAACCACTCAGGATGAAATACTTGAATGATAAATCCAGCTGCCAAGAGCCTGGCTACTTCTTCTCCAATAGCCTTGCGTCTTTCTTCATTGAACTGGCGGAGAAACTGCTTGACCGGTTTATACTTGGGATCAACATTGAGAGTGTGCTCAGCGAGTTCTCTCGGTACACCTGGCATGTCAGAAGGCTTCCACGCAAAGATGTCCCGATTCTCACGGATGAACTCGATGAGCGCGCTTTCCTATTTCGGATCCAAGTTAGCGCTGATGCTAAACTGCTTGGACGAATCGCCGGGCACGAAGTCAACAAGCTTAGTCTCATCAGCCGATTTAAACTTCAGGGTCGGATCATGCTCTGTAGTTGGTTTCTTCAATGAAGTCATATCTGCCGGATCAACATTGTCTTTGTAAAACTTCAACTCTTCTGTTACACAAACCGACAAAGCATAAGCCGCATCACCTTCTTCACACTCCAAAGCGATCTTGCGGCTCCCATGCACTGTTATAGTTCCCTTGTGACCCGGCATCTTGAGCTGCAGATAGACATAACAAGGCCGTGCCATAAACTTAGCATAAGCGGGTCGTCCAAACAGGGCATGATATGGGCTCTTGATTTTCACCACTTCAAAGGTCAATTTCTCCGATCTTGAATCATGCTCGTCACCGAAAGCAACCTCCAGAGCTATCTTACCAACGGGATATGCCGATTTACCAGGTACCACACCATGAAAGACCGTGTTGGACGGTTTAAGATTTTTATCTGTTAATCCCATGCGACGGAAGGTTTCATAATAAAGGATATTGATACTACTCCCCCCATCCATGAGTACTTTGGTGAACTTATAACCTCCCACCTGAGGTGCCACCACCAACGCCAGATGACCCGGATTATCAACCCGGGGTGGAAGATCCTCTCGACTCCACACAATAGGCTGTTTAGACCAGCGCAAGTATCGGGGAACCGCCGATTCAACGGAGTTCACTGCCCTTTTATGAAGCTTCTGATCGCGCTTGTCCAGGCTAGTGGTGAAGACATGATACTGCCCACTATTCAACTGCTTCGGGTTGCTCTGGTAACCCGATTGTTGCTGCTGCTGTTGCTGATTCCCATGATTATTATAACCACCTTGGTTGCCCTGATTGCTTTTATTACCTTGTCCACTCTGGTTGCCATGAAAGCCTGAACCGGAATTACCTCCACCGTAACCCGACCCATGAGATCCGGAGCCTGAACCGCCACCCGGTCCATGATCATACCGGAAAACATCAGAGTTTTTGAATTCTTGCATGATGTAACAATCTTTCCAGAGGTGTGTGGACGGGTTCTCCTTCGTCCCGTGCTTTGGGCAAGGCTGATTCAACAGATAAGACAGGCGCCCCGGATTAGGACTTGGCCCTCCACCACGCTGGGGCGGTTTACCCTTACGCCGCTGGCCCTTGTCATGTGTGTTGGTATTAGCCACAAAGTCTAAACTGTGGTCCGCCTTACACCTGTTGCCGTTTCCATGACCCGCCGGGTTGTGGTGCTGCCCCTTGGCATTGCCGCTCCTTTTTCCCTTCCCTGTCTTATCATCGTCAGACTCGGGATCCTTGGTACTATCAGAGTCGGCATACTTCACCAGAGCAGCCATGAGAGTTCCCATGTCACTACAATGACGTTTGAGCCGTCCCAACTTCAACTTCAGGGGTTCAAATCGGCAATTGCCTTCCAATGTTAAAATTGCGGTATCAGCGTTGATGCGGTCCGATGAATGCAAAATCTCTGAAACCCGGCGCACCCAACGGGTTGTTGACTCTCCTTCTTCCTGGACACAGGCAGCTAAGTCCACAATTGACATGGGCTGCTTGCGTGTATCTTTGAAATTCTGGATAAACCGGGCTCTCAACTCGGCCCATGACCTAATAGAATTAGCCGGTAAGCTCTTCAGCCAAGTGCGGACCGTCCCCTCTAGCATCATGGTGAAGTATTTCGCACACGCCGCATCGTCCACATCTAGCATCTCCATGGCCATCTCATAGCTTTCGACCCATGTCTCAGGGGACAAATCGGCGGTGTAATTCGGCACCTTGCGTGGGCCTTCGAAATCCTTGGGCAGGCGCACATTGCGCAACGCTGGGACGAGACACGGTACTCCCAAAGAACTAGAAGTAACTCCTAGTTCCACCGACGTGGTTGGACGAACCGGACTAAGCTGACAGGCTTCGTGTTGCGCCGCTAATTCGGCCTCTCTACGTGCCCGAGCCCGGTCCACCACCTCCTGAGCATCACCAGCACCACCCACGGGGTTATTGCCACGGGGCGGATCACGGTTCCGCGCGTTGCTTGACACTGCCGGTTCATCCATACGCCTGCTCTAACTCTGGCTTGGGCGGGGAGTGGAATGGATCCGGTCGCAACTATATGAATAAGCCTCCTGCTGAACCAAAGTTGTCTGAAGAAGCTCCCTAACCCGACGCGTCTCGACCGCCGCCGGAGACTCGCCTTCGATCGGGATGGCCGCCAGCCGTGAAGCGGCAGCGACAATGTTGTCCATCGGGTTAGAGTAATGACCCGGTGGTGTTGGGACATGTTGTGTTGCAATGTTGTTCTGACAAGGTGGATCCACCAAACGTGGCTACTGGTCCCTGCTCCTGGGGTATTCAAGAGGTTTCTAGCGTCATAAACCGGCGGCAGGCGATATCGGTACCTCCTCTTCAGGACTTCGTTGGACGCACTCTGATCCAGCATAATCCAGTAAGCCTGCGCATCCAATGCGGCCCGCTCCGCGGCCATCCTCGTATCCTCAGCTGCCAAGTCGGCTTTGGCCTGGGTGATCTGATCTTTCACCTTCGCGATTTCCGTATTGTGTGCATCCTGATCCGCCGGGTTAACCTCTGCCATCAGCGTTGCCAACGCGTCAAACAAATCAGATAGAACCTGAGCCGGCGGTCGCACAGGGCCTCCTGCCCCGGCCGCTGTCGCTGCTACCGATCTGGAAATCATTGTCGTTGCGGTCGAAGAGTGGAGCGCTGGTTGCGTACCGGCCATGAAGATCGCAACCCGGTTTGGCAGACCAAAGGGGTCCGCAATACTGTCGCCATCGGAACAGCCCCCAATCCGGCCATCTTGCAACTGATATAACGACTCGGTCTCTCCGGTCGATGACTCGTCGCCGGAATAAATGACGGTTTCCCCACCAGATTCCGATCTATCCTCAGGTTCCCCTCCGTGGATGACTCCCACGAAGGCACGCTTCATGATAGGCTTAACCCGGGCAGGTCTCGCACGCTGAGCCGTTTCGACGAGGTCGGTGCAGATGTCCGGCTCAGGGCCCAGTTTGCCGATCTTGCCAATGAAGACGTGTATGCCACCAAAGGGGACCCGGTACCCGTACTCGATTGAGCCGGCCTCGGGGCCCAGCCTGCATCGTCAATGTAGAACTTGCCACGATGACTCTTGGTCATCCGGCCCACAGCGTAGCCCTTGAGTCCTTTGAAGCTGCCCTCTAAGAACTTGAAACCATCGTGCAATGGCCCCACGGTGGGCGCCAACTATCGTGGTTTTGTCACGGCAGATGTCCTAGAGAAAGGACTTAGTCGTGGAGCCATCGCTACGGGTTAACTTAAAGGGGTTAAAGCGGACAAGGGACGCAAGAGAGTTTATACTGGTTCGGCCCCTTGCGGTGAAGGTAAAAGCCTACGGTCCAGTTGTTGTGGGATTGCTTGGGTTTCGATGACCAGGGAGCGAATACGCTTTGCCTGGGTCTTGAGTTATTGTCTGTTGTCCTTGAACCGCCGCCGGGTCGTCCCCTTATATACATGGGTTGACGCCCGTCGGTTTACAGAATCCCGAGGCCGGCTCATAAACGTGTCCGGCTCGGTCTCTGCTCTTTCTATCTTACAACACAAGTTTACATATCAATACCGGTTTATGTCTACAGGCCTTAAACCGGCTTTGGGCCCTGGGCCTTCATAAAGTGTCACCGTCTGTCTTCATGGGCTTCAGATATAATGAACTACTTATGGGGTTAACCCGGCCTCTCCTGGCCGGTTTACGCCAGTGGTAATATCCCCAATAGTCACTACAGTAGCTGTGAAATTGACGGCAATGTGTTGCACATGCCAATGCCTTGCATGCGCATGAATAAACAACCAGCAAGTAGGCATGCAGGGGGTGTGTGTGACCGTCCTGCAAGTAGGTTCCGCACTTCTGCTTTGACTGTGGTAGACTAGTTCATGTAGGGGGTGTGTGTGACCCTCCTGTAGACACAAACCAACAATGGGGGGGCTGGCTCAGAGCTTCTCCGGGGAGGAACAACTCAGGTAAAGAAGGATCTATGGCTGGGGCCAGTATCAGCAATCTTGGGGGTGGTAATTCTCACACTGTTGAGACTGCAAACAAGAACGTAGAGCACCCCAAAGTCAGGGACCAGCCAGTCAAGCGAAACCTGAAGAGAGACTTCTCTTACACGGCCAACTCTCGCACTGGCGAAGGGTCTAGGGACGCACAAAAAGAGGTCATCAGCCCGTCCAGGGGTGCACCTAACTTGGCAGAGATGCAGGGCAATGATCTCAGAACGAGATTAGAGCAGAAGAGAGAGTTTGATCTTCGGACAGAATTAAATAGGAGGCAGGATGAGGCAAGGAGCGGCTCGCCGCGCCGGGAGCAGCGCCATGCAGCGTCTCGCCATGCAGCGCCTCGCTCGGAGCCGCGACAGCAGGCTGCATTTGTCGAGGGGGAGACGCCATGCAGGCACGTATCGCGAGGAGGCATCCCATGCAGATCGTGGGGCGGACGAAGGCCGCCACAGCATCATACAATGACGCTTGGACTGACCGTGCTGGCCGGAGGGATTTATACGGAGAATCTTCGCGCGGTTTTGGGCGGACTAAGGGCAGGTACGTCAGGAGGCCGAGGTATCAGGATGGGAAAGAGGTGGGCACCCAACAGGAATACCGTGAAAAAGAATCAGGTAAGAAGAGACCCCCCCCAAGCAAGTTTGGGTTGCAAAAGGTGATCATGACAGGCAAGTGAACCATGATACGTTCATTCGCGATACGAGGCAGAAGACTTCCTCAGTGTTTGAGCGCATCGAAGAGAACAATGCATCGGCGGACCCTGTTGGGCTGGGCCGCCGGGATCAATGAATTGCTTGGCCTGGAACGGCCTGGACTGGGGTTGGACTCGACAGTGGGCGAACTACGAGACTTGATACGGTCTTACAACCCAGCGGTGGTTTTTTTGTCGGAAACGAAGAAGAATGCTAGAGCTATGGAGAAACTTAAGTGGAGGTTGGGTTTCCGCAATGGACTGGCAGTGGATTGTAATGGAAAAAGCGGTGGGCTTGCGCTATGGTGGAGAGATCACATACAGGTGACGGTGAGGCCATGGTGCCAGTATTACATTGATGCTGAGATTTGTGCGGATGGGCACACCTGGAGATTCACTGGAATCTACGGGGAGCCCAGGACTGATTTGAGAAAGAAAACTTGGGAGGCTATCCGATATCTTAAATCTCAAGATGTTGGAGACTTTAATGAAATTCTTTTTAGATCGGAACAACTTGGTGGCAACCCGAGGAACTTCTCTCAAATGCAAGCATTCAACGAGTGCCTATCCGACTGCGGTTTGGCTGATTTGGGATTCTCGGGATATCAATACACATGGGATAACAGACAAGAGAATGGTGACAATATTCAAGTGCGGCTTGATAGAGCAACGTGCACATGTGACTTCACGGGTCTGTTCCCGGGAACGGAGGTAGAAAATATTGTTACAGAGGAGTCCGACCACATGGCGTTGGTGGTGCGGGTGCGGGACTTGGTGACCGAGAAACCTAGAGGGGACCGCCCCTTTAGGTTTGAGGAGATGTGGCTGAGGCATGATGATTACGAGGCGATGTTTCAGCGGATTTGGGGACAAGTCCAGGGGCAACACAAGTCGCCCGGGGTTGTGTGCGGCCGGCTTCACGAGATAACGAAAGAGATGCAGAGGTGGGGCCGAGTAGTGTTTGGCTCGGTTCGCAAACAGATTCAAAGGCTTAAAAAACAACTTCTCGATGCCAAAGAAAGGGCGGTGATCACTGGATTAACCGCCGAGGTAAGAGACATCGAGAGCCAGCTCAAGGAAGTTTATGAAAGAGAAGAGGTTATGCAAAGACAGCGATCACGCGTTGATTGGCTCAAAGCAGGGGACCGCAACATGCAGTATTTTCAGAACCGTGCCTCACATAGAAAGAGGAAGAATACGGTTAAGGCCCTGGCTCGCGAGAACGGAACGCGGTGTGTGGATGATGAGGGAATGAGAGAGTTGGCAGCAACTTTTATGAGAATCTTTTCACGTCTGAGGGATCGGTCAATGCGGAGGGGCTCCTAGGACACTTTGTCCCGGCGATCTCAGAGGAGATGAATGACAAATTGGTAGCACCTATTACGGACGAGGAGATCGAACAGGCCCTGTTCCAAATAGGACCGACGAAAGCACCGAGACCAGACGGTTTGCCGGCCCTGTTTTATCAAAGACACTGGTCTTTGTTAAAAGCAGATGTATGTGCGGCGGTTAGAGGCTTCTTGTCCGGGGAGTCTACGCCGGAGCGTTTCAACAACACGATTATTGTGATGATCCCGAAAATAAACGCACCGGAGTTGCTCTCTCAGTTTAGGCCGATTAGCCTATGTAATGTTTTATTCAAAATGACTACTAAGGTGCTTGCAAACAGGCTCAAGGTGATTCTTCCAGTATTAATCTCTAAGGAGCAGAGTGCTTTTGTGTCGGGGCATCTGATGACAAACAACGTTCTGGTGGCCTATGAGTGCACTCATGCCATTAGAATGAGAAAGAGGAAGACACCGTTGTGTGCAGTGAAGCTGGATATGATGAAGGCGTATGACCGGGTGGAGTGGATCTTTCTTGAACAGGTGCTTGCCAGATTGGGCTTCAACCACGTGTGGATTCAGATGATTATGAGGTGTGTGACTTCAGCAAGGTTCTCTGTCAAACTGAATGGTGGTTTCTCGAGATGTTTTCTTCCATCCAGGGTCTTAAGACAGGGTGACCCGCTCTCTCCATATCTATTCCTATTTTGTGTAGAGGGTTTCTCTACTCTGCTGAGGGCTGCACAACAGGATAACAATCTGAGAGGTGTGTCGTTTGGGGGCACTGGCCCCCATATCACTCATCTTCTCTTTGCAGATGACAGCATTGTATTTCTGGAAGGAAACCGCGGGAACTTTGAAGCGCTAAGAGATATTTTAAAGGTCTATGAGGAGGCCTCAGGACAGAAAGTAAACTTACAGAAATCTTCGGTGTTTTTTGGGAAAGGATGTGGAGAGGCGAGGAAAGCCGAACTCCTTAGTATTATTGGAATCAATACTGAAGCTCTAAATGAAAGGTATTTAGGTCTACCGACACTGGTTGGTAGATCAAAGGATGGAACATTCAAATATGTGAAAGAGAGCTCAGCTGGGAAAGTTTCAGGATGGAAGGGACAGGGCTTGTCCAAGGCACCAACCCTCACCATGAGCTGCTTCCAACTCACCAAGAAAATGTGCCGGAATCTGACTTCAATCTCGTCAAACTTCTGGTGGGGAGAAGCGAATGGGGAGCGGAAGGTGCACTGGTTGGCGTGGACTAAAATGTGCAAGGCCAAGAGGGAGGGTGGAATGGGCTTTCGGGATCCGGAGGCATTCAACCAAGCTCTACTGGCAAAACAGGCTTGGCGTGTCCTACAGCTTCCATCTTCCTTGTGTGCTCGGGTGCTCAAAGCCAGGTACTTTCCTGAGGGGTCGATCATGAACGCCACGTGCCCCAATGAAGGCTCCTTCACATTTGAGAGTATCATTCATGGTCGAGAGCTCTTGAGAGCAGGGAGCGTTTGGAGAATTGGGGATGGCACCTCTGTTAAGATTCATCATGACAATTGGATACCGTGCCAGGGCAGCCTACAACCTCTGGGGCAGCAATATGTGCCGGGGATAACACATGTGAGGCACCTCTTGGATGAAGCAGGGAATGCATGGGATATGAGCGCCCGGCAATGTAGAGGACATTAAGCAGATTCTGGTGGGAGGACAAAACAGGCCGGACTTCTTAGCGTGGAACTACACCAGGAGCGGACAATTGTCGGTCAAATCCGCTTATCATCTCTGTATGCAGCTGAAGGGCGCGAGGACCGGACAGCCGAGCTCCTCGATGCCTAGCAGGGAGCACAAGGCGTGGCTGGCACTCTGGGAGACCAACGCACCGGGCAAGGCAAAAATTCACGCATGGCGTTTGTTAAAAAATGGTCTTGCTGTCGGGTCGGAACTGCACCGTCGTCGGATCAAGCCTGGAGTGTTTTGCTGCACTTGCGGACGAGAAGAAACAACCTATCATCGCTTTTGGGCATGCCCCCACTCTATGTTATTCTGGAAATCTTTGTGCGAAGAGAAGGGGGAACTTGTAGTGCTGCCACCAGCAATGGATGGTTCGCTGCAAGGCCTCGTCGCTTGGCTCAAGACGTGGTTCGCAGAGGCTGGCGCAGAGGAGCGGGAGACGATGATTCATGCATTATATGGCCTGTGGTGTGCGAGGAATGAAACCAGAGATGGAAAGAGGATCCAGGATGCTAGGGAACTGGCAGAGAGAGTGCATGTGCATATCCATGAATGGCGGCTTGTGAACTTGAGGGAGCCGATGACCAGAGAACCAAGGAGAGAAGAGAGGTGGATGCCACCTAAGCTGGGTTGGGTCAAGGCCGCGGATGGAGCAACATCCAAGACGCGGGATGGAGGAGGGGGTGGCGTGGTCCTGAGGGATCACCATGGTGCTTATAGAGGAGGAGCTTCGGTCTTCTTCCCCGGTACTGTAAACCCCCAACTCGCTGAGATGCTCGCGACAAGAAGCGTCGTGCAACTGGCGCTCAATCTGAACATTCAGCGTCTTCATGTCGAGCTGGACTGTCAGGAGGTGGTGACCATGCTAAATGAGGAATCCAGAAACCTGTCGACTATGGGTCAGCTCGTGGAAGAGACGAAGGAGTTGCTGAGGACTAGGCAGGAGTTCAAAGTTACTTGGGTTCGACGCTCGGCGAATAGAGCGGCGCATGGGCTAGCTAAAGAGGGTATTAGCAACAAGAATTCGGTTTATTTTCTTAACTTTCCTCCGGACTGCATTCTACATGTTGTAGCGGACGAGGTCCCAAACCATATTTTATTTAAATAAAGTTGCGTTTACCCCTAAAAAAAGCAAGTAGGCATGCAACTGGTTGTTCTGCGTGCGCTACTACAGTATTAGCTAGCAACCACCCACCAGGCCAGGCCACCACCTGTACCATACGTGTAGGGGTAGTGTTGCATTTGTTACAGGGACAGTGCATTTGTTTTTGTTTTCCTTCGGATTTTATTTCATTATCTTTTCTACCGGCGAGCATATCCCCGGTAAAGGGCAGATGTTCTCTTCTGTTCTGTTCCTCCTCCCCCAGCCCAGCTGCTAATAAATTTATCATATCATCTAAGGAGCAGATGTCTCTAGTGTGTGCATGCATGCATGCATGCGGGCGGCCATGGGCGCGCTCGATCCCTGCCTGTCGTGACATTGCCTCTACACTACAGTGCATCACTTCTCTTTCTCTTTCCACGCTTAGAGCATCTCCAGCCGTTGGCCCCCAGGCGGTGATTTTACGCGCCCCCTAGGGCGAGCCGGCGCTAAAATCGGCGCGGGGGCGAGCGGGTTCGCAGCCGCTCGCCCCAGACGCTTTTTTTTATTTTAAAATATATGAATTCGGCAGAGTTCGGCTAAAATTCAGCAAACTTCGCATTAATATTCAACATGTTCGGTGTTTTACATAAATTATTTTAAAAAAAGGCATATACTGGGCGAAGAAGTCGATCAGCGAGGCGAAGTCGCCGACGTCGCCGCCGTCCTCGTCGTCGTCGTCGGTCTTCTCCTTCTTGATGACGCGGCCGCCCCTGCTGGACGTCTGCCCGGCGTCTCCATGGCGGACCGGCAGTGGCGGCGCGTCGTCGTCGTCGTCGCTCTCGTCGAGGACGACGATGCCCCCCTCGTCCCGGCCACGGCGACGAGCTGCGAATTGCGCTAAGGTGGCGCACTGGCGCTCCCTCTCCGTCTGCAGCCAATCGTCGTGCGCCCATTTGAGGGCCGCGTCATCGTCGAGCGCCTCCTCCTTGACGGCGGGGAGGTCCGGCTCCGGCTTGACGGCGGCGAGCCCCAACTCCGTCTTCGGCTTGACGAAACGCGGAGGAGCCGAGGAGGAGGCATGCCGGCCGCCCTCGTTGATGACGTTGCCGACGCTGCGGGTGCGCCGGCCGAGTGGTGTCTCCGCGACGGGCTCTGCCTTGACGCCGAGGAGCGCCGCGAGCCGGAAGAGTGGGAGGAGGAGCGGGAGGAGGATGAAGAGTGGGAGGAGGAGGAGGAGCCGCTGAACCTCCTGGGCACCCACGGCCCGGCGCTCCGGCGAGGGGCCGGCACGGCCGTCGGCGCGGCGGGGTACGGCAGGGGCGGGTTGTTGCCGCCCTCGAGGTGCGCTATCACCTCGTGCAGGGTTCGGCCGGGGACGCCCCACCAGAGGTGGCGCCCGTCGCTGTTCTTCAGGCCGCCGACCACCGGCGCCCCGTTCGTGGACTCCAGCCGCTGCGCCTGCCGCCGCTTGAAGTAGTCCGCCCATGCGGCGTTGTTGTCGGTGGCGTATTGGGGCAGGGCGCGCTGCTCCTCCGACAAGGACGCACACACGTGGTCGACCTCGGCGGCGAAGAAACCAGGGCGCACGTCGACGTCGGGCACGGGGGGAGGGGGGTGGGGACGCCGCCGTTGCTGAGCTTCCAACCCGTCGGCCCGGCGCGCATGTCCGGCGGCGCCGGGATGTTCACCTCGAAGAGCAGCCACGATTCGCACTCCTGGAGAGAGCGGCGGCCGAAGCCGTTGGCCGCCGCGGCGTCGCCGGGGAAGCGTTCCGCCATGGAGAGAAGGAGGGGAAGGGGAGGGGAGGGGAGAGCGGCAGTGCTCGGCGGCGGAAGGGAGGGACGGCGGCTGGTTTGGGCTCGGCGGACTGGGTGGCCAGCGGTGAGGGAAGCCTCTGGTTTTTATAGCCCCAGGCGCCGTGTGCACGCGTGCTGGAAGGGGAGGCGTCGCCGTGCCAGGCCGCCCATGACGCGCCGCCCGTGAGGAATCAATGGCAAGGCTGACCGGCGGCAGCCTTGCCATTGATTCCCCGCGGGAAACCGATGCGTTCTGGGGAAGACGAGGCGCGTGCCGCTGACTCGGCGGGCCCGCGGCGTTTTCACGCCAAAACCGCTCGCCCTGGCGCCCTCGAGCACCCCCCAGCGCGCCGGGTTCAGCCTGAGGCCGCCGGCACCAATTTTTGTCCAAGCCGGCGAAAAACGGGTTCCTTGGGATGTGACTGGGCCGATTTTTGGGCGCCGACGCGGCAAAAACGCCTGGGGAGGGGCTGTTGGGGCCGCGGCTGGAGATGCTCTTAACATGCATGCACGTGCATTTAGCTACACAACAATCACATCACGTCTCAGACACACTACACAGGGTGTCCATATAAAATATAACACGTGTATAAAAAGGCGCGAGAAAAGGAGCTAGGTCAAAATGGATGCTAAATATCTAGATACTTCTAGTACCAAATAGGATATGCTTCAATTTTTGACAAGGAAACTAATGAGCTAAGCTACATTCAAAACGTTATTATCTATCTTCGTCGTCGTCGGTTGAACGAGCTAAGCTAGCCTTCTAGGGCTTCCTTAATTAGTACTATACACTTTTGGGAGGATAAGATTTACATCAAAGCATGCAAGAACATGACAAATAAACAAACAAAGTTGATGATACCAACAAGGGACTAATTAAGCTAAGCTCTACCACCTGAGTTATGAGAGCAAAAACCGCCGCTAATAGTTCCAACCCTACGCTAGCGCCAGCTCTATGGATTGCTTCTTGAGCGCCACTTTCGGAGCCGGCGGCGACTTCACCAAGTCTCTGGCCCTCTTGCACCCCCGGCTCCGGCGCCGGCGCCATGAGAAGGTCAACGCCGAAGAGTCTCACTGCCTTTTGCACGGGCGGCGATGACTGGTCCACGGGGTCCGTGGGGGCGGGGCTGTTGGTGCTCGACCGCAACTTGCGATCAATGAAGAGTTTTCTCTCTTCCCCGGTGCTGCCGCATATCAGTGCCGCATATTACATTCATTGTTGTGGTCAGTCAAGATTTGACCAACAAGATGTCCTTAAATCTTGAGAATGCCGTACCTCTTGCCTTCGGCGTCTTGGTCTTCTTCTTCCTCTTGCTCGGATTAGAATCGGATGTTGTCCCAACTTCAAATGCGGTGGTGGCCTCCAATTCATACTCCATTTTGATCGGTTGTTCTTCATTGTGATTAATCAAGTTCGACAAGAACGCCTCCTACATGATTCAAATTTGCAAGCATTCATCATGAGCAAATGAACTAGTGGTCTATGCTAAAATATGATCGGACAAGAGTAAAGAAAACGTATTGACTCTTGTTCGGTCATTTTGTCGAACATGTTGAGGCAGCCCAGGCACTGCTGGAGCCCGTGCTCATCCGCGCCCGAACGAGCTGCGGCGTGTTAGACACGTCGACCGCCGGCAGAAAACTCTCCGGAATGGCCCAGCCGGCGCTCGGATCACCCTGCGTCCCAAAGGGGGCGGACAACGTAATCCGCGTAGGTGCTCGGAGGGAAGGGGTACGGGTATCCGGGCGCGGCGGAGGAGACGGCTGCTCCACCACGTCTGAACCACCCTGCACCGCAGCCGCCGCCTCCCTCTCTCACTGCCGGCGTCGCCGCAACTTGCAAGCGACGTTCTCTGCCTTGCAAGTCGCCGCTGATGACACCGCGCCTCCCACAGACGAGGCGGACTGCGTCTCCGTCGCGACGGCGGTGTGGGTCGGGCTGGACAACATGTCCGGTGGTGGATTAGGACCGGAGGTGAGGATTGGGAGCAAGGATGGAGTCCGTCGAGGGTCTGGGCGCGGGAATGGTTGGAGGGCGGCGGGAGAAGGAGGGAGGGTTTGGTTGATTTGGTGCAATTTGGAGTGGGCTCCGGCTGTCGGGTCTGACGTGTCGGGCGTGCCCAGACGACCCCATATCCGCCCCATATTTGGGCCGGATATGGGGGGTACCGGTCAGCCCGTGCGTTTGAGGGTCGTTTGAGTGGCCCGTCTAGGTCAAAAAATTGTGACCGGGCAGTGAGTGGGCAGCCTGTCCGGGCGTTTGAGACGGGTTTGAGGGGTCCGGCTGTAGATGCTCTAACCACTTGACCAAGTGTGCTTTTGATGTGTTGCAAGCTGGATCCTTTTAAAATTGAAAATTAAATAATTTTGTTCTGCTAGTAGAAGGATATTGATCCCCAAAAAAGATGCTGCTATTAAACCAGGAGACTTCAGGCCCATCTCTTTGCTCAACAGCACCCTAAAAATCATAACCAAGCTTCTAGCTAACGGATTGCGAAAGCTTATGCTCCACTTGGTCCATAAGAATCAATATGGATTCTTGAAGAACAGATGCATCCAAGATTGTCTTGCCTGGTCGTATGAATACATTTACTAATGCTTCCAATCCAAAAAAGAAATTGTGCTGCTAAAGCTAGACTTTGAAAAAGCTTTTGACCTTCTGAATCATGACACCATCTTTGAAATATTGGCTGCCAGAGGCTTTGGGAACAGATGGATCAATTGGATTAAGCAAATTTACAACACAAGTTTTTTCTCAGTCCTGCTCAATGGTGTGCCTCGTAAGCAGTTTCTATGCAAACAGGGTGTCAGACAGGGTGAACCTCTATCCCCCCTGATATTCGTGCTGGCAGCTGATCTTCTGCAAACAATGCTCAAGCCATGTCAAATCACCTGATTGAATCCCCACTGAGGCACCAATCATGTTGGGAATCGTAGCATAATTTAAAATTTTCCTACGCTCACCAAGATGCATCTATGGAGTCTACTAGCAACGAGGGGAAAGGAGTGCATCTACATACCCTTGTAGATCGCGACCGGAAGCGTTCCAATGAACGTGGATGACGGAGTCGTACTCGCCGTGATCCAAATCACCGATGACCGAGTGCCGAACGTACGGCACCTCCGCGTTCAACATACGTACGGTGCAGCGACGTCTCCTCCTTCTTGATCCAGCAAGGGGGAGGAGAGGTTGATGGAGATCCAACAGCACGACGGCGTGGTGGTGGATGTAGCGGGTCTCCGGCAGGGCTTCGCCAAGCTTCTGCGAGAGAGAGAGAGGTGTTGCAGGGGAGGAGGGAGGCGCCCAAGGCTTAGATGTTGCTGCCCTCCCTTCCCCCCCACTATATATAGGGCCAAGGGAGAGGGGGGGCGCAGCCTTGCCCCTTCCTCCAAGGAAGGGTGCGGCCAGGGGGGAGTCCTTCCCCCCCAAGGCACCTCGGAGGTGCCTTCCCCCTTTAGGACTCTCCCTTTTTTCTTATCTCTTGCGCATGGGCCTCTTGGGGCTGGTGCCCTTGGCCCATATAGGCCAAGGCGCACCCCTTACAGCCCATGTGGCCCCCCCGGGGCTGGTGGACCCCCTTGGTGGACCCTCGGACCCCTTTCGGCACTCCCGGTACAATACCGATAAAGCGCGAAACTTTTCCGGCGACCAAAATAAGACTTCCCATATATAAATCCTTACCTCCGAACCATTCCGGAACCTCTCGTGACGTCCGGGATCTCATCCGGGACTCCGAACAACTTTCGGGTTTCCGCATACATATATCTCTACAACCCTAGCATCACCGGACCTTAAGTGTGTAGACCCTACGGGTTCGGGAGACATGCAGACATGACCGAGACGCCTCTCCGGTCAATAACCAACAGCGGGATCTGGATACCCATGTTGGCTCCCACATGTTCCACGATGATATCATCGGATGAACCACGGTGTCGAGGATTCAATCAATCCGTATGCAATTCCCTTTGTCAATCGGTATGTTACTTGCCCGAGATTCGATCGTCGGTATCCCAATACCTTGTTAAATCTCGTTACCGGCAAGTCTCTTTACTCGTACTGCAATGCATGATCCCGTGACTAACGCCTTAGTCACATTGAGCTCATTATGATGATGCATTACCGAGTGGGCCCAGAGATACCTCTCCGTCACACGGAGTGACAAATCCCAGTCTCGATCCGTGCCAACCCAACAGACACTTTCGGAGATACCCGTAATGCACCTTTATAGTCACCCAGTTACGTTGTGACGTTTGGCACACCCAAAGCACTCCTACGGTATCCGGGAGTTGCACGATCTCATGGTCTAAGGAAAAGATACTTGACATTGGAAAAGCTCTAGCAAACGAAACTACACGATCTTTTATGCTATGCTTAAGTTGGGTCTTGTCCATCACATCATTCTCCTAAGGATGTGATCCCGTTATCAATGACATCCAATGTCCATAGTCAGGAAACCATGACTATCTGTTGATCAACGAGCTAGTCAACTAGAGGCTTACTAGGGACAGGTTGTGGTCTATGTATTCACACATGTATTACGATTTCCGGACAATACAATTATAGCATGAATAATAGACAATTACCATGAACAAAGAAATATAATAATAACCATTTATTATTGCCTCTAGGGCATATTTCCAACAAATCATGCCTTGACTTTCCAGCCATTCAATACGCTGATGATACCCTCTTGGTTTTACCGGCTGCTCCTACCCAACTCACACACTTGAAAAATCTGCTGATCCACTATGCTACTTACACTGGGCTCAAGGTCAACTATTCCAAATCCACCCTGCTTGCTATAAACACACGAGATGATGACTACCTTATCGAACTTGCTAGGCTGCCAAATTGGACAACGACCCATCAAATAACTGGGACTTCCTTTATGCCATTCTAAGCCCAAAGTGGAGGACTTCTCCCCCTTGCCGAAAAGGGTTGCCACCAGGCTATCAGGATGTAACACCCTGCTCTCTACTGGGGATAAGCTCACCTTGGTCAAATCAATATTTTCAAGCATGCCAATCTTCTACATGTCCATACTAATGATCCCAATAACAGTGCTCAACCAAATTAACTCATAGCTGAAACACTGTCTTTGGAGGAAATATGGTTCCGGTGACAAGGGGATGGCTATGATTGCATGTGAGAAAGCTTGTCAGCCAAAATCACATGGAGGCATTGGAATACTTGATGCTGGAATCCACAACCAGGCACTCCTTATGATTTCTGCACAAATTCTTGAATAAGGAAGACATCCCATGAGTCAAAATCATTTGAGAATCATATTACAGCCAACATCTACCAGATATCAGAAATGTAGGTTCTTTTTGGTGGAAAGCTATTCTCAAACTTCTGCCAACTTACAAGAGGCTTGCACTATGCATACCAAGTCAAGGTGATACAATTGACTTTTAGAGGGATAAATGGCAACGACAAGAACTCTCAATTAGCTACCCACACCTTTTTTCCTTCTGCCATGACACAAAAATCACACTTCAAGAGGCCATTGCTCAAGATAACATGGAAGATATGTTTCAACTGCCCCTCTCAACACAAGCATACCAACAACTACTGCTACTCCAGTCAATTTTGCAAAATAGAGCACACTCAAATGAGAAAGATAAATGGATATGCAAAGGTAATCAGAGGAGTTATTCGGCAATCAAGATGTATAAAGCCCTTATGGGGGCCAGTTCTGCACACAATATTTTGGAATCACTCTGGAAATGTGCAGTTCGGCTGAGATACAAATTCTTCTTTTGGCTGTTACTACATGATAGAATTAACACCGAAAATCTCCTACTCAGAAGGTCCATGTATCTGCCAGACTACCACTGTGCCCTATGCCACGATCAAACTGAAGAAACACTTATTCATCTATTTTGGGTTTGCAATTTCACCAATGACTGTTGGGATAAGATCACGCCTAATAGAGTTAGAGGCATCACAAATTACGATGAGATCCACATCAGACTCCTTGAGATACCACATAATTTGGCACTAGACATCATCATTGCAGGTTGCTGGAGCACCTGGTCCGTTAGAAATGATAAAATCTTTAGAAATGAAGCGCCACATACCATGAGTTGGATGCACTATTTGAAAGAAACGCTGAAGACTACTATTCACAGAGCTAAAGCAGCAAAGGCACAACAGTTACAATCCTGGATTGATTCTCATTTATGATTTTTCATGATGCTGCCTAGAGCTGGTATTGGGTAATTTAGTCTTTTTGTTATTTTGAGAGGAGAGACTTTGTAAATATTTACTTTTATTAATATAATTAACCGTAGAACAATTGTTCTACGGTACAGGCTTAAAAAAACACGCACGCATATGCTGTCGACCGATCGATGGCCTGTGACTGTGAAGTTTTGACTAGGGTCCAAAGCTGCCAATGGCGTCGCAGGCCCATGCATGTGGCTGTCAAGTTTATCCGTCTAGCTCCGTTTCTGTTTTCCAAGTGGAGTAGTAGTAGTAATAGCTAGTGTGTGCTCGAGCACATGTGGCCTGCTGTTTTGTCACACACCTTTGCGTGAACATCAAGAGCCACGCAGCGGATTAACAACTTGGGCAGCACTACTTGGCGATTAAACATCTCTCTGCATTGCTTCCTCGTTCGGCAAGGGCTGAAGGAAAAATCGGGCTAAGATTTGTCGAATTCACAACTCCCACTTTGCTGCAAGGAGTATAGATATCTTAGGCGGCGATCTCGACTTATGGACTTGCTCCGTCTCAAAATAAGTGTTTCACTTTTGTATTAAAGCTGAGACATTTATTTGAAGACAAAGAGAGTAGTTTAATTTAACCCAAATCTATCAACTAATTGTATTCTCTGTTTTGCCTTCCCAAAAATTATGAAGTGATCATTTTTGGACCCTGCTATACACACTACGCTTTTTAGTCGATTCTTGCACCATGCTTGGGATCCAACCATACATGCGTGGGACAAAGCACAGCACTGCTGCTGAATTAAGAATCGTTCGAGGATCGTGCAAGAGAGTTGTTGTCTAGACAGTAGTTTTGGTCATTTTTCTATTGGAGATACTCTTGACTACATACTCTCCTACGGAGTAATGAGAAACCGACAGTACGAGTTTAAACACCTTTCGAAGAAAGAAATGCGGAAGCATCTAAAGTATATGTTGTTCTCCAATTCCAGTTCTGGTAGAGATTCACGAGGCATAGTGTTTGTTTCAAAAAAAAAAACGAGGCATAGTGTTGATCCCGCCGGTGCCTTCCTTGATCCAGCTTTTTTCCAGCCCGCTTTCGAACCCCTTCAAACGTTTACTTTTACATTTACAGGAGACCTTATATGTCACTCAAAAAGTATATATGTCTGCAATGAAGTATGATTGGTGCAACTTGCTTTTCGAACTCTTTTCCACGCTTTGGTGGGCAAAGTCTGTGCGACCTAGCTTCAAACAGGACGGACGCTAATATTTGTGGAGCTGAGCACAGAATCTAGGCGAATATTCAAGAGATAATATAGCGGACTTATTGACTTTGACTAGCAGACTTATTTGTCCTGCCTGAAGCATCGTTGGTGTCAAGCTGTCATCACACAGAATCTAGCTAGTACTAGCGAGGTTCTAGTCTAGTCTTATAGACGACGAGCACACTAGTGGTAGTAGATTTTACACTGAAGTCATTTGCAGTCTGATTAATTAACAAGCGATGAACGCTCCCACTCCATGCGGCAGTGTGTAGGTCCGAAATGTATGCCAGGTGGTATGCTTGATTTATTTATTTGGTCTTCCTAGCAAATCACCCTCACGTTCGCATGGCAGTTGAGAATTCAGAAACGACAAGGGCTTTCGTGCGAAACACCCATGCTGCGGGTGCCCGTGAAGGAAGACCCACGGAAAATGACCCAATAGACGCCGAAATCCGAGCCACGGTCAGCCCGGTCTCTCACTCTATCTCTCTGTCTCAATAAACATTCGCAGAAGCGCAGGGTTGACTTGGAATAGCGGCCCTCCTCCTGTACTCCATACGCATTGCAGGTTGCAGCAGAGATTGCAAACAAGGCCGGCCGTATTAGAGCAACTCCAACGCACCGACCCAAACGGACGGCGTTTTTATCTTTTTTTTGTCCGTTTGGGTCGGCCGCCCCTTCGACGTCCGTCCTGTTTTATATTTGGATAGGCAGTGCGCCAACGCGCCGACTCATTTCATGTCCGCACATAATTTTAAAAAAGGTCCGCGGCCATAGATTATGCCAGCGGCCATGTCTCATGCCGACACCATGCCAACGCCGATATACAATACCGGCTTCAAAATATCACCACACTGTTTATGCTGGCGCACTCGCCAGCGGCCGGCAAACATGCCGGCACACAAAAAAGAGTGTGACTTGAGTTCGACCACGCCATCGCGGGCCCCGTGGTCATGCCCGCATACCTGCCGGCATAAAAAAGAAGGATGGCGCTCGCCGCCGTAGATCATTCGTCGTCGAACTTGAGCATGTCGGCCTGCATCTTCTCAAATCACAGCCTCTTCCTTGGCGACACGGTGTTGAGATCCACCTTCATGATCTCCACCCCGGTCATCATGCTCGCGAGAGCCACTTCTTTCACCTTGGTCTTGGCTTTGGCGGCCACGATCTCTAGCATCTTGGCTTGCTTCTCCGCCTCCATCTCAAGCATCTTGGCTTGCTTCTCCGCGTCCATCTCAAGCCTCCTTCTTTGTGAAGGCGTTCATTTTCTCTTCTTTGTAACGCCGGCGCTCCTCCTCCCTTGAGTCCTTCTTGCTCATCATGCCCCCCACGCGACTTGAGCGCGGCATATTGCGCCTTGAACTTCTCCTCGTCTTTGATGACCCTAAAGCAATGGGAGAGGCTGAAACACTTGCCATTGTGTTGTACCTTGAATGCCTCCAAAGCTTGAAATGCCTCCAAATGTATTTCATGCAAGCATATTGGCAAATGGTATGCAAATGAACACGCAACTATAAACTTGATGACACAAAAGAGGCGGGCCTTGACGCTCTCAAGAGTGGCACAAAACTTGTTGCATTCTTGTTGGATCACCCTCCATCGCTTCGAAATGGACACCCACCCGCGCGTGCTTACTATTTGGTACGGCGGAAACTTCTTGCGCTCATGGAACTCACGGTGGACACGAATCCAAAAAGTTGAATGCTTTTGTTCGGCGCCCGTCTTGGGGTCTTGCCCAATGTCTCTCCGACACTCACAAAGAAGCTTGTCCTCGGCCGCCGTGTATGCCTTGGCCCGCTTGCTCTTGCGCTTCGGCTTCGCCCCGGCGGTTTGGTTGGCGAGCTCGTCCTTGAACAAAGACTCCCCTTCGATGTCGCACTCGTCCTCTTCCTCTTGCCCGTAGTCCTCCGGAAACTCATGGTCGAGTGGGAAGCCCTCCAGGTCCAGGCCGACCTGATCACGCATGAAGGCCGCCTGATCTTCATCAAAGGTGGACGGCGTGAACGCCCCTCAGCCGTCCTGGCTTTGTGTCTCACCCAGATCGTAGCCAGCGGCCGGCGCACCACCCTCGAAGATCATGTTCTGCATGTAGTCGTCATTGTCGGAGGCCGGCATTCCGTCGAACAGGTTGCGTGCGCCCGGCAGCACGCCGGCTGGCATCTGCCGCGCGCGTTTCCTCGCGCCTCCGGATGACGAGCCACCGGCGACCGGTATGGCATTCAGGTCGATGGGCGCAGGCGCGGGCGTGGAAGGCGCCACCACCCTCACCTCGGGCGAGCACTCCCCGGAGAGGCGGGAGGCCTGCGGGTAGACGTGGAAGCCGGGCATTGAGGTGCAAGCCGACGCGCGGGACGAATTGTGCAGCACCATCCGAGGGAACGCGGATGAGTCGGTGTTGGCCGCGGCCACAACGGCGTTGACGAGGTCGTGCTGGATAGGGTTTAACCCTAGCATGTACATCGCCTCCCTTGTTGTCGCCGCGAAGCGGGCGTTGGTGACCTCCTGCTGCGCGGCGGCGGCGACGACGGCCGCCGCGATGGCTTCATCCCTCGCGTCCGCCGCGTGCCTTCGGCCCTTCCTCTTGGCCGACTCCCTTGCCCGTTGTTCGGGCGTCAGCGTCTTCTTCGGCTTGGGCGTGGCGGCTGTCTTGCGGGGGGCGCGAGGTTTGGCTTTGCCGGAGGGGGCGGTTGTCATGCCGGACGAGGCGAGGCAGGCCGCGGCATCGAGGTCGTCGTCCATGGCGGGGGGAGGGGGAGCGCACGCGGTCGGGAGGGGTTTTGAGGAAAATGAAGGAAAATGGTGAAGGCTGCCACCGACCAGCGGGCCTGGGGGAGGAGAAGGCGCGCGCGCGTCCGTCTCGTGTCATCGCCGACGCAAATCCGGCTCAAAAATAGGCCAGAAATGGGTCGGCAGACGGACGCCAAGCGGACGCACATCCGTTTGGGTCGACGCGTTGGGCCGAATTTTGTGTCCGCGCCGATCCAAACGGACGCCAGAGGACGAAATGGGTCGCCTTGTTAAAGTTGCTCTTACTAACTTTTTTCTGAAAGAAAGGGGGATCCCCTCGATTTCATTAACGAAACCAAATATCTGTCAATTCCAACCAGAAATGCAGACCAACAGCCGCACACATGTTTTTGTGTTTCCAAAACTTCGCCCATGCCCTCTCTTGTATACAAGGATGGCAAGGCTTTAAGGAGAAAAGGTTCCTATGTGAGCATCACCCACAAGGAACTCAGCTAGACCAGACACAGCCTGAACAAAACATCTAAGCAAGCAAAACTCTCTATAGTCCACTAATTTTGATTCAATCTTCGATCCTCGGAACCCAAGATGCCCAGCTCCTTCGCGCCTGGAAGATGTCACTCGCGACTCGCTCCAGCAGCTTTGCGCCCTGTTGCAGCTCCAGTTTTGCGTCCTCCCTCCCCTGCAAAACACTCCAATCATTAATCCAATGCACCATCTTATACATAACCACACTAGGATCAGCAGGCCAGATATGTCGAAAACAAGCTAAATTTCTAGTCTTCCAGATGCTCCAAATCAAAGCCGCTACCCCTACAAAAATTACTTTCTTTTTCTTCTTTCCAAAATTTCCCAGCCAAACATTCAAGCATGTTTCCACATTGTAAAAATCACATTGAATCCCTATTATGTGGCTTACCATACTCCACATATATCTGGCCAGGGGGCATTGGAAAAAAAGATGGTTAATAGATTCATTTTTACCACAAAAAAGGCATTGTTTCTCACATTTTTCGCCCCTATGAAGTAGAACATCCCTGGTTAAGATACTTTTTTTGGTAACTAGCCAGATGAATGTTTAATTCTAGGGGGTATTTTAACTTTCCATAAGAATCTATTTGGACATTTTTCCCCAACTTGTAACACCGAATAAAAAGATCTAACGCTATATTCTCCCAATCCCTCTGGGATCCAGAAAAGCTTATCATCTTCTTTATTCAGGACGACTTCTCCACACATTTTCAGTAGATCTTGCCATTGACTTGCCTTATCCCCCACCAAATTCCTCCTGAATTTCAGCGAGGTGAGATGAGAAGACAAAGCGTCAGCTACAGCGATATGTTGGTCTAGAGAAACATTATAGAGTTCATGGAAAGTGACTGCTAAGCTCTTGCTTCCAGTCCAATTATCTTCCCACAATCTCGTTTTCTCACCATTCCCTATAATAAATTTGCAACATGCCAAAAACAGATTTGCATTTCATCACACCCTCCGAGAAGTGTGAGTCTCCTGCTTTTTTTTGCACCTGTCCAAAAGTGTTTTTCCCAATATATTTGTCCCATAAGACGTTTTGCCATAAACCTTTTTCATTGAAAAGTTTCCAAAGCCAATTGGATAGTAAGGCAATATTCATTTAATCAAGGTCCAGAATCCCTAGGCCACCCAGTGTTTTGGGTCTACAAACTCTCTCCCAAGCAACTAGGTGGTATTTATGTTTATCTTCCTCTCCACTCCATAAAAAACTTGCCCTTGGTCTATCCATTTTCTTTTTAACCCCCTTAGGAACCTCATAAAAGGAGAGCATGTAAAGGATTAGACTAGTGAGGGAAGAATTTATTAAAGTGGTTCTTCCAGCAATATTTAAAAGCCTACCTAGCCAACTCCCTAGTCTTTTCTCCAATTTGGAAATAGAAGGGTTCCAATCAGTTCCTTTCAATCTTTTCTCGTCCAAAGGAATCCCCAAATATTTAAAGGGAAGCTTTCCTTTTCTACAAGTTAAGATTTCTTCAAATTGTTTAATTCTGTCTTCATCCACCCCAACACAGATCACTTCACTCTTATGAAAATTAATTTTCAAACCAGACATAATCTCAAAAAGGTTCAGAATCCTTTCACATTTTTTGCTTGCACCAAATCATCCTGAAAAATAATGATAGTGTCATCTTCATATTGCAAAATAGACACATCATTTTCTTTGTGATTTTTAGCAAGACCACTAACCAAATTTTTTCCTACAGCTCTGTCAAATGAAATTGCGAGTATATCTACCGCTAGATCAAACAACAAAGGAGATATTGAGTCTCCTTGTCGTAGTCCTTGATGGGTTTTGAAATAGGAGCCAATTTCTCCATTAACCTTACTAGCTACCTTCCCTCCAGTAACTGTCTTCATCACCCAATTAATCATTCTACCTGGGAATTTTTTCATCTCAAGAATATGAAGAAGAAAAGGCCATTTAACTTTGTCAAAGGCTTTTTCAAAATCAATCTTAAAAAGTACCCCCGATTTCTTTTCTTTATGCATAGAATTCAGAGTTTCATGTAGCATCACACACCCTCTAGTATGTATCTCCCCTGGATAAAAGCAGTTTGAGATGCCCTAATTATCCCAGAAATAACAAGCACAATTCTGTTAACTAAGATTTTTGTAAAAAAAATTAAAACCACATTCAGCAAGCAAATTGGTCTATATTACTGAATTCTACCAGCATCACTTCCTTTCGGAATGAGGGAAATAACCCCATAATTTAGTCTCTCCAGATCTTGATTATGAGAATAAAATTCCTCAAGCAATCTGAATAGATCACTTTTCACCAATTCCCAATAATGTTGATAAAATTCAATACTAAAACCATCCGGTCCAGCAGCTTTATTTTTTTCCATTCCAAACACGGCCTTCTTCAACTCCTCCATTGTAAACTTTTTTGTGAGAAAGTTTTGCTCCTTCTCAGTGAGTGTTTCCACCCCACTAGAGTCTATTTTAAGAGCATTATTTTCTGGTTCACAAAACAATTTCTTATATAAATTAGTAGTATAATTTTTCAGATTATCTTGCCCCTCAATCACCCCTTCATCTTGCTGCAATTTAATAATCCTATTTTTCCTCAATCTGCCATTAGCTTTAATGTGATAGTATCTAGTATTTGAATCTCCTTCCAGCAACTCAGTATCATGGGACCTTTGCAACCATTTAATTTCATCCTCTTTAAAAAAAATACAATTCATCACGGTAAGTTTTCTTATATTCTCTGTCATAGCTATTCAACACCTCATCTTCTTCTAACTTATCTAGCCTGTCAATTTCTTCGAGCAATCCTTTTTTCTATGTCCTCATGTTAGCTTCAAAGTAGAGGTTCCACCCCTTCAGCGCTTTCCTCAATTCTTTCATCTTATTGTGAAATTTATCAAGGAAAGAGATACCAGGGTATTCCTTATTCCGCACCTTTTCAACTATTTTATCCAGGTCTACCCTCTGAAACCAGCAATTTTCAAATTTGAAAATGTAAGGTTTCGGTTGCAGTTCCCCAGTTCTAATAATCAACGGTGTATGATCCGATAATCCCCAGTCCAGCGTATCTATGTGTACTGAGGGAAAAATTTTCTACCAGGCAGGTGAGATCAACACTATCTAACAATGCGTAAGTGGGGTCCTCATGATTGTTAGACCAAGTGTATTTCCTTCCCACCAAAGGTAGCTCCAGCATTTCCCCAAAAGTAATGATGGAGTTAAAAAGTAAACTCCATTTGTTATAGCCTCCAGGTTTATTCTTGTCACTACTTTTCCTAGTTAGGTTAAAATCTCCTGCAACCAGCAAGGGATTTTTGGATTTCTTAAAAATATGCACCAGTTCCACTAGGAATTTAGGTTTGCCCGAAGGTTGTGCATCACCATGAACTACTACTAAGTTCCAAGTAAAACCATCACTAACATTACTGACATTAACTCTAACAAAATATTCACCAAACTCAACCTCTCTTTTAGCTAAAGTAGTTTTATTAATACCTACTAAAATTCCACCAGACCTTCCTCTAGAAGGTAAAAAATCCCAACCAAAATCTTCCTGGGTACTCAACGCCGACAACTCCAATGAGGTGAATTCACCTTTGATTGTTTCTTGGACACCCACAAAATCAAGGTTGTTCATAGTAATTTGTTCTTTAATAAAATCCTTCTCATTCTTATCTCTAATTCCCCTACAGTTCCAAATCAAGCCCCTCATTTTTTTGTGTCAGAAGGCAGAGGGTAAGGAAGTTTATGTGGGAAAAAAATTACTTAATTTTTCCTTTTTTCTTCCTCCTCAACACAGTTTTCACCGGGGTAACTGCAATAGCCTCAAAAGAAGTGCTATTTGCTTTCAGACCCTCCCTCACATTTCCCAATACATTTTCCATTCTTATGTCTACCTGTTCATCATCCTCATTTTTACGTAATAACAACAGGTCCAGAAAAATGTTATTAACATCTTCAGGTTCCAACACATGTTCTTCTTCCTGAGCATTTTTAGTTTCCCTGAAGCTTGCTAGATAAATTTCTTTCCTGGCCTGTTCTAAAGTTTGTATCAAGTTCAGGTTATGTTCCACCATATCTATAGTAGCCCCAAATCTATTCCTATCAAATTTGCCACATCAATCAACTCAATATTTTCAAGTTAAGAAGTGCTAGCAGTTTCAGACATACCTTCAGATAGAGCTAGATTTTTGGCTCTGGCCAAAGTCATAGCTCTATCCAGTATAGGAATGTCATCTCTGTCCTTCAAGGCAATCCTCCCACTGTATCTTGGAAGCTCTTGGGTTTCACCTCCTTTGATGTTTTCCATTTCTGCCCCTTCAACAACATCAATCCCAAGTTTTGTGCCAAGACTCACAGACTGAGAAGGTTCTTCCTCATTAGCTTTCTCCTATGAATCATCCTTTTGCATCTCATCATCCTCCCTTTTCTCTCCCTCTCCATTGACTGATATAGAGCCTATCTCCTCATTAGTTTTATTAAGTTTCTGAATATCCAGATTCCTATTGTACAATAGCTTATCAGCAGCCTCTTGCTCTTTAATAACAGCCTCTTTGTCTTCTAGCTAGTGCCATCCTGGTTCTAGTACTTGCACAGATTGCAACATTTGCATCTTTTTTGCTTTCTTTGCCTCTCTGTTTTCATCCTCCTCATGTTGGAAATCCATCCACTGCTCATATCCTTGTGATAGTTCATCTTCTAGTTTGGTCCATCCTTCATCTAAAACCTCTTCCACCTCAAAGAAAATTCTGTAAACCATGAGATTTGGAGTTGTCAGCTTAGTCCATCTGGGGATTTTGGTGTGATCCACCACAGCAATCTTCAGCTTGACCAAACCACTTATGTTTACCAAATCCACGTCAACAATTTGCACATATCCAATCATTGATCCAATCTCACAAAGCCCCTGATAGTTTTTCATTGTTTTTGGTACCCCCTTAGCGCTGACCCATATCAATGCTAGTTTACCAATAGCCATAGCATCATCATTCCAGACTTTCACTTTGATCATTATGTTTCCACCTTTCAGAGGGACCCAGTCATAAATGGCAGCCTCATTGATCCTTGCAACAGATGGAAAATTTAGCAGGAAAACTCCATCAGACACTTTCTTTGCTTTCCAATCCCACCTCCAGGGGTAAGTTTTTGCCAAGCTATTGATAAGATCCTCTGAATCAATTTCCAAATCACAGTCATCTCTGAGCCTGACCAAAGCTACTGCATCATTATTATTATTCCCAGGTAACTCTTTTGCATGATCTGCCACAAAAATGCCTAGTCCTTCTCCTCCAAACCCCACCAAAGATGCCACTGGTTTTTTCTGATGCAGCCATGCACATAATTCAGCTATGTGTGTGATGGAACATTTGACTTTAGCTTCACACCCCTTGGAATTATGACCCTTCTCTCCACATTTGTGACAGATGATCTTGTTAGTTGCATGTTGTTTGTTTTCCATCCCCCCTCCCGCAGCGTCTTGATTACCATTCAGAACTCCCCCTGCATAGATTGCTTTGGATGTCTGAATATCACTGTCACCCCCTCCCCCACTTTTTGTTGCAGCGCTAGACTTCTGCTGGTAATTGCTAGCGGTAGGAGGCAAATTGGTCTGAAATGTTGACTTATACTGAAACTGACGCATGTCACGGCCACCACCCTCACGATTCCAATTGCCAAAGCTCTCTCTAGCAAAGTGGTTCTGAAATTGATTACCTTGAAATTTTTTGAAGGGGGGTCGAGGGCGGACATGGTAGCCCTAATCTTGTCTATCAAATTGTGCATCCCTTCCATAATTCATCACCAGTCTCCAGTTACTTCCTCTCTCAGTACCTCTTCCACCGCCACCTCTTCCTGGATCGAAACGATCAGCCATCTCCGGGAATCGAGGGCTGCTGGTATTCGTGGCGGCGGAGGGGAGCGAACACCACAAGTGGGAAACCCTAGACTGTAGGAATTGGGTCGTCTCAACACCCAAGGCCAGGACTCGGTGTATATAACCCCCTTTTCTTGTAGGCCTAAAGTTTTCTCTACTTTTGTGGCCTACTTTTTCCCCCTCCAGCCCATAATCTCCTTTAATTTGGCCCGTTTCTTTATTAAGCCCAGTCCGTTTCAGAGTTCGAATTGAGATAAAACAATCTCCCAAAAATTCACAGTCATCCCCTGTTTCACCCTCACAACATGCAGGAGGTCGTATTGAGAGAGGGGCATCAATCAGTTTGTGTGCTGATGAATTCCCAAATCTCTTTACACACCTCCAATGCATCCAATTGGGTTCAGCTCCATTTCCTAAATCCACTTTCCTTCCTCTGCTAATTTGATACCATCGATCATCCTTGATCAAACCACATCTTGCAGATGGTCTCCTATTATTCCCAATACAACAAGGGAAGTTCACTTGCCTGTTTACATCTTCAAGCACTCTGTCCCTGTCGCAACTTTTTTTGGCAGCCTGTCCATTGCATTTCACTATCTTCTCCTTTCTCTTGCCAATCTTCTTCACTTGTTTGGCACAAGAAAAAGCATCTGCCAGAGTGGCTAGATAAGGATTTCCATGTTCTATATCTTCAGTTGCAGAGTCAACCTCTTCATCCTCAATTTGTTCAAGTACCCAAAATCTTCCCCTAGTCTTTGTTTCCTTTAAAACAGACTCCTCTCCAGTTTCAGAGTTTTATAAGCAACCCCAGGATCAAACGTGATTCTCTTGTTCATCCGAAGATCTCCATAATCAGAGACTATGTCTGTGTCCATCCCAGATCCCCTCAGCTCTTTGGTTACAGATACGGCAACGGAACCACTATCTTCGTCTCCGGCGGTCAGTCTGAGCTCAATCCCACCATGGAAATCCATCGCGCCTTCCTTCTCGGGTCGTTCGAGCGCCACTCCCCCCTCAGCCAGTGAATGAAGGCCACCGGCGGGGAGTTCACTGAAGAAGGAAATGGCGGCATCCGCCAATGGAGATGGGCTCAAACACGACTGGTCTCCGGCGATGAGAACGAGAGCTGCAGTGGCGCACCGGGTGTCATCACTCCCAGCAAGCATTCCCACCGCAGCGCCCTCCAGGATTCCTCTGATTTCGCCTCCGCCCTCGCCCACAGAACAAACGCAGCCGACGGGGAGTGCGGGAAGGCAGGCATCCTTGCCCTTTCCTCCGCTGTGGCCTCATCGTAGATCACCCTCGCCAGAATCCTCTGCTCCAGATCTGCTCTCCTCTGACAACTCTCTGCACATCTCATCGCCGCGGACTTCACACTCGGATCTATCGCCACCGCCTGATCTGCCGCCTTCCACTCCTGCATGCGCCGGATCCACGCCGCGGTGGCGTCGCGGATCCTGGTCGCCCGCTCCACCCACCCCCGAGCCCCGGTCGCCATGAGTATCCCCTGCGGAACCGGTGAGATCAGTCTCACCATCTCCGGGAAGGATTCGAGGATGTGGAGGGGCAGCCGAGGGGGGAAGGGGGTGCGGCCGCAGTCGCCATTCGCAGACCTCGCCGGTGCGGAGGCATACCGCGTGGTTGGAGCGGCTAGATCCACGGAGGTGTCGACAATGACGAGCGAGAGGCGTGGAGTCGCCGTGGTCGCGAGAGGCCTGCTGCCCATGCTATTGAAATAGTTTCAAATGTCTGCGCTTTCTATTTCTCTTGTGAAAGGAACAATGTGTAAAGACGAGAGGTTTGCGCCCTGCTCTTACTAACTAAACCGGCGATATATCAGTACCAACATTAAGAAGAAGCACTTGCGCGTGTTCCATGAAAACCCCTCGTCCGCACAACCCATCGACCGATCAACCACGAGTCAGTCCACGAGCGCGGAGGGAACGACACGACAACGTAGTAGTACTACCACACACCGACTGCACTGCATCTGCATGTGACCACTGGCGCTGGCGGGGCAGAAATCACATATTTGACCTGAGGGCGAAATCAAATCACAAACTGACCTGCTTTCAAAAAAATTCACTCTGTTGACCCTTTCGTGTGGCGCCCGACAGCGAGGCGCCGCACACTACTATGCAGCGCCCTTCCCTTAGGTGTCGCACATCCAGCCAGCATGGCAGCCCTGGGCCAGTTTGCGGCCCCACAGACAGCAGTGCAGCGCCTAAGGCATGGGCGCCACACTGTGTAAAGTGCAGCTCCTATGGATTGGGCGCTGCACATTGACTTAAGCCGCATCGGGCCAGCCCCTCCCAGGCAGTTCTTCCCCCTCTGAGGAAGTTGCTCTCTGTACAGAGGGCGGCGGCGGCGCCCCCTTCGGATCCCCCCCACACCCCTCTCAGATCTGAAGTTTTGAGGCCCGGATTTGATCTCCAATCCCTCCTACTAGGTAAACTCCTCCGTTCCCTTTCTTTTCCTCCGTTAATTCGTTGCATTTTTATGGATTTGCCCAAGATTAGGTGGAACCTTTGATTTGCTTGGTTTGGATCTTTGTTTGCCCAAGATTAGGTTGAACCTTTGATCCCCCCCCCCACACTATATGATTCTTGTTAGTGAAACGTAGATTGTATATTTTTTAGATATATATGAGATGCCTAGTTTTGTAGATAATTATGAGATGTTGAGTTTTGTAGCTATATGTGAGATGTTGATTTTTTTAGATATATATTAAATGTTGAGTTTATTTGAAATATGAGATGTTGATTTACTTGAACACATATGACATACTAGATATATATGAGAATTTACAATCATTTGAGATGAACTCATATATGTTTATTGTTTGAACTTTGTAAGGATGGTTTGGCTTCTCGACAATGCCATTGACACACAACACCGGGCCTACATGATGCGCGAGAAGGGGCTGGTAATAATGAGTAATCTAAATATTTAGCAAATTTGCCTTTAGTTGAAATTGACATGCCCTAAGATTTGTCATTACTTGTTTTTTGCAGAAGCTTGAACCTCTGAAGATTCGGTATCACGGGGTCTCTGGTCTTGCCATGCCTTACGATGAGCGGTACACACCGTACATCAAGCAGGCAGGACAACTCCCGTGGATTCAGTTGGTCAGCCGATCGACGCCGAATCTGAACGCTCCACTGGTGTCCGCTCTTGCTGATCGGTGGAGGCCGGAGACGCACAGTTTCCATCTTCGGACTGGGGAGATGACCGTGACGCTCGAGGATGTCTCGTTGATCACCGGTCTTGCTATCGACGGGATGCCTCTCTGTATGAGCACCGATTCTGATGGGTGGCGCGAGCAGATGATTGCTCTTCTCGGTATGGCTCCTACCGAGGCTGAGACTGGTGTAGAGGAGGGAGAAGAGCCGAAGAAGAAGGAAAGGAAAGCAGCCGGAGCTGCTTTCACGTGGATTCAAGCAAACTTTGCGCATTGCCCTGCGGATGCCACTGATGATATGGTACAGACACATGCTCGTGTCTATATGTGGTACGTTGTCTCGAGGACTTTGTTTCCTGACTCCACGGACAAGAACGCTCCATGGATGTGGCTGAAGGCGTTGACCGTCTTCGTTAGCAAATGGAGCTAGGGTTCAGCGACTCTTGCGTACTTGTACCGATAGGTAGTTGGTTTGTTTTGTTATCAACTCATTTGTTCATTACCAATGCAACCTTGTTGTCAACTTAACATTGTTTTTCTTTCATATGCAGCTGGACGATGAGTGTTGCAGGATCACAGATAGGGCAGGCATTGATGGTAATATGCTTCTACTTTCTGTATGGAGCTGGGAGCGTCTGCCTGTTGGACGCCCGAAGAGCGTCAGGTTTAATCCTTGGTATGAAGATGAAGATGACGACTTACGGCGCCCCACTTGGGCTTACAAGTGGGATGTGGTTTCCGAGATGACGAACGATGTCAATCTCATGTACCAAAAGTACATTGCCGAGTTGGACACGATTACGCCTGAGCAGGTAACGAGGTCATTACTTCAGTCATTTCTCATGCTTGCCTGAAAAAAGTCACCAATTTTGCATTGTTGCCCTATTTCATAGGTGGAATGGCAGCCATATGGCGCCGATGACATACTTGGGTACACCCCGGAGTTTTCCATCAACCCGATGTGCTTGCGGGATAGGGATCTCTGGCTTATGCGGTGCCCACTGATATGCAACTGGGCTATTGAGTTTCATTTGCCACATCGCGTGTTTCGTCAGTTTGGTCTGTTCCAGCCTCACCCGCCGGAATGGGTGGATACGGACAAAGCACTTCATAGGTAAGAGAGCGTATTGACTAAGCATCGTCAGTCCTTCTTGATTTTGCTAATGTTTGGTATTGTACCATGCAGGTTGGACAGGAGAAGGCAGCGGAAGATAAAGGACTGGGACAAGCATCATGCTTCGTATGTTACCCGCTTCCAGCTTTGCGTGGAGCAAGCTCGTAGCAGTGCACGCGCCCAGCTTCGTGAGCATAACCCACTTGCTTTTGATAACTACATACGATGGCTTCTTGAAAATACTCGAGTTGAGATATGCCCGCCAGCATATAATGAGGATATTCTTGAAGAACCCATGAACTTTGAGGATCTATCAAAGGGGAAGTACAACAGAGATGTTAGGGTAGGGCAAGGAGTCCCTGCTGTTCCGGTGATTAACTATGTGGTAAAGTGTTCCTTCTTTACTTTCCCGTTGGCCGTATTACACATGTCTGAATGGCTAACGTGTTCATTCTTTCTCATCCGCAGCGCACCGAGATCAAGAAAGCAGCTGATGAGAGCCAGTCTATTCTGGAGAACACACCGGTTGGAAAAGGCAATGATGATGGTTCACTACAAGCATTCCTCAAGGTACATTATGCCTTCCCTCGAACTCAACAACGTCACTTGGGTCCATCCAATTCAAATCCTTCCTCACTTGGTCCAAGAGCTCCGCATAGCTAGGACTACTCTCAAACACCATGTCAAGCTCATCCGGGTCCGGCTCAACATTGCCTTTCAAAAAGGCCTCTTTATCCACATGATGAACATAAACACATGTTCTCCCATCCCTACAATAATCAAAAACACACGTATATCAAGTAAGTACATAACAAAAATATTTGCACAAAATACATATGCCATAACATATAAATGAATTAATTCCCATAACCCCCACTTAACAATAACCACAACCCTAACCATAGCATAACCCTAACACCAACATCAAACACACATAACCCTAACCCTAGCATACTATGAAAGCCTAACCACACCAAATTAGCAAAGAAACATAACATGATTCAACACAAATTTGCAAATCCAAGCCAAAACTAGGGTTTCCCCAAAGTAGCAAGATTTGAGCAAATGTGACAATTCCTATGGATGAAAACGAGGGGATCGGAGGAGATTACCTTAAGGGAGGGGTTGGCTTCGAAATCCATGGTCAAATACTCCGGATTTGCAAGATTTGAGAAGGATTTGAGAGGGGGGAGAGGAGAAGAGATGAGGGGCGCAAGTCTAAGGATCTGGGTGGTGTGGGGGTGTGTGGGGTGGGGGTGGGAGGGGAGAGAGGGTGGGGCCAGCCTAAGTGGAACACAGACTGTGCAACGCCTAAGAGACGGGCGCTGCACATTACAAGTGTGCCACAGACTTAGGCGCTGCAGTGTTGTCTGTGGGGCCGCAACTGGACCAGGGCTGCCACGCTGGCAGGAGGTGCGACGCCTAAGGGAAGAACGCTGCATAGTAGTGTGCGGCGCCTAAGAGTAAAAAAATTCGAAAGCAGGTCAGTTTTTTATTTGATTTCGTCCTCAGGTCAAATATGTGATTTCTGCCAGTCGGCCACCGCGTCGGCGACAGACAGACGGATTGCCAGAGAGACTTGACGGATGATTTTAGTTGCGGGAGGGGCAGGGAGCCGCGTGCGTTCCCACGCGTGCCTACTAGCGTCGCTGCATTTCTCGTTGGCCCCTCTGCTCCGTCCGTGGTCTCAAAAGTCAAGCTTGCCGCCCTGGATTTTTGTCCCTGGGTGTCTTCAGCCCTCCCTCCTCCCCCTCCCTGCGGCGTGTGCGAGACGCTGCGACGGTGTGTTCTCCAAGGCACACGGCACAGCATCTGCATGTGCGGTGCATGGCGCTGTGGCAATGAACCAGCACGTCGCCGCTGCTTTTGTATTGTTGGCCTCACGCGCGCGTGTCCGCGGCGGGAAACTTCCGCGAAGGGGCGGTGGGGACGATGGCGAGGTAAAGCCTGCCTGGCTGATTTCACGGCCCCGGTTACCAGAGCTTGGATCGCAACAAAAGCCGCGTCAGTTTCAACCATGGAGCGGTAAAAATTACTGCTACTCAGGAATCCTGCTGCTGCGATGCGAGCGTGAGATAGGTAGACAATTGTCGAACGAAGGCGAGCAGTGAATCATGACACGGCACATGCGTGCGTCCATCTGCCGAAGCGTCGTGGCACCCGAGAAACGGCATCCTTCCCTCCCTGGTTTTCTAGAAAGATTCCAACCTAGGCACCTCCGTCCTCCCACAAAAACCTGTGACACACGTCTGAATGCGACTCTGGCCTCTCCTCTCATGGTCAAAATGTCCAACCAGGCTGATGACCCACATTCGGCAGCGCGCAATCGAGTACGCAGAGCAATTTCGTCCAGGATTCGAGTGCACTTCACACTAGCTCCATTGCAAACAGTGAGTGTATAGATTTGCAATCTCCCAGCAAGAAAGTACGTATATTTGCAATCTACTACCAATAATACTAGTACTAGGCTCTTTGTACGTACGGTACGAGCTCTGGCGCCAACTCGATGCAGAAAAAGAAAAAAGAAAAGGAGCTGTGGCGGCAGCAATATTAGGCGGCGAAGGGACCGAGGAGCGGGCCTTTAGCCCAACTCCACCGCGCGACCCTATCCTGTCCGTCCCCGTTCGTTTGGGGTAAAAGGGACAAACCGGACGGGCCAGCGCGCGGGAGCAAACAGACTTTTGTTCGTTTTGTGTCCGCTTTCGACCCATCCCCGGCCCAAGTTTGTGCCGGTTTTGGGGTGAAACGGACAGGCGCGGACGGGCGAGACGCGCGCGCTTGTCCTCCCCTGGCCCGCCTGTCGGTGGGAGAAACCAAAACCCCCCACGCCCCATTTGGCGCCATTTCCCCCAAACCCTCCCACGTCCCTCCCGCCGCCCCCTCTCTCCCCCGTTCATGGCCGACGCCCAGCCGAATTCCGGCGGCCTGGCCGTCGACCCGCCCGAAAAGGTGAAGAAGAAGGCGGCCAAGGCGGCAAGGAAGCCGCAGTCGGAGTGCACGCCGGAGGAGATCGCCAGATTGGACGCGGAAGCGGCGAAGAAGAGGAGCCGGAGAGCGGTCGTCAAGGTCAATGCCGTCGCGGCCAAGTTCGCCGCCGAGCGCGATGCGAAGGAGGCCGCTCGGTGCAAGGCCGCGGCCGACGAGAAGGAGGACGTCGTCAACAAAGCGCACGCCCTCCTCATGCTGAGCATGGGCCGTCCGGCCGGTTTCACTACAGCGGCCGTCGGCCCGGCGAGCACAGGCTCGTCGATCGCCCGGCCTGCGCACTGCCAGTCACCGACGTCCCGGACCACGCCCATGTCGCCCGGCTTTCCTCCGCCAAGGCACGACGGCCAGTCCCGTTTCTCGGGGTCGCCGGACGTTGGCTTGTTCGCACCGTCGACACCGCGCCCCGCGGCCGTCATCGACCTTAATGTCACGCCTGGGTCCAGCAGCGGCGGCCGGCCGTCCGTCGAGATGTAGAGCAAGCAAGTACGGGCACCGTTCACGGGCACCATGCCGCCCCCCGCGTGTTGTTTGACGGAATGCCAACAGCAACGGCACCGGTCGACGACCCCTTCTACAACCAGTACATGGAGAACGTGATCATCGAGGCTGGGCACGGACGTGCCTACGATCCCGAGGAGACCCAAAGTCAGGATGGCCACGCCCAGTACGTCCCCGATGAAGAGGCCGACGACCATGCAGACTACGACCATGGTGACTCGTGGCATTAAGACGATGACATCTATATTGAAGGTGATGGTGATGATGAAGAAGAAGAAGGCAATGACATTGATATTAGTGGCGCGCCATTGTTCATCGACGGCTGACCCAAAGGGCGGAAGCACGAAAGAAGAGGAAGAGCATTCGCACGGGTTCATACACACAAGATGAGGACAAGTTGATTTGCCAAGCTTGGATGGAGATTAGCCAAGATCCGAGGACCGGCGCGCAACAAAAGGGCATTGTTGTTTGGTCGAGAGTCCACAAAACATTCCATGAAAGGAAGATGTTCGAGCCCTACCAAATTTCAAGCAACCGTGGCATCGGCTCGATTCAAAAGAGATGGTTGTTCATCCAACAAGAGTGCAACAAGTATCAAGCCGCATTTGAGAGCGTTGAAGCACGGCCCATGAGTGGTCTTGGCGTTGGGGACACGGTATGCTCTCCTCTTCCTAGCCCTTTCCTTGCTACGGCCATGAGACTTCAGCCTTGTATATGTTTGCATGTTCACTTCTTGTTGATCATGTGTTGTAGGCATTTCAATCTTTGGAGGCATTCAAGGCCCGCACAATGACAAGCCATTCACTCTTACGCATTGTTGAACGCTCATCAACAATTGCCCTAAGTTCAAGGACCAATACCGTGAACTACAAAGGAAGAGAGGACTGAAGACGGCCAAGTTCGCCGGAGGTGGAGATGGCGAGGCGTTGAAGAGGCCGAGGGGCAAGACCAACTCCAAGGTTGATGACATACGTGATGCCTCATCCATGGCATTGCATGACACTTTGCATGGCATGATGTCTCAAAAGGATGTGAGGGACAAGAAGAAGCGGCAAAGCAAGGACGAGCAAATGAAGCAATACCTAGACCTTTAAAGAAAGAAGCTTGAGATGGAGGAGGCGGCCAAGAAGAGGAAGATCGACATGGAGGAGGCGGCCCGACAAAGGCAGCTCGACATGGAAGAGGCCGCCCGGCAAAGGCAGCTCGACATCGAGGCCGACAACGTCAAGGCCAGGCAGAGGCAGCTCGACATCGAGGCTACCAATGCCGCCACCAAAGCGAAGAAGGTGGCCCTTGCGATCATGAGCGTGGACTTGTCGAAGATGAGTGACAAGACGAGGGCCTGGTTCGAAGCCAGGCAGAAGGAGATGCTCGACGCCGAAGGCCTGAACTAGGTCGTCCCATCGGCGTGGCCGTTCTTTTTGAGGCTGGCATGGGTGCCGCCCGCCCGCTGGGCCGCTGGCAGTGTGCCGGCGAGAAAACATTCATTTTGGAGGCCGGCTGTGTTGCCGGCCGCTGGCTGTGTTGCCGACGAGGACAACTATTCATTTTGGAGACTGGCTGTGTTGCCGGCCGCTGGCCGATGCCGGCGATGGACGTGTAGGCCGCTGGCTTTGTTGCCGGCGTGATGAACTGGGGCCGTGAACTAGGGCTTGGCATTTGAAACGTTGCTCTTTTTTTAAATAGACGCGGACAGGATGGGGCAAACGGATGCGGCCGCGCGCTGGGCGCACGGCCACCGCATCCCAGGATACGCCCGGACACGACCTCAAATCCCTACCAAACGGATAGAATCCAGACAAAACGGACGTCCGTTTGAAGTCGCGCGGTAGAGATGCCTTATATCGGCAGCTTGTCCCATGTCGCCGCATGCAGATTGTTATTGTTGCTGTCGAAACAGGTAAGCAGCAGCAGCAGCAGCCCCCCTGCCCTCATCTCCTCAAGAGCCGTGTACGCCGCGTCTCCCTCTCTATCTATCCGTACGTGGCGCCCAGTGGAGTCGGCCAGTCGCTGACTCGGCCTGCCGCTGCTCGGTGGATCATCGTTTCCTGCATGCCAATACATATCTTTTGTAAAGAAAATAATTGTATACTCTACCGGCAGTACTTATTGTGATGCTCCGTTTGCTTGTACCGACGACTGTACCACTGATTTGGACGCACGACAGCTGCGTGAAAGAGTTGTGCGTACCGACTGCAGAGTCACAAATGCTCCTTCAACTAGCTGATTTCTTATATCGGGGAAAAATAAATGTAACCAGAAATTCCTCGGCCTGTAGAATACTCCAGCCTCTACAATGGCGGACACAGTGAAAACTACTGTGAAGAAGGCTGTCCGTAGGTGACCGGTCGCATGCCATAGCCTACCATTCCTCAAGATTCCATCGGCGACCAGCCGTTGGCTTCCCTTCCTTCGGCCGGTCAAAGCCAACGAAACGCTTTGCTGGGTCCCGTAGCATCTCGTATGGTGTCTGCGAGCTGCACGTCGTCTCGCGCGCAGCACCGATCACTTGAGTAGATGAGCGCGGCCGCCAAAATCTGCCTCACCCTGAGCTGGAGGCCGGCGGCTAGGTCACAACAGCAAGCTGGCAAAACCATAAGCCACTATACTAGTAGTACGAAATTGACGGCAATGTGTTGCACATGTCAAGGATCACGGCTTGCATTGCATGCGCATGAATAAACAATCAACAAGTAGGCGTGCAACTGGTTGCTCTGCGTGCGCTACTACGAGTAGCTAGCAACCACCCACCAGGCCAGGCCAGGCCACCACCTGTACGATACGTGTTGTGTTGCTATCCACCCGGCGTGATGAACAGAATGCATTTGTTACAGGGACAGTGCATTTCTTTTTGTTTTCCTCGGATCTACTAGTAGCATTTCATCTTTTCTACTTACTGGCGATGGCGAGCATATATCCATCAAGATAAGTTTATCATATCATCTACAGCAGCAGATGTCTGTAGCGTGTGCATGCAATGCATGCGGCCATGGGCGCGCTCCATCCCTACCTGCAATAACATTGGCCCCGCACTGCACCGCTTCTCTTTCTCTTTCCAAACTTGGCTCATGCATGCACCTGGTGTGCTTAGCTACACAACAATCACATCACGTCTCAGGGTGTGCATATAAATACAAAAGGTGTATAAAAAGGCGCAAGAAATAAAGCTAGGTCAAAATGGACGCCAAATATCTAGATACTTCCAGTTTTTGACAAGGAAACTGATGAGCTAGGCTACATTCAAAATGTTATTATATGTTTCATCTTCTTCGTCGGTTGAACGATCTAGGCTAGCCTTCTAGGGCTTCCTCAATTAGTATACATTTTTGGGAGGATAAGATTTACATCAGGGCATGCAACAACATGACAAATAAACAAACAAAGTTGATGATAGTACCAACAAGGGACTAATTAAGCTAAGCTCTACCACCTGAATTACGCGAGCAAAAACCGCCGCCTAGCTGGAGAGAAGAGATCGATCGAGCTAATAGTTCCAACTCTACGCTAGCGCCAGCTCTATGCATTGCTTCTTGAACGCCGCTGTCGGAGGCGGCGACTTCACCAAGTCTCTGGCCCTCTTGCACCCCGGCATCCCCTGCTCCGGCGACGCCGGCGCCGTGAGAAGGTCGACGCCGAAGAGTCTCACGGCCTTCTTCACGGGCACCGCCGGCTGGTCCACGGGGTCTGCGGGGGCAGGGCTGTTGGTGCTCGGCCGCTGCTTGCAGTCTATGAAGAGCTTGCTGTCCTCGCCGGCGGCTGCGCGGTAGAACCCGACGACGTCTCCGGCGCCGAGGCCCTTCTCCTTCACGAAGCGGCTCCAGCCCTTGGTGAGCACGTAGCTCTGGCTGCTGTTCCAGTACGAGTAGCGGAACCGCCACACCTTGCCGGCGGCGTCCTCGAAGTTCAGGAGCAGGCCCTTGCTCTCGCCGCCCGCGGCCGGGAGCTGCAGCGGGAAGTGCTTCTCGGCGTGCTGCTTCGGAATCACCAGCCGGTTCAGCTTGCCCACGTCGCTGGGCGTGACCGTCTTGTCGAACAGGTGCTCGCGCGCGGCGGCCGGCGAGGGGGTCGAGGCGGCGCCGCGTGAGGTGGTGGGCGCGGAGAGCGCGGCCGAGGCGGCGAGGGCGCGCTTGCTCTGGGCGAGCTCGTCGAAGTAGGTGTGCTTGCGCAGCATGTCGACGACCTCGGCCTTGGAGCGCGCGGCGAGGAAGCGGAGCTCGGCGGCGGCGTCGGGGTCGGCGTCCGCGAGCGGGCGGAAGTTGGTGACGGCGTCGCGTCCGCGGAAGCGCTGCGCGGCGACGTCGTAGGCGCGCGCGGCGTCGGCCTCCCCGGCGAACGTGCCGAGCCACACGCGCTGGTGCCGCTCGTAGATCTGCGCGCCCCACCGCCCGTTGGGCTGCGGCACCACGCCCTTGAACCTGGACGACGGCAGCTTCCCCGCCGCCGCGCCGACGGCACCCGCACGGCCGCCAGAGTCGGCCTCGGAGCCCGGCTCGGCCGCGTCGAGCACCGCGCTGGCGCCGCTGCCCATGCGCTCGAGCGGCCCCGCGGCCGCAGCCGCCGCGGCGGCCAGCGCCTTGAGCTTGTCCGTGGAGGCGCCGCCGCCGCTGCTGGTGTCGTCGGCGAGGCAGCTGGTGCTGTCCATTTCAGTAACGGCGCGACACTGGTAGCGCTGCTCCGCTGTGGAGTATGGCTGTCTCTTCTGTTGGTAACTGATGCTATGATGGGTAGTATCAATCGTAGGACGCTGAGGGGAGCGCGCGCGGGGGGATATATAGGAAGGAAGGATCCCAGCGGCAGGGTGGGTGTCGTGTATGGCATGGGTCGTACGGTGCCACTGCCATGCCCATACCATGCTCCGCGTGGCTCTTCCCATGGTTTGCTACCTGTATTTTGTTCTGCTGTTTTTAATTTCAATTTTTCCCCTCGCTTTTCGGTGAATGCAAACCATATAAAAATGCTGCTGCTGCTGTGTTGGACTTTGCCTTGACGTCACCCCCGTGGGCTGAGACATAGATACGTGGTCAGAGCGTGGCTCGCCGATGGGCTGGGTCAGTCAGCTCGTGGGTTGGCTCCCCGCAAAAAAAAAAAAGCTCGTGGGTTGGTTAAGGGCTATCTATAGCTAGATGATCAAGGTAGATGGATAGATAGATCGTAGCATGGTCTACGGACGGAAAAGATGGTTCTTGTTGCGGATGATGTGCGCCGGCTAGCTGGCCGCCCCATGGGCGCAGCTGTTTGCCATGTCACGCCTGATACCTTCTCCTTTCTACATGGCTTTGCTTTGGAGTGTCCCTTTTTCCAGATGAGGTTTGTGGCGGAATTATTGTTGCTCACGCAAGTGGATTGGGCTTTACCCGCAAAAAAAAGTGGATTGGGCTTATGTTATGCGTGTTTTCAGATAGATAGATATGGATGCTGTGTGCTGGCTTGTCGCAGTGTGACATGGACTAGCGAGGAGAGGACCCTATTTCTGGAAGTTTTTGGAGGGCGGCCGGTCATCTACAACCTCACCATCCACAGGAAAATTCTTAGCCCGGGAAGGGAACGGTACAAACAAGAAACTACTCATGCAATTGTCCGTCCATACGTGACAAGGACATGATCCGGATCGACCGGACAGAAAAGTCCAGCACTTGTGGATAGCACATTTGGAACACTCTGTTGGCTTAATCATACAGAAACAACTAGCCAAGTTATTAAGCCGCTGTCTCCGAGATAATGTTTTGTGCTACAACGGTGGTGATAAGTCGGCGCACGGCACGCAAAGCTGCTTAACCGGCCGGCAAGTGGGTTGTAGAGTTTTCCTGGGTGCGCTGTGCTCGATAAATCTGGTCAGATCTGTTCGATATGGCCGAGCCGGTCGTGCAAGTGGGCGGGCTACGAAACAGTAGAGCAATTGCAAATTTGCAACGGCGACGCTCGCTCGCAGTCACGGCTCGGGGAATTCCACGTGCATTGCTTGTACAGCTATGGCATGTACTGTAGCTAAGCGGTGTGGGGGAGGTTGAGTACGTATACCAGTAGTGTATAGACGAGAAGAAATGGAAACCGCGACGTGTATATTTGGTGTTTTTCTCAGCCGGAGACTTTCATCTCTGCGTGTTTTTCACGGTAAACAGCTGAAACTTGAAATGCATGGCGTGCCTGCTGCCAAGTTTACGGACAGCTAGTCACACTAGAAAATGGGAAGACTCTGGGTAGAAGAAGGCTCTTCTCATTGGCTGTGTGGTTGAGTTGCTCAGGTTCATCGGGTCATTGTCTTGGAGAAAAATATCTCATGGAATGGAACGGATAAAATTACATGCAGAATAGTAGTAGCGTTGACCTGTTGGGTAAGGGTTGACTGACTTTGTTTTCCTTGTGTAGGATGTGATGCTCCCCCACCCACGGATTGCTTGGCTATGTGTTATTTTCTACTCTCTCCGTCCCAAAATATAAGAACGTTTTTGACACTAGCATAGTGTCAAAAACGTTCTTATATTTTGAGACGGAGGGAGTACGTGCTTCTTGACTGACTTTGTGTTTCCTAAGCTCTTGAATAAACTGATAATTATTTTTCAAAAAGAGGACAGCCTTCGGTCTCCACGTCGATTGATGCGTACAGGGTTACGAATTTCGTCAATTTCGTTTGGGGTCCAAAATAAAGGAATCGCGGTCTATCGGCTAAAGAAACCGGCCATTCAAACGAATATTATGAGTATAAATTTGGAACTCCGTTTTATAAAACAATTCGCTCCATCGCAATGGAAAGAAACATTCAACTTGTTGCAGGACGTTGTGTGTTCAACTCCCACTCAAAGAAATATCCCTCCCCCTCTCCTTTGTTCGAAATTTAAATCTAATTTCACACTATGATTTAGAAATCCAGACGAAATTCTGAAATATTGTTTGGACCTTTTTTTTCAAATTAAACCGTAGAACAATTGTTCCACGGTATGTATTTTCATTAATAAGTACTAAATGAGTATGGTACAAATAGGGGGAGCAAAAGAGAAGAAACGTACGAAAAACTACTCAAAAAAAGATTCATCCTATGGCAGCTCTAGGGAACATGCAAAACATGTTAAAAGTTTACAACAAACCACTCATGGAAACAAACCACATGTTTGCTCTGAATTCTATGAGCAAGAAGCTCCAAATCTACTTTAGGGCATGTCTCCCGGCTTGAATGGAATGATTAGTGTGCATGAAGATCTTTCATTTTTCTAGATTCACATATTCCAGCAGGCCAAAATAATAATCTCCATACTAAAAGCAAAAGGCATGGCTTCCATACCAAACAAAGTGTCATTATAAACCGAAGTGCGCCTCTTCCTACCAGGAGGGAATCCCAATAGTTCAAGGCAAAATCACAGTCCCATAAAAGATGCATTAAGGTTTCTTTAGTGTTCTAATTGCATAAAGGACAGTTGTATGTGTCCATGTGGAATCCTTTTGTTTTTAACAGAGACCTTCTGTCTACTATGAAGAGCCAACCAATAGAAGATTTTATGTTTGAGTGTGCTCACAATTTTACAAATCTTCTCAAAGAGCCGAGGATAACACAACCCCGATTAACATCCTATAGATTCTCATGGAGTATTTTGCAAAAGAACCAACACTACTCGATATATCTTTATTCAATTGATTGCGTGTTAGCAGTTGAGAGAGTTTTTTAGGAGATAAAAGGATTGAGTAGAAAGTGGGAGATGGAAATGACCAGTCCCGGTTTGGATGGACAAGAAATTGGCCACTGAATTTTTTGCTATTCTTGGCAACTGAGAAAAGTTCAGAGAATTTGTGAAGCAGAGGTTCATCAGTCTAGCTATCATGCCAAAAAAGAATGGAGGTACCAGTACCCATGGTGTAAGAAGCCAAAGCCTTGAATTGTGGCAGAAGTTTTAGGTGAGATTTCCACAAGTAGGAACCCTCCATTTTTTCAAGAGGTGGGGCCATGGAGTAGTACTTTTTCAAGTGATGTTAATCCATGAAAAGATTATCTTTGTTAAGAAATTTGAACAAGTTCTTTGTAAGAAGTGTCTTATTATGCACAAGGATAGTGAGATTGCCTAATCTTCCTTGCGGCTTTGGCTTGCAAACGTCGTCCCAAGAAATGAGGGCATGCCCTTGGTTTCCATGCCAAATTTCCCCCAAAGGCGGTGCCTAAGATACTTGTTTAACTGATTGACCACTCAAACAAGGGAGAACATGAAGAAAATGAGCATAGCAGAGAAAACTGATTTGATCATTAATACGCTCCCATTATAAGAGAGCAAAGCGGAATAGATGATAGCATTATCTCATTTCTTTGCATAATGGGATTAAAGTCTTTAATTCTTGGCTTATTTATCCCCAAAGAGAGCCTCAGATAGGTGAATAGGAAAGATCCTTGAAGGCGGCCCAGGATAGAAAGATATTTTAGCATGTGATTGTCCATGACATTTATGGGGACCATGACAGACTTGTGGCAATTTACTTTGAGACCACATACGAGTGAAAGCTGTGAGATGCGGAATGAGATTCTTCACATGGCTTAGCTGCACCGCATCAATTGGAAGCACCAAAATAGTATCATCTACATATTGTATAATGGGGGAAATCAGTGCATGTTTTGAAGTGCATAGGGGCTTGAACAAATTGGTGTTGTTGTTCTTCATTGAAGATAGATAACACGGATAAAAAAGGAGAGGAAAAAGTGGGTCTCGTTATACACCTTTCCTATAGTGAAAAAGCTTACGAGACACTCCATTTAGCAGAACAGAAGATGTGCCAGATGAGAGGATCATTTTCATCCATTGGATCCACCTGTTTCGAAAACCCCTAGGTTATAGGATCTCTACGATTGTCTTGTGTTCAATAAGATCAAAGGCTTACTCAAAGTCTAATTTAATAATTAGAGTTCCTTCCTTGAGTGGTGGAACTGATGAAGATACACTACTGCAGGATGCTGCTAACGGGACACTACGATCACAGACCCTTTGACGAAACTGTGTGCGATGCATTAATCGCAAATGGTGATGTAAAAAAATGTCAAAAAAGATGCAAAACGTTTGCGGTGGTGGAGCCACCAAACACGGTTCTGGTTTTAGTTGCGTGTGCGATGCAGGGCATACGGTTCAGTTCAATTAACTGTTTGCGATGAGGAAGAAGAACAGAAATAGGTAGCCAGATGAAGGCGTGTGCGATATACGGCATACAGTTCAGTCGGATTAACTGTTTGTGATGAGGCGGAACAATAGAAATGAGCAGCTGTTGGGTAACGTAGTAATTTCAAAAAAAATCCTACGCACACGCAAGATCATGGTGATGCATAGCAACGAGAGGGGAGAGTGTTGTCCACGTACCCTCGTAGACCGAAAGCGGAAGCGTTATGACAACGCGGTTGATGTAGTCATACGTCTTCACGATCGATCGATCCTAGTACCGAACGTACGGCACCTCCGCGATCTGCACACGTTCAGCTCGGCGACGTCCCACGAACTCACGATCCAGTAGAACTTCGAGGGAGAGCTTCGTCAGCACGACGGCGTGATGACGGTGATGATGAAGCTACCGGCGCAGGGCTTCGCCTAAGCACTACGACGATATATCCGAGGTGGGTTATGGTGGAGGGGGGCACCGCACACGGCAAAGAGATCAATGATCAACTTGTGTGTCTATGGGGTGCCCCCCTCCCCCGTATATAAAGGAGTGGAGGAGGGGAGGGCCGGCCCTCTACTATGGCGCGCCCTAGGGAGTCCTACTCCCACCGGGAGTAAGATTCCCCCCTTCCAAGTAGTAGGAGTAGGAGAGAAGGAAGGGGAAGAGAGAAGAGAAGGAAGGAGGGGGTGCCGCCCCTCCCCCTAGTCCAATTCGGACTAGGCCTCGGGGGGGGGGGGGGGGGGGGCGGCCTGCCCTAGGCAGCCCCTCTCTCTCTCCCCTAAAGCCCAATAAGGCCCATATACTCCCCGACGAATTCCCTAACTCTCCGGTACTCCGATAAATATCCGAACCACTCAGAACATTTCCGATGTCTGAATATAGCCTTCCAATATATCGATCTTTACGTCTCTAACATTTGTAGACTCCTCGTCATGTCCCTGATCTCATCCGGGACTCCGAACAACCTTCGGTACATCAACACACATAAACTCATAATACCGATCGTCACCGAACGTTAAGCGTGCGGACTCTACGGGTTCGAGAACTATGTAGACATGATCGAGACTCATCTCCGGTCAATAACCAACATCGGAACCTGGATGTTCATATTGGCTCCTACATATTCTACGAAGATCTTTATCGGTCAAACCGCATAACAACATACGTTCTTCCCTTTGTCAACGGTATGTACTTGCCCGAGATTCGATCGTCGGTATCTCAATACCTAGTTCAATCTCGTTACCGGAAAGTCTCTTTACTCGTTCCGTAATGCATCATCCCGCAACTAACTCATTTGTTACATTGCTTGCAAGGCTTATAGTGACGTGCATTACCGAGAGGGCCCAGAGATACCTCTCCGATACTCGGAGTGACAAATCCTAATCTCGATCGATGCCAACCCAACAAACACCTTCGGAGACACCTGTAGAGCATCTTTATAATCACCCAGTTATGTTGCGACATTTGATAGCACACAGGGTGTTCCTCCGGTATTCGGGAGTTGCATAATCTCACAGTCATAGGAACATGTATAAGTCATGAAGAAAGCAATAGCAACATACTAAACGATCAAGTGCTAAGCTAACGGAATGGGTCAAGTCAATCACATCATTCTGTAATGATGTGATCACGTTAATCAAATGAGAACTAATGTCTATGGCTAGGAAACTTAACCATCTTTGATTCAACGAGCTAGTCAAGTAGAGGCATACTAGTGACACTTTGTTTGTCTATGTATTCACACATGTACTAAGTTTCCGGTTAATACAATTCTAGCATGAATAATAAACATTTATCATGATATAAGGAAATATAGATAACAACTTTATTATTGCCTCTAGGGCATATTTCCTTCAGTCTCCCACTTGCACTAGAGTCAATAATCTAGTTCACATCGCCATGTGATTTAACACCAATAGTTCACATCACCATGTGATTAATATCCATAGTTCTGTTGGGGAACGTAGTAATTTCAAAAAAATTCCTACGCACACGCAAGATCATGGTGATGCATAGCAACGAGAGTGGAGAGTGTTTTACACGTACCCTCGTAGACCGAAAGCGGAAGCGTTAGCACAACGCGGTTGATGTTGTCGTACGTCTTCACGATCCAACCGATCCAAGTACCGAACGTACGGCACCTCCGAGTTCAGCACACGTTCAGCTCGATGACGTCCCGCGAACTCCGATCCAGCACAGCTTCACGGGAGAGTTCCGTCAGCACGACGGCGTGATGACGGTGATGATGTTGCTACCGACGCAGGGCTTTGCCTAAGCACCGCTACGATATGACCGAGGTGGATTATGGTGGAGGGGGGCACCACACAACGGCTGGGAGAGATCACCAGATCAAGTTTTGTGTCTAGAGGTGCCCCCTGCCCCCGTATATAAAGGAGCAAGGGGGGAGAGGCGGCCGGCCAAGGAGGGCGCGCCAAGGGGGGAGTCCTACTCCCACCGGGAGTAGGACTCCTCCTTTCCTAGTAGGAGTAGGTGAAGGGGGAAGGAGGAGAGAGAGGGGAAGGAAAGGGGGGCGCCGCCCCCTCCTTGTCCAATTTAGACTAGAGAGGGAGGGGGCGCGCGGCCTGCCCTGGCCGCCCCTCCTCTTCTCCACTAAGGCCCATTAGGCCCAATATACTCCCCGGGGGGTTCCGGTAACCCCCGGTACTCCGGTAAATGTTCGAAACCTCCCGAAACACTTCCGGTGTTCGAACATAGTCGTCCAATATATCGATCTTTACGTCTCGACCATTTCGAGACTCCTCATCATGTTCGTGATCATATCCGGGACTCCGAACTACCTTCGGTACATCAAAACACAAAAACTCATAATACCGATCGTCACCGAACTTTAAGCGTGCGGACCCTACGGGTTCGAGAACTATGTAGACATGACCGAGACACGTCTCCGGTCAATAACCAATAGTGGAACCTGGATGCTTTTATTGGCTCCTACATATTCTACGAAGATCTTTATCGGTCAAACCGCATAACAACATACGTTGTTCTTTGTCATCGGTATGTTACTTGCCCAAGATTCGATCGTCGGTATCTCAATACCTAGTTCAATCTCGTTACCGGCAAGTCTCTTTACTCATTATGTAATGCATCATCCCGTAACTAACTCATTAGTTACATTGCTTGCAAGGCTTATTGTGATGTGCATTACCGACAATCGGAGTGACAAATCCTAGTCTCGATCTATGCCAACTCAACAAGTACCATCGGAGACACCTGTAGAGTACCTTTATAATCACCCAGTTACGTTGTGATGTTTGGTAGCACACAAAGTGTTCCTCCGGTAATCGGGAGTTGCATAATCTCATAGTCATAGGAACATGTATAAGTCATGAAGAAAGCAATAGCAGTAAACTAAACGATCAAGTGCTAAGCTAACGGAATGGGTCAAGTCAATCACATCATTCTCCTAATGATGTGATCCCATTAATCAAATGACAACTCATGTCTATGGCTAGGAAACTCAACCATCTTTGATCAACGAGCTAGTCAAGTAGAGGCATACTAGTGACACTATGTTTGTCTATGTATTCACACATGTATTATGTTTTCGGTTAATACAATTCTAGCATGAATAATAAACATTTATCATGATATGAGGAAATAAATAATAACTTTATTATTGCCTCTAGGGCATATTTCCTTCAGTCTCCCACTTGCACTAGAGTCAATAATCTAGATTACACAGTAATGATTCTAACACCCATGGAGTTTTGGTGCTGCTCATGGAAGAGGTTTAGTCAACGGGTCTGCAACATTCAGATCCGTATGTATCTTGCAAATCTCTATGTCTCCCACCTGGACTTGATCCCGGATGGAATTGAAGCGTCTCTTGATGTGCTTGGTTCTCTTGAGAAATCTGGATTCCTTTGCCAAAGCAATTGCACCAGTATTGTCACAAAAGATTTTCATTGGTCCCGATGCACTAGGTATGACACCTAGATCGGATATGAACTCCTTCATTTGCTGCTTCTGAAGCAGCTATGTACTCCGCTTTACACGTAGATCCCACCACGACGCTTTGTTTACAAATGCACCACCTGACAGCTCCATCGTTCAATGTAAACACGTATTCGGTTTGCGATTCAGAATCGTCCGGATCAGTGTCAAAGCTTGCATCGACGTAACCATTTACGACGAGCTCTTTGTCACCTCCATAAACGAGAAACATATCCTTAGTCTTTTTCAGGTATTTCAGGATATTCTTGACCGCTGTCCAGTGATCCACTCCTGGATTACTTTGGTACCTCCCTGCTAAACTAATAGCAAGGCTGTAGCGACCCGACCCGAATGGATCAAGTCTCTGTGCTTAAGTGTCATCCCTGGATCGGTATGCTGACACACACAGTACTCGAGGATTTATAACAGAGGTAAATCACATGTATAAAGTAACGTAAATACCATTAGCTCAATCCAAAAATAGCGGAAGTAACCACGTTGTGGATTCCCATCAACACCAACGGCAAAGTTGAGTGTAGAAATCGTAACCCTAACGAATCACTTACTCGTCGTAAGATATCCTGCAACAAGAAACGTTGCAGCCCGAAAATGGGTCAGCACATGGAATATGCTGGCAAATTCACACCATAGAGAAATGATGAACAAAGGCTATCACTACATGCATATATGGCTGGTGGAAAAGCTCTATGGTTATAATGTTTTTGCGAAAAGCCAATTTTTCCCTACTTCAAAGGAATAAATTTTATTTAACTATCATGGTGGTTGTGAAACATTGAGATGGTTGACAGCATCTCAATCCCAATTAAGAACGTGATTGAACCCAAATCAAATTTAAATTAAGTAACATGATGAGATCAACGGGATAATCCAAGAACTAGATACTCAAGATGTCCATAACCGGGGACACGGCTAATCATGATTAGTTTGTACACTCTGCAGAGGTTTGCGCACTTTTCCCTACATCTGCTAGCCCACCTCTTCAAGAGATCATGTAACCTACTCAACTATGCTAGAGCCCATAATAGCTTGTGGCTGCACACGGAAGTTTCTAGCATGAATAATCTTATGATCCCTTTGAGCCTGGGTGGCGGTCCTTATACACACAGACAACACTGGATTCTCCAGGTGCCTCAATCCACCCAGATGTGAGTTTTAGTTGCCACCTTCGGTAAACCATTATTAACAATCTCACATCTGTCATGAATATCTCTCAAACCCAATCCACGTCTACGAGCATAGCATGGCAATATAATAGCAACGTAGAAGTAACTCCCAAGGGTTTGATAAGAAAACAGGTAATATGTACTACCTCAACTACTTCCCAATACCCACAATTTAAATTGATCCTAACCATGCAATGTTTGAGGAATAGATCTAATGCAATAAAACTGGGTATGGAAAGTATGATCAAAGTGTGAACTTGCCTGCAATGATGATGAGGATGATTCGCACTCAAAACTCTTGATAGATCTACTCGTCACACTCCGGTCAATCTATCGCAAGCAAGCAATAGTAACCACACATAAGCAATCACTCAAAAGATCAGAAAGAACGAAGAAGACGATTCGGGAAACATCAAAACCAAGCAAATAACTCTTGCAACATAACACAATTTCTAACAGTACCAAAATTATATGAATTTGGCCTTATCAGAAAGTTTAGGTCAAGAGCTTCGCTTTGCAAAAAGAATCAACTCAAACGGAGTTACGGAACTTAAGTTATGAGCAAAAGAAGTTTGAATACAAATCTGTTTGAATTCAAATTTTAAAACTTTCAAAAACATGTTTAAGTTGTTTTACTGGATAGAGGAGATCATAACGAAGAAGTGGGCGTTGGTTTCGTTGGATTTGGACAAACGAGTAAAAAGTTATAGATGTTTGAAAACCAGGGGCTAATTTGTAAAATAAATCATCACAGATAGGTCCCTGGCCGGAATTAAAAGAAAATAAAAGAAAAATCCTATCGAACGAACGTTCGCTACAGAGCCCTACGGAACGAAATCGTTCGCTACTGAATACTAACAGATGAACGTCCACTAATTAACCTATCTAAAATATAAAACCGGCTTTTAAAAGAAAAACCGCAGAAAACCAAAAAAAAAAAAACAATAAACCGGACCGGGGGGGTTATACCGGGTCGGCGGTTCGGCTGAGAAAAACCGGCAGCGGCTCCGGCGAGGCGGCGGACTCCGGCGAGGCGGGGCAGTGGCGACGGCGTGCTCCGGCGCGGCGGCTCGGCTGCGCGACGAGGGGCGAGGGCGGCGAGGTGGCTCGGGCGCGGGGGCAAGGCGCGGGCGGCGGCGCAGGCGAGCGGTGGTGGTGCAGCGGCGAGGCGGCGGCGAGATCTGCGGCAGGGGCGCGAGATGCGAGGGCGGCGGCGGCTCAAGGCGGCGCGGGGCTCGAGGGCCCGGCTATTTAAGGGGCCAGGGGGGCAAGGTGGCGTGCGGGAGGGGCCGGGGCGCGAGGAGACCGGGGCGGACACGGCGCCGCCGGCGAGCCGTGCGGGCGGCGGACTCCGCTCTGGGTCAGGGACGAACTGCGCTGGGCCTGGCTGGGGAGCTGGGCCGGCCCAGTTCGGCGGGAGTTTTTTTTTAAAAAACATTTCTGAGACAAGGAAAAATAATAAAACGAAATATATAAAAATATTATATAGGCATATAATATATCAAAATTTTCAGAAAAAGATTTCCTACAACGTGGACATTTTTGTAAAGTCAAATAAAATCCACACCAATTATAATAAATCAAACATGCTACTGCCTTAATAAACTCCAATAAAAATCATTTTAAAAATACCAAAATGATTTCAAATTTAATTTTCTCCAATTTTCTGATGTAGGGAATCATGTTACCCTATTTTCTGTATATTTTATTTTTGGAGAAAAATAATTTGAATAAAACTCAAATAACTCCAATATTGAAAAATAATTGCAATGGGACTTTGAATAAATACTTTGAAACTCCCAACTCATATTTCATTTGTTTTGAAGAAGTCATTTTATCTTCTCTCGTGAAAATCATTGAGTTGCATAAAGTTTCAGAATTGGAAAATATTTTCAAATGATATTCAAATATTTTCAACACCCCCTTTCATTTAAATAAATGGAAGAAGTCATGTCATCTTCTCTCCAGGGTTTTGTGATGAAAAGAATTTGAATTCATGGAGACCATAAAAGCAAAATGAAAGTTTGGGAAAGTCCTTTTATTCCCTCTCATTTAACTTTCAAAAGATTTCGAATTCCACTCACTTTCAGTCAATCAATCAAACAATCAGCCCAATCTATCTGTTTATTATAACATTCCAAAATTTAGAATTTTGGGATGTTACAAACCTACCACCCTTAAAATGAATCTCGTCCTCGAGATTCGGAGAGGCTAGCAAGAAATAGGTTAGGGTTTGGGGGTCTTCTCAAAATCCATCGATCATCACCGAGGTCTGGGGTGCTACCACCCTTAGAATCATTGTTACGGTTCCGTCAAAACTCGTATACTCCATCCTTGTTGTTGACAGTGTCAGTCTTCTCAGATTCTCGGAAAAATTCCTTCTCTGGCTCTTTGGGTAGCGGCATAACCTTTTTCCTCAATTCTTCTGTCTTTCATCTCGGTAAGGTTCTTCCATGACTCGGTCTTCGTAGCTGACGGGTCTGGCGCCAAAACTAAACAACTATCGACATCTCCTGGTGGTCAACAATTTATGGTTTCTCCTGCAGGAAATGGGTCTGGTTGATCCTCACCGTATAACCTACGATTGGCAAGAGCTACCTTGTACAAGGGAAAAAAAATACTTACACGATTCTAAGGTTTAAACAAGGTTTAAATCGTCGTCACTCTACTATAGGCAAGTCACTCAGATTTACCATCCCGTATAGCAAGGCGAACAATAAGAGTAAGTCGGTATGGTGATCAATCCATCCCGCACCCAAATCATTACCTTGTACATGGTTTAGCGAATCTCGCATTCTAACACTCGGTCATCCTCACAAGCATTGCAGAATTTCTCTTGTCGACGAACCAAGTTCGGATAAATCCATGGATTCTGCAAGCCAAACAAACATCTATCGTTCCTTCACAACTCTCAGGTTTTGCGTAACTCCTATAAGATCGTCTGTCGATAAAATCGTAACTTCTTCCGGGGTCTTTCCTTCAGCAAGAATGCGCTTGCTTCTTGGCAGGTCCTGGGGCCTATGGGTTATGGCCCATATCATCACTTGTAAACCTTGAACTCATCATCAGGCAACTGATCCTTAATCCAACATCCAACTTCCTGGTATTCTTAAATCCATCCAGTTGTACTGTCTTCCTTCCTTCTATTGGCACCAAACTAGGACATGATTACTCAGACTCATCATCGAATTTCCATTGATCCATATTTCCAACATCATGCCTCCTTTATATCCAATAATACTCTTCATCCTCGTGGGATATCCCACATACCGAGAAAAAAAAACAAAAAAAAACACTTATACTTATGAAGTCCATACTCCACTTCGTGGAACATCATTATCCTTTCTAGGATCAAGCGTCCTTACTGGGGAATATTGGCCATCTTTGCATGTCACTTCTTCCGTGAAACACATCATGAACTCATGACAGTCCTTCGGGTGACTCCAACTTGTTGGCCACTTCTCCCAGACGTTCCAAAACTCGGTATGGTCCTTCAAATCTCGGGGCTAACTTTCCCTTAACTCCAAATAGTTTAACTCCTCGCAGAGGGGGCACACGAAGACATGCTCTGTCTCAAATTTCATAGACTACCTCCTTTACATCCAATAATACTCCATACCCTCATATTCTTGGGGTATCCAACATGTCGAGATAAAACTCATACTTATTTTGTTCAAAATCCACTTCGTGGAATATCATTACCTTTTCCAAGGGTCAAGTTTCCTCACGGGGTACTACCACCTTTAAAATGCACAATCTTCCATAGACCATATTTCTCATATCCTCGAAAATGGTCAAAATCTTTCTTCATAGAGTAACAACTCATAGAATCCAAATCAATACCAATGATGCTAACTTTATTGATTCTCAAATTATTACAATCTCCTGCATTCCATTACATGCCTCAATCCGACACCTCACTAATAAAAGAAATGTCCACACTACTACTACTATATTTCTCGTTGCACTCAACTATTTGTCACAAGTCTCCGTCTCCTTGGGGCATTCTCTGGCAAAGTGCCCCGCTTCATCACAACGGAAACATATTACTTCTGACATATCTCGGGGTTTCCTTGTGATTATATAGCCTCCTGGGGTCCTCATCTTCCCTTTTGGGCAATCATTGTGGTAGTGTCCGGAATTTTTGCACCTGAAACATGTGATATGACTCAGGTCTCTCTTTGTAGAAATTGGGTTGTTCCTGGGATCCAATCTACTTTTCTTCCTGGACTTTTCCGTTCCAATCAGGGCTTCTATTTCCTGTGGGTCATACTCTACTTCCTTTGTCGGGAATTCTACTAAATCCCCATTCAGACAATTTTGGGAGATGTGTCCTTCTTCTCCACATGAATAGCATGACTTGGTGCAGGGTTTAATTGGTTCTTCTTTGGGTGTGTCCTCCACCTCTTCCTTCATCACAGATTCCTCTAAAATTTCCATGAGGGCTCTTTTCATTGCTTCTTTCTTCTGCTGGACTGTCCTTTGTACCACGGGGTAGATGTGACACTGAGCAGAGTAGTGGGTAGTCCCTTCACACAAGAAACAAGTGATCTGCCTAGTTGGGCATTCTTCAGCTGGGTGACTTCCTTCACAATTAGGGCATTCATCCTTGTGTTCCTTATGGTTGTGTCCTATTTATCCACAAGGCTTGTATGCACAAGGTTTCTTCATATCCTTTCCATAAGGCTTCAATTTCTGGGACACAAGATGAGATCTTTGTAGAGTCCACTTAAATTCTTTCCAAGTGGTTACTCCTTGCCATCCATTGATGGTTTGGTACATCCTCCACCAAGTAGCAGCACCTCTTTCAAAACATTGAAGAGCATGCCGGGTCATATCCTTTCCGACTATAGGGTTATTCTTCATGTGATCCTCCATGTTCTGAATCCATCGGTCCGTCTCCAATTGACTCATGGGTCCAGAAAATACAAGCTCATCTCCATTCATCCTCTATTGGGTCCATGGGTTTGGGGTGAGATAAGAGAGGTCGAGAGGGATGCACACAATACAAACAAATTTTTGAAAAGACAGATTTTTTTATTGTGGCTGTCGGAAAAACCTCAAACAAATGAGAGCTCACAAACGTCGCATCTAATGTAGGCATATAACAGGGGTTGGGTCTTCTAAAGGTCAATAAGTCTTCAACGTTGCCAAACTCTTCAAGTCTTGTTCATGTCTCCGATGGCTTCTTGCAATCATGCTTGTCCTTCTCAAGTTCTTTTGCCAAATCATCTCTGTTGACGCGAAGTCCCTCGTGACGTCCTTTAATATTTCTGGAGTGGCATTCCAAACTTCTGGGTTTCAACATCCTTGACATGAACCATGATCCTACTGTCCTTCAGTTCCTGACGAGTCTCCGTTATCTCGTGGTTTCGCTTTCCCAGCTTGGCTACTTTCAACTTCTGGGTTCTGAGTTCTTCACGAAACGCTTACTTGTCGAATAATGCTTCCTGAAGGTTCATCTTTAAACTTCCTGATGTAATGCTCCAGATCCTGGTGATACACCAGCTAAGGTTAAAACTTCGTCTTGCTAATAGGTGCTCCATTAGTTTTCTACCATCCAATCCTTCCATGCATCTGCATGCTTAAGTCCGCACGGTGACAATAGCATAAGCGGACGATAACATCATGGATAGCCGTGTTTCTGCTCTTGTCATTTCCATGAGCTATCTCTCCATAGTTGATATCTCCTGCCTTAGGGTTTTTCTTTGACAGAACTTTGAGTTTCTAACTCTCCATGTTTCGGTCTTTCTCCGATACACCTTGATCTCGGGTATTGACAGCTTCCATAGTCCGTCAAGTTCCATAAGGGTAACCTTCCTAGGTCATACACATCTGGCAATTCTTCAGAGCCTTCAAATTCTCCCAGTCTTCGGAGTCTTCAACCGTTGTAGTTTCCATTATCATAATGCACGGTAAAATCCTCTTCATTCCAAAATGGTCTTAGTTGTCCGATATCTTGTACTTCTTGAAGTGGTCTCATCCGTCGAATCTTCGAGTGGTCCAAAAGGAAAAAGAGTATGGTCTCACTAAAAGGGAATATTTGAATAAGACTCGGAAAAGAAGAGAGGTAAAAGATCTTTTTGAAAAGGAAAGTTTTTGAGAAAATCCTTCCTATGGGCTTGCCAGTTTCTAGGGTCACGTCCTACAGTCAACATGTGCTCTGATACCATCTTGTAGCGACCCGACCCGAATGGATCAAGTCTCTGTGCTTAAGTGTCATCCCTGGATCGGTATGCTAACACACACAGTACTCGAGGATTTATAACAGAGGTAAATCACATGTATAAAGTAACGTAAATACCATTACCTCAATCCAAAAATAGCGGAAGTAACCAGGTTGTGGATTCCCATCAACACCAACGGCAAAGTTGAGTGTAGAAATCGTAACCCTAACGAATCACTTACTCGTCGTAAGATATCCTGCAACATGAAACGTTGCAGCCCAAAAACGGGTCAGCACATGGAATATGCTGGCAAATTCACACCATAGAGAAATGATGAACAAAGGCTATCACTACATGCATATATGGCTGGTGGAAAAGCTCTATGGTTATAATGTTTTTGCGAAAAGCCAATTTTTCCCTACTTCAAAGGAATAAATTTTATTTAACTATCATGGTGGTTGTGAAACATTGAGATGGTTGACAGCATCTCAATCCCAATTAAGAACATGATTAAACCCAAATCAAATTTAAATTAAGTAACATGATGAGATCAACGGGATAATCCAAGAACTAGATACTCAAGATGTCCATAACCGGGGACACGGCTAATCATGATTAGTTTGTACACTCTGCAGAGGTTTGCGCACTTTTCCCTACATCTGCTAGCCCACCTCTTCAAGAGATCATGTAACCTACTCAACTATGCTAGAGCCCATAATAGCTTGTGGCTGCACACGGAAGTTTCTAGCATGAATAATCTTATGATCCCTTTGAGCCTGGGTGGCGGTCCTTATACACACAGACAACACTGGATTCTCCAGGTGCCTCAATCCACCCAGATGTGAGTTTTAGTTGCCACCTTAGGTAAACCATTATTAACAATCTCACATCTGTCATGAATATCTCTCAAACCCAATCCACGTCTACGAGCATAGCATGGCAATATAATAGCAACGTAGAAGTAACTCCCAAGGGTTTGATAAGAAAACAGGTAATAGGTACTACCTCAACTACTTCCCAATACCCACAATTTAAATTGATCCAAATTTTGGAATGTTATAATAAACAGATAGATTGGGCTGATTGTTTGATTCATTGACTGAAAGTGAGTGGAATTCGAAATCTTTTGAAAGTTAAATGAGAGGGAATAAAAGGACTTTCCCAAACTTTCATTTTGCTTTTATGGTCTCCATGAATTCAAATTCTTTTCATCACAAAACCCTGGAGAGAAGATGACATGACTTCTTCCATTTATTTAAATGAAAGGGGGTGTTGAGAATATTTGAATATCATTTGAAAATATTTTCCAATTCTGAAACTTTATGCAACTCAATGTTTTTCACGAGAGAAGATAAAATGACTTCTTCAAAACAAATGAAATATGAGTTGGGAGTTTCAAAGGATTTATTCAAAGTCCCATTGCAATTATTTTTCAATATTGGAGTTATTTGAGTTTTATTCAAATTATTTTTCTCCAAAAATAAAATATACAGAAAATAGGGTAACATGATTCCCTACATCAGAAAATTGGAGGAAATTAAATTTGAAATCATTTTGGTATTTTTAAAATGATTTTTATTGGATTTTATTAAGGCAGTAGCATGTTTGATTTATTATAATTGGTGTGGATTTTATTTGACTTTACAAAAATGTCCACGTTGTAGGAAATCTTTTTCTGAAAATTTTGATATATTATATGCCTATATAATATTTTTATTTATTTCGTTTTATTATTTTTCTTTGTCTGAGAAATGTTTAAAAAAAAACTCCCGCCGAACTGGGCCGGCCCAGCTCCCCAGCCAGGCCCAGCGCAGTTCGTCCCCGACCCCGAGCGGAGTCCGCCGCCCGCACGGCTCGCCGGCGACGCCGTGTCCGCCCCGGTCTCCTCGCCCCCGGCCCCTCCCGCACGCCACCTTGCCCCCCTGGCCCCTTAAATAGCCGGGCCCCTCGAGCCCCGCGACGCCTTGAGCCGCCGCCGCCCTCGCATCTCGCGCCGCCGCCGCAGATCTCGCCGCCGCCTCGCCGCTGCACCACCACCGCTCGCCTGCGCCGCCGCCCGCGCCTTGCCCCGCGCCCGAGCCGCCGCGCCGAAGCCACCTCGCCGCCCTCGCCCCTCGTCGCGAAGCCGAGCCGCCGCGCCGGAGCTCGCCGTCGCCACTGCCCCGCCTCGCCGGAGTCCGCCGCCTCGCCGGAGCCGCTGCCGGTTTTTCTCAGCCGAACCGCCGACCCGGTATAACCCCCCGGTCCGGTTTATTGTTTTTTTTTGGTTTTCTGCGGTTTTTCTTTTAAAAGCCAGTTTTATATTTTAGATAGGTTAATTAGTGGACGTTCATCTGTTAGTATTCGGTAGCGAACGATTTCGTTCCGTAGGGCTCTGTAGCGAACGTTCGTTCGATAGGATTTTTCTTTTATTTTCTTTTAATTCCGGCCAGGGACCTATCTGTGATGATTTATTTTACAAATTAGCCCCTGATTTTCAAACATCTATAACTTTTTACTCGTTTGTCCAAATCCAACGAAACCAACGCCCACTTCTTCGTTATGATCTCCTCTATCCAGTAAAACAACTTAAACATGTTTTTGAAAGTTTTAAAATTTGAATTCAAACAGATTTGTATTCAAACTTCTTTTGCTCATAACTTAAGTTCCGTAACTCCGTTTGAGTTGATTCTTTTTGCAAAGCGAAGCTCTTGACCTAAACTTTCTGATAAGGCCAAATTCATATAATTTTGGTACTGTTAGAAATTGTGTTATGTTGCAAGAGTTATTTGCTTGGTTTTGATGTTTCCCGAATCGTCTTCTTCGTTCTTTCTGATCTTTTGAGTGATTGCTTATGTGTGGTTACTATTGCTTGCTTGCGATAGATTGACCGGAGTGTGACGAGTAGATCTATCAAGAGTTTTGAGTGCGAATCATCCTCATCATCATTGCAGGCAAGTTCACACTTTGATCATACTTTCCATACCCAGTTTTATTGCATTAGATCTATTCCTCAAACATTGCATGGTTAGGATCAATTTAAATTGTGGGTATTGGGAAGTAGTTGAGGTAGTACCTATTACCTGTTTTCTTATCAAACCCTTGGGAGTTACTTCTACGTTGCTATTATATTGCCATGCTATGCTCGTAGACGTGGATTGGGTTTGAGAGATATTCATGACAGATGTGAGATTGTTAATAATGGTTTACCTAAGGTGGCAACTAAAACTCACATCTGGGTGGATTGAGGCACCTGGAGAATCCAGTGTTGTCTGTGTGTATAAGGACCGCCACCCAGGCTCAAAGGGATCATAAGATTATTCATGCTAGAAACTTCCGTGTGCAGCCACAAGCTATTATGGGCTCTAGCATAGTTGAGTAGGTTACATGATCTCTTGAAGAGGTGGGCTAGCAGATGTAGGGAAAAGTGCGCAAACCTCTGCAGAGTGTACAAACTAATCATGATTAGCTGTGTCCCCGGTTATGGACATCTTGAGTATCTAGTTCTTGGATTATCCCGTTGATCTCATCATGTTACTTAATTTAAATTTGATTTGGGTTTAATCACGTTCTTAATTGGGATTGAGATGCTGTCAACCATCTCAATGTTTCACAACCACCATGATAGTTAAATAAAATTTATTCCTTTGAAGTAGGGAAAAATTGGCTTTTCGCAAAAACATTATAACCATAGAGCTTTTCCACCAGCCATATATGCATGTAGTGATAGCCTTTGTTCATCATTTCTCTATGGTGTGAATTTGCCAGCATATTCCATGTGCTGACCCGTTTTCGGGCTGCAACGTTTCATGTTGCAGGATATCTACGACGAGTAAGTGATTCGTTAGGGTTACGATTTCTACACTCAACTTTGCCGTTGGTGTTGATGGGAATCCACAACCTGGTTACTTCCGCTATTTTTGGATTGAGGTAATGGTATTTACGTTACTTTATACATGTGATTTACCTCTGTTATAAATCCTCGAGTACTGTGTGTGTTAGCATACCGATCCAGGGATGACACTTAAGCACAGAGAATTGATCCATTCGGGTCGGGTCGCTACAAAGGCACACATCAGGTCTGGTACACAGCATTGCATACATGATAGAGCCTATGGCTGAAGCATAGGGAACATCTTTCATTTTCTCTCTACCTTCTGAAGTGGTCGGGCATTGAGTCTGACTCAACTTCACACCTTGTAACACAAGCAAGAATCCTTTCTTTGCTTGATCCATTTTCAACTTTTTCAAAACTTTGTCAAGGTATGTGCTTTGTGAAAGTCCAATTAAGCGTTTTGATCTATCTCTATTGATCTTGATGCCCAATATGTAAGCAGCTTCACCGAGGTCTTTCATTGAAAAACTCTTATTCAAGTATCCTTTTATGCTATCCAGAAATTCTATATCATTTCCAATTAACAATATGTCATCCACATATAATATTAGAAATGCTATAGAGCTCCCACTCGCTTTCTTATAAATACAGGCTTCTCCAAAAGTCTGTATAAATCCATATGCTTTGATCACACTATCAAAACATTTATTCCAGCTCCAAGAGGCTTGCACCAGTCCATAAATGGATCGCTGGAGCTTGCACACTTTGTTAGCTCCCTTTGGATCGACAAAACCTTCCGGTTGCATCATATACAACTCTTCTTCCAGAAATCCATTCAGGAATGCAGTTTTGACATCCATTTGCCAAATTTCATAATCATAAAATGCGGCAATTGCTAACATGATTCGGACAGACTTAAGCATCGCTACGGGTGAGAAAGTCTCATCGTAGTCAACTCCTTGAACTTGTCGAAAACCTTTCACAACAAGTCGAGCTTTGTAGACAGTAACATTACCGTCAGCGTCATTCTTCTTCCTAAAGATCCATTTATTCTCTATGGCTTGCCGATCATCGGGCAAGTCAACCAAAGTCCACACTTTGTTCTCATACATGGATCCCATCTCAGATTTCATGGCTTCAAGCCATTTTGCGGAATCTGGGCTCACCATCGCTTCTTCATAGTTCGTAGGTTCGCCTTGGTCAAGTAACATGACCTCCAGAACAGGATTACCGTACCACTCTGGTGCGGATCTAACTCTGGTTGACCTACGAGGTTCGGTAGTAACTTGATCTGAAGTTTCATGATCAATATCATTAGCTTCCTCACTGATTGGTGTAGGTGTCACAGGAACCGGTTTCTGTGATGAACTAATTTCCAATAAGGGAGCAGGTACAGTTACCTCATCAAGATCTACTTTCCTCCCACTCACTTCTTTTGAGAGAAACTTCTTCTCTAGAAAGGATCCATTCTTAGCAACGAATGTTTTGCCTTCGGATCTGTGATAGAAGGTGTACCCAACTGTCTCCTTTGGGTATCCTATGAAGACACACTTCTCCGATTTGGGTTCGAGCTTATCAGGTTGAAGCTTTTTCACATAAGCATCGCAGCCCCAAACTTTAAGAAACGACAACTTTGGTTTCTTGCCAAACCACAGTTCATAAGGCATCGTCTCAACGGATTTAGATGGTGCCCTATTTAACGTGAATGCAGCCGTCTCTAGAGCATAACCCCAAAATGATAGCGGTAAATCAGTAAGAGACATCATAGACCGCACCATATATAGTAAAGTACGATTACGACGTTCGGACACACCATTACGCTGTGGTGTTCCAGGTGGCGTGAGTTGCGAAACTATTCCACATTGTTTCAAATGAAGACCAAACTCGTAACTCAAATATTCTCCTCCATGATCAGATCGTAGAAACTTTATTTTCTTGTTACGATGATTTTCCTCTTCACTCTGAAATTCTTTGAACTTTTCAAATGTTTCAGACTTATGTTTGATTTAGAAGATATACCCATATCTGCTCAAATCATCTGTGAGGTGAGAAAATAACGGTACCCGCCGCGAGCCTCAATATTCACTGGACCACATACATCAGTATGTATGATGTCCAATAAATCTGTTGCTTGCTCCATTGTTCCGGAGAACGGCGTTTTAGTCATCTTGCCCATGAGGCATGATTCGCAAGTACCAAGTGATTCATAATCAAGTGATTCCAAAAGTCCATCAGTATGGAGTTTCTTCATGCGCTTTACACCAATATGACCTAAACGGCAGTGCCACAAATAAGTTGCACTATCATTATCAACTCTGCATCGTTTGGCTTCAATATTATGAATATGTGTATCACTACTATCGAGATTTAATAAAAATAGAACACTCTTCAAGGGTGCATGACCATAAAAGATATTACCCATATAAATAGAACAACCATTATTCTCTGATTTAAATGAACAACCGTCTCGCATCAAACAAGATCCAGATATAATGTTCATGCTTAACACTGGCACCAAATAACAATTATTCAGGTTTAAAACTAATCCCGAAGGTAGATGTCGAGGTAGCGTGCCGACTGCGATCACATCGACTTTGGAACCATTTCCCACGCGCATCGTCACCTCGTCCTTAGCCAATCTTCGCTTAATCCGGTCCCTGTTTCGAGTTTCAAATATTAGCAACAGAACCAGTATCAAATACCCAGGTGCTACTGCGAGCATTAGTAAGGTACACATCAATGACATGTATATCACATATACCTTTGTTCAACTTGCCATCCTTCTTATCCGCCAAATACTTGGGGCAGTTCCGCTTCCAGTGACCAGTCTGCTTGCCGTAGAAGCACTCAGTCTCAGGCTTAGGTCCAGACTTGGGTTTCTTCTCTTGAGCAGCAACTTGTTTGTTGTTCTTCTTGAAGTTCCCCTTCTTCTTCCCTTTGCCCTTTTTCTTGAAACTGGTGGTCTTGTTGACCATCAACACTTGATGCTCCTTCTTGATTTCTACCTCCGCTGCCATTAGCATTGCGAAGAGCTCGGGAATCGTCTTATCCATCCCTTGCATATTATAGTTCATCATGAAGCTTTTGTAGCTTGGTGGCAGTGATTGAAGAATTATGTCAATGACACTATCATCCGGAAGATTAACTCCCAGTTGAATCAAGTGATTGCAGTACCCAGACATTCTGTGTATATGTTCACTGACAGAACTATTCTCCTCCATCTTGCAGCTATAGAACTTATTGGAGACTTCATATCTCTCAATCCGGGCATTTGCTTGAAATATTAGCTTCAACTCCTGGAATATCTCATATGCTCCATGACGTTCAAAACGTTGTTGAAGCCCCGGTTCTAAGCCGTAAAGCATGGCACACTGAACTATCGAGTAGTCATCAACACGCGACTGCCAGGCATTCACAATGTCTACAGTTGCCGGCGCAGGTGGTACACCTAGCGGTGCTTCCAGGACGTAATTCTTCTGTGCAGCAATGAGGATGATCCTCAAGTTACGGACCCAGTCCGTGTAACTGCTACCATCATCTTTCAACTTTGCTTTCTCAAGGAACGCATTAAAATTCAACGGAGCAACAGCATGGGCCATCTATCGACATCAACATAGACAAGCAAAATACTATCAGGTACTAAGTTCATGATAAATTAAAGTTCAATTAAATCATATTACTTAAGAACTCCCACTTAGATAGACATCCCTCGAATCATCTAAGTGATCACGTGATCCATCTCAACTAAACCATGTCCGATCATCACGTGAGATGGAGTAGTTTTCAATGGTGAACATCACTATGTTGATCATATCTACTATATGATTCACGCTCAACCTTTCGGTCTCAGCGTTCTGAGGCCATATCTGCATATGCTAGGCTCGTCAAGTTTAACCCGAGTATTCTGCGTGTGCAAAACTGTCTTACACCCGTTGTATTTAAACGTAGAGCTTATCACACCCGATCAACACTTGGTGTCTCGGCACGACGAACTTTCGCAATGGTGCATACTCAGGGAGAACACTTTTATCTTGAAATTTAGTAAGAGATCATCTTATAATGCTACCGTCAATCAAAGCAAAATAAGATGCATAAAGGATAAACATCACATGCAATCAATATAAGTGATATGATATGGCCATCATCATCTTGTGCTTGTGATCTCCATCTCCGAAGCACCGTCATGATCACCATCGTCACCAGCGCGACACCTTGATCTCCATCGTAGCATCGTTGTCGTCTCGCAAACTATTGCTTCTACGACTATCGCTACCGCTTAGTGATAAAGTAAAGCAATTACAGGGTGATTGCATTGCATACAATAAAGCGACAACCATATGGCTCCTGCCAGTTGCGATAACTCGGTTACAAAACATGATCATCTCATACAATAAAATATAGCATCATGCCTTGACCATATCACATCACAACATGCCCTGCAAAAACAAGTTAGACGTCCTCTACTTTGTTGTTGCAAGTTTTACGTGGCTGCTACGGGCTGAGCAAGAACCGTTCTTACCTACGCATCAAAACCACAACGATAGTTCGTCAAGTTAGTGATGTTCTAACCTTCTCAAGGACCGGGCGTAGTCACACTCGGTTCAACTAAAGTTGGAGAAACTGACACCCGCCAGCCACCTGTGTGCAAAGCACGTCGGTAGAACCAGTCTCGCGTAAGCATACGCGTAATGTCGGTCCGGGCCGCTTCATCCAACAATACCGCCGAACCAAAGTATGACATGCTGGTAAGCAGTATGACTTGTATCACCCACAACTCACTTGTGTTCTACTCGTGCATATAACATCACCGCATAAACCTGCCTCGGATGCCACTGTTGGGGAACGTAGTAATTTCAAAAAAAATCCTACGCACACGCAAGATCATGGTGATGCATAGCAACGAGAGGGGAGAGTGTTGTCCACGTACCCTCGTAGACCGAAAGCGGAAGCGTTAGCACAACGCGGTTGATGTAGTCGTACGTCTTCACGATCCGACCGATCCAAGTACCGAATGTATGGCACCTCCGAGTTCAGCACACGTTCAGCTCGATGATGTCCCGCGAACTCCGATCCAGCAGAGCTTCACGGGAGAGTTCCGTCAGGACGACGGCGTGATAACGGTGATGATGTTGCTACCGACGCAGGGCTTTGCCTAAGCACCGCTACGATATGACCGAGGTGGATTATGGTGGAGGGGGGCACCGCACACAGCTGGGAGAGATCAACAGATCAACTTGTGTGTCTAGAGGTGCCCCCCTGCCCCCGTATATAAAGGAGCAAGGGGGGAGTCCTACTCCCACCGGGAGTAGGACCCCTCCTTTCCTAGTAGGAGTAGGAGAAGGGGGAAGGAGGAGAGAGAGGGGAAGGAAAGGGGGGCGCCGCCCCCTGGCCGCCCCTCCTCTTCTCCACTAAGGCCCACTAGGCCCAATATACTCCCCGGGGGGGTTCCGGTAACCCCCGGTACTCCAGTAAATGTCCGAAACCTCCCGAAACACTTCCGGTGTTCGAACATAGTCGTCCAATATATCGATCTTTACGTCTCGACCATTTCGAGACTCCTTGTCATGTCCGTGATCATATCCGGGACTCCGAACTACTTTCAGTACATCAAAACACAAAAACTCATAATACCGATCGTCACCGAACTTTAAGCGTGCGGACCCTACGGGTTCGAGAACTATGTAGACATGACCGAGACACGTCTCCGGTAAATAACCAATAGCGGAACCTAGATGCTCATATTGGCTACTACATATTCTACGAAGATCTTTATCGGTCAAACCGCATAACAACATACGTTGTTCCCTTTGTCATCGGTATATTACTTGCCCGGGATTCGATCGTCGGTATCTCAATACCTAGTTCAATCTCGTTACCGGCAAGTCTCTTTACTCGTTACGTAATGCATCATCCCGTAACTAACTCATTAGTTACATTGCTTGCAAGGCTTATTGTGATGTGCATTACCGAGAGGGCCCAGAGATACCTCTCCAACAATCGGAGTGACAAATCCTAGTCTCGATCTATGCCAACTCAACAAGTACCATCGGAGACACCTGTAGAGTACCTTTATAATCACCCAGTTACGTTATGACGTTTGGTAGCACACAAAGTGTTCCTCCGGTAATCGGGAGTTGCATAATCTCATAGTCATAGGAACATGTATAAGTCTTGAAGACAACAATAGCAGTAAACTAAACGATCAAGTGCTAAGCTAACGGAATGGGTCAAGTCAATCACATCATTCTCCTAATGATGTGATCCCATTAATCAAATGATGACTCATGTCTATGGCTAGGAAACTCAACCATCTTTGATCAACGAGCTAGTCAAGTAGAGGCATACTAGTGACACTATGTTTGTCTATGTATTCACACATGTATTATGTTTCTGGTTAATACAATTCTAGCATGAATAATAAACATTTATCATGATATGTGGAAATAAATAATAACTTTATTATTGCCTCTAGGGCATATTTCCTTCAAGTTCACATCGCCATGTGGCCAACACTCAAAGGGTTTACTAGAGTCAGTAATCTAGTTCACATCGCCATGTGATTAACACCCAAAGAGTACTAAGGTGTGATCATGTTTTGCTTGTGAGAGAAGTTTAGTCAACGGGTCTGCCAAATTCATATCCGTATATATTGCGCAAATTTCTATGTCTACAATGCTCTGCACGGAGCTACTTTAGCTAATTGCTCCCACTTCAATATGTATCTAGATTGTGACTTAGAGTCATCCAGATCGGTGTCAAAGCTTGCATCGACGTAACCCTTTACGATGAACCTTTTATCACCTCCATAATCGAGAAACATATCCTTATTCCACTAAGGATAATTTTGACCGCTTCCAGTGATCTACTCCTAGATCACTATTGTACTCCCTTGCCAAACTCAGTGTAGGGTATACAATAGATCTGGTACACAGCATGGCATACTTTATAGAACCTATGGCCGAGGCATAAGGAATGACTTTCATTCTCTTTCTATCTTCTACCGTGGTTGGGCTTTGAGTCTTACTCAATTTCACACCTTGCAGTATAGGCAAGAACTCCTTCTTTGACTGTTCCATTTTGAACTTCTTCGAAAATTTGTCAAGGTATGTACTCATTGAAAAAACTTATCAAGCATCTTGATCTATCTCTATAAATCTTGATGCTCAATATGTAAGTAGCTTCATCGAGGTCTTGCTTTGAAAAACTTCTTTCAAACACTCCTTTATGCTTTCCAGAAAATTCTATATCATTTCCGATCAACAATATGTCACTCACATATACTTATCAGAAAGGCTATAGTGCTCCCACTCACTTTCTTGTAAATACATGCTTCACCGCAAGTCTGTATAAAACTATATGCTTCGCTCAACTCATCAAAGCGTATATTCCAACTCTGAGATGCTTGCACCAGTCCATAAATGGATCGTTGGAGCTTGCACATTTTGTTAGCACCTTTAGGATCGAAAAAATCTTCTGGTTGCATCATATACAACTATTCTTTAAGAAATCCATTAAGGAATGTAGTTTTGACATCCATTTGCCAGATTTCATAAAATGTGGCAATTTGCTAACATGATTTGGACAGACTTAAACATCGCTACGAGTGAGAAAATCTCATCGTAGTCAACACATTGAACTTTGTCAAAACCTTTTTCGACAAGTCTAGCTTTGTAGATAGTAACACTAGTATCAGCGTCCGTCTTCCTCTTGAAAATCCATTTATTTTCTATGGCTTGCCGATCATCGGGCAAGTCAACCAAAGTCCACACTTTGTTCTCATACATGGATCCCATCTCAGATTTCATGGCCTCAAGCCATTTCGCGGAATCTGGGCTCATCATCGCTTCCTCATAGTTCGTAGGTTCATCATGGTCAAGTAACATGACCTCCAGAACAGGATTACCGTACCACTCTGGTGCGGATCTTACTCTAGTTGACCTACGAGGTTTGGTAGTAACTTGATCTGAAGTTACATGATCATCATCATTAGCTTCCTCACTAATTGGTGTAGGAGTCACAGGAACAGATTTATGTGATGAACTACTTTCCAATAAGGGAGCAGGTATAGTTACCTCATCAAGTTCTACTTTCCTCCCACTCACTTCTTTCGAGAGAAACTCCTTCTCTAGAAAGGATCCATTCTTAGCAACGAATGTCTTGCCTTCGGATCTGTGATAGAAGGTGTACCCAACTGTCTCCTTTGGGTATCCTATGAAGACATATTTCTCCGATTTGGGTTTGAGCTTATCAGGATGAAACTTTTTCACATAAGCATCGCAACCCCAAACTTTAAGAAACGACAACTTTGGTTTCTTGCCAAATCACAGTTCATATGGTGTCGTCTCAACGGATTTAGATGGTGCCCTTTTTAACATGAATGCAGCTGTCTCTAATGCATAACCCCAAAACGATAGTGGTAAATCGATAAGAGACATCATAGATTGCACCATATTTAATAAAGTACGGTTACGATGTTCGGACACACCATTACGCTGTGGTGTTCCAGGTGGCGTGAGTTGCGAAACTATTCCGCATTGTTTCAAATGAAGACCAAACTCATAACTCAAATATTCTCCTCCACGATCATATCGTAGAAACTTTATTTTCTTGTTACAATGATTTTCCACTTCACTCTGAAATTATATGAACTTTTCAAATGTTTCAGACTTATGTTTCATCAAGTAGATATACCCATATCTGCTCAAATCATCTGTGAAGGTCAGAAAATAACGATACCCGCCGTGAGCCTCAACACTCATCGGATCACATACATCAGTATGTATTATTTCCAATAAGTCAGTTGCTCGCTCCATTGTTCTGGAGAACGGGTTCTTAGTCATCTTGCCCATAAGGCATGGTTCGCAAGCATCAAGTGATTCATAATCAAGTGATTCAAAAATCCCATCAGCATGGAGTTTCTTCATGCGCTTTACACCAATATGACCTTAACGGCAGTGCCACAAATAAGTTGCACTATTATTATGAAGTTTGCATCTTTTGGTTTCAATATTATGAATATGTGTATCACTATGATCGAGATCCAATAAACCATTTTCATTGGGTGTATGACCATAGAAGGTTTTATTCATGTAAACAAAACAAAAATTATTCTCTAACTTAAATGAATAACCGTATTGCAATAAACATGATCAAATCATATTCTTGCTCAACGCAAACACCACATAACACTTATTTAGGTTCAACACTAATCCCGAAAGTATAGGGAGTGTGCGATGATGATCATATCAATCTTGGAACTACTTCCAATACACATCGTCACCTCGCCCTTAACTAGTTTATGTTCATTCTGCAACTCCCGTTTCGAGTTACTACTCTTAGCAACCGAACCAGTATCAAATGCCGAGGGGTTGCTATAAACGCTAGTAAAGTACACATCAATAACATGTATATCCAATATACCTTTGTTCACTTTGCCATCCTTCTTATCCGCCAAGTATCTAGGGCAGTTCCACTTCCAGTGACCATTTCCTTTGCAGTAGAAGCACTCAGTTTCAGGCTTGGGTGTAGCTTTGGGCTTCTTCACGGGAGCAGCAACTTGCTTGCCGTTCCTTTTTGAAGTTCCCCTTCTTCCCTTTGCCCTCTTCTTGAAACTAGTGGTCTTGTCAACCATCAGCACTTGATGCTTTTCTTGATTTCTACCTTCGTCGATTTCAACATCACGAAGAGCTTGGGAATCATTTCCGTTATCCCTTGCATATTATAGTTCATCACGAAGTTCTAGTAACTTGGTGATAGTGACTAGAAAACTCTGTCAATCACTATCTTATTTGGAAGATTAACTCCCACTTGATTCAAGTGATTGTAGTACTCAGTCATTCTGAGCACATGCTCACTAACTGAGCTATTCTCCTCCATCTTGTAGGCAAAGTACTTGTCAAAAGTCTCATACCTTTCGACATGGGCATGAGTCTGAAATACTAATTTCAACTCTTGGAACATCTCATATGCTCCGTGGCGTTTCAGAAACGTCTTTGAAGCCCCGATTCTAAGCCGTAAACCATGGTGCACTAAACTATCAAGTAGTCATCATATCGAGCTTGCCAAACATTCATAACGTTTGCATCTCCTCCTGCAATCGGTCTGTCACCTAGCGGTGCATCAAGGACATAATTCTTCTGTGCAGCAATGAGGATAATCCTCAGATCACGGATCCAATCCGCATCATTGCTACTAACATCTTTCAACTTAGTTTCTCTAGGAACATATCAAAAATAAAATAGGGGAGCTAAACGCGAGCTATTGATCTACAACATAGATATGCTAATACTACCAAGACTAAGTTCATGATAAATTTAAAGTTAAATTAATCATATTACTTAAGAACTCCCACTTAGATAGACATCCCTCTAATCATCTAAGTGATCACGTGATCCATATCAACTAAACCATGTCCAATCATCACATGAGATGGAGTAGTTTTCAATGGTGAACATCACTATGTTGATCATATCTACTATATGATTCACGCTCGACCTTTCGGTCTCAGTGTTCTGAGGCCATATCTGCATATGCTAGGCTCGTCAAGTTTAACCCGAGTATTCTGCATGTGCAAAACTGGCTTGCACCCGTTGTATGTGAACGTAGAGCTTATCACACCCGATCATCACGTGGTGTCTCGGCACGACGAACTTTCGCAATGGTGCATACTCAGGAAGAACACTTTTACCTTGAAATTTAGTGAGAGATCATCTTATAATGCTACCACCGAACTAAGCAAAATAAGATGCATAAAAGATAAACATCACATGCAATCAATATAAGTGATATGATATGGCCATCATCATCTTGTGCCTTTGATCTCCATCTCCAAAGCACCGTGATGATCACCATCGTCACCGGCGCGACACATTGATCTCCATCGTAGCATCGTTGTCGTCTCGCCAACTATTGCTTCTACGACTATCGCTACCGCTTAGTGATAAAGTAAAGCAATTACATGGCGATTGCATTTCATACAATAATGCGACAACCATATGGCTCTTGCCAGTTGCCGATAACTCCGTTACAAAACATGATCTCTCATACAATAAAATTTAGCATCATGTCTTGACCATATCACATCAAAACATGCCCTGCAAAAACAAGTTAGACGTCCTCTACTTTGTTGTTGCATGTTTTACGTGGCTGCTACGGGCTGAGTAAGAACCGTTCTTACATACGCATCAAAACCACAACAATATTTCGTCAAGTATGTGTTGTTGTAACCTTCAACAAGGACCGGGCGTAGCCACACTCGATTGAACTAAAGTTGGAGAAACTGACACCCGCCAACCTCCTGTGTGCGAAGCACGTCGGTAGAACCAGTCTCGCGTAAGCGTACGCGTAATGTCGGTTTGGGCCGCTTCATCCAACAATACCGCCGAATCAAAGTATGACATGCTGGTAAGCAGTATGACTAGTATCTCCCACAACTCACTTGTGTTCTACTCGTGCATATAACATCTACGCATAAACCTAGCTCGGACGCCACTGTTGGGTAACGTAGTAATTTCAAAAAAATTCCTACGCACACGCAAGATCATGGTGATGCATAGCAACGAGAGGGGAGAGTGTTGTCCACATACCCTCGTAGACCGAAAGCGGAAGCGTTATGACAACACAGTTGATGTAGTCGTACGTCTTCACGATCGACCGATTCTAGTACCGAACGTACGGCACCTTCGCGATCTGCACACATTCAGCTCGGTGACGTCCCACGAACTCATGATCCAGTAGAGCTTCGAGGGAGAGCTTCATCAGCACGACGGCGTGATGACAATGATGATGAAGCTACCGGCGTAGGGCTTCGCCTAAGCACTACGACGACATGACTAAGGTGTATTATGGTGGAGGGGGGCACCGCACACGGCTAAGAGATCAATGATCAACTTGTGTGTCTATGGGGTACCCCCTCCCCCGTATATAAAGGAGTGGAGGAGGGGGAGGGTCGGCCCTCTACTATGGCGGGCCATGGGGAGTCCTACTCCCACCGGGAGTAGGATTCCCCCCTTCCAAGTAGTAGGAGTAGGAGAGAAGGAAGGGGAAGAGAGAAGAGAAGGAAGGAGGGGGTGCCGCCCCTTCGCCTAGTCCAATTCAGACTAGGCCTTGGGGGGGGGCCTGCCCTAGGCAGCCTCCCTCTCTCTCCCCTAAAGCCCAATAAGGCCCATATACTCCCCGGCGAATTCCCGTAACTCTCCGGTACTCCGATAAATACCCGAACCACTCAGAACATTTCTGATGTCCGAATATAGCCTTCCAATATATCGATCTTTACGTCTCGAATATTTCGAGACTCCTCGTCATGTCCCTGATCTCATCCGGGACTCCGAACAACCTTCGGTACATTAAAACACATAAACTCATAATACCGATCGTCACCGAACGTTAAGCGTGCAGACCCTACGGGTTCGAGAACTTTGTAGACATGACTGAGACTCATATCCGGTCAATAACCAACAGCGGAACCTGGATGCTCATATTGGCTCCTACATATTCTACGAAGATCTTTATCGGTCAAACCGCATAACAACATACGTTGTTCCCTTTGTCATCAGTATGTTACTTGCCCGAGAGTCGATCGTCGGTATCTCAATACCTAGTTCAATCTCGTTACCGGCAAGTCTCTTTACTCGTTCCGTAATGCATCATCCCGCAACTAACTCATTTGTTACATTGCTTGCAAGGCTTATAGTGATGTGCATTACCGAGAGGGCCAGAGATACCTCTCCGATACTCGGAGTTACAAATCCTAATCTCGATCTATGCCAACCCAACAAACACCTTCGGAGACACCTGTAGAGCATCTTTATAATCACCCAGTTATGTTGTGACGTTTGATAGCACACAAGGTGTTCCTCCGGTATTCGGGAGTTGCATAATCTCATAGTCATAGGAACATGTATAAGTCATGAAGAAAGCAATAGCAACATACTAAACGATCAAGTGCTAAGCTAACGGAGTGGGTCAAGTCAATCACATCATTCTATAATGATGTGATCCCGTTAATCAAATGACAACTCATGTCTATGGCTAGAAAACTTAACCATCTTTGATTCAACGAGCTAGTCAAGTAGAGGCATACTAGTGACACTTTGTTTGTCTATGTATTCACACATGTACTAAGTTTCGGAGGTTGAAGCAGAAGATCTGCCATGACAATCGTTTTACAATTCGGCTAGAGATAAGTTTGCCGATAACAGTACATTGCTACTTGGACTCAAAACTTCTTCCTCCTCTAGACCATCTAACAGGTTGTCTAGTTTACAATCCTGTTGAGAAAACTTGGCAGCTATCTTTACTTGGTCATACACCAAGCTAACAGTAATTTCTTGTCCATCTAGTCCCCAAGGTCCGACCCGGGCCATATGATTCGGATCAAGTCCGGTGTACCGCGTTTTCACCATGGCCCAGGACTCTCGTGCGCCTTCTCGGCATGCTGATATCTCCAATAGCCCAAAACGGCGATGAGCCCCCTTGAATAAATTCACGAGTTCCTCCATACTTCCTAGAGGAGAATCGGATGGCCATAAAGCCTTAGCAATGTTCCTCATTACCTTTCGAGCTCGCTCATGCACTTTGGACAGCTCTTGTAGCAGATCGCCTTGAAATCCGGAAACTTCTCCTTCGGGCCACCCAGTCAGCACACCTACAGAAACAAACTTGTTAAACCTTTTCATCAGGGAACCATACGAAAGTCAGGGTTCAGAGCATACTGAATATGCCGCCTTTCAGCTTTCTGTTCTCCTTCAAGGCATCCGATAGTTGGGCTCTTACGTCCTTCAGTTCTTCGGCTTGCTTGATGTTTATATCTTATAGTTTGTTCTTCTCATCAATGGTTTGTGTTAATACATGTTGACCAGTAGCTTCTTGCCCTTCGGTGTGCTGTTTGTTCGCTTCAGCAGCCCTGAGCGTCTCTTCCAGCTGATCTGTCGACCCTGTTAATAATGTATATTTAATAAAAGCAATGTGGGCACAGAATTATATTTCTGGACTATTGTTGTGCTTACCATCAGGTGCCTTCTTGGATTTCTTCAAATTTTCCAGTTCGGCGGTGGCAACAATTAGCTTAGTTCGGCAGTCTTCTAGCTCCTTGGATAAGGCGTTATTTTTCTCCGTGAGTACCTAATGATGTAGCGACTCTTAAATCAGTTGGGCCAACTGCTTCAAGACTCGGGGGCTACTGGCATATGATTATTAAATCTAGACAACAGTTCTTACCCGCATATCCTTTGGAAACCGGTGACTGGCTCCAGCAAGCCCATCCCGAGCAGCTCGGATGTACGCATCCGCTGAGCTGAAAACATTGAATGCCTCTTCGGTGAAAATGGGGTCGCGCATAGCCGCCCTCCGGCGCCGATGGTTCATCGCACTCTCCACTTCGGAGTTAGTGACGGATACATCATCCGAATCCACGGGGAGAGGACAATCCGGCATTGCACCCGTATCAACCCTAGTCTTTGGCGCAAGATCCAGGGTCGGATTGGTTGATGCATGACCACCGAGGTCTCTGGACATAGTCCGGCGTATGCTTTTCCTGATAATGTGGCGCAACAGGAAACGTCACAATTCGGTATATCTGCTGGGGGCATATTAAAAACCATACCTCTTTGGTGAAGGTGGAAGCTCGGCAGCATCGCCATCCGCCTTTCTTTTCAAAGACCCATCCTGCGCAGGCGTCGCCCTCTTAAGGGACGCTTCTGATATGGCATGGCGAGACGAGCGTTGCCCCTCTGGAGCACGAGACAGTGCGGTGGGTGAGGCGCAATGAGAAAACTCTTTTGGCGGAGATGTCTCCTGGGTACTTACATGGGAGGAGGGGATAAGGCCGGGGTAATCGGCTATAATGGCCACTTCTGTGCCGTCGTAGCACACCTGATAGAACCCCCTCCTTAAGCTCTATAAATATATCCGGATCCTCTTCAAATCCGGGATCCAGGTCTTGAATATGGTCCTCCAGCTGTGGAGCAGGGCTATAGATCCCCGCGACAACCTTTCTCCATTCCTGTCAAAAATAGTCGGATTAAGTTCAACTCGGTACGACCCAGGAAGAGGATTGAATAAGGTTACAAAGCGAAAGCTCACCCAGCTAGGAGGGTTGTACATGGAAAAGCCCTCTCGACACTTAAGGCGAGTAAAATCTTCTTTCTCCCCTTTGTAAAGATGAGCCAACATGGCAGCCAAGGCGGCAAAATTATCTGGCCCCTTGCGCCCGTAGCATGATGCGTCGTCTTCCCTGTTGTCGTGCCACATGGGGAGCCCTCTGGATTGGAGTGGCTGAACACCTCGCGTTATTGAAATCGCCATTACCTCGATTATAGATAGTCCGGATTGGGCAAGTGTCTTTATCTTGTCCATTAACTTCTTGACCTCCGCACTGTCTTCCTCCTTGAGGCTCTGGGGGCGCCAGCTATGGCGCTTATTTAATAGAGCATTGGAAAATTCGGGCAGGCCCCGTCTGATTGGGTCTGGGAGAACAACGTCTTCAATATAAAACCACTCCAAGGGCCACTCTTCGGATGCCTTCTTCGGAGTGCCGGACAGGTATCCTATCCCGGCTACACGCCATACTTCGGCGCCGCCCACCTCGAATATAGATCCCTTTTGGGAGCGGGGGACGAGGCAAAAAGGTCTCCATAACTCAAAATGGGCCTCGCAGCCTAGGAATAGCTCGCAAAGAGCAACAAAGCCCGCGATATGCAGAATGGAGCCTGGCGTGAGATTGTGCAGCGGCTCCTGTAGGGTGGACTACGGTGTGACCGTGGACGAGGGCGTAGGTGAAGCTGCTCCGACAGTTGGGTTAAGGATGGTGTCAACGATGCGGATATGCGGCCGTGGACGGGGCGTCAGAAGCTGCTCCGGTAGGTTGGATGAGGGTGCGAGGAAGCGGATCTGAGGCCGTGGACTTGTGAGTTGGCAAAGCGGCCCCGGTAGGGTTGAAAATGCTATAGGCGAAGCTACTCCGGTGGGGTTGACGATGGTGTCCGCGAAGCGGCTCCGGTAGGGTTGAGGAAGGTGTCGGCGAAGAGGATCAGAGGCCGTCGATGGGGGCGTCGGTGGGGCGGCTCCGGGGGAGGGGGTGGACGAAGCGTCTCCGGTGGGGAGTACGAATGAGCCGCTGCAGATGTGCTGCGGTTGACGAGAGTACCGGCGAAGCAGATCCGGCGCCGTGGACAAGGCCGACACTGAATGGGCTGTGGTACAGTGGTGGATGAGCAGTCTACTTGTTTCTAGGGGAGGTGGGAGGGGTAGATGCGGCCGCAAAAGCAGATCCGGCGAGGTGGACGCCGCTGGCAGTGAATGGGCTCTGGTACGCCGGTGGATGAGCAGTCTAGGGTTTCGAGAGGGGAGGGGAGAAAGGCCGATGAAGTACGGACGGCGTGATGTGAGATGCTTTGGTGCTGTGGAGTTAGTCATTTTTGCGGGAGGGGGAGAGGAAATGGGGGTGCCGTGTAGTGGGGGGAACCGGAAGTTACCAAAGCAGCCCCGACCTATTATGTAGATGAGGGCGGTATTGCAACTGTTGGTCTCCGTGCACCAAGGACAAAAGGGGAATTTCGCATGCTAAAGACTAAGGTGGCAGAAATTTTAGAAGGAGGCGGGAGATTTTGCCGCCCGCGGGATCGTTCGTATCCAGTTTCAACTAATTTTGGACCGTGCTAGCGGGAAGGTCATGCGAGACTGTGTACACGGGGCACGCGTCAGCAGTTAATAACTGGTGTGTCCACCCCATAAAAGACAATAACTCGGGATGATGCGCCGATATCTTGGACGTTCACACGGGCGCGGCCAATCGTACGGGTGTAGTGGCGCGTTCACAAAAAAAGGGATCAAACGCTTAGCCTATGTATTTCTCGTGTAAATAGATAATTTAGTGCAATCGGTTATTTACTTTAAACATAACGCATTGACGTGTTAGTGTAGAGGCGCACAAAAAGAAATGGATATTGTAGTCCGCTACTTAAAAGTATTACCTCATATGATTACATAGCCTCCATTTCATAAATTGCGTACCCGTTGAATTCATATATGAATATTACATATATTACTTCATAATAGAACCTTAAATCATCCAAGACTAATGATTTTGAATGCAAGAGCAACAATGGTGCATGTACATGATAGCTACATTGGTTGTTTGAAGAAACACCACTGTAACTTTGGCATGCACAACTGAAAAGGTTTATTTAAATAGAAAAAATGTGATATGTGAGTGTCCAATCTTTATAGCGTTGAATCGATATTGTACCTTTGGCCACGATACGAAGTAGATATTGATTTATGTTCAAGCAATGCACGTCCACGATCGCTAGATAGTGATACGTGAATGAATTGTGCAATCTCTCTCACACGCATACATATCTCATTTCCCTATGGGCATCGGAATCACACACGCGCACTTCGTGTATTTCTCTCCCTCCGTCAAGGTTAGAATTCGTCTTTCTACCCCTTCCTACAAGTCTCTCACACAGAAACACACACGCTCTCTCTATCGAACACGCCCACCCCTTTAATTCCGCCCACCCACAGCCACTAATGTCTGAAAGTATAATAATGTCTCTCACACATATGCCTAAGGTTAACTCGAGTTCCGGAACCATATGAATACATACAATGGGATTCCAGCAGAGCACCTTTTGTTTTGAGTTTTCGCTCTCTCTCTCTCCCTCCCTCCCTCTCTCTCTCTCACACACACGCGCGCGCGCGCGCACACACACACACATTGTTTCTCGCTTCATTTTTTCCGGCACTTGCATGCACACAATTTTGTTTATCTTCGTGATGCTTTAAGTATGCCTTGCACAAATGCTATCTACCTATCCCTTAATATAGCTAGATATGTGTCAGACAAACTCCTTCTCCCTACTAGCAAGATGCCCATGCGTTGCACCGAACATCAAGATGCATTTGTATGAGTAGTTTATCTTGTGGGAGAAAAGGATGAACGAGGGAATGCCTTATTTGCAAATGCGGAGAGGGGTGTGGGTATCTTTTTGCAAAATTGCCACAGTTTCCTTCCTATCCGTTGGGTATAAATCGGATGGCCTATATTGCAGGATGGCAGGAACACCATCATCACCAGCTCGCTTTTTATAAGAGTAGGGATATGTAAGTGTCACTCCCCCCCGACACACACACCCACACCCACACAACCACGCACACACTTCCCAACACCGAAGGAGTAGGGTGACACCTCAATCTTGATACTAATCTATCGACTGGCTTCTCTCTCAAACACACACACACACGCACACACACTACCCAACACCGAAGGAGTAGGGAGGCACCTCGATATTGATAGAAATCTATCTACTCCTCTTTCAAACACACACACACATACACACACTCGCTAGTTGTGCCTCTGTGCCTACCGCGCACACTCTCGATACTTCTTTCTCTCCCTCCCCCTCCCCCCACCCCAACAATGACAGCAGAAGGGTGACAACTCGATCTGATCGTAATCTATCAATTGGTTTCTCTCTCGAACATTGTGTCTCTGTGCCTCGCTCAGTAGCCCCCTCGATATGTAGACTTCTCGCGCGCGCACAACTGTAGTGACGATGACGCTGAACCCAGTGTGCCTCGTTTTTACCAGCCTCATGTGATAGTTTTCATCCTGTTTTCTGTTAATTAACAAGGCAACCTTTTCTTTGTTACTACTAGTGAATCCGAAATCATTCGGGGCAGACATAAAATATATCACTTCAACCCAATTATCGCAGTAACTATTTTAAAAGAAACTAGCTAGATGCCCGTGCGTTGCACGAAACATCAAGATGCATTTGTATGAGTAGTTTATCTTGTGAGAGAAAAGGATGAACGAGGGAAGGCCGTATTTGCGAACGTGGAGAGGGGTGTGGGTATATTTTTGCAAAATTGCCATAGTTTTCTTCCTATCCGTTAGATATAAATCTGATGGCCTATATTGCAGGACGGCACGCACACCATCATCACCAACTCTGTTTTCTACTCCCTCCGTTCCTAAATATTTGTCTTTTTAGATATTTCAACAAGTGACTACATATGGAGCAAAATGAGTGAATCTACACTCTAAAATATGTCTACATACACATCCGTATGTGGTAGTCCATTTGAAATCTGAAAAAGACAAATATTTAGGAACGGATGGAGTATAAGAGTAGACATGGAGATATATCTCCAGCATGGTCTACAACAAAAATGTGTTGGACTGGTTAGCGCCGGATGCTCGCAACGCGATGACATGAGTTCGAATTCTGTCTTTAACTTTAGATTTTTATATTATATATTACTTATTTAATATATACTTCTTTCGCTACTGTACTGACAGTGGAACCCACAGAGTACTTAGAATACAAGATTAAGGATGGACTTGTTTCTTTTTAACTTTCTGTACGAAGCTGTAGCCACCCTGCAAATCACGTGTACATTGTACATGCAATTAACTTTTTATAGAGGGACAATCATACACGCAATTAACTCAAATGGATTGGATGTCGCTCTATTATTTCCAGCATAAGAGCATCTCCAACGGCAGCCGACAAATTTCCTCCCGCTTCCTTCCGCGGAGGACAACATCAAACGCCAGCGGCATACATTTTCACAACTCTAACCAACCAGATGAAATTCGTGCAAACACAGACTGATTTCATATAAGCATGAAGGATTTCGTATAAAAAAGCCGGATCTTCATATAAACATGATGGATTTCATTATATTTACATGAACTAAGCGGTGCCAATCCGGCTCTCTTGGTATAATTAATACTCCCACCATCCGGAAATACTTGTCCTAGAAATGGATGTATCTAGACTTATTTTAGTTATAGATACATACAATTTATCCATTCTTAGAACAAAAATTTCCCGCCAGCTGGAGAGGGAGTACATAATCTAAATGGCCGCCCGCGGATCCCTTTGTCTTCCTCATGTCCGGCAGACACTTTGCGGGGTCGACGAAGGTCCTCCGAAGAGACGAAGAAGCAAAGAAACCGCCTGAATGCGCAGTCGTCGCCTCGGCGGTGGCCTTCATGGGACCCAAGTGGCGGCGGCCTCCCGTGTTCTACTTCTCCTCGATGATGGCAGCGGACACGGAGAAGCTGGCCACCGACTCGTCGCTGTCCATGCACCCGGCTTCTGTCTCTTCCTGCATGGCGCTACCGCAGGCACGGGAGGTGCGCCCACAGACACGGGAGGCGCGGTACGACGCGGCAGCGACGACGCCCGTACCGGTGTGCTTGCCGCCATGCCGGCATGGAGCAACTCTCCACTCCTCATCGAGCTGGACTGGAGCGGCGAGTTGCTGAACCACGCACCTGCTTGGGGCGGCAACTGGCTCCGTCGGGCCAAGCGAGGTTGGTGAAGCACCGAGCGGCCTCGCCCGTATCCGGAGGGCTCGGCGGGCCACCCTACCGGGTAATATGCCGGAGAACGGCACCTCGGAAGCCATCGGAAGAGTAGAGAAAATGGTGAAGGAGGAGATGGGGGAGCGGCAGAGGGGTGCGATTCTTGCCCGCTGTCTGTCTGGCCTCGTGTAAATAGAGGGCGGACGGTAGGAGCTTGGCCGGCGTCTGGCCTCGTTTAAACTGAGGGCGGACGGGAGGAGCTCGGCCGGTGTTGCGTTTAATTCCGGCCCGTTCATGAACAAACATGTGGGCGGAGTAGGTTTCTCGGTTTGCATGCGGGTTTAACGGAGGGGTTTGATGGAGGCGAGGAGGCGTGTTCAGCCGGGCATGCAGCGGGTGGTGCAGTACTATTCGATTTGACAGCGGGCGACGCAGTTCCCGATACGGCTTTAATGCAGACGAGCGAGGGAGTAGCTGTTCCCGAAATGTTGAACGACCAATGCATCCTCCTTCAATTAATGCATGAGGGAACTAATGGGAGGAGGACCGGGAAAGAGGCTGCACGATGTGAATGCAATGCAGTTTGCCCTCATATAAAGGCGCCCCTCCATTCCAATGCATCTACCACATCGTACGCACCTAAGCATTTGCCTAAGCACCTACACTAAGCGCAAAAGAGCTCACCCTAGACCCATGGCGGCGATGCGCGCGAGCGGCCAGCGGCTGTGCCAGATGGTCCACGACGTCGGCCAGCGGCATGGCGCCGAGGATCGTCTCCAGACGGTGTTGGAGACCGGCTGGTGCATGGCCGCCATCGACGCCAACTACTACTCTCAGTTGGACCAGATGATCGTTGCCACCACCAACAAGTTCACCGTCCTCAAGAAGCTCGCGGACGACATAGCCGTACTCCTCCAGCCCGCGCGCCCGGGCTCCTCATTGCCTGCCACCCTAATCGGCCTCCATGGCTGGAACCTCTTTCATGCACCGGTGGCCCTGCGACTGCCCGCCGACGCCACGAAGAATGTCCACCTGGAGGTCGCGCTCGCCGCGAGGTGCCTCGCCCTGCAAGAATTCGTCGACCTACACATCCACGTGTACGAGCAAATCGTGTACATAGGTATCTACAAGGCCAGTGAGGACGCTACGACGTCGGCCTTCCTCAACCGGCTGGAAGCCTTGGATGCCTTTGCTGAGAAGCACCTCGACCTCGCCACAAAAGCCGCTGCTCCTTAGCCGCCGGTTGGTGGCCCGACGCACTAAGTTGAGGAGGAGGAGGTCGTATGCTGATGGATGCATCTTTCTTCTTGCCTTCTGTAACCACCACTTCGATCGCATCATCATCGTGGCCTTAATTCTTATTGTGCTGTTGCATTCTCGTTCCAGTCAATACCGACATGTGTGATCCCTTTGCTTAATTGTATGCATCACTGTAACTAGTACTCCATCCGTCAATTTATAAGTTGTGCTTACCTTTTCCATCTACTTCGTGCAACGCACAGGCATCTTGCTAGAAACACTAGAACATGTCGACCGCGTGTGACCAAACCGATGATGCGCCAACCTAGCTACTACGTACCCTGCTTATCTGGCGGAAATAGCCCCGCCCTAGCGTTTCCAATCGTTATTTCTATCTATCGATCGTGCCAAGGAGCAGAACCAAAATGTTACAATTTATACATGTTTCTCTACTCCTACTCCTATAAAAGACTTAGTTGGTGATGGTGGTGTGTCTGCCATCCGTTGTTTCTGACCATTAGATCTGCATCTAACGGCTGTGAGGTAAGTTGTGGCATTTTTGCAATAATAGCCCAGTTCTCTGCTCCAATTTGCAGAAAACCCCTTATTATCTTGAAAGCATCCACATCCCTCCCTCACCTCATCAAAACAGCCTGAGAAATATATACTCCTATAAAAGACTCAGTTGGTGATGGTGGTGTGTCTGCCATCCGTCGTTTCTGACCATTAGATCTTCATCTAACGGCTGTGAGGTAAGTTGTAGCATTTTTGCAACAATAGCCCACTTCTCTGCTCCAATTTGCAGAAAACCCCTTGTTATCTTGAAAGCAACCACATCCCTCCCTCACGTCATCAAAACAGCCTGATACGTCTCCGTCGTATCTATAATTTTTTATTGCTCCATGCCAATATTATTCAACTTCCATATACTTTTGGAAACTTTTTATATTATTTTTGGGACTAACATATTGATCCAGTGCCCAGTTCCTGTTTGTTGCATGTTTTATGTTTCGCAGAAACCCAATATCAAACGGAGTCCAAACGGGATAAAAACGGACGGAGAATTATTTTGGAATATTTATGATTTTTGGGAAGTAAAATCAATGCGAGATGGTGCCCGAGGGGGCCACGAGGCAGGGGGGGCGCGCCCCAGGGGGGCAGGCGCGCCCTGGACCCTCGTGGGCACCCCGTAAGGCGGTTGATGCTCTTCTTTTTGCCGCAAGAAAGCTAATTTTATGAGAAAGATCTGGGCGAAAGATTCAACCCAATCGGAGTTACGGATCTCTGGATATAAAAGAAACAGTGAAAGGGCAGCAGACCAGAACGCAGAACCAGAGAGAGACACAGAGACAGATCCAATCTCGGAGGGGCTATCGCCCCTCCCACTCCATGGAGGCCAAGGACCAGAGGGGAAACCCTTCTCCCATCTAGGGAGGAGGTCAAGGAAGAAGAAGACGAAGGGGCCCCCTCTCCCCTTCTCTTCCGGTAGCGCCGGAACGCTGCCGTGGCCATCATCATCACCGCAATCTTCACCAACAACTTCACCGCCATCATCACCAACTCTTCCCCCCTCTATGCAGCGGTGTAACCTCTCTCTTACCCGCTGTAATCTCTACTTAAACATGGTGCTCAACGCTATATATTATTTCCCAATGATGTATGGCTATCCTATGATGTTTGAGTAGATCCGTTTTGTCCTATGGGTTATTTGATGATCAAGGTTGGTTTGAGTTGCATGTTTTATTATTGGTGCTGTCCTATGGTGCTCTCCGTGTCACGCAAGCGTGAGGGATTCCCGCTGTAGGGTTTGCAATATGTTCATGATTTGCTTATGGTGGGTGGCGTGAGTGACAGAAGCACAGACCCGAGTAAGTAGGTTGTTTGCGTATGGGATAAAGAGGACTTGATGCTTTAATGCTATGGTTGGGTTTTACCTTAATGATCTTTAGTAGTTGCGGATGCTTGCTAGAGTTCCAATCATAAGTGCATATGATCCAAGTAGAGAAAGTATGTTAGCTTATGCCTCTCCCTCAAATAAAATTGCAATAATTATTACCGGTCTAGTTATCAATTGCCTAGGGACAAATAACTTTCTCATAACAAAAAGCTCTCTACTAAAACTAATTTAGTTGTTTCTTCATTTAAACAGCCCCTAGCTTTTATTTACGCGCTCTTTATTATCTTGCAAACCTATCCACAAACACCTACAAAGCACTACTAGTTTTATACTTGTTCTAGGTAAAGCGAACGTCAAGCGTGCGTAGAGTTGTATCGGTGGTCGATAGAACTTGAGGGAATATTTGTTCTACCTTTAGCTCCTCGTTAGGTTCGACACTCTTACTTATCGAAAGAGGCTACAATTGATCCCCTATACTTGTGGGTTATCAAGACCTTTTTCTGGCGCCGTTGCCAGGGAGCAATAGCGTGGGGTGAATATTCTCGTGTGTGCTTGTTTGCTTTATCACTAAGGAATTTTTATTTGCTGTTCTTAGTTGTTCTCTATCTTTAGTTATGGATATGGAACACGAAATACCAAAAAAATTAGGTGTACTTGCTACTCATGGAGATGAGGAACCTCCTAAAACCCTCGATGCTCGTTATGTGACAGATATTACGTACTACTTTGATAATCCAGAGAAAACCCCGTTCAATTTGGTAATGGGAGTAACGTTGGATCAACGTGAATACTTTAGGGATTATCGCTTGACACAAAAAGGAAAACTATTATGGGATCAAATTTATATATTGAAGTGGTATGCTTGGCAAGTATGCTTGAGTTATGATTATACTTGTTGCTCTAGGATGAAGGCTCCACACCTTCCCTTTTCATGCATATTTAATGATAATAAAACCTTAGCTTCTTATGCTAATGGTATATATGATTACTATTATGTGGAACAAATAGAAGAATTTGTTGCTTTTATGGGTGCTTATGAAATTGAATCTATGTTTAAAGAGTTCGAAGATTTTGATGATGTTGTTTATAGACCTGAAAATTTAGCTATCCTCAAATATTGCTATGAGAATTATGAATACAATTCCAATATTAATGCACTTATTGAGAAAGTCTCCACTGTCCAAGAAGAGACTAATATTTTACAGGAATCTATGGAAGAAGAAGTTGATGAAACTGTGAGCTCATTGGATGAAAAAGATGAGGAGGAGAGCGAAGAACAAAAGGAGGAAGAGCGGATTGATCACCCGTGCCCACCTTCTAATGAGAGTAACACTTCAACTCATACATTGTTTAATTCCCCTTCGTGCTTACCGAAGGATGATTGCTATGATGGCTGTTATGATCCCTTTGATTCTTTTGAAATATCCCTTTTTGATGATGCCTGCTATGCTTGTGGCCAAGATGGCAATATGAATTATGCTTATGGAGATGAACTTGCTATAGTTCCTTATGTTAAACATGAAATTGTTGCTATTGCACCCACGCATGATAGTCCTATTATCTTTTTGAATTCTCCCAACTACACTATATTGGAGAAGTTTACCCTTATTAAGGATTATATCGATGGGTTGCCTTATACCATTGCACATGATGATTTTGATGAATATAATATGCATGTGCTTGCTGCTCCTACTTGCAATTGTTATGAGAGAGGAACTATATCTCCACCTCTCTAGGTTTCCAACACGATAAAATTGCAAGAAACTGTTTATACTATGCATTGGCCTTTACTTTGTGTGCATGAATTGTTCTTTTATGACATGCCGATGCATAGGAAGAGAGTTAGACTTCGTCATTACATGATATATGTTTCTTTGTGCTCACTACTAAATTACAAATCATTGTTGATTCAAATTGGCTTTGATATACCTTGGGATCCGGGTGGATTCATTACTTGAGCACTATATGCCTAGCTTAATGGCTTTAAAGAAAGCGCTGCCAGGGAGACAACCCGGAAGTTTTAGAGAGTCATTTATTTCTGTTGAGTGCTTTCATATAGTTTAAAAACAACAAAAACAAAGAGGGGGACCCAAAACTTTTTCAAAAAGGAAAGTGAAAGTGAGAGAGACAAGCATTGTTGAAGTGGGAGCTAGCCTTGAACTTTGTTCATGCTCACGGAAACTTTGTAAATCATGATTACATAAACTTTTCAACAAAAATAATTATTCCCTTGTACAATTCCATTGTATTATAAAAATAATGTGCCAAGGTTTGCCTTTAGGATGTTTATAATGCTTGTTGGTTTGTACGGTGCAGGACAGAAACTTTGGCGGTAGTGCGCGATTTTTAAGTTTTTACTGGAATGTCAAATGGTTCTGATTCTTTTTGCACTGTATTTCTGTAGAAATTTTTTATTTTTACTAATTTTGGAAGAAGTTTTCAAGTATCAGAATTATGGTGAATGTTCAGATTATTACAGACTGTTCTGTTTTAGACAGATTCTTTTTTTGATGCATAGTTTGCTTGTTTTGATGAAACTACCGATTTATATCAGTGGATTAAGCCATGGAAAAGTTATACTACAGTAGACACAATGCAAAAACAAAATATGAATTGGTTTGCAACAGTACTTAGAATAGTGATTTGCTTTATTATACTAACGGATCTTACCGAGTTTTCTGTTGAAGTTTTGTGTGGATGAAGTGTTCGATGATCGAGAAGGTCTCGATATGAGGAAAAGGAGGAGAGGCAAGAGCTCAAGCTTGGGGATGCCCGAGGCACCCCAAGTAAATATTCAAGGAGACTCAAGCGTCTAAGCTTGGGGATGCCCCGAAAGGCATCCCCTCTTTCTTCAACAAGTATCGGTATGTTTTCGGATTGGTTTCGTTCATGCAATATGTGCAAGTCTTGGAGCGTCTTTTGCATTTAGTTTTCTTTTTTCTTTTATGCACCATGCTGGTATGAGATAGTCCTTGGTTGATTCATAGAATGCTCTTTGCACTTCACTTATATCTTTTGAGTATGGCTTTATAGAATGCTTCATGTGCTTCACTTATATCATTTGAAGTTGGGATTGCCTGTTTCTCTTCACTTAGACAACCGCCAATTGTAGAATGCTCTTTTGCTTCACTTATATTTGTTAGAGCGTGGGCATATCTTTTGTAGAAAGAATTAAACTCTCTTGCTTCACTTATATCTATTTAGAGAGATGACAGGAATTGGTCATTCACATGGTTAGTCATAAAATCCTACATAAAACTTGTAGATCACTGAATATGATATGTTTGATTCCTTGCAATAGTTTTGCGATATAAAGATGGTGATATTAGAGTCATGCTAGTGGGTAGTTGTGGATTGTAGAAACACGTGTGTTGAGGTTTGTGATTCCCGTAGCATGCACGTATGGTGAACCGTTATGTAACGAAGTTGGAGCATGAGGTATTTATTGATTGTATTCCTTATGAGTGGCGGTCGGGGACGAGCGATGGTCTTTTCCTACCAATCTATCCCCCTAGGAGCATGCGCGTAGTACTTTGTTTCGATGACTAATAGATTTTTGCAATAAGTATGTGAGTTCTTTATGACTAATGTTGAGTCCATGGATTATACGCACTCTCACCCTTCCATCATTGCTAGCCTCTTCGGTACCGTGCATTGCCCTTTCTCACCTCGAGAGTTGGTGCAAACTTCGCTGGTGCATCCAAACCCCGTGATACGATACGCTCTGTCACACATAAACCTCCTTATATCTTCCTCAAAACATCCACCATACCTACCTATCATGGCATTTCCATAGCCATTCCGAGATATATTGCCATGCAACTTCCATCATCATCATATACATGACTTGGGCATTTATTGTCATATTGCTTTGCATGATCGTAAGATAGCTAGCATGATGTTTTCATGGCTTGTCCGTTTTTTGATGTCATTGCTATGCTAGATCATTGCACATCCCGGTACACCGCCGGAGGCATTCATATAGAGTCATATCTTTGTTCTAGATATCGAGTTGTAATATTGAGTTGTAAGTAAATAAAAGTGTGATGATCATCACTATTAGAGCATTGCCCCAGTGAGGAAAGGATGATGCAGACTATGATTCCCCCGCAAGTCGGGATGAGACTCCGGACGAGAAAAAAAGTAAAAATAAAAAAAAGAGAAAGGACAAGAAAAGAGAAGGCCCAAAAAAAGAAAAAAAGAAAAATGAGAGAAAAAGAGAGAAGGGGCAATGTTACTATACTTTTACCACACTTGTGCTTCAAAGTAGCACCATGTTCTTCATATAGAGAGTCTCTTGAGTTATCACTTTCATATACTAGTGGGAATTTTCATTATAGAACTTGGCTTGTATATTCCAACGATGGGCTTCCTCAAATGCCCTAGGTCTTCATGAGCAAGCAAGTTGGATGCACACCCACTTAGTTTCAGTTTGAGCTTTCATATACTTATAGCTCTTAGTGCATCCGTTGCATGGCAATCCCTACTCACTCACATTGATACCTATTAATGGGCATCTCCATAGCCCGTTGATACGCCTACTTGATGTGAGACTTTCTCCTTTTTTTGTCTTCTCCACATAACCCCTACCATCATATTCTATTCCACCTATAGTGCTATGTCCATGGCTCATGCTCATGTATTGCGTGAAAGTTGAAAAGGTTTGAAAACATCAAAAGTATGAAACAATTGCTTGGCTTGTCATCGGGGTTGTGCATGATTTGAATATCTTGTGTGGTGAAGATGGAGCATAGCCAGACTATATGATTTTGTAGGGATAACTTTCTTTGGCCATGTTATTTTGAAAAGACATGATTGCTTTATTAGTAGGCTTGAAGTATTATTGTTTTTATGTCAAATGATAGACTATTGGCTTGAATCACTCGTGTCTTAATATTCATGTCATGATTAGACATATGATCAAGATTATGCTAGGTAGCATTCCACATCAAAAATTACCTTTTTATCATTTACCTACTCGAGGACGAGCAGGAATTAAGCTTGGGGATGCTGATACGTCTCCGTCGTATCTATAATTTTTTATTGTTCCATGCCAATATTATTCAACTTTCATATACTTTCGGCAACTTTTTATATTATTTTTGGGACTAACATATTGATCCAGTGCCCAGTGTCAGTTCCTGTTTGTTGCATGTTTTATGTTTCGCAGAAACCCAATATCAAACGGAGTCCAAACGGGATAAAAACGGACGGAGAATTAGTTTGGAATATTTATGATTTTTGGGAAGTAAAATCAACGCGAGACGGTGCCCGAGGGGGGCACGAGGCAGGGGGCGCGCCCCAGGGGGCAGGCGCGCCCTGGACCCTCGTGGGCACCCCGTAAGGCGGTTGACACTCTTCTTTTGCCGCAAGAAAGCTAATTTTATGAGAAAGATCTGGGCGAAAGATTCAACCCAATCGGAGTTACGGATCTCCGGATATAAAAGAAATGGTGAAAGGGCAGCAGACCAGAACGCAGAAACAGAGAGTGACAGAGAGACAGATCCAATCTCGGAGGGGCTCTCGCCCCTCCCACGCCATGGAGGCCAAGGACCAAAGGGGAAACCCTTCTCCCATCTAGGGAGGAGGTCAAGGAAGAAGAAGACGAAGGGGCCCCCTCTCCCCTTCTCTTCCGGTGGCGCCGGAACGCTGCCGTGGCCATCATCATCACCGCAATCTTCACCAACACACTACAAAAAAAAGACACTTCCGTGATGATACGTGTTTGTCACAGTAGGTCACGTTTTCTATCATGCATGTACATCCATGACAAATTTATGACAGAATCAAGATAGTCATACCTGTGCTGTCGTAGAAGTGTTCCATGACATTACCAAAATTGTCATCACGGAAGTGTCCACTTCCATGACGATAAATCGCGCGTCACAGAAGTGCTTTCATCAAGGGTGACCGACACGTGGCATCCACCGTAACGGAACGCCGTTAAGCTATCGGGTCGGGTTTTGGATCCGATAACCCGTTAACAGCCCCGACCAATGGGGATTTTCCACGTGTAAAATCATCATTGGCTGGAGGAAACACGTGTCGGCTCATCGCTGGGATAGATGTCATCCACTCATTGGACAGAAGGCGCCTATGATACGTCGACACATGGCACGGCCCAACAGAGGCCCATTCCTGTGAAAAGGCCGGCCCGTTTGACTTGGTCAAAAGGTGGCGGCCCGGCCCATGGAAAGCCTATTAACGGCCTGTTCGCATATAGTCCATTTACAGCCCGCTAACCCAAGGCCCGTTATGCCCTATTCGAATTAGGCCCAGTAGCGTCATCTGGGCCATCCAATATGATTCCAGCCCGTTTTCACTTCTGGCCCATGTATGGCCCATGACATCTTTCGGCCCATATGAGGCCCTATGTAACTCTTGGCCTATTAACGACCCGTGGTGAAACTGGCCCGTAATGAACAGTGTATCACTTTACTCCCATTAACGGCCCGTGGTGAAACTGGCCCGTAAAGAACAGTGTATCACTTTATACCCATTAACAGCCCGTTATTCCGTTGGGCCGTTTCCAGCCCATGTTATCTTTTGGCCTTCTCAGAGCCCATTTATTCTTGGGCTATTTTCCAGCATTCGTTTACTTACGGCCCGTTAGTGTCATTTTCTGCTTGTGGGCCAAATTTAGCCCGTGGTTACAGTCGGCCCGTTTGTGGTCCGTTAATACGTTGGGCCGTTTTCATAGCGTCATCAAATACGGCCTATTAACGATGGCCCGTTATGGTCGGCCCATGAACGGACGATTCCAACTCTAGCCCGTTTACGGCGAGAATGCGGTCTGTTTGGCACATGTTTAGCCAATCGATCATACGGCCCGTATAAGGCCCATTGATGATACGGCCCGTAGAAGGCCCATTGTTCTATGGCCCGTAGAAGGCCCATTGTTTCTATGGCCCGAAGAAGGCCCACTGTTTCTACGGCCCGTAGGAGGCCCAGTGTCACTACAGTAAATATTAGCCCATGGTTATTGTGGCCTAGTTTTAAAAAATAGGTTATTGCAGCCACTAGCAAACCGCAGAAAAAGAACTGCACTAACTACAAGCAAACAAATAAACAAGACAACAAGGAAATAAATAAGCAAGCAACTTACACTAGGCTATCACGGCTATTACACATATTACATCCACTGGGCATCAAAGTTCGCCACCAGTGCAAATATAGGGAACACAACAGCATATAAACGCCGCAGCAAAACAAGTCCAGAACTGAAACCACTTCAGAAGAGCTCAAGAAACAATATCCTGGGTACCCATAATGCTGGCAAGATGCTTAGCAAGCTTATTAACTTTCTCTTGTTTGGCCCTTAAATCCTCCAGCGCTTGCTGTTGCACCAGAAAGTATGCATCTGAATTCTGCAGGGACTTCCTCAGTCCTTCGGCTTCCTGTCGCATAACATCTGATCGATGTCTTTCAACTTGAAGTTGAGACTCAAGAAGCCGAACTGATTCAGGCAACGAGTTCGAAGAGCTGGTGCCAGCAGTGGTAGCCAGTAACTCGAACACTACATCAAGACAGGACTTTGGGGTTGTCTCAGTGTCTTCAATATCGTTTTTATCAGCTTTCTTGGAGACCAACAGGGATGTCTCACTATCGTGAACCTTATCTGCATTACTTCCTTTACCATTGCATAACAGGGTACTCTTCTCCAATATTTTATCCGCGTTCTAAAAGAGAAACAAACAAACACATCTCAGGTTTACAATGTAGTATATGAAACTCATTTTGGTAAACCAGTTCAGTAGTAAGGTGGACAGGATAACAGCATGAAACAAACATATATCTATGTAGTATGGTCATTGTATGGTCTATATCATTCTAGTTTATGTTGCCAAATCAAGATAGATATAGTTCGAATCATATCTATTTAAGACAAAGCAGCATAGACATAATACAAGTGTGGGAAACTACACAGCAATAACAACACTTGTAATGTGCATGGCATGAGAACATAACAGTTTATTCAATTGAAACCGAAATCAACATAGAGCAAGTTACAACAGCAAACAGCCAAACACGTTGAAGAAACAGGTTTAAAACATACCTGTTGCGCCATTGGAGTTTCAATTGCATCCTTCAAATTCGAAATTAGTTGGTATCAGTAAATACAGTGATGCAAGAGCAAAGTAGTATGAACCGTAGCTACGGAACCTGACCTGAGAACAATTCTTCTTCTGCTTAAAGCGTTGACTTCGGGTTCGGAGTGGTGGTCCTCGTGATTTGGGCACTGCAGTTGCCTTACTAACTGCTCGTTTTTGGGTGCTCTGTGGTGGAGACGGTGTGGTGTCAACGGGAATTGGGTGTCTATCTGCTGGGGTTGGGGTTAGAAGGGGTGTAGCTGGTTCTCTGTCCAACTGGGTAGGGGTACAATCTGCATGAGTGTGGGTTATGTGTGGTGGGGCTGGTTCTTGGGCAAGTACAACCGTGGTTCTAGCTGCATCGACAGGTAGCACGATCTTTTCTGAGGACCGTGTTTTTACTCCCATAGATACTGCCATCACTCCCTCCTATTGAAATGGCTGATAAACAAGAAAAGTAATTGAATGTATAGACATTGTAAGATAGACAGGTGCAATGGATAGTAGGGAAGAAAACAGGGCATGAAATAATTCACATTTATGTTGTCTAAGCAAACAGAATAGCAGGACATAATTTCACATATATGATGGCTAATTAAACAGGATAGCATGACACAATTTCACATGTATGATGGCTAACTAAACAGGATAGAATGACATACTTCAAAATATGATGACTATGTAAACAGGATGACATGATATAACTATACGATGTGTCTATTAAAGTGGTTGGCATGCCATAAATCACAAACATGCCGTCGATGGAAACATGATGGCATGATATAATTCACGGATAGAATGACATAATGTAAAATATGATGACTATGTAAACATGATGAGATGATATAACTATATTATGTCTTTAGAAAATGGGTTGGCATGCCATAATTCAGATACATGCTGTCTATGTAAACATCATGGCATGACATAATTCAAATATATGATTTATATACCAAGGAAGTGAGCAGAGGGCAATCGCATAGATGATGTGTCAACTAAGGAGATGGCATTCAATATTGTGTATATGATGTAAAAACTAAGCATTGCAATACAACATATGCATTATATGAGTAATATAACCCTGCCAAGTTTGAGCATACACCTCAGGGGGATAATAGGACTGGTCATCTGCCTCTGAATCCTCCTCTGAAGAGCTATCTGTAACCAGCAAGATATCTGCTTTAGCAGGTAGCATTGTCTGCTCTGAAGACCTTGTTTTCACTCCTGATTTCTCCATCACCAATTCAATGGCTGATGCACAGGAAGAGCAGTTGAATATACAAACATTGTCGACAAAAGCAATGAGAAATACAAAAAAAGGATGGCATGATATAATTCACATATATGACGCTTGCCTAAACAACATGGCATTGCATAATTCACATACATAATGCCTTGCAACAAGATAACATTGCATAATTCACATATGTAATGTCTTGCAAGAAGATGGCATTGCATAATTCACATATATGGTAATTAGACACTAAACAGGTGGCATTCACACAAAGCATGTCTAAACTAAGCAAATGACATAGCAATGCAAGATACCATACGCATGATATGAGCAACATAACCCTGCCAAGTTAGGGCATGCACCTCGGGGGAAATATGACTGGTCATCTGTCTCTGAATCCTCCTCTGAGGAGCTATCGGTAACCAGCAAGACATGCGCTTCGTCAGATAGCATTGTCTGCTCTGAAGACATTATTTCCACTCCAGATTTTTCCATGACCGTGCCGAATGGCTGATGCACAGGAAGAGTAATTGAATGTACTAAAATTGTTGACAAATTTAACACGTACTAAAAAAATGATGGCATGATATAATTCACATATAAGATGATTGGCTAACCAGGATGGCATTGCAAAATTCACATATATGATGCCTGGCTAGACAAGATGGCATTGCATGATTCACATATACGATAAAGAAACTAAACAGATGGCATTGACACAAAGCATGTCTAAACTAAGTAGATGACATCTTTAATGTATACAGTAAGCAATGCAAGGCACCATATGCATGATATTACCAACACCAGCATGCCAAGTTAGAGCGAAGACCTCATGGGGTAAATAGGAGTGGTCTTCTCCTTCTGAATCCCCCTCAGAACAGTTATCTTCCTCATGATTACAATCCGAAATGGGTGGAGGGGGGCTGCCTTTGCGCCCACCATGGAACGACGTCTGCATGAAATTTTATTGCCACGCAAGGCTCATCTCTTTTTCTCTACATGATCAGTTCCATTGTGTACAATAACTGGCATGCATAGGAATAAAACATAGTGAGATTATGTAAGGAGTGCATGCACAAATCCAGAGTGATGGTAGCAAACTGTGGATAGACCCAAAACCAATGATAGCAGGCAGATAATAGCTTTAGTTAAAAAATACAGATAATGGCTCCTTTAATGTTTGTTTGCACCCAACATGAAACTCATAGTAGATACCGGAGATTAACCAGATAGTAGACAGATAGTACTGATTTCTGCCCCAATATGTACCCCACAACCATTTAAAAACTCAAGTTTCAGCATTAGTTTGGACCTGACTCGGGGTCTAATAGGTGAACACGACGATAGTGTAGCATGTCATCATATTAAGCGACGCATAACGTAAGCAGACACGGAAGAGTGCGACCTCTCTTGCGGACCCGTGTAGTCCTCAAGGTCATCTGCTCAGTTGATGATGGTAATGCAGTTGCTGTGGCTGCCGACGGCGGAGAAGAAGATCTGAGGCGGCGAAAGACAGTCTGGAGAGCGGATCCCTGCTGTGGTGAACCCATCCGTCGTTGGAGCAGGTGAGCTGGGGTGGAACACAGCGCCGCAGGAGCAGGACAAACCACACAAGGTTTTCTTTGACACATATCTGTAACAGAAGTAATTGAGTAAGGGCTTGTTTGAATTTGAGGATTCTAACAATGCAGGGATAGGAAATAGACAGGAATAGGATAGGAATGCATGTGCAAAACAGAGAATTTAAAAACACATGATTTCTGCCAATCTGGGTGTTTGATTCACAACAATTGGAAGATCACAGCATGCAAAAAAGCATGGTGAGATTAAGTCAAACCATAAGAAAATGTACGGCTATAATGTTATTATGCTACTATCTCTTAGTCTTGTGCTTGATGAATAGGAATATGAAAAGGAGAAGTGGAAATTACAATTCCTACGGTTTTTCTTTCAAGGAGACACTAAAGGAACAAATCCTACAGTTTTCCTTTGCTCCATTCCTTTGCACCAAATTCATGAAAAGTAGTACCATAGGAAACTTTCCAATTCTGATGTTTTTCATTCACTTTTCCTTTCAAGCACTGGCGATTCTAGTAGGCAGGCTTGAGCAAGGAAAATCCTACACTAAAAAAATGTTTTTGTGCTACTTCTATTACTTTGGACCCAGGCCACTGCCATACTAGCTCAACTCCCAGGCCCATCGACAAATGCACAGCTCAAACACGCAGAGATAAATAATGATGGCGTTCAAGAGAGTCCATCACGGATAGCTAAGTTGCCTGGTACCTCACTGCTTGTCATATAGTAGGATAAAATAATCGTATTTCCCGTTACTACGAGTGCTCAGTGGACGATATATATAACATGTAGAGTAAAAAAGAGATGCAACAAGTGTACAACCTCTTTGGCGAAGCCATGTCGATCTCAGCGTGATTGGGTTGGTCGGTGAGGATGCTCCGGCTGACTTGGCTGTCGGAGGAGGGGAAGAAGATCTTAGGCGTCTGGAGATGGAGCCCGAGGTACTGCTCCGCTGTGATGGAGGGTTTCGTCATTGGAGCAGCTCCGGTGAGTTGTACGACACCGAGGCTGAAGCAGGACAAGAGAGACAACGAATAACGTTAACCTGAGTGGAATTCTAATAGCATCTCCAATACATGACGTAAAATACATAACCACAAAGTGCTAGATGTAAAATACATCAGCCGCTCATCTCTGAACTTAACTGTCGAAACTGAATTTAACTGTCGAAACTGAACTTAACTGTCGAGACTGAACTTAACTGTCGAAACTGAATTTTGCTGTCGAAACTGAACGCACTAGCAAGGTGAGGCTACACGTCGGTCGACTGACTTATTCATCTCTGGTCAGTCGATTTTGCAGCCGTTGGATACGAAATCAAGGGCCTGCGATTCATCTTCAACCTCCACCCCCCTGAGCCGCCAGCCACCACCGACTAAACAGCAGTCCCCCGCCGCCCGCGGCCGGCGGTGCGCCGCCCCGCCCGCCCCGAAAACACTCCCCACCGCCGGTCCGCCGCCGCCCCGGCCACCCCTCTAGGCCCCCCCGTGCCGAGCTTTTTCTTCGGCGATCCCCACGCCACCGCCCCGCCAACGCCCCACCACCGCCCCCATCCTGAACCCTAAGATAGATAGTGGGGTACCTCTCCGGCGAGCCCCCCTGCCCGCTGTGGCTGGTTCTTCCTTCACCCCGGTGAGCCCCCCCACCCCCTGAAAATCGACTGACCCAAAAGTCAATTCAGTCGACTAAAGTGTAGCTAAATCGGAGCAGCATCGCAAGCAAGAGCAAGAGCGAGAGCAGCAGCGCGAGCAAGAGCAATAGCAAGAGCAGACCAGGCAGGGGACCGAGAGCAAGAGCAGAGCAGCAGCGCGAGCGAGAGCTAAAGCAGCAGCAGCTCCTACTGATGTGGACGTCGCCATCGAGGGAGCGATGCCGTGGAGAAAGTGGCCGGCGACGCCGCCGTGGATGGAGTCGCGCCGTGTCGGCTCGGGACCGAGCGCCGGCAGCACCGTGAGATCGAATCAAGAAGAAAATGCGGCGATTAGTGTACAACCTCTTTGGTGGCGCCGATTAGGCCGCAGCTTCATCCGAGGAAATGGTGATGATGCTCTTCCGGTGGTGCAGGTGAAGACGGCGGTGTGGGAATGGAGGTGGCGCGAAAGACGAGGGGAACGTCGGGGCACCTCCTTGGAGGTGGAGGACGGGGTGGTTGAACCGGCGGGACGATGAAATCAACGACGGATCCTCATCCGGTACGGTGGATGAGGGACGTCGAGGTGTTGCTGTGGACGACGTCGTCGGGGAAGAGGCTCCGGCTGGGTGGCGGACGGAGCAGGGTGTGTTGTTTCGTCGCGGGTTTTCGCCGCCTCGGTGTACGAATGGGTGGGCAGATGGGATGGCAGTGGGGAACCATGGCTTAGAGACGCGCTTGTCCGAAATGTGGGGTAAGTTATGAAAGTACCCCCACCGATTTGTGGCGGTTCTTTCGGTTCAGGGGTACCACGGGAATTTCGCGTGTCGGGATTTCACAGGAGGTGGGAGTTTTCGCGCGCGTTGTAATTTCGGAATAGCAAGGCGCGGGTTGAGATGGAGGGAGTTGTCGGAGCACAACGAGACAAAGATATATCTTAAATATTTCGGGCTAACAAGGCGCGGGTTGAAGAGGCGGGAGTTTCGCAGCACGATAGACAGAGACGCTATCTTGAATTTTTGGCATAACAAGGCGCGGCTTGAAATTTCGGAAGAACAAGCTTAACGTGTACCAAAAAAGACAATTTGCACCTGAACACGCACAACACACACACAAACACCATTTAGACTAGAGTAAGGTACACGTGCATTGCACGCATGAGATTTGGCAACCAAATTATGAATAAATACCACATTATAGCATGCAAGCTTTGAGTCATATATGCATGATGTAGATGTTCGTTTAATTCTTATAGTTCATTTCATTCAAAATCATCTAGTTTTTATAAGAAAGCTAATCTATTTTAAGATTCATGGAATTGTGCGTCGTAAGACATAAAGTAAAAATAAATAATGGCAAATAATGTAGAAAAAAAATTGGGCAATTCTGATACGGAGGATTCTAGAACAAATAAGAAGTGCTTGTGTTTTGATGTTTGTGCATTATGCTTAAGTTCAACCATGGAGTCTTCTAGATTATACATGTGGCAAATCTGGTGGAATTTAGATGATATCCAACGGCCAGTAGTGCTCAAATTTGCCATCCTTGGACCATCGAATTTGCCTCATCCAACAACCATCTTTCAAAGTTAAAGTTACCCGCACACAATATAAAAAAATATAAAATATAATATATATATATATAGGGGTATAGATATAGATATGTGATGCGAAAGCCGCCCATCATCTCCAATTAGAATAGTATGTCCATGCACGGATGCGACGTGGCCAAATGATGTCTGCCATCGGTATCTCAAATTCAAATCAGTCTGACCTTGTTCAATGTGTATACATTACAACATGCTCGTTTCCAAACCACACCACAGATCTCCGTTATATTCATGCATGCATGGGTTTCAAACATCAGGATCTCTTATTCAAATATTTGAATTCAACTTTACACTGATTATGACCTCACCTATTCTTTTACACCCACACAATAGTCTTTTCTTTTTAATTGTACCACTAACTTTTTCTCGTGCATGCATGCATACACACTACCAGTCGGCATTATCCATCGCACGCATGCAATCTTTTTCTTCAGGTCGGTCTCCCATGAAGGCACACACCCACACACCCCCCCTCTCCATCATATCGGGCATTCTTTATCTCTCACGCGTGCATGCGCAACGATCGATGTTCCTCTATGTATGTGTGTATATAGCTAGGTCTTTCATAGTTTTCCACACAAACCGATCAATCGATATATCCAGTGAGGTCTCACCCTCTTTCCCACGTCCACATCGATCAATCTATACCTCTCTATATAGGATTAACATATATAGCTAATACACCCACATTAATTATATATCCAACGTCCCCCTCTCATCATCCATGCCTTCCGCTTCATCTCTCAGACACGTGCACAATGGCGAAGACAGGGGGCAGTAAGGGCCCTGCCCCCCTCCCCCCTAACATCATTATATATCGAGGCTAATATGAATGTGATCATTAGACAATTGCTGCTAAAAATGGTTTAAGTTCATGAATTGACCCTCCTCGTAAAGGATTAGCAATGCTTGGCCCCCTAGCTCATTTATTTTTCATGGCTCCGCCACTGCGCGCAACAGCGCACGTGTTCGCCCCCTCTCTCTAAATATCGATCTCGCACTTGTGCATTTCTTTAAAGGCCCCCTCCACTCGGCCCCTCGCACCATCTTCTAGCCCCCCACCGGATTTTGCCACATGTACAATCTAGCAGACTCCATGTTTGAACTTAAGCATAATGCACAAGCCTCAAAACAACAGTGGTTCTCTTTTGTTCTAGAATCTTTCGTATCATAACTGCCCAAACTTTTTTTCTAGTTGAATTGCCATTATTTGTTTTTACTTTATGCTTTACAACGCACAATTCCATGAATCATAAAATAGATTAAGGGCTTCTTTGATTCAAAGGATTCTCGAAGGAATTTTGGAGGATTCTAATCATTAGCAATTTTTCCTATCTTGGTTGTTTGATTCGTAGGATTGTAAACCATAGGAATTTTTCCATATGATTCATTTGCAGTAGATTTCATAGGAAATATCCCATCCACTCAAACCTCTTTGAAAGAATTCTGCGTTTTTTCTATGCACAATCAAACACTCGTACAATCCTGTAGGATTCAAGACGACATTCCACTATAATCCCATATTTTTCCTATTCCCGCGTTCTTAGCTTTTTTATAAAAACTAATTGATTTTGAATGAGATGAACTATAAGAATTAAACGAAGGGCTACATCAGGCATATATGACTCAGAGCTTACATGCTAGAGTGTGGTATTTATTCATAATTTGGTTGCAAAACCTGATGCGTGCAATGCACGTGTACCTTACTAGTACTTCGAGTATGTGCAAAACACGTAAATTAGAATACCAATGGCACGCTACACAGTGTCTCTCTTACAGTTCATGAAGCCACGTGGCACATGTGGAGGCGTTGTCGCGACCTTGCGTGGATTGATCACAGTGACGTGCTGCTGGTTCCAGAAGAATGTACTCGTCCTCCCTGAGTCATACTTGCGGTACATGCACGAAGCGAAGATGTGCACGCACGCCACGCACGCACTCATTCCCTCGCACGCACACGCGGGTACACGGGCGGACGCAATTTTGTACCAAGATCCACCCCATGTGATAATTTGACGCGTGTAAAGTCGTTCACTTCATTGATGGTCAATTAATACAGCGCATGCAAATTGAGTGGACGTGAGGGCGGAAGAAAGACATTATTACTCTACTGCACGCATGCGAGTAGTTAAATCGTGGGTTGCTAGTAGTACTTCCATTGGTCTCCTTCGTATTTTGTGCCAATTTTTGACAGTAACATAATATTTACGCATTTGAGCAGTGTAGTACTTGAAATTTATGTTCCGCTAAACTCACCGGGAGCCGTTTCGGGCCTCGAAACCAAAACCATCAATTAATCTTTACCTTGTTCCCATCACATTCGAAAGCCTGCTCACACCTACTAGTATGTACCAAACCTGAACATGTTCCCACTATGCAAGTATTAGTACTCGTGCTAGTACTTAGGTTATAAAAAGGGGAACTACTTAACCGAAAATTACTCTACCTTTCCTCCTCATAAGTGCTTCTTCTTCGTCCGTCGTTGCCATGGCCGGTGAGCAGAGCTCTAGGTCGAGAACTACTCGTAACAAGGGAGCGGCAACCAAGGCTGCGGAAAAAAAGAGGGCTCGCCGCCACGCGGAGACCTTGAAAGATCTCTCATGGGCAGGCGATGGCTCCCAGGAGCGCCCTAGCCGTGGAGGCGAACATGCCGAGCCGGCGGAGCTGGAGTCGTTATCCCTCGACGGCATGCCTGATCAGCTCAATAAGTAGAAGGAGTTCATCCAAGGCTTGATGGAGTTGCTGAAGGAGAGCCTCGATGACATGCCCGCTGAGCTCAATCAGCAGGGGGAGTTGACCGCCGGCTTGGTGATGCTGCTGAAGAAGAGCATTGCCTCGGAGAAGAAGGCGATCGGTGAAATCCTGCGACTTCAGGAGGACAAGGCAACGCTCTGCCACGAGATCGACCTGTTGAAGGAGAAGAACGCCGTCTGGAAGAAGCTGCATGAGAATAGTAGTTCCTCGATTAAGATGCTGCCGGCCCTCATCATGGAACAGAAGGAGGAGTTGGCGAAGCTCTGCATCGAGCACCCGACTGCTGTCAAGGTACGTAATGCGGCCGTGGAACAGATGATGAAGGCTCGCGTTGAGAAATCCCGCGTCATGGACAAAATGAAGAAGATGGCGGAGGAGACGCGCAAGGAGATGGAGGTCGTGGAGGCGATGAAGAAGCAATTACGACTCCGCGGCGAATTAGATCATTTGGGGTGATAATCTTCCTTCTTCTTTTGCTCGTGTGTTTCATCTTTTGCTTCGGGTGTTTCGCCGCACGTGTCACGTTCTCTGCGAGGCATGAATAGAACAATGTTTTTTGTTTGAGGGAATGAATAGAACAATGCTAACAATGAGATGACTAGCAAATTAGATCATTTTTTATCGCCATATGGCACTGGGCTGCCGTGTTTCGTGCTCCTCCGTCGCAGTACTACTCCAGTGGAAAACTTGAGTATACCGCACGGTTCTTTGCTCCTCCTCGATCAGGTCGTCGGTGCATTTATACGAGCAGTAAAATCACAAGGCCCCGCCTTCCAGCAGTAATGAGCCGTCAAATCACAAAGGCCCTCGCCTCTCGTGAAACCGACCAAGCTAGACTGCCCCACCCTCTAGCCTTTTAAAAATGTATACTTTTGTACAACAGTAGTATCGATGGATTGCGCCATGGAGAAAAACTTGAAATTAAAAAAAAGGTGGTACATATAGAGAGCGCTCGTCGCCAAATTATGCATATAGTACTATTAAAAAGGCTAGTCACAATAATGGTGTCCAGCACAACCCACCCCTCAAATAAAACTAAGAGGGTGCTTGGATACGTTTTAGTCCCATGACTAAAAGTAGTGGGACTAAAACATGCTAGTCTCACCCATGCTTGGATCCAAATACTAAAAAGGCTAAAATCAAGTTAATGAGCATTTATTATCCTCCAAACCCTCCAATCCAGAACTCGCCTGTGTTAAAGGAGAGGAGTTAAATGAGTAGAGAGAGGACTAATCCACAGTTTAGTAGGGGTACCCCTGACTAAAAAAATTTAGTCTCAAGACTAGTTTTAGCCCCTCTTTAGTCAGGGGTGCTTGGAACTTTAGCCTCTTAAAGAGACTATTTTTAGTCAGACTAAAATAAGTCCCTTGGATCCAAGCATCCTGGAATTCTTTGACAAAACTAAGCACCCTGAAATTCTTTGACAACTAAACTGATGGCTATATGATGTTGGCCATATATATTGTACGTATATAATCTGAAGAAACGAGTGGTAGTACTATACCAACTAAAAGATGAAATGTAAGAAATACTAGTATGTACGTACTGAAGAGTTAAAGTAACGAGAAGAAACATAACATAGTTCTGCTGGGGGCTCAGCACAACACACCCCTCAAATCAAATTAAGCACACCTGAAATTAAACTTTGCAACTATTTCGATAGACACTGCATTAGAACCACCATGAGCAACGACACTGCCAGCGTGCGAACGGCAGGGTAGTGGCTTTCCATTCTCCCATGATACGGGCTTCCGAGAGCCCTTGGATCTTAGATCGAACGGTTGCATGGCGTGATTCTAGACCTATGGGTGAATATCCTATCTTGGAGGGTTATTCTGCAAATTTTCAGCAACTTAGCATGCGACCGTTTGATCTCAGATCCAAGGGCTGCCAGCAGCCCGTATCATGGTCGCGCCTACCACAACCGTCGCGTCGCTCGCGCCCTTGGACATTTAACACGGTGCGTTAGGCTATCTGATGTTGGCATGTCATACATAGTCATCACTTAGTCACTCATACTACAACAAGGTTGGCTATAAGGTTGGCTATAAGTGTATTTTTTACTCCTCTCTATCTCTTTCTTCGTACTCCCTCTGTCCCATAATATAAGAATGTTTTTGACACTAGTGTAGTGCCAAAAACGTTCTTATATTATGGGACACAGGGAGTACTAGTATTTATTGCATTTGCCAAGGAGTGACCTCTTCCAATGAAATGGTGTTGCTAAGTTTGCTTCATTTAATTAGCTATAGACTCAAAAATGTCTTTTCACCTAGGTACACGCGCTTCGCACCGTTTCTTCCTTGGGTCACCAAACTAGTCTCTCTCTTCTTGATTAACTTGCCACATCAGACTTTATGCCTATGTGGCAAGCTTAAGCACCTGTAGGAGCAAGTAAAAGTAAGTACAATAGTGCGCTTTACATGGCATTTTTGCATATGTGGAGGAAAGAGAGGCAAGGAAAAAGTGGAGAAGTGGGCTCTCATGCAAGAGCCAGCCTCTACTACATGGTGGAGCATTGGGAGAGGCACCTGTATGGAGGTGGTTAGGAATCGGGAGACTCACGCCGGTCGTAGCGCCGCAGTTAAAATGATAATGGCAAGTCAAATCACGGGGCCCCACCTGTCCAGCAGTAACTCACGGTCAAATCACACAGCCCTACGTTTGCAGCAGCCTACTCCCTCGTCTTCTCGCGTATCTGTCGAACCGACTAGGCGGAACTGTCCCGCCGCCTACCGCGCAGGAAAAGCCCCGCCCTCGACTTTTACATAGTATAAAGTATATTAATTTTGTATCCATGGATTGGGCCCGCGCCATGGAGCAAAGCGTCTAGAAAACGGCGGTACACATGTACGGAGTATACAACACGCCCGTCGCGTTGGCGTCGCACCCCAGACGGTCGGTCGGTCTGGCACGCTGCTCTCCGAATGGAACGCGCGTCATATTGCGTTTGCACACACATGTGGGACAGCAATTGAGAACCGACCATAGGCACACTTCCCGGCCCCGCAAGTCGGGTGACTTAATAGAAGAGGGAGATGAGCGATAGTACTAGAGAAGTGTTGTAGTACGTTGTTGCCTGGACGATCCCTGCAAGACACGGAAGATCAGTTCGTCCATGCATGTGACCAGACTCCAGCAGACACGCCTGGATTGGCTATCGTCTACATATCGTGCAGGCTGTGTTGTACATGGCTGTAGTTGTGGTGAGAAATCTAAAAAAGGTTTCTTGTCATCTCGCAAAATTAGGTGTCATGTGCTTCGGATCACTGCGAGGGTTAAACAGCGACAATTGAGTTGGGCTAGTCATTGGGGGCACACGCACGAACAGTGACTACTCGGCTGCCATCTAGGTCAAGCCGGCTATGTTAATTAGAACATCTATCAACGGACCCCTTCTACGAGTTTATCTTTAATTTGAGCTTTGTTCCTCGTCTAGTTTGTCCGTCGGGATTCATGTTGTCTCCTTTGGGCAGTGAGGTTATGATTTCTTGTCATGTGGCATTTTTTCGTGTTATATGTTATAATCCGGCGCTTCAGATCAAAATGACGACAACTGCGCCTCCGGGCCACGTGCATGAAGACTTCTCGACAGTCATTGACGAGGTCAAGCCGGCTCCAGTAGACAAAAGAAAACTAGTACTACTCCACTATATAGGCAGGAGCCTCCGCGCTTGCTTGCTAGTGTTGCTCACTTCACACTATCTCGGCCTCTCCAGATCTAAACACGATAGCGGTGGCCACACTCTCTCTCTCTGCTCACCGCTGGTCACAGATCCAGCCGGATCCTCTCCGCCGGGGAAGGTGAGAAGGTGCAACGTTCACGCGGTCGTCCTCGGCGACGGCTATTACCCACTGCTGGGCGCGTCCAGATCAGCCTGCCTTGCCGTTCTCTCCCAAGCACCGCTGGCGAGGGAGGGCCTCCAACCCCTTCTTCCTCGCTGCCGTAGTGTGGGCAGATCCGGCCTCCCGCCGCCCACCTAGCGACATCCCGGCGACCATCAGGTATAACTTCCTTCGAAACCGGCCTTGCTCTACTTCCCGAGCTCCTGACGTCGCTGCATTTGTATCTTTTACTATTTCTCAGGCCCCCTCATAGATAGGATCGATCGGCTATTCGAAAACCACCTAAGTTCTTTACGTTTAAGAGGTAAAACTAGTTCATGCACTCGAATCTAGTACTACTTGGTTCAAACAAGGAAGAAAGGGGGTGGGGGTGGGGGAGGATTTGTTACCTGAATCTAGGACTTGGTCGAAAGAGGAAATAATGGGGGCGAAAAGTAGCAGAGACTGGCTATCCAACTGGTCTCTAGGTCTAATAGGGAAATAAAGGGAAACGCAGTACAAACTCAATATAAACCCGATCTATTGGTTGAAAAAGGAAAGAAAGTGGGGACTGGGGAAGAAGTCAACAGAGTAAATCCAGCACTAGATTTGCTAGCCTCACACAGTATAAGGTGGCTATACCGAACAAAAATGGGACCAACCCAGATATCCTGTTCTGATGTTTGTTGCCCCGATCCACTCTTATGTAATGCCACTGGTAAAATGTAGCAGTCGCACTGTTAAAAGTAAGGACACGTTAAACCAATGTTGTTTTCAATGTAATGCCTCCAGTAATATGAATCAATGGCACTTCTTTACATGTCCTGCTAAAGTTTCCCATTAAGATAAGTTGGTTCTTTTCGTTAGAAATGCAACTGTCCTGGTCCGCTTACTCTCTCGTGCCCAAAGTAATGTCGTATTTAACGGTTGTCATAGTTAATCCTAATGCCCACACTAATATCTAGTAATGACAGTGCTTTAGAAATTTCTACTGTCCTTGTAGGATTGCCATTCAGATAAGGAACATGCTTCTTTTAATTTGATGCATGTTTCATCACTTGTTAGTCGCCCTCCTTTCCACCTTTTTGTGCAAACAGAGATATACATTTCACGCTTGATGTTAGTTGAACTGCACAAATGATATCCAAATTATAGTTGAGCATTCCAGGAGCTTCACAACCAACCTTGATGTTGCTCAATTTTATTGCAACTAATGAAAAAGAAGCTCTGTGGGTTTCGTTTTCTGATGGAAATGGAACCGGGGCTGGAGCCCTTTTCTTAAAAAAAATTGAAGAAGAAGCTGCTAGCTCACGGGACATTGCTTCATTTTAGGTGAACTGCAACAAAAGGTCCCATGAATTGAATCATCCATGTTGGTGACTGAAAGAGCCAGCTTCAGCATCCCAGTCTAAGCACCCCCGACCCCCATCCTTGTGACGCCCGGTACACCTCGTTTGCCACCTGCTCGACCCTAGTGTCACTAATAAAATGAAGTAATAATACAGTTAAAATAGAGCGAGTGTGATCTCTATCATTTCATTTCCAATGTAGATAAGGAAAGTGCTTCTCTTTGTTAATGTATGTTTCATCAACTAGTCCCATTGTTAATGTTTAAGCGTTTCTGCAAACTGGGGTGCTTAATTTTAGTTGATATGTACCAAAATAGAGATTTGAATGTCTCAAGGAGCCTCCTTGTACTACCGTTGTACACTGATGTTCATCACTGGCAGAAGGTGTATCTGGGAGACTTGGGACGATGTCCAGTATGAGGCATACCGTATGAGGCGTCGCAGGGCCCATCTCGCCCTCGTAGCATGGCATACTATGATACTATCGCAATATTTTATTCTATTTATTTTGTGTGTTTCATCAACTAGTGCCACTATAATGTAATCACACTTTTTCATTATCTGTGCAAACAGGGTTATTCAGCTGCATTTTGGTGGAACTGCACAAATGTACGTATGGAACCGGCGTATATGCAGAGTGTGAGGTGTGCCAAGTAAAAATTACCGACACCAACCATGCTGCATGCACGCACTGGCATCACCACCACCAGTGGGATGTGTGGTGCTCTCTGTGGACGGATCCTTCTCGGCAGCAAATCATCTAACCAAATACTAGTAGCTTATATTGGCAGTTTTCTAGGGAGTACTCTTTTCTGAATGAAGCACCAATCTATTTTTCTTTATTTGTACACTGTGTCACAACTTTGACCCAAAGGTCTAGAGCTATTTTAGGGTGATTGGCGTAGTACTCGGAGACTGATTGTAAGCATGATTTTCATTAGCTGTCACACTGATTGTAAGCATGAGCAGGTGGAAGAATAGGTTAGTGCGAAGCTTACCTTAAACCCTACCGCCGCCGTTGAAACGAGGCGAGCGTCGAGGGAACCGTGAAGAATGGCGGGGAAGCGACGTCGCGCCATCCGGCCTCCTCTTTTGGTGGGAGAACGAATACTCCTGTGGCTCCGGCTGGCTCTGCACCCTCATGAACGGCACACCATACTCGATCGATTCGTTATCCTCTGGGTGCTCGACCTTCGACCTGTATGCCCACCACCTCCGCCTGACTGTCGCCTCGGGCGAATCTGTCTGCTCCATCGCCCAGAGGAGATACTCGATGAACTCGGAGGACTGCGGCGTGACTGCCGCCGAGGAGTACATGTACATCGTCGCCCTCATCGCCGCCGTCTCGCTCTTTCGCATACATTGCCACATGGCCTGCACCGTCCTCAAAATCTCCCACTCATTTTCAAACCAACTAAGGATCTCCTTCAACCTGGCTAACTTTGCCTGGTCGCCGCCGGCGATCTGCCTGATTCACTGCTACATCCTCTCCATAGATGTCCTTCTGAGTGGTCCGGTGCTAGCTTTGGAAGATGGGAGGAGAGACGGTGATCTTGCAATAGAGAAGAGGGAGAGGCGAGACGGTGGTTTTGGAATGGAGATGATGGAGAGGAGAGGAGGTGGTTTTGCAATGGAGAAGAGGGAGAGGAGCGTGCGGCAGCGATTTAGGATTGGACAAGAGGGCCGACGCGCTGTGATTGGATCAAAATCAAAATCAATTTACCCTTCAATTAAGAAAGCGACCCCACATTAACTAGTCTCCCTTTTATTCTGGGTCATAATTGACCATGATTTTCGCACATAAAATATATGTTATACGTTGCAAAAATAATATAATTTGAAAGTACATTCAGATACGAACCAAACGATACAACTTTTGGTGACATGCATTCACATTTTGCTTGTGAAATACAGTACGTGGTCAAACTTTGACCCAAAATATGCAAAACAACAAAAAAATACTTCCAAGACCAGTGCCGCTCTTCCGCTCTTCTCCTCTTAAACCACCGCCGCTCCTCTCCTGTTCCAATCTAAATGCAGCGCCGCTCCTCTCCTCTTCCATTTCAAAACCACCGCCCCTCCTCTCCTGTTCCAGTCCAAAACCAGCGTCGCTCCTCTCCCGTTCTAATCCAAAACCAGCGCTGCTCCTCTCCTCTTCCATTCAAAAACCACCGCCGGCGAGTGAAGGTGCTGTGGAGAAGTAGATCGATGGAGGAGTACAACCGATACGTGAGGATCGCAGACGGCGCCCCTGTGAATCTAGCTAGGATGTTGGAGATACAGTCTTGGTTTGACAACAAGGACCAACTAGCGGCGACGGCGACATCCATGGCCAAATATCTGCAACAGAGCGAAAAGGCGGCGATACTCCCGGAGGGAGTCGCGCCGGAGTACATAGAGCTGCTCCTCTGGGCCATGGAGCAAACAGATTCACCGAATCTGATCGTGAGGGAGCGGTGGTGGGAGTATCGATCCCAGATGGAGCATCCACCAGAGATTGAAGGATCGAGCATCTACAGGGTGCCGTTTGTGAGGGTGTCCTGCCAGAGCGAGCCGGTGGAGTCTTCGTCGACCGAACCCAACTGCAAGAGGAGAAAAGCAGTTGGCCCGACGACGCTTCCCCGCCATCGTCTCCCTCGCCGTTCACATCGTCTCACGGGGCGGCTGTCTGCCACCAAGGAATAGGAGGGGGCTGCCCCCCCAGCCCAATAGTCGGGCAGGTTGTGAATTTTCAGGAGGAGCTTAGGGTTGTCAGTATTTGCAGGTTGTGAATTGTGTTTTGTGTTGTGTATTTTGAGAGTACTTTCAGATATGAATGTCTTTTGAATTTCAGATTTGCAGTATTGAGCATATGAAGTATTTTATGAATTCTAGAGATCTATTTTTAGCACTTAAAAAAATTTAGTTTCATAGGAGTATAAAAGTGCAGACAATGTGATTCTCAGAGAAGAAACTGCAAGTTTCAGTTTCAGATAAGAAAATGCAAGTTCAGTTTCAGATAAGAAACTGCAACATTCAGAGGCAGAGCATTTATATTAACACGGCCTTTTCAAACAGGGTTAACATCACGTTGGAAGTTTTATTCATGGTCGAAAATGGAACTACCAGCCAGTTAACATCATGCTGATCAACATTCATGCATAGCACATCTTCATATGATGCACAGTCAAAATGCCCACACAATGTCGAGTGTGCGAAACACAGAGAAAACGAGGGACGAAGTTTTGGCAAGTGTTGGACGTGGTTTTGGGCTGCCCCGTCTAGGCTTTCATTTTTAACATGCGCAGCCCACGACCTCGGATGGGAGGTCCATAGGCCTGTTTGTATTTTCTTAGGGCCGTCATGTATCGACCGGCCTATGGACCTCCCATCCGAGGTTTTATTTTGGGATAATTAGATTTATGCCCCTAGTTGTGTCCCACTCGTATGTTTTACCCCTAATTCCCAAAAGTCACCGGTTCTGTCCGAGTCACTTTGCTCCTCTTATGCTTTTGCCCTTTGACCGTTTGACCGTCAGTTTGAAAACTTCATAACTAATTCATAGTGAATCAGAAAAATGCAAATAAGACACCAAAATGTTCAGAAAAACATCACCTCTATGTCAGTGTCATTTGCATTCATGAAAAAAGTGTTGGAAAGTGCACATCCGAGTTTTAGCTCTTTTGATACCACCATGAATAGTGAACTCAAAAAAAAATTCAAAAAAATTCAAAAAAAATATGGTGGCGAAGAACAACAAATGTTCTAAGTGCTTGCCAAGTTTCATTAGGGAATGACATTCGTGGAAGTCGTGGCAAAAAAATAATCTATTTTGGAGTGCTGATTGTTTTTTTTGCCACAGCACCCACGAATGTTATTCCCTGATGAAACTTGGCAGGCACTTAAAACATTTGTCATTCTTTGCCACCATTTGTTTTTCAATTTTTTGAACTTTTTTAGATTTTACTATTCATGGTGGTAGCATAAGAGCTAAAACTCGGATGGGCACTTTCCAAAACTTTTTTCATGAATGCAAATGACACTGACATATAGGTGATGTTTTTCTGAACATTTCGGTATCTTATTTGCATTTTTTTTATTTAGTATGAATTAGTTATGAAGTTTTCAAACTGATGGTCAAACGGTCAAAGGGCAAAAGCATAATAGGAGCAAAGTGACTTGGACAGAACCAGTGACTTTTGGGAATTAGGGGTAAAACAGATGAGTGGGACACAACTAGGGGCATAAATCTAATTATCCCTTTTATTTTTGGCAACCCAATTTATGTATTTTTTTGAAAAAACGCAGAGGTCTGTTATATTTTTCTATATAAGAATAGGAACGCCAGGTCCAACTTATGTTTCCCTTCTAACTATATTATATATATTTAAATTATTTTATATGTTATTATATATTATTTTTATTGTCATCATATATTTAACAGATACTTACATATGTAAGAAAAAAATATCCCACATCTTATTAACTTATAAAAAAAATTCTAAACAAATAAAATCCTGGATTGTTTTGGCATGAAAATCCTAGTGATTGTGTACAAAAGCTTGGTAAGATTTAAGGACGAATGTAATAATATCACTTATTATTTAAATATATTTAAAACAAATTGCTCAGCCCCTTTTTATTTTTTGATAACATTGCTGGCCCAACCCAACATTATAATTAGAATCAGCCCAGCAAAATCTTGTATTTCGAGAAAGTGCAAATGGCCTGTAATTTTTTAGGAAATAAAATAAATGGGAAACATGGACGCTACATTATTTGTTCACCCAGCCCAGCTAATGGTTGTAATTCAAAAAAAAGATCAAATTGACTGTAAATTCTACCGCGCAAAAAAAACATTGTAAATTCTGAAAAAATGGGTTGAATACGTGCCACATTTTTGGAGGCTGAAATGTGGGCCAATAGGTCGAAGCCAACGCAAGTCGTTGTCAATTTAGTCAACAAATGATTCTGACATGTTAGCCGTTGGATTTACATCCAACGACCGGCACCCATCTTCAATCTCTCGTCTTCTTCCTCCAGCGCCGCCGGGACCACCTCCCGCCTCCTGCTGCTAGCAGCTCTGCTTAGCACGCTTCGCTATGAAGCGCTACTCCACCGTTGGCCAGGCCATCCCTCCAGCCCTCCACACCTCCTGTTCTTCTCCACCGACTGACGAACCACACCGCACTAGAACCAGTTAACCCTCGTACACCTCTCCGTCTGCGACTCTACTCCTGCGTCTTCCCATCTCCGGCTCGTTGCTGTCCGGGGCCTCGCCGTCGTCCACCACCTTGGATGCGCTCGGCGCGGCGTGGTCAACGTGGTCAATGAACGACACCATCGGAAGTAGACTGTGCGTGGAGAGGCTGACAGTTGGGTCCACGGCCGCACACAAGGAAATGCCTCCTTATTACGCGCAAAATAATGATTCCTCCACCTGACATCTGGGACCCACCGGAAGAGCCTCTGTATTTCGCGAAAATAACGTGCTCCCCGCTGACATGTCGGACCCACCAGCTATCTTCTCACGCAAGGAAGTGCCTCCTTATTACGCACAAAAAAATGAATACTCCCCCTGCCAGCTGGAACCCAGCATAGTGGGAGGCTGACTTGTGGGCCTACCAAGTTGACGGGGACGGAGGGCTTTGTCAACTTAGTCAATATGAACGATTCTAGCTCCTGTTACCGTACGATGTTCATCCAACGGCCGTAGTGCTTCTTCAACCTCTGGTCTTCTTGCTCCAGCCGCCCAAACCAGCGCCGGTCGTGCCGCGTGCTCCTGCCTCCTGTGGACGGCTGTGATGGCGCGGAGGCCTCACCGCCCCCTACTAATCCCACCGCTGGCCAGGCCATCCCTCAACTCACCCCCACCCCCTGTTATTCTGCGGCGACAACAGCCTCACACCGCAGCCGAACCAGTGAACCCTCGTACTCCTCTTCGCGTGGGCATCCACTGCTGCGTCTTCCCCGGCTCCGAGTCGTCCCCTTCCTAGTCCTCGCCGTCGTCCACCGCCGTGGTGCTCTCGGCGTGGTGTGGTCAACATGGTCAAGGAACGACTTCCATCGGACGTGGACTGTATGTGGAGAGGCTGACAGCTGGGTCCACGGCCGCAGCAAGGAAGTGCCTCCTTATTACGCGCAAAATAATGATTCCTCCACCTCACAGCGGGGACCCACCGGACAGGGCACCGTATTTCGCGAAAAAACGTTTCCCCCTGACTGCTGGGACCCACCAGCTACATCTTCGCACGCAAGGAAGTGCGTCCGGGCAAAAAAAACGATTCGCCCCCCTGACTGCTGGGACCCACCAGCTACATCTTCGCACGCAAGGAAGTGCGTCCGGGCAAAAAAAAATGATTCGCCCCCCTGACTGCTGGGACCCACCAGCTACATCTTCGCACGCAAGGAAGTGCCTGACAGTCGGGACCCACCTGGTCGAAGCGTACGTAGCGTTGTCATTCTGGTGGCGAACGTGTACGTACATATATACTGGTGGATGTAGAGGCGCGCACGTGTCGTAGTAGAAGCGCATACGTGTCATAGTAGAGGCGCGCACGTAGCATGTACACGTACGTACAGCGGCCAGGGTGCAAGAAAGAAAATACGGCCACGTATGTGTACATACGGGCGGGGTCTCGAACGCCTACTCGCGCATACGTACGGCCAGGGCTCGTGTACATGGCTGGGTCGGAACGGAGAAACAGCGTCGTCGTCGTGTTCATGGGGAGGCAACGGAATGCGTCGTGTTCATCGGGAGGCAACGGAACGCGTGGGAGCCAACCGGCTGGGTCGGAACGGAATGCGTGGTCGTGTTCATCGGGAGGGCTTGGACGGAACACGCGCTGGAAACGAGGCCTGGCGTACCGCATAACGAAGGAAACGGACCTCCTACATTCGGAACGGGGTCCTGTTGATCGGGAGGGGTCTGGCGTACCGCAAAACGGAGGAAACAGACCTCCTATGGTCGAAACGGGGGTCCTGTTGATCGGGAGGGGTGTGGCGTACCGCAAAACGGACGAAACGGACCTCCTATGGTCGAAACGGGGGTCCTGTTGATCGGGAGGGGTGTGGCGTACCGCAAAACGGACGAAACGGACCTCCTACGGTCAAAAGGGGGGTCTTGTTCATCGGGAGGGGTGTGGCGTACCATAAAACGGGACTCCATGGGGTACTGTTCATCTCCACCGTCGACCTCCTCCAGCCTCCACGGGCTACCGTCGACCTCCTCCGGCCTCCACGGGCTCCTGTTCATCCAGCCTCCACCACGAGCTACTCCACCGGCTACTATTCAACCACCCCTCCACGGGCACCGCTCCACCGTCTACTGTTCATCCAGCCCTCCACACCACGGGGTCCTGTTCAACCATCCCTCCACGGGCACCCCTCCACCGTCTACTGTTCATCCAGCCCTCCACACCACGGGGTCCTGTTCATCCAGAGGCAACCGCACCGCTCACTGTTCATCCAACCCTCCCCTCGCAACACTCACTGTTCATCCAATCGATCGGCTTCAGTTAGTAGCAGTAGTGAAGGAATCGCTCGATCGGGTTCAGTTAACAGCCATCAATCGATCGCTCGGGTTCAGTAACGCGTAGCCTGCAGTGCAATCGCTCGGGTTCAGTTAGAGCCCAACGCCTCGCTCGGGTTCAGTTAGAGCCAACGCCTCGCACACACGCGCGTACGTGTATGAGAGAAACGTGCATCGCTCGGCCCCCGACCTCCCACCGTAACCAGGAACTCCCCGAAATTTTCCTCGCCCTCGCTTCTACCACATTTTTTTCGTCATGGATGGCCCAAAGAATGTCATGCAGCTGCGTCTCCGGCCCGCCCAGGACGAAAAGCCCATTTTCTGTCATGATTTTTGTCATAGAAGTAGGAGCCCACCACATCTATGATGATACCGGGTTTTGTCACAATTATCGTCATAGAAGTGTCATATGTATGACAGGAAAAAAATTCGTTCGGCCCAAAATGTCACGGATGTGTCATTTTTTACTAGTGACAACTTCACCGCCATCATCACCAACTCTTCCCCCCTCTATGCAGCGGTGTAACCTCTCTCTTACCCGCTGTAATCTCTACTTAAACATGGTGCTCAACGCTATATATTATTTCCCAATGATGTATGGCTATCCTATGATGTTTGAGTAGTCCTATGGGTTATTTGATGATTAAGATTGGTTTGAGTTGCATGTTTGATTATTGGTGCTGTCCTATGGTGCTCTCTGTGTCGCGCAAGCATGAGGGATTCCCGCTGTAGGGTTTGCAGTATGTTCATGATTTGCTTATGGTGGGTGGCGTGAGTGACAGAAGCACAAACCCGAGTAAGTAGGTTGTTTGCGTATGGGATAAAGAGGACTTGATGCTTTAATGCTATGGTTGGGTATTACCTTAATGATCTTTAGTAGTTGCGGATGCTTGCTAGAGTTCCAAGCATAAGTGCATATGATCCAAGTAGAGAAAGTATATTAGCTTATGCCTCTCCCTCAAATAAAATTGCAATAATGATTACCGGTCTAGTTATCGATTGCCTAGGGACAAATAACTTTCTCATAACAAAAAGTTCTCTACTAAAACTTATTTAGTTGTGTCTTCATTTAAAGAGCCCCTAGCTTTTATTTACGCGCTCTTTATTATCTTGCAAACCTATCCAAAAACACCTAAAAAGGACTACTAGTTTTATACTTGTTCTAGGTAAAGCGAACGTCAAGCGTGCGTAGAGTTGTATCGGTGGTCGATAGAACTTGAGGGAATATTTGTTCTACCTTTAGCTCCTCGTTGTGTTCGACACTCTTACTTATCGAAAGAGGCTACAATTGATCCCCTATACTTGTGGGTTATCACAGCCTGAGAAATATATTTTGAGTGAAAAGTACTCCCTCCGTTCCTATATATTTGTCTTTCTAGAGATTTCAATAAGTGACTACATACGGAGCAAAATGAGTGAATCTATACTTCAAAATATCTATATAATTCGTATGTGATAGTCCATTTGAAATCTCTAAAAAGTCAAATATTTAGGAATGGAGGGAGTAATATATTAGGAGTATATCAAAACAAGAGTGATTTCTTTCAAGTTTGTGAACAAGTACTACTATTCTACTACTTTGGATCCGTCGCAACACACAGGCACATTGCTAGTAAAAGGAAAAGGCCTGCCACGTTCGCGTCGCACTCCCCCCACACACGCCCGGGAATCGGGAGTACTCCAAGGCCCGTCCGGCACGACACATAGCTTAGGGAAGGCGTGTTGCCTAGCATTTTCACTTTCATGTGGGACCGCCATTGAGCAAACCGACTATTGGCAAACCGCACCCCGCCCGCCACCGGGTTGGAAAACAGAAACGAGGGGGAGATCTAGCTGTAGCACGGAAGCCAAGAAATTTGGTGTCAGATGGGGCTCGTTGATAGAGTAGGAGCATTCCGTACTACTCTACTCCTACTAGTACCAAGTTTGTACTATACAACTAGTACTACCACTATACAACTAGTAGGTACGTGCACGGCACAGCATCGTAGGAACGAATATGGGAAGATCTTGTTTTGGGTGATTTACCTTTTTTCTGTCAACGTAGTATGAATAATATGATGTGGGGGGCACCCATGAAGCTTATGTGGCTTGCTTGCATGGCTACGAAAGGTTAGAGAAAAATAAATAGATAATGTGTTTAGAGTGCACTCCACTAAACAGATATACTTTGGATCCATTGCAACGGGCCGGCACATCTATATCTATATCCCCTATATAGTGTGTGAATAACTTTGAAAGTTGGTCGTTGGATGAAGCCAATCCGCGGTACAAAGATGGCAGATCCGAGCACTACTGGCCGTTGGATATCATCTACATTCCACCAGATTCTGCCACATGTAGAATCTAGAAGACTCCATGGTTGAACTTCATTCATGACTAACTTTGCCACAACTAAGCTTAGGCAAAGTGTATGTGAAACAAAAAATGTGGCTAACAAAATGGCCACCACAAGTGTGGCAAGATTTGGCAAGAAGTTGAGTCTAAGACATGTGGACCATGTAGCTAGAGAAGTGTGGCAAGCCACAAGTGTAGCAATGAACCAAACTCATGCCTGGTGTGTTTGGTAGGGTGTATGAAGGGTGCATGATCCCAAGAGTTCCCTTCTCGACCCATTTTTGGGTGTTTGGTAGAGTGTATGGAGGGTGCATGAGTCCACACTAGATTAGCACAAATACACTAGAAGCATGCATGAAGAGAGCATACATGAAGAGGGATGTTGAGTTGAGCATGAATGAAGAGGCAACAACTATGTTGAGACGAGAACGCAACCAAACACACTTGTGGCACACCTAAGCTTAGGCGTGGCAACCTTAGGCTGCAAACCAAACCATAACTTTGAAAGTTGGTCATTGGATGAAGCCAATCCGACGGTACAAAGATGGCAAATCCGAGCACTACTGGCCGTTGGATATCATCTACATTCCAACAGATTTTGCCACATGTAGAATCTAGAAGGCTCCACATGTAGAAGCATAATGCACAAACCACCAGAATCTCATGCGTGCAATGCACGTGTACCTTACTAGTAGTTGGTAGTAGTAAGAAACAAATTCCGGGTTTGGCACGAGAACGTACTGCGGGAGCACCACAAGGCCTGCCGCAGGAGTTACATTTCCCTCTCCAGGCCCACGAGACCGAACTTCAGTGGCTTAGTGCCCGTCCTATGAGTCAATGACATGCGGACCTTAAATGCGGCTGGCCCACATGTCATTCTCATGGTGGTGGTGTGGTTCGCGACTCACTCATTCGAGATGAACCGGCCGGTGGTGGCGTGGTCGTGGCGAGGGTGCCATAGCTGGGCGTCGGGGCGTTACGAGGCATAGATGGCCACACCGGCGGGTACTACCTGTAGTACAGAAGTACTCCAGCTGAGGATTGATGCCCGGGACGAAATGTGTCACAGCCGCTGGATGAAAATTCGATGGTGCGGGACGTGTGGTGTCATGGGTTTGTGCGGCGTCGTGGGAATCACGTGTGGCTGTGGTAGAAACTTGATGCTCGCCGCATTTAAGGTGGCCCACACGTCATGCACACAAAGGCAGAGGGGCGGTGCGGCTGAGAGGGGTGAGGCGCATGTCGGGGGACGTGGTGCCGTGGGTTGGAGCGGCGTCGTGGGAATCGCGAGTGGCAGTGGTTGAAATGTGATGGTCGCCGTAGTTGAACTTCCATGGACAAGCTGTCATGTCTACGGACACATGCATTGCATACTGATCACTGGAAGGAGTAGTAGAGAAAGCTAGGTGGATAAATAGTTCCTTATAGTCAATTGGACCCACGCTACTGCTTGTTCCAAAGACATGCACACCATCGAAATAGTCTATCTATATCAATATACATAGAGAGGGAATATTTTTTTTACAAGAGAGGAAATAGTTCATCCATCCATAATGCCCTGCTGCTGGTGCAGCATCTTCTTCTTCTTCTTCTTCTTCTTCTTCTTGTTGTTGTTGTTGTTCTCATTTTCCGTGGGAGACGGCTTCGCAACAAGCTCTCTGGACCTTGCAGCTATCTCGAAACTCACACGGGCATCGAGGGTAGTATATTTTATCCGCTCGTACATCAAGGGATAATTCTCCCATCGAGACGACCTTAATGCCAGCGTCTCTTCACCCTTCTGAAGATTTGTTCCTAGCACAAAATTTGCTACGTCGAATAGGGATGGTGTCGGTTTATCACAATCTTCTACAGGAATTTTTATTCTGGTTTGTAGGTCAGCGATGCTTTTCAAATCAAGGTTGTACAGCTCCAACTTCTGTTTGTCCCCTGCGATGGCTGCCCCACAGAAGTATATGTCCTCCCGAGACAAGAAATTGTGAAGCTCACTTGGTATGGAGGGCGCGTGTATGATGTGGTACACCAAAACATCATCTTCGAGGCACAACTGAAGGACAGCGGCGCGTTGGATCTTCCCAGTGACACGCTCCGTGTACTCTGCGCCGAGACCGATGACATTCATCTCCACCTTTTGGAGGGAGTTGGATACATTGTTGATCCACTTCCGAACAACCCTTGGGTGGTCGGTGACTGTGGCAACTATGCTCAACGAGCCTTCGACGAGGACATGTTGGACGCTAAAAACCTGCATCTCGATCTCCTTCGCCATTTGGAACCGCTGGACCGGAGGGTTATGGTTTGGAGAATTAGGATTAGATGGCTAGTCTAACTGAAGAAGATGATTATTTATAGGGCTTCGAAATTACTCTAGGAGGATGTGAAGAGGTTAAAACAATGTGAATGCAGTGTGGTTTGGATGCAAATGAAGATCAAGGAGTAGTGAAAAAGCCAAGGAAAATCGCTTCTCGATGGAGAAGTAAATGGGAGAAGTTATGCGCATGCATGAGGAGAGGTGCGGTGGTTTGACTGCTGCATGCAATGGATTGGACGGGCTCTTCGGTTGCCTTTTCTCTCTCCCACGCGCACAGAGTGGCCCACTTGCATGCTGCAGTTTATTGGCTGGAGTCTGGCTGCAGCTGCTCATGCGTACGCTAATTAATGTTGTGAATGCGGGGCATGGAGGGAAATGGGTGCATGCAAAAGGGTATATACGCAGACTAATTAGAGAAATACTGAAAAAGTTATGCGCAGACAAAAGAGGACCGGAGGGAGTACTACTCATGTTCCTACTATGGTTAAGGAATATGAGGTTATCCTCAAAAAAGGTAAGTCCTTCTTCGCGCTTCCGCATGCACAAGAATTTGGTTCTGCTCGCAATATGGATGATAGCTGGAGGATGAAGTGAACCCAGAGGCGTGCTAGCACGGGAGTGTACTCATGTTCCTACTACTCCTACTAGTAGTAGTACAACTGTGGTACACTTGATGGTCAAAATACTATTATTCATCCAGTCCTCACAGTGAAGTGACAAGACCCTGCGCCTGAGGTGACACCAGTCCAGGCGGCGTGTCCGGGTTACCAAAGTCAGCCTCACCTTGTGCACTGTGCAGTCACTGTCACCGCCGCTGTATAGCATGCCTCGCCTCGTCTCCCTCTCCCCTAGCACCACTCCATCTCCATCTCCGTCTCGCCGGAGATCCTGAGGTCACTCGTCATTATCTCACTGTGCCCCCGCATACCCTCGCCTCGCTCGCCTCCCCCAGTACCACTATTCCCTCGCTAGCCGCTTCAGCACCAACAACCTTCTCCCCCGTAAATCAAGCCCCCAAAACCCCACCTTCCAAACTCCACCATGGCCGAACGCGAACCGCGCAGGATCCATATGAGCCGCAATTGGAGCAATCTCCCCAGTGACGTCCTCGACCTCTGTTGTTCGTGTATGGATATGTTGAGCGCCCTGCGGCTGGCTGCATGCTCGAGGGGCATGCACACGGCCATCATCGAAGTGAGGCCAAAGCTTTTCAAGACACCCTGCTTGCTGCTATCTGGTCTTGCGAGATTGGCTCACCATGATACGGAGGCATACATGATGCCCCTCGACTTCAATCCGATCTCCATTAGCCGAAACTTCTTTGCAGGTATGTAGTGGGTCGCCGTACATCATTTCCCTCAACTTCGATCCGATCACCATCGCCCGAAACTTCTTGGCAGGTATGTACTGGGTCGGCATGAATTCCCACTGGATGGCTGCCTTCAGAGAAGACGGTAAAAAGTTGGTGCTCGTGAACTTCCAGACCTCCCATGAGATTATCCTTCCTCCGTTGGATTATATAGAGTTTTACCATCGCGGTCCTAGTCATCTAGATTACCACGTCAGTTGGACGGACCTTGTTTTGCAGAAGATTTGAAAGTGCACCTATCCCTTGGTGGTTTTGGTAATTCCTAACAACATATAGCTCATTGAGCTAATGCTATTCCAAGATAAATATTTCAGGAAAGCTCAATGATTGGCATGGCATGGATTAGAAAGTGGACCCTTCAAAATGCTAAGGACAAAAGATTGGCTCAAGCTCAAAGCATAAGACTCTACATTTTCTATTTTAGTGATCCAAGATCACATTGATTCTATAGGAAAAGCCAATACTATTAAGAAGGGATGAGGTGTTTCTTAATGAGGTTCTTGCTCAAAGTGCTCAGTGATATGCTCCAAAACCCTCCACTACTTTCTCATATCCACATATGTACCAAACAAATAGTCCAACTCGGCCCCACCGATTCTTTCCATCCGGAGCCACCGAGTTTAGTTGACATAGACACTGCCAGAAACCCTAGTCTTTTCGGTCTCATCGATAGGGATCTCAGTCTCACCGAGAAGGGATTGCAAACTCTCTATTTCCCTTCGTAACGTTTCGGTCAAACCGAGATGAGCGATCGGTCCCACCGAGAGTGCAATGCAAACACTCTGTTTCCTTTTCATAACGTTTTAGTCCAACCGAGGTGAGCGAATCGTTCCCACCGAGTTTGCCTGACCAACTCTCTGTTTGTCTGTTACCAAAATCGGTCTCACCGAGTTTGTGTAATCGGTCTCACCGAGATTACGTTATGCCCTAACCCTAATGATATCGGTCCTACTGAGTTGACTTGTCAGTCCCACCGAAATGCCTAACGGTCACATTATGAACCAAATCGGTCTGACCGAGTTCTTTGAATCGGTCCCACCGAGTTTGGTGATTTGTGTGTAACGGTTAGATTTTGTGTGGAGGCTATATATACCCCTCCACCCACTCTTCATTCGTGGAGAAAGCCATCAGAACATGCCTACACTTCCAACACATATTTTCTGAGAGAGAACAACCTACACTTGTGTTGAGGTCAAGATATTCCATTCCAACCACATAAATCTTGATCTCTAGCCTTCCCCAAGTTGCTTTCCACTCAAATCTTCTTTCCACCAAATCCAATCCTATGAGAGAGAGTTGAGTGTTGGGGAGACTATCAGTTGAAGCACAAGAGCAAGGAGTTCATCATCAACACACCATTTGTTACTTCTTGGAGAGTGGTGTCTCCTAGATTGGCTAGGTGTCACTTGGGAGCCTCCGTCAAGATTGTGGAGTTGAACCAAGGAGTTTGTAAGGGCAAGGAGATCACCTACTTCTTGAAGATCTACCCTAGTGAGGCAAGTCCCTTCGTGGGCGACGGCCATGGTGGGATAGACAAGGTTGCTTCTTCGTGGACCCTTCGTGGGTGGAGCCCTCCGTGGACTCGTGCAACCATTACCCTTCGTGGGTTGAAGTCTCCATCAACGTGGATGTACGATAGCACCACCTATCGGAACCACGGATAAAAAATCTCCATGTCAACATTGTGTTTGCTCCCTCAAACTCCTCCCTTTACCTTCATATGCAATTGTTTTACATTCCGCTGCTATACTCTTAGAATTGCATGTGTAGGTTGATTGCTTGACTTGTGCTAAGTTGCTAAAATCTGCCAAGAACTAAAATTGGGAAAAGGCTAGATTTTTATTTGGTCAAGTAGTCTAATCACCCCCCCCTCTAGACATACTTTCGATCCTACAAGATTGTAATCTGCCAAGTGCCCACACGACAGGCGAATTGCGCAGACTTCAAGCGAATTGCCTTGTTCGACCGCGGACTCGCCTATCTTTACGCCGGTGCCTTCTTTAGCTGGAGACAACTCAGCTCGCAGTGGATCATCATGAAAGCTGATACACACTTTTGTGATGCTGTTGAACACAATGGCATCATCTACGTGATCGACAAAGCAGATGGCACCACGTATTGCTGGGACGGCGCGTGTAAGTTGTTTCTGTCTCATGTTAATGATGACGCTATGACACTGTTTGAAGTTTTTGTGATGATTGGCATATCCCTGTTTGAGCAGAATTTGAGTAGAACTATGGCAATGTATTAGAGACGCCGTAAATCAACAATATTTGGAATGAGTTAATTCATGCGATTGTGATCATGTCATTACAGCCAATTTGTACCCCTGAATAATCAAACGGTTAGGAATATCTGGATATTCTCCTTATTTTACAGTAATCTATATACTACTACTAAATATGAGTGTGTATCAATGGCCATGTTAGTTTCCTCATTTTCATGATGTAGAAACATGCACCACACTGTTGGTTTCATCTAACCATACATTAGGGAAGTAAATGTGCATATGGAGAGCTCTATATTTGGAAGTAGTGAAATCCTGTAATGCTTACCATGTGTACATACCTATATTCGCCCTTCAGCAATCAATGGCTAGAATAATATCCTCACGAAAATTTTGCCCACAGAACACGAGTATATGACAATGCATGGTCTGTTAGTTACCTTGAAGAATTTGTTTGTGAGGACAGAACATGATTCCATAACATGCATGACATGGTAGTTTCGTGTGAAGAATCGATTGCGAGATAACATGAGTATAACCATGCATGGCACTTCTATATTTTCGAACCCAGTATACATTTCCCTGTATTTTCCTCCCAGTTCCAACAGGGACATATCAATGATGTTTCTTGCATTATCCTACTCATACTCCGAACAATGATGATCTTACATTAACAATGCCTGTCCTTTTTGATATGATGCAGTGTCCCTACAGTTACTGCCCTTTGTAATCACACCACCTTTGCCAAAAACAGGGAAGCACAACTGGTTCCTCGCTCGATCAGACAACTGCAAAAGACTGATGATCATTCGGACACATGAGCCAGAAAAGTTATATTGCAAAAACCCCACGGTATACAAGCACCGTGAAATACGTGAGTATTCGGACAGTGGTTGTTACGTCTATGAGCAGGATACAAGCTTGTTGGGGCCTTCAGAATTTTTTAGTTGGAGGCAGGTAAACAGCCTTGGTTCACACTCTCTGTTTCTCGGACTCAATTATCCGATTAACCAGGAGATCACCGTTGGCAAGGACCTTGATGGCAGAGTGGCTCTGTTTGGTATGGAAAACTGTGTCTACACGGCGAGCCCTAGGAGTTCGGGAGCAAAATCCCCTGATTGTCAATGATACAGCCTGCAGCCAAAAGAAGGTGAGAATGAGAAAGGCATCCGGATTAACTTGATCCTTGGATGTCTCAATTACGACAGGCAGTGATGTGGTTCAAGCCTTCAGGTTGATAGGTAATTGGGCTGTTGCGTCGAAAGGGTGGAGTACTGGTGTCTCCGGATCATTGGTCGCTGAAGCGGGGCTGCAAATTATGATGGTGTTGGATCATCTCTTCGAATGACTTTGTTGTCTTTGCTGCTTGTTCTGGATGGGTAGTTCTTTCTTTTGTTATGTATATTCCTTGTCATTTGGTCATCCTCGTCTATGTCACTCTTACTATGTAATAGTTGGCTCTGTTTAGAATGTCATTCTCGTCTGGATCACGAGAGTCTGAGCACTGCAGATGGGTGCGTTTTGGTGGTGTAGCAAGACTTCTTATGAATTATCATGTCTTGCTGTTTATGTTAGTAGTAGTCACTAGTTAGTGTTTGAATGTTGTATATATCGTTGTTTCAAACTGTTTATTGTCTCGAACTACTCGTGGGCTAAATGAGGGCATCACCATTCTCCAGTGTTCAGAGTGTATCTCCTTTTTCAAGTTATATAATTTGAGCTCAGTGTCTTTTCGTTGATGTACACTTGTTTGGGCCAGTGAGGTGCCGTTGAATATGGGCCGAGTAGTAACGCAATGCCAAACAGGTCAATTATGACTCTCAGGCCGGGCTCTCAAAAGATCCTCAAAAAAAAGGCCGGGCTCTCCAAAAATGAAAGAATAAGGACTCTTAGGCCGACATGTGGGCGCCACTGGTGTTTTCGTGCGCTTGCGCGCTGAGAGCATATTGGCGCGTGTTCGAAATTCAAGCTACCTTTTCATCCCCAATCTCCCGCCCCTCCCCCACCTCTGGAATCTCGATTCCTACTCCAGTTCCCCCAAAACCCCTCCTGTACTACCTGTACTCAAGCTCACTATCATGTTGCCGGTCAACGCGGATCTCCGAACCAGAGGTCCTGAGGTCCGTCCTGCCTTCGGTCGCTGCGTGCTGTCGCTCAACAGTGGCATGGCAGCGCTTGACGACCAGTTTGCCGGCAAAGTGCTGATGGTAACCATCAACGGCAACCGGCCTCCCGTCTCGCCGGACGACCTTGTCAAAGCTCTTGGCATTGTGCACGGCATCCAAATAAGTGACTTGCTCGTTGAAGTCTGTCCGCCACCGGCTGGTTTCTTCGTCAGGTTCCGGACAACTTTCGACTGCAGTCGTGTGTTCGAATCTTCCCGGCATTTGTTCTGCGATGGCGCGCTGGTGAGCTTTGATTGGTGGCACCCAGGATGGGGCTCGGTGCCCTCTGAGCTTGAGTTTTTAACAAAGTTTACCTTCCACTGCATGCCTCGACGTGCTTGGAACAGCGAGTCCGAATGAGCTTATCAACGACCTTGGAGGTGAGCTCGTAAGTATGTTTGTTCCTCCAGACAGCTGGGCGCTGACGGTTATGGCATGGATGAAGAAGCCGTCCACCATACCGAAGGTGATTGGTGTTGAGATACCGGTGCAGGAACCGAGGTTGTACTATTCGTCGCCACCAAGGCCACCGCGGACCACGTTAGGGATGTACCTGTATCGAGTGTTTGTGCATGTCGAAGAAGTGGTCAATCCATCAATCGAAGTCCTGTCGCCGCAGCTGGTACCAGGGTCCATCGACGACGTCCATTACAGGAGTCAACGTCAGACTTTCCCCGTGTTTCTCGGAACGATGGATGGCGCAGGGCCTACTCCATCACGCGGCGGAGGCCACTGCTTCTTTGGGAGAAGAGGCAGGGCTGGCTGCCTGGATGTGCTCTAATTTGAGGTAACAACTGAATCTTTTCAGATACTAGTTAAATCCGAGCTATGGGTGTGAAGCACTGATGTGCCAGTACATTTGATTGTGACCTGTTCTAATTTTGTACCTGAACTTTTTTTAGAAAGGGTTGTACGTCAACTTAATGTGCTAGCAGAACTTATTGTGTTGTCTGTTTGTTTTCTTTGCACAGCATTCAAGATATTTCCGTGTCATTGATAAAGACGATGAACCGTTATGTACGAGTTCGTTGGTTTCAACATAGCCCTACCCGTAGCGATCCACTGCTTCCATCCTGATTGTGCCGCATGCGTGAAATTTTTATATGCAAGTTCAGTGTGCTATGATGTTCTATATGATTTTGTCAACTATATAAGTTTTTACTGAGCATCAGCAATGCATATGGCTGAAAGATGTATTTACAAGCATCGACCGATGGGTCTCTCTCTCTCACACACACACACACACATGCACTCACACGCACAAGTGGGACCCGTTGAATTATTTCTTTGCTCGTGACAGCTTTTAATTAGGTTCCACTGTAATCTAACTTTTTTCTTAAGTTATTAATTGAGGTCAGTACCTTCAGAAAGTTATACAGAAGCCTTGTTTGGGCCTTTCCGGCGTCGCTGAATGTGAGCTGAGTAGCCATGTTAGGTTGTACTGTACTACACAGGCCTTTTTTTCAACATCAGCAATGCAACTGGGCCGACAGTTGTACACAATATCCGGGTCAACTTGTTATTCTCCGCCCCGCTGGGCTGCAAACTTTCCTAGGAGGTATGCATTAGGCTTAACAAGAAAATGGACTTTAAGAAATAATAAATGGGATGTAATTATAATAACTGGGCAGTAACTATAAAATATGCACCAAACACGTAATTAGTTTAAAAATATATTATTTTTGGAATTTGAAATTTTTAATTTCATTACTTGTTGCGCGCGCAATATTTCGTTGGATTTTAACGTAATACAACTTTATTTTGAAATTATATTTAATCTGACTAGAAATTTTGGATAAAAATATTTCGGATCCCATAAAAATGTGGGATTTTTTTTTGAATTCTGTTTTGAGCGGTTGGTTGAAATTATTAATCATTTTACTAGCTAGAAAATGGGCTGTACTTTTAACAAACTGTAAATGGGTTGTAGTAAATTCCATTAGAATTAAAAAATGGTCTGTACACTCTTACAAATCGCAAATGGGCTATATGTTCTCTGCCACACACTTGTGGGCCTTCTAAATTGACGCGTCCCCTAAAAAAACTAAGTTGACGCGTATGCAAGGCTTTGTCAACAACACACGGTTCTGGCAGCTGTGGCCGTTGGATGTCCATCTAACGGATCTCGTGCTTCTTCTTCAATCTCGGATATTCTTGCTTCAGCCGCCCAAAAAATGATTCCTCCCCCTGACATCTGGGGCGCACCATTTTGGAGGCTGACCTGTGGGCCTACTAAGTTGACGCGTACCAAGGGCTTTGTCAACTTAGTCAATATAAACGATTCTAGCTGCAGTAACCGTACGATGTCCATCCAACGGTCGTAGTGATTCTTCAACCTCTGGTCTTCTTGCTCCAGCCGCCCAAAGCAGCACCGGTCGTGCCGCGTGCTCCTGCCTCCCGTGGCGGGTTGTGATGCCGCGGAGGCCTCACCGCCCCCTACTACTCCCACCGCTGGCCAGGCCATCCCTCTACTCACCCACACCCCCTGTTATTCCATGGCGATGGCAGCCTCACACCGCAGCCGAACCAGTGAACCCTCCTACTCCTCTCCGCGCGGGCTTCCACTGCCGCGTCTTCCCCGGCTCCGCGTCGTCCCCTTCCTAGGCCTCGCCATCGTCCACCGCCCTGGTGCTCTCGGTGCGGCGTGGTGAACGTGGTCAAGGAATGGCTTCCATCGGACGTGGACTGTACGTGGAGAGGCTGACAACTGGGTCCACGACGGCAGCAAGGAAGTGCCTCCTTATTATGCGGAAAATAATGATTCCTCCACCTGACAGCCGGGACCCACCGGACGGGCCACCGTATTTCGTGAAAAAAACGTTTCCCCTTGACTGCTGGGACCCACCGGATGGGCCACCGTATTGTGTGAAAAAAACGTTCCCCTCGCTGTCAGCTCGGACCCATCGGAAGTGCCTCCTTATTACGCACAAAAAAATGAATACTCCCCCTGCTGGTTGGGACCCACCTCGGTGGGAGGCTGACTTGTGGGCCTACTAAGTTGCCGAGGACGGAGTGCTTTGTCAACTTAGTCAAGATGAACGATTCTAGCTCCAATGACCGTACGATGTCCATCCAACGGTCGTAGTGCTTCTTGAACCTCTGGTCTTGTTGCTCCAGCCGCCCAAAGCAGCGCCGGTCGTGCCGCATGCTCCTGCCTCCCGTGGCCGGCTGTGCTGCCGCGGAGCCCTCACCGCCCCCTACTATTCCCACCGCTGGCCAGGCCATCCCTCTACTCACCCACACCCCCTGTTATTCTGCGGCGACGACAGCCTCACACCGCAGCGAACCAGTGAGCCCTCGTACTCCTCTACGTGTGGGCATCCACTGCCGCGCTTCCCCGGCTCCGCGTCGTCCCCATCCTAGGCCTCGCCGTCGTCCACCACCCTGGTGCTCTCGGCGCGGCGTGGTCAACGTGGTCAAGGAACGGCTTCCATCGGACGTGGATTGTACGTGGAGAGGCTGACAGCTGGGTCCACGGCCGCAACAAGGAAGTGCCTCCTTATTACGCACAAAATAATTATTCCTCCACCTGACAGCGGGGACCCACAGGACGGGCCACCGTATTTCGCGAAAAAAACATTTCCCCCTGACTGCTGGGACCCACCAGCTACATCTTCGCACGCAAGGAAGTGCGTCCGGGCAAAAAAAATGATTCGCCCCCCTGACTGCTGCGACCCACCAGCTACATCTTCGCACGCAAGGAAGTGCCTGACAGTCAGAACCCACCTGGTCGAAGCGTACGTAGCGTTGTCATTCTGGTCGCGAACATGTACATACATACTGGTCGATGTAGAGGCGTGCACGTAGCATGTACACGTACGTACAGTGGCCAGTGTGCAAGAAAGAAAATACGGCCACGTACGTACATATGGGCAGGGTCTCAAACGCCTACTCATAGATAAGTACGGCCAGGGCTCGTGTACATGGCTAGGTCGGAACGGAGAAACTGCATCGTCGTCGTGTTCATGGGGAGCCAACTGGCTGGGTCGGAACGGAATGCGTCGTCGTGTTCATCGGGAGGGCTTGGACGGAACAGCCGATGGAAACGAGGCATGGCGTACCGCAGAATGGAGGAAACGGCCTTGTGTTCGACCAGCCACGGTCGAAACGGGATCCTGTTCATCGGGAGGGGTCTGGCGTACCGCAAAACGGAGGAAACGGACCTCCTACGGTCGAAACGGGGGTCCTGTTGATCGGGAGGGGTGTGGCGTACCGCCAAACGGAGGAAACGGACTTGTGTTGGAGCGCTACGGTCGAAACGGGGGTCCTGTTCATCGGGAGGGGTGTGGCGTACCGCAAAACAGGACTCCACGGGATACTGTTCATCTCCATCGTCGACCCCCTCCAGCCTCCACGTGCTACTGTTCATCCACCGTCAACCTCCTCCAACCTCCACCTGCGACTGTTCATCCACGAGCTCCTGTTCATCCAGCCTCCACCGCGCGCTACTCCACCGGCTACTGTTCAACCAGCCCTCTCCACGGGCTCCTGTTCAACCACCCCTCCACAGGCTACTGTTCATCCAGCCCTCCACCGTCTACTGTTCATCCTGCCCTCCACGGGGTGGTCCTGTTCATCCAGCGATCCACGGCGTCCTGTTCATCCAGCCCCAACCGGCTCGATCGATCGGGGTCCTGTCCATCCAGAGGCAACACCACGGGGTCCTGTTCATCCACCCCCATCGGGAACTGTTCATCCAACCCCCCCCCCCGCCCCCAGCAACGCTCACTGTTCATCCAGAGGCAGCATCTATCGGCTTCAGTTAGCAGCAGTAGCGAAGGAATCGCTCGATCGGGTTCAGTTAACAGCCATCGATCGATTGTTCGGGTTTAGTAACGCGTAGCCTGCAGTGCAATCGCTCGGGTTCAGTTAGAGCCCAACGCCTCGCTCGGGTTCAGTTAGAGCCCAATGCCTCGCACCCACGCGCGTGCGTGTACGAGAGAAACGTGCATCTCTCGGCCCCGACCACCCACCGAAACCGGGAACACCCCGATATTTTCCTCGCCCTCGCTTCTACCATGGTTTTTTCGGCATGGACGGCCCAAAGAATGTCATGCAGCTGTGTCTCCAGCCCGCCCAGGACAAAAAGCCCATTTTCTGTCATGATTTTTTGTCATAGAAGTAGGACCCCACCACATCTATGATAATACCGGGTTTTGTCACAATTATCGTCATAGAAGTGTCATAAGTATGACAAAAAAAAATTGTTCGGCCCAAAATGTCACGGATGTGTCTTTTTTTGTAGTGGTTCTTGCCTGTGTTACAAGGTGTGAAGTTGAGTCAGACTCAATGCCCGGCCACTGCAGAAGATAGAGAGACAATGAAAGTCATTCCCTATGCCTCAGCCATAGGTTCTATCATGTATGCAATGTTCTGTACTAGACCTGATGGGTGCCTTGCTATAAGTCTAGCAGGGGGTACCAAAGTAATCCAGGAGTGGATCACTGCACAGCGATCAAGAACATCCTAAAGTACCTGAAAAGGACTAAGTATATGTTTCTCGTTTATGGAGGTGACAAAGAGCTCATCGTAAATGGTTACGTTGATGCTTGCTTTGACACTGATCCGGATGACTCTAAGTCACAAACCGGATACGTATTTATATTGAATGGTGGAGCAGTTAGTTCGTGCAGTTCCAAGCAAAGCATCGTGGCAGGATCTACGTGTGAAGCGGAGTATATAGTTGCTTCGGAAGCAGCAAATGAAGGAGTCTGGATGAAGGAGTTCATATCCGATCTAGGTGTAATACCTAGCCCATCGGGTCCAATGAAAATCTTTTGTGACAATGCTGGAGCAATTGCCTTGGCGAAGGAATCCGGATTTCACAAGAGAACCAAACACATCAAGAGACGCTTCAACTCCATCCGTGATCAAGTCAAGGAGGGAGACATAGAGATTTGCAAAATACATACGGATCTAAATGTTGCAGACCCGTTGACTAAGCTTCTTCCACGAGCAAAACTTGATCAACACCAAGACTCCATGGGTGTTAGAATCATTACAATGTAATCTAGATTATTGACTCTAGTGCAAGAGCGAAACTGAAGGAAATATGCCCTAGAGGCAATAATAAAGTTGTTACGTATATTTCCTTATATAATGATAAATGTCTATTATTCATGCTAGAATTGTATTAACCGGAAACTTGATACATGTGTGAATACATAGACAAAACACAGTGTCCCTAGTATGCCTCTACTAGACTAGCTCATTAATCAAAGATGGTTAAGTTTCCTAACCATAGACATGTGTTGTCATTTGATCAACGGGATCACATCATTAGGAGAATGATGTGATGGACAAGACCCATTCGTTAGCTTAGCATAATGATCGTTAAGTTTTATTGTTATTGCTTTCTTCATTACTTATACATATTCCTTTGACTATGAGATTATGCAACTCCCCAATACCGGAGGAATACCTTGTGTGCTATCAAATGTCACAACATAACTGGGTGATCATAAAGATGCTCTACAGGTATCTCCGAAGGTGTTTGTTGGGTTGGCATAGATCGAGATTACGATTTGTCCCTCCGAGTATCGGAGAGGTATCTCTGGGCCCTCTCGGTAATACACATCATGATAAGCCTTGCAAGAAATGTGACTAATGAGTTAGTTGCGGGATGATGTATTACGGAACGAGTAAAGAGACTTGCCGGTAATGAGATTGAACTAGGTATGAAGATAGCGACGATCGAATCTTGGGCAAGTAACATACCGATGACAAAGGGAATGACGTATGTTGTCATTGCGGTTTGACCGGTAAAGATCTTCATAGAATATGTAGGAACCAATATGAGCATCCAGGTTCCGCTGTTCGTTATTGACCGGAGATGTGTCTCGGTCATGTCTACATAGTTCTCGAACCCATCGGGTCTGCGCACTTAACGTTCGATGACGATTTGTTTTATGAGTTATGTGTTTTGGTGACCGAAGATTGTTCGGAGTCCCGGATGACATCACGGACATGACGAGGAGTCTCGAAATGGTCGAGAGGTAAAGATTGATATATTCGATGATAGTATTCGGACACCGGAAGTGTATCAGAATATATCGGGTACGTATGGGAGTACCGGGGGGTTACCGGAACCCCCCAGGGGAAGATATGGGCCCTATGGGCCGTAGAGGGAGGCAAGGCAGCCCACAAGGGTGGCGCCCGCCCCCAAGGGAGGAGTCCGAATTGGACTAGGGGAGGGGGTGGCGCCCTCCTTTCCTTCGCCTTCTCCGTCTCCTCCCCCCTTTCCCCTCTGATAAAAGGAAGGGGGCCGAATTGGACTACGAGCCCAAGTGGGACTCCTCCCACTTAGGGCGCCCCTAGGCCAGCCTCCTCCCCTCTCCCTCCTTTATATATGGGGGCGGGGGGCGCCTCTAAGACACACCAATTGTTCTTAGCCGTGTGTGGCGCCCTCCTCCATCGTTTACTCCTCCGGTCATACTGGCGTAGTGCTTAGGCGAAGCCCTGCGCGGATCACTTCACCATCACCGTCACCACGCCGTCGTGCTGACGAAACTCTCCCTCGACACTTTGCTGGATCAAGAGTTCGAGGGACGTCATCGAGCTAAACGTGTGTAGAACTCGGAGGTGCCATACGTTCGGTGCTTGATTGGTTGAATTGAGAAGACGTTCGACTACATCAACCGTGTTAAGCTAACGCTTCTGCTTTCGGTCTATGAGGGTACGTGGACACACTCTCCCCCTCTCGTTGCTATGCATATCCTTGATAGATCTTGCGTGATCGTAGGATTTTTTTTGAAATTGCATGCTACGTTCCCAAACAATCTGATATTGCTCTTGCATCATATGCCCAAACTCATCACTGTATGTCTTATCAGTGCAGCCGAAGATAATGTCATCCACATAGATTTGGCATACAAACAGTTCACCATCATATGTCTTTGTGAAGAGAGTGGGATCTAGAGAACCAGGTTTGAAGCCTTTGCTCTTCAGGAAGTCCTTGAGTGTGTCATACGAAGCGCGAGGTGCTTATTTGAGGCCATACAGTGGCTTGTTGAGCTTGTACACCATATCATGACGCTTTGGATCTTCAAAACCAGGTGGTTGAGCAACATACACTTCTTCTTCAATTTTTCCATTGAGAAAGGCACTCTTCACATCCATTTGGTACAGAAGAATGATGTTGTGGTTAGCATAGGCTACCAGTATACGAATGGCTTCAAGCCTAGCCACAGGAGCAAAGGTTTCATCAAAGTCAATTCCTTCCACATATGTGTATCCTTGGGCAACGAGGCAAGCTTTGTTTCGGACAACTTGACCATGCTCATCTTGTTTATTGAGATAGATCGTGCCAATAATATTGTGCTTGCGAGGATCAGGACATTTGACTAGCTCCCAGACATTATTCAGCTCAAACTGTTGAAGCTCTTCTTGCATAGCTTGAATCCATTCAGGTTCCATGAAGGCTTCATCAACTTTCTTGGGTTCAGATATAGAGACAAATGCAGAGTGCCCACAGAAGTTTGCAAGCCGTGTTGCTCTTGAACGAGTGAGAGGACCAGGTGCATTGATACTATCAATGATCTTCTCAATTTGGACTTCATTTGCAACCCGAGGATGAACAGGGCGAATATTTTGCCCTTGCGGATTGTTGTCTTCATCTTCAGCATTGGCTTCAGACCGAACTTTGTCTTCATGTTGATTAGGTGCTGGAATGATGATTTCTTCCCTAGGCTGTTCCTCGGTGGGTATGATTGCTCCAATACCGATATGCTTGATAGATTCACTAGGAGAAGCTTCATCTAGCACATTTGGCATGTGCTCTGTTTGTGAGTCGTTAGTCTCATCGAACCTCACATCTGCAGCTTCAACCACTTTATAATGAAAGAGGTTGAAGACTCTGTAGGTGTGCGAATCCTTTTCATAACCAAGCATAAAACCTTCATCTGCTTTTGGTGCAAATTTGGAAGTGTGATGTGGATCCTTGATCCAACACCTAGCACCGAAGACTTTGAAATAGCTAATGTTTGGCTTCTTACCAGTCAGGAGTTCATAGGTTGTCTTCTTGAAGAACTTATGAAGATAAACTCTGTTGATGATGTGGTAAGAAGTATCAATGGCTTCAGGCCAGAACTTTCTTGAGTCTTGTACTCATCGATCATAGTGCGAGCCATCTCAATAAGAGTCCTACTCTTGCGCTCCATGACGCCATTCTGCTGAGGTGCGTATGGAGCAGAGAACTCATGTGTGATGCCCAATGTATCAAGATAAGTGCCTAGGCCAGTGTTCTTGAATTCTGTGCCATTGTCACTCCTGATGTGCTTGATCTTGATGCCATAATTGGTCATGGCACGATTTGCGAAGTGTCTGAAGACACCCTGCACTTCAGTCTTATAGAGACTTATGTGCACCCAGGTATATCTTGGATAATCATCAACGATAACGAAGCCATAAAGATGTGCAGTGGTAGTAAGGGTAGAGTAATGAGTAGGCCCAAATAAGTCCATGTGTAGCAGCTCGAAGGGGCGTGATGTAGTCATGATTGTCTTCGAGGGATGCTTGGCCCTAGTCATCTTCCCGGCTTCACAAGCACCACATAGATGATCTTTCTTGAACTTGACGCCCTCGATGCCAATGATATGCTTCTTCTTCACTAGAGTGTGCAAGTTCCTCATGCCCGCATGTCCTAGCCTTCGATGCCAGAGCCAACACTCTGAAGCTTTTGCTAGAAGACATACGGCAAGATGGGGTCCTGCGGAGAAATCTACCATATACAGATCACCTCTTCAATACCCTTCGAAGACTAGAGTTTCCATAAGCACAAGGCAACGATATTTTCCAAATATCACAATCATGTTCAGATCACAAAGCATTGAGACAGACATTAAGTTGAATCCAAGGGATTCAACAAGCATCACTTTATCTATGTGTTGATCCTGAGATTGCAACTCTACCTAGGCCCAATACCTTGCTTTTACCAGTGTCAGCGAGTGTGATGTGACTTTTAGTAGATGGGAGTAGGGTTCAATCCATGAGAAGACTTCGATCACCAATCATGTGGTTAGTGCGTCCACCGTCCATTATCCACTCAGTAGCTTTCGGAGTCGTACCCTATAGTGCGGTTAGAGGGATAGGCTTCACCAAGAGTATTTTGAAGCACAAACATATAATGAACAAGCATATTATCAAAGTTAAGATTCTTGTTTGGTAAGATAGGATGCTCGTCAAGAAACCCTGGGACGAAATAAATGGTAAGACCATTCTGGCACTTTATCTTGCGTCCACAAGATGTTTTAGGTCCCCAGCATTGGCGTCAGAAGTCTTTGATTTCCGGCTGGAGACATTTCCCTGCAAGAGAAATTAATTCTTCTTAACCACCCAAATCTTCCGGGGTGGCTTAGAAGCAATAAGTCTAAGTGCATCATCTGAGAACTTTGGCTTTGGAGCCCTAGCAAATGGTTTTGCAGGAGGTGAATAATAATCATAAGAATATGCAGAAAAGTTCTTACATAGCAGTTAGAAGAAACCCGCTCATATTCATGAGTCTGATGATAGTTTCCCTGCAAAACATTGGCGTTAGGATGACCTTGTGAGGTCCTCTGTCTGTATGAAACCTTTGGGCCACGTGAAGCATTTGGTCTGGGGTTTGTCTTCTTCCCTAGAGGTGTCATGATGACATTCACAGGAAGTTTCTCAAGACAACTCTTGGGTACCCAGATCTTCTTCAAAGGTGGCCCATTCCTGCAGTTAGTACCAATAAACCTGGCAAACACTTCACCATTCTGATTCTTAAATAGCTTATAATTGGCGTCAAGGGATTCATCAATGATAATGGGGTTAGCACAAGTGAAGCCAGATAAGGTGGATGGGTCCACTGAAGGATCCTTAGCAGCAACCCATGTGGTTTTGGGGTACTGCTCAGGCTTCCAGTAAGAACCATCAACATTCATTTTCCTCTCGAAACCAACAGCCTCTTTCCTAGGGTTTCGGTTCAGAATCTGTTTCTTGAGGACATCGCGTAGTGTTTGATGCCCTTTGAGGATTTTGTACATGCCTGTTTCAAGCAATGTCTTCAACCTAGGATTCTCATCAGCAATAGTAGTGGTATCCTGAGTAGAGGGGTTAGTTACCACATCAGCAGTTGAAGATATTGCAACATCAGAGGCAGTGGAACATTCAGCAACAGAGACATCATTATCACGCTCAAGACATTTTAAACATGGTGGCACAAAATCTTCCTAAGCGGAACTGATCTGTTGAGCGAGTAGTGAATCGTTCTCCTTTTGAAGATCTTCATGAGATGCTCTTAGTTTCTCTAGATCTTGCTTCCTTTGAAGATAGTCATGGGAAAGCTTTTCATGAATGGCTGAGAGGGTTTCATGACGACTTTCAAGTTCCTCGTACTTAACATGAAGGTTTTTGATGTCTTCGTTTAAGGACTGAGTTCGATTCATTTCCTCGTCCATCAGGTCATTGCTTTTGTCTAGCAACTTTTGAATGTGTTCCATAGCAGTTTGTTGTTCAGTTGAAATTTTAGCAAGTGCTTTATAGCTAGGTTTGGATTCACATTCAGAGTCACACTACTGCAGGTTGCTGCTAACGCGACACTACGATCAGAGACCCTTCGACGAAACTGTGTGTGATGCCATAATCGCAAACGATGGTGTAAAATAACTGCCAAAAAAGGTGCAAAACGTTTGCGATGGAGGATGCATCAAACACGGTTCAAATTTTAGTTGCGTGTGCGATGCAGGGCACACGGTTCAGCTCAGTTAACTGTTTGCGATGAGGAAGAACAAAAGAAACGGGCAGCCAGATGAAGGTGTGTGCGATATACAGCATACGGTTCACTCGGATGAACTGTTTGTGATTAGGCAACACAAAAGAAACGGGCAGCCAGATGAAGGTGTGTGCGATATACGGCATGCGGTTCACTCGGATGAACTGTTTGCGTTGAGATAAGAGAACAGAAACGGTTCAATATGATGTGTGTGATACGCGGCAAACAGGTCTGTAATCAGAAATGTGTGCAAAGACCAATAATGACACAGACGATTGCTTCTAATAAGACGTATGTGATATGCTCTGTCTACACAACATCTATTGGCCATTGGGGGACGGGCGGTCATCCGGATATGCCATAAGAAGGCGAAGAGGCATCCAATCAGCAAGGACAAGCTGTTCCACCAGTAGCTCATGTAAGAGAACTCTCAAGTTAAGTGTGCTCAGGCTGGAGCAGCCATCAGATGGGTCACTGGATGGGAAGTTGTGTTGATGTTAAATTAACTAATAGGATGGGTCATATCTGTCAAATTAAATGACTAATATGACCCGTCCCATCAGTTAATTTAACCTCGAGGTCCTTGTTTTTTATTTATTTTATTTTATAACACAAGTTAAAGAAGGTCTACCGCATTACTTCTTGACAATGTGCAATACGTGGCATACAGTTGATCCATCCGACCTGTTTGCGATGGAATAGGCCATGTGTGTTGTGGGCAAACGCTTGCTAGTATTCAACCGTTTGCGATTGATGAATTCATCACCGACGGGTTCCCTAGCGTGGTCCGTGTTCATCTGATCATCATCTACTTCTTGTGCTAGCTCGATGTTCCTTCTATGCTAAGTTTCCATTAATTGATGGCGTTTTATGAACACGCCACCATTTCCCGCCATTTCCTCACTTGTTTCCCGCCACCCAGCGATATTGCGCACAGGCGGCGCGCGACACACGGAGGCGGCAAGCGCAGCCTGTAGCACATCCACCTTTTCCAAGCATGCCAACCCACCAAATCGCCGCCTCTGCCATCAACCTCGTCGACAAGGAAAACGAGCAGGCGCCATGGCCCGTCGAGGCCGAGGCGCTCCCCGGCAACGCGATGGACGATGTCGTGATGCGCGTCATCGCCAGGGTTGAGCAGACCTTTGGCGCATGGCGCTTGAGTGCCACGGATCAAGATAGGCATGTCAACGCTGACAGGCTGTAGCTCGCTGCACAACATGATCGATGGCGCGCCGCAGAGCAAGCTAGGCGCGTCCTCGCCGATAGGCTGCGGCTCGCCGCACGGCAAGACCGTTGGAGCGCCGCAGAGCGAGAGGCGCGGCGCACTACATAGAAAGAGAAGATCCATCGGCACTTGCCTGCTGTCGACACGGCGTCACAGCTGGGTACATGTCCCGTCAGTACCCCCATGCCTCGCCAGGAGTGGGCTAGGCCCTCGGCGCTGTATTTGCACCAGAGGACGGCCGCGTCGTACTTGCACCGGATGCCCGCCATGCCGTTCGCATGGGTGCCATCGTTCGCCTTGTCCGCGGCCCGCTGGATGCCAACGCGCTGGTCTGTAGGCTCAACCGCCTCCTTGGCCCAGGTGTCCACCTGGGCGCAGTAGAGGAACATGGCCGTCGCATCCTCGAGCTGGTGATCTCCGATGAAATAGCCAACTTGGAGCTCGAGATCGCGCTCCGGATGTACCGCGAGCGTGTCGACCGCTTGGACGAATGCCTGCACGAGTTTAGGCAGAGCCAAGAGCTGCCGTAGGCAAGGGCTGCTGGTCATGGTCTCATGGACGCGTTTATTTTGTTGAGTCATTTCGACGTGGATAGCTATGTATTCACAACAATCGTAGTATAGCTCTGTTTCAATGTGTCTACTCCATTTTCCATTCTTATATGTTCTGTTTCAATGTGTGTGTATACGCTTTCCATTCTGTATATGTGGATGATAACAGCTAGATTCAAATTAGTATACAAAAATAGATAGAAAATGGAATTCATAATATATATATATATTAATTGTTCATTAGTTCATCATAGAATATATATATATATATAATATCATCACATATACGTGATGATACTTAACTACTAGGTACAATGCATAAAATTGAAAACAAACAATACTAAAACTAATAGTCCCTCCAGGGGCCAGTATTCTGGCAGCCCCTCGCCAGCAGCTCGCTGGTGCGTGGCGTCTTCCCAGTGCGGAGGCAGTACTCCGCCTCCTCCGCCTTGCAGCGCTTGATGTACCGATCTGCCTCTTGCTGGCGGACGCGCGCGGACGATCTTGCCATTTCATTGGGCGCCCACCGGAGCTCCTCGTCGGTGGCACGCTGGATTTTATCGGCCCACCTCCATGCAACGACGAGGTGCCCAGCGCCTATGACCTTCCTCGTGAAGTACCCGTCTTCGTACACCTCCTCGGCACGACGACGCGCCCGCCCCTAAAGCTCCGCCGCCTCCTTTTTCCAAGCGGCATCACGGGCTTCACAGGCCGCCTGGTACTTGGCTTCCTCCTCCGCCACCTCCTTCTTGAACGCCACTTGCCTGGCTTTCTCAGCCGGCGGCAGCGACTTCCACAGACAAAGATTGTACTGGCCCCAAAACCAATCCAAAGTTGGGGGGTCCGGCGCAACCTCGTCAGGCGGCGCGTAGGGGTCCTCGTCGCTGCTAATCGAGTGAGCGTCCTCGAGGGGCGGCGAGTCCTCGTCGGCGCGTGGGCAGACCATCGACGCCATGGCAGATATTTGAGAGAGAGAGAGAGGGCGAGCGAGGGGAGGATGTAGATGAGAATGTAGGCGGGACGACATGAGCAAGGTCGTATTTATTGGCGGCCGGAATCTAGATCGACAGGGACAGTACACACTCCGGTCGCCGAAATTTACGAGTATTGTAGTTTGAATTACACACGATTCCCGCAGCCAAATCCGTGTGTGAACATAATAGCTGACGGTTTCCAATACAGAACTGTGTCTGATTAATGATCCCCAGTGCTCACCTACCAAACCTCGAGCCGCGAGATAGAGTGCCAATCGTGTGGGGTCCGGTTGTCTTGCCAGATCTTTATATTTTCTTTTTTGAACACCAGATATTTACATCGTTTGATGATTTTTTAACTCGCACACAAGTACACAAAAATATGATTTTTCAAACCGTTATGGTTAGGCGTTGCATGTAGATGTAGTTCAAATTTGGATTACTGTCATTAAATGGTTAGAAAATCACTTAAATGTCTTTAAAAGGTCAAATGACCCCTGAAATTTTCCAATTTTTCACATGACAGTTGTATTAGTGCATGTTAAACGTAGAAAAAATTGAAGGCCGTAAGAGGAAGCTATTTCCCGTTCGTCATCAAACATGCATTGTTCCCTCTCGGAACCACGAACCTTCTACTGAGTTACTCCGGTTTGTGAGGGGTGTGTGTCCAAACTTTCGTCAAACAGGCCAATTTTTTTACAACATCATCTTGGTGGCATGACATTAAATCAAACATGGTTTCATGTTTTTCTGATCATTTTTTAATTTTTGGGAATTAAAATGCCATGGCAATCCATGCATGTGCCCATGCCTTGAAACCAATATGTTTGAAAATTCCTTCTGATTTACTACACATGGAATTAACTCGCACACAAGTACACAAAAATATGATTTTTCAAACCGTTATGGTTAGGCATTGCATGTAGATGTAGTTCAAATTGGAATTACGGTCATTAAATGGTTAGAAAATAACTTAAATGTCTTTGAAAGGTCAAATGACCCCTGAAATTTCTCCAAATTTTCACATGACAGTTGTATTAGTGCACGTTAAACATAGAAAAAAATGAAGGCCGTAAGAGGAAGCTATCTCCCGTTCGTCATCAAACATGCATTGTTCCCTCTCGGAACCACGAACCTTCTAGTGAGTTGCTCCGGTTTGTGAGGGGTGTGTGTCCAAACTTTCGTCAAATAGGCCAATTGTTTTACCACATCATCTTGGCGGCATGACATTAAATCAATCTTGGTTTCATGTTTTTCTGATCATTTTTTTATTTTTTGGAATTAATGCCATGGCACTCCATGCATGTGCCCATGCCTTGAAACCAATATGTTTGAATATTCCTTCTAATTTACTGCACATGGAATTAACTTGCACACAAGTACACAAAAATATGATTTTTCAAACCGTTTTGGTTAGGCATTGCATGTAGATGTAGTTCAAATTGAATTACGATCATTAAATGGTTAGAAAATCACTTAAATGTCTTTAAAAGGTTAAATGACCCCTGAAAATTTCCAATTTTTCACATCACAGTTGTATTAGTGCATGTTAAACATAGAAACAAATTTGTAGGCTGTAAGAGGAAGTTATCTCCCGTTCTTCATCAAACATGCATTGTTCCCTCTCGGAACCACAAACCTTCTAGTCAGTTGCTTCGGTTTGTGAGGGGTGTGTGTCCAAACTTTCGTCAAACATGCCAATTTCTTTACCACATCATCTTGGTGGCATTACATTACATCAACCAAGGTTTCATGTGTTTCTGATTTTTTTGGAATTAAAATGCCATGTCACTCCATGCATACGTCTGCATGTGTCCATGTCGTGAGACAAATATGTTTGAAAATTCCTTCTAATTTACTGCACCGGAATTAACTCACACACAAGTACACAAATATGATTTGTCAAACCGTTTTGGTTAGGCGTTGCATGTAGATGTAGTTCAAATTTGAATTACGGTCATTAAATGGCTAGAAAATCACTTAATTGTCTTTAAAAGGTCAATTGACCCCTAGAATTTTCCAAAATTTCACATTACAGTTGTAGTAGTGCACGTTAGACGTAGAAAAAAATTGAAAGCCGTAAGAGGAAGCTATCTCCCGTTCGTCATCAAACATGCATTGTTCCCTCTCGCAACCACGAGCCTTCTAGTTAGTTGCTTCGGTTTGTGAGGGGTGTGTGTCCAAACTTTCGTCAAGCATGCCAATTTCTTTACCTCATCATCTTGGTGGCATGACAAAACATCAACCAAGGTTTCATGTGTTTCTGATTTTTTTTGGAATTAAAATGCCATGTCACTCCATGCATACGTATGCATGTGTCCATGTCGTGAGACAAATATGTTTGAAAATTCCTTCTAATTTACTGCACATGGAATTAACTCGCACACAAGTACACAAATATGATTTTTCAAACCGTTTTGGTTAGGCGTTGCATGTAGATGTAGTTAAAATTTGTATTACGGTCATTAAATGGCTAGAAAATCACTTAAATGTGTTTAAAAGGTCAAATGACCCCTAGAATTTTCCAAAATTTCACATTACAATTGTAGTAGTGCACGTTAGGCGTAGAACAAAATTGAAGGCCGTAAGAGGAAGCTATCTCCCATTCGTCATCAAACATGCATTGTTCCCTCTCGCAACCACGAGCCTTCTAGTGAGTTGCTCCCGTTTGTGAGGGCTGTGTGTCCAATCTTTCATCAAACATGCCAATTTTTTTACCACATCATCTTGGTGGCATGACAAAACATCAACCAAGGTTTCATGTGTTTCTGATTTTTTTGGAATTAAAATGCCATGTCACTGCATGCTTAATTGTGTCATAGCCGTTAGACCAATATGTTTGAAAATTCCTTTCAATTTACTGCACATGGAATTAAATCATACACAAGTACACAAAATATGAGTTTTCAAACCGTTATGGTTAGCCGTTGCATGTACATGTAGTTCAAATTTCGATTACGGTCATTAAATGGCAAGAAAATCACTTAAATGTCTTAAAAGGTCAAATGACCCCTGAAATTTTCGAAAATTTGACATGACAGTTGTATTAGTACTACAAATTTATCATTCATTTAAAACACCATCCGTTGCCACTTTACTCCAAATTCGTCTTTCACAGCTAATAAAAATATCTACAACATCACACACAGTTGTTTTCTAGGAACTGTTTGCGATGAAAATATCTGGGTCTATTTAAGTCTCCCTCCTTAAGCTTTGCCGGCTCGTCTGCTCTAGTGCCGGCAACCCCCGAATCCACGAATCTCGATCCCCATTCTTGCACCCCCTTCTTGCAAAGATGACGTCGTGGAAACGCTTCGTGAAGGCCCGTACGATGGCCGCGTCCCCCCGAGCGCCGCCGCCTGCGCCGAGAGCGCGGCCGCCAACACCGAGAGTGTCGCCGCATCCGCATTGAGCATGGCCGCGTCCGCCAAGAGGGCGTCTGCGGCAGCCGACAGGGCAGCTGCTGCAGCCGAGACGGCTGTAGCTGCGGTTGCGACGGCGGCTACAAACGCCAAGAGCGCTTGAGTTGCCATCCGTGCTGCCGATGTCGCCCTGGCCTGGGTCGAGGCCATCCACGCCAAGATCGAGGATGCACCCGCCAAGATATTCCAGGCCACCTCGGACTCTAGCATGCAACCCACGTCTGAAAAGGCGGCGGTGGCCATGGAGCACCTGCTTCCTCATGAGGTCGCCGAGCGGGAGCTGGAGATGCAGGAGGCGGCGGAGATCGAGTAGCGCCGGGAGGAGGAGTTGCGCATGGCCGAGGTCGAGCTAGAGAATAGTCTGTCCATCAAGGAATATACGGTGGAGTACCAACACGAGCTCTGACGCAACCACTACTACGAGTACTACAACCTTGAGGGTGGCACCAAGGACGAGGACGAGGACGCGGTCAACTTCAGCAGGGGGGACGCGGAGCCCACCAACGGCGGCATGTCGCCAGGACAAGTCATCGATGTCTCATCTCACACTGGCGATGCATAGGCCGGCGCGGCGGCGGATTTGTTAAAATAATGCGTACTTAGGCTTTGTTTTCAATGCTGGTCTTTTGTTAGAGCAATGTTTAGGTCAACTGGCTCAGTTTAATTACTAAAATTTCTCGATTCAGTAAGTGTGGTCTGTCTGCTGTACGCTCTTTTGTGTGCCCAAATTAGCAAGCGATGTTAAATTATGCAATGACGTACCCCGGGAATTTCCACCAAAATTTGAATTATCAAACTCATCCCATGCGCGCAAAGCAGAAGAATCGTTTGCGATGCACACAATCGTTCAAAGTAAATGGTCCAGCGGCACCGCGCACAAAGTTTCCCTCCACATTCCCAAAATTTTGGCCTACCGCCAAAATATCTACCCCGCCCCCTTCCCCCCTTCCCCACCCCCTTTTCTCCCCGACCACAAGTCACATTTCCCCTGTTTCCTCCTTCCTTCCTTCCTTGCTAAGATAGAGCCGCTTCCTCGCTCTCGTCGTCTCGCATCCTACCGCCGGGGTCGCCACGGTCTTTTTCAAAGACCTCTCCAGCGGTTCCTCCTCCGGTGACGACTCCTTCACCACCCGGGTATGCCTCTCTTCTCTCTCTCGGGCTATGACTTGGAGCGAAGGAATTTTACCCCCGGCGGTCGATTTGAGTCATTTCTTCCTCTTGTAGCTCCCTAGGACCATCAATGGAAACGACTGGAGCGGGGTGGCTGAAGATCTATCTGCTCGTTGTCACCATCAATCTCCATGCATGAAGCTAGTTGCGTTTGAATCTGTGGACAGTGGGAGGAAGTTTCTGGCATGTGCAGAGAAGGTTAGACCCTCTTTTGTTGTTACAAATCATTTGTTAGATGTGATTCAGACACTGTCACAGTCCCAGCCCATTCATACCACACCTTCAACCAAACGCATCCTAAGACAGTGTCACAGTTTGTACCTAGTATCTTAAATTGTTGCCATCTCATCAGCGGTGCCATTAGAAAATTATTTGGCACCGCTTCAGCAGTTTGTGCAGCCAACTTTGGTCCACACATCCGAGCAGCCAAGCAGTAAAATAGTAAATCTTTATGGCACGAAGGAACTGGGCATCAGAGCAACTACGTGCTCCGGAGTCCGGGTCCCTGATTTTTTTTCGGCTGCATCGGCTCGCCAGTGCAGGGCACCGATGCGAGATGTAGCAACAGTTGTCTTTACCCCAGCTTTGGCATACATAGTGGACGGCCTTAGTGCTATTGGTTCTATGTTACTAAATTTGTGCATCTACACACCTGTTAGTATCAATTTGATGTCATCCAAACACTGTCGCTATGCTGTTGCAGTTATATTTACCTTCCTCATAAAATGTTCAATTTGTTATTTATTGTACATGAGTAAGAACTTGTAGCGTCGTTGTAGTTAATTATAGCTTCTGATATTCCAGAATTTGCTTGTTGTCTCAGTAGCAATTAATTCATTTGCACATTGATCTTTTTGAGAAGATATGTCATAATTAACATGTTTCTTCATTTTTCAAAATAAGCATTGGTGATTTTCTATGTTGCTATAAACCCATTTCCCCTACAATTGTTACTGATCTAGTTTTAAATATTATAGGATGAACGGAAGTGTTCTTACTTGGAATGGGTTGATCAAGAGTGGCCACAGTCTTTCAAGATGTGCCTAGCGAAGCTCTGGAGCATGTATGAGGAAGTGAACAGACGTAGGCTTAGAGAAAATGTTGTCAACGCTGAAGAATATTTGAAGATGCGGGATAAAAAGTTGAAGGTAGAGAATGAGCTCAGATTTTTTAAATCAGACTTTGCTAAGATGGTGTTGGCGAAGGAGGAGGCACTTTCCCAGTTGGCCCGTGCAAAACAGGTTCTTATTGAACTGAAAGCAAAGGTGGATAAGACGAGCCTGGATGATCTCGATTAGGGAAATGAATATATTGTTCTTATGAAGTTGAACTAGCTATATGTTGTATTGTGTTGTTTTCATGTAGCTACCGTACTGTGATGTTATAATATATTTATGCGCCTGATATGAAATTGGCAAACAGTTGTTCGATATTAAATGTGAATTTGCGTAATACTGGAATTATTAATTGTAAACTAATAAACCTGCTAAATGTGTCATGGACCTTTGCAAACGGTTCTAGCAGTAGAAGCGCTTGCGATGGATAGCCCAATGCCACACAGTTTTCTTCATCAAATCATGTGTGGTATAGTTGATAAAAGCAAACAGTTAACCAAGGCAGACCGTGTGTGATAGTTACACCTTTCACACACGAGCCTACACAAAAAACTATGTGGGATGTACTTACGAACGGAAACGTTTTCCCTGGATTGACTGTGTGGGATGTACATAAGAACGGAAACGTATTCCTTGGATTGACTGTGTGTGATATACATACAAACGGAAATGTTTTTCTGGGATGATTTTCTCGGATTACCGTGTGGGATGTACATACCAACGGAAATGATTGGGTTTCGATGCCTCGCCCGATCGCACACAGCCCCAGCCTGTGTCCCAGGAGGGCCTATCCTCGACGATTTCTGGGTCGTGTGGGAAGGACCCCCCCTATCGCCCAAACTCACTTGGCGACGGTTCCAAATGCCGTCGCGGAAAGGGGTTAAAGACTGTTTGTATAGCACCGACGCGCACCAGTGTCACCTTCACTGGAAGTTTGAAAGTAAGCATCATGTGAGTTTATCTTGGCACCTCGTGCCATGAAGCAGTAGGTTGGAGCAGAGTCATCCTCATCATCGGCTTCAGCGTCGGCGGCGTGACCATTGTCTTTAGTGTTGAAGATGGACTAGGCGACGAATGCCGAAGCTAGAGCCAGGCTTGCCACACCTGAATCAGACTCCTCCTCAGACTTCACCTCCGCATCCTCAGAAGCAGACTCCTCCTCTGAATCCATCTCCTTGCCAATAAATGCACGAGCCTTGCCAGATTTCTTCTTATTGTCGTCAGAATCATATTCCTTGCTCTTCTTCTTCTTCTTCTTCTTCTTAGATTCCTTGTCCCATTGAGGACACTCAGATATGTAGTGGCCTGGCTTCTTGCATTTGTGGCATGTTTTCTTCTTGTAGTCACGAGAGGAAGCCTCATCATTGCTGCGGCTCGAAGCTACGTCGGTATTTCCCCAAAGAGGAAGGAATGATGCAGCACAGCGATGGTAGGTATTTCCCTCAATGATGAAACCAAGGTTATCGAACCAACAGGAGAACCAAGCAACAATACGTAAACGGCACCTGCACAGAAATAACAAATACTCCCAACCCGACGTGTTAAAGGGGTTGTCAATCCCTTTCGGGCAACGGCGCCAGAGATAGGCAAACGGACGTGAGAGAGTTATACATATTGATAGATCGAATGCCAAATAAAATAAATTGCAGCAAGATATTTTTGTATTTTTGGTTTAATAGATCTAAAAATAAAAGGAAACGAAAATAGATCGCAAAGGCAAATAATTATGAGAAAGAGAACCGGGGGCCGTAGGTTTCACTAGTGGCTTCTCTCGAGAAAAATAGCAAATGGTGGGTAAACAAATTACTGTTGGGCAATTGATAGGACTTCAAATAATCATGATGATATCCAGGCAATGATCATTATATAGACATCACGTCCAAGATTAGTAGACCGACTCCTGCCTGCATCTACTACTATTACTCCACACATCGACCGCTATCCAGCATGCATCTAGTGTATTAAATTCATGGAGAAACGGAGTAATGCAATAAGAACAATGACATGATGTAGACAAGATCTATTTATGTAGAAATAGACCCCACTATTTTATCCTTAGTAGCAACGATACATACGTGTCGGTTCCCCTTCTGTCAATCGGATCAAGCACCGTAAGATTGAACCCACTACAAAGCACCTCTTCCCATTGCAAGATAAATATATCAAGTTGGCCAAACAAAACCCAAATATCGGAGAAGAAATACGAGGCTATAAGCAATCATGCATATAAGAGATCAAAGAAACTCAAATAACTTTCATGGATATAAAAAGATAGATCTGATCATAAACTCAAAGTTCATCCGATCCCAACAAACACACCGCAAAAAGAGTTATATCATATGGATCTCCAAGAGACCATTGTATTGAGAATAAAATGAGAGAGAGGAAGCCATCTAGCTACTAACTACAGACCCGAAGGTCTACAAAGAACTACTCACGCATAATCGAAGAGGCACCAATGGAAGTGGTGAACCCCCTCCGTGATGGTGTCTAGATTGGATCTGGTGGTTCTGGACTCTGCGGCGGCTGGAATTGATTTTCGTCGACTCCCCTAGGGTTTCTGGAATATTGGGGTATTTATAGAGCAAAGAGTCGGTTCAGGGGGCACCCGAGGTGGGCACAACCCACCAGGGCGCGCCTGGGCCTCCTGGTGCGCCCTGGTGGGTTGTGCTCCCCTCAAAGCACCCCCCAGGCGCTTCTCCGGCCCATTGGATATCTTCTGGTCCAAAAGAAATCTCCAAAAAGTTTCGCTGCGTTTGGACTCCGTTTGGTATTGATTTGCTGCGATGTAAAAAAAACATGCAGAAAACAGCAAGTGGCACTTGGCACTATGTCAATAGGTTAGTACCAAAAAAGATATAAAATGACTATAAATGATTTTAAACATCCAAGAATGATAATATAACAACATGGAACAATAAAAAATTATAGATACGTTGGAGATGTATCAATCATTCTTGGAACTGGATCTTGAGGACTTTCTGAAGCGATTCTTTTTGGAGAACTTTTGGAACTTCTTCACAAGCATTGCTAGCTCTTTGCCAATGTCTTCAGGATCATCAGAACTACAATTAGATACTTCTTCAGATGACGAAACAACCTTTGCCTTCAAAGCACGGGATCGGCCATAGTTGGGGCCATAGATATCTCTCTTCTCAGATAGCTGGAACTCATGTGTGTTGAGCCTCTCAAGTATATCAGATGGATCGGGTTCTCTGAAGTCAGGACGTTCTTGTATCATCTAGGCCAAAGTGTCAAATGAGTTGTCAAGTGATCTCAATAGCTTCTTCACAATTTCATGCTTGGTGATCTCAGTGGCGCCAAGTGCGCGAAGCTCATTTGTGATATCAGTGAGGCGGTCAAACGTGAGCTGGACATTCTCATTGTCATTTCTCTTGAATCAATTGAAGAGATTTCGAAGAACATCAATCCTTGAGTCTCTCTGGGTTGAGACGCCTTCGTTGACCTTGGACTCACATGGCGGTTTCCAGAGCACTCACGGTCGAGCGTGAGCTGGACATTCTCATTGTCATTTCTCTTCAATCAATTGAAGAGATTTCGAAGAACATCAATCCCAGACTAGCTTCGCTGTTTCCAGAGCACTCACACGGCCATACTGTCCTTTGGTCAGATGACCATAGATGATGTTCTTGGCGGTTGAGTACAGTTGCGCGAATGTCTTGACATCAGCGGCAGTGACACCATCACCGACCTTGGGAATGTCTGTCTTGACGACATACCAGAGGTCAATGTCAATGGCTTCAAGATGCATGCGCATCTTATTCTTCCAGTAGGGGTAATCAGTGCCATCGAAGACGGGGCACGCAGCGGAGACCTTGATTATCCCTGCAGTCGACATAGCTAAAACTCCAGTTGGTTAAACCGAATCACATAGGACAAGGGAGCACCTTGCTCTGATACAAATTGAAAGTGCTAGTTATCGACTAGAGGGGGGTGAATAGGCGATTTTTTCGAAAGTCTTCAAAACACGAGGTCTTTGAAGACAAGCAATTAAATGGAACCTATATGATATGCAGCGGAAGAAGGACTACACTAGACAGGCCATAGTCAAGTAAGCAATATAATGAAAGCATGAAGACTAATAGCAGCTAGGTAGTACAGATCGGAATGGAAGACAGAATGAAGCCAAACAGGTAATAGTATTCGCATAGTGAAGTCAAACAGATCAGGCAAGCAAGCAATGACTTCACGAAGAAAAACTGAAATGCAAAGAAGGTGGGGGATAGAACCAGTAGCTTGGTGAAGACAAGGATTTGGTAGACCAGTTCCAGTTGCTGTGACAACTGTGCGTCTGGTTAGGGAGGCTGAGATTGAACTCAGAAGACCACGTCTTCACCTTATTCCCCTTGAGTTAAGGACACCCAGTCCTCGCCCAATCACTCTGATAAGTCTTCAAGGTAGACTCCCAAACCTTCACAGACTCCATTCACCGGCGATCCACAATGACTCTTGGATCCTCAGAACGTGACACCTAACCGGCTGGAGGATACACGATCCTCAATTGTAACAAGTCTTCAGGTCACGCAGACTGAAAGACTTCAATGATGCCTAACACTCTTTGGCTCTGGGCGTTTTGGGCTTTTTCCTTGCAAGGATCTCTCTCTCAAAGGCTTCGGAGGTGGGTTGCTCTCAAATGAGAAAATATATGAACTAACTCTGAGCATCCACCAATTTATGGTGTAGGGGGTGGGCTATTTATAGCCATGAGGCAACCCGAAATGACCCTGGGTCACTAAGGAACCGACACGTGTTCAACGGTCGGATTTCAAACACACGCGGCAGCTTGGCTTGGGCTACAAGCAAAGCTGAGTCATCCAACTCTGGATAAGATTTGCTCTCATTGTCTTCGCTCGAAGACATAGGATTTTGGTTGAGCATCACGTCAGTCTTCTGACTTTGTTCACTTGGATCCCACTTAATAGTATGGTGGTTCCTATGACTCAATAAAGAAGAAAATGAAACTACGAAAGAAACTATGTCTTTGCACTCCATAGTCTTCAAGTGAATGTCTTCACAGGTCATTATCTTCAACGTGAATGTCTTCACGAACCACCATTGTCTTCATACATTTTCAGGGGTCCTCTCTGGTAGGAAAATCGAATCAATGAGGGACTTCTACCTGTGTTATCCTGGAATTCTCACAAACACATTAGTCCCTCAACCACGTTTGCCGTCAATACTCCCAAACTAACTAGGGGTGGCACTAGATGCACTTACACATCTTGTCTGGCTTACGCAGGAAGCTTCGCCATCAACAGTCCATAGCCCGCGCTTGAACCACACTTGCGCGCCAGTTTCTCGCGGCACTGAGCGAAATATTTCTGCCACCGCGGAAATATCTATCTCCCCGCCCCCTCCCTCCCACCAAAAGCCACATTTCCACTGTTCCTCCTTGCTTTCCAAGTTCAAACCTTCACTGCTGCTTACTGGCAGCTTAGCCTCCTCGCCGGCGACCCTTCTTCTTGCAGCGCCGCGTCCTCGCGGCTACCCTTCTTCTTGCAGCGCCGCCGCTGTTGGAAATATGCCCTAGAGGCAATAATAAAATGGTTATTATTATATTTCCTTGTTCATGATAATTGTCTATTGTTCATGCTATAATTGTATTAACTGGAAACCGTAATACATGTGTGAATACATAGACCACAACATGTCCCTAGTGAGCCTCTAGTTGACTAGGTCGTTGATCAATAGATGGTTATGGTTTCCTGACCATGGACATTGGATGCCATTGATAACGGGATCACATCATTAGGAGAATGATGTAATGGACAAGACCCAATCCTAAGCATAGCACAAGATCGTGTAGTTCGTTTGCTAAGAGCTTTTCTAATGTCAAGTATCATTTCCTTAGACCATGAGATTGTGCAACTCCCAGATACCGTAGGAATGCTTTGGGTGTACCAAACGTCACAACGTAACTGGGTGGCTATAAAGTTACACTACAGGTATCTCCGAAAGTGTCTGTTGGGTTGGCACGAATCGAGACTGGGATTTGTCACTCCGTATGACGGAGAGGTATCTCTGGGCCCACTCGGTAATGCATCATCATAATGAGCTCAATGTGACTAAGTAGTTAGTCGTGGGATCATGCATTACGGAACGAGTAAAGTGACTTGCCGGTAACGAGATTGAACGAGGTATTGGGATACCGACGATCGAATCTCGGGCAAGTAACATACCGATTGACAAAGGGAATTGTATACGGGATTGATTGAATCCCCGACATCGTGGTTCATCCGATGAGATCATCGTGGAACATGTGGGAGCCAACATGGGTATCCAGATCCCGTTGTTGGTCATTGGCCGGAGAACGTCTCGGTCATGTCTGCATGGTTCCCGAACCCGTAGGGTCTACACACTTAAGGTTCGATGACGCTAGGGTTATTAGGAATAAATATACGTGGTTACCGAATGTTGTTCGGAGTCCCGGATGAGATCCCGGACGTCACGAGGAGTTCCAAAATGATCCAGAGGTAAAGAATAATATATAGGAAGTGAGGTTTTGGCCACCGGAAGAGTTTCGGGCGTCACGGTAATGTACCGGGACCACCGGAGGGTTCCGGGGGTCCACCGGGAGGGGCCACCAGCCCCGGAGGCTTGCATGGGCCAAGAGTGGGAAGGGACCAGCCCTTGAGTGGGCTGGTGCGCCTCCCACCAGGGCTCAAGGCGCAGCTTGGAGGGGAAAGGGGGAAACCCTAGGCGCAGATGGGCCTAAGGCCCACCCTAGGGCGCGCCCCCCTCTCTCCCCTTCTTGGCCGCCCCCCTCCATCCCATCTAGGGCTGCCGCCCCCCTAGGGGTGGGAACCCTAGAGGGGGCGCACCCTCCTCCCCTCCTCCTATAAATAGTGGGGGGTTTGACGCTGCAGAAGCGACGAGTCTCCCTCTCTCTTGGCGCAGCCCTACCCCTCTCCCTCCTAGTCTCTCGCAGTGCTTGGCGAAGCCCTGCTGGAGTGCCACGCTCCTCCACCACCACCACGCCGTCGTGCTACTGCTGGACGGAGTCTTCCCCAACCTCCCCCTATCCCTTGCTGGATCAAGGCGCAGGAGACGTCACCGGGCTGCACGTGTGTTGAACGCGAAGGCACCGTTGTTCGGTGCTTAGATCCGATTCGGCCGCAATCTGAATCGCTTCGTGTACGACTCCACCGACCGCGTTCTTGCAACGCTTCCGCTTCGCGATCTTCAAGGGTATGAAGATGCACTCCCCTCTCTCTCGTTGCTAGTTACTCCATAGATTGATCTTGGTGATGCGTAGAAAATTTTGAATTTCTGCTACGTTCTCCAACAGCCGCCTCCTCGGCGACCCTTCTTCTTGCAGAGCCGCCTCCTCGCCGGCGACCCTTCTTCTTGCTGCGCGGCCTCCTTGCTGCCGACCCTTCTTCTTGCTGCGCGGCCTTATCGGTATGGTCAGGTAATCCACACCCCACCCACACCATCCTCCTCCTTCCCCATCCCACATGCCCCGACCGACGGCGCGACACCTTCCGCCGAAACCACTGTCCCCGTCCTCCAATTAAGCACCGCCCACAGCCATTTTGCACGCAGTATAACGTGGAGCTCAATAGCATCTGGTAGCGGAGAAGCAAATCGTGGCCGCACGCGCGCACGAGGTCGCTATGGCTGCCATGCGTGCCGACCGCCAGATCTTGGAGGAGCACCTCGCCTTCGAGGCCATCGTCGACACTGCCACGCGCTTGTCTACTTTAAAATATAGTTCATGCTGTTTTCTCGAGGCCACCGCTAGTGCCTTCTAGTGATTTGTCCTCTGTAATGTTAATATGCAATCTGATGTTCAGTTAACAGCTTGGTCCTCTGAAATGTAATGTTCAGTTAACAGTTTGGTTCTCTGAAATGTAATGTCCAATTAACAGTTTGGTCCAACAATTGCAAAATTTTGTATTACTGTTCTCAAGCATTCTTTGTTTTGTTAACTATCTTATCTTCTAGTAAATGTTTCTGTTCTGCAATGTCGTGCTCAGTTAACTGTCGTTCATTTGGTTTGCTGTCCATTTAACTATTTGGTTCACTTCTGCAATTTGATTTTCATTTGTTGTGGGTACAATTTTGTATTGTTATGCATGTGAGAAATAAATCGAATTTGGCTGTACTCGATACATATTCTACTGATAGTATGGCAACTCTCAGTTAACCTGATCAAGATCTTCCTTATGTGTGTTGCAGGGAAACAATGGGAGACACTGCGGTTTACCATCGAGGTTTGCTCATGCATGGTCCTTTCGCTAATAGCACATTATTGTGCGGTTGCAGGAATCATGCTAATATTTAGGTTTACAATTTGGTCTTGCACATGTAGGTCCTGCTATCAGAGGCTTAGACTCACTGTTCGACCCATTTTGCATATGGGGAAATGAGATGTCCATGAATATCAGTCAAGTCAAGAAACTCAAAAAGATTGTTAGGATGAAGATATTTGCGACGAATAATAGCAAGATCCTTTTTTGCACAATGAAGAAGACATCAGTCAACTATAGGATGGTACTAACTCTTTTACCTTGTTTTTACCCCTTGCGCCATTTCAAAATTTATAACAGCGATTTATGCATATCTTTGTTTTAGTACTTTTCAAAGTAGTTCACCGATGATTACCTCTCAAACCATCTGCATGGTCAAGAGGCGAGGAAGGTATTCATTCAACACCCACGGTACAATATTGAAGTCTTCCTGAAGAGGACGAAGGTTGGGCGGGCAATTGTCCACAGCCAATGGCCTAAAGTTGCAAGGACATTCAACATCACTGAAGGCTCAATATTTGCCTTCCGCTTCTATAGTTTCCCAGATGAGATTCATCTGTCTATTTATCATGTATGATGCTACTTTCCAAAGGTTTTCGATGTTGCATGTGAAACGTGGTGCTGTTGTGTAATGGCGTAACTGAGTGCCGAAGCTATCTGATGTAATTCGATTATGAAATCCTGGTTGCCGTTATATGGATATGAAATATCTGTGTGTTTTATAAGAAATATCAATTTGATTACTACATGGATTATCAATAATAGGCCAATTACCCTGCTGATTGGGGTTTTCTATTGCAGACGGTTACTCAGAAAGCACCATGGGCGATGAACTCAAACAACCCACGCGGTTTCTAGAAAGTAGGCGTGTTCGATCAACTAACAATCACACACGGCTTCCGGCAGAGAACTATTTGCGTTAGGCCACCTTGCACAAACGTTTCCACACACAAAACTGTGTGTGATATACATACGAACGGAAATGTTTTTCTGGGACTCACCGTGTGGGATACATACGAACGGAAACGATTGGGTTTCAAGCCTCGCTAGATCGCACACGAGCTCATTTTGCCCCAGCCTATGTGCCAGGAGGGCCTATCCCCGATGGTTTCTGGGTCGTGTGGGAAGGACCCCCCCTATCGCCCACACTCACTTGGCGACGGTTCCAACCCCATCGCGGAAAGGGGTTAAAAACCGTTTGTATAGTAGGTCTCTGCACCAGTGATACTCAAAGCCCAAGAAAGTCAGTCTTGGATAGTTCTTGTTTAAATAAAACCATACTAATTCTAACTCAGAAGACTTAAGATAACCCTTTGTAGCCTATGGCCGGAAGGTTGGCGATGATTTTTATAGTACAGTTGAGTAGTTAAATTGTTCTAAAATCACTTGTAGTCAAGGGAATGTCCTTATTTGGCATTAAAGTGAAGAATGAAGCATTGCTACTCTCCAGGTTAACCTTGCCATGGTAAAAATATTCAATAAGCCTATAGAAATAATTGGAAATGATATCCCAACAGGATTTTATAAAAGCACCATTGAAGTCACTGGGTCTTCGTGCTTTATCAATGGGTAGGTCTCCGCCACAGCATCGATCTCTGTTTTGGAGGAAGGGATTTCAAGAAGATCAATATTATCTTGCCTTTGTCACATGAGAGAGCTCCAATAAATTGTTGGACTGCATGGACTCACGAAGTCTTGTCTTAACTCTTAAAAGCTCTCCAAAGTAGAGCAACTTTACTATTATGGTAACATGTTCATCACCATTTTTATCTTGTAGCATAGATATGTGATTATGTTTATATTTAATTGTGGCTTTTGCTTGGAAGAATTTAGAATTTCCATCTCGCAACTTCACCCACCCGACGGTTGCTCCCTGCTTAGAGTAAATCTTGCGATGATGAAGTAGCTTAAGCAAGTGTTCTTTGAGGATTACTCTGTTATTTATTCCAATTAGAGTGAGAGGCCTATATTCCTCAAAAACACACCACATGAAGATGACAACATTGATTGCCTTGATGGTAGCGCCCAGGTTGGAAATAGTTTTTGACCAATGATTTAAACCTTTTCTCGGCCTATCTTGTGATCCAAATTCATATATAAGTACAAAAGCTAACTTGTGACGAGCGGAGCGGAGGCCCGTCGCCGGGGAAAAAATAAGGCTTGGGAAGGAGCAGATCAGTATTGACCTAGGTCATCGCTGTTATATATACCCCTTGTAAGCCACCGCATTGATCAGTTGTAAATCCCTGGCGTTTCTAACCTCTCCCAACATAGTGAAGATTTGCTGCCTGGCCCCGTGTTTTTTTTCAATTTGTGTTGGACGATAAATGTGTATGTTGCACTTAATTATATTTTGGTGTGATGACAGTATGATTAGTGGAACTAATATCGATCGCTAAAGTTTATCTCGGGATATTGACCCCTCACCCCCGCCCCATTTGAAAAAGATAAAATGCGTGGTTTTCCCGGCGGCTCGATGGTTTTCGTTTTGGTTCGGTTTGAGTCGTAGGAAAAGCCGCACTATTAAGAGGGGTCATCATGGACGAATTTTATGTGGGAGCGCTTCAAAACTTATACACCAGCCCTCCTACACCAACCACCATATTTTCCATATTAGTGCTCCTGTAGAGGTATCCACCTTGTTACAATAGAAGGTTACTGGATACCCCTGTGGGCCTCCGCCTCCTTTGAAAGCTATTGCATTTGCTAAGTGGAAACTAGATATGGAGTCTCACATTCGTAGTGTGTCTACGCAACTATGGTGGATTGTGGTCAACAATTTCAACCCAAGGATCCCACAAATCTCACTTCTAGAGAAGCAGTTGATGATCAACTCAATGCTACCACCTACAACTAGAGGGGCTATAGTGACTCCATTGCTCTTCTCAAGACCGCCAAGGAAATTTGGGATTGTCTTGAGAAGGCCCTTGAAGGTGATGAAGCCACTCAAAGATCTCGGTTGGCTTTGCTCAAGCAAGAGGTCAATCTATTTGTGAGGAATGAGGGTGAGACCGCGGATGAGGTGTATCGTCGGTTGACGTCCCTTGTGCTCAAGTTGAGAACCTTTGGATGATCTTGGGCAAGTGATGATTTCATCAACGACAAGTTTATTGATGCCATGGTCCTCACGGAGCACACTATGGTGATGATGATACACCAACGCCCGGACTATCACAAGTTGACTGTGGCACAAGTTATATCAACCTTCTCAACTCATGTTCTTTTGGAGACCAAGTCCGAGAAGACCTTTGGCATTGCTCAAGCAACTTGGAACACAAACCTTGCATTGAAGGACAATAAAGTGGTTGTGCAACCATCAAGAGTGGAAGATGTTGTTGAAGAAAGTTGTGAGGAAAAAGATGACACCTTATGTGTGGCAAATGACTTTGCGAAAGACTTGGCTCTTCTGGTCAAGAAATATCCGGGCACCATGACAAACAAGGGGAAGAACCTCAATGGAAAATCCTTTGGAAGGAGAAAGTGTTACAATTGTGATAGGCCAAGACACTTTGTGCATGATTTCCCGTATGAGGGACGTGAAGACAAATCCGAGAAGCTTGTGCCCATGAAGAAGAAATTCTCCAAGTTCACCAAGAGGAATGAAGACAAGGCTCTTTTTCATGAGGAGTACATGTCGGGAGGTGAAGATGATGGTGATGATGCATGAACATGTGGGCACGGCCGCCATTCCCGTGCATGTGATTGCCTCCTCCTTAACCACCAGCCTCTTCGACTCCCACAACCAGGACAAGCCCTTCTCTCATCATCGCCTCATGGCTAAAGAGGTAAAAACAAAATGCAAATCTCCAAAACACACTTTGCACACTCCCAATGTCTGATGTGAGGTGTTGGAGGATGAGTGTGATGATAGTGTGGATAATGATAAGGAATCCTTAATGGCTTTCATGAAAACTCTTCATGGTGAGGCGTGTGCTCGTTTTGGCGATCTCCATAAGTCACTCGCCGGACGCGGTGACTTTCTTGAGAATGCTGAAAACCTCCTTATAGAGAAAAAAGAGAGACTCGAATTCCTCGAGCACGAACTACATGAAGAGAGTGCCTTGAGAGCACCACTTCAGGAAGCCATGTCTTCCAACCAAATTGATTTTGTTAAAACTAATGATGAATGGCAAATTGCATTTGAGAACAAAGATGCCCTTAAGGTTAAAAATGAAAAGCTTCTAGTTACTCACACGAGACTTGTTGAGGAATATGAGCTCCTTGTGAAAAGTTCCAAGGTTGTCAAAGGTGACCTCATTGCCCCCATCGAGTCTTATGTTTAACTTAAAGCTACTACCATTAAGGCTCTTAATTATTTCCCTCGTATTAAGTTGCATGATGATTCAGGTGTCGCTAAATCTGTCCTTGAGTGACCTCTATGCTAGAGGAAAATAGGCCGTTGAAAGCCCAATTTGAGAATGGTCTTGTATCTTGCATTCAAGGCTAAAAGGAGAATTGTGCTTGGCCCCTCTTCTTGGAAGAAAATGAACAGGAAGAGAACAAAAAGAATAAGATCGGTCCAAATCCTCCGCCCCAACAAAAGATAGTCTTTGTGCCGGTTATGATTCGCATTTGGTTCAATTCCATGTGATCGTCTTTAAGAGGAGCAATCTCAAATTTGTGTTTGCTTGGCATGTTGAAGACAACCTTTACATGGTTCATTTCTCAAAGGAGGAAACTCATCTTACAATATGTCTAATGGCCAAAGCCGATGTGGGGTGGCTATGACACCAACGGCGCCCCCATTGGCATGAGAAATTTACAAGCTCTTAAAGGGGAGCACATCCCGCGGCCGGTGCGACGCCCTCAAGCCGCTTTAATGTCGGATGCAGTACGAGAAAAAAATGTTCGGACCGGTGCGGGGACTAATGCGAGACTGCGTTGGATGATAAAACACGTCAAACCCGCACGGTCCGGATGGATGGGGCGGCTTGAGGGTCCGCGTTGAAGATGCCCTTAGAACCCAACGAAGCATTGTAGATTGGAGTTGATGCCATTATCTCTCTATACTGAACCAACAAAAACTATTTATAAACAGTGTCAATGATTTTTTTATTTCTTTTGCACAGTGTCAAGGATGGCGACCGCTGTTTGGGCCCTGAAGCCATTCCGTCTCTTCGATGGTTGGCGATTCCGGAGCCGGGCGTGGTGCCACCGTTCATGGAGCCGACGCTGCTGGAGTACAGGATTCTCATCCATTTGGAGTCGGTGACGGACTACTCTGCGGTGGTCGAGCCGGCATGGCGTTCTGGTGGGTCTTCGAGCAGCGGGCAGAGTGGCATGCCAGATTCCTCAGGCAGCGGCGGCGGAGGAGCAAGGCCGGTGACACGTCACCGGACATGGCAGTTTGGGACAAGGGACTTGAGAGGGGGCCAGCATTCAGGCCAATCTCACGGCGCTCGTCGGAGTTCCTTCGCCGGCGGCGATGGCGGACGCGCGGATCAAGCAATCCCGGAATGGAGGTTGTCGCCGATGGAGCGCGTGGCTAACATGGCGCATGAGGGCCCCGCGGTGACGGTATGGAACAGGATAGCGGTCAGGCCTTCGGCTTTTGACCGACTTTCGGGGCGGGCAGTTGGGATTTCAAATCAGGAGGAGAGCCCAGAGCAACGGGTGGAGGCTTCTGGAGCTGGAATCTCTGGGGGCCCGCAACCCCATGTCGACACCACTCCTCCCCGGCTTTCTGGACCACAGCTGGCAAATGCTAGTAGCCAATCAGGGGAGTGGCTGGCTCGCAGGAGTTTGGACATGGAGAGAGAAACAACACACTCTGGCAGGAACGAGGCGACCGATGCACAGGCAATAATTGAGGTGGAGGCTGCCGGAAAATCTGTGAAAGCAGGAGGGATGGGACCGCCGACTGACGCACAGGCAATTGCGGTGGTGGAGGCTTCCGAAAGGAATGTGGAATCTGGTGGGAGGGGATCGATGGCCAATGGGATCAGGCCCCCCGGGCACGCGCAGATCCCCACTGATCCGGTGGGCGCACCGGTAGACACAGAAGTTCAGGCCTCGAGGCCCGATACTGCGCAGGCCAACCAGGGCAGGCTGGTAGGGAAGCCGGGTGAGACCGAATCTGCCTCGGCCGGAGCGGACGGATAGGTGGCGAGCAAGGATGCAGGAGCTGCGGCTGGGACCCATCAACAGCTAGTGGACACGGCAGTTGTGACACAGACCCCACCTGATGGGAATCATGCTGAGGATCAGGACAGGGGATTGGAATTTTCTATTGCAGCACCACCAATGAGAGCTCAGGAAGAGGCCATGCAAGTGGGAACACATGCATGCAAAGACACCAGTCACGTAGATCAGACTATGGGGGAGACGCAGCAACAGGATGGCACACTGGTGGTGCATCAGCCCGATGAGGAGATGCTGGGCATGACCGTTCAGGAAGCTGCAGCTTACAACAAGCTGAAGGGCTTTTGTTCAAACATCATTAAGAAACTTGCTCCGCCACTGTTGAAGGAAGTTCAAGCCGCGAAGCTGAGGCCAGAGGCGACGCCGTACACACCAAAGCGCACTACCAGGGCGCCCAAGAAATCTGCTATTTCCAGCCGAAAGGAGAACCCAGCTGAGAACGTGCTCTTACACGCACTGGGTTTGGTGCCGGAGGACCTTGTGGTGGATGATGGGATGGTACACGAGCTGCAGGCTCTCTTTGACTCGCCTCTACGGGAGTAGCATGTCAGGATCATAGCGGGTCTGTTCGGCAAGACGGTGCCAACGGTTCAGGAGATGGAGGGCGGCACCACGGTCGTCGTTTGCTCGCACTAGGAGTGTGCTCGGGTGGTTGGTGTATCCCTATACCAATGGATATACACCCACAGGTGCTATGTTGGAATGTTAGGGGCCTAAATAGCCCGGCTAAAAGGAAGGTTGTTAGAGAGTTTGTTAGCTCGGTGCGGGTGAACTTAGCTTGCCTTCAAGAAACCAAAATGGATGTAATGGACTATTTCACCGTTATGCAATGTTTAGGGCCATCTTTTGATGGTTTTGCGTACTTGTCGGCGATGGAAACCCGGGGAGGCATCTTGTTGGCTTGGGATAGTACGGTGATCACGGTGGATAACATAACTCTTAATGCTAATTTCCTCACAGGGATGGTACGTACCAAAATGGGTGACCCATGGTGGATAACAGTGGTTTACGGACCGCAAGGGGATGAGCAGAAAACTGTTTTCCTCGATGACTTGCGTACCACGCGGCTGGGGCGCCCGGGGCCGTGGTTGCTGTTGGGTGATTTCAACATGATTTTGCGGGCATCGGACAAGAGCAATAATAACATCAATCGGAGGATGATGACGAGGTTTAGGGACTTCGTGGATGATCAGGAACTAAAGGAAATGTACATGCATGGCAGGAGGTATACGTGGTCTAATGAGAGGGACGCGCCTACGTTGACCAAAATCGACCGGATTCTTATCTCTGTGGACTGGGAGCTTGACAATACGGACTACCTCCTCCAGGCATTGTCAACAAGTGTGTCGGATCATGCGCCCCTTTTGCTAACCACTAGCGTTGGTTTCTACACTAAACGTCGATTCCGATTTGAAAAGTACTGGTTGAAGCTCGAGGGGTTTGAGGAGGCTGCAAGACGGCATGGGTATGTGAACCTACGATTGTGGATCCATACAAAAGGTTGGATGCTTTGCTCAGAAATACGGCCAAGTCCTTGCAAGCATGGGGCCAGCGCAAGATAGGCAATGTGAAGTTACTCATGAGGGTGGCAAACTGGGTGATACACCGTCTAGATATTGCACTAGAACAACGGGTTCTGGAGCAACCGGAATTGTGGCTACGCCGGACCCTGAAGCATGCACTTCTTGGCCTAGCGGCACTGGAACGTGCTATAGATCGCCAAAGGTCAAGAATGAGGTGGTTAAAGGAGGGGGACGCAAACATGAAATTGTTTCAAGCTGTTGCTAACGGTCGTAGGGCCAAGAACTTTATCACACACATCAAGCGTAATGGAGATATCATCACAGATCAGAAGCTTAAGGAAGAAGCTTTCTTTGAGGCCTATGAAAGCTTGCTGGGGAAAGATCAGGCGAGGGAACACTCCCTGGACTTGCAATATCTGGGTATACAGCAACATAATTTGAGTGAGCTTGAGGTGAGATAACTGAACAGGAAGTATGGGAGGTCATTAAGGAGCTTCCCTTGGATCGAGCACCAGGACCGGATGGATATATTGCAGAGTTCTATCAGAAGGCCTGGCATATTATAAAGCCGGATGTAATGGCTGCTATGATGAAATTCTATGTAGGCGATGGAAGGGGTATGACAAAACTAAACAAGGCGCACATCGTTCTCATCCCTAAAAAACCGGAGGCAGAGGAGATAGGCGATTACCGCCCCATAAGCTTAACGCATAGCATACCGAAGCTGTTCGCCAAGGTGCTCGCAAACAGGCTAAGGAGAGAAATGCATGAGATAGTCAGCCTAAACTAGTCAGCGTTTATCAAGGGGCGACACCTTCACGACAACTTCCTCCTCGTTCGGCAAGTGGCCAGGAGGATACATGCCCGCAAGGCACCTGGGGTCTTCCTCAAGCTGGATATTTCGCGAGCGTTTAACTCTCTCTCATGGCCTTTCTTGTTTGAGGTCATGAGAGCTAAAGGTTTCGGAGAAAGATGGAGGAAATGGGTGGCGAATCTGCTACAAACTGCTTCCACAAAAGTGATCGTCAATGGAGTGCCAACAAAAAGCTTCGGGCATGCATGCGGCTTGCGCGAAGGGGACCCTGTCTCTCCCTTGTTGTTCATAATTGCAATGGACGTGCTGACAAAGCTGGTTCAGAAAGCTTTGGACAACGGAGTCCTAAGTGCATTACCGGGAGTCTCGGCCATGCAAAGGGTCTCAGTGTACGCGGATGACGTGGCTTTGTTCATCAAGCCATCAATTCAGGATCTGTGGTGTGTCAAAACCATGCTCGACGCTTTTGGGGAGGCTTCGGGGCTAAGGGTAAATTATCAGAAGTCTGCTGCAGTGGTGATCAGAGGCGATATGAAAGACAAGCAAAGGGTAGCGACGTGGCTGCAGTGTAATCTTACGGAGTTTCCCTGTAAGTATCTGGGTCTCCAGCTTGCAATTAGGCAACTAACTAGGGTAGAGTGGCAGCCAATGCTCGACCAGGTGAGACAAGTTGTCCCGGCATGGCAAAGAGGTCTGATACAGCGGCCTGGACGGCTCATACTAGTACAGTCTGTCATCTCTGCTAGACCAGTGCATCATCTTATGATCGCAGAGGCCTCTGCATGGGTTCTTGAGGAGATCAACAAGTGGATGAGGTCTTTTTTCTGGGCAGGGAAAGACAAGGTAAATGGTGGACAATGCCTAGTCGCATGGGACACAATCTGCCGACCCAAATGCCATGGTGGGCTCGGTATAAAAAATATGAAACTCCAATCACTTGCTCTCAGAGTTCGCTGGGAATGGCTCAAGAGGACAGAGCCAAACAGACCTTGGCAAGGTCTGCCTATGGTAGAAGATCAAGGAGCCCGGGCAGTGTTTGATAGTCTCGTGCATATTGTGGTTGACAAAGGAGATAGGATACTGTTCTGGAGAGACCGGTGGATTCACGGTTTTGCGGTTGCTGATATCGCGCCCTTGCTGCTTGCTACGGTGCATACAAGAGTGTTAAACACCAAAACGGTGCAGCAGGCCCTAGTGGACAACAACTGGTTGGGTGACTACCAGCCGGAGTCTTCCTTCACAGCACTACTACAGTGCATGCACCTGTGCCATGCCATTGCTACGGTTCGCCGAAATCCGGAGGTGCTGGATGCTTTTTCCTGGACATGCTCGGCATCGGGAGACTACTCTACTCATTCGGTGTACAACAGCCTTTGCTCCAATTGGCCAAGATCCCCCATGGCAGCTTGCATTTGGAGGAGTTAGGCACCCCTCAAATGTAAGCTGTTCGTGTGGCTCGCGATGCAGTACAGGATATGCACGTCGGATAGGAGAGCACGACATGGCTTACAGGAAGAACCCTCACCCTGCTACACGTGCCTTCAAGATGAGGACAACGCAGACCACATTCTCATCCGATGTACATACGCCCGCGAGGTCTGGTACACGATATGGGACACAATTCATGTCAATGCAAATGACCCGTTGCCCACGGATACCACCCCCGGTTGGTGGCTGAGAGAAAGAGGCAAGTTCTACAGGGCGGAAAAGCGAGGGTTTGACACTTTGATCATTACGGTCACTTGGTCGTTATGGAAGCAAAGGAATGCGAGGGTTTTCAACCGGTTTGAGCAACAAATGAGGCCACGGGATTTAGCTCACGCCATCCTAAGGGAACTGGAAGAATGGAGGCAGTCGGCCGGTGGTGTAGGAGGTTTACAACGATTTGTGAGAGGATAGCCCTAATGTAATCATAGGTGTTGGTGTGGGGTGTCGTGCTCGCACAAATGTACGCATTTGAGCAGCATATCTTATAAATACTATTTCTATGTTCTATAAAAATATGGTACGCTATTGGCGTACTTTCGGAAAAAAAAAACTTGCATGTAGACTGGGGACGGAGGGACCGGGCCAGCCTCCAGTATGGGGCTCCAAAGAAGGCAGGTGGGCAGGTGGATGAGGGAGGGGCGTGGCCTTCACATGAAGTGTGGACCAGGCCAGACCAGTGGCGCCAGCCAAGTGCATTCCCCCCTGAAACAATTTGCAGCTGTTGGCCGGTCTCGTGCTCACCGCTGACATTGCCCGCTGCCTTCGTTCCAATTCATTTCCGTCTCCATCTCCTGCTGTTGTTTCTTTCTCTCTCTGTGTGTCTCTAGGGCTTATCTCTCTATATATCTTGGAGTATATTTTTCTATGCAGTGCTCGAATAATGCAGAGACGCTCGCATGGGCCTCTTGTCTTTTAGGATGGGGGGCAAGATTCTATCTGCGATTTGGCTGTTGGTTTTTTGCCAATTGTGTTGTGTTCCAGATAAGGGCCAGGCCGATGAGAAAACAAGATAACTTAGCTGTCCCCTCCAAAGCCACTTGTTTGTCTTAGCTTGTCTATATCTATCTATCTATCTATCTGGCCTATGTGCTAAACTACTTGTGCAGGTGGCTAGTGGTCTCATTAACTTCTACGTCGCTCCATCTCCCCCTCGTTAAAATTTACCCGAGTATACACACTGGCATTTTTTTCTCGTAATAAGAAAGAAGTAATCGGTGCGTTCTCTGCTGAATTCATCATCTCAGGTAGTAGCTCGCATGATAAACATTCGCTGTTAGCACCTATGCACTAGTAGCTCGCATGATAAACATTCGCAGTTAGCACCTATGCACTTGTTTACATGTCATTATGCGTCTGTACGAGAGAGAGAGAGAGAGAGAGAGAGGGGCGAGGAAACGGAAACTGCTGGGAGTGCTGAGGTGTAGAGCAGCTGCATGATTTGGACGGAAGTGAAAGGGATAATTAGGCGCCGCTGATGGAGCACCTCGATTTTCTTGTGCGCTGACGGATTCTTTCTCTTTCTGTTGGCGGGAGCGCCGACGGGCAGTGAAGCAACCGACAACATCATCAGGTGATAAGCTGCCTTCTGTTGGCCTTTCTATATATATCCATCCACGGAAGCGCGAGTTTTTCTTCAAAAATAAATAACAGTAGGAGTAATATCATTCTACAGTTTAGAAGCCAGAAAATTGTCCGATGGCATTAGTTCGAGGGTATAGCGTGATTTGGTGCGTGCTCCTATCCATTCAACGTTATTACTGTATTATATAGTACTACCGTACCATGCGAAAAAAAAGTTACTCTACTCCTATTGTACAGTACTACTACTAGTGCAGAGTATACGTAAACAAAAAGTACTCCATAATAAAAATCTGGCACCACGTACCCGTCCTTATCTCACAGTGCCCATGGCCATGGCGCCATGCGTATGCCGTGTCTTTCCGTAACTCCCGTTGTACCACTGCCGCTTAATTAAGCACGACGAGACGATCCGGCTGAGTCTCTCTTCTTCTTCTTTTGTCATGGCGCGTCGACAAGGGCTTCCTCCAGCTCAACAGCAGATGGAGCCAACGTACGTTGCAAATGGTGAATATAGTAGTATTGCTGCAATATCCTGCTATGATCACGCCGCCGTGGACGGGTGGAGGGTAGATCGGGCGGGAAAAGGCGTGTGTACTCCTCGTCTGCACTGCACGCCCGCCCTCACCAGAAAACAAAAGGCACGCGATATTTCCTAACACATATTCAGTTAATTAATCTAGCTATGTGTGCATGGCTAGCTTTCACTCGGCCCGGTGCTCGCATCGCATCGCATGCTCGATAAACACATGCGGCAGGATGTCGCTCATACTCCCTCTGTCCCAAAATAAATGTCTCAACTTTGTACTAGCTCTATTATAAATTTATACTAAGCTGAAGACATTTATTTTGGGACGGACGGAGTACTTCTAAGCTTCCGTTTCACACCACATTCACATCCACGCGATCCACCAGCTAACCTGAGCGTTTTGCTTGGTAACAAATCGATCAAGCTGCAGGCAGGGGCGAACCAATGAGGCTGACCTGGCGGTGGTTAGCGTGCAGTACAAATGCAATATGTAAGCTAAAGTGTTTGGGCGATCAAGGCATGTGAAGGCTGGCCGGCCGGAGAAAGGATATAGAAAACGTGGGCTCTTTCCGTCATCGTCGGTAGACGGTATCATTAGGCGCATATTTAGCCTGCCCGCGATTCAAATGGTTTGTTTGTTTAGGACAGCAAGGCCTTTTGACCAGGCGGGGGGTGGTTGGTGTTGGAGGAGCCCCCCTGCTCTGCTGTGCCATTTGTTTTTGTTGTACATCATCTCCATCTTCACCTCCACGCATGTGAAGATTGTTTTCCACATGTGTGAACACTGATCACGGACGAGCTGATGGAGTCTTATAAATCTGCCCCCGCTGGCCACTAGGGCCTAGTTAACGGGAAGCCAGGCGCCTTTTCTGCTCTGCTTTGTGCGTGGATCGGTTCGCGAATCACTTGTGTCATAGAACTTCCTAAACAATGCGTCGTAGTCTCCCCTGTATTCTGACCAGAGCTGGGCTGGTTTCCCGGCCGTTCTGTCAAAGTCGTCTTGCTGGCTGAAGCACGCATGTTCTGACTTGACTTCCAACCATCGTCATAAGCTCAATTTCGGGACGACGAGATTCAACATTCAAGCACTGGACAGCTACACATACATACAGTATTAAGCGTAGACTTTGGGGTGGAGCCTATACTCTCTCTGCCTGCCAGATGCAGCTCACCGAAAGCACCATGGACAGATGTACCATCGCTCACCTATTACGTTGCAGTGTGCGTACTGCACTGCTAGTACTATGCATTCAGTGATCTCCAACAGTGTATCGGCGACCGATCATGGCAAGAGGGGGCGAGCAACAGCGTAAAGTACGTACGTGACAACCTTAATAATCTGAGCTGAGGTACGGCCCACACTCCACAGTGGAATGACTGGAACCCGTCACAGGCACAGCGCAGGGTTAGGGTCTCTCTTCTCCTGGCTAGGCGTCATATTTTCCTCGTGACGGGAGTAAAGTCCGACCAGTGAGCCAGCCAGCCAGCCATATAGGGCCTACGTGTACGTTGTCGCACCGCACCGTCGCAGTTTGTGCTGCGTCTCTTGTCTAGTTGTGTAAGTGTTCCTGCTGCCTATTAGTGCCCGTGCTTTTGATCACAGTGCAGTGCAAGCAATGTAGGCTCGTCATGTCTGGGTAAGTTGGCACTCATGTGCAGTAGTCTCTTATAAAGCTAAGCTTGCTATCTCTGCCGCATTCGTTCTTGTCAGCGCTAACTTTGTTTTGCAAGCCACGCTTTGTTTAGCTAACACAATACAAGTGGTACTCCAAAGCCTAACATCCAAAGGCCCTTGTGAACTCGACGAGCATACGGCTACAAAGCCTACAATGCACATCAACCAATTTGGCACTTACAAACTATCAAGATAGAATAACCCCTTGGTGTGTCTCATTCCCAGCCCGCGTGGAAAGAAACTGATGCTGATGCAGAGCAAGCTCACAGAAGAAATGGAAACAAGACGACAACCCGTGCAAGCAATGTAGTACTACAAGTTGGGAACATAGCAATGTCAACGATGTAATAATAGGGACATAGGCTAGCTTTCACCTTGCCATTTGCTTGCTTCGTAATTCTTTCCAACTAATCTGTGCTCTTAGCTGAAATACAAGCATACCAGTCTGTCGGTTCACAGGGAGTTTGTTAGTCAAAAACAATGCGCCACGAGGATCGCACCAAGAGACAACCTCGATCGCCTATGTATGTGGGCACTCGGCGGCCAGGGTTGGCTATCATACGCATCAGAGCACCTGGGACACCAGTGGCATTGGCGCACAGCATGGATCGCCTATGTATGTGGGCACTCGGCGGCCAGGGTTGGCTATCATACCCATCAGAGCACCTGGGACACCAGTGGCATTGGCGCACAGCATGGCGACGCGCTCGAGATCGGTCACCGGCGTCCACGACAACCACCTGGGGTTGAAAAACACAATGTGGCTATGCCAGCCGTGCTTATTACAAACATAGAGTTACGGAAAAACATAATGTGACAACATAACACATTACCACAAAGTGCATGTCTCCTCTGAATTCAAGTTACCACAAACTGCAGATCAATCTCCAAGTCATTCAAGAAAAGGTACAGGTCTCCTCTGAATATACAACTCTAAATCTGAGAGCAGACACATAACAAGTAGACAGACAGGCATCATGATAAGCACAATGCTCCAGTCTCGCAAACATAGCGTTGTGCAGAATATGATAAAGCATATGCGACCACCTACGACGAATACTGCGATCCTGAAGTAGTCAACTTGCTGCTTCCAGGTGTGCCCAAGATCAATCCGACCTCGCCTGCCAGAATAGACACCATATTAGCACAAGTTAACCATAAGCAATTTCTACGAAAGAGGCGAGCGAGTGCTATTGTATTACAGGAGATGCAGAGCGGGATAAGCTCCTGCTCCGAGGGCTTCTGCTCACGGATTTTCCAGAAACCTGCAAAACAGTTCATTAGCTGCTTCGAACAAGTGGCTCGAGTAAAGATTCTGCCAACTGATTGTCGAGACTTACCGAAGAAACAGGAGACCGAGATCTTGACGGTGACCTGCAAAATGTTTCAGAAACCAAGTTCATTACTCAGAAGTGTTGCGTAATCCAAAATTAACACCAAAAACAACCTGACAACCTTACCCATCCTCTACGGAATATAACAGCCTAAGTAGATTATACGAGAGCGATATCACAGTGCATATTTATGCATTTGGCTCTTTATACCTACCACCAGATGTGACTACTGAATATGAAACTGAACATAGAAAGTAACCAAGACATACATCCGCATTTGTCATGCCAACCTCTTTGCATGTACACTTGCCCCATAAAACCATTTGCCCTTCATCCTTCTCTATCCAGTTGTTAATGCCAACCTCTTAGCTCCCGCAAAAAAAAAAAAATTGCCAACCTCTTAGCAAACTTGCCCCAGAAAATGATTAACAAACAACATTTCTCATTCATCTTCTCTACAGTAGAATGCAAGATTAACTAACTCAAAACTTAAAAGTTTAATGAAAGCAAGGGCCTTTTAGTGATTATATGAAATTTAAGCCAAGAATTAATATCATTTAAAGAATACCACAAGACCCACTCCACATATCCTTACTATCAGGACCATCTTGCTGCTAGGACTTGTTGCTCACTGGCCATACATGCTGATAATCCAGCTCTACTATCCATAGTTCCAAACCATCATGTTGAACTCAACGCATCCAATTTTCTATGGAAGCAGTCCCCAGATTGCCGCATGGCCAGATCTAGGAAAAACAAAAGAAAACCTTAAATGCCGCAAGGTTAACTAGCCAGCTCTGCATGTTTCATCATTCATTGGAACATAGAAAAACGATGGAGTCCGAGCTAACAGTGAAAAGAGATAGATTCTCTACAAGATTTAAACAAACTAGCTATATAATCTTGAGGAGAATCAGAGATACCCTCTCTGTTCCTAAATATATGCCGTTTTGGCATTTCAATTTAAACTGCCAAAACATCTTATATTTAGAAACAGAGGTTGTACATCAAAACAACCATTCGAAGACCTATTTCTGTTTTTGTAACCAAAGAAATGACATGCATGCAAAAACGGAGTTCAAGTAATTCGATCCTTTCAGGTGTATCACGTTGTATATCAAGATCAATTTGTTCCTATTTCTTCCAAAAGCGAAATCACTGGTACTACTAACAGAAAAACTTGCAGCTATTTATATATACAGAATGACAAACCTTTCATCCACAGGTAAGGGTGATCGAGAGACAGATCTAAGGAACAATGCACTCAAATATCAGTACTTGTCATGAAACTTGGTGTAAATACGAAAGAAAGAAATTTAAGATACCTGCTATAGCTGCGACTTCTTGAGTAAGAGAGGCTACGGCTCCTGCTTCTTGATCTAGCATCATACTGCCTCACCTATAATAAAATAACAACAACAGATTCATGCTAGTGTAAAATCAAATGGACATGCAGATGCCATCTTAACTACTGTTGAACTATCAGTGAAAAAGAAGTAAACCCATACCCTGATATATGCCCTTGAAAATGCATTTCTGAACTCTGTATCATCGAGCTTCCTAATCTGCAAAATTGCAGTGATAAGAGAGGTATATACCAACTAAAACAAGAACAAACCACACATCGCCAAGGTGCCCTCTTAGCAGATCCTCTCCAACAGCAATCGATGATAGAGAATAGTTTCACAAGAACTTTATCACTAAAAAAAAGCGGAGTGTAGAGATGATATGACAACCTACCGCATATTTCATGTCATCGTAGTTTGTATAATCTACAACTCCAACGGTTGCTGCAACACAAACAAAATACGATTGTCATCAATAGGGAGTGCATCATGCTAAACCGTGATTCTGATTTCCAAAGGACAGTGCAGTTACAATTCAGGCAGCTGAGCCGGGCAATTAGCTCCTCAAATTTCTAGTGCGCACACTGCTATAATGTCGATATAATTGGAAGCATTGTCACTAACCTCCGCCCTCGCGGTATACATCAGAAAAACAGACATCGCCAGCCCGTCGCATATGGTCCTGAATAAGTAAACTTAAGCAATGTAAGTAAATAAAGAAGAACAGACATCGCCAACCAAACTCAATGGACATCAAACTCAAAATGTATAAACAGAAGTCGTGCACAATTCTTGTACCTTGAGATCTTGCCATGACGCTGACGAAGGTAAACCATCAACCATAACTGTGTGGCTCACAACAAGAAAAGAAAAATGAGAATTCCCATCCGGACATATCAATCAACTCATTAACAAGACAGAAGTACAAACCTCGGAACTCAGAGCGCCTAGAAACACCTCCACGGCGTCCATTGCTAAAGCTGCTTGGGCGATCATACGAGTAAGATTGAGCTCTTCCACCATGAGCTAATTCCACCTGAGAGATGAACTTTTCAAACAACAGGCACAAGAAAGCAGTCTTTGCTTTGAACCAAAAAAGGCAACACGCAGTACATGCATACCCGCAGCCTGTAGCCGTCAAAGTCATACCCATCACGGCCATAAATTGCATCATCAGCATCACGGGGATCCTCAAACTAAAGAAGATCATTCTTTGTTAGCATCCAATAATTAGTTATATAAAAAATGAAAACTTAGTTAAGAGACTAAGTTTAATGCCAAAATAAGAACAATAAGGCTTCTATCATGAAATTGTGAGTATAAGCCTCATAGGACAGCGAAATATTCTACATGACCATGAAAGAATACTGACCTCAACAAAAGCGTAACCAGGAGGCCTTGGAGGAATCTTCAAGTCAATATCGACAATACGGCCATACTGCATAATGATACATAAAATTAAGGCATGAATAAATCTGTTTTAATTCCTTACAATGCGATGTACATGAGCTGCAACCTATATCATACTAGTTTCCTTACTATGTACAAGTTAAACTGAAAAATGGTCAAGAACTTCATCAGTTTGTGCTATAGCCAATTATCTTTACATAATTGCCAAAGCCACAAGAAAAGCTAGTGCAAGAATCATTACACAAAATTGAATATTTACCTTGTAAAAGAGATCCTCAACCTCCCTCTCACGAATGTCCCCAGGGAGATTGCCTACATAAATGGTGCAGCTGTTGCGCCTGCCCATTGTGTCTGCGGTTAAAGAAAATAAAGGTCATACAGCCTATATATGAATATGTAGATGTTCTTTTATGCAAAAGATACTACTAGCTAGAATGGCGCAGATAAACATAGAAGCACAAACTGGTATAGCAATAGAAGAAAATAAAATTGTTAGAAATAGAATAAAATTCTGACAGTTGCCTAAGTAATTGACAGGAAAGAAAGCAGGAAGACAAATTTCATACTCATGTATTTCCAGAATATTATATGTCTACCAGATTTTTCCGATTTAACTACAGAATAGCTAATACAACTGTCAGAATCAGAGTGCGACCTCAGCTTCCGTCGTCTATCTTCTCACTACAGGAATTAGTGCTAGTAAAAACTTCAGAATTGTTCAGCAGACTCTGGACAGTTGCACAGAACACCTTATATACGATATAAACAAAATCTTACATGAGCATGATACCCAAAAGGCCAAAACCGATCTCAATGGTCACCAGTAGGAGGAAAATTTGCCCAATCTTGGTACGCAACTACGCACTACCAAGGTTTTCTCTGCTCGAGAATAAGATTTCACGGTATCTGTAACGTTCTATGGCGTAGATGAGACAAACTGGATACAATCAGCCCCGCATCGCGATTCACGAAAGGGGTAGATTTATCCCGTGCTTGCGGCACAAATCAGAGGTGGAAGGGGGACGAACCGCGAATTTCTAGTCGCGAGAAACCTTGCCACCACCTGTAGAACGACGGGAAAAGTTGCCGACAGATTCGGGCGGGGGCAAGCGCGGCGGAGACGGGAGAAACTGACGGAGAATTCAACTGGGCGGTGGCGATCGAAGAAATCAATCAAGATGGATAAATGTTCCGAGGTTTTCGGCTGAAGTACCTGCGAGGCAGAGAGGTAGGGCCGGCGGGTCGAGAAGCTTCAGGACTCCGCAGGCGACGCCGCGTGGAAATGTCACTACGCCAAAGGTACGTATTGGTTTTCTCAACAGCAAAAAAAGAGTAAAATTCGTTCACGGTAACTTTGTCCCGTGCGCGCAATTTAGTCGGTGATTCACAAAGTGATAAGCACGGCTAGATACCCGTCAGAAAAAAAAAACACGGCCAGATTAGATGTCTATTTTTCCCACGTGGCACAATCTGACTCGAGGTACACTACCACCTCAGTGATTAGGGGCCATCAGTGATGCTTCGTGTTTGGTAGCGTGTCATCCACTCCTTTCGTTCGGAATTACTTGCGAGCTCGTTTTCTTTCTTCCTGAGAAAAAAGGCGATCTTGCGAGGAGTGGTTAGACTTGTGGTGCCGTCCTTTCGCGGTTTCCCTCCGTCGACAACCTCATTGTTGTCAATGATGAGGGTCGTCAGATCACCGCGCACGGATCTTGTAGCTATTGATTTTAGTGCCCTAGTAGCTCAAGTTTTTGGATTGCTCGACGTTTTGCCTTTGGCAACGCCGATAATGGTGTCGAATAAAGAAGCGCCAGACTGTCCCCGATGAGGCTTTTTACTCTATGGCCGGTGAAGGATTTGGGAATTAGTTTGTTCAAACGGGGATGACGTGGGGGCGGCGACATTCTTGTGGTGGACTTGTGTCCTAGGGTTCCGTCATTGCGATAGTGTTTGCTCTAGCGCTGGCTAGAGTTTGGGAGGTAGTCCAGAAGCAGATGCAGATAGTTGTCTGCGTCGGCGGCATGTGCTGGGTTTTGTGGTTGGTGGCTGACAAGTATGGTTTCCTCCTCCGACGCTTCAGTTGAGCAGGGGTGCCAGATCTGGAGAATAATGGCATGTCCAGGGTGCTTCTCCGTCTAGATTCTTTCAACATCAATGGTTTCGTCTTTAGTAAGCTATTTTGGAGGTCTGAAAAGCTGTATCAACAATGGAGCAGCGTCAAACTCGGGTGAAGAGGTGACCCTTCACATTTTTCTTTGGTGACTATTGTGGTGCCAGAGGCAATCGGCGAGCATTGGAGTCAAGCTCAGGGGATTCTTCGGTCTTGATTGTAATTTTCTTTCTTGGTTGGTGCTCCTTTGTCCAAAGGCTAGCGTTCAGCTATCTTCTCAGTTTTGTCAGGACGGTGTCTACGTGGCTTGCATCTTTTATCTTTATTATACGAATGACATGTTGAAAATATGTTCTAGACACAATAATAAAATGTTATTTATTTCCATGTTCATAATTAAGTTTATGTTTCTGTATTGGTTGTTGAATATGAGATTCGGAGGAAAACCCGATGCATGTGAGGAAACATGAACACCAATATGATCCTTAGTCACGCCTCTAAGACTAGCTCATGTATTGATGATATTGTTGTTTTTCTGATCATGAGCATTATTATTAGATCAAGGATGCTATCAATAACGAGAACACGTTGTTACCAAAACAATGGTCTTGTATAGACCCAAGTTATTAAATACTGAGAGATGTTATCGTTGTTTTCATATGACATGTTAACGTTTGCTTAGTTCCTTGGACCATGAGAATATCGTATGTCAACATACCATATGGTTACTTTGGGGTTACCGAACGTCACTCTGTAATTGGATGTGAATAAAGGTGACTTACGGGTATACTGGAAACGTATGTCTCTGTATCGATAGTTTAAGATTGGGATTTGCTCCTCTCATGATAGAGAGATACTCTCTGGGCCCACTCAGTGTTATGGTGTCATTATCATCTGGCTAGACACTTGTGATGATGATCATGGGATACCAAAACATGGACAAGACTAATTCACTGGTGCAGGCGGAGCAGCAAACCTTCGTAGAAAAGGGAGAGGGTATACCTAGAAATGATGAAATCAACCACTTTACCCTTTTTCTTATGCATAAACACTTGACTTGTAACCTTAGAGCAAAGGACAACTTTAGTACTTTGGGTCTTTATACCCAAACGACCGTACACACAGTTCATGCACAAGAGAACAAAAAAGTAACGAGGATAACAAGTATAGTGATCAAGGAGTTGATCACGAGGACACCGATAATCTCACCTCGGGTTTTGTATACGTATCGCAAAGCAAAGGTAATGATATTCATAAACAAAGGTTCGCTCGAGAACTTCGTGAATATGCAGGTGTTAATAAGGGTGTCCAGATCCCGCTGTTAACTATTGATCAAAAAGTGTTCTAGGTCAGTTTATTTCCAAACTTGTAGGATCACACACTTAACGGGTTCTAGTCCCACTTAGCGGAAAAATGAGAAATGAGTTAAAAGAGTACTAATAGAGTATTGGATAGTTCCGAAAATGTTTTGGATGGTTCCAGAAGGGTTCTGGGAATTCCGGAAGGGTATAGCATGATTCCAGTTTTATGGAAAGTATTTGGGGGTCTCGGAATGAGTTTCGGAGTCATCCGAAAAATCTGGGATTTTATTTGTGGAAGAAAGTTGTGAAAGGACGTCATGAGATGACCACTCCTAGTGGGCCCCACAGGGCCCACATGGGCCGCCACAGGCCTATGGCAGGCCTAGGCCGATTTTTTGACTATCTACTATAAGTCTCTTTATTAAAACATAATACAAAGAATACAAGTTGTTTCAACTG